>NC_140580.1:781415127-782670961 GCF_964204655.1 Triturus cristatus
TCTCTTTATTTATATACAACCAGAAATGTTTCTGAGTTTCTGGTTGATAATGAGAACACCATGACTTAAGGACACAGAAAAAACATTTTATAAATTATCTCATTGTTGCATAGCTCTTTAGTCATGATTACCTGAAATATCCATTATCTAAAAATGCAACCTATATGTGAGTTGATATTTTAAAACTTTATTAAACATTGATAGGCTGTTTGTTGGACTTTCTCTAAGGAAGCTGTTGGCTGTAATTCAGGCAGTGAGGACCAGAGTTGGCCAGATCAATAACTTGACATCAGAGGAAGAATATGGAGTATTTTCCACTCCGTGGTTCATAGACATTCTGAAGTCTGATGGGTACTATATTGTCTAATGGTACTATCATAATTGTTTCAACTAAAGTGGACCAACAGGCATATAAAAGATGTACAGGTGAAGGCACCACGGAGCAATTCTTGATTGTCTGTTACATTTATTTTGACACCAATCTCACAAAACTAAGGAATGGGACAGTTTTGTGAATCAATGAACCTATGATACATTGTTGATGTCATATATAGGACATTATAATGGAGTGTGTAAAAAGAATACTGGTTGGAATCCAGTGCACCTTGATTTTATAATCTAGCCCTAAAATAGCAGCAGTTCGATATGAGGGGAGGCAGTTAGGGAAAATCCTCCAAGCCCCCTATATTGAATGTATGTGATTATGAACTTCTCATCATATCCTTTATTTAAATGACCTCAGTGACTTCATATAAAGCTGCATTAGACATTACGAGTGTTGTGCACATGTTTCAGGCAAATACAGAATCAGCTTGAGTGATTGTTCAATGTGGATGAGGGTTTTATGATGGCCCAGTCATTATACGTGAATGTTGATAGCCCAGGATACGCAGCCCGTTGGCTTTGACCTTCAGTAAAGGCGGTGTTCAGAGTTTAAGGTTCACGGCTAGAGGTAATGCAACCTTCAATTACTTGTCATCACAAAGACAATGTCAAGGGATCCCCATGAAAGTAAAGCATTCAGCACTTTAAGGTACAATATGTATATCAATGTTTATTAAGCCATATGATGGTGGCATTTAAATGCCTGCCTAGAGAGGCAGCTTGAACCAGCTACCTTCATGTGGGAATGACTGGTGATTCTCATACATTAGTCCCTTACAGAGTGCTCAGGAACACACAGAAGAGGGAAAGCTAGATCTCTCAGATTCGCTGCATTGATTATTTAGCATATCAGATACTATCCAGGCCTCTGGCTTAGTGTTTTGTTTGAGGATGAGGACCACTCCCATGCTAAAGATGACATGAGATTCTATTTGGCATTCCCTATTGTGCAAAAACCTCTTACATTCATTGGCTAAGATATAAGATGGCTGACTCTTCAAAACTGGCTTTGAAAATTGGTTTGAATAATTCAATTCAATCTTTATTTCGATCAATTATTATCATCAGAGACATTTTACTATAAAAAAAAGGCACTTGACCTACCATGAATAATAATTTGTGACCAGAGGTGTACCTATTGAGTCGCCATTTCTTTCATTAGAAGTTAAATGGAATTTGGCCATATCTCTCGTGTTCAGTAAGGGAGATATCAGTTACACAGTATTTTCATCACCCCCCGCCCCCACCATTGACAATGGCACGAAGATACTCTTATAGGACTTAAATTAAATGCACTTGCCATAGTTATCATAATACTACTCAATCCTGTGCACATTTCATGTGTATCTTAAAGCAAAACCTGGGTTCGAATATTTCCTCCCATTCTGTTGCAACTCACGGCTTTGTCATTGCCATGGTATTCATAATGATGTTAAATTTAGCCAGCTCTATTCACTCATTAAACATACAAAATATCCACATTTAACTTCACAATAAAATACACCAAAATATCAGCTGACAAAATATTACAATCCTATCTCATTTTTCAAGACACTCTAAAAAGACTTTAAAAGACCACATGCATGCATACGTCATTTTCTTCTGCTAATCAATCGTATGCAAGAAAAAATACACCACGCCTCTTTCAATGCAACAGAAAGCACTAGTGCAAGAACGTCATTGGTGTTTACAGAAATACAAATACCTTAATTCTAGAAAGTAAATGATTTTTACCACTCAACCATATGGGCCAGAAATACACATACACCTTTCCTGTGCACTTAGGCTGTAATCCCTACTCTGACTATTGTAGATATTGTTGATTGGGTGCGATAATTAGGACTTACTACAAGCTTTTCTCCTAAAACAGAGCATACAAGGGAGATTTTTATTGCAACAAAATCCACATGTGAAAGTATTTTCAGTGCCCATTTCTCCCTTTAAATTGCAGCTGGTTTGGCTTGCCGAAACGTTATGGGGATGTGGCTGTGATCACACCCAGCATTTGCCAACTACAATAAAAAATGCAAACTACATAATTCTGATATGTACTGTAACATGGGTTGCAACACATATCTGAAAATATCGAGCCACTCATAATCAGGGCCAAAATGTTGTACTTAACATTTTCACAATATGGGTATGTGGCAGTAAATTCCATTCCATTCTTATGTTAGGTTTGATGCTGGTAATGCCCCCAGTCTAAATAACACATACAATTTACAGTGCCCTGGCAGTGTTCCAGGTCAAACTATATCTCTCACATACTGGCTAACCAACTTGAAGTTACAGTATTCACCATCCATTTTCTACCATTGAACTGTTAAGTATACCCGTTGTTGACTATCTTTATCTTCATTCTTTAACTAGTCAGTGTTTCTGCAGCGTATCATTTACAGAGGGTCTCAGACAAACAAGGGGGCAGATTTACTACTTCTGGCGCATCTCTGCTAATCAGCAGGGATGCGCCAGAAGAGTTGCGACGCATCTGCCAAACCCGTGCGCCACCACTGATGTGCCGCATTTACAATGCGGCGCACGGTGGCGCACAGATGGGCAGATGCGTGTCGCATCTCCCCGCGGAAAGGCGGCGCATTGCTGGAGTTTCGTTGCAAGTTGCTGCGTCAATCCTTACGCCTGCTTCAAGCAGGCGCAGGGTTTTGACGCAGCATGGCCGTAGAAGTGACTGAGTGAAATCTTGTAGATTTCACTCAGCCACTTTTCGGAGGCGTTCCTGCGCCAGAACGCACCCCCCGGTGCAGGAACGCCCACATGTGGCGCAGGGCTTTACAACGTGATGCATCTCCCTAGAGGCGTCATGTTGTAAATAGACTGCAGCATGGCGCTGGCTTTGCGCCGCCGCTGCGTCACAAAAGTGACGCAACGGTGGCGCAAATCTGGCGTAAGGGGCTTCTAAATTTGCCCCAAAGTTTGTTGATCTGTCTCTGAATACTTAACCAGGGCATTGATAATATGGAGTTTCAAGGCACCTTTGTGGGGAATGCATATGCATTGTCCATCAGTACAACAAGGCGACCTCCATAGAAACATACAATACAATTTGAAGCTTTTTTCGGATATGCAAACATTAATCTTTATGCCAGAATTTCTAAAAATTATAACCAAACTTGCTATTAATATGGAATTGCAAAAGTAAGTGAGCTAAACAAAATCCATTTGAAAGAGGACTATGTAGGAACTACAAGCACAACATCAAAAATATTTACCTCAAGATTATATTGTGTCTGATAGAATTTCTTGTGAGTTGCATTAAAGATAAGAGCATAGAAGATTGTCATGCAGCTGGAGATCATGGTTCAATATTTTTTTCAAAGGTAAGCTCATAGGTTCTGATGCTGTGGGTGATTGTTTTCAAGAATTCAGCTTTCAGAAATCCAATATTCTTCTTTTACCACAGCCTTTTCCATTCTAAAACCACACAAATTTGGTGGAGCAGTAAATTGTTGAAATGTCGTTGATGAGGATAATTGTTTTATTCAATGGAGTGACTAAATGTCTGTTGCCAAGAACATTCTAATTTTTACTTAATTCATAGTTTACTGGAGTTTGGGACATTTCATAAAAAATAAGATGTTGCGCCTCCAGCATTTAGTGTTGTCTTTGATTGTTAGTCTATCCATAGAAGATCCTGAGTTGAGTAGGTGAGAGCTGTAATTCAGGGCTAATTACCTAATGACATATTAGGCTACCGATTAGCACATGTGAACTTTAACTTTTAGCTGTGTGAACTTTAACTTTTAGCTGGGTAAACTTTTAGCATTGTGTACTTTTAGCTACGACTGTTTTTTGACTTTTGAATGTGTATTTTCTAATCTGCTCTGATTTTAAATACCGCTTGCATTGGAAACCGCTTCACTCACCTTACTCTTTGCTAAGCATCGGGAGGGGAAGCCGCCATACATAGAGTTAGCTCCTGCTCGTCAGGACGTCACAGCGACTCACCAGAAGCAGCGCAATTGTTGGGGCAGCGCTCTAGCTTCTCGGTCATGGGTGACGTGCTGAAGGCATGCCATTGGAAAGCCCGTCTGCGCCCGTCCGCGTCCTGACTAAGGCGAGCGCTGGCCATGATGCCCGTTCTTCCTCTGGGAGCCTTATTGCTAGGTCTAGAGAGCAATTGCTAAAGATGAATAATAAGGATTATGTCAATAAGTTACAGATAGACACCTGTCTTTTTAAATAGGTTGCGGGCAATGGCAAGTCAAATGATTGTCCATCTACACCAATGCCCTCCGTGAAACAAGTCCAGGTTGAGGGTACCTACATCAGGGCTTGCTTAATTAACTGTAGATCCCTCCCTAAACATGCAGAGGACATTTGGCTCTCCCTGGAATCTAACTCTTGGGAACTAATCTTTCTCACAGAAACATGGCTTAAGGAAAGCTTCAATCCTGATCTGATGCTGGTCATACCTACGGGCTTCTGAATGTCTTGTGCCAATAAGGGAAGCAACAAGATTGGTGGTGGTGTTGCTATCGTTCTGAGGGAGGGCTGGGAAATCTCCTGTAGAAGAGTAGAACATATAGGAATCATGGAGGCAATGTCCTTCTGTGTCAGGGTCTCGTCCTCCCAATCGGTGGTCGGGATTTTGGTGTACCGACCCCCAACACTTCGACATAGCCGCTGATCTCTCATTGAAGCACGCCAGCTTCACTGACTTTAATGTCCATATGGACAGTGGAAAATGCACTAAAGCTATCCAGCTGACTGAAACCCTTGATGGGCTTAACTTGACGCAAAGAGTCACGGCCCCTACTCATGACGCCAGCCATATGCTGGACCTCATCTTTTTGAATGACCCCAACATTATGGTAGAGGCCCCTTTATCTCTGATTTGGATGGATCACCTACTAATACTGTACAGCTTTCATGTCACACACCACAGCATTAGTTTCAAGCTTAACTCACAGACAAGGAGAAATTGGAGGAAGGTTAATACTGATTCTATGACGCCTGTGCTGCAAAAGGCCCCCTCCAGTTGACAGGGAACCCCAACGAAGACATATCCAGCTTCAATAGCTGGGTTACGGACGACTTAGATAATATATATATATATACATTTAACAACCAGTGGTTCAGATGTTGCCTAAAAAGGTCCAAGGGTAAGAGGGGTGACCCAGAGAGTGGCACTGTTTTCTTTCTTAAGAAAAGATGAAATCAATTCAGTAGGGAGCAAATGATGAGTCTGTAGAGGGTCATGTAGGTCAAAGAGATGACAAATATTTATTTTCACGAAATCAATTATAGAGTGCTCACAAAAATAGAAAGCGTGGTGTGAAATAGTGATAGTGAATTTTTTAAAAAGACATCGCATTGACAACAATATAGTAGAATTCCGTAAGTGATTTATGCAATTTTTTAACGGAATTCATGTTGTGGAGTGGTCGACGGCATTTCCAACCCAATTATTGGGGTTCATCTTCAGGACAAAGTGAGCTGGTAACGTGCGTGCTAGGCTGGAAGTCACGGAAGGCGAAGGAAGAATAGGGTTTTTTAATAATTTGACGGTTGTATTGGAAAAATACAATAAATTCGGTAGTTCTTAGTGGTTCTTAGAGGCAAAAATCCAGTGCGCAAGTCAGGGATACGATGAGGACTTTTTGAGCTCCGGATGAATAAATGTTGGAAACTCAATTCTATGTTTAATAGAGCAGCTAGGCAGTATGGAAAACCGCCTGGGTGATTATTGATTTAGTCACGGGGGAGACAGGGCAGTGAATGGGTGCCTGAAGCCGAGCAGTAGACAACGTCCTGCTGCTGCTGGAGCTGGCCGTTGAATGCCAGCATGCCCCTCTCTGGGTCACCCCTCTTACCCTTAGACCTTTTTAGGACACATCTGAACCATTGTTCGTTAAATATTCATCATCACCCCAGGTTCACATATTGGGGTACCCTTGTCTCCCAAAGCCCTAGATAAAAATGGCATGGCACCTCCTAGATCAGTGACATCCTCTAGGAAAAAAACATCTGCCCCTTGGTTTTCAATGGAACTTCGGGCAGATAAAAGTCTTTGTAAAAATCTGGAGCACTACTGGAGACACTCATATGACCCAACGGCCAAGTGCTCCTAGTGAAAAGCCCTAAAAAAGTTCCATAGACTCAAGCGTAATACTATGTAAGATTACTTTTCTCACAAGATCAAATCTGCTGACAACTCAGCCAAAGCACTATTCAAAATTGTTCAATGCTTCACCAAACCTTGGTAGTTCTGTGACTTCCTCCCCTGCCCTCTGTGATGGCCTCTCAGACTTCTTTCAGCATAAGATCCAATCAATCTACTCCACTTTCCCATCCAACATGTCTTTGCATGAGCCTAATCCAATTCCTGATTGTCTTGAAACTTGGTCCAGGTTTCACCCTCTTCCTCTTAATGTGTCCCTCAAGAAACTGCTTAAATGTAAATCTGGCTCTCCGGTCGACCCCTGCCCAGCTCAGTTCTTCTGATTGCTGGCCCCTTGTCTTAATGCCCCCCTGAACCAGATTTGGAACTCTTCTCCGAGTTCAGGTATATACTCAGCGGTATGGAAACAAGCATTCTTTTTTTTTTTTGTAAAACATTTTTTATTAGGAAAGAACAAACATCAGCAATACAATGACAATACAGAGGGAGCAATACTATAGGCTTCAGCGGTACAGTAGGTAAATTACAAAATACAATCATGCATGATGGAAGGTCTAGGGTGAAGGGGGGTCATCCATTGTAGGGGCCAAAGGAGGCGAACACATTTTCCACGATAGGAGTTCCACAGGCTCCATACACGAGACCATTTCTGGGGACATCCACGTGATACATAGACAGTCTTTTCTCTGAACATTGCCCAGTCCAAGTCTTTTTCCCAATCATGTGCTGTGGGTGGGAGCGGCGCCCCCCATCGCTGGGCGATATTCCTCTTGGCCAGCATTAGCCCCAATGTAACCCACTGCGTCAAGCAAACATTTAAATGAGTTGGTTCCCAGATGTTTAAGAGACACCTACGGGCCTTCACACGAAGCTGCACAGACAGAACAGTATTGATGATATCGTGAATGTCACGCCAGTAGGGTTGGATCTGTGTACATTCCCAAACTATGTGGAAAAAGGTTCCCAGCTGGCCACATCCCCGCCTGCAGGCGCCCTCCTCTACCCTTCCCATTCATACCAATTGGGGCCCGTTACATAAATACGGTGGAGAAGTTTTAGTTGGACAAGGCGGAGACAAGCTGGTATTGCTACTACTCTGGGAGAGGAGACTGCCTCCTGCTATTCCTCGTCGTCTATTTCTATGCCATCCCTAGTCCACTTCACTCGGAGGGCCTGCAGAGGGTCCGAGATGTTGTTGGCCAGTTTTTAATATATATCAAGGAAATGGTGCTGTCAGGGAGATGACCATCCAGCACTCTATCCTCCAGTGGGGATGATTCCGGCAGTGTGGTCCCGGGCTGTAAGTGTGTGCGAAGTGCATGTCGAACATGTGTATATCGGAAGCACTCTGATTCGGCCAGGTTATATTGTTGCTGCAGCGCTGCAAAAGACTTAACATTAGATTTGTCCCACCAATCCCATATGCATGCAATACCTATGAGATCCCATTTGTCGAATCCCTTACTCCTCCACAGGTCACCCAGTTGCTCAGAATCCCATAGCGGTGTTGCGAGCGTTAGTTTTCGTCTCCAGCCTAGGCGATTGGTGGCTGAATGCCAGACGTGTACTGCATGTTTGGTGGGGCCTGTAAGTGGATAGCGCCGGGGCCTAGAGTAGAGGGCTCTACTGAAGGTCCCTCAGAGACGAGCCACCTTTCCATATTATATCCCGGGTCGCAAGGTTGGGCATAGGTGCAGTGGTTAATGAAGGACAGATGTGACACCCAATAATACAACTTTATATCTGGGAGGCTGATGCCTCCGTCGTACCAGTTCAGGGAAAGTTTGCTGAGAGCGATACGAGGCTTACCGTTCCACAGTAGGGGAAACAAGCATTCTTACTGCCTATTCTCAAGAAGCCGGATGCCGACCCTGCAGAACATAAAAACTTTAGACCCATCTCTCTTCGGCCGGCACCTGCTAACATTCTTGTGCGGGTAGTTCAGAGTCAACTCTCTGAATTTCTGGAAACAAATAATAGATTCCATGACTCCCAATCCGGCTTTAGAGCAGGATGCAGTACAGAGACCGCACTCCTGGAAGTTGCGAAGAGTGTTCGTGAAACCATAGATCAGGGCAATGCAGCAACGCTGGTGCTGCTTGACCTGTCCGCAGCTTTTGATACTGTAGCCCATGCGATTCTCCTGGAGAGACTTAAACATCTGGGAGTACGGGGTACTGGTCCGTCCTGGCTCCGGTCCTTACTGTTGAACCGCACACAACAAGTTTTTTTGCACCCCTTTGTTTCCGCATGGAAGCCTCTTGTATGCAGGGTTCCTCAGGGATCGGCTGAGCCCTCTACTCTTCAATGTATACCTCACCCTACTTCACAGAGACTCTCGGGTGAAAGTGATCTCCTACGCTGATGACACCCAGTTGATAGTCTCTTTTAAAGAACAATCAGAGGTTGCTTTTGTCAACTTTAGACAGTGCCTGAGTCATATCTCGGACTGGATGACTCAAAACTGCCTAAAGCTGAATACTGAGAAAACCGAGGTGCTCTTTTTTAACCAACTGGTCCCACCTCCCTCTAAGCTTTGGTGGCCGCCAGAACTGAACCCCCCTCCTGTTCCAGTTGAGTCAGCGAGGAATCTGGGGTTTAAATTCGACAATGCTCTCTCTTCTAAGACCCAGGTGCATTAGGTCTCCTCCTCTTGCTTCTGGAAATTGCAAGCCATGAGGAAATTCCTCATTTTTCTCCCGCTGGATTGCAGGAGGACTGTAGTTCATACTTTGGTAACTTTTCGCCTGGACTACTCTAACACTCTCTACTTAGGACTTCCAGCATATTTGATCCGCAGATTACAAATAGTTCAAAACGCTGCGGCCCGACTGATCCTGCAAGGTGCCTTTTCCGTCATTCCATTTCTACCCATTTATGTAGTCTTTTCTGGCTGCCCGTCAGTAGGAGAATTGAATTTAAGGCACTTACTATGGCATACAGAGCCACCAGGGGTCAGGGCCCGGCAAATCTGAGACTCAAATTGCAAAGTTACCCACACGACCGGGTCTTGAGATCCAACCACTTGAATTTGCTCACTACTCCCCACTTTCGTAAGGCCAGGATATGTGGCAGAGCATTTGGGATTAGAACCGCGAAGCTCTGGAATACCACGCCTCTTTATCTTCGAATGACGGAACCTGAATCAGTCTTCAGAAAAGTGTTGAAGACTTGGCTACTCAATCGTACTTAGCCCTTTGTTCGTGCTGCTGTATGGATCTGTCACCTAAGCGCCAAGACACCTCCGTGGAAGGTAGCTGCGCGCTCTATAAATTTCAAATTTCAATTTGTTTTTAATTAGAATATCAGCAATATTTCCAATTAGTTTAAGGCCACTTTCAAGTCAAGTCAAAAGATCTTTATTTTGGCACTATACAACATAGGCCATACAAGCAAATGATATAAACGATAAAATACTATACATCAAGAGACAAGTTAACTATTAAAAATGAGTGCTCCATTCATAATTAAAAATTACCAGTATTAATCCAAAATGTTGGGAGATTCTTTTACTGACAAAGATTGATTCACAGATAAAAGGTGCTACATTAAAACAAATGGTTGGAGACTTCATATCATACAAAAGACGTATAGCAGCTTTGTGGTCCCTGGTGTTATGTGCATTAAAAATGGGTTTTAAAAATTGCTTCCTTAAATTGAAATAAATTTGACAAAGAAGCATAAAATGCAGAGTGCACTGTTTTGAAATTCCATCACATAAGCATGGAACTGTTGTTGTATCCCATTGATTTCAGTTAGGGAAAAAGACAAGGTGGTGTACATTACTCAACCGTAGTCTACGGCAAAGTGACGTTGTAAATTTGTCACCCAGGCTCGGTAAGGTTGAAAGCCTACAGGTAGAGTATAGGAAATGTATGTCACCACCGTTTGTTTCATCACATCTGCAGAGGCTCTCTTCCTTATCTTCGCATCAAGCAAGGCTACCTTCATTACGTATTCCTCAAGCGTTAGAATCTTATCTTACCAATGGCGTTGTTACAACTAGAAATGTATATAGCACTAAGTTAAGGTACTTAGTGTCCCTCTGTTGCAATCCTCGAGTGGTCTAGAAAATCTACCTGAGATACATTTTGATTACCCTGAAGAATGCCTTCTGTATACCTTGAGAAAATCAATAAAGCATTTTGAAATAAAAAAAACAAACCAATTATTAAACAAAAAAAAGAATCTTATCTTACCCGGGTCTTGAAACCCAGGAAAGACAAACACAGTCCTAAGAGTATCGTTGATGGAAGACAGCCACCGGATATTAAGGGACATGATTTAAAGTTAGGCAGTCCTTTATAATAACCTTTTATAAGTGCAGTCTCAGGTTTGTCCCCTATGGAGGGCCAAAAGTATATGGGTTTGGATGAAAAAATGTCTTCCAGATGGCTCAGCCCTACCTCCCAGTGCAGGCTGGTAGACGGTGCTGATGGGGGAGTACACAACAAACGCCTTAAAAGGTGTTTTCCTCTACCTCTAAAGCATTACTAAGCAAGTGGCCCCACACTCCCCACCCCCACCATAGGGTGCAACAGATACAGCCTTTGATTTATAGAGGATAAGCATTACTTTGAAGGGACGACTGCCAAGACTACTAGAAATTCTAAACACCCCCCCAACAGACTCTTTTTATATCAAACCGGGTATTCTGGATATGATCAGCCCAGTAGCTCTTTCCTAAGAGGAGGTGTCCCAGGTAGCAAATGGACTTAACCGTAGCTCTCTGAACGCCCTCAAGATAGAATGGTCTTACATTCTTATTGGTTTTCCCACAGGTCATTATAAATGTCTTGAAGTTATTAATCTTTAATTTCCTGGAATCCATAAAATCTGCGAAGGAGTGCAATACTCTCTGCAACACTACTATGGCCACTTTATTCTAAGGTATTTATTCCAATCTAATTTGTATTTTCATTGCAGGTGATGTCTTTTCATATTAAATTTGTTTCATTCATGGAAGACGCTGAAAGTTCACTGCAGGTAGAAGAAATATTTTAAAATTGAACACGTTTCTAAGACGCTATTAGATTTGCATCGAGGCTGGAATTTTAATAAATATATATTAGAAATTGGATCACTGGTTGACTGTGGTGTGGGCCCTGGTCAAGCAGCAACCATAATCCTAGTCAAGGCAAGGCTCAAGCACATACCAAATGAACCTGTGCTCAACTCCCTGGTAGCTTGGCTCAGTCTCACAGCAGTCAGGCTTAATATATAAGCAATGTGTAAAGTACTTCAAACAGTAACACAGTGCAAAAACACACACAAAGATTCCACATCAGGTTAGAAAAATAGAGCTGAATTTAATAAAAGAAACAAGAGCAAAATGACAAATATCCAATCAGTAGAACCAGCGTTATGAATTTTTAAAGAACATACTGTAAAACAGTGCCTAAAAGCATAAAGTGCCAACCGCGGCAATCTGGTCACGCTGGACCGGGTCAAAGTCTAAAGTTCAGGCCGATGGAGTGCGATTAGTCCAGCTTTAGATTTACCTCCTCAAGTTTTTTGCCAAGAGTCCTGTTTGTGTTGGAGAGGGTCGCAAGGAAGAAGAAGAGCATCGCTTGCTGTAGTCAGCATGGTGCGAAGAGAAGGCTGGGTGTTGTGGAGCTTTGCGTTGGTGGTCCCACGTGGGCTGTTGATGCTGCTGTATGAAGAGATGGGTTGGTGGCAGTTAGCACTGGATTTCGGTGTAAGTGGCCCAGTTCAGGTGCGAACTGGCCTATTTGTGGTCGCGAACAGCCTGAAAGCTTGATTTCAATGGCCTGTGAGCCACACCAATGGTCCAGGACCTGAGAGGCAACACTTGGGGGTCAAGACTCACTGCAGCTGGGTCCAGGAATTGGGTGGGGAGACATTTATGTCCCTGAAATTCAGATCAGAAAGTCAACAGGCTAGCCCTATGAGTCACTTTTGGGTGCTGGATTTAAGATGAAATTGCAGGTCCAGTTCTTCTTCCCCAGGAGAGAGAGCAGCAGGCAGTAGTTCCTTTAGAACAGCACTCCAACAGGGTGTCAGTCCTTGTAGCAGCACAGCAGTCCTTCTTCCTGGCAGAGTATCCATATGTCCAAAGTGTTCTAAAGTGTTGGTGTCTGAGATCCTACTTTTATACACAGTTTTGCCTTTCAGTTTAGGAGAAGCTTTTAGAGACATGCATTTGATGTACACAGATGCCCTGCCTTCTCTGCCCTGGCTCCAGACTAACTGCAGGGGGTATGCAGCCATTTGTGTGGAGACAGCGCACAGCCTTTGCAAGTGTTAGTGGGGCTGTGCCCAACTTCTCCCTCTAATCAACCCAGTGATGGCCCATCCAGTCACACCTAAGTTCCCATTATGTGTGGCTGTCTAGAGCCCAACTGCCAACTACACACAGTTATGCCACCAGAGACCAAATGGCTAAGGCAAGAAAATGCCAACTTTCTAAGAATTATAATTTAAATCCAACATCACCATAAATTAGGATTTTAATTTAGGATTCCAGAGGCACCAAACATAAACCAGTTACCTTTTCCCATTTGGAAATTACACTTATAAAATGTAATAAGGTAAATCCAATGTTATCTTATGGGAGAGGTAGGCCTTGCAGTACAGAAAAATGTTTTTTACTATCAGGATATTTAAAAGTTTAAAGTACACTTTTTAAATACACTGCACTCTGCCCTTGGAAACCTTGGACCTCTGGGTTGACATATGTATTGAAAGGGAAGAGTTGGGCCTGGCTAAATGTTTATTTTGCCAGGCCAAAATGGCAGTTTAAACTGCACACATATGCTCTACAATGGCATCCTTGAGACATGTTTAAAGGGCTACTTAAGTGGGTGACACAATCAGTGCTGCAGGCCTACTAGTAGCATTTCATTTACGTGCCCTGTGCACATGTGCTGCACTTTACTAGGGACTTATAAGTAAATGAAATATGGCAATTGGGTATAAGCTAATGTTACAATTTTTTAAGCAGAGAGCACACGCACTTTAGCACTGGTTAGCAGATGTAAAGTGTGCAGTGTCCTAATGCCAGCAAACACGACGTGAGCAAAACAGGAGGTCTGAAAACAAAAAGTTAGGAGGAAACCACACCAAGGATGGCAGGTCTTACATGTGTCGCCCCCAAGCTGAAAGTGGGGGGAACTTCCAAACCCCTTGGGAGTTCTCTTCACTAAGGCAGAAGAACCTGGAGAGACCATCAGCGTTGGTGTGGTATGTTCTAGAATAGTGTTCCACCCTAAAGTTCTTTCCCTGTAGGGAGATGGACCACCTCAACAGTTTGGCATTCTCACCCCTCATCTGCATTAGCCATCTGAAGAGTCTGTGGTCTGTCTGAACCAAGAAGTGAGCACAAAACAGGTATGGTATTGACTTCTTTAGTGCCCAGACCACTACAAAGGTTTCCCTCTCTATTACACTCCACCTCTGTTCCTCTGGAAATAACCTCCTACTGATGAAGATTATAGGTTGATCCAGGCCCTCTTCTTTTAGCTGTGAGATCATGCTCTTATGCCCTGCTCCGAGGCGTCTGTCTGCACAATGAATTCTTGGGAGAAGCCATGGGCCTGGAGCATGGCTGCTGTGCACATGACCTCCTTCTGAGTGCCAAAAGCGTTCTGGCACACCACTTTCCAGATCACCTGATGTGGCTGCTTCTTGAAAGTCACCTCTGTAAATGGTGCAACGATGGTGCCATACCCCTTGACAAACCCCTGCAGTAGCTGTTGAGCCCTAAGAAGGCCCTCACCTCTGTCTGGGTCTTCGGGGGTTCAAAAGCCAAAATGGTTTCAATCTTGGCCTGGTGGGGCTGCACCTTGCCTCCTTCCAATTGGTGACCACTGAACCCTGCCCTTTCTTGCACTTATTGGCCTTGATAGTCAGGACTGCCTTCTGCAGAGCCCGAAGCACTTCTCTGAGGTGGCACAGATAGTCCTTCCAGCTGGAATTGAAGACTGCAGTGTTGTCTGGATAGGTGGAACTGAAGTTCTCCAACCCAGTCATGACCTGGCCAACCAGGTGGCAGATGCATTCTACAACCAGAAGGGCATTAACTGGACTGGAAGTGCCCTTCTGGAGTAGAGACGCAGACTTCTCCTTGGCCCCCTCGGTCAAGACACTGGCCAGTACCCAGACGTTAAATTAAACGTACTAAGGATCTTGGCAGCGAGTAGCTGATCTCAGAGCTTCATGTACCCCAACATGATGTTGGTACCACAGTCTGACACCACCTCCTTAGGAAACCTCACATGGGTAAAGATCCCCATCAGTACCCTGGCCACTGCGGGTGCAATCACTGTTCACAAAGGGATGGCCTCTGGGTGCTGGGTGACATGATCCACCAAGGCCAGGATGAACGTGTTGCCCATGGCTATCTTGGGGTCAACGGGTCCAACAATATTGCTGCCCACCCTTTTTAAAGGAGGGGCCAATGACAGGAAAAGGTTACAGGGGATCCTGGCCCTTCCCTCCTCACTTGCCAATGTCTTGGCAGGTAGGACGGGGCCTGCAGTAAGCATCTGAGGCCCTCCTCATTTGAGGCCAATAAAAGAGGGTGACAAGACTGCCAAACACCTTGATCTGCTCCAAATGACCTGCCAGGGGTAGATCATGAGCCAGCTCCAGTAAGAAGGACCTGTAGCACTGGGGAGCACCAACACATGGGCTGGACCAGGCACAAGATCTTTAGGCTCACCATATGGGAGACCATTATCACAGGAAATCAGGTGACCACCAGAGGTGTTGCCAGCTAACTGGGCCTCGGCTTGCTGCTGTAGATCCACAAGAGTAGGACATTCCCTCTGCAACTTGCATAACTCTTCCCTGGTGGGACCCCCCTTTCTGCTGCCGGTTGGCCCGCTCAGGTAGGTAACCCAAGGCGGTAACATCCTCTTCTGTAGGCTCTGGGGCATCTTCCTCAGGTGCAGCCTCCTCCAGTATTGTGGGAGTTGCAGGAATGGGTTTGCCATGCCCTTGCCCTTCCCCTTTTGGCAGGCACCTGGGCCATTATTCCAGGCTCAAGGTCCTCATGACTACCCTCTCTGGCGGCCATGGACCATGTGGTCAGACAGACCCACTTAGGCAACCCTCACATCTCCAAGTGGGGCCTGAGCTCCACCTCCTTCCAGATGGTGTGCTCCGTGGTCATTGCCAAGCAGACAATCAACATTCATGGGTGGACTCACAGCTGCCCTCAAAGAACCTGAGACAACCTCCCCCCCCCCCCACTCAAAGGGAACCAGAGCCACTTTGTAGTGACGTTCATGGTTGTCATCTGCAACAACTTTGTGGAATGTATTAGGGGCTACCTGCTCTTAGGTCCCCAGAGGACATCTGACGGTTTTCATGCTGGCTCCAGTGTCTCTCGGAGCCTCCACCCTTTGTCCATTGATGGTGACCCACTGCCTGCATTTTCTTGTGTTACCCGGCATGTTCTCTGCACCATCACACTGTCACTCAGGGACACTAGGGTAACTACACTGTTCCCTCCACTAACTGGAGCAATCTCCTCTCCAAGTGCTACACTAGCCAACCCCAGTAACTGCCCACCGGTGGGGGACTGTGTCTGCTTAGGACACTTAGCATTCCTCTTGAACTGCCCTTCATGTTGGCACTCATAGCACTTAGGGGGTCCCTTCCCATATCATTTATTATCAGGGAACCATCTCTCCTTCTTCTCAGGTGGTGATTGGGAGTCCTGATGCTTGGAATTAGTTTGGGGCCCTTTTGAGAACTCCTTGTTTTTATGTTCATGTCTCCCCTCCTTCTTCTTATTGAGGCCCTGCCCACCCTTATGGTGATCCTTCAGATACCTTCTTGCGGACCCTGTTGCTGACCCAGCAGTCTGCCTCTTTAGCAAGATCCCTGGGGTCAGAGGGCTTACTTACAACAGGTGTTGGCGCAGATCTTCAAAACAAAGACTGAACATGTGCTCCTTTGCAATCAAACTGTACAGCCCCTGATAACCCTTTACTCCACTGCCCTTCACCCAACCATGCAGTGCCTTGCAAAAGGTATCCACACAATCTACTCATGTCTCTATACCAGTTTCTGACTGTTCCTCGCCTTCTGTCTGCACTTCTCTGGGGTCAGACCATACTTCCTGAAATGGGCTCCCATCATGGTAGAGATACCTCAGCATGTCTCCCTTATCTAGGGCCAGTAGGGTGGCTCTCCATTCCCTAGGGATATGCATCCACAGACTACCCTCCCCCTCCCCCCCCCCTCAGGACCTCTTCAGGGATCTTGTGATTCTGTAAGGCAATCTCATAAGCCTCAAGCTGCTTGTCAATATTATCTCCCACAGCAATGTCAGGAGGCATTAGACATTTAGGAATATGGACTCTCTTGTCTCAAGAGTAAACTGTATGTGTGCTGCCATCATTACTGCTGGACTCCACCTGCTTAGCCTGAGGTCCAGCTCTCTGAGACTTAGCTGATGGGCCAGTCTCCTCTCATCCAAGGCTAACTAGCCTTCTTTTTATTAAAGGCCCTCTCTGCTTTCTCCATTGCTGCCTCTATGGCCAGTTTCCTCTCTCCATCCTGAGTTTGGCTCCACTCCAGGGGCCACATCATCCCCCTCAACAGCAGGCTGAATCTCAGGGAGACCCTCTCCTTTTCTTTCCATGACATAATCCCCTTCTTTGGTTTCAACCACTGAGTGATTGGTTTCTGTTGAGGCCATCAGCGCCTTTTGAAACTCCACCTTCTTGGTGTTGCTTTTGCAGGGAGTGCCCTCTTATTGCAGATCTCCGTGAGATGGGCCACAGTGTAGGCATCCATGTTGGCCAGCTCTAATTCCATTCTTGCAGCTGTGGTTTCACTTATAACAGTCAGGGGAAGAATTTAGAAAAGCTGAAAAGAAACTAATTAAGGAGAATTTAACATTCAAATTGGTCTTAGATATGGGATGGTAGTGTACACCAAATCACTGAATACGTACTGCACAAACATAAGTCCAGTGCTCACAGCTTATCACCAATGTTAGGAAATTGGGCTACTGGTAGACTGGGGTGTGAGCCCTGGCCAAGCAGCAATCATAATTGTAGACAGGGCAAGGCACAAGTAAACCTCAAATTAACCTTTGTTCTACCCCCTTGGCACAGAGCAGCAGGGCTTAACTTAGAGGCAATGAATAAAGGTTTTGTGCAACACTTCAAATAAAACAAGATCAAAACAGCAAAAATTCAGTCAGTAGAACCAGAGTTAATTTTTAAAGAATAAACTTTAAAATAGCGCCTAAAAGCATAATGCACTAAAATGGCTATCTGGATGTGCTAGACCAGATAAAAGTCACATTTTCAGGCTGACCACGATGGAGCACAGGTCGGATCAGTCCCAAATTAGTCCATCTGATGTTTTACCTTCTCAAGTCTTGTACCAAGAGTCACGTTTGCTGTGGAGAGGGTTGCGAGGAGCAAGGAGAACATCAGGGCGGTAGTTGGCATGGTGCAAAGAGCAGGCCAGGCGTCGCAAATCGGTGGGCTAGAGCTTTGCATTGGTGGTCTCCCGCAGGCTGTCCATGCTGCTGTGAGAATAGACCGGCTGGCCCCGGCTCGTGCTGGAGTTCTGTGCAAGCAACATGGTTCCTGTGCAAATGGGCCCCTTTGTGGTCATGAAGAGCCCAAAAGCTTGATTTCAAGGGCCCGTGAACCACAACATGGTTCCAGGACCCAAGGTACCACTTGAGGGTCACGACTCACTTCAGTTGAGCCCAGGAGTTGGTTGGGGAGCCTTTTATGTCCATGAGGCTCAGATCAGGAGGCCAGAAGACTAGTCGTTTGAGTCCTGGGTTCAAGATGAAGTTGCAGGTCCAGTTCTTCTTCCCCAGGCAAGAGGGCATCAGGAAGCAGGTCAGCATTCCCTTTAGAGCAGAAGTCCAAAAGTGTGGCAGGCTTGTAGCAGCACAGCAGTCTTTCTTCCTGGCTTAGTATCCACAGGTCCAGAAGTGTACTGAAGAGTTGGTGTCTGGGATCCTACTTTTATACACAGTTGTGCTTTTCAATGTAGGAGAATCTTCTAGAGGCATGCCTTTGAAGCACACAGATGCCCTTCCTTCTCTGCCCTGGCTCCAAACTAACTGCAGGGGGTATGCAGCCCTTTGTGTGAAGACAGGACACAGTCTATTCAAGTGGAAGTGGGACTGTGCCCAGCTCCTCCCTCCCATCTTTCCAATGATGGCCCATCCAGTCACATCTACACTTCCATTGTGTGTGGCTGTCTAAGAGGAATACACAGAGCCCAACTGCTAACTACAATCAATCATGTCACCAAAGACAGGCTGCAGGCACCAAATGGCTAAGGCAGTGGGAGAGCTGAATACAGAGGTCCTGAGAAAGTTTTGTAATGGTTATAGAGCCGCAAGTGCATAAAGTGAAACCCTTTAGAAGCATCCAAAGCACTTCTCAGAAGTGTATCACATGCCCCTTGCATCTGGCAATAAAATTAGTAATGTCTTCTAGGCCAGTAACACTGGTATCCTTTGGAACAGCAATGACCACATTTGCTAATAGATGGCATTAAGGCAGTTGTTTTAGCCAAAGTACATTACCTTACCTGAAAGTGGTCCTTTACGACAAAAATGCAAGACCTCTTCTAATTACCTTTGGTTATGATGATTTATTTTTAAGTATCCTTGACTCAAATAAAAGGTATAGAGAAATTTGCCAGTCCCTGCCGTGTCAATGGGCTCGTTAGCTCAAGGTAACATATTGCAATCTGTCAACTTGTCAGAATTGAGGCTTCTGTGATCTAAAGAAAAGTTGAGGTAACCGCTACCATTTTTAAAATTCAGGTACTCATTAGTGGCTAACACACTTACGGGTCCAAATTCATGGCTTTTTCATTTTGATGGTATTGCTTAACATATATGGTATCCTGCATATTGTATTTGATACGGCCATTCAGTCCCCAGTGCCAAAAACTTTACACAGCCAAACTGTCCTTGTATCAGCTATGCCAAGTCAGAGAATTGCTGAAGTATTTACATATAGTTCCTCTTATGTTTTAAGGCACATTGGATATTCTTTAGCTAACAAATAAGAAGATTAGTACTGCAAAGAAATCATTTCTGGTTAAGAAAACTAAGGTGCTGCAATGGAACAGATTGCCGAGCCAATTACGTGTTGGCTATCTCTCCCACTCTATCTATCCAGCAGGATAGGACTTAATAAAAGGGTCATCGTCTCTAAACTACTTGATTTGTTTGTGAACATACCCATTCCTGTCACTAAGGCCTTTTTCCACTTGCAATTAACCCGAACTGATTACATTGACATTGGTTTCTTATCTCTAAACCATCACTGAGTACCCTGAAGAAGGTGGGTGGTCAGCTGATCACTGGCACCAAAATGCAGGTCGTCACCAGCACTAGAGCCACTGAGACACCAATCAAAGATGAAAGCTTTTTTAAGGGTTACACTATATGTAAAAAGGAAGGGAAAAAGCCGATTTGCACTATATGTAAAAAGATGTTATAATAGATGAGTTATTAGCACACTTTTGGAATTCATCATCCTTGTTATCTTGTTTCTATTACCTTTTTTGGGATGATTTATTAGGATGTTCCATGTTATGGCTCTATACATGTTATGTTTTTATAGTATGAATGATTGAATCTAGTAATTAGGTATGCATGGTATGTTTACATTTTGAGTGATTGTGAGATATGTATGTTGATTTGTTGAAGGTTTAAGATTTTGTTGAAAATATATGATTTATCTCATACACGTGTATTGAGTATCCATATGAATAAGGAAAAAAGAACAATCTGAAGTGTAAATCTAACATATTTGATATGTTTTCTAATACATTATATTGTTTTGTGTGGCCTATATATACTGTCGCTCTATTTTAGAGCTGCTCCTGGAGGTGGGTTTTTTCTTTGTTTTCAGGTATATTTAGAAAATTTGCCAGTGCGGAGTTGCTTTGTGTTTATGTTACTTGAACCAGCAGCGGCCCCCCTCCACAAACACCCGCAAAAAAAAAAACAATAAAAAGGGTTTTAACCAGTTTTATTATTGTTTTATTTTAATTCCCCAGGACTCTGACGAGTCTTTGGGGCGAGTCCAGGAGGGTGACACTGTGGTGGGGGAGTGGTAGAGCACTCCCTTCTCTGCGCATGAGGGCTTGGCCGGCCATCTTATGTCGGGCAAACCCTCATGTGCAGTGAAGCTTTCACCAGCCCCAGCTGCATTGCTGGGGCTGGAGAGAGCGAGCACAAGCTCCCTGTCTGCCTGGGAGCGCACAATCCCAGCGCTCAGGCCAATCCTGACACTGCTTTCATGCAGTGTCCGGTTTGGCCGCAGTGCATTCTGGGAGCCTGTGCCCAGAAGACGTAAGAGCGCGATGCAGCAGAGGGTGGCGACAATCAGATAAGTTCTTTTTTTAAGATTATTATTTTGTGTGAAAGGCTGTTGTTACTGCCTGATTCCAGCCTTAGTTCTGTTAGGACAAAAGGCTTGAGAAACACCCAGGCAGTCACAACAGCCTGAAATAGTGCAACTCAATTCGGAGGTGCACGACTCAAGTCGTTTCTCTCTATGGTGACCACATCAGTCCAAGTCATTAGGGGCACTGTGTCCAGTCTTGACCTTTTCACCTGCAAATCATTGGATCATTGGTTTCAGATGTGTTAGTCTGATTTTGGCAATGGAAACAAAACAAGACTACAATTCCCAAAATTCATTAGGGTATTACACAAAAGTCCAGGATTGGAAACAGTGTTCGTAATGGCTTGGAGGGAGATGTTACCATACATGACTTTTAGCTATTTGCAGCAGTGTAATGGATGTAAGCAAGACAATCTTGGTAATAGCAGACTCCAGCAGAGTGACCAACCCCCAGCAGAGACGTCTCTGTGTTATTCGACCTTAGCAGTATGGCTTTCCTCCAGTAATGCCTTCTTAGAGTTTTAGGAACCCATAAGTGCGACCTTCATCCAACCGTGCTTTCTCAGTGGTGAAAGACTCCATTTTCTTGAGCCTCTTCCAGGTTTGCAATCTCAGTAATAGGGGGGGAAGAGCTTTCTAGGTGGTTGAGGGGTCCAGCAGTTCGGCCTTCCCCGACGGTTCGTCGTCAGAGAAAAAATGAATACTAGCAAACTATCACTATTTGACAGCTATTTCTCTTTCCCTATTTACGTCTAACCCTACATTTGTATATACTTACATGTTAATAGGGGCTACCAGGCTGCAGCACTGAGGCGCATTGGCATAATGAAACTTGAGTGGGCACCCCTGCAAAGTACATGGAGGTCTCCCCCACTCCTCCCCCGACCCTGTCAGGAGCTCTCAGGCCAGTGGCCCGGTGCCCATGCACAGTGCCTGAGGAGGCCCCCTGCAGCTCGAAGCACCCCCATCCCTGCACTGCAGGGGCTAATGTTACGCCACTTCTGAGGCCACCAACCATATGGGTTGGATTGTACTTGAAGCTGTTCTTTTGTCTGACATATCTTTAGTGTCTCGTGCTCTTGAGTGTCAATTTGACAATTCACCAGTCCACATGTCTTAATGGAATCCATAAATGCTGCTTCCAATGAATGCTACTGGATATATTATCCACTACCTCCTGTATGTGTGTGCATGTTGTGGGAGATATTTAAGGCGAACATCAGACTCTTTACAAATGCATCATCAATGATTTCATCATACAACAATATAGTTGATGTTAAGTTTGCGATTTTTTGGAAATCCTGGTGAAGTGCAAAGTTGCAACACAAGAGCTAGTGGTGAACATCATGTCTCTGAAATCCTCACTTTGCAATAGAATGCCTTGTAAGCGGTACACCTTTAATGATTCACTGGAAGAAGAAGCACAATACCAGCCATCGTTTTGCAGTATAGTGCTCAGAGACATACAGAAGAAACAGAGAGAGAGAGAAAGCTACCTGTTAGGGAGAGACAGTGTGAGAAAGCGTCACAGTGAAAAGAAAAGTGAAAGCCAGGGAGAGATATGGATAATATAATGCAAAATATAGAGTAAGAGAGAGCAAAAAAAGACTAAAGGCCTGACTTAGGGGCATATTTGCAACAAAGTGACGGGGTACGGTCTTAGGCTTCCTGGCTTAACGCTGCACTCCACCACTTCAGAAATGCATTGCTGCACCATATTTACAACAATATCCCTGCGCTTGCGCTAAAATTAGTAGCCTAGTGCCAACGCAGGCACCCTTGCACCATAGTGGGGAAGATTGTTTATGTGCAGGAATGTCTCCCTTCCAACAAATAAACAATCTTTAAACATTTATTAACTTTTATGTGCGCTGCTTAATGCAGCACACATAGATGTTACAAAATGTAATTTCTTTATTTTTGATTCTTTATGTGCAGGAAGGGTCACCTTCCTGCACATAAACAATCAATTACTATTTGCTGCTTCTATGTGTGCTGCACAACGCAGCACACATGGAAACTGCAAAAACGAGGAGAAATAAAGCATTTCTCCTCATTTCACCTGTTTAAGACCAGGTTTTCCCCTGTCTTAATTATGGCACTGCTCCTATTTACGCCACCCTTGTAAATAGGGAGCAGCGTCAAAATCAATGGGTGTTGCGGTGGAACGCCCACTGCAAACCCCTTTCACGTTAAGTAAAGCGTGAATGGGTGCCTTATTTACAAGGCTGCATTAAGCCCTATTAAGTGGCTTAACTCTGCCTTGTAAATGAGGCGAAGCCCGTATCAACACCACAACGTCACAGTGAGGTTGTGGTTGCGATAGGCGCTTGTAAATATGCTCCTTAGAGTTTGGTGGAGTAAGAGCATTGTCTTAAATCAGTACTGCCTATTTAGGTCAAGGTCACTGCTTTTCCCTGTCCATTTCCACCATGAGATGCATGTTGGACATGGGCAAAAAAGCAGAAAGGTCCCCACGTGTAGAGAAAAAACACTCTGAGTCAATATGGTCACATATTGTTTTGTTTACCGGAAACTTACTTCTACAATAGGAGTGTGCTTTCTGTAAACAAAACCGTTGCCAGGCTAGCAACATGGTGCTTTAAATATGGCGTCCACTCGACAATGTTAATGGAGCCACCACTGCAGCAGCTCCCTTCACGGCACAGAGATGTCCACCCAGCTGTTGGTGACTTCTATAGAGGGCAGATGGTCCACACCAGTGTGTAGGAGGCCATGGCCTCTGCCTTTCCTGGCAGACCTGTGGTCTGTCTGCCAGGGTCTACGTGACACCCTAAGTGAGCAACATTAAAGCCTTCACCTTAATGCAGGAACCAAACTGAACTCGAATATTGAATATCTAAATAACCCCCCCCCCCCCCCCCCCCCCACCCTAGCGCCTTGAGACCCTTACGGGTGAGTAGTCGCACTTAAGAAACGCCTGATTGATTGATTGATTGACTGAGGTGGGACAGACAGTGTGAGCTTCTGAAAGAGAGAGAAAACGTCATACAGAGACAGAAAATACAGGGCCAGAGTCAGTGAAAGACATGAAAAGTAAGAGGCAGAGTTAAATGCGAAAGAGTGAAGTAAAGAAACACAGGTGAGAAAGAAAATGAGTGAGAAAGAGTGTGGGAGAGGGAAGAAGATAGAATGAGGGAGACTAAGCATCAAAGCTTATTATTAGTTAATTGCTCAAGACCCATTTTTATGGAGTCACCCATTCTAGGTGGAAGGAAGGCTTATCAAGTTTAGGGAAACTAGGGAGCTTTTTAACCGACTTAAATTAAATTTGCCCTAATATGCACCGTGGATGAAGTACTTGAGTGGCACAACTCAAGATAGAAGCTAAAGCGCACATGTGGGTGAGGCTACATTGCACCTGTCCTCAATGAACATTGCCCAATAAACACTTATGCCGCGATGAATAGAAATGGAGACACAGGCCCCCGCTTCCTCTGAATAGAAATGAATAGTCCATTGGATATTTGTTAATGCCCATGACATGTACTTTGTAAGTTAATCACTGAACATCACTAAAGGAGTTTGAGCCTGAAACAGTATTACTGAACAGACCCAGAAGTCTTTGGCACTCAAATGTTACCAGGATTTCCCCTTCAGAAAGCTGTGCCAGAAGGAAATGCAGGTGTCTGAGTTTTGGACTTGGAACAAGAGAAACCATGCGGCATTGCCACATTACCCCCTATTCTGATCTGCAGAACTTTTAATGAGCAGTATTACTGAACCTGGAAAAATTATGTGGTATTCTATATTGTATTCACAATGAGCCTCTAAATCTTGAAGAAACGGGCAAATGGTACATTATTGTCTAACTTAGACCTTGAGAGAAAACAAATATCATACGGAAAGTAAAGGGATGCTTAACTGGGTAGAAGGTCGGATTTTCTTTGCCACTAGAATCATTAGAGGTTTAGAGATTATAGTGAGTGAAAACAGCACGTAATTGGGGGAATTTCAAAGTCCACGAGGGAAAGCATGCCTTACTGCAGCTGGGTAAAATTACACATGTTCTTCAGAAACTGATTTCTGGCAACAGCTTGCCTGGAAAGTTCCAGCCAAAACCCACCAAGTGTATTCAGTAATAAGCATGCTTAAAACTGTTGAAAAAAGCTTACTACAAAAACTGCATTCAAATCCTGTCCAGGGCCAGGAGACCTGCCTGGTACTTTTAATGCAATTAAAAAAATTATAGGGACGCGCTTTACATTTCAGAATTGAACAGTTGGACTATTTCAAAGCCAGACAAAGTATTGTTTTGGTGCAAATGTGACTGCTGCAAAACATTGAAAGCTGACTCTTATGATATTACGTTTTTAATAATGTAGTACAAGAAAACTGGAGACGTTCTGCAAATACTATTACTGAGAAGTGAGAGCTTATAAGGAAATGCATAAAATGGCGAGCAGGCCAGGACAGATGGAAATAGGCAGCTTACTTGAAACTTAGCAGAAAATGTACTGGAGCGGGAAAACAGAAAAGGCCATATTTATTTCTACAATGCTTATAACCTGCTACGCAAAATACTAAATAAACAACAATAAAAGCAGCCTACAGAAGCATGGGAGTTTATGCTCTGGGACTCCCAAACCCCCACAGCATCAATAAAGAAAGTACGAAACATTATTTTATCAAACTAAACCAGAGGTCTAAGTGGGCAGGGGAACGACTCAATTTGACCAAAACAGTTCTCAAACTTTTTATTTAAAAAAAAAAAAAACTGTCCTGAACATTGAGATGCTCAAGGTGGAAATTGAAGAAGATGGGCCTCTACTGTGAAGTGAGAGAAGGGTGATGCAGCTAAGGAAGCACACCATCTCTCCAGGGTCCCTGCTCCTGAAAAAGTGTAAACGTGTGCAAGGGTTAATAGCCAAATCTGGAGCCTGCCTGGGAGCCAGTGTATGTTCTAACTGGTTGATGGAATTTGGAATTTGTCCTTATAAATGAATTCTGTAAACACGTTTGCACCAGGCACAATCACTGCATTAATGAAAACATAACTTTTGAACTCACTGTAAACATGTAAACAAAATATGTTTGTACATTTCGCTGCAGCCTGTGTGCAACCTATCATGTAATGTGTGCAATACGTGTTTTGAACTAATCACTTATTTAGTTCACTGTGCTTTCTGTCACATGCTTGGCCCTCTTGGCTCTATAAATGCACGTCACTATTTCCTCAGGGCACCCACCAGGATTCCAGTCAGTGACCATCTGGTACACCAACAGATATCTTAATTGATCTCATTTACCAACCAAGCTGTCCAACCAAAAAATTGAAGTTTCCAAAGATGCATTTATTTTTTATTTGAGGTGTGCATTATATTTTATTTAGAGTTACCTGGAGGTCAAAGGCTAACAAAATATTTACAGAATAACTTGTCCTTTTAGCCCCATCTCTAACCCGGCCCCACACTTCCTGGCCCTGCCCCATTGTATTCAGGATCACAGTGCCCATGCATTTCTTTATGCACTTCAACGCTAAGCTAAACCGATTTGCTGATGCTCATACCAGAAGAGAGTGGTGGAAAGTGAACGCCCTTCCTCCTCTGCTGTTGTGGTTTTGAAACATGAAAGGTTCTGTCTCTTATCTAGCTCTTCTCTATCGTGTCCAATTCTCCGTGGAAAAGAGAGACTAGTTATCTGTGTTCCTACGGACAGGGCTGGGTAATTGTCTGAAGTGGAAAGAAGACAAAAGCCGCAAATCGCACACAGCAATTTCCATTATAGCCCCTCCCCCTTTGTCTGTAGTTCATGAAGCTGATACAGCTGCCTGCCCCTAGCAGGTAATGAAACGGTCAAAGTTGCACAGGATCTCAATGAAGTATGCATGAGTGTCTATACTTCACTTACAGAAATACATGACTCAGTAGAGTGTTGCAGCTTGGCAAACGCTTCCACCTGCCCAGAGGATAGCCTTTTCCTTCATGGACCGGATCTAACCACAAGCTCTTAGGGGGCAACCCTTGCCCATAGCTAAACTCTGCTTGGGGTAGAGAGAATCTGTGCAGTCCCTGCTTTATGAAAGACAAAAGTGCTTAGAGTTCTCAGGGTCAGGCCTGCATGTGATGTTACAGACTTTCAATATGGCTGCTACCTGTGGTCAGCTCTCTTTTTATGGGGTTTGGTTGCCAGCATTTTCCAAGTAAACTATGTGCTTTATGGTTATCGAAATCACCGTACAATTCCAGATTACCCTGAATATCATCTCAAATTCTGCACTTTTTTGGGACCCATTGGTGCAGCATGTGTGATGAAAGTCCAGTGAGTAAAACAACTGAATCTCCTCTGCTAACCCTTCTATTCTTTCAAAAGACACTCATGGAGAAAGCCACATTATTTTGTTCTGATGCAACCTTTCCTGTTTTGATGGCACAACCACACAGTGACTGCTCTGCCAAGAACAGTTCCCAAGTAAAATCAGAAATATCCATACATCGGCATCTCAACACTACTGCTGGACACTTTGACCAAAAAGCTTGAATTCTCACCATTACCAAGAGATGTAATAAATATGGAGCTGTATTTAGTGGTACTTCTTTTGTTGAATGTAGCCTATCTGATCCGTTGGCATGAAGAATTAGGAAACACACAAAACAAGATTCATTAGTATTTTAAGGGTCAGATGTACGACCCTTCCAATTTGCGAGTAGCAAATTGCATCATGTTGCGACTCACAATTTGTGACTCGCAAATTGGAATTTACAAACGTGTCTCAAACACAGTTTGCGATACCTAATGGAGTCGCAAATTACCTGCCTCATTAATATTCAAGAGGCAGATGCAATTTACTCCCCATTGGGAATGGCTAGCACTCCCATGGATTGTGGCCTGCTGGGGTCAACAGACCACCATGTATGTGAATGCTTTTTAAATGAAGCAGTTTTTTTTTAAATGCAGCCTGTTTTCCTTAAAGAAAAACGGGATGCATTTAATAAAGAAGAATGAAACATTTCTCTTTCATTTTTTAAGAGTAGGCAGTGGTCCTGCTCTTGAAGAAATATTTTAACTGCCAGTCAAAAGTGGAAGGGGTCCCTTCCAGACCCCTTCCCGTTTGCGAGTGGCTTACCACACATTTGAAATGGGTGGTAAACTGCGAGTGTTTTACGGCCGCAAAACAATCTTACATTGAAGTGCGGCTCACTATTAGGAAGGGATGCCCTTGGCACACCACTTCCTAATAGCGAGTCGCAAACCCTATTTCGTGAGTCGGTAATTGGTTACCAATTCGCAAAGAAGGGTTTGTACATAGGGCAGACCTATTTTGCAGTTGCAAATGGACCGATTTCACATTTGTGAGCTCAAAAAATATTCATACATCTAGCCCTATGAGAATTACGGGTCACATTATTATTATTAGAGAGTACTCTTCGTACATGTTAAATGTTAGGACTAAAGAGTACATTGCTATAGAAGAGTAGAAAGGATAGTATCAAGAGACAAAAAAGAAACAAAAAAACAAAAATACCTATCTTCCGTGCTGTCTTTTAAAAAAATAGTCCAAATGTAGAGGTGGAGAGGGATATTTTTATGATGACAATCTTCTTCCCCCCTGTTTTAATTTTACATTGTTTATGATGCTTGGCGAGATGCTGGATCCAGATGAACATTTGTGAGATGAAACCAGGGCTTTCCGCTATCCACCTTGAGGGCAATGGGGGTCACCATGGTCACCATGTGTGGCCCGTCGAATCATTTCTTCTTTCATCCTTGAACAAAATTCCTTATGTTGATCTGGTCTCCTTTGTGCACAATTGGGAGGTCGGCCTCAGCGGTTGCATGCTTCTCCTTCTCTTTAGTTACGTGTTTAGAGATGAACTTTGCAGCTTTCATTAGTTCACGAAAATATATATGCATCTCATCATTTAGGATCTCTGCAGAGCTTTCTCCTTATACATTACTTCTAGTGGCAGGTATTCATGGATCTCGCTGTCACTATCTGATGGGGTATTAAGTGATGGTCAGAACTAGGTGTATCCCTAAGAGAAAAGAGTGTTAATGTTAGGCAGTACAACCACTTCTTGTGCAATGTAGTACATAACTTACTGATCTTAGTCTTCAAGAAGCTGTTCAGGCATTCAGAAACAGAATTACTTTGGGGATGGTACACAGAGGATAATTTATGTTTTATCCCTAACGGTGTAATGATATGCATAAATATTGGGTTGAAAAAATGGGTGCCGTTGTTGGATCTTATCCCTTCTGGAATTCCCCATTGTGGAATTACTTGATAAATTGGAAATGCTGCTGCTGATTTAGTATCACAATGGATGCATGGTCCTGCTTCAATCCATCTATAGAAAGGGCAGACCACAACTATGAGATACCTGTAGTTACTGCACCCATCAATCATATCAAGAAAGTCCATATGAAGAGCTTTAAAGGGACCTTGGGGTCGTGCACTCATAGAATTTAGCACTTTCAGTGTAGGATTATGGGAAAAATGCTGACAGACAATGCAGTTATGAAGATACATGGGATTTCATGCAAACTGGGAACTAGCCAGTCTTGTTGTACTTGCATAGAGAAGTTAACTCTTGAAGTATGGGCTGGTAAATGCAACTAATCAAGAGCTATCATAAGTAAAGCCTGTGGCATCACTGGTTTACCTGTAGACAGCTGTCTACTATACATTAGGTCATCCCCTGACTGGGTGCATCCTCTATCCTCCCATAACTGTTTTACTTGTAGAGGAGCAGCTTCCTGCAGTTCTCGCAGATGCAGGGCCGGGGTGGTGCGACCGGTGCCACCGCACTGGGTGCGTACTTCAGGGGATGCCGAGTTTGCAAGTTTATTTCGGTTTTAAAAGCATCTGCTGCCATGTTCATTGCCTCCAGGAATTTCCATGCAACAATAAAAATGTCAAGATAACTCCAGTAATTAATTTTCTTCCTGAAGAGATATCAGAGTTTGTCTAGTTGAGGTTTTGACTAGTCATAAAATAGCAAAGAGGGCGCAAAAACGTGTACCATGCAGATCACATATAATGTAAATAGGTCAGTGGATTACTGCTTTTCTGAGACATTCTTTTGTTACTTGCAGTTTATAGGTTAAAATCCTAATATAGAACAGTGAATCTACCTAACACCCTTCCAACACCCATCATTCTGTTCAATCTCCCATTGATATTTCAAATGGCAAAGCACATGTCTGCCTCTCTACATCCAGTGTCAGGAAGCACCCTGGAGATATGGGTTAGAGCTTAAGACATGCCAAGCACCATGAATGATATTCCAAATTTGTTTGTGCCGAGTTTATCGCAGGGAAGAAAGGGCTGGTAGCTGTTCCAGAACCTGTTGTTACTGTCTGAGGAGAGACTTTAAATGCTATGTACAATGCAATAGCACACTGATGGCAAAGTTAATTTACCAGAAGACCATGAACTCACGTAGTTTGGGGAGGTGTGCCATCTTGGATTCCTGAACGATATAAAGCAATGGGGTGGCCCAGTCTAGTGCAGGACCTGGGGGTTATTAATATATGTGAAAAAGTGGTTCTGACACTCTTAAAAATCTAAAGAACTTTTTTTACAATTATGTCTCTCCAAACGGATGAGAACAGTCAACAAATGAGAAAACAAGACCTTATGTCCAAACCAAAAAGCGCAAAACTCTTGTTTTATATTCAACGATATATTTTTATCTGTTTTTTGAAAAATCAGTGTAAACTTATTGCAATACATATATTTACATACACACAGAATAGTTCTTCTGAACTAACATTTAGGACTTAGATGTGCACAAACAATGGAATATTTACATGTCACAAAACATTCCACAGAATACATGGACATATACTACATGGAAAAGTTATATTTAAACACAGTGCGAAATTTGAAAGAAGAAAAAAGAAATATCAGCCCAGTAAGCGATTAATCAAATTATTGGTTTGGTATCCTGGGTGATCAAAAACAGATACAAATTTATCGTTGAATATAAAACAAGAGTTTTGCGCTTTTTGGTTTGGACATAAGGTCTAGTTTTCTCATTTGTTGACTGTTCTCATCCATTTGGAGAGACATAATTGTAAAAAAAATCTTGGATTCCTGGGCATAACTTTCGCTGCGGCCTGCAACAACTTTGCTAGCCAATCATGGAACAATGTTGCTGCAATCAAGAACTCAGTACGGGGGTCTAGGATTTCCTTTGTGAAGAAGACTTGCTTTCAGTGGTGATGTTTGAAGGTCATTATAAAAACAGGAAATTATTATTTCTAAACGTTTGTGAAACTTTGAACTATTTGAATACATAATATGAACATTGATAAAGGATGAGGGATTATCACATTCTTCTTTAGGTTTGTCCTGTGATGGAACTCGATGACGTATCAAGTCAGGACTATGTCACTAAGTCTAGGAATATATTTTAATGTGTAAGGTATTAGAGTTCTAATCATGTTTAAAATACTTGCTAAGACTAGAATTGCAGCGGACAAATATTTATTAATCACCTTGCAGTGATGCAAGTGTCAAATAGACTATAGCTCATCTTCCACAGAGAGTGCAAAGTGACAAAGCTTGACATAGATGATTATGTTGATTCACCTTCATTCCTCACTGAAATATCTCTAGGATTTATCCATTCACTGTCATAGTTGGGTGCAGGACATTTATGACAAGTTACTAAAGATTTCTCTACCCCCTATGTACTGCAGACATCAGTGACCAGCAAACGTGTTGGGTCAAAGTGGTGAAGTCAGGTTACTCTGTTACCTCTCTGATCCCATTCCCATTTCTCCATCTCTACCACTTGCCTGGATATCCCTATGTATGTGGTCATTGACAGAGGCAGTGAGTGGCAGAAGAGTGTAGCACTTTCATTGAATCCAGAGCATAAGGCAAGAGCATCTTCACATACAGGCACTGCTCCTGGTTCCAGCACTATAATACCTGTCCTAAGCCAGTACAAACAAGCATTGAAAGTTCTATCATATATATTCCAGACAATCCCATAGTTCACAACACAGCTGTTTGACAATAATTCTCAAGAGTAATGCAACAGTCAGAATCTATGCATCATTGGGCATGAGATCCATTACTCTGCATCTCTGTCACAGAAAATAAATGAACACTGTCCTTGTCAATTTGTAAATTCTTTGTTCCAAGTCAAGTCTTAATCCTCCCCAATAATAATACTAATACTTTCATTCCAATTAAATTGGTACAAAAACAGCCTCTAATTAACATCAAAAGCTAATTCATGGACCCACTGCCTAATGCAGTCAATAAATTAAACAAGTAGTATTAAAATAACTCTATTGCTAATCCTATCCCTAAATTATTTTAATCAAGTTAGATTAAAAAGATAAAAAATAACTTTAACCTACTCCTAAAGCCAATCGGAACTTTGAACCTTTAGTGAATACAATATAATAAATAACCTACCCTACAGTAATGTTAAACCTAAAGCTATTGCTAAACTGCTTGTATTGTAATGAAATGAAACTAAATTACATGGAATTAAATGTAATTAAATTAAAGGTCCATTGGCATTATGTATGTAGGCATAATGTAGGTTATTATTGTAAATAATTTAAATAAAAGGCATCCTTGACTTTAACCTAGTGCTAACACTAGCCCTAATTTAATTGATATATTCACATTAAATTAAATAAGTTACCATAACAAGCCTGAATAACAGTCCTAACTGTAATCCTTACTTAATGTCAATTAACTCAAATTTACCCTAACCTCTTATTTCAATTACATTGCTTCGAAAGTAAACTGAATGCCACTTAATTACCTTAGTCAATGTAATAGTAATAATAATAACAATAATAATAATTATAATTATAATAATAATAATAATAATAATCTGGTATTTGTAGAGCGCAAACTAATCACCCCTAAGGGTCTCAAGGCATTGGGGATAGTATCCTTAGAAGTGGTAATTCTTAAGGAGTGCCTGTATCTATTGATCCATCAATGTAGTGGATCTGGTCCCTTTTATCAAAACATTTCCAAAGAACTACAAACATACAAGCAAATTAACAGAATAACTTTTTCACTGTGATGTCTGTTGCTTTAAATGATTTGGTTAAAAATTCTTCTTACAGTATGATTTCATATATTCTCTGCACAAAGTCAAATTCCTATCATTCTGTCCATTCGTCATTCGTGTCTGTTTGTCACTCTTTATATTTCTGTTTCTCTGCCCACCCATCCAATATGAACATTGATTCACCAAAATACTAGAGGAAACTAAGTGACATTATACATCCTTGTCCATATGTGACAACAGAGGGTTGTACCACCTGCCAGCTTTAAAATTCACCAGTCTACTGTTCGCATTGAAGGGATTCGGGAAGAATAAGTGCAGAAAACTATAGAAATTAAACAGATCTCTTGGAGCCAATTTTAGTCCCTGGTCCTGCCAAGTGTTAATTTGGAGAGAAAAAAGTAGGATGCCAAAGTTTTTTTTTAGGATACCACTTTTGATGTTGCCAAATGCTAAGGTTGCTGAATACCAACCCTGCATAATCATGATTCCATGTCAGGATTAGATGTTTGGCTCGTGCATTGTCTTTTCTTTATATTCTACTGAGCAGTCATATAACAAGCTTTAATTAAATGTAAACATGAAACCACATTTTGTGTCATAACACTAAAAATATCATATTAGGCAAACACCATTCGGAGTCTGTAGTCAGATCTGCATAATCAGCCTTGATCACTCCCACATCCCCTTTTTTCTAGTTAATATCCCTTTTAGTCTATGTTGTTTCTAGACTTGTATTGATACCCTATATTTACTAAGATTTTAAGGGTTACATTTTTTGTCACTCTGTGCGGTAATTGGGTGCCTCTAATAAGGCAAACCATGAATTTAAACTGACTATACCATATCCTTGTACTAGTGTACTATTCTTGCTAGCCACTTTTCCTTTCTCAGCAAGTCAAGCAGATACCTACGCTACAGGGTGATCAAAGATGTAATCCTCATTGCATAGGTGTAGGAGAGACTTCCGTAGAGATGGCAATTGGGCTGCAGTTCATCAGTCGAACAGTTAGAGTGAACTGCAGGGTGTTTCTGTGGGTAAGCGTCATGTATGTGACTACCATAGAGTGTAGCACACAGAGCCTCAAGGGGCCCGCTTGGGTGCGCTTGTGTATTTACTTGAAATTCTTTTCCTACAACTGAGGTGCCAGCTCCCCCTGCCTTACAGCACTGGGAAAACAGACTTGACCCAGTCCGCTTTTGTCCACAGTGTGGCCCTGGGCTTATTTTAGAAGTTGACTGATGACAGAAACCCTACTAACTGAGGACGAAGTGTCCTATTTATGTACTAAACCCGCCAGGTGGAGGTGTAGGCATAATGGCCCTGGTCATGTAGAAGAAGTATCATTCAGGAGCACACTTTTCCCCCTGGTAAAATGTTTATCAAATGCCTTTAGCGAGAGCAGAGGGCCATACAGGATGTGCTGAGGTCTGTGGGAAGGCAAATATCGATGATGGCAGTGCGCCATCCAGCTCCTGGCTACTTGGGAAAAGGAGATGGTGCAGTCCTTCAAGGATCACATGCCATTCCTAAACCATCTAAGGCTACTAAGTAAAGAGCAGATACCTTTAATAGGCTTAGAGGAGTTTTCCTGTCTAAACTGCACCTGAGGGCCTAGTGCCCACTACTCAGGAGGGCAAGAATACCTGTACTTATGGTGACATTGTAGCCCAGGATATCCTGCTCCACATGGACGAGCCCCCATCATGGGAAGATAGTGAAGAGAGCAGTGCTACGCAACCAGAGTTTTCAGTTGATGAGCCCTTTGGGTGTAGGTCATGGTGACCTTTTGATCAGAGGAAGAGGTATACATTGTTTGACCAATCATCGGGGAATAAAATGAGGGAATTTCCTGTGACAGGCTCAAACCCAAAGACATTTAAAATCCCATGTTCCTGGAAAGGGCCCATAGGTGAAACTAGTGGGTAATATTGCCAATAGTATGAGAAAGTCATTGGACAAAGAGGTCTTAGTGAGTCTGAGAAATAAATACCCACAACACTCTTTTGAAAGCAACATGACCCTCACTCATGAGATTGATACCACAATGGCCACATTTCTAAATTACATAAACAAAAAGTGGAGGGTGTCTCGCAAAATAAGCAGTCACTATGCCCTGCTCCTTAGTGCTCACCAGGCACAGTACATGTATTCTTATTGAACCCTTACCCAAATACTAATCATGCATCATGCTTCATTATAAGGTCCTCACCTGGTGAGGTACTCACCACCAGATGGGCTCAACCTTGCAGTAGGAGGGAGCACTTTGATACTCTCCATGTTCTTTAATGGAATCTTTGGACAGAAAACATTTCAATTATCTCCAGAAAACCCTTACCATGTTATTTTTAGTATGAGGGGCCTTGGGATATGGTTAAAAACATAACATGACACAAAGAAGTATTTATTGAGCCGGTGTGTCTATTCTAGGTCAACATGTTTCATCTGCTTCACAAGATGTGCAGATTTCATCAGGACTTCTAAGACCCTTGTACTCCTAACCTATACTGGGCAGGAGTTATGCATCCACGCAAGATCAAGAGATAGTTACCCAACCTTTCTATACAGAGTGAGGTAATTGAAAACTGGATATTATCCACTTCAAGAATCCTAAAAACGAAGACGGAACACAGAAATGAAAATATGTCTGCATTAGAATAAGGGTAGTTTAAACAATGAAATTAGTGCACTGCACTTCACACTCTAACAGTGAGGTCTCAAACCTTAGAGATACCATCTCCTAAAAGCCAGGGTAAGTGACCTGGTGTGACTTACATTACCTGTAACAGTTAGTGTTAAAAACTCACTACCCAAGTGTATTCACGCAGTGCATCACATACCACACACAAAGAGAAGAGTAAATACATGAGTCGCAAAAGTCTCACAATTTACGAGGCGCTATTTTGCGCGTTGTACATCTGGCCCAATGTCTGCTACGTATCTGTTGAGTGCTTTCGTAACAAGGTTCCTCTTTATGATGCTGCCCAGACTGTGAGCATTTCATGTCAGTAGTCTTAATGTATGGGTCATCATGTTTATTGTGTTGAGTCCCTTTTTTTGTTTCTTGGCCCTCCCCCCTGGGTCTTGTTTTCCCCCCTCACATCCTGTGCATTGTGTCGCATGTGTTGACTTATTAACTAGTCCCCAACTACCCTCCTACCTTACCTACTGGGTCGGCGGCCAAGAGCAAGGCCGGCTTTAGCACTGGTAGCACCCGCTGTGGTAATCTTTTTTAGCGCTAACTCCTTCATGACCTCCTTCTCAGATTCCCTGACTACCACCTGGCAAAAGGGCCTCTCATCTCCCCGAAGCCCCTCTCTCACATGCATTTCATTTGTTTTAAAGTGCTGATAAAGGCTGTCTTTACTAATCCTCTGAGCTATCCACTTTTTTTTTATTTTTTTTTATTTTGTTTATTGACAGGGGTGCAATAATACAATCCTTACATATGTCGATGCCAGCCAAATTTTATGTATAACTGAGGAAATATCAGGAACAACTGAACCCCCCCCCCCTCCCTCCCACCAACCCAGCACTTGAACCAATATGTATAATACAATTGTCAGAACAATAAGACCATGTGAGCCCATATGGGTGGTAGTCCGTAAGAGGTAGTTCCAAGTCCAACTAGTCTGGGCCAGACCTAGGAAAAAAGGCATCATATATAAAAACAGGACGAATTACTCAACAGGATGGCTCAATAAATACACCATTAGTGGAGCCCAAAAATCTTTAGAGCGTGAGGCCTCCGGTAACTCCTCTGCATACACCTCCAGTTGTTCCCTACAATATATTAAATCTTTGATTCATTTCTTTACAGTGGGCGTGGATTTTGCACCCCAATATTGTGCCACAGCATCCTTAGCCAACAGGGTCGAAACAGCGACCAATCTCCTATTGCAGGGTTTGAGATATTTCACACTTCCCAGCAGGAACACCTCAGGCTCGCACCGCACACTCTCCAGCACAACATCCGAGAGCACACCCGCAACCCAGGCCCAGACCGTAGCTAACCCAGCACACTGCCACGCCAGGTGCAAAAAATCAGCATCAGCCTGCCCGCACCATACACAATCAGCTGTGTTCCGCAGGCCGAACCTGCGTAACTGCACCGGCGTGTAATATAACTGGTGCAAAAATTTAAAATGAATGATACGCAGATTATAGTTTGCCGTGAGGCGGCCTGTCAGCTCGCAGCAAAATCTCCAGTTATCAAGCAACTCAAACCCCAGCGTAGTGTTCCATTTGAGATATGAAGGGTGGTCCTCCAGTTCCCGCTCACGCTGTGACACATCATACAGCCTAGTGATCAGGCCCTTGCGTTCCGCCCCAGCTAGCAATGCCTGCAGTGCCTTCAATGTTTGTAGTTCAGTGGGATAATTAGGATAAACGGACCTGACCGCCTGCCGCACTCTCACGTAAGTAAATCCTAGCATCAACAAAGAGCCGTGGCGCACCTGTACACTCTGGAGTGAGCGAAACTGACCACCTTCATACAGGTCTTCCATTCGTGTAACACCTAAATTCGCCAGCGCTCGTATAGCAGGGCTCTCCGGGGCTGCCGAAATGTCGGGATGTGCTGCAATAGGGAGCTTCAGGCGTACAGGTAATCGAGCTGCGCCCTCCGGGCAAGAGTCCGCCAGGCCCAGGCAGTGCACTGCACTGGGTTGATTTCCGTCCTGGGGCCTCCACTCCCTCCAGAGAGTGCTGCAGCCACTTCATAGTGCTTGTGTGGAGGAGTGTAGCTTCCCCTTGGAAGCACCGCGTCGGATTCAATCGCCATGTGCGGCAAGAACCGTTGTGGAAAAAAACAATAGTGGGCAAATTGCGCCTGTGCGCGTAAATAATATAAGCGCATATCTGGTGCCTCAAACCTGCCACGGTCGAACAGCTGTACAAGGACATTCCAACTACATCGGGGCTCCTTACCCCCCCCAGAGAAAGGACAGAAGGGCCGATTGCAATGTCTTGAACAGAGCAATATTTAGTCGAATAGGAATATTCACAAACAAATATAACAATTTGGGTAATATAGACATTTTCGTAACGGCGATGCGATCAGGGAGCGACAGCGGCAACTGAGACCACCGCTCAGCCCTGTATGTGATCTGTGCAATGACCCGTCCATAGTTCATGGAGATCACCTGCTCAGGATCCCTATGCAGCCAGATCTCTAGGTACTTCACCGGGTCCAAGTCAGGGGGAAATCAAGCTCGACCTCACTCGTGCCAGCTGTCAGCGGAAACACCATCGACTTAGTCCAGTTGATCCCCAACCCAGAATAGCCCTCAAATTTTACGTACTTGCGAAGTAATTCAGGTAGGTAGGCCTCTAGCTCACGCACATAAGGAAGCATTTCTTCTGCATATAATGAGACAATCAGAAGTCGATGCAGAAAACGCAGCGCAGCGGATGCATGACACTGGCGCAGTTTGCAAGCCAGGGGTTCCAATGCTAGCGCAAAAAGCATCGGCGATATGGGCAGCCCTGCCGTGTACCCCTGCTAATTGGAAAGGCTGAAGACACCCAGCCGTTGACGCGCACTCTAGCAACGGGCTCAGTATATAGCACTCTGATCCATTGGAGAAAGAATGGTGGAAGACCCATTCTGGTTAAAACAATAAACATATAGTCCCACTGAAGGGAATCAAATGCTTTTGCTGCATCCAGCAGCACTGCCACTGCCTGGAAGTCGGGATCAAAGTAATGCAAGGTAGCGAAAATTGTGCGTAAATTGTGAGCAGTGGACCTAGCAGGCACACATCCTGACTGGTCAGGGGGAACCAATAGGGGAACCAGCGGCTGCAGCCGGATAGCGATCATCTTTGCTAGGATCTTGGCATCGATATTAATAATTGATAGAGGCCGGTAAGATTCGCATAGATTTGAAGCCTTATCAGGCTTTAAAAGCATAACCAGAGGCCTCCAAGGATGGGGGGAGATTGCCCGGATCATACGCCTCCGCATATACGTCCAGAAGCCTCGGGCCACGTCATCAATGTAAGTTTTATAAAATTTGCTTGGAAGTCCATCTAACCCTAGGCCTTGCATGTAGGGAGTGACATAATAGCAAGCTTGACATCCTCTACATCAAATGGTTGTGTGAGATATTCTCTATGTCCCGGAGACAGCCAGCCAAGGGCCATGTCATCCAGGTAGGAGTGCATGTCCGTCTCAGGGACTCAAGACTTACACTTGTATAGTCTAGAATAGAACTCAAGGATAGTATCGCTAATCTCGGGAGTAGTGTAGTGGGTCGCCCCGTCGTCATCTAGCATCTCTGTAATGTATTCTTGACTCTGCGGTGCCGCTAGTTTCTGTGCCAGCGAGCGGCTAGACCTGCCCCCCTCCCCATAATACCGTGCCGTGCATATTCTGGACCTGTGTGTCATTTCTTGATCCACTGTATCATTGTGTTCCGTCACAAATTTCCGTATCTTAGATAACGTTGCAGGAGATGGGTCTGTCTCATATGCCCTCTCAAGGGTGGAGATGTCAGCTGCCAACTTATAAATGTGGCGTCAGATATCCCGCAGCACACCAGCCTGAGCCCCCATGCATACCCCCCTGATAGTCACTTTGAATGCCTCCCACAGGACGCCAGTGCTGTCCACCGAGCATTCATTCTCACGAAAAAGATTCCGGATAGCTTCCCCGACAGTGTGTTTGAAGACAGAGTCGGTCAAGGAAGTGGGTTGCAACCGCCATGCGAAGGGAGTTTTCTCACAGGCAAGTACCTGGAGTTCCAAAAGTACTGGGGAGTGATCCGACAATTTACGAGGCATATGGTCAATCCCGATTACCCACGTGTAAGCAACCTTGGTGGCGAGCCACAAATCCAGGCGTCTACACGTCTCATGCACATAGGAGACAAACGTACTCTCACGCGCCCCAGGGTGTCGCAAGTGCGATTCATCATGCATCCCTCCAGTTTCCAGCAGGCCCAACAGAACCTCTGAAGCATTCTTGCGTTGCTTGAGTCCTTGCCCCATGCGATCCATCGCAAGGTCCAAGCACAAATTAAAATCACCTCCCCAAAGTATCTCTACAGTAGGAAACCCAGAAATGCAGCGCTATACATCCACAAAGAAGGATGGGTCATCAATGTTAGGGCCATACACATTTACCAGCAGAACACTCACATCACCCAGCTGGCCGTGCACCAATGCCACTCGGCCCTGGTCATCTGTGTCTGCTCTTATAACAGTGAAGGGAACCCCGCGTTTTACCAAAATCATCACGGCTCGAGAATAGGTGGAATAGGAGGACGCCACTCTCACGCCAGTCCATTGTGCACCCACAGACTTCTCAGAATGTTTAGTGAGATGTGTCTCTTACAGAAAAGCTATCTGCACGTTCATCCTATCCCGGTAGGCCAACACAGACCTAATCCTTCTGGGAGTGTTAAGACCACGGACATTCCATGTTAGGAACTTCAAACTACCACTCATTAAGTCCAAAGGTCATGACAGATTCCCTAAATGGAGAAATCAGGAACATGTGCTCACGTACATAAAGAAAATGGTAAATACATCCACATTTTAAAACACAAGTGCAGTTAACGCTGTTACTATCCCCACCACACAACCCCGCACCCAACCTGCCCTACCCAACCCTTCCAAACAAAGAAAAAAAACAATCTCAGAAGGGGTACTCCCATGTGGGGGCGTCAGATCGCATCTAGCCTCCTAACTAGTAGGAGGTGGCTGAGCATACAAGGTAGCTGTGCCAATCACATTATAGTACTGTGTACCACAACCCCGGGTAAGAGAGAAACTTATTGAGGCAGTGTGACCCAAAAAATGTCACCCTGGGAATAAAAACAAACTCACAGCATTATATAGAAACTGTCGCTAGAGCCACATTACAAAAACAAAGCAGAGCAGGCAATCCGACGCTCACCACTTTTAATGGTCCAAAAGCACCTGAGACACCAATCCCGCATGCAAGCGTGCAATAACAACAATAATATGAGCTTTTGTCTTTTGTGTTTGCACACGTGAATAGTAGGGTAAGCGTGAATATACCAGTTCTAGGGATCCCAAACGCAGCTCGGCCACCCACCGCACATTGTTGCATGAACCCTCATTAGCCAGGGGGCGCATGAGACTACCAGAACACATGTACCCTTAGGGATCCAACCAAAGAAGAACAGTCAACAATCCTGCATAATAGGTATATGCATGGTACATAAAAGTACGGGTCCCCTCCCCTACTGTTCCTCATCCTTGTGTGGTGAACTGGACTCTTGCCGCCTGCGTTTCAGCTGTTTGGCATGTTCCAGAGCCGCCTTGGGAGTGGAGAAAATCTTTGAGTCGCCGTCTGGGCCTATGCACAAGCGAACGGGGTATAACATTGCATACGGGACCCCCTCAGTTTGCAGAAAGTTTTTAACATTGCTAAATTCTCTTCTGGCTGCTTGCATGGCCACTGTAAAGTCCGGAAAGAAGGCCAATGCATTACCCTGGTGTACAATTTTGCCCTTGTCCCTGGCCATCAGCAGAATAGTGCCTCGGTCCCTTTAATTCAATAGCCTAGCTATTATTGGGCGGGGAGGGGCCCCCGGGACAGGCTTAGCTGAAAAAGAGCGGTGGGTACGCTCAACAATAAACATACTGGAAAGCTGCTCAGTACCAAAAATGTCTTGGTTGAGGTTTTCTATAAAGGCCCCATCTTTCCCACATTGGTGGACTCCGGCAGTCCCGTGCTTCTAAATCTTCATTTTTGGCCTGGATAAGGGCCAGGACTCTCTCCATGTTTAGTGCCTTCCCTGCGACCTCACCTAGACCATCCTCCGTAGCAGAGACCCACTGTTCCACTTCTCCCATGCGGGTGTTCTGTTTTTCAAGCTGCGCGGACATGTGGTCTGAATGGTGGTTCACCGCCGCCATTGTGCCCGCAATAGATTGGAGGCTGCGCTGCTTTGCCAACTGCGTGGTTTCAAGTGTGGGGGAGTTGTCACTCTAGGCATCCGCCTCAGAGTCCGATGCGGCCTTCTGCAGTGATTTAGATGATTCACGTGCCTCAAACGTGAGGCACGGTTGGGATTTGTCAGTTCTGCCCATCTCCGCCACGGTTAGGTGCCCTGCTGCGTCCAACCAGTAGCTAGGCACAACACGTAGCGAAATACACAAGCGGACAAGATGGCACCAAATATAAGTCAGAAGTAGGCAAAGATCCCAGCAATGTACTGCCCAGTGCGCCAAGCTCAATGGGGAGTGACAACTGCAACTGAGTGACGCCAGAGGGGAAGAAGTCAACCTAGCCCAGAAAGTTCAGCATCCCTCGAGAAAACAGTACCCCAGCCACAGGTACTCCGCACCACTCTCCACTCGATGCGCAGTTGGCCGGTCTCAGGCCCACAGTATCACCATTTAGCCACCAGGAGCATAGGGCCCGCCAAGAGTCTCATCCCCTATATAAAAGGTCCATGCAATGCCAGCAATACTAGGCCCAGTTACTTCTGAGGGCCAGGCGAGGCACCATCCAGCACCACACCCATTTCCGGCCAGACACCGAATCAGTGTTGCAAAGGGCAGTGTCCAGCAGCCCAGCTGCCGCGATTGTTCACACCATAAATTAATGGCAAAGGAGGATCCAGGCTCACAGGCACAAGACAGGGCCCAAGCACAACAAGCATTACCAGCCTGTGTTTGCAGGACGTCGGGTGACCCAGCGCTGAGTAGCAGTCAACACTAGCAGCCACAATATGCGCCGTGGATTCAGCGCAGTCCTGCGCTGTGCAGCCGCCTGCTCCCTGCCGCAATCGCACCAGTGAGCTGGGAGAGATAGTGAAAGACGATCGCGGCTGCAATCCCCAGGCAGACATCACCATGAAAACGTCCGCCTCGCGTCCACAACAGCCAGAGCAGCAGGCGTCAGATGCCTTCCGGTGCTGGCTCCCCTCGCCAGCACCACTAGCCCGGACCCTACGCCAGCTCGCTCCAGCCGCCAGCCAGGACACGCAGGCCACAGCCAGAACCCAGGACAGCCCCCACCACCGCAGACACCGGCCTGGGTCAGCTGCGCCCCACTCATGCAGACCGGCTCCGGATACGCCTCTGGGTCCCGCAGCAGCCCTCGTCAGTCCAGCAGTCTCCGCAGGCCCTTGCGTCGGCAGCACTCTGCCGCAGCTCCACGCCCAGCAGGAGTCCAGCAACTTTCTCCGCACAGCGGCTCCGAGAACACAGCAGCAGCAATTCCGGACCACACTCCGACTCCGCACACCACTGATGATTAGAGCGATCTGCAGCAGGTAGGTCGGGCGCTAGCCGGACCCCGGTTACTCTTCGCTAGGCGGGTAGGCCCAGCCGTCAGGGTCTCGCGGCAGCCGCCATTTTGTAGAGCCTGCGTCCGTTCTGCTAAAGACAGGGATTTTTCAGCGATGCAGTAGCTCCCAGCAGCCTAAAACTCCGCCGACGTGTGCAGCAGGACTCAGTGGCTCAGGGCACACACCTCTAGGTCGTGAATGCGGATATTTTCTGCAGATATTTGGTGGGTAAGCGCTCAGCCGGGCAGAGCCTCACTAGAGTGCGGCCATCTTGCCGTGCGCCCTTTTGTGTCCCCAGCTATCCACTTTAAATACAGATTTGTTCTTTGCAGCAAGCATATTAACTCACGGTGCTACTTTATGGTGGGTAAAAACGGTCACTAGAGAAAACTCTGATCTCTCTCTCTAGCAAGAACATTAATCACAAGAGTTAGCTTGACAGTTTTATTGCTGCCTGAATTCTGGACGCACAAGGAACTCTGCATCAGATGTTTTAAATAGTAAGTGTTTTTCTAAGCACAGTGCCCCCACCTGAGGTCGGTGCCCCTCCTCCAGGTCAACAAGTGCTGCCACACCAGTCGCACTGCCCTGATCCTCACCTTGTTTTTAACTGGGCCAGGGAACAAATTACTCACTAGGAATAAACTTTCCACTAATTTAGTGACACTGTAATGCTTAGCCCCCTGCAGAAGAATTTTGGACATTTTCTCTCTGAATGGCAAGACCTTTAAAGCCAACGTTTTGTGAGGTAGACTAGAGGATATTATTCAGGCGGCCAATTGGTCAATGGAGTTCACTTTCAAGAAGTTCTACTTCAATCCTGTTCATAGCCTGGCAGCTTTCATTCTAAGTAAGCTTTGAACGAGCATAATACTTTCCTCCATTATTGTTGTAGCATGCATAATTTCATACCTATTGAGAACAAAAGTTTAAATTCTATGAAGGACATGGAGGAGCGGATTATCCAACCAGAAATAACTTTCACCAATCCCTTTCTGATTAAAAAAGATTACAGAGTAAGTAAAGAGTTTATCATTGGTCAGTGGACCTGGAGGAGAGGACTGTCTAACCAGAGAGAACTTTCACTGTGGTCCTGTTTGGCTAACAACGATTACAAACGAAGTAAGGCATTTACCATTGGTAATTTTTTGGGTATATGACTTTTGCTATTAAGTAGTGTGTCTTTTCGAATGTAACAACTAAGGACGGCCTCAGATTTTACACTGGTGAGTTTATTTGTTGGTGGCTGGATTGGTGCAAAACCAAGAGTGACATGCAAGACTAGATGGAAAGTTTGCAGTGGTCCGCACCTGAAGAAAGAGGGTGTGGGCATCCTTGAGGCTGTTTTAGATGAATTTGACTATGAACTCAATAGTTGTTTTCTAATGATCTATTTCTTGTGCCATGCTTGGAAATGAAGTTTAATATTGGCATTCTATTAAAGATTGTTACATGGCTGCCGAGTAGAATAACGAGGAAAGAAGATGCTTAATCCTCGACTGTGAGCATAATAAAATTGATACTTTGAACCTTATTCCTCTTTCATTCACTATCTTGCACGTTCTCTCTCTTTTTCTCACTCTAGCTATTTTTTTCATTGTAGCTTTCTCACTTTCTCATTTTTTCCCTATCTTTCTGTTCCTCTTTTCTACCCTTTTCTGCTTTTCTCTCTCTTGCTTTGGACTAAAGATGGATTATGAACAAAAAATCCTGGTCTGCGAAAATGTTAGTGCCCACAATCTGCAACCACTAACACAAATTCAGTATTTTGCCTACTGATCCCTTAGATCAGAAGTAGAGGTAGGTGGAACTCATAGAGTTTTACCCCAGGGAATTCTGCAGAGTTACATAAAAACTCTGCAGGATTCCACGGAGTTCCACGAGCAGTGGAATTTCAGCATGTTGTGCTGCTCGGGCTCACTTTTGTGCCGGGAGCTTGTTTTGCGCTGCAAAATCAGTGCAAACTGCATCATGGTCTGCTTCTTTCTGGTGCTCGAGTAGAATTTCGACTTGAACGGAAGCTTTCTCAACAGGGTGGTGAAGTGCCGCACCCACCCGTGTTGAGAAATTGCGCCGGGACTCATCCTAGCGCTCAATTTTTCTCACTCGCCAACTTATCATTGGCGAGCTGCACACGAGAAAAACTCTGCATTGTTGCATTTTCTAGAGTTTCTCTGGAACTCTGCAATCCAGGCGGAGGGGGCAAAAGTCCTCGAACTCTACCAGAGGAGTGGAGTTTAATGCTCACCCCTAATCTGCAGTAGGGAAAGAGCAGGACAAGAGAAACCAATGACAGGCTTCGGGCAGCAGGTACTACTTCTGGCTTCTTCTAGTTGCTAACCTTGCTATCTACATTTTGATATGTGCCTCCATATACTGGAGTTTTGTGGACTTTATTAGTTTGGTACTAGTGCATATCAACTTATTGTGATACAAGTGTTTCTTTTTTCTTTTGAAAGAGGCAGTTTTTATAAAATACTCTTTAAGTCAAGAGGTGCAAAAAACGTCCATGTCCCAGAAAGTGAAGCAAAGCTTATGCTTCCGTCATAAGGTTTCTTTTGAAAAGCATAGCCAAATCTGAAACACAGAAAGCTTTCACTAGGTACCATATACAAATACGCCTTACACTTAAGGACGGAAATGATGTAGGGGATATGGTTAAGAAGGTACTCTGAAAGAATATTTATCTGATGCCAGGAAAAAACTCAAGCAGCATTTGGTCAACAGTCTCTAAAAGGTCAAGAGCAGCCTGAAGTACAAGGCACAATTCTTGCACTTATGTACTAAATGGACGCCTCCTTTTTTAGCCCTGTTTGGACCTCATCTGAGGTAAAGGTAATTCATATACTTAGCAGAATATCCTTTGGAATCTTTTTTGACACCATTCCTCTTCAATAGAAAGAGATGAGAAAATATGATTTTCTGTGTAGCACTAAGAAAATGTTTCTGCCTCAAATCAAACTTTATTGCAACATGATAGCACCACTGAAATTAGAGGCAATATGTATTCACTAGAATCGTGATACTTAACCAGTGGTCCCTTGAACTCTTAAAACGTGTCTATGTGTTTTGGAATTTGCTAAAATTAAGTTGGCATTCTTATCTTGATTCATGTCGGCAGCGCAAGTATAGCAACAGAACGAAACGTGGCCTTAATTGAAGAACTGGTGACTGGCCACAAAAAGAAGAGTGCATGCATTTGAGCAAAAAAGACAAAAGGATATACTCATGAACAGCATATCACTTCAATCTTTTAGAAATAAAAGTACACTTTTTAAGCAATCCAACCTTCCGATTCAAGTTTCGGTTTTTGCATTATATTTTTGTAGGTGAATTATATAAAATAAAAATATGTGTATTTGGTTGATGAAAATGTGTTTCTGTGTTTTTATGTATTTTTTCGAAGTTCCAATCATAGGAATTACTTAGGTGGGGTGGAGGGGTGGGGATCCCTGGATTCCCTTAGTGATTCACTGAGAAACCACAGAAGAAAATTTTTACAAACCGCTGCACTAGAACACAAAAAATGTTATGTTACCAGAAGCACTTTCTCTTGGCCACTGTGGATGATTTAGGTCTTCCCCCTACACTGGCTGCGGAAATTTCAATAGCATTGCAGCGGAGGATTTTCCAGCAAAGAATAGGCGTCTCTCGATTTGATTATCAGGGGTCACACAAGGTGCCTCAGATAAAACTGGTGAGCCACCTACAATGAGCCATCATGAAGATTGCGCACAGGTGTGTTATATACACACACACACACATATATTTGTATATAAATACATATATATGTATGTATATATAGATTCACTGAAAAAACCATAGGTTTCACAGACGTTATAGTTAGCTGGACATTTCACTCGTAAAAAACCAATGAAATTCCCCCGTTATAGTTAGTTAAGCTAACTATAACTCGCGCACCCGCAATCCACTGCTGATGACGTCACATATAACATCACTCATGATATGGTCACTGACATCACTCATGACATCACTGATGACATCTCAAATGACATCACTGATGACATCACTGATGACATCATCCAGTGAATGTGTGTTTTTCTGAAAATTAAATATGTTTTATATGTGTATATGTCAAGGTCGATGGAAGAATAAATGGGTATATAAGTGTCTAAATGGATGATTTGTTTTTTAAAAATTGATTGTGTAACTGACTGATTAAGTGTATCATAATGAATACATGGCTTAGTGAGTAATGTTTAAATATGTAAATATCTGTATCAGTCTCTCACTTTGTGTATAAGTGGCTGCATGGGTTGGTGAGTAGCTACATGGGTGTCTATATAGGTTATTAGTTGGTTTTTTGAGTATCAGTCTGAGTGTCTGCATGGTTCGGTGGGGGGTATTACGTAGTGCATAGGTGCATGAATGAGTGACTCACTGTTTGTATGTGTTGAAGACAGCATGTGTGCAGGACTGTATGGGTGGATGAGTGTGTGTATGGGTGTGTTAGTGAGTGATAGACTGTCTCAATAGTGTCTTTATGAGTAACTACATATGTTTTAAACTAGTATATGTGACTATTGGTGTATATAAGTGAGTATATGTGAGAGTTTGAAAGAGTTCCTGTATGAATAAGTATGTGTTTCTATAAGTGATTGTTTAAAAGACTAAGTATGTGTACGTTTCCGTAGAAGTAAGTGTGGTGGTGTGTGTATAACTGTATATGCAAGTAAATGTATGTTTGATTCTTTATTAGCATGAGTGACTATGTGTGTGAGTAACTCTATGGATGTGTGGCATTGTGTAACAGGATGTATAGGTGTATGAGTACATATGATTAGTGAGTACATGTATGAGTGACTGTATAGGACTGTTGGTGAATGAGTGGATGTGTATGTGGATCTTAAAATTACTGAATAGGTTGTTGTAACTGATATTGGTAGGTCCATTCTTTTGAAAATTTTAGTTTCTATTTTTGAATGTGTGTATCAAAGGTTATATTAGGGTGAGAGGAGGTCTGCCACTCTATCACAAGGATGATGTCATCAGTGATGTCATCAGTGATGTCATTTGAGATGTCATCAGTGATGTCATGAGTGATGTCAGTGACCATGTCATGAGTGATGTTATATGTGACGTCATCAGCAGTGGATTGCGGGTGCGCGAGTTATAGTTAGCTTAACTAACTATAACGGGGGAATTTCATTGGTTTTTTACGAGTGAAATGTCCAGCTAACTATAACGTCTGTGAAACCTATGGTTTTTTCAGTGAATTTGCAAGGTTTTTAAAATGAAAATTCCTAACTATAATGTGTGTGAAACCCATGGTTTTTTCAGTGAATTTGTATGGTTTTTTAAATGCAAATTCTTATATTTAACGTGTGTGAATTTTTTTTTTTTTCTTTTTGCAAGGTTTTTTACTTCTTTTTTTTTTTATTTTATATTCTCTTTAAATACTATGGTAAAATTTTTAAAATTCTGCAATATAAAATTTTTCACCTTTTTTTTAACCAAACAGGTAAGATATAGTAGTATAACATAGTGAATATTTTTTTTTTTTTTTTTTTTTTTTTACGTGCGCGTACGGTAAGCTTACCGTAAGCGCACGTGTTGCTTTACGAATGTAATATTTCTACTCTGTTTGCGTATAGTTACGCAATTTACGTAGACGTCCGTACTGCGTACGCGACGCGTAAGCGCATACGTTACACGCGCACGTTACACGGAAGTGTTGGAGCGTGCCTGTTATGCGCATGCGCGCATGCGCGTGTCTTTTATACGCGCATGCGTACTTTTACCGTAAGCGCTCCGTAAGCGCTCCGTAAGCGTAACGTACGCGCACGGTTGGTCATGTGATCAAGAAACAGCACTTTTGATTGGTTTAAAGTACTTTCAGTTCTATAACTCTCCTACACCACACCCATTCCCCTCATTTCTGTTTGTGATCCCTTAGGAGAAGGAGCTGAGTTGTCTTTGTGATACAGCAGTCCTCTTCTGAGAGTGAGCCAGGTAGCAGCATCATCAGAGAGAGAAGGAGGAAACAAAAGACTTCTTATGTATGGGAATATTTCACCTATCCAGAGGGGCAGAAAAAGGTAAATGCTCCTTTAGTCACCTGCTCACTTTGTGAGCGTGTCTTATCTAGAGGGAATCCTAGGAAGAAGTATTCCTTTGGAAATCACTCTATGGTTAGACACATTAAGGATAAACATCCCAGGACTTATGCTAGACATACTGGAGAACATCTTCAGTAAGTCACCCAAGCACACCTGCAGATGCTCAGCCGAGTACTTCTTCGGCAGCTCAGCCGAGCACTTCCTCTGCGGTGGGAGCATCACCCTTTTCTGGTCCTCTGGATATAAACCCTCGTTTTGGGAGGGTTACAATGAGGTGCACAAGATGTCATGGCCTAATTGTTCATGCGGAGATCAGTGTTTCCCTCATAAACAATAGGATAGACCAGCACATCTGTGGTCCTTGTTAGTATTCCCATTCTTTCTTTCCTCTTTCCCTTTATGAACACAACGGTTCTTTTAAGAGCCAACCTTACAACTTTTTTTAAAAAATTTTAATTGACTTTTTTTTTTTCCGTGCGCGTACGGTACGCGCATTTTTTTTTTTTTTTTAAAAACCCCCCAAAATTTAATCACCCTACAAGGTCCATGAGGGACTACTACAGAAATGAAAAAAACATAGACAAGAGTAGTGAAAAAAGTGAGCATTAAAGTAAATGTGTGATAATTCCTGAAATTTCACACTTACCTGACAAAGAAAATAACTAAAAGAAAAATAAGTGATTTATTTTACTTTGTGAAAAGAAGTTTATTTTTATATTTTTCCTTTCTCAATCTGTAAAAAAAGAAAAATGTATTAATATTTAACAATACTTTTTAGAATACAGTGCACATATTTTCATTTTTCATTAAACATATTTTTGCACTTTTTTTGCTGTTTTCAGAATATATTGCATTTTACTGTAAATCGTAAAAGCATTTGCATTCATCACTTAACAGCGGGCAAAAAAAAATAACAATCACAAAGATTGTTTAAAAAAAGCCCATAATCTCTTCTCATTAAAACATACCGTAATATAATCCTCACGTAAAAACAATCACTAATTTCAGTAAATATTGTCCGAAAATTCTGTTGCATAAGCATATTCACCAAAATAATTTTTGTCAAAGAAGTCCACAATGCAAATTATTACCTTTCCGTACGGCCAAATGGTAATTTTTATAATAATATTTGATGACATTTCCGATGGTAATCCAATTAAATGTAAATAATGTTTTGTACAGATGTTGCAATTTCTGTCTAAAATTTTGGTTGCAGAAAAATTAAATAGGAATTTGCTAAATCAAAAGGCAAACGTTGCTTGAAAACCAACTGAGAATCATTACACAGTGTCCAGCCTTTTTCACATTTAAGAAAAACTGTGTAATGACCAGAAGTTACAATAGGCCCATCATGGAAAATTATTGCAACTGTGACAAAAGTTTTTCCAGAAATTGATAATTGCTGTCCTGTAAACTTCTTTATTAAAGTGTCCAATTTTGAACCATCAGCTCTACAACGTTGCATCATTAAAATTACATACTGTCCATATTTCTTTAAAAATAACGTTGAAAACATGTCTGATTTACATTTAGAACATTCCATGTTGTGATTGGCATCTTTAACTAATTTACTAAAAGTCACTGATTTAGTCTCTGGCAATGTTAAATAGATAAACCTTTCTGAATCAACATTAGAGCTGCATGTGTAGAAACAGTTTTCACAACTATGTTCCCATTTATAAGACAGACCAAACATATTTTCTATTTCTACCCCTTCATCTTCAAGTACCAAAAGAATGTACATGAAGAATTCCTGTGCATCTGCTGGACATTTTGTGAAAACTGTGTTCGTCCTGAACAAACATCTAATAGATTTCTAATTTCATTTGTACTTTCTATTTTTGCTTTATCACCACTCAGCTTCTCATAAAGAAGACTTAGCACAGAACAGAATCTTTTTTCATGATTTTCTGTTATCTGCTCAAGCAAACTTTCAAGATAAAAAACAACATTTAGCACTACATTAGCATAGCAGTTGACACCAGAGCTATTTTCAAAATGGAAACCAACAACCTGTTCAACATTGTCCTTTTTCTTTTTGCTTGCAATCACATGACTCTCTTTTTGTTTTCTCTTCTCTACATCCTCATTACAGATATTCTCAAATCTCCTTTTCCGATAAACAACACGTTTCTCCAACACAGGATACTGACCTAAATGAGGAGCATAGCTTCTTCTTACTCTATTATACTCCTTTACACAATTTGCATCTGCACTAACTTTTGAGTCATCAAAGTCTATCAGGAATAAACCAGATAATGTTTTCACTCGTGACAAAGCAACATATGCCATACCTGAACACAGTAGATCCAATGTTTACAAATGCACTATCAACAGTTAATCCTTGACACTTGTGAATAGTTACAGCATATGCTAGAGAAAATGGAAACTACTTCCTACGTACATATAAGTCTTTCACAAGCAAAGAACGGACTGAAGAACGACAAATGTTTATTACCTCTTCAATCTGATCAAATTTTATTTTTAAATACTCAATGCCTTCTTTTTTCTGGTAGTTAACAAAACCTACAACTTTACCCATAGCTCCATTTACTAATCCTTTTTCTACATCCAAATTTCTCCTTAAAAATACTCGACAGTTCATGCAAAGGTATACATTTTTTTCTAATCCAGCTGTTTTCGAAATGTTCTTCTCTAGAGAATCCAGTTTATTTTTCAGTTCGCCTGTTAATGTAATTGTAATTCTTTCATGTTGGATTTTGTCCACTGCTTCCATTTTCTTAATCTCTTCCTTTTCCTATTTCAAAAGTTCCTCATTGAATATTGAACATTCACGTAGTGTTGGCATTAAGCAGATTACAGTATTTTTTTCTGCAATGTTCTTGTATATTTTCTCTGCAACTATTTCTTCACTTGGAAATAAATTATGTAGCAATCGACTCTGTAAAGCTTTTTTGGCATGTTCTGTGAGTAGTCCAATTCTGATATCTTTTAGAATACTTCCATATTCTTCATCGTTTGCTAGTCTCATATTGGTAGTGAGTTCTTTGTACTCAAAGAACGACCAAATATTCGCATTACCAATGCTTCCTAATGACTTCTTCGTGTCCTCATGTGTCACAGTATTAAACACTGGTTGTCCTTTAACTGGAGTGAGCTGCAGTAGATCCCCAAAAACTATAACATGTTTTCCTCCAAATAGCATGTCATAGTCTCTTTTTAGAATTTGCTGCATTCTTAAATGCACAAAGGCAAGCATTAAGTTTGATACCATGCTTACCTCATCAATAATGAGAACTTGCATCTTCTTCAACACTCTTGAAACTTCGAAACATGCTTCGCCAGTTAGCTTGTGATATTCTATTTTGTTCTCATGCTCCACTGGTAATATTAGCAAGCGATGGAGAGTAATTCCTTTAATATTATATGCTGCTAATCCAGTTGGAGCAGTAACAACACAAGACAAAGTAGAATCAGTTTTTTGCTGTAGGTAGCTTCTGATGACTTTAATTAAGAAACTTTTCCCAGTTCCAGCTTGTCCACTCACATATAACCTAATTGGTTCAAATGCTGTGCATGTGCACTCTTTATTTTCATGTAGTAATCTGTGATCAATTTTTTTTCTGACTTCTTCATAAATTTGTCGTTGTTCTTCATTCAGTTGTTTTTCCAAATCTGGTAATTCTATTAAATCTTCCTTTGCTTGATTCATAGCCGTTTCCACTTCATTCATGGCTATTGCAGCTTCATTTTCTACGATTGGTTGTCCTAGGGGATCTTGACTGAGCGTTTCAGAACTTTGGCTGTCTTGAGAACTATCTCTAGCTACTTCAGCTGCAATTGTAGCTTCCTGTTCAATTTCTTCGTTTAACATTTGGACATAATTCCTGAAAATACTGCATTCAATGGTATCTTTACATGCATTAAATGAATCCTCATAGCTTTGAAATTCGCCAAGTAGTTCGTCCTCTGAACGCCATGGTTTAAACAACTGTAAAAGTGCCAAGTAGTAAAATTCCTTTTTGTCAGTAGTGTCACAACTCAGCTTCCTGTGATTAATCAAACTTCCTTTTTTTTGCTTCACTAAACATCCTTCCTCACCAATGACTTTATATTTTCCATTGTTGATGTCTTCTGTGGCTTTCCGTGAAAAAATGTAGTTCTGCAGCACTTCATAGAGACACATGTTCTCAAGATGATAACTTCTTTTTGGGTAATATGTGTCCAACATGTTTGTTTTCAAAATATCTGTACTTTCTGGGTCGTTTTCGGCCAAATATTCAATTTCTCCAACAGATTTCAGTACCCGATTTCGCATTCCTGCAAGGCCTAAACTGACCCAAATTATTCTTCTGGATTTCGAGTAAAGACTTGCAGATGATAACCTATCTGAACATTCGTAGGATCCAATTTCTCGATGCGTTAACATCTTCAAACTGAAACTGTACAGCTTCTTACTGACACTCTTCTCGTGAGAAATCTCTTCCCACATTTCCTTCAATTCCGTTTTCTCAGATTTAGTAATGTACGATGTGACATACCGAGCAACAGCAATAGAATTGTCTGCCACATACTGAATATCCATGTTTGCATTCCACATGGATAAAATGACTGGGTTGTAGTCATTTATATATTTTGACTCTTCTTTTCTTCTCAGGTTGTACGTATTTTTGGGAGATTTTCTTGTAATAGTATGTCGCACAGCTGACATAAAACTGTTGACTCTTCCTTTTGAAAGAACAGGTCTAGGAAATCCAAATCGACATTTTGTGTAGAATTTATCTTTGGTTTTGTACTTCCGTCAACAGTATTTTCCACACCGATGACTTTGGAAATGTAAAACTTGCTGTTTTAACTTTTTCTCCTCTGTGCTTTTAGGTATAGCACATGTTGCATATTGTTCAATGAAAGATAACACTGCTTCATCAGCATCTGTTCCAAATTTTGGAGCATCCTTGATCCACAACAGCATATGAATGTGAGGAGCACCTCTTGCTTGGTACTCTTTTCTCCAAAAGAAATCCAAAACTTCTCCAAGTGGTGGATTTTTTTTGTTGCAGATAAAGGACATCATAGCCTCAAATCTATGATTGAAATATCTGCAAACATTAACCGGATCCAATGAGCACAGTTCTGCTGTCTTGTATTCAATGTTTTTAATGTTTGAATTTGCCTCTCGTAGAAAATCCAGTAAATCATCCCAAGCGTACTCGGCGCAGCTTAGGGTTAGGAACCATGTTGGAGTTCCTAAATTCCGTAACATACATTTCAATTCTCCATGGCGTCTGTACCAATATTCATTCGTCCCACGCTGACAAGCCATCAGATTGATCAATTGTGATTCCAAATGATCATCTCGCTGCTGCACTTTGTTCATAAAATCCTTAGCAGACACATTATGTAGATGTGTTCCACTTTTTAAAATGTGGTTTACTGCATAAGATAGTGCAGACAAGTCACTTTCAAATAACAGATGGAACAAATAAGGAATACTTTGACGAAATCTGGGATCTTCTGAATATAATCTTGTAGTCCGATACTCAGAAGCAGGAATCTGAACTGGACGTTCATCATATCGTCCACCTTCTCCTGTAGGAAACAGCTGGGGAAAACATCGAGCTTCCAAACTCTCCTCCCATACACTCACAGGAGTTCCTTGTGCTTTTTTCATTTGAAATAGATCAATGGTGTTTGCCATTACTTCTTTTGAATGAAGAGGATGTATGCTGAAATGTTCATAAATTTCTTCTTCTTTTGACTTGTCAACTTTTTCAATTTTCCCAGTTGGTGTGTCTGTGTCTCCTACTAATTCTTCTTCATCTTCATCCATATAAATGGCTTCATACCATTTATTATTCCTTTTCAAATATAAATTTGCTCTTTGTACTTTCCGAACATCTACCAATTCCTGCCAAATTTTCGTATTCTTTGTAGGTACACCATTAACCAGAATAACTAATGGTTCAGTTTCCAAATTTTCTGTGTCAATAGTTTCCATATTTTTTTTCAAATCCAACGGCAAATAGACAACTCTTCCTTTTAAACCTCTCTGTAAATCTGAAGGAGGTAATTTGCCTGTTTTTGGCTCCATACGTACTATGGTCTGGAACGGATGAACACATTGAATGAGTATAGACTCATACGTATTTAAATCAGAAAGTTCAGGAGGAACTTCAACCAATTCTAAATTATTATGTACAGCTCTAGCTGGCATTTTATTTTCTTCCAACTTGTTGTAACAGTATTTACAAATACGATGATCTTCACCCAAATCAAAACAATTTTCAAGAAATATATATGTTGCAAAATCCTTCCACTTATAATTATCTTCTTCTTCACTTTTTTTGTAGAGATCAACATTCCTTGTTTGGATTTTGTAATGGCTTCTCCGGCAACAAATACAAGTAATATTTGGTCTTTCATTAGAGATGATAGCAAATTTTGTAATTTGATCTTCAAATTTCTTATTTATGGAGGGTTCTACATTCTCTTCCACATTTTCCTCAATAACTGTGTCATTCCCTGCACTTTCTTGTTCTGGACCAAAGTAACAAAACTGAATCTCATCAGTAACCTTCTCAACATCTGATACAGATCCACGAAACAGAGCCTTATTCAACTCATTTAACTTTAGTGCTGGACTTTTAGCAAAATACAATCTTCTTACAAATTTCCTAATTTCAGTATGATGAACTGCCAGCATCCTAAAATGGTAAAAAACACTTTGACAAACTTTCCTAGATAAACAAGCCAGAGAGTGACTTTGCAAACCAGTATTCTCTCTCACTCTGCATGGATCTAGTCCTTGAAGCACCTTAATCTTCTGTTTTACACTCTTTTTACTATATTCTCTTAAAAACTCACGTAATTTATCAATAGATTCCTGTCGCAAAGTACAAATACTACTACATTTCCAAGTATACACTGGAGCTTTAGGACGTCTCCCCATAGCCTCATCTGCAATCACTTCTTCCTCATTTCTTGGAACCATTTTCTCCTTTTCCATTATACAACCATCCTTAACTTCATATGCTCGACCACTGGTGTCAACTGCATGCAGCAAACTATTACTTTGAAGATAACTCTCTTCATTAAAAAATGGTTCAGTACTTGAACTATGCATCCATTCTCCTAAAAACACTTTACAAAAGTTATTTCTTTTTACTACTCTTTTCTTTTTGCTTTGTGACTTCATTACATTAACTATTTTTTCTAATGTACGCATCCTGTTCAAAATTAAAATGAATAGTTTCCTTTTTAAATTTAAAGCCTTTTCTACAATGGCTTCAATATCTTTTTTTCTCTTTAAAATTTTGCTCTTTTCTTATATTTTTTCACATCTTTTAGCAAATTGGACATCACTCTTCTCTGAAACATTTTCCTACGGATCTCTTTAAATGCTGATTTTCTTTTCAAGTTAATTATTTTAGCTTCTGCTTGTACATTACCATTTTGTAATTTTTCACTATTCTCCTGTTGTTTTCTACTTGAAACAGTTTTTCCAATGGGGGCTTTTTTTAAAATTTTCCTTTTTTTGAATATATTTTTTAAAAATTGCTTTCTCTGCTTACCAGAAGACTTTTTCTTTTTCCCAACATGAGCATCTTCAACTAACTTGGGTCCTCCAGTTGTCTTCAAATAAACCTTTTTTTTCTGTTGTTTTCTTTGTCTTGATTTTATAGGCATCTTTTATTTTCTTCACTGCTCTGCAGCAATACCTGAAAGAAACTAAAAAAAAATACCTTTTTTGTAATTTTAATATATTACTATTTTTGTAATGATCATTTCTTTTCAAATAACACTATCTATCCCTTTCCTACAAGTGAAAAACACAAGAAAACCAACATGAATGTAATCTTTAAGATCAATTCCTGTTTGCACACAGACTCTTGGTGAAATTCTAGACAGAACACGATATTTCTTTTGCAATTCAAAAGCACATTTTTTTTTTTTTTTTGCAATTATTAATTACTCTAACAGTCTGACACATTTTCTTTATAGTTTACAGAGGCAAAAAACCGCACATATGCAATCTGCTTTTTCCGAGCATATACATGTGTAACCTGGCATACTGACGGCACTCCTGCAAAGATAATGAACCTTGGTGATGTTGAATGCATTAGCATTTGTCAGGGGATCCAAAAATGCCATAAAAGACTCATGCTGTGACTTTACGCAGAAAATGAAATTTGCTTGCGAATTTCAAAGCACAGTTACTACTGATTTTTTCCTCCAAGCGTTAATTACTCTAACAGTCGCATACATTTTCATTACAGTTTTCTGAAACAGAAAAGAGCACATGTGCAAACAGCTTTTTGAGACCATGTTCATGTGTGACCTTGGTGACTGACTACACTCCAGCAAAAGAAATCAGCCTTTGTGATGTTGAATGTATTAGCGTTACTCACTGCTTCCATGAAACACCAGTCTCTTGTGAATACTCAGCCAGATTCTACAGGATAAACTGCTGGGTGTGTGCTAACAGTCTGCTTATGCAGACTGTGTATTTTCAGTAGCAAGAGACATACGCATGGTTACTTCCCAAAAGAAACAGAGAGACTCCAAATACCTCTGTGACAGCAATTCCACTATGCTCACAGCCTCATGCTGTGATTTTACGCGTAAAATGAAATTTGCTTGCCATTTTCAAAGCACACTTACTACAGTTTTCTGTGTTTTTAGGCAGAAAACGAAATTTGCTTGCCAATTTCAAAGCACACTTAGTACTGTTTTTTTCCTCCAAGCGTTAATTACTCTAACAGTCGCATACATTTGCATTACAGTTTTCAGACACAGAAAACAACACATGTGCAAACAGCTTTTTGAGACCATGTACATGTGTGCCCTTGGTGACTGACTACACTCCAGCAAAATAAACCAGCCTTAGTGATGTTGAATGTATTAGCATGACTCACTGCTTCCATGAAACACCAGTCTCTTGTGAATACTCAGCCAGATTCTACAGGATAAACTGCTGGGTGTGTGCTGACAGTCTGCTTATGCAGACTGTGTATTTTCAGTAGCAAGAGACATACGCATGGTTACTTCCCAAAAGAACCAGAGAGACTCCAAATACCTCTGTGACAGCAATTCTACTATGCTCACAGCCTCATGCTGTGATTTTACGCGTAAAATGAAATTTGCTTGCCATTTTCAAAGCACACTTACTACAGTTTTCTGTGTTTTTAGGCAGAAAACGAAATTTGCATGCCAATTTCAAAGCACACTTAGTACTGTTTTTTTCCTCCAAGCGTTAATTACTCTAACAGTCGCATACATTTGCATTACAGTTTTCAGACACAGAAAAGAGCACATGTGCAAACAGCTTTTTGAGACCATGTACATGTGTGACCTTGGTGACTGACTACACTCCAGCAAAATAAATCAGCCTTAGTGATGTTAAATGTATTAGCGTGACTGACTGCTTCCATGAAACCCAGTCTCTTGTGAATACTCAGCCAGATTCTACAGGAAAAACTGCTGGGTGTGTGCTAACAGTCTGCTTATGCAGACTGTGTATTTTCAGTAGCAAGAGACATACGCATGGTTACTTCCCAAAAGAACCAGAGAGACTCCAAATACCTCTTTGACAGCAATTCCACTATGCTCACAGCCTCATGCTGTGATTTTACGCGTAAAATGAAATTTGCTTGCCATTTTCAAAGCACACCTACTACAGTTTTCTGTGTTCTTAGGCAGAAAACGAAATTTGCATGCCAATTTCAAAGCACACTTAGTACTGTTTTTTTCCTCCAAGCGTTAATTACTCTAACAGTCGCATACATTTGCATTACAGTTTTCAGACACAGAAAAGAGCACATGTGCAAACAGCTTTTGGAGACCATGTACATGTGTGACCTTGGTGACTGACTACACTCCAGCAAAAGAAATCAGCCTTAGTGATGTTGAATGTATTAGCGTGACTCACTGCTTCCATGAAACACCAGTCTCTTGTGAATACTCAGCCAGATTCTACAGGATAAACTGCTGGGTGTGTGCTAACAGTCTGCTTATGCAGACTGTGTATTTTCAGTTGCAAGAGACATATGCATGGTTACTTCCCAAAAGAACCAGAGAGACACAAAATACCTCTCTGACAGAAATTCCTCTTTGCTCACAGACTCATGCAAAAATCACCACATACATCCCCTCTCAAACTCATAACTCACCTTTTAAATTAGTTAGTTGAGAAAGAAATGTGGCACTCAAACTGCAGACTATCAGACTCAGAATATCAGAGCTGTACACCTCTCTCCACTGAGCAGAACCAATTAATGGCAATGTTTCCCTCTCTTTTTTCACACATATACATGTTAATTACAAATCTCAGTGCTTCCCCCTTTTTTTCAAATGAAATCACACATTTCTATTGGTTGAAAAATTCAACCCTTTTCCAAAAGTACCCTTCCCCCAACTTGACTTCTGCCTGCTACCATAGCAACAGCTCATGGAACACTGCTGTGAGGGGTCAGGTCAGAAGTTCACCACACAATGTTTCATTTCCAAAGAGCAAGAGTGCTTGACTTTTCAAACCTAACAGCAAATCCATAGTAATGTTCTTTGGTAACACATTTTTCTGTACCAATACCAAACATGCTTCTATAAATTTACACATACAGCCTAGTTTTTAGTGTAGAATGGTGTGAAACAGCCAATGAGTTCTTTTTATTTTAAAAAAATATGTATGCCTCCATTTCCAAACTGTCTTTCATTTCATTTTGCCATTCTACTGAAAGACACCTTCAGAGTGCATCCAGATCTCCTTGAAAGATGTTCACAGTGTGGATTGTAGGTCACAGCTATGTCTTCTGGAGTGAAAAATTTACAGAAAAAAGAGGTATGGTGAGAGACCTTGCTTTGCCAAATGTAGACATTAAATGGATTGGTCAGAGAGGGTTAAAGTGGCACCAATTAATGCCTTTGGTGAAAACCTTTCTACATCTCCCACACCCTAACCCTATTATTGTGCACTGTGGTGGAAATGACCTAGGCACTTTAACTGGTGTAGGTCTGGAAATGCTTATTAAGGACACCTTTGTGCAATTGATGTCTCTTTTTCCTCATTCTGCCTTTGTATATTCTAACATATGCCAAAGGCAAAAGTGGAACTGGTCCTACCAATTTTGTCCGCAGATTGAAAAAGCAAGGAAGGACGTCAACAAATCTGTTTCTGCTTTCCTCAGAGACTATGGTATGGGTTCTATGTACCACAACAACTTGCGTTACAACATGCAAGACATTTATAGAGGAGACGGTGTACATTTCAATGATGAAGGGAACAGAGTCTTCCTCTTAAACTTTAGACTCTGCATCGGTACTTACTTGTAGGTACCAAAAAACACTCAATGAACACAACGTCTCTTTTTAGAGCCCCCTAATATCTTAACACTTCTTAATATTTGTTTTTTTTCTTATTTTTTTGTTATTTTCTACCGTACGCGTACGGTAACCTTACCGTACGCGCACCCCGTGATTTTTTTAAAAACATTTAAATGTATTTTTCATACTTTTATGACCTTCTTGGACCCCCTGACAAACGCTAGGGGGTCTGCAACTCACTTCGTTGCCCCCTTTCCACGTTCTCCTCCTTTGTTTATCAGTGTGAGACACACAAAATGGAGGCCGACACTTCCTCATTTCGGCCGATTCGAATGTTTACAGTCATATGACCACCAATCAGAATTGAGCTCGCGCATGGCAGCGTGCGCGTACGGTAAGCTTACCGTAAGCGCTCGGAGCGCGCCTATAGATATATATATTGATTCAAATGCTATTTTCTCAGCAAATACTGAACACATTTACACCAGACCTACAAAAGGCACATGCCTGACCTGAGGACTACCTCTTTGCCAAATTTCAAGTAATTCTGTTCAGCCGTTCGGGCTGTAGCTTGGACTAAAGGTCCTATGGAAAAATGCATGGGGAAAACGCGTTTTGGGACCCCCTCTTTTTCTCAGCCCCCATTTGACGAACCCCCCCGAGACTTTCAGGGTAGGAACGGAGCGGAGCGCCCCACCTATTTTGAAAATTTCGCGAGGATTTGTCAATCGGCGCCAAAGTTATTCCAAATAGAATGTTGTGGATTTCCTATGGAAACACGGTCCTAACTATAACTCCCTACTGGCGACCGCCAGTAGGTAATATACACACACACACACATATATATATATATATATATATATATATATATATATATATATATATATATTACCTACTGGCGGTCGCCAGTAGGTAGTTATAGTTAGGACCACGTTTCCATAGGAAATCCGCAACATTCTATTTTGAATAACTTTGGCGCCGGTCGACGAATCCTCGCGAATTTTTCAAAATAGGTGGAGCGCTACGCTCCGCTCCTACCCTGAAAGTCTCGGGGGGATTCGTCAAGCGGGGGCTGAGATAAAAGGGGGGTCCCAAAACGCGTTTTTCCCATGCATTTTTCCATAGGACCTTTAGACAGGGCTACAGCCCGAACGGCTGAACAGAATTACTAGAAATTTGGCAGAGAGGTAGTCCTCAGGTCAAGGAAGTGCCTTTTGTAGGTTTGGTGTAAATCTGTTCAGTAGATTCTGAGAAAATAGCCTTTAAATCAATATATATATCTGAGCCAGCTTACGGTGCGCTTACGGTACGCTTACCGTACGCGTACGGTGGCGTGCGCGAGCGCGATTCTGATTGGCTCTTAGATCTTAGTAAACATTCGAATCGGCCGAAACCAGGAAGCGGCGGCCGCCATTTTCTCTCTCGCACTGAGAGTGATTTCTAAAATATAAAGCCCAAAAACATGTAAAGGGGCTGTTTAGACAGCTCCCACACACATAGCCATGTTGAGGGAGTCCCCAAAGATCCCCCAAGGCCAAAAACGGAATTTTTATTTTTTCGGTAATTTCGCCGATTACGCTTACCGTACGCGTACGGTAAAAAATGTAAAAAAAAAAAATTATCCACAATCTCTCCACCCCGTGTGCAATTGGTGCCCGCAGGGCACCAATTGTGCATGGCTTATTAGAAATGAGATAAACTAAAATATTTTAAAAAAAAATAATAAAAAAAAAAATTATCCACACTCTCTCCACCCCGCGTGCAAATGGTGCCCGAAGGGCACCATTTGTGCATGGCTTATAAAATATACGAAAAATTAAAATATTACCTTTCAAAACGAAGTGCATCATATGTCCTCCATGTGCGCACGGTGCGCGAAGCGCATCGTGCGTACATGGCCCATCTAGCGTAACGTGGGCACGCGGTGCGCGTAGCGCACCGCGTGCCCACCGTGCGTGCACGGCACTAACTGCGTGAAGTAGGCGCGCGGTGCGCGAAGCGCACCGCGTGCTCACTGTGCGCGCACGGTGCGCGAAGCGCACCGTGCGCTCACGGAACGAACTGCGTTAAGTGGGCGCGCACGCCACGAATGGCGTAAAGTAACTTAGCATTTAAAAAACCGTACAAATTCACTGAAAAAACCATAGGTTTCACACACGTTATAGTTAGGAATTAGCATTTAAAAAACCTTGCAAATTCACTGAAAAAACCATAGGTTTCACACATGTTATAGTTAGCGGAAATTTTACTGATAAAAAACCAATGAAATTCCCCCGTTATAGTTAGTGCAGGCAACTATAACTCACGCGACCGCAATCTTCTGCTGATGACATATGTGTCTTTATGAAAAAAAAATATTTGTAATATATGTATAGCTAAAAATGTATGGAAGAAGACATGGGCAAATAAGTGTCTAAATACAGTATTAGCATCAGCAGAGGATTGCGGTCGCGTGAGTTATAGTTGCCTGCACTAACTATAACGGGGGAATTTCATTGGTTTTTTATCAGTAAAATTTCCGCTAACTATAACATGTGTGAAACCTATGGTTTTTTCAGTGAATATATATATATATATATCCAAACAGCCAACCTCAGTACAATACTGAGAACGCCATGTCCTCGCCACTTGCGACGGCCGTCCGTGGTGAGGGGGCGAGCCTCGTAACACCACGACAATCACTGTCCCAATCCAAAGGAATCCAAAGGAAAAACAGCAACCACGGACTTAAAATCGCTTCTCAAGCAATAATTTATTTTAGCAAGTTTCGGCAACTCAACGCGTTTCGGGACCTTGTCCCTTGATCACGAGTGCCGTCAGTGTACTTTCGTTTCTTTAAATAAACACGTGACTCAATAGTTCATAAAGTGTGAAGACAGACTAGTTCAAATAAACAATAATATTACAGATATTGAAGCCGCTTTTCCCGATCAAAAATGAAACATGTATATTACATTTATTTTGGCCAAAACGATAGTGTGTATATCACCACCAATTCTTGTCCATTTAAAGACCCCATTTCCGACATGCGTCGGTAAAGTAAAAAGAGAGACTAAATATCAACAACTAAACTATGAATAAATGTAAACGCCCCATCTGTACACAGTAATAATTCACATGTATGGAACAAAATCATTAACCGTTTTTGCAGTTAATATGTTTTTGGCGATGGAAAGACATACTAGCAAATCAACATATCATTGCCCAAGTGGACGTTCTGACCGTAAAATCTCAGCTGAGCGCTGTAGTGATGGTCCATATAAACATGCTCCCAAATCAACAGATCATTGCCCAAGTGGGCATTCCAATTGTTTTGTTTTTTTAAGCGCTATATAAATCCATATTGACATACTAAAAAATCACCAAATCAAAAAACCAAAAACCATTGCTCAAGTGGGCATTCCAATTCATGTGCTGGCCTTGACGCAGCTCATTTCTCAACCAAAATAAATGCACAGATAGTCTCAATGACTCAATAATGAGGTCTCAAGATCAAAAGGACTCCCAGTGAGGCCCAGAAACTTTCACTCTTTAACTTTTCTTCTGATACAGTAATGACGGCACCGTCTGTAAAACAATTAAAAAAAATATATATATATAAAAGTGAATTCTTCAAAAACCAAACACCAACAGTGACATCAAAATTAACAGGCAGCTTTCTAAGGCTAAAATTTAGAAAACATTCTATACAATTTATACATTTTACGATATTCTTCTTCATTCCTAATATTTTGCATTTACGGTGGCAATAAAAACTAAACCCCATCTAAAACCGAGAATACTTCTGTATGCTCAAAACCTTCATGGACAGATTGCTGTACAGTATACATAGGCGGAGAAATCGAGCCAAACTCATTGCCTCTATATGATCTAACCTAAATGTACAGAAAGCTCCTCATCATAATTATGCCCTATTGGGGCTAATGTTCTATATTGTACAATCAGTTTTGACTCAAGACAACGTACATTTTGCACTCTTTTGCCTCCCCTTTCATTGAGTTTAGTCGTATCTAGTACACAAAAGCTTAACAGATTGGTGTTCTGACTGTGATGACTCTGAAAATGTTGTGCTATCAGATACTGTTTATCCCCGTTTTTTATAGCACGCAGATGTTCAAGAATCCTTTTCTTAGCTTTGTGTATAGTGCTGCCTATGTAGGCTTTCTTACAGGGACAGAAAAGGGCATAGACCGCATATTCCGTATTACATGATGTATGCTTCATTATCCGAAACGGTGTACATTCTGGCGAACGTCTAACTTCTTTCGTATTTTTGCTGTTTTTGCAGGCTTTGCAGTTTCTACATGTAAAAAAGTCCTGTATTCCTATTGGTTTAATAGTTGATGACTCTACTGCCCTACATAGGGAGTCTTTTAAGGATCTAGCTCTCCTAAAGGTGATTTGTGGGGAGATCTCGACACTTTTTGCTACGTCGGCGTCGGTATGTAAGACTGGCCAGAATTTACTTAAGATCTTCCGTACCCTAAAGGCTTGTCTGTTATAGGTGGTAATACATCTGATTTTTTCTTTAGAATTCACTTTCTCTTTCTCAATTAGAAGTGACGCTATGGATCTTTTAGACACTTCAGCTTTGGCCTTGTTGATCACTGATAGTGAGTATCCTCTCTCTAGGAATCTCTCAGTCATGATTCCCTCTTCTGCCTTAAAACTCTTCATTGTGCTGCTGTTCCGTTAAGCTCTTAACAGTTCACCTACCGGTATGCTGTTGATTAATGAGCTTGGATGGCAACTTCGTGCGTGTAACAAACTGTTACCTGCAGTTGATTTCCTAAAAAGTGTACTTTCAAGTTTGTTATCTTCCACTATGAGTCTAAGATCGAGGAACTCTAACTTTTCTTTTGCCCAATGGTTAATGAATTTAAGATTAAAATTATTCACATTTAATGAGTCAACAAACTCTATGGCCTCGTCCTCTGTGCCATCCCAAACACAGAAAATGTCATCTATGTAGCGGACCCACATGGCCACCTTCTCTTTAAACATAGATGACTCCTTTACTACCTTCTCTTCCCAGTACCCCATAAAGAGACCTGCAAAGCAAGGAGCAAAGCAGGTCCCCATCGATGTACCGAGGGTCTGTTTATAGATTTTATTGTCGAAGAGAAAGTAGTTCTGTGTCAGGCAAGTTGACATCATCTCCAGTAGCATCTCAGTATGAAAGAGATATGAGAGATAGATCTTTCACTGAGGAAATGCCTACATGTTTTCAGGCCTAAATCATGGGGGATGCATGTATACAAACTCATAACATCCAGTGACAGAAGCGAATAAGTGTCTTTCCATTGGAGTTTCTCAAGGCATCTAAGAAAATCTTTGACATAGGAGGGAAGTTTCTGAACTAAATGATCTACATATCTCGAGGTGTTCTCAAGACAACTCCCTCTTGAAGAGACTATAGGTCTTCCCGGGGGATTCTCCTGATCCTTGTGAATTTTTGGTAGCAGATATAACGCTGGAAGTCTAGGGAATTTACATTCAAGGAATTTAAATTCCACCTGTTCTAATAGTCCCTTGTCCCTCCACTCTCCTAACTGCCCGTTGAAAGTTCTCACAGAATGTTCATACTCCATTCTATTGCTTCTGCTGTATTTGGTATTATTTGAAAGCTGTTTCACCCCTTCGTCTATATATTTTTGTCTGGACAGGACTACTACATTCCCGCCTTTGTCGGATTTTTTGATCACTATTGCGCTGTCATTTTTTAAGTTATCTATGGCCTTTCTTTGTGCTGGCGTGACATTACTCCACCCCTTGAACCATTTCTGATTTGAAATTTTGAGTAGTTCATTTGTGACGCATTTTTCAAAAATCTCAATTGTTCTTAATTTGTGGCAAAAAAATCAACTTTGGTTTAAAATTACTCTTAACACTTAAATCGAGGGAAACATTCTCATTAATTAAATTAACAAAGGGATCACTTTCCACGTTATCAACCGCTGCTAAAACGTTCATAGCGTGTAGTAATTCAACATCGGCTATTCTGATATTACTCTGATTTTCCTTTTCTACATCAACTTTATTCAACACTTTCGTCGCATACCACTTCTTTATGTGTAACTTTCTGGTAAAAAGAATAAGTCCAAACGACTTTGAGTATAATTAAAATCACTAGAGGGACAGAAAGTAAGACCCATAGACAAAAGTTCTACCTCCATTTCGGTGAGTGCTCTTTCTGATAGATTAATCACTGTCTTCTTCTCCATTATTTCACCTGGCTCCATGTGCGGCTTCCCACAGGGCTTCCTAGTTCTCCTAATGTTGAGGTATTCTTTCTTCTTCCGCCTCTGTTTCCTCTTCCTTGATTTTGAAATCCCCCTTGCCTGTTGCTCCTTTGTCTTCCTTTGGCAACCATGTCGAACTCCGTTAAAATGCTGATTTTTACTCCTGCTAAATCTGTGCTACTAGAAAAGTCACTACCACTGGTCACACTTCCATCCGTTGGATTATCTGTACTTAATTGCTCTTCAACGACACTACCTGTTTGTATTGTAGGTTGAATCACCCCCCCTGTTGGTACTAATGTTGAGCTTCTCAATTTATCATATTTCTTATATGTGTGTTGGACTTGGTCCTCTCTACAGGGTCTTTCCCAAAATAATTGCCCTAACCATCATGTCTGTTTTCTAAACCCGTTTTTGTTGGCGTTTAGGACTCTGTGAACATTACCACTGCTAAACAGGGCTAATGTGCTTTTGCTCTCTCCCTAAAACATGGTAACATTGGCTTCCACCCAATTGGCACATTTAATTTAACTATAATACCCTGTAAAAGTGATACTTACCATACCCTGGGCCTGTAACTTAAATGCTAGTAGTGGTCTTGCAACACTTTTTGTGCCACCTAGTTAAGTAGTTAAGTAGCCCTCTACACATGTCCCAGGCCTGCCATTGCAGACTAACTAGTAACCCAATTCCTAATATATATATATATATTCACAGAAAAAACCATAGGTTTCAGGCACGTTATAGTTAGGAATTAGCATTTAAAAAACCTCAGAAATTCACTGAAAAAACCATAGGTTTCAGGGGTGTTATAGTTAGCTGGACTTTTCACTTGTACAAAACCATTGAAATTCCCCCGTTATAGTTAGTTCAGCTAACTATAACTCGCGCCCGCAATGCACTGCTGATGACGTCACATATTACATCACTCATGACATGGTCAGTGACATCACTCATGACATCACTGATGACATCTCAAATGACATCACTGATGACATCACTGATGACATCATCCAGTGAATGTGTGTTTTTCTGAAAATTAAATATGTTTTATATATGTATATCTCAAGGTCGATGGAAGAATAAATGGGTATATAAGTGTCTAAATGGATGATTTGTTTTTGAAAAATTGATTGTGTAACTGACTGATTAAGTGTATCATAGTGAATACATGGCTTAGTGAGTAATGTTTAAATATGTAAATATCTGTATCAGTCTCTCACTTTGTGTATAAGTGGCTGCATGGGTTGGTGAGTAGCTACATGGGTGTCTATATAGGTTATTAGTTGGTTTTTTGAGTATCAGTCTGAGTGTCTGCATGGTTCGGTGGGGGGTATTACGTAGTGCATAGGTGCATGAATGAGTGACTCACTGTTTGTATGTGTTGAACACAGCATGTGTGCAGGACTGTATGGGTGGATGAGTGTGTGTATGGGTGTGTTAGTGAGTGAATGACTGTCTCAATAGTGTCTTTATGAGTAACTACATATGTTTTAAACTAGTATATGTGACTATTGGTGTATATATGTGAGTATATGTGAGAGTGAGAGATTGAAAGAGTTCCTGTATGAATAAGTATGTGTTTCTATAAGTGATTGTTTAAAAGACTAAGTATGTGTAAGTTTCCGTAGAAGTAAGTGTGGTGGTGTGTGTATAACTGTATATGCAAGTAAATGTATGTTTGATTCTTTATTAGCATGAGTGACTATGTGTGTGAGTAACTCTATGGATGAGTGGCATTGTGTAACAGGATGTATAGGTGCATGAGTACATATGATGAGTGAGTACATGTATGAGTGACTGTATAGGACTGTTGGTGAATGAGTGGATGTGTATGTGGATCTTAGAATTACTGAAGAGGTTGTTGTAACTGGTATTGGTATGTCCATTGTTTTGAAAATTTTAGTCTCTATTTTCGAATGTGTGTATCAACGGTTATATTAGGGTGAGAGGAGGTCTGCCACTCTATCACAAGGATGATGTCATCAGTGATGTCATCAGTGATGTCATTTGAGATGTCATCAGTGATGTCATGAGTGATGTCACTGACCATGTCATGAGTGATGTAATATGTGACGTCATCAGCAGTGCATTGCGGGCGCGCGAGTTATAGTTAGCTGAACTAACTATAACGGGGGAATTTCAATGGTTTTGTACAAGTGAAAAGTCCAGCTAACTATAACACCCCTGAAACCTATGGTTTTTTCAGTGAATTTCTGAGGTTTTTTAAATGCTAATTCCTAACTATAACGTGCCTGAAACCTATGGTTTTTTCTGTGAATTTCAAAGGTTTTTTAAATGCTAATTTCTAACTATGCCTACAGAGATAGGACATGTGAAGAAAGAAGAAAAAATGCACAGAAAGAAACAAAAGAAGTGCAGAAAGGACCAACAGAAGTCCTCAAATACGAAGATAAGTGCAGGAAGAAGGATAACGTGCAGAAAGAACAAAAAGTAGAGCAGAAAGAAGCCTTGTTGCAAAATCATCCTGTACCCTCAACTTTTTCAGACGGATACTGGTGGTAACTGAGTCTGACTAGCCAGTCCTAGAGCCAGTGCTATGTTAAAAGACACTTAGAATACAGTGAAAACACCTACATACACTAGGGAACATTATGCGTTGGGGTCCCCCTGTGATTAGCATGACCTCCTCTGTAAGCCCCTAGTACATAATAGGGCATGGGGATTAAAACTACCTCTTAAAACAGGCCACAGGGCGTTTTTGCACACGTTAACTCAGGCCCCGTCCCCTCCCTTCACCACTGTGTAAACACGCCCTGTGTCCATTTTTAGTTGGGAGATTAAGTTCATTTGAATCCTGAGGGTCCCTAGGGTCCAACTAGCCCACTAGGTACCTCCAGTAAATGCCACAGAGCTGTGTTGCAGAGAGGTGTAAAAAGTGGCACGGCCTGGACCACCTCCTTGCAATGCAGCTCAGTGGCGCTTACTGGAAGCACTTGGTGGGCTAGTTAGCCCCCAGGGGCCCTCAGTATTGAAGGGAAATTATATCCCCAATTTAAAACGTGCCATAGTGCGTGTTTGCACACGTCACCTCAGGCCCCGTCCCCTCCCTTCACCACTGTGTAAACGCGCCCTGTGGCTGTTCTAAGTTGAGAGATTAAGTCCCCTTGAATCCTAAGGGTCTCTAGGGTCAAACTAGACCACTAGGTACCTCCAGTAAGCGCCACAGAGCTGCGTTGCAGAGAGGTGTAAAAAGGGGCTTGGCCTCAGAACACCTGTCTGCAGCGCAGCTCCCTGGCGCATACTGGAGATGCCTGTTGGGGGCGCGTTTGCAGAGTGCTGCACGGAGGGGGCATGGCCTCCGGCACGATGCCAGTCTTTTATTTATTTAAATTTTTTAAGAAGGGGGGCTGTGTGGTTCCCCTTCTTATTCTAATTTATTGGCCCTGATGACCCCATCCCCCAGGGCCTGTCTCCTAATTATATTTTTTTGACCCCAATCCCTAGGGCCGGCCACTGTTTTTTATTATTTTAAAAAAATATTTATTTATAGACACACCTAGGACATGCTGGACAAACCGTACGTACCTATCACCATGACGATTTGCGGGATATTCATTAAAAGGCGACTATGCATGCAATGAATCCACGTGGAATGTATTTACACTACTAGTGAAGCTCTGACATGTCTGATGCCCTACCGTGCCTAATCCCGGTAGACACCCTTGTCGTTTATTTATACAAACATGGGTAGCTATTGACGGGCACATTTAATACACATGCACACCAAGCCATTCAAAGGGGATTCGACAAAAATTCGACCAAAACTATGCAAGAAACCCCCCTCACGGTTAATAAAACACACATCCACTGCCAGATGTGTAATACTTTTTATTTTGCTCTCTGGAAAGGGGACGAACATCACTTGAGAGTCACAGCGCGCTCCTGACAGAGCCCAATGCTGTGTTACACCCACCATTGCCTGCCGAGTGCCACACACCTCTGTGTTGTATTCCACTAGCTAGTGCATATGCTATGACACTCTCTAGCCCATGTGCACTGTAACACCACCCCGTGAATATGTCATGCCACACTTGTCTTCGCACGGGTTATATTGCCCCATCTAACGTGCCTTCCTCGATGCCTATGTTATAACGCACAGTGCTATGCCATACATATTACAATCTGCGATCCATATCTGTGTCACAGTGCATATGCAACGTTACACTCCCCAGCACATATTTTATATTACAACTGTAGAGACTAGTTAGGTTACACAACACTGCCCTGTGCATATTACACTCCAAGGCGCATATCGCATAGCACGCGCTAGTGCCTGTGCTATCTCGCGCTCTCCAATGAATCTGTCATTGCGCACAATGTATTGCATATTATATTTCACGGCCGGTTCATCTTATATCACACTTTTTGGTGCATAGTTTATACCATACACTATATCTAGTTTTCATTTTCAATCGTGCTCTCAGGACTATGTTCTATATAACACTGTGTTCACCTACCCTTTTCACGGGCATTACATTTTGCGATAGGGGGTGGAGGGTCAGGGGGTGTTTCTGCCAAGTGAGCCCGGAGTCACAGTCACAAACGTCCTCTTCTTCCTGAATAAAAGTGAGATTATGCTGCATACTTGTTCATATTTTAAGTAGTTCGCACAGACTCAATGTTTTAAAAACAATAAAGTTCCTAATACCCGCCTTCTCTGAACAGTTAGCTTGCTGCCCCATCCCCCTCCTCCCTATCCTCTGTTGTGTGAATCCATGGAATAGCCTCCTCCCTCCTGCCATGCATGGTCTGATGTGCTGCCACTGCCCTCAATTTAGTATGATGTACCAGTCCACTCCTCCTGCCCTCCATTGCCCAATTCTATGCCCCATCATTGACCTCCTGCTTAAACTCTGTGCTTAGCTTGCTGCCCCTATTCTCCTTCCCCCTGCCCTCCGATGTCTTTGTGCATGCCCCTGCTCCATCCTTTTTGCCCACCATGTCCCATGGACCTGCCACTCCTATCTACTCTGAGTGTTCTGTTGAGCTGCCACTCCCCTCCCACCTGCCTAGCATTGTCAGATGACTGTAACCTGTCCCTGCCACCTCCACCCTGCCTGTCCACATGCCATGCCCCTATCCTCTTCCTCCTGTCCTACATGGTCCATTGTACTGCCACACCCTTCTGCCCTCCCTGGTCTGTTGTGCTGCAACTGCTCCTCCTGCCTGCCCCGTGTGGTCTGTTGTGAGGTCCCTTCCCCTGAACTTTCTTGTCTGTGCACAGGTCCTGACCCTCCCTTCTATCCTCCATCGTCCTTTGTGCATGCCCCTGCACCCTCCTTCTTGCCCATCATAGCCATTGGTCTTCTGTGCTGCCATGGCCCCTCCCACCTTCCCTGTGTGGTCAGTTAGCTGCCCCTGACCCCCTCCCACCTTCCCTCCATGGTCTGTGTGTATGCCATCACAGTCTCACTGTTGCTCTTCATGGTGTGTCTTGCTTCTAGTGCCCATCCTGCCTGACCTCCATGGCTATCTTGCTGCGCCTGCCCTGCCCCCTTGCCCCCAGCCCTCTGTTTACATGTGAAGACCCCTACTCCCTCCCTCCTGGCTTGTCTGTTCCATTGTAATGCCCCTGATCCGTCCCTACTGCCCTTTATGGTCTGTAATGCTGCAGCTTTCTCTCCTGTCTGTCCATTATGGTCAGCTAGCTACCATTGCCTCTTGCCCCTCTGTTCTCTGTTGTCCATGTGCATGGTCCTGTCCCCTCCCTCTTGCTTTCTATGGATTGTTGTGCTGCACTCCCGTCCTGCATGCCCTGTGTGGTGTATTGTGCTGCTGCAAACCCTGATGCCTGCCCTGCAGGGTCAGTTTGGTGCACCTCTCCATGTCCCTCTTGTCCTCTGTTATCCAAGTCCATGTCCCTATCCCATTTCCTTCCATGATCCAATGTACCATACTTGCGAACATTTTGAACTTGGTAAGAGGGAGATTTTGAAAAAAAACTGGGGTATTGATTTTCCCCTTTGAGTTACATTGAAAAAGAGGATATTGTAGACAGGAGACAGATCAAATAAAGCCCATTTGAGCTTAAAAACATTGGACGTTTCCTGGCTGAATCGGGTCTGTTGGCATGTATGGTTGTACTACCATTGCCTCTTCCTTCTGCCCACAATGGTCTATTACATTGCCACAGCCTTGAAGGAGGGTAGATTTTGTATCACAGGGGGCCCCTGGCCCGTTCTGTCCACACCTGAAGTATGAGACCCTTGTCCTTGCCCTGCCAGCCGCATTTGTAGGCCGTATTAAATTGACCAGTGGGTCCTGTGTTGCTATATAATTATCCTGAGACATCCTTACCACTCAGCCAGCATAAAACCCCTGTGTAGGCCCTTCTGTTCAATATGTAGGCCTCTTTGTTAAATTGACCATAGCTCTGCAATTTTAGTGTATAGCAGTCTGAAGGCAGGTCTGCGAGGCCTTCTGCTCCAAACTAGTAGCCCCCACCCTACCCGAGTGCTCCGTGCTCGGTATCAAAGTTCAACATCCCACTGAAGCTGTCGACATACAGTAGGCTGCATCCTGGACTGGTACTTGCTTCCTGGGCAGGTTTCCCGCTTTTAAGGAAGTGGCAACCGCAGAGCGTCAAGTTAGGAGAACTGAGGAGATTTTGTACATGAATATATTGAATTCCCGTACAATACCCATTATTTTCTGCTTGCTCTATGGAACTTACGATAAGCGATTGGCCTGAGAGACTGACCTTTTCACCCAGTCCATTGTCAGCATTAAGTGGGTAAATGACGAAATGTCTGGTAAAATCTGCAGACGAAGCTTTTGGGTAGCATACGTAGGTAGATGTAGCGTGCAAAGGAGCCCACAAAATGATATAAAAAGGGAGCACCCACAGATATCGACGGACTACCTCGCCGTCTGTATGTAGGTTAACAGGCTGTGCAGTTTTTCCCCAAGAGCTGGGAGCTCTTGTCTTCCTTTGCTTAAAATGTCTTGCTCTGCTTTGCTTGAAGTATCTTATTCTATTTTACCTATATGAAATGTCATGTTATGTTTAACCATTGTTCTCTTTACTTTTGCATTTAAAAGATTTTGTATTGTAATTGCAGGAATGCTTGCTCTAAGAGTAAACGTGAGTGTTCCTAGGTAACATTTTCCTTGGTGTAACTTGTTTCTCATGATGCATTTATAGATGTGTTTTCTCTCTCTCTCTGTCAGTACATTAATTGAGATACAGAGAATATCATGACAGCTGTATGATTATCTGTATTCTGTATTTTGTACTTTATGTCTCTATTCTGCGGTTTCTTTGAAGTTGTATCTTCTCATTAAACTGCCATTGTATTCTGCCACCAATTCCATGTCTCATATGTCTGTTTTCTTCATTTTTGGAGCAAGCGTTCCTAGGCACCCCGGCTCAAATTAAGGTGCCCCTTTTGTCCCTGACTCACTCTCCTGCTCAGTTCTGTGGTGGCTCCCGGGGCTCTGGGGACCGCCTCTAGCTTCCTTGACCCGTAATAGATCTTCCCTCCAACAGCCTCTCTTGCAAGTCCTGTATTGTTGGTTTGTTGCCCCTGCCCCCCTTTCCACTGCCCTCCATAGTCTGTTGTGCTTCCACTGCCCTTCCTGCCTGCTCAGTGTGGTTAAATTGTTGCCTTTGCACTCTCCTACCTGCCTTCAATTTTCAGAGTCCGTGCCCCTGGCCTTTGCCTCTCAACAGTATCCCAATGAACAACTAGATTGCTAACATTCTATATTTATTACAAAAGTGTGGAACGCCTGACATCATCTTGATGTAATCAAAACTGTAATACCTAGAGCATTTCCTTTAGAAATTACATATATGAGAGGGTCTTATTGGCATCAAAATTATGGTTAGTGCTCTAAAAGACTAAAATAAGGACATTTTGTCTGAGTTTTCAAATAGCGACAAAGCACTTTTAAATTATTTGTTATCTTTATGTTTTTTTATCCAGTTGACCACTTGATTAAATGTTGCACTTAGGGGAGAGGATGTGGTGTTACTTCCAGAACTGCAGACTTTGCAACTGGGGAACCAGGTTGAAGTTTCTGCTTCAGCTCGACATTCTGTGATTCTGGTCAAATCACTCAGTCTCCCCATGTCTACAACCAAAATGAATATGTGCTTGTGTGATGTAACCAATGCTCATGTAAAGCACTCCAATACCTGACAAGTCTGCACTATATAACACTGCAAAAACACTAAATAATAAGTGTTTTGCACACTTCTGTCATTGGGCTATATTTGGGCTACATCTGGGTGATTTTGGGCTACATTTGGGCTCTTTTGTCTCCGGTGGCCATCTTGGGAGATTTATTTGTTATGAAGTTTCCTAATTTCCTCATTTACTGCAGTCTCCTCAGTAGGAAATGCTTTCAGTTTTTTACGTTGATTCCATCATGAAGGTATTCAGATATGTCACACATTTGCCATAAATTCTGAATGTTAGCACTCTAGTTGCTCATTAGATCACTGTAGTAAAACTACTGTTCACCATGGAAGTCTGCTCCTGGTATTAAAAGTGCATGTTTCAGTCTGCATGTCAGAATTTTTTAATGAAATAGAAGAGGATTTGAGAAGTCACTCAAAATGTGCCCTCATTTTCTTTCTTCAGCATTAATGATAATTTCTATGGCAAAATGAACCCCCTCATTGTGTTCCTTTTTAAATTAAATGTTTTAAGTGTTACCAGTTTATTCCAATCAAGATGGCTTCAGGTGTGCCATACTTTTGTCATAATGAAGACAGTAAGCGCTCTAGTTGTTTTTAAGAACATTCTGGGACATTCTGTCATTGGGCTATACTTGGGCTACATCTGGGTGATATTTGGGCTACATTTGGGCTCTTTTGTCTCTGGTGGCCATCTTGGGAGACTTATTTGTTATGAAGTTTCCTAATTTCCTCATTTACTGCAGTCTCCTCAGTAGGAAATACTTTCAGTTTTTTACTTTGATTCCATCAAGAAGGCATTCAGATGTGTCACACATTTGCCATAAATTCAGAATGTTAGCACTCTTTTTGCTCATTAGATCACTGTAGTAAAGCTACTGCTCACCAGGGAAAACTGCTGCTGGTATTGAACGTTCATGTTTCAGTCTGCATGTCAGAATTTTTTAATGAAATAGAAGAGGATTTGAGAAGTCACTCAAAATGTGCCCTAATTTTTCTTTCTGCAGCACTAATCATACTTTTTATGGAAAAATGAACCCCCTCATTTTGTTCCTTTTGAAATTAAATGTTTTAAGAGTTACCACTTTATTCCAAGCAAGATGGCTTCAGGTGTGCCATACGTTTATCATAGGTAGGACTGTTAGCGCTCTAGTAGTTCTTTGGAACACTCTGGGAAGCTGCAGTAGAACACAAAGGAATCAACTGACAGTCTCTGCCCTTGTTGGATGTACATGTTTTACTGAGAATGTCAGACTTCATTCTCACATGACTGAGAAAGATAATGTGAATTTACAGAAAATAAGCTCTCAGTTTAGCTTATAGATCACCTTCCAAACCTCTGTGGTAAAAGCATGAGAAAATATTTTTCTCTCAATCATGATATCCCAGCAGAAGGCTTTTTCACATGGTGAAATCACCTTAGAACATACCACAATTCCTAAAATGAGTATGGTACCATCAACAAATGATTTATAATGTAACTAAAGTCTTAAAACCTTCTATTAACTGCAATGCTTTTTAATGAGGTGCTATCATGTATATTGGTCCCAAGATGGCTGCCAACACTTCTTGGATGAAGTGCTGACAGCCAATCAGATCTCAGGATGAGATGTGTGGTTAGGCTCCGCCCACATATATATATGCTTTTAAATGCTATTTTCTCAGGAAATACTGAACAGATTTACACCAAACCTACAAAAGGCACTTCCTTGACCTGAGGACTACCTCTCTGCCAAATGTCAAGTAAATCTGTTCAGCCGTTCGGGCTGTAGCCCTGTCTAAAGGTCCTATGGAAAAATGCATGGGAAAAACGCGTTTTGGGACCCCCCTTTTATCTCAGCCCCCGCTTGACGAATCCCCCCAAGACTTTCAGGGTAGGAGCGGAGCGTAGCGCCCCACCTATTTTGAAAAATTCGCGAGGATTCGTCGACCGGCGCCAAAGTTATTCAAAATAGAATGTTGCGGATTTCCTATGGAAAAGGGGTCCTAACTATAACTACCTACTGGCGACCGCCAGTAGGTAATATATATATCTATATATATATTCACTGAAAAAACCATAGGTTTCAGGGGTGTTATAGTTAGCTGGACTTTTCACTTGTACAAAACCATTGAAATTCCCCCGTTATAGTTAGTTCAGCTAACTATAACTCGCGCGCCCGCAATGCACTGCTGATGACGTCACATATTACATCACTCATGACATGGTCAGTGACATCACTCATGACATCACTGATGACATCTCAAATGACATCACTGATGACATCATCCAGTGAATGTGTGTTTTTCTGAAAATTAAATATGTTTTATATATGTATATCTCAAGGTCGATGGAAGAATAAATGGGTATATAAGTGTCTAAATGGATGATTTGTTTTTGAAAAATTGATTGTGTAACTGACTGATTAAGTGTATCATAGTGAATACATGGCTTAGTGAGTAATGTTTAAATATGTAAATATCTGTATCAGTCTCTCACTTTGTGTATAAGTGGCTGCATGGGTTGGTGAGTAGCTACATGGGTGTCTATATAGGTTATTAGTTGGTTTTTTGAGTATCAGTCTGAGTGTCTGCATGGTTCGGTGGGGGGTATTACGTAGTGCATAGGTGCATGAATGAGTGACTCACTGTTTGTATGTGTTGAACACAGCATGCGTGCAGGACTGTATGGGTGGATGAGTGTGTGTATGGGTGTGTTAGTGAGTGAATGACTGTCTCAATAGTGTCTTTATGAGTAACTACATATGTTTTAAACTAGTATATGTGACTATTGGTGTATATATGTGAGTATATGTGAGAGTGAGAGAGTGAGAGATTGAAAGAGTTCCTGTATGAATAAGTATGTGTTTCTATAAGTGATTGTTTAAAAGACTAAGTATGTGTAAGTTTCCGTAGAAGTAAGTGTGGTGGTGTGTGTATAACTGTATATGCAAGTAAATGTATGTTTGATTCTTTATTAGCATGAGTGACTATGTGTGTGAGTAACTCTATGGATGAGTGGCATTGTGTAACAGGATGTATAGGTGCATGAGTACATATGATGAGTGAGTACATGTATGAGTGACTGTATAGGACTGTTGGTGAATGAGTGGATGTGTATGTGGATCTTAGAATTACTGAAGAGGTTGTTGTAACTGGTATTGGTATGTCCATTGTTTTGAAAATTTTAGTCTCTATTTTCGAATGTGTGTATCAACGGTTATATTAGGGTGAGAGGAGGTCTGCCACTCTATCACAAGGATGATGTCATCAGTGATGTCATCAGTGATGTCATTTGAGATGTCATCAGTGATGTCATGAGTGATGTCACTGACCATGTCATGAGTGATGTAATATGTGACGTCATCAGCAGTGCATTGCGGGCGCGCGAGTTATAGTTAGCTGAACTAACTATAACGGGGGAATTTCAATGGTTTTGTACAAGTGAAAAGTCCAGCTAACTATAACACCCCTGAAACCTATGGTTTTTTCAGTGAATTTCTGAGGTTTTTTAAATGCTAATTCCTAACTATAACGTGCCTGAAACCTATGGTTTTTTTCTGTGAATTTCAAAGGTTTTTTAAATGCTAATTTCTAACTATGCCTACAGAGATAGGACATGTGAAGAAAGAAGAAAAAATGCACAGAAAGAAACAAAAGAAGTGCAGAAAGGACCAACAGAAGTCCTCAAATACGAAGATAAGTGCAGGAAGAAGGATAACGTGCAGAAAGAACAAAAAGAAGAGCAGAAAGAAGCCTTGTTGCAAAATCATCCTGTACCCTCAACTTTTTCAGACGGATACTGGTGGTAACTGAGTCTGACTAGCCAGTCCTAGAGCCAGTGCTATGTTAAAAGACACTTAGAATACAGTGAAAACACCTACATACACTAGGGAACATTATGCGTTGGGGTCCCCCTGTGATTAGCATGACCTCCTCTGTAAGCCCCTAGTACATAATAGGGCATGGGGATTAAAACTACCTCTTAAAACAGGCCACAGGGCGTTTTTGCACACGTTAACTCAGGCCCCGTCCCCTCCCTTCACCACTGTGTAAACACGCCCTGTGTCCATTTTTAGTTGGGAGATTAAGTTCATTTGAATCCTGAGGGTCCCTAGGGTCCAACTAGCCCACTAGGTACCTCCAGTAAATGCCACAGAGCTGTGTTGCAGAGAGGTGTAAAAAGTGGCACGGCCTGGACCACCTCCTTGCAATGCAGCTCAGTGGCGCTTACTGGAAGCACTTGGTGGGCTAGTTAGCCCCCAGGGGCCCTCAGTATTGAAGGGAAATTATATCCCCAATTTAAAACGTGCCATAGTGCGTGTTTGCACACGTCACCTCAGGCCCCGTCCCCTCCCTTCACCACTGTGTAAACGCGCCCTGTGGCTGTTCTAAGTTGAGAGATTAAGTCCCCTTGAATCCTAAGGGTCTCTAGGGTCAAACTAGACCACTAGGTACCTCCAGTAAGCGCCACAGAGCTGCGTTGCAGAGAGGTGTAAAAAGGGGCTTGGCCTCAGAACACCTGTCTGCAGCGCAGCTCCCTGGCGCTTACTGGAGATGCCTGTTGGGGGCGCGTTTGCAGAGTGCTGCACGGAGGGGGCATGGCCTCCGGCACGATGCCAGTCTTTTATTTATTTAAATTTTTTAAGAAGGGGGGCTGTGTGGTTCCCCTTCTTATTCTAATTTATTGGCCCTGATGACCCCATCCCCCAGGGCCTGTCTCCTAATTATATTTTTTTTACCCCAATCCCTAGGGCCGGCCACTGTTTTTTATTATTTTAAAAAAATATTTATTTATAGACACACCTAGGACATGCTGGACAAACCGTACGTACCTATCACCATGACGATTTGCGTGATATTCATTAAAAGGCGACTATGCATGCAATGAATCCACGTGGAATACTACTAGTGAAGCTCTGACATGTCTGATGCCCTACCGTGCCTAATCCCGGTAGACACCCTTGTCGTTTATTTATACAAACATGGGTAGCTATTGACGGGCACATTTAATACACATGCACACCAAGCCATTCAAAGGGCATTCGACAAAAATTCGACCAAAACTATGCAAGAAACCCCCCTCACGGTTAATAAAACACACATCCACTGCCAGATGTGTAATACTTTTTATTTTACTCTCTGGAAAGGGGACGAACATCACTTGAGAGTCACAGCGCGCTCCTGACAGAGCCCAATGCTGTGTTACACCCACCATTGCCTGCCGAGTGCCACACACCTCTGTGTTGTATTCCACTAGCTAGTGCATATGCTATGACACTCTCTAGCCCATGTGCACTGTAACACCACCCCGTGAATATGTCATGCCACACTTGTCTTCGCACGGGTTATATTGCCCCATCTAACGTGCCTTCCTCGATGCCTATGTTATAACGCACAGTGCTATGCCATACATATTACAATCTGCGATCCATATCTGTGTCACAGTGCATATGCAACGTTACACTCCCCAGCACATATTTTATATTACAACTGTAGAGACTAGTTAGGTTACACAACACTGCCCTGTGCATATTACACTCCAAGGCGCATATCGCATAGCACGCGCTAGTGCCTGTGCTATCTCGCGCTCTCCAATGAATCTGTCATTGCGCACAATGTATTGCATATTATATTTCACGGCCGGTTCATCTTATATCACACTTTTTGGTGCATAGTTTATACCATACACTATATCTAGTTTTCATTTTCAATCGTGCTCTCAGGACTATGTTCTATATAACACTGTGTTCACCTACCCTTTTCACGGGCATTACATTTTGCGATAGGGGGTGGAGGGTCAGGGGGTGTTTCTGCCAAGTGAGCCCGGAGTCACAGTCACAAACGTCCTCTTCTTCCTGAATAAAAGTGAGATTATGCTGCATACTTGTTCATATTTTAAGTAGTTCGCACAGACTCAATGTTTTAAAAACAATAAAGTTCCTAATACCCGCCTTCTCTGAACAGTTAGCTTGCTGCCCCATCCCCCTCCTCCCTATCCTCTGTTGTGTGAATCCATGGAATAGCCTCCTCCCTCCTGCCATGCATGGTCTGATGTGCTGCCACTGCCCTCAATTTAGTATGATGTACCAGTCCACTCCTCCTGCCCTCCATTGCCCAATTCTATGCCCCATCATTGACCTCCTGCTTAAACTCTGTGCTTAGCTTGCTGCCCCTATTCTCCTTCCCCCTGCCCTCCGATGTCTTTGTGCATGCCCCTGCTCCATCCTTTTTGCCCACCATGTCCCATGGACCTGCCACTCCTATCTACTCTGAGTGTTCTGTTGAGCTGCCACTCCCCTCCCACCTGCCTAGCATTGTCAGATGACTGTAACCTGTCCCTGCCACCTCCACCCTGCCTGTCCACATGCCATGCCCCTATCCTCTTCCTCCTGTCCTACATGGTCCATTGTACTGCCACACCCTTCTGCCCTCCCTGGTCTGTTGTGCTGCAACTGCTCCTCCTGCCTGCCCCGTGTGGTCTGTTGTGAGGTCCCTTCCCCTGAACTTTCTTGTCTGTGCACAGGTCCTGACCCTCCCTTCTATCCTCCATCGTCCTTTGTGCATGCCCCTGCACCCTCCTTCTTGCCCATCATAGCCATTGGTCTTCTGTGCTGCCATGGCCCCTCCCACCTTCCCTGTGTGGTCAGTTAGCTGCCCCTGACCCCCTCCCACCTTCCCTCCATGGTCTGTGTGTATGCCATCACAGTCTCACTGTTGCTCTTCATGGTGTGTCTTGCTTCTAATGCCCATCCTGCCTGACCTCCATGGCTATCTTGCTGCGCCTGCCCTGCCCCCTTGCCCCCAGCCCTCTGTTTACATGTGAAGACCCCTACTCCCTCCCTCCTGGCTTGTCTGTTCCATTGTAATGCCCCTGATCCGTCCCTACTGCCCTTTATGGTCTGTAATGCTGCAGCTTTCTCTCCTGTCTGTCCATTATGGTCAGCTAGCTACCATTGCCTCTTGCCCCTCTGTTCTCTGTTGTCCATGTGCATGGTCCTGTCCCCTCCCTCTTGCTTTCTATGGATTGTTGTGCTGCACTCCCGTCCTGCATGCCCTGTGTGGTGTATTGTGCTGCTGCAAACCCTGATGCCTGCCCTGCAGGGTCAGTTTGGTGCACCTCTCCATGTCCCTCTTGTCCTCTGTTATCCAAGTCCATGTCCCTATCCCATTTCCTTCCATGATCCAATGTACCATACTTGCGAACATTTTGAACTTGGTAAGAGGGAGATTTTGAAAAAAAACTGGGGTATTGATTTTCCCCTTTGAGTTACATTGAAAAAGAGGATATTGTAGACAGGAGACAGATCAAATAAAGCCCATTTGAGCTTAAAAACATTGGACGTTTCCTGGCTGAATCGGGTCTGTTGGCATGTATGGTTGTACTACCATTGCCTCTTCCTTCTGCCCACAATGGTCTATTACATTGCCACAGCCTTGAAGGAGGGTAGATTTTGTATCACAGGGGGCCCCTGGCCCGTTCTGTCCACACCTGAAGTATGAGACCCTTGTCCTTGCCCTGCCAGCCGCATTTGTAGGCCGTATTAAATTGACCAGTGGGTCCTGTGTTGCTATATAATTATCCTGAGACATCCTTACCACTCAGCCAGCATAAAACCCCTGTGTAGGCCCTTCTGTTCAATATGTAGGCCTCTTTGTTAAATTGACCATAGCTCTGCAATTTTAGTGTATAGCAGTCTGAAGGCAGGTCTGCGAGGCCTTCTGCTCCAAACTAGTAGCCCCCACCCTACCCGAGTGCTCCGTGCTCGGTATCAAAGTTCAACATCCCACTGAAGCTGTCGACATACAGTAGGCTGCATCCTGGACTGGTACTTGCTTCCTGGGCAGGTTTCCCGCTTTTAAGGAAGTGGCAACCGCAGAGCGTCAAGTTAGGAGAACTGAGGAGATTTTGTACATGAATATATTGAATTCCCGTACAATACCCATTATTTTCTGCTTGCTCTATGGAACTTACGATAAGCGATTGGCCTGAGAGACTGACCTTTTCACCCAGTCCATTGTCAGCATTAAGTGGGTAAATGACGAAATGTCTGGTAAAATCTGCAGACGAAGCTTTTGGGTAGCATACGTAGGTAGATGTAGCGTGCAAAGGAGCCCACAAAATGATATAAAAAGGGAGCACCCACAGATATCGACGGACTACCTCGCCGTCTGTATGTAGGTTAACAGGCTGTGCAGTTTTTCCCCAAGAGCTGGGAGCTCTTGTCTTCCTTTGCTTAAAATGTCTTGCTCTGCTTTGCTTGAAGTATCTTATTCTATTTTACCTATATGAAATGTCATGTTATGTTTAACCATTGTTCTCTTTACTTTTGCATTTAAAAGATTTTGTATTGTAATTGCAGGAATGCTTGCTCTAAGAGTAAACGTGAGTGTTCCTAGGTAACATTTTCCTTGGTGTAACTTGTTTCTCATGATGCATTTATAGATGTGTTTTCTCTCTCTCTCTGTCAGTACATTAATTGAGATACAGAGAATATCATGACAGCTGTATGATTATCTGGATTCTGTATTTTGTACTTTATGTCTCTATTCTGCGGTTTCTTTGAAGTTGTATCTTCTCATTAAACTGCCATTGTATTCTGCCACCAATTCCATGTCTCATATGTCTGTTTTCTTCATTTTTGGAGCAAGCGTTCCTAGGCACCCCGGCTCAAATTAAGGTGCCCCTTTTGTCCCTGACTCACTCTCCTGCTCAGTTCTGTGGTGGCTCCCGGGGCTCTGGGGACCGCCTCTAGCTTCCTTGACCCGTAATAGATCTTCCCTCCAACAGCCTCTCTTGCAAGTCCTGTATTGTTGGTTTGTTGCCCCTGCCCCCCTTTCCACTGCCCTCCATAGTCTGTTGTGCTTCCACGGCCCTTCCTGCCTGCTCAGTGTGGTTAAATTGTTGCCTTTGCACTCTCCTACCTGCCTTCAATTTTCAGAGTCCGTGCCCCTGGCCTTTGCCTCTCAACAGTATCCCAATGAACAACTAGATTGCTAACATTCTATATTTATTACAAAAGTGTGGAACGCCTGACATCATCTTGATGTAATCAAAACTGTAATACCTAGAGCATTTCCTTTAGAAATTACATATATGAGAGGGTCTTATTGGCATCAAAATTATGGTTAGTGCTCTAAAAGACTAAAATAAGGACATTTTGTCTGAGTTTTCAAATAGCGACAAAGCACTTTTAAATTATTTGTTATCTTTATGTTTTTTTATCCAGTTGACCACTTGATTAAATGTTGCACTTAGGGGAGAGGATGTGGTGTTACTTCCAGAACTGCAGACTTTGCAACTGGGGAACCAGGTTGAAGTTTCTGCTTCAGCTCGACATTCTGTGATTCTGGTCAAATCACTCAGTCTCCCCATGTCTACAACCAAAATGAATATGTGCTTGTGTGATGTAACCAATGCTCATGTAAAGCACTCCAATACCTGACAAGTCTGCACTATATAACACTGCAAAAACACTAAATAATAAGTGTTTTGCACACTTCTGTCATTGGGCTATATTTGGGCTACATCTGGGTGATTTTGGGCTACATTTGGGCTCTTTTGTCTCCGGTGGCCATCTTGGGAGATTTATTTGTTATGAAGTTTCCTAATTTCCTCATGTACTGCAGTCTCCTCAGTAGGAAATGCTTTCAGTTTTTTACGTTGATTCCATCATGAAGGTATTCAGATATGTCACACATTTGCCATAAATTCTGAATGTTAGCACTCTAGTTGCTCATTAGATCACTGTAGTAAAACTACTGTTCACCATGGAAGTCTGCTCCTGGTATTAAAAGTGCATGTTTCAGTCTGCATGTCAGAATTTTTTAATGAAATAGAAGAGGATTTGAGAAGTCACTCAAAATGTGCCCTCATTTTCTTTCTTCAGCATTAATGATAATTTCTTTGGCAAAATGAACCCCCTCATTGTGTTCCTTTTTAAATTAAATGTTTTAAGTGTTACCAGTTTATTCCAATCAAGATGGCTTCAGGTGTGCCATACTTTTGTCATAATGAAGACAGTAAGCGCTCTAGTTGTTTTTAAGAACATTCTGGGACATTCTGTCATTGGGCTATACTTGGGCTACATCTGGGTGATATTTGGGCTACATTTGGGCTCTTTTGTCTCTGGTGGCCATCTTGGGAGACTTATTTGTTATGAAGTTTCCTAATTTCCTCATTTACTGCAGTCTCCTCAGTAGGAAATACTTTCAGTTTTTTACTTTGATTCCATCAAGAAGGCATTCAGATGTGTCACACATTTGCCATAAATTCAGAATGTTAGCACTCTTTTTGCTCATTAGATCACTGTAGTAAAGCTACTGCTCACCAGGGAAAACTGCTGCTGGTATTGAAAGTTCATGTTTCAGTCTGCATGTCAGAATTATTTAATGAAATAGAAGAGGATTTGAGAAGTCACTCAAAATGTGCCCTAATTTTTCTTTCTGCAGCACTAATCATACTTTTTATGGAAAAATGAACCCCCTCATTTTGTTCCTTTTGAAATTAAATGTTTTAAGAGTTACCACTTTATTCCAAGCAAGATGGCTTCAGGTGTGCCATACGTTTATCATAGGTAGGACTGTTAGCGCTCTAGTAGTTCTTTGGAACACTCTGGGAAGCTGCAGTAGAACACAAAGGAATCAACTGACAGTCTCTGCCCTTGTTGGATGTACATGTTTTACTGAGAATGTCAGACTTCATTCTCACATGACTGAGAAAGATAATGGGAATTTACAGAAAATAAGCTCTCAGTTTAGCTTATAGATCACCTTCCAAACCTCTGTGGTAAAAGCATGAGAAAATATTTTTCTCTCAATCATGATATCCCAGCAGAAGGCTTTTTCACATGGTGAAATCACCTTAGAACATACCACAATTCCTAAAATGAGTATGGTACCATCAACAAATGATTTATAATGTAACTAAAGTCTTAAAACCTTCTATTAACTGCAATGCTTTTTAATGAGGTGCTATCATGTATATTGGTCCCAAGATGGCTGCCAACACTTCTTGGATGAAGTGCTGACAGCCAATCAGATCTCAGGATGAGATGTGTGGTTAGGCTCCGCCCACATATATATATGCTTTTAAATGCTATTTTCTCAGGAAATACTGAACAGATTTACACCAAACCTACAAAAGGCACTTCCTTGACCTGAGGACTACCTCTCTGCCAAATTTCAAGTAAATCTGTTCAGCCGTTCGGGCTGTAGCCCTGTCTAAAGGTCCTATGGAAAAATGCATGGGAAAAACGCGTTTTGGGACCCCCCTTTTATCTCAGCCCCCGCTTGACGAATCCCCCCGAGACTTTCAGGGTAGGAGCGGAGCGTAGCGCCCCACCTATTTTGAAAAATTCGCGAGGATTCGTCGACCGGCGCCAAAGTTATTCAAAATAGAATGTTGCGGATTTCCTATGGAAAAGGGGTCCTAACTATAACTACCTACTGGCGACCGCCAGTAGGTAATATATATATATATATATATATATATATATATTCACTGAAAAAACCATAGGTTTCACACATGTTATAGTTAGCGGAAATTTTACTGATAAAAAACCAATGAAATTCCCCCGTTATAGTTAGTGCAGGCAACTATAACTCACGCGACCGCAATCCTCTGCTGATGCTAATACTGTATTTAGACACTTATTTGCCCATGTCTTCTTCCATACATTTTTAGCTATACATATATTACAAATATTTTTTTTTCATAAAGACACATATGTCATCAGCAGAAGATTGCGGTCGCGTGAGTTATAGTTGCCTGCACTAACTATAACGGGGGAATTTCATTGGTTTTTTATCAGTAAAATTTCCGCTAACTATAACATGTGTGAAACCTATGGTTTTTTCAGTGAATTTGCAAGGTTTTTTAAATGCTAATTCCTAACTATAACGTGTGTGAAACCTATGGTTTTTTCAGTGAATTTGTACGGTTTTTTAAATGCTAAGTTACTTTACGCCATTCGTGGCGTGCGCGCCCACTTAACGCAGTTCGTTCCGTGCGCGCACGGTGCGCTTCGCGCATCGTGCGTGCACAGTGAGCACGCGGTGCGCTTCGCGCACCGCGCGCCCACTTTACGCAGTTAGTGCCGTGCACGCACGGTGGGCACGGCACGTTACGCTAGATGGGCCATGTACGCACGATGCGCTTCGCGCACCGTGCGCACATGGAGGACATATGATGCACTTCATTTTGAAAGGTAATATTTTAATTTTTCGTATATGTTATAAGCCATGCACAAATGGTGCCCTTCGGGCACCATTTGCACACGGGGTGGAGAGAGTGTGGATAATTTTTTTTTTTATTATTTTTTTTTTAAATATTTTAGTTTAACTCATCTTTAACCCCTTCGATGCTGCGCAGATTCCGCCGCTGTGCTGACGGAATCTTGCGCGGGTGTGGTCATGACGGAATGGTTCCGTCATGAGCACAGCTCAACCGTGGGTCATGACGGAACCATTCCGTCATGAGCACTGAAGGGGTTAATAAGCCATGCACAATTGGTGCCCTTAGGGCACCAATTGAACACGGGGTAGGGAGAGAGTGAATATATTTTTTTTTTTTATAATTTTTTACCGTACGCGTACGGTAAGCGTAATCGGCGAAATTAGCGAAAAAATAAAAATTCCGGTTTTGGCCTTGGGGGATCTTTGGGCACTCCCTCAACATTGCTATGTGTGTGGGAGCTGTCTAAACAGCCCCTTTACATGTTTTTGTGCTTTATATTTTAAACATCACTCTCAGTGCGAGAGAGAAAATGGCGGCCGCCGCTTCCTGGTTTCGGCCGATTCGAATGTTTACTAAGATCTAAGAGCCAATCAGAATCGCGCTCGCGCACGCCACCGTACGCGTACGGTAAGCGTACCGTAAGCGCACCGTAAGCTGGCTCAGATATATATATTGATTTAAAGGCTATTTTCTCAGAATCTACTGAACAGATTTACACCAAACCTACAAAAGGCACTTCCTTGACCTGAGGACTACCTCTCTGCCAAATTTCTAGTAATTCTGTTCAGCCGTTCGGGCTGTAGCCCTGTCTAAAGGTCCTATGGAAAAATGCATGGGAAAAACGCGATTTGGGACCCCCCTTTTATCTCAGCCCCCGCTTGACGAATCCCCCTGAGACTTTCAGGGAAGGAGCGGAGCGTAGCGCCCCACCTATTTTGAAAAATTCACGAGGATTCGTCGACCGGCGCCAAAGTTATTCAAAATAGAATGTTGCGGATTTCCTATGGAAACGTGGTCCTAACTATAACTACCTACTGGCGACCGCCAGTAGGTAATATATATATATATATATATTTATATATATATATCAACAGAAATGGAGTCCCAAACGCGCTCTCGGAGACAAAAAATAATCATCAGGGAAACGGAAGGTCACTTAGACACAGGTAGGTTTATTCACGTCATAAACCTGCTGCAACGCGTTTCACCCGCGAACGGGCTTGTTCACACAGCGTGCTCAACACAAATGCCACATTACATACTATTTCGTAAAGATACAGTTGTCATAGAAAGAGGACTTCGTGAAACCCACTCATCAATACAAGTATCAACAAAAAGTAAGTTGCACACAGCGCCATGTTGTACTATGTTTGTACTGCTGGTAAGTGTGGATATATAAACATTGAATACATTAAAGTCTTATCATATCGTAACTTTACACAGAGGAAACTGGCATCCTAGATGGTAATGAACTAGCGTAGCTTAGTAAAGCGGTAAATCCAGAATTTATATTCTTATATATCCTGTGAGGAATTCGATAAACACAAGCTTTTAATTTCGTTGTCGGATGTTGCGTAATTAATCATAAGGTTGTGTGTCAGTTTACTCTGCGCTATGTTTCATTTTCAATGGCCGTGTAAAAACCATTACGGCACTAGGCAGTCGTTTTTTTAACAAGGTTTCTTTCGTTTTGTACAATAAAAACTTTATACAGCCTCGTGGCAAATACACACCACGTTCTTTTCGCCTGATAGTGGCAAGAGACTGCCTGTCATTAAACCAGTTTGCCGCCACATGTGCAAGCATGTCCCCAGGACGTGTATAGTATAGAAACACCCTAGTAAATAGGGGGTCCGTCCAATCATATAGGCAAATGTGCCGATGCAAGTGTAACATGTAGATAAAGAGAAATGCTATATTCGCCTGGTAGTGGCACAACACAGACTATACCCCACTTGGTCATAAACGTATATATATGTGTATAGAAGTCTAAGTGCATACAATTAGGGTTTCCTTCGTTAGAAAATACCAACAGTAAAAAACAGAAACTCGCCCTATAGTGGCATAACAAGTGACACCAACATATTACTCCTTGGTGTACTGTACGGTTTAGTCCATCTAAAGGAATCGCCTTGTAGTGGCAAGGGTCAAGACACCTGTCTAAGGTCTCTCAAACACATGTTATCAGAAGTATGCATTTGGCAAGTTGAGTTGCCCTGTTCAATCTATCTTCCTATAAACACCCATCCGTGTAAGCCAAAATTAAATAATATAGGAAAACGGAATCATATCAGAGAAAAAGAAAAGAGTGCACCTTGGTTTTCTAAGTGGCAAGAGGTCAAATTAGAGGTTAAATCTCTATCATGCCTAATTGGTACATCGTATACAAAATTCATTGTTATGTACTCGGAACCTCAACTTCTAGTAAAGTACTTGATAGTTGTCAAAGGCCCAGTGCCTGGAAGTAGAAACGAAGAAAAGGGTAGGGACCCCCTTGGTCCTGTAGGCATGATGGTCCCTTCCTTTCCTCCTGCAGGTAGAAGAACAAGACAAAAGAGAGAAAAGAAGCAAAGTGAGAGAAGGCAGACGGAAAGCCGTTTGTCGTTAAAATCACAAGGTTATGTACACATTAGTCCAGCAAAGAGAAACATGTCAACATATTGCATAATACATTTCTCTGGAATAACCTATATTAATATCCAAAAGGTTATCATTCTAGTTTATGCATCATAAGTATGGTCATGTAGATATGTCAAAATAAAACACATAGTAGAAACGTGTGGGGAGCTCTGAGGAAAAAGAAGAAGAAGAATAGTACATAATTTGATATTCTCGGCACATCATTCAATCAGATTGTAAGTGGATCGCCATTTCTTCATCCATATTGTGTCCATTTGGAAATCTGGTACACATCCCAATGATGTGTCTTGATTCCCTTTGCCTGAGACGTAGGGTACGATCCCCGCTTCGTTTGTTAGGTAAGATTTGTTCTATCCCATAGTAGGATAGTTTTTTGCAATCTGAGAAATGGAAACTTTCAAAATGTCGAGCGATAGGATATTGTTTATCTTTGTTCGTGATCGCTCTCATATGTTCCAGAATTCGTTTTTTCGCCATATGTGTTGTACTTCCCACGTACCTTAACTTGCATGGGCATTTAGAACATAAATGACAAAAGTACTATTGCATGTTAGAAATTGATTAATGCTAATCATTGTGTTGGTACTGGTGTTCCAGAATTCCTTCACCATGCGACTATTGGCACAGGCCTTACAGTGTCCGCAGGGGAAGAAGCCTTGAATGTTAATGCCTCTCGGGACTGTACCTGTTGTTAAGTCACTATGAATCAGCAAGTCTTTAAAAGTGCGGCCCCTCCTATATGTGATTTTCGGTCTGTCTGGTATGCTGTCGCCTATTATGGGGTCGCTTTTCAAAAGCTTCCAATTTTGTGCCAGAATCTTTTTTATAGGTTCAGAGTTCCCATTAAACGTTAGAATTATACGTGCAGTGTTAGATTCATCATCGTTTTCTATGTGTTCCTTCATTTTGTCTTCTAAGAGAGTGTTTCTCTCAACATTGGATATTTTGTCCATTGCCCTTTTGAGTACCCACTGCGGGTAACCTCTTTCTCTGAATCTTTTTACCATTGTTTTTTCTTCATTCTGGTAATCAGTCAGATTGCTGCAATTTCTCTTGGCTCTGAGAAGTTCTCCGTACGGAATGCTCCATTTCAAATTATCTGGGTGACTACTCATGGCATGGAGCAGTGTGTTGCCTGCCGTACTTTTGCGGTAGAGGATCGTCTGTAATTTATTCTTCACAACTCTTACTTGGGTGTCAAGATAATTGACTTGCTTGCGACTGATGGTGCTCGTAAACGTAAGATGTTTGTTATTTTGATTGAGAGACTGAATGAAGAAACTCAGTTCATCCTCTTCACCCTGCCAAATGAAAAAAATATCGTCTATATACCTTAACCAAAGAGCAACCTTGGCTAAGGTATCGCAGAAAATAGAGCTCTTGTGAAGGTCCTCCTCCCATGCTCCCATGAAGAGGTTTGCAAAACTAGGGGCAAAGCATGTACCCATTGCCGTCCCTAGAGTTTGCTTGTACAAATCGTTGTTGAACATAAAAAAGTTGTTGCATAGGCAAAACTTGATCATGTCAAGAATCATGGCTGAATGACTTAAAAAACGTATATTCCTTCGTTTTAGAAACCTGGCGCATGCCTCTAGGCCTTGTTCATGGTCAATCACTGTATATAACGAGTTGACATCCAGGGTAACCAGACTTTAGAAGGAGTAACTTCGTGGAATGCATTATATATATATATATATTCACTGAAAAAACCATAGGTTTCAGGCCTGATATAGTTAGGAATTAGCATTTTAAAAACCTTAGAAATTCACTGAAAAAACAATAGGTTTTAGGGGTGTTATAGTTAGCTGGACATTTCACTCGTTGTACTAACTACATCTCGCGCGCCCGCAATCCACAGCTGATAATGTCACATATTACATCATTCATGACATGGTCAGTGACATCACTGATGACATCTCAAATGACATCACTGATGACATCATCCAATGAATTTGGTTTGGTTCGTTATTTAAATATGTATTATATATATATCAATTTGCATTGAAGAATGAGTGGATATATAAATATAAATATCTGGATGGAGGATTTAGTAGCACTGTGATTGACTATTTACTTGACTAATTTATAGTGTCTCACTAAATATATTGGATAGTGACTAAATTGTGTGAATATCTGTATCACTTTGTCAGTTGTTGTGTAAACTGCTGCACTAGTTGGTTGCTAGCTACGTGAAAGTCTATATTATTTATTGATTAGTTAACTGAGTATTTTTATGGGAGCGTAAATGTGTGTGTGGTTCGGTGGGGGGGTGTGACTGCCTAAAGATGTGTGAATAGTTGATTCAGTAGGTATATGAAGTTAAAACGACATGTTATAACAGTTGTTTGGGTGAGTGAATATCTTTCTGGGTGTGGCGATGAGCAAATATATGTCTCATTGGTACATGTCCAACAAACTAGAAAAATAAAAGCCAGTGTATGTGTCAGTTGTTGTATATAAATAAGTATACATAAGACTCAGTGATTGTATAAGTGACTGTATGGATAACTATATAGTTGTAATAGTGATTTTATAACACACTAAGTATGAGTTATTATCTATATGAATAGATGAAGTGGTGTTTTTATAAGTGTATAGCTAAGTAAAAGTAAGTATGATCCATTGTTTGCATAAGTGAGTAGGATGACTTCATAAGTGAACTTGCCCACCAGGTACCTCCAGTAAGCACCACGGAGCTGCGTTGCAGAGAGGTGTAAAAAGGGGCGTGGCCTCATTACACCTCTCTGCAATGCAGCCCCCTGGCGCATACTGGAGGTTCCTGGTGGGCTAGTTGTCCCCCAGGGACCCCCAGTATTCAAGAGAAATTAGTTCCCCCTCTGCAAACGCGCAAGGGGGCGCTTTTGCAGAGTGGTGTAAGAAGGGGGCGTGGCCTCCGGCCCGATCCCGTTTTTTTTTCTTCTTTTTTTGAGAAGGGGGCCTGTGTTGTCCCCCTTCTTTTTCTATTTTTTTGGCCCTGGGGACCCCATCCCCCAGGGCCTGCGCCCAATTTTTATTTCCATAAAAAAAAAATCGGGAAGGGGGCCGCGTGGCCCCCCTTCCAGAGGACATAATTTGCCCCGGGGACACCATCCCCCGGGGCATGGGCCTTTTTAAAAAAAAATAATAATAATTTATGGAAGGGGGCTGCCATTGTTTCTTTTTTTTTAATGGTGGAGGGGGCTGCATGGCTCCCTCCCAGGCCACTCATGGCCCCGTGGACCCCATCCCCCGGGGCATGGACTCCGTTGGGGGCCGTGAGGGGGTCCCCTATCCCCCCACGGTCCCAGCCGGCTCCCCGCATCCTGAGCCGGCATTGCTTTTCCACATGGGGAGCAGCTAACATGCCTCTACCTCTGCACCGACGCCTCACCTCCACATCACTGTGCATCATCCATAAACTTTGTTTCCAAGGTACTGTTGTTTGGGGGTCTGCATGACTCCATGCCTGACTCCACGCACCTTGCAGACGGCGCCATACTTTATGCCTGTCACAACGTCGTAATAGCCCCAGGTTGAGCTATTTTGTTTCTAAAAAATCATTTTTTATAATAACTGTTTTAAAGTGATATTTTGATACATGTATGTTGGATGTTTGTCATTTTAGTCTTGTGTGGTTTAGATAAAGATACTTTATTTTTCTAACCTGGTGCAAGGCTGCCTGTTTGCACTAGTAAGCCAAAACTGTACCATAGCAGAGAAAATGACAGGAATGCACCGTATTCTTTTAAGTAAGTACATTCCTGCCCTTCCCCTGTCATGCAGTGCAGCACAGCACGGTGACTCGCTGCACTGTGCTGCACTGCTTGACAATTCTCATAAATATGCCCCTGAGTATTTAAGGTTTTGATTTCGAGCTTAACAAGAGATTTGTATTTTTATATTTGTTATAAAGATTGTTTTGCCTGTGTTTTTATGTGCAATGCATTTAAAAAAAAATGTTTGGACATTTTTATTGGCATATAACAACGGCAGCAGTGTGGGCAAGGATGATATTGTTTGTCACATAAAGTTGTACTAATCATATTAGTTGGCCAAGAGTATAAATAGTCTAATACAGCAATAGCTACTCTCCCCCATAGTAAGGGATTATGGGGCTGATTTAGACCCTGGCTCAGGGCCACCGGCTGCTCTTGTGACGGCACAAAAGGTTTAATGCATCTGTCACGGTTCTTCTGATTTCAATGCACTAAACTTTTTTGTTTTTCTGAAACAAAAAATCAGAAACAAACTTTCTGCAAAGCCAAAAAATAATAAATCTCTAGGACCCTGGGAGGTTTCTCCCAGGGTGCGGTCGTTCATTTTTTTCTGTTCTACAGAAAAAAATCAGGCGTTCTACTGTAAATAGGGTTGGCAGTCTGATGCTCCTACTCCAGCAGCCCATCCTTTGTAGGGCCTTTGGAATACATTTTCTGGTGGTGGTGCAAGTGGCTACACCACCATCGGCAAACTGATAGTCTACCCGAATCGTAATTGAGTGGGCATACCAAGGGCTTGGCAGACAGGGAACTCTGTCACATTTGTGAAGGTTTAACCAGTCTGCCAAAATCTAAATCAGGCCTTATGTCTTTACCTCATTGATAGGTAAAAATGATGCCATCGGGGGTCCTACGGCATGGCACATATGGACCCATACCATTATAGTCAGTGAGACGCGGTTCTAATTGATTCCTAAAAGGAGGGCACTACTGACCTCCATGGTTTTGCAGTATCTCTTTTGGTGAACATGAGTCTTAAACCTACAAGGTTTACTCAGTCCATGTGCATCATTCCTCCTCCAAAATACCCAGGAGCACCATCTTTAAACATACTGCTGCTGATAACACCATGGAAATCCTGGTCCTGTATGGCTAGAGGACTTTACAGTCCTGTGTTATATGCAGATAATCACAAACCTGTATTTTACATCTAGGACAGTTTGAGAAGGAGCCTCTTCCCATCTTCTATAATGTTCAGGTGTAAAATACATCCGGTGGAGCTATTTAAATTGAATAATCTAGGTTTGGCAACTATGGTCCGGCACGTAGAGCAAATAAGAGTCTCTTGCTAATAGTCCTCTAGGTGACCGATGTCCGTAATCTATTTGACCGTAAGGAATAGGAAATGATCAGGGACATTAACAAGCATGGTACAACATATCTGTAGAAAGCTCTTGATCTCCTCTCTAGTTGACCTGTGGTTAACTTAGTCTCTAGAGAACTAAATCCCGAAAGTGAATGCAGATCAGAATTACTCGTGGCATGGGCATGAAACACCAGTAAATATTTTTAGAACCCTGATTTTGTGCTTTGAGAATCCTTTGCTAAACATTTGGAAAGATTTTATATGATTCTGTTTTCACACAGAGATGTTGATGTTGTCTCATCCCTTGAATCCCATCAACTGGGCCATCAGTGCTAACCATGTTTTTTTCTAAAGTGGCGTTTTCTTGTCAACCTGCGGTCCCACCCAACCACTTCAGAGCACTTTCCCAGCATGTCAGTGCACTTCTCATGACAGGGATAAGGGTTGCATTTGCAAGGGCCACCATATAGCAGAAGGAAAGGTACAAAGTGTCATGGGCCCTCAAGCTCCAGTAGGAATACAGGATCGTCTCTACTTCCAAATGTCCATCTCATATCACTAAGTTTTGAGATGCCCAGTAGTACAGGCAGATGTCAGGCACTGCTCAGCCTTCTTTATATGTGCATTACACACATTTGTCAAAGGCCACCCAGAAGGTGCTTCCCACCCATATAATCTCAAGGTAATGTTTGTAAACTTTGCTAAAAAAACTTTTGTAGGACATTTAACATTCATAGCCAACATTTTAACGAGCGCCACTCTGACTATGGTGGTAATTGTAAGAAAAGTTCACCACGACAAATAAGCTTGCAGGAAATTCAGCAGAGGCAGTAAGTTTAGCTCCAGATTATGCTGCGAGCTGGATGTGACATACATTCTAAAATCTTTGAAGGTATAAGATGCCATCTTGAGTCACGGCTCCCAATTCACTGCTCAGTCTCCAGCCTAGATTGGCCAAATCATAGATTTTTCCCACTTAATCATCAGATACCATTACAAAAATGGCCAATATTTTCAAGAGCCACATGCCTGTATGAATGGGCTCCCCAACAAAAAGCATTAAATCATCCTCATATGGGGGTATTGAATCATCAAGTCTATGTTTCCAATTTGCAAGCAGTTCATTATCTAAGGTGAACAATACATAGTGGAACAGACAAGAAACTATTTACCTCCACTGGGGCAGTGAGGTAGTGTAGATGCGTTTAGTGCATGGGGATAATCAGGGATATAAATTCATTCTGAACAATGAACCGAGCAAATAGTCCCAATTAAAGGGATCAAATGATTTTCTCAAAATCTACTAAGATTATTTATGATGAATTGTCCATGGAAAGGCAAGGAGCCCTCTGTATGGGTTATGGCGCATTAAACGGTGTGGCATAAAGCCACATTGATTGGGGTGCACAAAGGCCTGGAGTAGCTTAATGACACAGGTGGCCAGGGATTTTGCCAGCAGTTTAGATTAAAGATTAATGAGGGAAATTTGATAAAAGGATTTACAACTTTCAGCAGGACACTCCGGTTTAAGTACCAAAGTGATAGTAGATGTGCATAGGTCTTCAGTAAGAATACCATTCTCTGCAGCTTCTAAAAGTATGTTTAATCACAACAGGCTGTAGTCACTTACAAAATTCTGTTGGTAGATCATTTGACCAAGAAGGTTTTCTGGATTGCCTAGTAGCAATGCCTCTATTAATTCATCTAAAGAGTACACAAAGTTATCAATCTGCATCCCAGTCCGTTCCGGTCCATTGTTGTTTTGCCACCTCAGTTAGGACCCTACCAAGGCTAATTTGCATATGGATTGTTTTTATACTTTAGTATGCCTCCTAAGTGGGACGGGCATGGCAAGACTTGGGTCGGGTTTACACTTTGCCACTGGAACCAAGCTATACCTGGCTGATGATCCCTAACTAGGGTCAAACTGGTTCTGGGTTACTTGTGCTCTGGTTCAGGGAGGACCTGACCTATCAGCTCGAGCTGGACTGTTCCCATTAAAGAAGGGTCAAGACTGATATGAATTTGGCTGAGTCCAAACTGAGGTGGCATTGTGTGCAAAATTGCAATACATTGGAATGAGGCCTGAGTACTTACCAGTGACTGAGATTAAATCAAGCATTCCATCCATCCCTCTTTTGTATAGTTTACTGTGGCACCCCAAGTGGAATGGGTATGCCCAGTTGTGGGTCCCTGTGCACACTGTATCTCTGGAACCAAGCTATCTCTAGCTGATAAGCCCAAATTAGTGTGAAACGGGTCCTGGGTTGCTTGTGTTCAGTTTCAGGGAGGACCTGGTCTGACAGTTTGGACTGGACTGTTTTCACCGGAGCAGGGTCACGACTTGCATATGATTGGATCCAAACTGAGGCGGCATGGTGTGCAAAATAACAATAGCTCGGGATGCGGCACAGAGTAATAGCGGAGATGAATTCAAGCATTTTAATCGATCACTTTTTTGTATACTTTAGTCTATAGTCGCTAGTCAGTTATAGGGAGATCAAGGGCTGCTCAGAGTCAGCACTAGGCACCACAATGGTAAGTCCTTGATAATGTCATAAGCCACTTGAGGGTCGGATAGTTGACAGGCTGCATATAACCTATCATAGGAAACAGCAAACATTTTAGTGATCTCAGGGGGGTCTGTAATACCATCCTGAACTCCCATATCAGGAACACCCCTTGAAGTCTCACCCCTTGTAGCTAAGCAATAAAGTAATTTGACTGTCTTGCCTACATGTCTCAACCCCGATGGCTAAGCAATAAAGTAATTTACCTACCTTGTCCCCACATGCAGCATCTTTAGCCTTGTCATTGATAGTTTGGTGGGGTACCTCAAATTGAGGAGAGGAACTGGGGCTATGGATAATTTCATATTCCGTATGGAGACGTTCAGTTTCAGGCTCGAATTTGTTCCTTATCTTTGTGCTGACTCTAAAAGGTCAGCGCACAGCCATGTATAGTCACATTGAAAGTCTCCAAGAAAGTACTTTGACATGGCGCCACACCATATAATTGTTAACTGTGAAGTAGGATTTACCTGCTCCCTGAGATAACTTGTCGAAGCAGGGTCTGCTAGAGACCAAGCCCTGAAGTGCCACATACTGCGCTGAGCTCCCCAAACGTGTACATTTCAAGCAGACGTGATCAGATAAACCACTAGGCAGTCTATGTATACCTGAAATTAGATGAACATTGGAGGTGGACTAGCTGATGCGAGCAAAGGACCCATGTGCAAGCAATGGGTAAACGACTTGGCTTGTATGTTTAATATCCTTAAGACATCACATAGCCTGAGTTCATTCTCACACTGTTCACTAAGGAGATACGCTTTAAGAGGTGACCCTCAAACCCTCGCTGATCCAACCTCCAGTCCATGATAGCACTGAAGTGGAATGGGTATGCCCAGTTGTGGGTCCCTGTGCACACTGTATCTCTGGAACCAAGCTATCTCTAGCTGATAAGCCCAAATTAGTGTGAAACGGGTCCTGGGTTGCTTGTGTTCAGTTTCAGGGAGGACCTGGTCTGACAGTTTGGACTGGACTGTTTTCACCGGAGCAGGGTCACGACTTGCATATGATTGGATCCAAACTGAGGCGGCATGGTGTGCAAAATAACAATAGCTCGGGATGCGGCACAGAGTAATAGCGGAGATGAATTCAAGCATTTTAATCGATCACTTTTTTGTATACTTTAGTCTATAGTCGCTAGTCAGTTATAGGGAGATCAAGGGCTGCTCAGAGTCAGCACTAGGCACCACAATGGTAAGTCCTTGATAATGTCATAAGCCACTTGAGGGTCGGATAGTTGACAGGCTGCATATAACCTATCATAGGAAACAGCAAACATTTTAGTGATCTCAGGGGGGTCTGTAATACCATCCTGAACTCCCATATCAGGAACACCCCTTGAAGTCTCACCCCTTGTAGCTAAGCAATAAAGTAATTTGACTGTCTTGCCTACATGTCTCAACCCCGATGGCTAAGCAATAAAGTAATTTACCTACCTTGTCCCCACATGCAGCATCTTTAGCCTTGTCATTGATAGTTTGGTGGGGTACCTCAAATTGAGGAGAGGAACTGGGGCTATGGATAATTTCATATTCCGTATGGAGACGTTCAGTTTCAGGCTCGAATTTGTTCCTTATCTTTGTGCTGACTCTAAAAGGTCAGCGCACAGCCATGTATAGTCACATTGAAAGTCTCCAAGAAAGTACTTTGACATGGCGCCACACCATATCATTGTTAACTGTGAAGTAGGATTTACCTGCTCCCTGAGATAACTTGTCGAAGCAGGGTCTGCTAGAGACCAAGCCCTGAAGTGCCACATACTGCGCTGAGCTCCCCAAACGTGTACATTTCAAGCAGACGTGATCAGATAAACCACTAGGCAGTCTATGTATACCTGAAATTAGATGAACATTGGAGGTGGACTAGCTGATGCGAGCAAAGGACCCATGTGCAAGCAATGGGTAAACGACTTGGCTTGTATGTTTAATATCCTTAAGACATCACATAGCCTGAGTTCATTCTCACACTGTTCACTAAGGAGATACGCTTTAAGAGGTGACCCTCAACCCCTCGCTGATCCAACCTCCAGTCCATGATAGCACTGAAGTGGCATAAAGGCCGCCAAATCATCAAGGTCAGTTCCCATGACTTGTGGGGGTGTTTCGTGAATATTAATAAATGTCCAGGGCCTGCCATGTATCCCCTCCCCTTGAGCACTAAGTAGACCCTGTGTGAAACACCCAGGAGTAACCTTATCAACCTCAAATGTGCAGTTAGAGCACAACAGTTGTGTCTCCTGCAAAATAAGTACAGCCTGTGAGTTTTGATTGACAAACTGAAGGACAGCAATGCAATTAATTGTATCACTAAGCTCATTCATGTTCCAGACAGTATTTGAAACGTATGGGGGTCTTGCAGAGTGTTATCTATCATTTGTGGTTGGGACATGCCTGTGGTGGGATCTATGGAGTTTCATCTGTTGCTGAGTTGCCAAAGTTCTAGAACACATTAACACATTCTGCACAACAACAACCCCCCATCTCCACTCCACCATATACTGCTGCCCCAGCAGTATCTGTTACCCTTAACATTATTCATAGTATAATAGTTAAATAATCAAAAGCACACAATTGGGGTAGTACCCCCTAGGGGTCCCCTAATATAACCAGAGAGCAAGCCATTGGCCCAAACCTCAAGCGACTAACAGTAGAAGTAGGAGCCTTTGCTGCAAAAAAAGCCTGGTCAAATCAGAAAGGTTCATCCCCAACAAGAGTGAGGGAGGAATGTATAGTTACATTATGAAGAAGAGGGCCCTCTCCTTTCTCTGGCACCCCTGAACCTTCCAAATCCTAGAGCAGCCTCCAGGCCCAGATCCCAGCCCAGCTAGCTGACTTATTACTTTCCCAAGAAGACTTGTTGTGTAGTAAAACTCTCTCTGTTCATCCTGCATGGGCAAGTGAAGCACATATGCCAGGAGCTGAGCAGGTGACTAGAAGCTAGCAGAGAGAGAGAGAGAGAGAGAGAAAGAGAGAGAGAGGGAGGGGGGGGGTAGAGAGAGAGAGAGAGAGAGAGAGAGAGAGAGAGAGAGAACAGCTGAGGGAAAAAAGGCAGAAAAAGCAAAAGGACATGCACAATGCCCAAGGACAGAATTTTCTATGCAGAGTTAAATCTCATATAGTCACAGAGAGCTGGTGTCTTGCATCTAAGTAGCAAAGTATTCTCCTTGTTTGATCTCTCTGCCTTGGCCTTCTAGATAGAATTTGTGCAAGTATCCACCTTCTGACTGGGTTGACGAGATGGCTTCTGGACACCTATTAAGCCACCTCCCCTGCAGGGCCTTTGGACCCAAGCCACCACTCCATGACCAACACTACTGCAGGAAAGATCTCTCCTCTCTTACACCCATACCCATGTTGCCATAAGGTTTCAAATAAATGTGCCTTCCTGTTAAGCAGTACTTTTAGCTTTACTGAAAGCATGTCATGTATGGTGCATAGCTTTTGTTTCACAGCAAGGAATAATTTTCGTTATTTCTAAACAAATCTCTTGTAGTGGATGAAAATCATTAGTAGAGCAGAGTCAGATTAGATTTAGCATTTTTGGCGGACCACCTTAAGGATAGTATTGTAGTCATTGTAGTTAAGGATCCACACAATCAGTGGCCTGAAGGCGCTCCATAAACGGTCTTGGGGTCAGCACTCTATATGCGAGCTCAATGAAAAAATATGTTGCCATAGTCTCTGGGGGATCCAGCTATTAAACCAGGGTGAAGGAACTGCTGAAGTCTGGCTCATTTGCCCCTTCTGGGATCCTGACACTTCTAAGGTTATTGCACCTCTTGTATCCCTCCCAACCTCTGATCTCTCATCAAGTTAATATGGCCTTTAGCCTCTGTTACACAATGTAAAATATTGCACACACCTTAACAGAGAGCAATAGCCCTGATTAATTTCCCCACCTTCCCTTCCAGCGAGATAAGGGTTTCTTGAATGGCAGGAAGGGCATTCCCTCCAGCTTCACTGCCAGCTACGCTAGTGGATGGAATAAGTGACTGTTGGGCAGAGCAATGTGGGGCTTTGCATTTGTATCAATCTAACCCTGTAGGGGTGAACCAGTTGCCTTGGCTTTAGCCATCTTGTCATCTCTTTCATGGTAGATGTCCGCCAGCATGCAGGGTGTACTGCTGGACCCAGAGCAGTGACCTGGAAATGGTAGCATGATGGGACAAGTGAGCCCCAGATGGTGGCTCTGATAACAGGGTAGATCAATAGGGCCAAGGAAGAGTCCGTTAGACATTAGGGTACCAGCATCAGTGTCCCATGAGTTCTGCCCTTGTTCATCCACCAGGCGGCATCAGGCCGGAGACAGCCCTCCCCCAAGAAATAAGCTCTGTAAATTGGTGTAATCAGGAGATTGACATGAATGTTTCCAGGAAAGGGGAGGATTAATGCCAGCCCTTCCTCTCCCTCAAAAGCAATTAATTGAGGAAAGTCACAGGTTAATGGTGAAAAGGGTAATGGCATGCAGTCCTAGCGGATAGAGACACAGTTCATGGGCATTAGGTGCCACCAGACAACCCCACCAGCTGCTCTGGAGAAAGTGCGCTTCAGCGGTGTCCATCCCTGCCCAGTGCCTCGTGAATTTCAACAGCGCCGTACACCACACCTCTATGAAATAGGCCCTGTAGCTGCCACAGAGCGATCTCCTCACCTTCTGCCTGTGATGTACCTCACCTGAGTGTCTGCGACCTCTTCACTTCTCAGCCCCCAGGACATGATCTTGTTGTTGGCAAATGAGTTGCGTTGATAGGGTAGATTTGGTGCAAGTCCTCAACTTGGGAGTGGCAACCAACTTCTAACTTAGCGAGTGGGCCACAATGACTCAGAGACTCCACGAGGTAGATGGGTCGCCATGCATCAGGCTCCAAAACTTTGCAGAATCGACCTGGAATGGTCAGTCTGTAGGTGCAGACTGTTGGCTGATCTGATGTGATTAATACGGAATTTTGTCAGATACAAGAGTGCCCAGGCATCTGTCATATTGCTGAGCTTGGACACCAACTTTGTAAATGCTATTTCAATGGTTGATTTGAAACTTTTTATGACTGACCGAGATAAATGTAGGAATGTAGGAAACAATATCTAAGGTGGGATTATGTGTCGGCTCTTATAATATCATTACTGGAGCACGACTTCACCATGTCCCTTCCCTGAGCTTAAAAATACAAGTACATTTAATGGGAGGCATGAAGAATGTTTAATATCATAGTATTTGTGCTCTCCTAAGCAGCTGATGGAGGACAAGAAATGGATGCATGTACACATGAACCAAGGGAAGGAAGGCAGCAGGCTATCAGTTGCCACTTCATGAACATAGTAATACTCAAAGGTTCGGTTCAAAAATCTTTATTCGATTCATACAATGAATCATAAAAGCACAAAGTTAAAAAACATAATACACAAATAAGGTGATCCATCCATAAAACAAAAATTACAATTCAAAAAATCCATCATACAGCATAAATACAAATCCAATGGCAAAGCACAGTTCTACAGCTAATTTATCCATAGCGTTTCCTAATCTGAAGTGAAACTCTTATAAAATTTAACATGGCACAGCAAGTATCAACAGAAGATAATGACAGCAAATAATCATAGCCTTCTTTATAAGTGCATGGTTGCCGCCCCTTCAGGACAGGTTTAATAAATCTAATCCTCGGATCTTGATATAAGGAGCAAAACAGGACAACATGTATAGTACTTTGGCTAACTCTGTCATTACAGGGACAAGGGGGTAGCTGCTCACACCAACCCCCTTGTTTAGGAAAGGCAAAAAGAAAATGAAGGGTATTTACCCTAAACCTCGTGAGATAAAACCGCCATTGGACATTAGTTGTAAAAGTTAAATAAAATTGATGCTGTAACTTAGGTACATAGCCAATAGGGCCTCCCAGACAAGGTGAGCCTAAAAACTTCCAGTAATTTGACTTAATTTGGGTTTTTATGTTTCCCTGGATATTTGCAGGATTTTCATAAACATGACCCAAACCTATCTTATTCAACATGTCCCTGACGTATGACAACCAGGGGATCTTGTTTGCATTATCCAGGCTCAAGCAGTCTGAGAGAATTTCTCTCGAGAGCTGCAAATCGTCAGATAACCATATTTTGCCCCATAATAATAGGGGTGACAGACGAATGATGTCAGTCACTTTGGTCATTCCCATTTCATTATGACAGAAGCTATTCGATGAACCCGATGGGATCAGTAATACCCGTTTTAGGAATTTATTTTCCATCACTTGTACCACTGAGGGGTTTTCGGTCCCCCATACTCCTGCCCCGTAGGTAGCCACAGATAAACATTTAGATATATAAAGAGTTTTAAGGTGCGCAACAGGTTTTTGACCCAACTTACCACAGAAGCGAAAAAGACCTTCTATGGAGCGGGTAGCACTCTGGGCTCGAGCCTTCATTAAAGGGGCCCAACTTAGTTTGCTATTGAAAAGATTTCCAAGGTAATTAAAATTCTCCACCCTTTCAATAGTAGAGTGATTCACCACAAATTTTCTAGGTTTTGTTCCTTTTGGACCACAGACCATTGCAAAAGATTTTCCAAAATTTACCTTCAGGTCAAGATCCAGCATGAAGGTGTTAAAGGCATCTAGGCACAACTGCAAACTGTTTCCAGTGAGGGTCATTAAAACAGTATCGTCTGCATATGAGAGTATAGGAATACTCCTACCGTTTACCTTAGGAAAATCACAACAGTGGTCCAACAAGTACTTCTCTAGTCCATTTGTGTATACTAGGAACAAGAAAGGCGCCAAAATGCAACCTTGACGCACCCCCTCAGTTGAGGGAATAGGTTTAGTTGTTTCTCCCCCAGGTCCGAATCTTATAGCCACGGACGTTGCTGCGTGTAGTCTGCGGAGAAGTGTCACCAGGGGTTCTTCGAAGCCCATATCGTCCATCATCTGCCACAGCCTGCTTCTACAAACAGTGTCAAAGGCGCTTGACAAGTCCATGAAGGCAAGGTAAATTGCAGAACTCCTTGCCTTCATGTACTTGCCAATAATTAGCGCCAAATTCAGGCACTGCTCAACTGTCCCCTTCCCACTTCTGAATCCATACTGGGAGTTCACAATTAGACCAACAGAGTCAGCCCATGTTTCTAATCTGGCCAAAATAACCCTCCCCAATAATTTACATGATGCATCGATCAAGGATATAGGGCGATAGCATCGGGGGTCACACCTATCGCCCTTCTTGAAAATCGGCACCACCACTGCCACCTTCCACGATACAGGGATGCGACCAAGAACAACAGCCCTAAAAACATTCAGTAATAAAGGTGCCCAAGCTTCAATATTATGTTTAAAAAAGTCTAAAGGGACAGCATCAGGGCCCGGGGCTTTTAATGATATGCCCTTCCTCAAAGCTACTTCAACCTCTTCCAGTGTAAGTGAAGAGCTAAGAAGCAAAGCTGAAGATGGTACCACCAAATCCCCTACATCATCCAACAAATCCGAAAGTAATAATGCTTTGGGATTAAAGATTTTACCAAAGTGAACTTCCCAAGATTCACCAGTAATCTGCGTCAGTATACTTTCTTTGGTGTCATTTTTAAACAAGGGACGATTTACTACTTCCCAGAAGAGCCTACTATCTTTTAGCTCAGAGGCCTTCTCTAGATCGTCCCAGGCTCGATTTTTCAATTCCTGCTTCCTCTTTGTGATGGCCTCTTTATAAGCCCTTCTGGTCGATCTTATCAGTTCCTTATTTCTTGGTTTTTGTATAAGGGCAGCTTTTAAGGATTTATGTGAGGCAGAGCATGCGGAGTAAAACCATTTAAAACACCTTAAATTCTTTTTCCCCACTGGTTTTCTAAGGTGCTCAGCCACGTGCCCACATAATTTTTCAAAACTCCCAATGACCTTGTCTGGATCAGACGTCAGAGACAGGCATGATTCGATCTCAGTTTTACAAACATTCAGAATCTCTACCTCAAAGCCTTCAGCATTTATTTTCCCCCACTTCATAGTAACTCCCTGATTTTTATTATATGTTATGGGTTGCTCCCAAACCAAATGTTTTCTACTAGCAGGGGCACTCAAGGATAGCATTAAAGGATTATGATCGCTTACGGCACTTGCGATTACCTCAAGCCTATTAACATAATGAAGAAAGTTACTAGACACAAATACAAAATCAATAGTACTCATTGCACCTCTTGTTCCCTGAAAGGTTGGTATTGGCGATATATTTGGGGCAGCCCAGGGCTCTACCATACATAAATCGTTTAGAATAATGATATTATTTAAAGCGTCCCCCTGGGGCGTGTGTTTAAAATGCATCAAGGGCTGTTCATTTAGATCATTGATACCACAGACATTGCAGCCACCAAATTTGCACAGTGTACAATTAAAATCACCAACCCAAATAACTACTAATAAAGCTCGATCACTACGAGCCTTACATATTGCTTCCTCCGAACTCTGGATTGTAGATACATCATTTCTATCAAAAACATTATGGTACCAATTAATTAACAACACGGGCTCTGGGAACAAATTTTCCAACAAGAGCAACTGGTACCAAGGAGTATCCACTATTTTTGAGGTTATCAGGTTCTTTAGTTTGATGGATAGAGCTGTCATTATCCCACCCCTTGCCCTCCCAGCTAGTGATGGGACCGCCAAAACATTAAAAGATTGGAAACCATCAATTTCCCCACCCACTCTGCTCCATGTCTCCTGAAAGCACAGGATATCCTGACCACCCACATGCTCCAGCCAAGCTTCATCCTCCATTCTACCCGCAAGACCTGCAATATTCCATGAGATTAGACACAGCCCAGGTTCCCCTAGGCTATTGTCCACAAACTTTATTGGAGTTTCCAGGTCAGGCCCAGTAATTGGTGGGTTTAGCTCACAGGCTAAGTTGCTAACAGTTTGACTATCCGAACGCATATTAGGTTGAGCATTGTGGTCGAAAGCGTCCACCACCTGGTTATCCTCCTGCCTTATCCCCCCGTTTTCCCCCATGACCAAATCTGTGGTAGATAAAATGCTTTCCTTTTTCTTGTCTAATGGTCAATCTAAACCCTCCATTCCCACCAGTGGGTCAAATCGGTTTCTTAATGGAATATTGTTATTTGGCATCCACCCTAGGTATTCCTCCCCCTGGAATCTCCTTCTTGATTGGTCATAGGGGGTTTGCCCAAAATTTTTGAAACTTGTTGGCCCCATGAGAGATCCATCACCCTGGTACCACAAACCAGGATGATTTTGAGGGGGTCGAGATATAGTATTAATCTGAGTCCATCCAGAGTAATTATTACCCTGCACTCTCGACCCAGGAAAGCGAGGGTTAGGGGGAAGATGATGCAAGTTGGGATAAAAATATTCAAGACCTATACATTGAATATCCCCCATTCTAGCAAACCTTGCATTGTTACAGATTAAGTCCTTGACCCACCTGTCCCTAAAATTAATTAGGATACAATCCCCCTCTAAATCCTTCTTGCTTGGGCCAACCCAAGGGACCCTTCGTACGTTTAATATTTTTGTACTAGAGGCTGGGGGGAGTGGTCTATTGTTGTTGAGCCAGAATATGACTTTATTTGATAGGTCCTGATTTAATTCATGTTTATTTGGTGCGACCACCGGGACACCTGTCAGGATGGCCATAAAAGGTGCAGATTCGGGGGGTATATTCACACATATTGGTTTACTTGGAGGTGCCATTTCATCCAGAACTAATGGGCCGCTCAGTGGAGTTTGTTTAACTTGAGATGAGGCTACTGGCTTAGATGTAATTGAGCTCGGTGCTGCTGCTATAGCCATAATCGGTATTGACTGAGAGTCCCCATCAGCCACCAGTGCAGGTCTAGTTGGGACTGATCGTACAGGGGTTCGCTGGGAATCAACAGATGCAATAGGCTGGGGCGGATTACTTGGTTTTTGAATAGAGGTTTTGTGAGCCCCCTTCTTTATTTCAATACAATTCCCCTGGGCCTGTGGAAGTTTGCTGTTGTTAGCCAAAATTTCCAGCGAATGTGTGTTAACTGATATTAAGTGCTCTAATTGGTCCAATTTTAGGTTAACTATTTGTGTTCTCTCAATAAGGGGTAACAAGAGATTTTTTACCAGCTTCTCAATATGTGTTAACAAAGCTTTATTGTTGTTGTTTTGGCAGCAATGAGTCAGATCACCAGGGTCTCCCATACGTATTACCCTTCCCTTCAAGTGACCTCCCCCTCTTTTACGTTTACTAGTTTTTGTGACTTCTGGAACAGAGGCCGAAACTTTGGGTTGTAGGGAAATGGGGCCCGACAGGGTCAAATTAGGGTGTTGGATCCCATCCCCAATATTGCTCAATACAGAACAATCTTCTATTGGACCGTTCACTACATCGCCCATAGATATTTCTTGATTATCTGAAGTAACGGCTAAGTCTGGGCTGGCTTCCAAGTCGTTTATTATGCTCTTTTCAGGAGTGACCACAGATGCAAACCGACCCAAAGATGAACGCTTCCCCGTAACTAAGTCCAGAGACAAACGCTTTTCAGTAAGAGCAATTTCCTTATCTAATATCCCCGTGGCACGGGTAATAAAATCATCTAAGGTTCCAGTGGCTTTAACACTACTTGACTTTACTGTAACCCGCCTACCCTTTCTTAGTGATGAGGACATCATAAGACTAAAAATAAGAAATAATGTGTACAATTTAAAATATAAATTAGATAAAAGTTTAAAACTTCAATTACACATTATAACTACATTCAACATCTTATCACATTGATAACTAAAACATCATTTGAGTCCTCGAATCCCGAGAGTAAGAGAAAGGGCCCGGCCCGTCCCTGTACGTCCTTGGACGGCCTTAGACGGCCCGCCCTTTGCCCGGGCTTAGCCCCGGGCGCTCCCGCGCGCTCCCGCGCTGCGGATGAGTGGCTGCTTAAGTTTGGAAATTTGGTAGGTGAGGGGGGCGTGTCGTGCAGGGAGAGCAGCCCAGGTGTAGGCAATAGGGCTCGCAGGGACTCCTGGGCAATGGAGTCCCCTGCTGCTCGCAGCCCTGTACAGATGCGCTCACCCCGGTGAAGGCAACCCCGTCCAGGCGCTCTTACGGTGTTCACTGGACGCTGCGGGACCCGCGCAGCGGGTCCGGCGAGTTGTTGGGCCGGGAAAGGCAAGAAAGTCAACTGGTTAGTCCCACGTCGTTCCTGAAAGCAAAGATGAATCCCAGGGATGGGAGCTTGGTATTGCGCTTTTAATCACAGCTATGCAGGGGGGCGTGTCGTGCAGGGAGAGCAGCCCAGGTGTAGGCAATAGGGCTCGCAGGGACTCCTGGGCAATGGAGTCCCCTGCTGCTCGCAGCCCTGTACAGATGCGCTCACCCCGGTGAAGGCAACCCCGTCCAGGCGCTCTTACGGTGTTCACTGGACGCTGCGGGACCCGCGCAGCGGGTCCGGCGAGTTGTTGGGCCGGGAAAGGCAAGAAAGTCAACTGGTTAGTCCCACGTCGTTCCTGAAAGCAAAGATGAATCCCAGGGATGGGAGCTTGGTATTCCGCTTTTAATCACAGCTATGCAGGGGGGCGTGTCGTGCAGGGAGAGCAGCCCAGGTGTAGGCAATAGGGCTCGCAGGGACTCCTGGGCAATGGAGTCCCCTGCTGCTCGCAGCCCTGTACAGATGCGCTCACCCCGGTGAAGGCAACCCCGTCCAGGCGCTCTTACGGTGTTCACTGGACGCTGCGGGACCCGCGCAGCGGGTCCGGCGAGTTGTTGGGCCGGGAAAGGCAAGAAAGTCAACTGGTTAGTCCCACGTCGTTCCTGAAAGCAAAGATGAATCCCAGGGATGGGAGCTTGGTATTCCGCTTTTAATCACAGCTATGCAGGGGGGCGTGTCGTGCAGGGAGAGCAGCCCAGGTGTAGGCAATAGGGCTCGCAGGGACTCCTGGGCAATGGAGTCCCCTGCTGCTCGCAGCCCTGTACAGATGCGCTCACCCCGGTGAAGGCAACCCCGTCCAGGCGCTCTTACGGTGTTCACTGGACGCTGCGGGACCCGCGCAGCGGGTCCGGCGAGTTGTTGGGCCGGGAAAGGCAAGAAAGTCAACTGGTTAGTCCCACGTCGTTCCTGAAAGCAAAGATGAATCCCAGGGATGGGAGCTTGGTATTCCGCTTTTAATCACAGCTATGCAGGGGGGCGTGTCGTGCAGGGAGAGCAGCCCAGGTGTAGGCAATAGGGCTCGCAGGGACTCCTGGGCAATGGAGTCCCCTGCTGCTCGCAGCCCTGTACAGATGCGCTCACCCCGGTGAAGGCAACCCCGTCCAGGCGCTCTTACGGTGTTCACTGGACGCTGCGGGACCCGCGCAGCGGGTCCGGCGAGTTGTTGGGCCGGGAAAGGCAAGAAAGTCAACTGGTTAGTCCCACGTCGTTCCTTTCTTTTAAAATGCTGGCAAGTTTGCTGACAGTGACTCCTCACCACGGTGACTCCACTTCTTTTCCACAGCCAAGCCTTTACTGCCTGCAGCCAGGCCTTTTTTGGCATGTGCGAGCTAGGCAAACGTCCAGGGTGGCCACAGTTAGAGAGGCACACCTAGATCACCTCCCGAGTTACCTCTGATTAGCCCCCACCCCCCTCTCACCTACAGTTTAGCAACTGAATAAGCGATTACGGTGAGGTGATAAGTGGCTGCTAACAGGCTGTTCACTGGTCTGAGGTATTCAGCCAGGACTGACGAGTGAGCACAACGGGGTCCCCACCAATAGCACGTATGAGAGCCTAGGAGCCGTTAGGGAAAGGGTGGGGGGTCAGATTGAGCTTCGCCCAGGGAGCTCTTGGGGGAAAGGCCGGTCCTGCCTGCAGCAGAGATTCTGGGGATCCTCTGGTATGCAAGCACGCTGCCTTGTGTGGCTTCGAGCTCAGTGAAGCAGCTGCACTTCCGCTCCAGTAGTAATACTCTTTTTTGTCTAGCAATATACAATATTTTATTCAAAGATGATATATGGCTTCCTTACAGGACCGAATTCTAAGTGCTTTCGTTCTGATTCTAAGAAGCCTGAAGAATACTAAAGGGATCTTAGTGATTTCTGAGAGTGAAATTTGATGGCCTGATGTATGCACAGGCTGGTCTCAAAGAGAAGATGAAATATGTGTACCCACGTTTTGTGTCCTGCCTATCATTTTGCAATTCAAGTTCTGTACCAACATGTCACATTACAAATGTCCCTTCATAGGGGGCTTCAAAATAATACCTAGTGATTGTTAATTAAGCAGTTCCCAATTTTAAAACGCTATGATTAGATAGGAACCAATGATGGTGGCATGCAGGGGACAGCAGATCTCTATGCCTGCTTTCCTAATTTCAAATGGGAAATAGTTTGTTTTAAAGCAGCCCATGTTTCCCAGAGGAGCAGGTGCTGCTTTACAAAAAAAGGTTTCCCAGAAGCAGGCAGTGACACGAATTTTTCTCATAAACCACTGATGCATATTTTTGCAACTTGTAAATGAGAGGAGGATGTCCCTTTCGAACAACCTCCAATTTGTGATTTAAAGTAATAAAAACCCTTTTATAAATTTTCTGACTTGTAAAGGGACTTTTAGACATTGTATGCTTGCAATTTGCCGAGTTTCTAACCACTAAAGAGCTTTGAACATCAGCCCTTTTATCTCTGGGGTTGTAATAATGTTTTGGTTCCCTTCCATTCCTTGCAAAATAAGGCTGTTGCATGACAGAAGAAGCATTTGTGAATGGATTTTTCCCCTTCACCTTACCCCTGCCCCAGACATCTCTTCCACCACAGCAGCCCAGTCTTCGGGGCAGGGGGCCGCGCCCCCCCCCAACTTTTTCCCACATAAAGAGTGTCTGTTAAGCTGAGGAAAGTTCTGCCTGGCAGAATCTCTTTATGTTTAGGTAAGGCATCCAGGTGCTATGCATGCTCTAAATGCATGGGGGCCTAGCTGCCTGACCTGAACTTAACCAGGGTGAAGATGTCACAGCTCCTGAGGGCATGACCTCTTCAGCCAGGCAAAGTGCTTGGAGGACCTCCACTCATGACGAGGGGGGGCGACATTGATAGCTTCTGACCCGGGTGCTTCTTTTTTAAGCTCGGAAGTGCCCATGGCCAAGTGTCTACCACTGACACTTGGTCACGGGGTGGGGTGGGGTCAACAACTCTCACTGACCCTATCCCACTCTGTGACGAGATTCGGGCTGCCACCTCTTCTCAATGGCTGACCTAGAGTCAGCCAAAGAGAGAAGGTAATGCCAGAAGGCAGTAATCCCAACCTTCCTGGAATCTCCAAAGTTTCCCCTAAGAGATGCTGCAGAAGCTAAGTGTTATGTTTAGGTCGAGCTTCGATCGACTGGTTATATCTCTTCTGTGGGGCTTGACAAACTCACTGATTGTCATTAGTTACTATCTGTGGCATTGAGAAATATTGGCTTCTTATTGGTTTATTTCTGTAAAAGTCCTCCTTTGTTAAGCTCTCTTTCCGGCGATTTCACTCAGAGAGCATTTTGATTGGCCACCACACAGTACAGCCTGTGCTGGGCTCTCTTGCCTCCTCCCATCTGGCTACTGCAGACCGAGATCAAAGGCTTCTCTCTGTTAGAGCTCCTGCTTCCTCTTCCCTCCTCACTACATAGATCGTCTTTCAGCACTGCTGTAATTATTTACAGCTTAAAACAAAGGATTCCAAGGACTTTGGTTTGGATACAATGCCGCAGCACGCGGGCTCTTCTTACTTATGGTTCCGTTCCTGCACAGTTCAAATATTGCTGTAGCCACATGTCATCGTTCAGGGGATTTGTTTGTTTTTAGGTGAGCTTTTGTGTAATGGTGGGCTTCCTTTCTTGTCCTGCTGGGCAGCTCTGAGCAGCACCATGTGCATGGTGGGGATGCTTGCTTCGGTGGCCCAGGAACCAACGGGAAGGAGCACAGACACCTGGAAACAACATTGGGTGCATACCGGGCCCTGAGCTGCCTGCTATCCGGGGGACAGAGCAGCTGCTGAAGACAGACGGAGGACCTCGGCACACCAGCAAGTAAGACGGTCCTGTTGTTCACATATGTAGAATGTGGAGGAAGTCCCTGGGACCAGCGTGGACTCTTCAGGCAGCATGTGTTGCTGAACACTGTCACGAAGCTTTTAGCAAAAAGTGCTGCGTCAGTGGTCAGAGGCAAGCTGAAGAGGGCTCGCCTCTGACCGTTGACACAGCAGTTTCTGCTTAAAGCTTCATGACAGTGTTCAGCAACACACGCTGCCAGTCACAGCTTGTGTTGCTTCAGACGTGAGCAGCACAGTTCCGGGATTTGGGTGTCCTTGTTGTAACTGGTGCTCATGTATAGCGCTCCATTACCTTAGGGTCTAGTTTGCGCTATATAAAACTGCAGAAAAAAAGATGCATAAAACTGCAGGTACGTCCTCATGAGCAGACTTTTTATTTTAATTATTATTTGCTTCAATACATGTTCCACACTTCGCCCGTGCACAAGTCCACTGCGCCCCTCTTGGTCTGGTGGAAAGGTGGGATACCACCAGGCCAAGCCAGCGACAGAATGCAGACCGAATATGAAAAGTGTCTGCAGTGTGGACTTAAGCCACAATTTACAGACTCTTTAGAATAATTGCAAGTTCTTAAAAGAACTCTGTGCACACATTTAATCAAAAGGTGCACGCAGTTTCTCCTTTTGCCCCTTTGGGGTAGATGTACATTTTGAAGAGTGTTTTAAGCCCAGTGCCCTGCAGGCTTTGCCATCTGTGCCCTTAAAACTTTGAATGTGAACGGCTCTTAACTCGAAGTTCTGATCATGGCCCCACTTCAGCCCCTTGTACAACTGTGGGATTTCTTATGTACAAGAAAATAACTTTCAACTCAGGTTTGTGACCTGGCTGTCGCAGCGGAGTCATCTGAAGATGTGGCATGGCCTCTTCTTCTCAAAGATGCCAGGGGCAATGGAATTGATATTAGATACCCCCTGACTGTGATTGCGTTATAGGATTGGTATCTTGTTTACCCTCACTCTCCACATCCTTCGGTTTGCTGCCAAGAGGCAGTGAGTGCCTTGTGCAGAGAGGAATGTTTTGAAGTTAGAGCCTGCTGTTTGGTTCTGGAGGGCATATTGTAATAGCGTTACCTTGTGACCTGCTGTAGGGGTCTGGTGTCCACACTTTTAATGAGAAGGTTCAGTAATGTCAGTCACTCTGCTGTTTTTTGCTATCAAATTAATGTGGTGCTATATACAAAGAGGAAAGGAGTTGGATTTCTAAGTTGTTATGAAAGGGGTTTTCATAGCCAAGTTACAAGGCCTGGCAATTGTACACTGACTGTTCAGAGCCAGTGATTATTGTCATAATGTGTCCATGTTGCAGCAAGCAGCTCAGCTGCAGTCTTCAAAGCAGGTGTAAAATCATGTAGGATGTGAGGAGATTGTGCAAGTTATTGGGAGGGTTTTCACTTTTAGAGAAGAGTGTTTGATAGTTTTACATTATGAAACCTGATTCGATATTGATATCACTGCATATGTGTGTGTAACTGGGAGAGAAATTAAACTGTATCCTGTTTGGCACAGGGGGTGTTTTATCTGGCTTGTTTATTTATAGTCCTATGAGGTGCCAGCCTGTGACTGAAAGCACAGTGAATCTGAAAGTAATTATTTTAAAACTGCATTACACACAGTATATGACAGGTTGCCTCAAAATATGCAAACAGATTTACTCTTTTATGTCAAGTGGGTTAGAGGAGAGGCACTACATTTTGGGGGGCTTTCCAACAGTATTAATATTCTTTTATAGCTTTTTATTGCTCAAAAGTATGTAATTTCTGATTTCATCGCTTTGATAGGAAGTCATTGCTTTGGTTTACCTGCAAAAAAGAGTCACACATTTGGCTGCTTAATGTCACTCATAAGTACACTGAAACCATAAAAATGTCTCATATAAGCATTCTGAAAACTTGGCAGCTATATTTGACCAAAGTGTCCTAACTGTTTATAGAAAGCCATATATTGTTTCCCACTGTTTTTAAAGGGCTTAGTATGTAGGTGACCACAAGTGTCATAAATCAAAGCATACTTTCTTTGAATATGTGCAATACAAGCATAATATAATGTCCAACTGTTTCTAGGACCAAATAATTCCACAGCACACAATGCCACATAATTCCAATACACAAATCCACTCCACACACAATTCCACGCCACACAATTACACTACTAACTAATCAAATCCACATAATTCCACAACACTCCACATACATAGACTCTATAATACATAATTAAAAAAATGCCATTTACAATGCCACTAGCTCTAACAAATACAAGATCTATTGGATAAGTAAAAAACATTGCCATTTACAATGCCAATAGCTCCAACTCCAACAAATGCAAGACCTATTGCATTTCCAATGTTGAATATTTGGTGATTGCGTGTATGTATGAATGTATGTTTATATGCGTGATGTGAAAGTGTGTGTGTGTGTGTGTGTGAATGCATGGGTTTAAGTGAGTGTACATGTGGGTGTGGCTGCCCCCATTCTCCAATTACTGGCCGCCACAGCCTTTCATTGCAGATGACTATCCTTAATTTCTGTAAGTGTTTGCTGATGTTGGGCACCCAAACTCTTTTCAAGGGACCGGGATTAGTTTTTCTTCATCAGACTTTGACCAAACGTGCAAGAGTAATAAAGGTAGAAAAATGAAAAAGGATTAAAAGAAAGATAGGAACACAGTGGTAAATATAGAAAAGAGGGATGAAAAATAAGAAAAAAACCTGCAAGAGTGAGGTAAATTTGTTTTTTTGGAGATGTGAGACGAAATGCAGACTAGAGAGTCTTGGTATATAGTCACACTGGCATTCAGTAGGGCCAGCGCTGGGCTTCTACAAAAAGCTGTTAGCTCTTGTACTTGTGTTTTCTAAAAAAAATAACCACTGAGAATGACCTTTTTATGAGAAGAGTTTGTTTGGCATAGTCTGATGCACCACAATTCCACTCTATTCTGTTGCTCTTGCAATCGGTAAAGGAAGAAAGACGATGAATTATTTACTTCACCTAAATGTTCAAATTACCAGAACACTTTTTCCATTCCCGTGGTGCCCACAGGGACATCTTAAGGATTTTGAGGGCCCTGTGCTAAACATATTTGGGGGTCCCTCGTTCATATCGGCTTTAAATATATGATCCAGTTTCAGCTCTTTCATGCCCTCTTTGGCCAGGTCCCTGACACTCATCCAAATTCTCAATATTGTAATATAGCAGCAGCTCAGTGGTATTACTGCAAACTATCTCTGTGACACCCTTCTTTCATTTATTGCATATGGGGTCCGGATATGCTCTAAAAGAAGCGTTTTTTATGAGTGTTACATGAAACATAAATACAACATTTATCTGCAAAATGCCTGTAATAGACTCTCACGCATAGCCCACATTAACAATAAATGTACGGAAAACGGCTTTTAAAACAATCTGTTTAAGAATTATTCAAGAGGAGGAGCCTAGCGCGCATCCAAGATGGTCGCGTGAGCACAGGGCTCCCCGGTCCCTCGCTGCTCCTCGGAATTTATCCTGACTCTATCCTGACTTGGTTGATGGAATCTGAAAGACGAATGCTGGCTGAACACTAAACTCCTTTCGGAAATCAAATCGGACCTGGCAATCCTGAGTTATGGTGGTTTGAACTTTTGAGGCCCAACCGATGGCTGTGCCCGATGCGAAGGTGATCTGTGGAGCCGGGGCGTAGTTGAACAACAACGGCAGCGGGGCTGTGCCCGTGGCCGTCACATCACTTTCGGTTTCACTTTTGGATCTCTGAGGGGCTGGACAGTGGACTTGCTTGGTGCGACTGGGCTTTCACTTTGCCTTCGCTTGATGCCTGTGTCTTCGCCTGCTACCAGTGTGCCCATCGACGGTGGTCCCTTCGCTCCGCCACATTGCGGCCTCTGGTGCGGCCCGCGTCTGCTTGGCCTGTGCCCCCTCGACGCTTCCTCGGTGGTCCCCTTCGGCGAACGTGGTTCTCATGGGAGGCAAGGGAGACCCTGAGAGGCGTAAGACCAAGACATCCCTACGTGGGGGACCGGTCCAGACGAACAACATGGACCGCTACACTCAGGGTAAAGGATCCCCTGGGACGGCCAGTGTCCCCCCGGATGATGCCAGTGGTGGCCCGTCCGTTTCTCCGGATCTGTCCCTGCAGGACATCATGGGCGCCATTAATGGCATCAGGGAGACCATCGCTACGCAGTACGAGGCCTTGGCCCGTAAAATCGACACGGTGGCCATTGATGTTACGCTAATCCGGGCGGATCTCTCTAAGACCAACGAGAGGGTTCAATCGCTGGATGTGCGGACGTCCTCCCTTGGTACGGACGTGTCGGACCTGCAGACTACTCTCGGCGATCTCAAGTCGGCCAACGATTTGATGGCCCGGCGGCTGGAGGACTTCGAGGGACGGGCTCGACGCAATAACATCCGCGTCATAGGCGTTCCGGAGACCTCCGACAACCGCCCGGTTGATCTCATGGTTGAGGAGCTCATCCTCGAACAGCTTGCCCCCGCTGGCCTGAGTAAGTTCTTCGCCGTGGAGCGGGCCCATCGAGTTCCAGGTGGTCGGCCGCGACCGGGGGCCCCCCCGAGGCCTATTGTTGCGAAACTTTTTCATTACAGAGACCGAGATGCGATTCTGCAGGCCTCACGGGTCCATGGCCCGGTCCGATATGAGAACTCGTCCATTAACTTTTTCCCGGACTTCACCCAACTTGTCCAGAAACAGCGGATGGGCTTCCAGGGGGTGAAGCGTCGTCTCCGGGACCTCGGTCTCAAGTACTCTATGCTTTTTCCTGCAAGGCTCCGGGTGGAATATGAAGATCGGACTACCTTTTTTGACTCTCCTGCGACTGTGAGTGACTGGCTGGATTCGCTGCCGGACCGGGGTGACCGGACTGGGCCCTCTGCCGGTACCGAGGGTGGCGGGTCTCCTTCGGAGTGACTTTTGGTCCTTGACTTTGCCATTTTGTACTGTTCGGCTGGGTTCTACTTCTTTTGTGCATTTTGTTTCATTATGATCTGTGTGGGGGGCGGGAGGGGACGGGTCCCTTTCCTCCTCCGGGGTCTTTTCGTAGAATGGGGTTTGTAGGGCGACAGGCACACTGCAAGTTGGGGGGGGTTTTTGGACCGCAGGGGTGCAGGGTGGGGGGTGTTGGATTCGGGGGGGGGTGGGTGGGTGGGTGGGGTTGTTTGGATTTGTGTTTTTTGTTTTCAAGGCGAAGTATTGGCTATGGTTCAGTTTCGGGTGTTGCGCTATTTGCTAGGGGACCTTTGATCTACTGGAGGGGATGGGGGGGGGACGGGTTGAGCTTGATGTCTTGGAACGTCAATGGATTGGGGGACCGTATCAAACGGGGTGTTGTGCTGCAATATTTGCGTCGTCTGACTCCTGATGTGGTGTTCTTACAGGAGACGCATCTGGTTGGTAATGTTTGTCATGCCATGAACAGGGGGGGATACCGACTCGTGGCCCATTCTGGTTTCACCACTGGTATGAGAGGGGTAGGCATTCTCCTGCGATCTTCACTTCCGTTAGAGATCACCAGGGTAGTCCTAGACGATAGAGGGCGCTATGTGGCTCTGACTGGGAGGTGGGAGGGGCAGTCCCTTTCCTTGATCTCGGTCTATGTTCCCCCGGGCCTCCAGAACTCCACTTTCTCAGACTTGGGTCGTATGCTGCTTGGGCTTCCTGACAGTCTTTTGCTTATGGGTGGGGACTTTAATTCGGTTGTCTCGGGTGACCTGGATCGCCACCCGCCCAGGGCCCTCCCTGCTGCCCAGGCGTGGCTCGGCGGACTTCTGGAGACCTTCGGTCTGGTGGATTGTTGGAGGTTAATGCATCCGACACAGTGTCAGTACACATTTCACTCTGGGGCCCATGGGAGTCTCTCCAGATTGGATTATTTCCTTATGCCCGCGGCCCAGGCTGCTCGGATTCGAGAGGTTAAACACCTGGCCCGGGGTATCTCTGATCATTCCCCACTGTGGTTGCTTTTTGACACTGGGACGCGGTCCGCTGGGCGGATCGCTCCTATTAACCCTTGGTACCTGCGAGACCCCAAGATCCGTGATAGCCTGATTAAGTCGATTGATCAATATTTTCTTGAGAATGAGGGGTCGGTGTTGTCCTCGGTATCCCTGTGGGAAGCTTTTAAAGCAGTGCTCCGCGGGCATGCCCTGTCCCAGATAGTGGAGGCTAAGAGGGTTAAGAGGGAGGCGGTGGTGACGCTGGAGACTGAAATATCGGGGCTGGAGGCAGCCTTGGAGGCGGGTGTCACTCCGGATGGGCTGCATGCCCTCAGCCTGAAGCAGTTTGAATATAAGTCTCTTGTTACTGACGCTGCCAAGACCATGTATAGGGAGCAGCAGGGTAGGTTGTATGATGCCGGAGACAAGGCGGGTAAGCTGATTGCCTGGTTGGACAAGAAGGAGAGAGTGAATCGTGTGGTCCCGGAGCTTCGGGCTTCGGATGGAGTGTGTGTGACTGAACCTGGTGAGATTGTGGAGTGTTTTGCTGACCACCTCCGGGCTGTGTACTCCCCGGTGTCTGATAGAGATGAGGACGACTCTCGTCTTCTGCTGCGGGATATTGCCCTGCCCGGCTTATCCGTCGAGGACCGCGAGCTGATGGATGCCCCTTTGTCTGTCGACGAGATTGCTACCGCGATTCGCTGCCTTTGCTCGGGCAAGGCTATGGGCCCCAACGGCCTGCCGATTGAACTGTATAAATTACGCCCGGATAAAATCGCGCCTTTCCTCCGTCATATGTTTCAGGAGTCGCTCGAGAGGGGTTCCCTTCCCGACGACCAGCGTCTGGCTACTATAGTGGTGATTCCCAAGGATGGTAAGCCACGTGACCGCTGTGCCTCATATAGGCCTATTTCCCTACTAAATGCCGAACCCAAAATCCTTGCTAAGGTCCTCGCTAATCGCTTGCTGAGCGTTATATGTGACTTGATACATCCGGATCAATGCGGCTTCATCCCACATCGTAATACCGCTCTCAACGTACCGCGTCTGCACGGCGTCCTCGCTAGGGCGGAGTACTTCTCTGAACCGGCCATATTGGTTTCCTTAGACGCCACGATGGCCTTTGATACCATTTAGTGGCCATTCCTTTGGGCCGTCTTGGCGAAGTTTGGTTTTGGGGAGGGGTTCCTTAGCTGGGTGAAGCTCCTTTATGCTGGACCAATGGCTCAGGTTGTTGTCAATGGGCGGGTTTCTCGGCCTTTCGCTCTCGGGAGGGGAACTAGGCAGGGGTGCCCGTTGTCCCCGCTGCTCTTTGCTCTCGCCTTGGAACCGCTCGCTGCCTGGCTCCGTTGGGAGCCCTCGATTAGGGGGCTCCGGTGGGCCCCGGGCTTCGAGGATCGGGTCTCATTGTACGCGGATGATATTCTCTTGTATCTCACCTCTCTGCGGAAGTCGCTCAATGTTCTCTTTGATGTCCTTACTTCCTTCGGGAAAAATTCGGGTCTGATAATTAATTGGTCCAAATCTTGTGTGTATCCTATCTCTGGTGGCCTTCCTCTCTTGCCGCCTCGGCTTCCGCTCCAAATATCTCAGTCCGGCTTTAAATACCTGGGGGTGTACGTTTCGTTGGATCCGGCGGTCCGCTATGAGCAGAATCTCCTGTCTCCACTCCGGCGTTTGAGGGCGGATACGGCTCGGTGGTGTAAGTTGCCCTTGTCTCCACTTGGTCGCGCGGCGCTGTTTAAAATGATGTCCCTTCCCAGATTTCTTTATGCACTCCAGAACTCCTTCGATGTCATTCCGGCGGCCTACTTTAGGGAAGTGGAGAGTTTGCAGAGGAGACTGGTTTGGGACGGGCGAGCGCGTATCGCTTTGGCAAAGCTGACTCTCCCCTGGTATGACGGGGGCATCGCGCTTCCTGATATTAGACGGTACTATTGGGCCTCCCAGCTGTCTGCCATTAACCATGCTACGTACGCTCCTGGTTTGAACCCGGCATATGAGATGGATAAATTCCTGCTTCCCGGCGGTAACTATAACAGAGCGCTTTACTCTCGATCCGCTGGTAGGACCCTTACGGGCCCTACTAGGATTGCGGTACGTGTGTGGAAGGCGGCGAACGTAGCGATGGGCTGGAGTGAGCGTTTAACGTGTGCCACTCCTTTATTCGCCTCAGAACGCTTGGGAAGCCTCTGGACAACGAAAGGCTTCGAGCACTGGGACACGATCGGCATCAGCAGAGTGGGGGACCTGTGGGTTAAAGGTGCGGTTAAATCCTTCGCGGTGCTCCAGAGCGAGCACGAGCTTAGTGAAAGAGAGTTCTTCCGTTATGCACAGGTTCGGCACGCCCTGCTCTCGGTCTTTGGGGAGGGGACCACGGTCCCTGCTTCTTCGCCTCTCGAGGACCGCATACTCGATGGTCACGTCCCCGACAGTACTATCTCCTTGATTTACAAAAAACTGATAAACAATCGGGCTGACCTCTTGGTGCGTCTTCGGGAGGCATGGACGGGAGATGGGGTGGAGTTGGACGACGAGGACTGGCAGACTGCACTGTCATCCCCTAAGGAGGTGGCCATCCCGGCCCGTCTCCGTCTGGTCCAGCTTAAGATTCTCCATCGTGTATATGTGACGGGCCCCCGCTTGGTCTCGATGGGGTTCTCTGACGACGGACTCTGTAAGCGTGGCTGCGGGCTCAGTGCCACCTTTCTCCACATTCTATGGGAATGCCGCGAGGTGGCGGAATATTGGCGCCAGGTGCATGATATTATGAGACGAGTCACCGGGGTCGCTCTGCTGCCGGAGGTGCGTCGCTGTGTTCTGAATGTATGGGAGCCCAATGACTATAATGCGGCTCAGGCTCGGTGGGCGGCCTTGGGGAACATGATCGCAAAGAGAGATATAGCGCAGCTTTGGGGTTCCCAACGGCCTCCCACTGTGTCCGTATGGAAGGAGAACATGGACTGGTGCATGTTCAGGGAGAAAACTGTGTATGTGGCTCGTGGTAAACCGGGGGCTTGGGGTAGAATTTGGGGGCAGTGGAACGTGTATCGCGGGTCTATCTGTGCTCCCCCCCTGGTGGATACGTCTGGGGTTGCCTCGTCCCCCTGATCCCTGAGGGTTCCTTGCTTATCTCGTACTTCGGAGTACAGATTTGGTTCTCCCGTGGCCCCCCCTCCCTCTCAGGCCTTCTATTATTGACCGCCCTGGGGTGGTCGGGTGTGGACTCCCCCGGCTGTGGTTCGACGCCCATTTCAAGTAGTTTCGCCTTGCTTTTTGTTTTTCTTTATTTTTGTTGTTATTTATATTAAAAGTGTGTATCCTGACTTCCCTTATGTGCAGTCTGATCTACTGTGACATAGCGGAGCCCCTGTGGGCCAGTCATTGTTTTTTGATCTGCTTGACCACTTTAACTACTAGCGGCCGGCCCTGGCGGTTGTAGGCCCGTGCTTGTAACCTTTTCTCTGCACAATAAAACTTTTTTCAAAAAAAAGAATTATTGAAGGCCATCAGGGCAAGACTCTCTGCAGAGCAGAGCTGGCGCTATCAGGGGACCCCATGAAAGGCTGGGGCCCTGGGCCAGATCCCACTTTGCCCACGCCTTAAAACGTCTCTGGGTGCCCAGGCGATGCCATTTCTCAATTTAGAGTTCTGTGCCGTTCCCTAATGTACTTACAAAGGTCTATGGAAGTACCACCTCTTGGTGGCCAAGTGTCTGAGGCTGTATTTTTAAAGTACGCACGAAAAAGAAAACTCCAGGAAGGAAAATGTGTGAACCCATGAGTCATAAAATGCCTGAATCCAATGTAAATAAGCCGACTTGTGAGCCCTCAAGATGGGACTGTTACTTTGAGAAATTTATGTCTACTTATATGTTCTGTTTTCTTCCAAACTCCAAAGCACTGCTGTTCCGCATGATGTATAGTCTGCACTGGGGTATCCCTTCTAGGTGAGTTGGAAAGAACGTGCAGACGTTGTAGCAACCAAGTATGGAGTCTACAGATGTCTTATTTTATTATCGCTATAATGTAAATGTTACATCTTTGTTAGATATATGGCTCGTGAAATAAACTGACGCTGATCTGAAAACACTACATTCCTAAAACCCATAAAATGCACTAAAAAGATGCAGAACAAAGCTGCGCTCCCTAAAGAGAACCAGGGATTTGTAAGAAAGCATTTTAAGTTCTATGAAAGCGTGCCAGTTATGGAATTGAATAATATCGTAAACTTGTGGTAGAATTGGCTCAAATAGTCATTTTATGTCTATGAAATTGTTATTGCAAATCCTCAGGCCCGTGCACGCCAAGGCTGAGTGTACTCGGCTGTTCTCAAAGCCTCTCTCTCGCGCTGGGAACGCCCTCTGTTTAGTTTTATTTACTGTCGCTTTAAACTTTTGTAATGATTTCTCGTGTCACGAAAGATTTTATTTTATTTCCAATTCGATCCTTCTAGTAGAAAGCAAATGTTCAGTTGCATTTAACGATATTTATTATTTTATTCTGTGATGGTGGAGTTATTGTTTTATTCATTTTACATTGTTATTTTGTTAAGTGTTCTTCGTTCCCAGCCTTTTTTCTCTCTCTATTTACTTCCATCCACGTTTTTTTCTACATAAGTGAACACAGTGGCTTCAGTTGTTTTCTCTTCCTTTAAGTTCTTCCTTTCAGTTCAGTTCAGTTCAGTTAATCTTTATTTCGCTTTAACAAACCATAAAACATACACATTAACAAGTAGCGCATCACAATAAAAACACTTCATAAAATAATCTTTCAAAAAGGTACCGCTAGACCAAAGCATACATTTTAGAAACATGTTTCTAATCAAAGATCTTTGTTAATCCTTAAAAGATAAATATAATTAAAACTCTTTTTAAAAGTTTTAGAAAGATCATAAAAACAATAATACATTGAGGGGTTACAGCAGTTTTCATTATAAAATACCAGCAACCAAGCTTACTTCCTGAATTTTAGAATACTATTAGTACAAAGCAAAATTTATATTCCCAATATAATATTCCAACTGATTTTTCTTTTTAATACTTTATAGCAAATATAATAATGCTAATAGTATTCTTCATGTACTAGCTATAGTGCAAGTGCAAAAGACCAGTGTGATTTTGGGATATTGAGTTAAAATTTCAAACCTTCCTTTCTTCTTAATAAACTTAGTCCAAACAAGTAGCTACTAACACCTAAAACCACGTTTGAGATGTGTCCGTTTTTAATATTCTTTCTGCCTCATAGCAGGATCTTATACCTAACAACCGGCAGATTGGTTTGATCCATTTACTTCTATATTTTTTATAAGCTGAGCAGAAGAACAGTATATGTACATCATTTTCTTTTGCACCTGTATGGCATAATACACAACACCCCAAGCCTTCATCCCCTTGTTGTTGGACCCATTTTGATGTATTCGAGTTTGTCTGTAAAACATCGTATCGGAATTTCAAGTATAAGGATTTTGCTAACTAGGGCTAAACCTCATCCAAAAAGGGCTTGAAACTCCAGGTCGGTTTCATCGAGGGAAACCGTATTGTTAAAGTACCAGTGGTTGAATCATGATGAAAGCTGAAAGCTGTCTTGAATGTAGGCCCAAAAAGTTAGCTTAAGTGCTTTCTTTGATGCCATAGACCGTCCAGCACCTTCCTCCCAAAAATGGTTAAGTCCTAAATTATGAAACCAGACATGGACATGCTTCAGCCATGGCAACCATGCACCATTTTTAGGTCTCGCGCCTAGCGTTGCAGTGCTCAGCAGTGCTCGCGCATTGAGAGACCTCTTGTACGGGGTTTGAAAACGGACCTCGGAATTGCACACGCTCGTGCGTGTGCTTTTCCTTTTGGGCCACGCTATCGGCCATATGTGCGTCTTTTTATAGAAGACAGCATGCAATTGGCCAAAGGCGGGTGCATTGCTCCGCCCATGGCCTATTGGTGTCTAATACCCACACCGCTGCCATGTGGTTTCAATTATCGTGCCCAGACACGGGTGCGATAATTGAAACCACATGTCTCGCTGTGGCGCGCATGTCAATTATTATCAATTACATGCATTGTAATTTGATAGTTATGGATTCCAGTTTCAATGATTCAATGGTGTCTCAGGAGCACAAAAAACGGAACATGTCTAGATATTGGATATAGGCTTTGTTTAGAACGTGCTGATGGTAGTTGTTTTATTTTGCGCTGGAAGGGTCACCTTAGGAAAGCTTAACAAATGGCAATCGTGCAGCCGAATAACGTGTTGGAAGGAAACGATAAAGTGCACTCAGATAAACCCTCCCACCAGGTCCAAACCAACCGCTATGCATAAACAGTCACCCCCCCAGACACACAAATCCGTATATCTACATATCTACTCACAGCATGAGGGAGAGGGGCACTTTAGGTAAAGGCAGGCAAGTAACACACCGGTAAGAGCACAAAAAGCAGTCAGCCCCCTCACACTGGTGTGCATGAAAAACGCAAACATTCACTAACGCCATATATACAAAGGACAGAGGAGCATAGCCACGAGAAACGCTCAATGAAGACAAGTATGCAGACAACGAGGCAGTAATGGCACGCTCTTCCCACAGGCACGTGCGTGCACTCTAACTATGCCACAACCCCCCGCCCCCAGCCACTACTTACCAGGGACAGGTACACGTAGGAGGCGTGGGATTTGAGGTTGATGGTGCGGTTGAGGCCGGCTTCACACTCCTGGTGGAAGTTCTGTCTGACTTGTGACTCCATCTTAGGTGGCTCTGCATGTGAAGCGGTGGTTGAACGAGAAGCTGGTTTTCTACCCCTCCTCTTGCCAGCAGGACCCTGCAGCCTCCCGCAAGCTCTGCCCTCTCTGCGAGCGGCATTCAGAGGCCTCTCTAATCACACTCTCACAGACACAGCCAGCCCAATGACAGTCACCACACCCACACCAACGGTATTTCTAAGATCTCCCGCTCGTACAGACACCCAAGTCACACACAACACCCCCGTATTACAGACATAACAAGCAGAACACTCCTCAAACACCCCAACTGTCAGCGTTGTGGAACACTAGGTCTATGCTGTGCTACTTTGTTTTCATGTTTTTTACCTTTGAATTCTGGGACTTGCAGTTCTGTTTTCATAATAGAATGAATTAGACTACAAGTCCCAGAATTCACAGAAAAAAGCTGGCCTTGAGTGGCACCTCACTCCTGGACCTTTTTTGTTGCAGTTTTATATAACTCGGACTAAGGGCATTGCATCGATGTACACGAGCACCGGATTACACAGACCACGCTTCCACTGCACAGACACAGCAAGCACCCTTACCCACCACTCTCTCACCAACACGAGTGCTGTCAGTCAGCACATGACGCAATTAGCTTCTTATCTCAAACATTCAATAGCAGCCCTCAACAAGCATTGAAAATGCAATAGGTCTCGCATTACTGAAAGTTTGAGCTATTGGCGTTGCATTATTGCTTGCAACAGCAATAGCTCAAACTTTCAGTAATGCGAGACCTATTGCATTGCAAATGCTTGTTTAATCTTAGAATTTCCTCCAGCCGTTCCTTATAATGTACGACCTCTACTGTTGACCACAGTTTCACCCAGAACAATGGTGGTCGTAAAATTGCCTGGTAGTCTATATGGCGTATATTTAGGTCCATTACAATAGGTATGAGCGGTGTACGCACTGAAAGGCTTAACAATTTTCAAAAAAAGTTATTTTCTCCAACCACAAACGTATTACTGCTTGAAGGTCCCCATAGTTCTGCCCCATATAGGGCTGCCGATTGTGCCCTATACTTGTATACCTCAAGGGCAGGGGATACCGCTTTAGATAAACTGCTCTCATGTTGCTTTACTATTGGCTGAGCGTTTTGTAGTAGGATAGACTTACTTTTCTCCAATTGCGGTTTCCAAGTCATTTTGGTGTCCAAAGTAATACCTAGATAATTAAAACTCTGCACATACTCTAACTTCAGATTTTTGACACTTAAGCACTTTTTAAAAGACTTGTGTGGATTAGTTACCATATAGTTTGTTTTGCTAGAGTTTATTTCCAGACCATTACCTTCACAATATACCCCAAAGGTGTTTATTAGACATTGTAAACCTTTGGGCGTTTGGGAAATTAGAATAGTATCGTCCGCAAATAAGAGCGCAGGTACAGGCACCCCCCTTAGTTTGGGAGAATCGTGTTCGCAGCCCAATAGATATTCAGGAATATCATTTACATATAGTGAAAATAGGGTGGGTGCCAGCACACATCCCTGCCTTACGCCGCTGTTTACCTGAATTGGTTCAGTAATGATCGCTCTCAGATCTATCTTCAATTACCAAATCATGTAAAATTGGCCCCAGGCCAATATATACCAATATGTAGTCTATATAACTCTTAGAGTTGCTTCTACTAAACGTGGCAGCATTCGGACTGTCAGAGGGCAGGCGACCATTACAAGCCCCAAGTCCATGTCTCGAAACAAGTCTTATCAATTGTGCAACGGCACATGTACAGGGTACTATCGGACTACTTTCCAACATGGGAATATTGTTAGACATGTCTTTTTCCTCGAAGATATTTTCGAGTCCTGCCACAGGTTCAAATTTACGGTTATAATCAAGAATTGGTCTAACTGTTCAATAACCTCAGATTCATTACTCGCTGGGCTAGGGCTGTTATAGATATGTATAATGCACAATTCGTTTTTTTCTGGAGTTATGATCTTTACCCCCGCTATATCCTTGGTTAAAAAATCCACCTGGCTTATTTCAATGCCTAGAGTAACTTTTACCCAAATAACGAGACCACCTGAGGACCTCCCTCTAACCGAAGGAGTCGCAGCTACACTATGGGCCTCATGTAGGTAGCCTAATACCGGTCGGTAACGGCCGATTTTCGGTAATTATACCGTTACCGACCGGTATTTAGGCTTTTGAGATGTAGGGGGATCATTTCTGCATTCGGTAATTTACCGAATCGGTAAAATTACCGAATCGGTAATTTTACCGATTCGGTAAATACCGAATACAGAAATGAGATGTAGGGGGAGTGTGTGGGTGTTGTCTGGAGTCGGTATTTACCACCAACTAATAGTTGGTGGTAAATGAAGAATGGATGTGTAAATGCATTTTAAAGCTCTTAGAAGTGTGCAATGTGGCAGACATACATGCCCTTAGGGCATGTATGTGTGCCACATGTGCACACATGCAGGGATCAGGGGTGCAACAGGGTGTCAATGTGACACCCTGCCACCCTTGATTGTGCTCCCCCCATTGCCGAATCGGTAATTACCGATTCGGTAATGGTAACTGGCTCCCCATTGATTCCTATGGGCCTCCTGGCCCATAGGAATCAATGGGAAGCCAGTTACCATTACCGAATCGGTAATTACCGATTCTTAAATACCGACACATTCCGATTCGGTAATTATTACCGACGGATTACCTACATAGCATTTACCACTTCATAAATACCGAATCGGTATAATTCGGTATTTATGAAGTGGTAAATGCCAGGCCACCTACATAAGGCCCTATATGTTTTAAATCCCACTTTGTGTGGTGTATCCAAAGCCCCTGTTTCTTGTATTAAAATAATCTTGCTTTGACTGATGTATTCCTGCCACACTACATCCCCTTGGTTTCTTTTCAGCCCTGCAATATTCCAGGATGTCAATCTTATCTCTGTTTGACTTTCCTCCATGCTGTGCTCATTAAATACTCCTTCCATTTCATTTATAGCTCCTAGAGCTTCCTGAAAATCATAAGCAGAATTAAGATTATAGTTACAGTCAAAATATCTCCTCCATTGTTCTGAAGTGTAGAGTCTCAGTTATTACCTCAATCTCATCAGGGAAGAGTGCTAGTGGTACGTCTAAAGTGTCGCATACTTTAGCTTTCTCACATTTGTTTGTAGCATGTTACATCCTGATGACTATTCCTCCTATAAATTCTTCCTACATCGTCATTTAAGGTACCTGAGTCAATGCCTAAATTGTCATCCTCTGCAGTAAATTTAGCAGCTTCACCATAGTCAAGAGAAGTGGGCACCAAAACTTGTGCATTATCCACAGAAACCATTTTATGTTGCAGTGTGGGAAGTTGTCAGTCTTGGGCATCTAGATCTGACAGAATCTGAAATCTATTAAGCATGGAGATCGGAGTGGGTTTACTTACAAAAGGCCCAGTTGGCGGTTTATAGAAATATCCCAAGGGGAGTGCACAGATACTAGTATATAAGCTACAGGTTGACTCACAGCAAATTAGTAAAGAGCGAACCATCTGTGGCCTGCGGAAATTAATTACAATGCAGTCGCCGTTTATACCCTGAGATGATTGTCCCACCCATCCCACTCTACGAACCATTAAAATTTCCTTTATATTAGATGGGTGGAATCTTTTATTTTATTTTTTACCAATCTGTAACTTTCTTACACAAATCAACCCACGTCTCTCTCTGCTCCTCCCTAAGGGCAGGAACACCAGCCAAGATTAAGACATAAGGGCATGAGGCAGGGGGTAAGCTCAACACATCTTCATTAGGTTTCAAACGGTTACTAGTTAGATCAACTCTCATATCATTATTTGAGGGACTTGGTACAATTCCTAGAGCTAAACGTTCAGTATTATTTTGTGTACCCACACATTTCAGCCTCTTGAATATATCTTGCATTCTGCCGTCCGTACTAGTATGAATAGAATTTAACATATGATTTTCTTTAGTTTTCCCATCTGGAACTACAGATAGAGTCTTATCCACCGTTACTCTCAGTTCTTTTCTTTCTGTTTCATTCAATTGTTTACCTAATATTTCACTACTTAAATTTTTTATAGCAATATCCACTTGATCCAATTTTCCCCATAAAAGGGCCAAGTTCTTTTCGACCATATCATGGACACGGGCTAACCCTAAACCTAATGCAGAGTAATCCACGGTGGCTAAGGTTTCAGTCATAACATCCACATTATTAATATTCCTAGGTACAGAGGGAACAGAGGCTAATATGACCACATCAGTTTGAGTACCAACAGAATTACTTCTCTGTAAAACAGCTTTTACATTATTAGCACGATTTATTACATGAGATACCTTTGCATTATTTGACTTTTGTGCCCCAACCCCCCATTTCCGTTTTGCTGGTGGTTCTGCTACCTTCCTCGCATCTGGGTTATTTAAAGTCCGTGTCCTGGTAGCTCTACAGGATACTTCTAGTGCAACAGGTGGTGGAGGGTTTAAGTCTGCCGCAGAAGAGGTGGGTAGCCCATTTGTAGAAGTTGTGGGCGGGCATGTTTGTTCAAAGTCTCCCGGAATACCCAGTGATAGTCGTCTCAGGAGAATAGAAGGGTCTAGGGAAAGACGCCACTCAGTTATTTCTATTTCGTGCTTCAGTAGTGATTCTGCTCTAACTAGAAATGCTTCTAGGGTACCCACAACACCCTTTCTCTTGTCCATATTGGAATACAGGGGCTATTTGCCAAAGAGGGAACCTACAGATACACAATTGTATATAATATATCACAGACAGATTCACAGTACCTTCCCACATGAGTTGTCAAGTCGATGTTCAACAATAGATCCAGATTTCAGGGGGTTGGCCCAGCCCAGCCTCCTCCGGGCGCAGACGGGCCTGCCCTTGGCCCGGGCTTTGCCCGGGCACGCCCGCGCACGTCCCGCGCTGCAGGAGCCCTGCTCTCTTCTTAAGCGTCTCCCGACGCTTGAAAACCGGCGTGGGCGGCGCTAGGGCTGCTGGGGCTTGTAGTCCCTGGCCGGCATCCTCGCTCGCAGCGGGACCTTCAGGAATGCCCAAGTTACTCTGTTGGCGGTGGTGGCACAAGTGGCAGAAACACGGCACCAGGTGAGTTCGGCTCAGTACATTCGCTTCCTGGATCCCCTCTCCATTGGTATGACAAGCGCAGCTAGGGGTCACAACTCTGCCCAACTAAGGGGATTCTTTATGAGAGGCTTGCGCAAGAGGGTTTTTTACGCTCCAGCAGCTCAATCCTCTCAGTCATATCTATAAGGCAACGCAAAGCCACGCAATGTGACTTTGGATGGCTTCATAGTTATGGAGTAAAACAAAGCAGCACAAGTCGTTGCGTTGCGTTGCTTTGCTCTTCGTCAAGGAGCCATTCCATGGGCGGTGCGGTGGTGGTTCCCACGCAGCACTCATGAATTTTGACACTGCCCCAGAGTTACCTAATCATGTAAACCTGGGACAGCTTCAAAACCTTACGCCTTCCCAGTGCTGGCGTATTCTCCTTGTTTTTTCCTCTTTCCATGTGTGCTACATTCTGCAGCACACATGGAAAGGGGAAAACACCTCCTGGGACTGTTAAAAAAACATTCCTGCCCGCAACTGAGGCACCCCTACACCATGGTGCCGGGGTGCCTACATTGGCACTAAGCAGCAAATTGTGCACCAGTGCAGGGGGAAAGGACAGAAATGCGTAGGGCAGAGCAGCAAGAAGACTTGATGGGCTGCCCTACGCCAATTCCTTGTAAATGAGGCCCTAAAACTTTTACATTGTTTCAAGCAAACCTGTGTCAGATACAGTCGCCACCATGGCGGGACTGGAAACACAAAGCAGCCCTGGCAAATTTTGCCAGACCAGCCCCCATACGATGCATAGCGAGTGAACGCAGAGAGTGAGCCTGACCACGATAAGGAGGATTGGGGGGTTCTCCCCCCTAGAAAGTTTGGGGAAAAATGGCAAAAATGGTGCATTCTACAATACATTTTTCATTATATATTCAATTGTATTGGTTTGTAAAGCATAGTAAATGATGACCTTACAGTGCACCAGGATGCAACTATCTTTATTAGGGTTGCTCAATGATTTCCTCACTATCACACTCCAACAGTGCCTCTCATCTTTTAATTGCCCCCCTTTCACATGTATTTCATTTGTTTTATAGCGCCTCTCATAGGCTTTATAGGGTGTTGGAGCATTTTATCATCACACACGCATAAAGAGACAATGTATTATACGTACATAAATCAGTGTATAGAAAATGTTACATAAGACAAAGGAGACTACAAGGTGTCGGATTCACATGTCTTCCATACTGGTAGGCATTATTTAAGAGTCCTTTATCTAGGGAAGCGCAAATTCAGGGCCCAGAACGCACAGTGGTTAGGGTTGAGTTTAGTAATAAGAATTTATTTATACCCAAACAAACCCCTTATAGCTAAATTACGATAATGAAATACTGGTCGGATTGTAACTTATGAACTGCACAGTAACAAAAGGATCTCTGTGACAAAAGCAGTAACCCACTGAGCTATGCGCTCAGCACATAAAATACTGTTCTGTGATCTGCTTAGTACACACTCTTTGCAGAAGACATATTAACCCTCTGCGCTACCTTAGATGAGTCAAAACTGCCTGTTAAGAAGACTCTAGGGTGACCAAACGTCCTGGATTTTCCTAGACAGTCCCAGTTTTCTGAGGACTGTCCCGGCATCCCAAAGTTTTTCTGAAAACGTCAAGTTACCCAGCCAAGCAGAATTCGAATATATGCTCTAGGAAGGTTCTATTCTGGCAAATTTTCTTTTTGTCATATTAATGTAAAAGTTTTATTTTTTTACGCAGAATTCTCAAGTATTACTCAAGAACTCTTTGTTAAAAAGCAAACTATGGGGGATATGTACAATAGAAGTGGCAGAGTGAGGCGTTAGCCGTCATGGCTTAACGCCTCACTCCACCCCTTCTGAAACGCAAGGCTGCACCATATTTACAACGATATGGTGCAGCCTTGCGATTCCCCTGCGATGGCGCTACACTTAGCAGTGTAGTGCCAACGCAGGCATAGTGCAAGAGTGTCTGCGTGCAGAGGAGGCTTGTTTATGTGGACAAAGGTTTCCCTTCCTGCACATAACCAATCCTAAAATGCGATTTTGTCACTTTTATGTGTGCTACTTCATACAGCACACATGAAAGTCAAAAAATTGCATTTTGTTTTTAAAGATTGTTTATGTATAGGAAGGGGTACCTTCCTGTACATAAACAATCCATGGCAGTTTGCTTTGTCCATGTTTGCTGCACAAGGCAGCGCCCATGGAAAAATAAAAAATTAGGAGAAATATTGCAGTTCTCCTCGTTTTGCCAACTTACGACCAGGTTGTACCTGGTCTTAATTTTGGTGCTACCTCCTATGTATGCTGCCCTTGTACATAGGGTACAGGTCAAAGTCAATGAGTGTTGTGGTGGAACACCCACCACAACACCCACTGCCCACCACTGGCCTTATTTACAAGGCAGCGTTAAGTGGCTTAACACTGCCTTGTAAATAAGGCTAAGGCCCTATCGCCACCACAATGTCGATAAAAGTGATGTTGTGGTGGTGAGAGGGGCTTGTATATGCCCCAATTTTTTTTTGCAGTGCAAATAGTTTTGCTAGAATAGGTTTTTGCCCGTCTATGTTTTGTGTAAAAAAAAAAAAAAGCAAAACTGAATGCAAATACACTAGAATACGCGGATATAGACTTTTTAGTTGTAAAAATGTCAAGACATTAAGAGTGAAGGGTAAATAACATTGTGGATATATTTATACATACACATATATATGCAAAGTTTGCAGTCAAACACATCAAGAAGACGCTCACACAGAGTACCAGTATAAAATCGCTGTACTTACTGCAAGACATGTTTCGGCCAGCTCAGTGGCCTTGATCACATGTACAAGTATAGCCAATCACATCGTTTAAGTACTAACGTAATAAAGATAAACAATGGACTTCACAAGTAAGCATAAAGAAATACTGAGCTTCGTTTGGTATCAAAACAAGTTGCCACATCAATATGCATCATCTATATCATGAATTCATGAGTGCGCTCCCATGCATAAGTAAATAACAAATGAAAAATAAAATGATAACATAAACCATGTAGGGCTTTAGTTGCGAAGCCATCACACACTAGGCTGTGCAAACGTCTACATGGGTACATTGAACAAATTATTGGGATATGTTGCCATATCAATACGCCTCAATATTCTTAAATTTATGTATGCAGATAAATAACACTCAAAGATTACAAACAATCTGCCAGTCTTGTGTAATTGACACCGTACTGCACTTGACCGCGCAGTGATGTGCAAGGGTGCATGGCATACGTAACCTTGTCTCATACAGATATTCGTGAACCTGTACCCCCGACAGTGTCTCCTAATGAGTAGAGCCTGACAATACAGAGGGAGGCGCGGGCCTGTAGAGACCTGATTCAAAGCATTGTGGTTGCTGTAGTGTGTCCCCGGTGCGGTATAATCATGTGGTTACAGGGTGCAGCCAATATGTGACTGAGACCAGGGTCCCCCAATGGGCATGGATGTGGACTAACTAGTGTCTGGTGGTCAGTGGGAGAATCGCACAGGAGGTGCCGGCAGCCTTACGTGACACAGGGACTGGGAGCACAAGGTCATGGGAGGCTTGAGCAGGGAGAGTGTGGCAGCAGTGAGAGTAATGCAGCTCCAGAGTATGGCAATAGATGTAGGAGCCTTCAGAAGGAACAGAAATGTCTCCAATAGCCCTAATAGGTATGCCTTAACATTATGGGAAAATGCAATGGCCATGATGGGCAAGGGAGATCCACACACAATAGGCTGCATAGTGCATGGGCATGGTGTGCTAGGGTAGTGTCTGCATGATCATGGGCAGTGGTTATCAATCAGTTGCTCATGATAAACTGACAACAGTAAGGGAGCTCATGTCATTGTGGTGCAACCCGCTCCTGCTCAATATGTACAAAACGTGCTCATAAAATGTGAAAAAAGGTGCAATAAAGTCTTATTGTAGGCGTGAGAGAATACAGTGACAGTAGTAGGTAGGGTACACAGTTTGTATGTCCTTGAGTTCCTCTTCCTTTCCTCCTGTAAAAAACAAAATACACTGCGATTAGTACTGAGAGGTGCAAAAGTCCACCCTTACAAGACAACTGTACATAAGTGCAGTAAATAACAAATGAAAATCAAATATACAGAAAAGACTTTCAAAAGACATTAAAAACAATGGACAACTGTAACATCATCATTAGTCATTGTACAAATTGATGCTCAATTCTTTGTCCTGAGTCAGCCCTTCTGGATAAAGTGATTTAAGATCACCAATCAGATGTGACTCTCTCGTCCTCAACCTCAGAACTCTGTCCCCCCGACCCGGGGCCCATGGGGATTTGTTCAATGACGAAAAAGGTGAGCAAATTATGATCACCACAGTGTTTATTGGGAAACTGCCTTGCTATGGTGTATTTAGGGTCCTTGTGCTCAATGGGCCTAAGATGTTCCAAGACCCTCTTTCTGGCTGTGAACATAGTGCTGCCGATGTGTCTCAAGTCACACGGACACACCAGGGCATAAACCACCTGATTCTTGCTGCAAGTAAGAAATTGGTGGATATTGCATGTGTTACCATTAAAGATGGTGTAGATCTTAGTAATGCTGCTGCCTCTGCAGGCCGTGCACTGACCGCAGGGTTGGATGCCTTTGAGATTGTGGTGACTCGCCCCTCTGGTCAACTTAATGTCACTCTTGGCCAAAGTGTCTCGGAACGATTTGGTTTTCGAAAAGTGATGGGGTGCTGTTCCACATCCCTCCCAATGACAGGGTCGTTTTTAAGAATGGATCAGTTTTTGGTTAGGATCTGTTGAACCCTCCTAGAGCTGTTGTTGAATGTGAGCATGAATCGTGGAGTGGATTCTTCTGTCTCAGTAATGGTGTTGGTAAACAGTAAATGATCCCTCTGCATGGTACCTACAGATGTGACTGCTTTCTTCAAAACCCACTACGGGTACCCCCACTCCCTGAATCAATTGTTCTGCTCGAAATGCCTCATCTGTGCTGCAATTCCTCCTAGCCTGGAGATGCTCTCCGTAAAAGACATTCCTCTTCAGGTTGGCCGAGTGCCCAGTGAGAGCCTAGAGGAGACTATTACCAGCTGTGGTTTTCCTGAAAAGCCTGTTATGTATGTTATTGTTAACAATTTCCACAATGACATCGAGATATTCAATGCTGGTGTTGTTTGTGGTGTCTGTGAACACTAAATTGAGTGTGTTTCTGTTTAGCTTGAACAGGAACTCTGTGGCCGAGGCACTCAACCCCTTCCAGATGATAAACGGGTTATTGATGTACCTCAGCCACAGAACTACCCTTTCCATGTCATTAGTCAAAGTGGTATCCTCACCCAACTGCTGGTCCCACCAGTCCAGGAAAAGATTCGCTTGGCAGGGGGTAAAATATGTACCTATTGTAGTATTGGGGATTTGGTAGTAGAGGGCGAAATTAAACAAAAAGATGTTGTTCAGATAGTCTCATATCATTTCAACAATCATTTTGGTGTGTGCTCATCATTTCATGGATCTGGCTCTTAAGTAGTACTCACGACAGCAATGCCCTTTTCATGGTCAGTGACCGTGTATAAGTAGCCCATATCTAACGTCATCAAACGTAAATCTTGTGTTAGACCTGGCATCCTTGGTGTGGTTTTCCCTGACTTTTTACCTCTACCTCCTGTGTTTTTGATGCTGTGCTGGATTTTGTTTTGGCGGGCTTAGAAGCTTTGGGCACTTTGCCACTGCTGATCAGTGTCAAAGTGCAGGTGCTCACTGTGTAAATTGATATTGTGATTGGTTCCCCCTGATTGGCATATTTGTTTTACCAGTAGGTCCCTAGTAAAGTGCACTTAGTGTGCCAGGTCGGGTAAATCAAATGCTACTAGTGGGCTTGCAGCATTGATTGTGCCATCCACATGAGTAGCCCTGAAACGATGTCTCAGGCCGCCACCGCAGTGCCTGCGCGCAGTTTGTTAACTGCCATGTCGACCTGGCCAGTGCACCCACTTGCCAGACCTTACACTTCCCTTTTCTTACACATAGGACATCGCTATGGTAGGCCTAAGGTACCCCCCTAGGCAGGGTGCAGTGTATGTGAAAAGTAGGACATGGGGAATGATTTGTAACATTTTATAAGCATATCTTCCCATAGGGATAAGATAGAAAAATAGAGTTTGGTACCCCTGAACTCAGAATTAAATAACACATATTTTAGTAAAGATGGGTTTCAAATTGTTTGTTTCAAAATACCACGTTTTGAAATTGGCTATTTTCTTGTTCAACCTTCCTGTGTGCCTCTGCCTGTTTGTGGATAGGCTGTCTGGCTTTGGAGTGACAGGGTCTGGGGAGTTGCAGTGGCTCCAGAAGTCTGGATGAGTCAGCACTAGGCTGAATAGGCCTGATCTGCATTTGGAGTGGTGGGAGGAGTAGCACCTGTACCTGAATAGGGCTGTGCCTGCCTTCCATAATGCTGGCTCCGCCCCCCTGTGGTGTGTCTGGGACCAAGGCCCACACTAACAAAGCAAGTTGGAGTGCACTGGCAGAGTGCCCCCAGAACTGGTTTGAACTGGGCTCAGAGCCCCTTGCACAAAGAGAACAAAGACATTTTGGGGTACAAGTATCAGACCTAAAACCCCTGAACTTTTAGATCAATCCTGGAATTCAAGAGGAACCTTTGCCAACGAGAAGAGCTGGAGAGACTGAGGAGAAGTACTGCCCTTGCTGTGTGTCTGGGGTTGGCCTGCAGTTGCTGTTTCTGCCAAGGAAAAAAGGACTTTGCTGTGTCGCCTACTTGAAGGAGATTTCCAAGGGCCTGAAGTGAGCTGGCCTCCTGTTCTGAAGTCTCAGGGACACAAAGACTTCACCCCCAGCTCCCCTGACCTCTGCTTTTGTGAGTTCTGACCTGCCTTGAGGTGCCTGTGCCATTTTTGGGCCTCTGGAGGTTGTTGCTGCTGTTTGGGAGCTGGAAGAAAGAAGAAACTCAAAGAACACCAGAAACTAACGCATCTCTCTTCTTGTGGCTGTTTTTGCAATGCATTTTCATGGCGCAAGAAGAATTTCCACGCATCGCTGTGCCATTGTGAAAACTGTTGCAGCGCCTGTCATTGCTGCAAGAATCGACGCATCAATGGATCGCGGCTGAAGAGGACCGACGCAGCGCCACCGCATCGATTGCGGACGCATCCCCAAGATCCACGCATCGTACCGGTGCGATACGCTTTCACCACACATCACCTGTAGACTGGAACTAGCAAGAAGAATCGACGCATCCCTCCCCATACAGACCGTAATCGACGCAACCCTTCCTCTGCGTGCAGAAGGGACTGTCACATCGCCTCCTCAGGGTCCCAGGAGTGTCGCATCTCTTTGTTTTCCGACGCTGCGGCTCTTTGGCTTGGTGAACTTTGACGCAACTACAGGTACTTTGGTGAAAAGTCAAGCATCCATAGTTTTCTGTGGTACAAGTTCTTGAAACCTTTTTAAAAGTAATATTTTTAACTGTGTATGTTGGATTTTTGTCCTTTTGCTCTTGTTTAGTTTAGATAAAGATAGTTTATTTTTCTAAACTGGTGTGGTGTCCTTTTGTGGTGTTTTCACTGTGTTACTGTGAGTGTTGGTACAAATACTTTAAACATTGCCTTTGGGATAAGCCTGTCTGATCGTGCCAAGCTACCAAGGGGGTGAGCAGGGGTTATCTAAAGTGTATATCTACCTTACCCTGACTAGAAGCAAGGGTCCCTATTTGGCCAAAGGTACCTACCTCTGCCAACTAGAGACACCCATTTCTAACATCTTGTCCCTATGCCAGGCCAGGGATTTTACCTAACAAATCTTTAGGGTCTTTGAGATAAGAAGGTAGGGTGGTGACAAAATCTTTAAGTATGGAATCCAGATACCTGGATATGTTCTCAAAGGCAGTGTCTCTTGAGGACACTATTGGTCTGCCCGGGGGGTTGATGGTACTCTTGTCTACGTTCTGTAGAAGATACAATGTGGGCAGTTTGGAATAGTATTTCATTAAAAAACTGTACACATCCCAATCAATGAGACCACGGTCTCACCAGTCTGTCAATTTATCACAAATGGCCACAACGCTGTCAACGTAGGTAAATTTATTGATTACCTTGTAAAAGGTTTTGTCATTCATTTGTCTCATTGCCACCTTAATGTAAGTGTCTCTATCCAGGATTGCAATGTTAAAACCCTTATCTGTGGGGTGTATGATGATATTTTCATAATTGGCCAATGAGTATATCGCTTGCCAGTCACTAAGGGCTAAATTGTGTTTGTTGTCATCTTGGGGTTGTTTCCTCAGTCTCTTACATTCATTGGTTATCCTATCATTAAAAGTGTTGATACTGTCATGAGGCATAGCAGGGAGGAACACTGACTGTAGTTTATGCATATGACCTCCAAAGCAAGTAGGCGCAAAATCAGGTGAGGGGTGCAAAGGAGAGCAGCCACGGATTACCAGGAGCAAGAGAGGCAGCCATCACAAGTACATTTGAACAAAATGACCATAGTGAACCTGTTGGATCGCCAACTAACTACCATGGAATACACAGTGCTGCAAAAAGATGTAACTTTTTGTCCTACCAAAGGGTTGGACTATACACAGACATGCATTGATCTCCACCAGTTTATCAGAAAACTTAAATGAAAGAAAATTGATATGCAGCATCCTAAATGCAAAGTCGGAGAGACCACTAACGTGGACATCGATGGATGTGTTGACCGGAAGAGATTTGGAAACTGCAAATCCTACAGGAACTCCAAGAGCTACCTTTATCCACGGAGATACAGAAGGCCGATAGGGTGTCAGTGTTTCTAGATCAGATAGGCATTGAGCAAAAAAGTAGGAGGAGCAAATTCAAAGCAAAATCAAGATGTATCATGAAGACCTCCTTTGATGCTATAGATTGCTTCCACGATGCTGTTATCAGAGAACTAGATAAATTGAGGACAAAAACAAAGCCGAAAACAATTCAAAGGAATGCCTAATCTGACAAGAGAACAATGGGAGACTGTTATGTTACTCAAACATGATACGTCTTCGGTTATCAAATCCTCAGACAAGGGTTGAATTGTCCTATTGATGACCAAAGAATTGTAATAGGAGGTCAGTAAAAGAGTTAATGGCAAACTAATTGTGGACGAAAAGTGAAGCAATGAGCTTTGTACCGCAGTAAAGATAGGCATCCATCCAGCCTCCCTGGAAAGCTAAGCCTTCATAGCTACTTATGCCTCATATTTGCTACATAGGCATATCAGCTTTTTCAACATCTGAGGCCACAAAATCATCCACTTGTTCTGATGTGCACTTGATGGTGCATTGCTTGTGCTAAACTATTTAAAAACCATTCTGTAACATAGCAAATTCACGGAATACATGGAATTTAGCTATATTAATAATTATGGATACCTGGAAGACTTTGACTGCAACCATGGAAATGTCAGAAGACGTCCCTCCAGGATACTGTACATTTTGAGCAGATTGATCTGATGGAAAACAAGGAAGGGATTTTCATGCAATTATAACAAGGTTTCCTACTCTCCTCGATGCCTATCTACTGTGGTATAAAGCTCATTGCTTCACTTTTCGTACACATCTAGTTTAACATTAACTCTTTTACTGACCTACTGTCCCCTGGATTAAAGGCACAACTTTCCTTGCCTTTTAATTTAAACGGTAGCTCCACTACCTTCAATTGTTCACTAATTGGTGATTATAAGTTTTTGGGTGTTTGTTTCTGATTATACCATATCTGAATTCTTGTATGATCTTGCTACCCTCAATCTTTCTAAATCATTCTGGTTCAGACTCATAATAAAATACTATCAGTTTGAGGTTTCAGATCGTTCCTCGACCTCTGATTCCATTATCATCCTCTAATTCGGTCCAATCACATTGTTATTTCATTCTCAACTCCTCTTATGGCAAAAACGTAAAGGTTAAAAATATTAACTTGGACGTCGTCACAGTGTCTGCAGCCATCTTCCGCGCTATCTTTGCTTCTTTCTCCGAACAATATATGCCCTTAAAATTGAGGAAGTCTTCAGTTTAATAAATTCTTGGTGAATGCTAAAAATAAAACCTGCCAATTAGAATACCTCTGGCAAAGTATTCACAACATTGAGTAAAGCAAAAAACACAAAGCAGCCATCAATGCTTATGAAAAACACATTAATAGTAAAGGATTACTATTCTGAGAGAATCGTAGAACTTAAGACTCACAAAACCCGTCTTTCAAACATGAAAAGTGCTGTCTGATTCTCCAATTCAGCAAGTTATTATAGTACGTAATTTTCATACTCTCATGACTCAATTTTCATACTCTCATGACTCAAACCATCACTCCAATTTCTACAGTTTCACCTTTCGTACCATTTGTAACAAAAACTATTTTCTTCTCTTGATCATCTAAAATCATGATCCCCCGGTCCTTGTCTGACAACCATTCTGAAACAAATTGATAAAAACAAATCTTGAAATTACACACAGTTCACTTAAACCTCTCTATCATTTCAAGAAGAGCACCAGAAAAATGTAAACATCTCAGCTGTTAAATAAACAAATTAATGACATATGGTAAAGAACTCTGTGCATTCTGCCAATCCTCTCATGTAGAAAAACAAGTACAGGCCAGAATCCATCCAGGACATAGTACTGAGTGCTATCAGCCATTGATGACCTCAGGATGAGGTATTGTCTGCAAATTGGTTCTCATCAACCTGCTTCATTTGACACTATCAGTCATTCTGTCCCTTTGAATATTTAGAGAGCTACAGGCTCCTCCTGCTCAGAATACTCCTGGGGCCAGATTATAGAAAGCACCCTGGGGTGCAACGCCCATGTGCCCATGCTTTCTTTGCCCCTGTGGCACTTTGGTATTACAGAAAAGGCCGCAGACGCTTGTGCAGCCTCTTCTTGTTAATACAGAAAATGTGTGACAACACTATTCCAAGAGGGCTTTTCCTCATGTGCATGGGGGCGTGGCCCCATGCAAATGAGGGTTTTCTTCACCTCTGCACCCACGGATGCCGGCGCACAGGCAAGCAAGCTGTCAGGTGACGCACTGAAGGTGTGCCACAAAAAGGTGCTGCACTATCAATGTGCCCACTGATGATTGCCCCTGGAGGGGGAAAAGGGGGGTCCTATGGACTACCCAGACATCTGTTTGCAGGCGGGTGCAGTCACTCACTGCACCAGCCTGCAAGGGGTTCTCTAATCCCTCTTGCCACCTGCACAGGGAAACACAGAGTGGCATTGAAGCAGTCCCTTCATATTTCATTTAATGCACCGCCCCGAGGGCAGAACGAGTTTATGGCTCCCCTGAGGGCAGTGCATTCTTCATAATAAGGTGACTTTCCCTGTTTGCACAGTGCGTACCTATTTAAAGGTGCACCGTGGGGAAACAGTAAAAGCACGCCCTATCTATAATATGGCCCCTGCTTTGAATTCTTGCTGGTGAGTTCCATGCAATTATTACGTCTTTTTTGGCACATGAGCCTGCTATCCACTTTTGGGTTCCCCAAGGATCAGCCCTGTCTCCTCATTTCTTCAAACTGTAAGTTGGATCTCTGTCTAACCTCATCCACTTCAAAGGTATGGACTTAAACATATATGCCAATGCAACCAGATTATTATTAGACCGAGAGGTAATCTGTCATTGAAAATGCAATCTCAACAGTGTGTGAGGTTCATCTGGAAATGGAAGGGGAGCCGCAGTCTGAAATTTCATGGAGACAAGACAGAGGTGATGGTAATAAAGTGGAAAGCATATCAATGCTAATGTAGGTATTATTGATAATTAATATTTGCGCAGTACACCATCTGAAATTAGTCTGGCATTACCTGCTGGTCAAAGGTGACATATACTTAACCACCCACTGTGAACTTGGTCTGCAATGTTGAAGTTCGATCTGACTCCATGGTAGCACAAATTTCTGTCTTAATTTCCTCTGGTTCCTTCAATGAGCGTAGCCTAAAGAAAATGTCCCATTCCTCACTAGGACTGGCAAAAGCCTTGCAACCTTTGTTGTCGTCGGCTCTGAAATAGATATGCACATTCCTTATATCTTGGCCTCCCTAACCATCTGGTGTTTCATAGTAATGTTCTCAAAAACAAAGCTGTGTGATTGGTCAAGCGAGCAAATAGATGTAGCTAATCTCCGCTTCTTCCTAATGTTGTCCCTTGGTACCTATCAAGGAGAGAACTACTTTTAAATCTCTTTTTACAGTATAGAGAAGCCTGTATGGGCACTCTGTGGCTTAATACAAAAATGCTTTTTCTCCGGTGTCCCTGCTAGATTCTTAAAGTCCTATTCAGATTATCTGCTTGTGGTCCCCAAAAGAGTTAGGAAAGGTGTATGCTGTTTTCTGGTTAAGCCTCAATGCTGTGAAGTAATTTGCGACCTGAACTGTTTAAATGCCAGCCAAGCTACTTCAGAAAAGACCTGAAAAACATGAGTATTTTCAGTTGCTGAAACTACCTGAAGGTGTTTCTTTTCTGAAAAGAGCTAAGGAGCTATATGGTGAACTTGCCCCGAACAGACATCTTTTAATATAGCATAACATTCACGTCAAGTATTTGAAGTCACACAAATTGAAATCTAAGCTGCTAATCTTCTAGATAAACAACCTGTAATCCTAATTACACAAGCAAGTTATGCAGTGGCCAATATCAAAATCCCATATGGTTGTCCTATAAGTAGTAGATTTGTATATATTCTGGATGTTTTGAGGTGGCAATGCTTTCGAGCTTAGAAAGAGAAGTAGAAAACCAAGGTGAGGACACTCATGAGAGAAATAAGAAGGAAAACATTTATAAAGAGAAGTATTAGGGGAGATTGTAAAATGGGAAAAGTAGAAGAAGAACAATCATATAAGATCACCAAGGAACCTTCTTGGATGTTTAACATTCTAATCTCCATGAAACGGGAGGGGAGATTGAGAGAAAGGTGCATGAGCAGAGCAGTGCAGGTGTGCTGCGTCAGACTTCCCGGGGGTTCCCCTACGCTAGCTTGAAGATAATAATTATGCTAGTGATCCAGCGCAAGACTGGGAAATGGGGAACAACATATACCGATATCCTCCCTGCGTCGCAGACCCGTCGTCACGCACACTCATTCATACATGCATTCATTGGTGGGGCCCATAACACCAACTCACACACGTCACCATTCACGAGTCTACACACACAGGAGGGATGAGTAATTCAAGCGCTGGACAATCTGAGGGAACACCTTATAACCTATAGGGAGAGAAAAGTTATTTTTCAAAATATACATTAACATCCGTCGCCTATAGATTCCTTATCCTAAACATCAAGGCACTCCACCCACTTGGTCAACGGACCAATTAGTTGGATTGGTTGATGGTGATTTAGAACCAGCTAAAACACATTTAAGACTCAGAATCCTTATTTCCCTTAATGAAAAACCACAAGCTCATATTTCTTGGTAATCAATATTTGTTTATCTAAATTTCCATAATGATTTATATTTGCATTTGTCTCGTCAAAGTTTAGAATTTCTAGATCAATTCAAGTAAATCGCAGAACATCATATTTACCTATTCTGGCTATTTGGGATCCTCTAATTGATTGGCTCTGCATAACTGAGTCTGTCACAAATTGTCCGAATGAAGCAGGCCAAAGCTCAAAGTCCTCTGCTCAGCACGTTACAGTCCCCAATTTTATCAAAGGACCAGAAATCGTGCAAGCATCTATCATAGCCCGCGGATTTTGAAAAAGTTTGCAGTCATCAAGCGGTCGGGCAGCATCTGGACCATCAGGAAAGGCGTCCCGAACCAACTACTCTCTATTCTACCACCCTTTTTATAATGATTTCACATTAAAGAAGATACATTTTTAGGCCAAGAACAGTGGTGATTGGCTGGTTGGGATCGTCCGATTCTTATTCCCAGATTCTCAGTACAGTTCGAGGGGAGAGGTCACTTGTCAGCCAAAGTGTCGGCTTGTTCCGGTTTACAATTTAGGTTGATTGTTCCCCTATCTTGGCAAACCACCAATTTCATATCCTTGACCAGGAACATGATGAGCAAAGGTCGCTAAGAGGTTCACGATACTGTTCGCACATGCGTAGTTCACTCCGCGCCTCACGAGACAGTGGCCACTTCTGCGTGCGATGTCAGCGGCCATATTGGATTAGGCCCAGATGTCAACTTAAGCGAAACAAACACAAAAGAATAATTAATACATAGAAATGGTGATTCTAATGTTAACCCCTCTATGTGCTTGTATTTATCTAGCATATAGCGACATTCAAAGCCATTATATTCACCTTTTTCGATACTCCTCGATGATGCAACTTCACAAAGCAACATAAATCATGCAATATTCTATTACCACATATACTACTCATTAATATGCGTACAGATTTTAGTTATAAAAGTTATTTAGCCATGCAAATAGCAAATCCCATGTGTAGTTTAAGTTTTAATAATGTTGATTAGTATACATGCAACACTTGTTTAATAATATTATAGTTAATAGATTATATAATTAGTATTTTCATGCAAGAATAGAGAAGGTATACAAAATTTTGCACTACCTGCTCCATCACTAGCTTGAAGATAATAAATACATACTCAAAAACGTGTGTACCGACCCTCACTTTCACCATCCATGCACCTTGCCGCATAACTGGTGCATCATCAAAAATAGCTCAATCTCGACTGATAGATATCTTGTTGAGTAGCAGCCAGGGGCGTAGCTTCACAGAGGGTGTCTGGGGTGTTACACCCACCAATTAGATGTATTTTCTGGAAAATGGTTGTGTATAGGTGCTTTCAGTCAAGTATGTTGAGATGCCTGTCGGATTTCACCAGGAATTTTTACATACACACAGACAAAAAGACAGACACATCCTCTCCCTCTCTGTTTTGAAAGTCTTCGACAATGTTGCTTATTTTGCGCATTATTGTGTTTTCCCTCCCTTAGTACACCTACCAATCAGAATGAGTCTCCCTTTCCACTGCCCCTTTAGTCCCTCTAATAGACCCTGCTTGTTGTACAATGTATTTTTGCATTATATGCTAGCGTGATTGTTGGAAAATCTGAAGCACACCCACCCCCCATCTTACTCACCAAGCTACGCCCCTGGCAAGAGCTCTAAACCGAACTCTCTGCAGTCTGCTCCATGTGCAGTGTCCCTCTTGCTGTCAAAGGGTGAGCTCTTAGATACAGGCCGGAAGCCTCAGCAGCCATTCCACATACTTTTGGAACCCAAACAGCACACTTCCATTCTCGTTTAATGGTGAAAGCAAAGAAGAGCAATAGATTTTCAAGCATTAAGCCCAAGTTTGGCCAATGCAATTGTAAGTTCCAATTTGAAATGCATCAGACAGATGTTTGATATTCTCCTTGGTGTACTCTGGTCTATTCCTCTGAGGGAGGAATCACTCCAGCCCTCAGAGTCACAAAGGCACAACTTACACCATGAGGTACTCACAAAACAAGCAAATCAGTAGATTTGCAGAGGTTTTGCAAGGGTACGGTGAGGAGATTTTCTCAAAGAATTTTCCTAAAATTTCAGTAAAGATACTTTTCTAGTATACATGTGTTTACATTTCTACCCATCTCCAGGCATCTCTAAACCAACCTATGGGAAACATATTTGGAATTTGTCTTGTGTGTGAACCTTTGTCAGCAGTCCCTAGACAGTCAGGGATTACTAGGGACATGGGGGCTTATATATGAGCCCTTGCGTCACTTTTGCGCCACCAGTGCGTCACTTTTTGTGACGCCCCAGCGGCGTAACAAATGCACCATGTTGCATCATATTTACAAAGTGACGCATCTAGGTAGATGCGTCACTTTGTAAACCCCTGAGCCACATTATACCTGTGCCAGGTATAATTGATGCAGGGTGGGCGTTCTGACGCAAGTAAGCCTCGTAGAAGTGACGCAGTGAAATCTATGAGATTACAGGCCGCAAATGCGTCAGTATCTTACGCCTGCCTCACAGCAGGCGTAAGACTGACGCAGGCACATTTGAAATGGGACTTGCCCATGTGAAATGACCCATTGCTGGAGTTGTGTAACTTTTGGGACACACTCCAGCAATGCGTCATTTTTGCGCCTACAGATACGTCAGAAATGCTGACATATCTGTAACTCCTTGCAACATGATGCGTCATACTGTAAATATGACACATCCAGCATGTCTCAAGGAGGGCGCAATGAAAAGTGACGCATCGCAGTTTTTACGTAGCAATGCGTCCCTTTTCATAAATGAGGCCCCTAATGTATAAACATGTGCCATTTACCACTGACGTCCATTTGCCTAACACTACTATTAGTCCCAAAACTGATCACCAAGTACACCTCTTTAGAACTTGACTTTCAGGGTAGTTGAGTCAGGCAGTCCATGGCTTACACTGGAAGAAGGTGTGTGGTTACAATTTCTGGACTCAATAAGCCACAAACACAGGTCAAAAATCTCCAGTCAGTGCTTGGTCTTTTAAAATAAGTACTTTCCTATAAATCACCAAAAATGCAATACATAAAAGGTTTAACACAAAAAAACGAATTATTAAGGAGATTATCATTATTTCAAAAAGAAACAGTTAATCGTGAGAGTGGTATGAACCACCCTTGTGTGTGACATCTGTGCCAGATGCTCTTATTCCACAGTCACTGGGATTCCGTGGGTCAAGAGAGGAAGCTCAGGGAGTCATTCTGGTATGGTTCGAATTACGCCCCAGTTCGTCATCTGGAAAGTTGGGTCTTACACTGTTCACCCTACTGCGGGTTCCTCTGGGGCTCACAATACCTTTAGTAATGTCCACAATTCTGACAAAGGGCGTACCATATGTTGCCTTTCAGGCTGTTCACAGGGTGTTCACTGCATGGCCCTGATGATGGAGGAGCAGTGATCCTTTTACCAGCCTGACTGGCTGGTGTGCAGTAGGATCTGCATCTCCAGCAGATCAAGTGAAGGCAATGTCAGTACAGGTCAGGGAGGTGAGCTCATATATGGATGAACTCGGTGGTTGAAAGTCCTTCCTTGCATCCTATCTCAAAGTCACCATCCAAATGGCAAGGTGCCCATCCCATTTCTTAGAGGCTGGCACTGAACTCTCCATCACAGAAAATTGACTTTTTGATGATTTTGAGCTTCTGAATGTGGTCTAACCTGTTGCAGTGCATCACAATCGCATGCGCTTGGATGCTTTCTTGTAACACATTGTGACTTCACAGACATAAGTTCCCAAATAAACTCTGACCGTAAAAGCATACAGTTGAGTTGTGAAATCATGGCTCCTCAGTGACTCATTCATTTTATCCTTGTGAAGTGGCACAAGTCTCACTCTGACACAAAGAATACTTCTCCTGCTTGTCCCACCTCTGCTACCTACTTTGTAGACTCACTCCTCCTATGTCCCACATAAGTTGTTGGTCATCTCTCCTTTTTAGTTGAGTCCAGACAGCTACTCCCAGAATTTAAAATCTGAATTTCCTAGGTTTATAGTCCCAAACCAGCATTTCAAAGCAGAGTTTCCGAGGTATGTTAGCCTTTACTTGGCTAGAGGACTTGGTGGTGAATACCCTGGGTAGAGAATAAAATCTTGGCACACCGACTGGAAGTTTCTACCATCTTTATATTTACACTGCAGACAGACTGGGTCCACACTGAGGTGGAACGGGGAGCAAAATAACGGGTTTGGATGCTACCCCGAGTGATTGCCAGTGGTTAGACAAATTGCAAGCATTCCTCCCACCACCTTTTGTGTGTTTATTAGAAATGAACAAATATAACTTTGCTTGACTTTGTGCTGCAGAATGAACAGTCCGCACGCCAGAAGAGACATCCATTTTGAACAAGAAGGTGGTGAGGCTTCACTTAGGCCAAGTTAACATAAGCCAGATAAATGCACTTTTGCAAGTCATTATAAATTTGTTTCAAATGCAATAACACAATGTCAATGTATTAATGTAAATTAGAGAGTACATCCATGTTCTGCACACTATTAACAATGCACAAAATATAAACTGCACAAAGATCTAACAGTGGTAACACTCTGCTCCATGTCCTCCCAGACTCCACCCCTTAAGGGCACCCTACACGCTTTAGCACAGGCAAAACACCTCTCAGTTCTCTTGTGCCCGGCTTACTGGTCTGGCATTATATTTGTTGTGCAGTGCTATAAGGTTGGACACTTATTGCAAAATAAATGGAATATTGGGATTATGAATATTCACAAGCAATAGGCTCATGAATCTTGATAGGCTGTCTGTTGTAAGACCTTAGCCGGGCTAAAGTACAAGTTGGTCAAGAAATAGTTTGGTCTGGGAAAATGAGAACCCTAAAAATATAACCTTGCCCAGGATAGGAATTAAGTTAATTATTTAGGTATTTATAGACTGACACTCGTAGAAATTGGGTTTCTGGTTGGTTGACTGGGGTATGAGTTCCGGTCAAGCAGTAACCACAAATCTAGTCAGGGTAAGAAACCAGAAAACCTCAAATTAACCTGTGCTCACCCTCTGGTAGCCTGGCAGAGAGCACTCAGGCTTAACTTGAGGGCAATGTGTGAAGTATTTCTGAAACACATCAAACAGTAGAAACAGTGAAAACTCCACACAAAAAGATCCCACATCAAATTAGGAAAATAAGTGTATTTCAATAAATTAAACATGACCAAAACAACAAAAATCTAATCAGGGAAACCAGAGATATTGAATTTCAAAGATTTAAGTACAACAAGCACAAAGCGCCTACAAGGGGTATCTGGTTGAGCAGGACGGCTACAAAGTCACAAGTTAAGGCTGACCACGATGGCGCATGGGCCAGCTACTGGGACCAGGTTAGGCCTGCTGAATAAAGTACCTTAAATCCTGATTGTGAGGCACTGTATGGATTCGAGACACGAAGCGCTGCGCAGTCGAAGCGACGCATCGGATGATCTACGCAGCAGCGGTGATGCCTCAGTTCAGATCCATGCAGCAGTTGCGATGCTTCGGTTCTGATCCATACAGCTGCACCATTGCGTTGATTCGGCAGGTGATGCGTTGTGTCCCCTGGAGCAAACACCTTAGGCCCACTTCCGAGTTTCCAGGTACTGCGGTGGCACCACTTGGCAGGGTAGACTCACATATGGCAGAGCCCAAGTGCAGCTGCAAGGTTGTTGGAACCCTGTTATGTCCCTGATGCTTCAGATCAGGAGGCCTGCCAAATAGCCCTTGGAGTCACTCTGGGTACTCGGGTCAGGGATGAAGGTCCAGTCCTTCTCACATAGATAAGAGGGCAGCAGGTGGCAGGTCAGCACAGGAAAGCAGGAGTCTAGAAGAGTAGCAGTCAAGCAGAGTGGCAGTCCTTTTAGCAGTACAGCAGTCCTCCTTTCTGGTAGAGTATCCACAGGTCCAGAAGTGTAATGAAGTGGTGGTGGCTGAGGTCCAGTTCTTATACCAGTAGCAGCTTTGAAGAGGGAAAACTTCAAAGAGATGCTTTTGAAATGCACAGAAGCCCTCCCTTACTGCCCTGAATCCAGACTCACTACAGTGGGGTATGCATCCCTATTTGTGTTTAAGGACAAAGCCTATTCAGGTGTAAGTGAGCTTGTGTCCAGTTCCTCCCTCCCATCGTGTCAGAATTGCCCATCAGGTCACAAATAAGATCCAAATGACCTAAATATATACACTTTCAACAATATTTTAAGTTGCCAAATATGGCAGGTCTAACTGTAACTTTATTGAGCAGTATGAGAGCTCTCTACAGTTGATTACCATTAAACAAAACTAAGGGCAGGAGTAGTCCGGGAAGGAAGTCAGCTTCCTAGAACATGAAGAAACTAAGGGTCACCCTGGGGGTAGAGTGGATGGATGACATAATGGCTTTCAAGGTTAAATTTACTTTGAAACAATGGCTTTTCAACGCCTCCCTAAAGAAAGGTTGGAATTACTTCTACTCCCTTTCATGCCAAGGGCAGGCGACAGTCTGAGAAACCACACGACGACTTATTAGCAGGTTTTGCCTCGTCTACTCCAACTCTAATGTTCCTACAGGAGGCAAGATTTTGGAAATCCAAAAAGGACAGAATTTGCATGAAATGGAATCCTCTTCGCATTCAAAATACGATCTACAGAGAAATTGAACCATTACGTGAGTAAAAGGTGAAGCAAAAAATACGCTATAAATCTATTCCTGAAGCAGACTTTCAAGCAGGTCTCTACAAACCTTCTTTGTCTCTCCACACATGTGCTTAGTTGCAAGTTTATTCTTTTAAAAGTGAACCTTAAATGTATTCGTATCTAATCATTTCTTCGATGCTACATTTTTTCGATTCTGTTTGCGCGAAAGGTTCTTGTCATTGGAGAAAACTACGCATGATAGCCCATGATGCTCTAAGGGCCTTATTACGAATTCCTCGAAATATTCCAACAATGAGCAAACTCCTATTTACGCATGAGTCGGAATTACGAGTTTAAAGGTATTTACCTCATTTTATAATAATCGGGTGCATTAAATAACTCAACCTTCCCAAAATTTCGGCCAGTCAAGCCTTCTGAAATATAATAGTGAAAACCATATGAGATTTAGATACACATGAGGGTATTGATGCGTTAAACACCTACATCCGCATGTTATTCCCCATGAACCTGTAATAGGTGTTATTTACCCCACCCGAGAAATAACGTACCTCATGGTATTGTTCTTTATCTAAACTGATAAATAGCGCCTTAGCTCATAATCATACCCTAAATCGGGAAATTATGCTCAACAGATTAGGGGTTGAGTTGGGCATGGCTGTGAGGCCCACATGTTTGTTATTCCACCCGCCGAGCATACCAACTTGTAGTTAAATGGGGTTATAGAAACGCTAACCATGTTCCAAACTTGTTAATGATGATAACACGAGCATTAAACCAGAAATAAATGCCTTTCTGTACTTCATTCGTTGAACTAAAGATATATTGTTGAGCAATTGCTGTTACTCATGCATTAGTCAAACATGTTGAGAAAGCATACACACACAACTTGGAATCACTACCGTAAAATGTTACTTAGGAATGACATAATTCGCTAAAGAACCAGTTCTGAATGACAAATTTCAAATATTGCAAAACCTTGCTTCCCAAATAAGGCTGTGGCATTTACTGTGCAGAAAGCAGGCCAGGCCTGCACTGGGCTTGCTTTCACTACAAATCTGCTTTCAGCATCGGGGCCCAGTCACTAAGACATATACAAATGTGCTCCTTGTTTTACTTCTATGAATTGAGTACATTCAGAACTTTATAAGATTCATAAAAATCCTAAAGCACACACACCTAAATGTACGAAAATTGTTGGAAGTTTCCATTGTGGAAAATGTCACCTGTTTATGGTTTTTCATAAGCCTTCTTGTACTTTTTCCATCACAGGGAAAGTTATCCTGCTCATGGTGCATGCCCCAAACTCCTATAATTCAGGGTCATAGTCTTTAAATGTGATCAGAAATAAGCTGGTCTACAGTGTCCCTGACAACACAGGGTACTGTGGTTTGGTAACTTAAGTTGTGTGTCTAGTGATGCAGCCAACGACACCTTGACAGGAAACACGCGTAGTTTTAAAGCTTGCAGACACACTGATGTGAGGACTGGGCAAGGCTTAAATAACTGATGGGTAATACATGGCATTATTCAGATACCCTTTGTTTCGTGAATAAGCCACTGGAATGTAACCCAAGTGAAGTTTCAATAGTCTTTGTAAATTTTACACTTGGGCATGGGTAGCCTCATCAGTTTGGTAAAGTGTGGCCGTGTTTCGAGGTTGGGACATTTTGAGGACTAACAAATGGCTGCATCTCAGCAAAACTCGGAACACTCAAAATCCCTCGAACCCAAACGCCATGCATGGGCAGCGAACACGTGCAGGGATCTGCTGGCCCCCTAGCAATAGCACAGTTGAGACAATGAGCACATAGGGAGAATATAAGGACATCACGAGAGGAGCCACTAGTGTGCCGACATGCTTCTCATGGGCCACTCTGTGGGGTAACCACTCACATACAACCGCACCGTTGAAAGCTGTAGCAGTGCACTGCTTTGCCCGATGGCTTATATTGCTGTTAAGACAGACATAAATATGGGTAATGACCGAAAAGGCTGAAAAGTGCTGTTGTAATTTGTTCGCATGAGTGTGAGCAGCGGAACCTGATACCCAGGTGGATCCATTCAGAGGGTCAAGGAGCCTTCCCGTGATTTCCAAGGAGCCAAACATAGTCTGACTGTTCCCCCATTCCAAAAGAAAAGCCTAAAAGAAGTAGCAGGATAAAGGCAAGGAAAGACTGAAGGAAATAATCTGAAAAGAGCTTTGTAAGTGCTGAGGTGCAATAGGGTGTTTTGGGGATAAATATGGCAGTCAGACCATGACAGCAATGAGTGGCAATGAGATTGACTCCCAATAAGAATATAAAACAACCAACAGAAACAAATCAGAAGATAGTTACTTTGCTGCACTCATTGTAAGGGATCAGTCCTATATGTGTAGATACTTATTTGCCCTTATACAACTAGGGCGATTTCCTTCCCTTATTTTCTCAGCCTAGAGATGGACAAAGGTTGAATAAGGCATTGCCTTAACATCTGTTGGAGCCATACCATAAGAATTTCTTTAGCTTACATTTGCCATTATTTCAAACCTACTTAAACGTGCAACACACATTACTCAGCCATGTACAGCTTCTTCAACAGTATTAACCTTGTTCTTACCTAAAAAAAGGAGATAAGAATCTTATGCAGAAATTGATAGAAACCTTTCCTGTTAGTCAAATTATGTCACTACTCTTGTCTGTCTCAGAGGTGAGCCATTCCCAAGACTGGGAGTGTGAAACCGAACAACTTTTTTGTAAATGACTTAATATTGCTTGTCAATATCAAAAACAAATCAAAACTTTCCTAGTGATGTGTGACAAGGCGGATACATCACCCTTAATACCTATTATATTGTAAACATTCTTTTTATTCACACAGGGTAAAACTATACATAAAATTGGAGGGTATTTATACCAATGGCAGTGCGTATCAGTACTTTATACAGCTTTATGTTGTATTAAGTTTAGAGTAAGGTGCAAATAACAATTGATAAAATAATTTATACAACTAGGAAATCGAATATTAATTCAATAATTTACACAATAAGATCCCTATAACGATAAAACAACCAAATATTATTCAAAAGAACCTATCAAAAATATCAATGGTCAAAGTTTGCAATTAATTAAGGCCTTCTTTCTTTGATTCCCTGCACAATAAAGGTATCGAGATACCGCAAAGACTTTGTTCTCTTGGATCACTTTTCAATAGCCTTGCAGCTTCCCAATAGTGCCTCGCTCCCATGAGTTTGAACATGGCAAGTATCCATTTCTTACGTGCTATCTTGTAAAAAGGGCAAGAAAAACAAAAAATTATCTTCCATCTCAACAATTTGTGGACAGCTAGGACAAAATCTGGAGTTGAGACATATATTACACCATTTTGAAGTATCGACTCTCAACGGGATCAGACCAAATCTATATTGTACATATAGGCATTTGACCTGAAAGGAATAAATTCTATTCATATAGGGCTCCAACCTTGGTACACATTTATGATACAAAAACTGACCAGTTATACTAACCTCCTGGTGGATTCTCCATGTTTGATTCAGGACTTCCTCCCAATATAGGTGCTTTGCTTTCTGTGCATCTGCTTTGGCATTCTGCTCTTGTAACGTCCACAGTTCCCCCATTCCTGTTCTATTTGATATTTCCCTTATTGCCTTCAGCCAGGGAATGCTCGCATCCTTGTCAAGAGCTAGCAAATCCTTTACAGAATCCCTGTATATTGCTAATTCTTGAGTAGACCAAAGTCTAATCCAATACAGCAACGGTTTAAGCAAGTTGGTTAGATGTATTGGGTTTATAGCTAGTTCTAGTCTCAGTGATGTAATGGGTGTGCTGAGAGGGAGTTTAAAAAGACCCCTAATGAAGTTGTTCTCAACTTTATTCAAGGTTTCAGATATGGCGTAGCCCAATATCTCAGCTCTATAGACTGCCGCTGATACCGACAAAGCTCTATATACTGTAATGGCAGGGGACACTGCACCCCCAGAGGCGGCCTTATATTTCCTCCCTATTGCAGAGCCTTTCAGTTGGCTTTACTTTTTTCCAACTGGGCTCCCCATGTTAGATTATCTGTTAGTCTGACACCCAAATAATTAAAGTGTGAAACCTTCTCTAGGTGCACCCACTCTATTGTCAAATTTCCTCTGTACGATCTGTGGGGAGTTACAGTCATAAATTTGGATTTAGTTAGGTTCAGTTTAAGCCCTTTTCCTCATAAAATGCAAAAAGCATTTAATTTGGATTGAAGCCTCGTTGTTCTCAAAATTAGTAGATTGTCATCCGCGAACATCAAGATCGGGGTAGATGCTCCTCCTAGTTTAGGGGCGTCATGCCTACATTCAGACAACTTTCTCAAATCTCCATTGATATGTGGTAAATATTCTTTTCACCTAAACTGAATTTCATACGGAATCTTTAAAATAAAGTAAAATAGCTCAGAATAACAAGAGGCAGAATCCGTGGTATAAGAGGGTTTCTAAATGGGCTTTATTCCATCCAAAATGGCCGACTCGAGTGGCGGCCTTCAGGTTCCGTCACCACGAGGGTTCAGGAAGTGAAGTACAATACCTTATTGACAAGCAGTAACTTTTATAATACATACATTACAATGAAGTGAATACAGTAGGCGTAACAATTGATAAGGACATTGACGTGTAGTGTGCGTAGCTGAAAATGGGTGTAATAATGAGTAAAAAGGAACATGATTGGCTATGATGTAATACATAGGTGGATCTATAAGATAATACTTAACATAGATGCGCGCGCAGCAGCATGACGTGTGATTGACGTGCAACTAGGGGGTAAAGGGGACTTGACATTTAGCTCTACATGTGGAGACGAGAAGTCTGGGGGGTCAAGTCAACCTAATCCCAAATCATATCTAACATCCTATGTTTAGAGAACTATGTTATCCACAAGAAGAGACTCTCGGACAGAATCTATTCTGACTGTGTGCGTGTACAAGCGTCTAAGTGTCTATATGAGATGCGAGGGGCAGAAATATTCCATGGTAACAGGGCTATGAATTACTTGCATGAGGACAGAGAAGATGGGCCTTTTTCGCTTGGTAACTGGAAGAATGTTTACTTAAGCTACTAGGCAGGAATGCATCGGCTGAGGGGGAAGCAGATAATTCGAAGGTGAAATACAGCTTCTTGGCAGGCAGGCGAAAACTGGCCGAGGCAGGCACCGTTAGCTGCACAGGGAGTAGGACAAAGTTCATGGATACAGATGCGAGCTCAAGCTGAAGCTGTCAGAGACAGAGAGCAGGGAAGGCTTTGAGGACAGAATCGGGCCTACTTGCCTGAACTGTAAAAATAGAGTAACTTAGCCATATAAAGTCGGTGGCCTTTCATACTTAAGAATCGAATATCCAGCCCATTGATGGCGGATCTGACAGAGAACATGTTGACGGTGGACGCACATATATTTGCGTTTTGGAAACTGGAACTGGAGGGAACATACATGTACTTGTGACATGCACATAGAACCGTTGGGGTCCAAGATAGGGGACATAACTGACCAAAGAAATCCACATTTCCACATTCCCTCCTTGTCCCCTTCTTGCCCTTCACGAGATATCAATCTTCATCAATCCATTGATCTGTTCATATAGCATCATTTGTTCTTCTTTCTTCTTCCGGGATCTTGAACGAGAACCTTGATATGGAATGCACGATGTGGCACACAGACCACAAATCGCTGGTCCACATTGCAGGCATAAACAACAACTGAAGAGCATAAGAAGGCCAATACCCAGGAAAGATAGAACTCTCCATCCCCAGGCTGATATCACACTCCAAAACCACCCGGACCACGTCCAAGTGCCTGGATTTTCGTGTATCTGGCTCACAATCTTATGAAGGCGTGTTATAGCTTTATATACAGATGGCGAATTTTCTGGTATGAATATGCAGCAGCTGGATCCGATGACCCTGCAAGCTCCGCCCCTATCGGCCAGGATGACGTCAAGGACAAGACGATTCTGGAGAACAACAATTCTCATCACTGATTGTTCCTCTGTCAGATTGCCTAGGGCGGCTATAGTCTCGTTTACTACAGCTTCAAGAGTCTTGGTTAGCCTACGTATCAGCTTACTATTTGATATTGTACCTATATAGGGAAAGATACCTTTATTGAAATCTACATACTTGTCCCATGCCGTCTCAGTATAATCGACAACTGGGAGATCTCTACGCTCTCTTTTGTGTAATAAATGAACATTTCGATAATAATCAGGTGGAGCTAGGAAAACAGGTGGCAGAAGGAATGCTATGTAACAGGTACCATCCCAATCTAGAGGCAGACGCATATATGCCGTCTGACCACATATAAAGTAAGAATGGCGAGAAGCTCTAAATGAAGATTTACCTTGATCACTATATTCTACTGTAGTAACGCATTGGCTATGGCCCATATGTATGGAACCAACTTTTCTTACACATAATTCACCCTTAACTGGAAATACTGACATAGTGGGCAGAATTAGTTCAACTTCGGATTTGACATTCAGAATCATAAGATTAGGTGTGAAATTACCTAATTTATACACTTCATTTTCTAGATCAGTTCCTGTTCTACTGGGGCGACCCTCCTTATTAGGATGACAGACTTTGAATAAAACTAGATTCAGATTTCCCCATATCCAATGTTGTTGATAAACTGCTGTGTCTGGGTCTATGGAATTTAGTAAGCTAAACCATGCTCCACAGGAGCCATTGTGTGTGAACGGATGTGGAAAGAAAGGCAGAACTCCTTTGTTATTCTGATAGGGAGGGAGTCGGCCACACACCCAACAATTGGTGGCATTACTAGTCTGATGGGAATGATGTAACATACTAATGAAAGTGTTATTGCGCAGCGCAAGTCTATAAGATAATTCATGTGGCGGTAGGTCACTAAAAGAATGTTCAGCAGTAATATTATAAACATGTCTAGAAATAGGATGATATATGTGCAAAATCACACTCGTAATGATCATTAAAACACTCAATAAAAACAGAATTAATAATGTCCTCACACAGTAGCTACGCAGTGATTTACAATACGCCTGTCGTTTCAACATTTCTCTGGTATTTTCTCTACTCAGGTCCAAGGGATACATGTCGGAGACAATTCAACCGCTTCACCTTGGAGAGGACTTAAACAATCAAATTGCTCGACTGTTTGGGCCTAAGCTTTAATTTATAGTTCTGAGAGTCATTCCTTTCAACAAAGGGAAGTTTTGAATCAGTCTGTGAGGGAGTGCAGGGCACAGTGTCTATATCCGAGGATAGTCCATGAAATTTCTTTACGTGGCTGGAGTGTATCCATCCTTTGCGTCCCTCCACTTTCACGGCTGTTCTTGTGGTCAGCAGGACTAGCTTCGGTGTTTTCCACCTGGGCTCCAATTGGGTTTTCCGATCGAAATTCCTTACAAACACCAGATCCCCCGGAGCAACGTCATGGGGTTTCACCTCAGTGTTGTCAGGAAAAGCTGCAGCTACCTGTGAACGACAAGATTGTAGTGCAGACATCAAGGAAGCCAAGTAATCTGCCAGCATATTACAATTAACATCAGTTATTTTACGTGGTATAGGCGTCCCCCACATATTTGGTGGTCTTCCGAAGATCACCTCATACGGGGATAGCCCTGTTCGAGAGTGTGCTACCATTCTTATGTAAAATAGTGCAACTGGTAATGCTACTATCCAGTCAACACCTTTCTCCTTACATATTTTAGACAATCTGATTTTCAAAATTTGGTTATGTCGTTCCACGAGACCTGCTGCCTCGGGGTGTCGGACACAGTGGAATTTCCACTGATATCCCAACAAGAGTGAGACATGTTTCATTAATTCGGATGAGAAAGGCTGGCCGTTATCTGAATATACAACACGTGGTAAACCGTACCGTGGGAAGAATTCTCGAACTAACTGTTTGGCAGTAGTCGGGGCCGTGTAATCTGATACTGGGTACGCCTCAGTCCATCGGGAGAGAGCGCAGACAACTACCAGAACATATTTGAATCCTCGACATCGTTCCATCTGGATATAATCCATTTGGAGCACTTCAAAAGGATGATCAGGAGTCTGGAATCCACCCTGTTCTACGGGAACACTTTTTCCCGGGTTGAACTGACAACATATCATACAGGTACGGATCTTTTGTTTAGCTGCTGCTCGTAAATGTTTATTGAACCAAATGTGTTGAATGCTATCTAGCATAGCTTTCTCTCCTAAATGCGCTGGGCTGTGAATTGTAGCTATAATGGCTTGGACCATAGAGTCAGGAAGAAACCATACAGATTTCTCCTTCGTCATCCATCCCTGATCTGTCTGGATCCCTCCTAGTTCAGTCCATTTCTTTAATTCTTCTGCAGTAGCATGTGTCTGTATGTCAATTACGTCAAGTGCGGGATCCTTAATTGTCATACACTGTGTTGGTGTCTGAACTATTGGCTTTGTCCTGTCTAACGTGTGATTCTGAGCAGTCTGTTTAGCTGTTCTGTCAGCTAAATCATTGCCTTGAGAAATGATATCAGTAACCTTCGTGTGTGCTTTACATTTCATAATCGATATGGCAGTTGGCAGATGTATTGCGTCTAACAAGGCATGAATGAGGGTTCCGTGCTGAATGTGGGCACCATGGGAGGTTAAATAACCTCTCTCTCGCCACAGCACGCCGAAGTCGTGTACAACTCCGAATGCATAACGTGAATCAGTGTATACATTAACTTTCTTATTTGTGGCTTGAATACAGGCTTGTGTTAGAGCAATAAGTTCTGCTGCTTGGGCTGACAAAGTATCTATACAATTTGTCTCAATAACTTCGGTGTCTGTTGTGACTGCATACGCGGCCACTAAGTCTCCTGTACTTGCTCTCATGCACGATCCATCTACATACAACGTCAGGTCTGGATCTAACAATGGAACGTCTGTCAAGTCTTGTCTAGGTTTCGTCTTTATTTCAATAATTTCAACACAATCATGGGCTAGTGGGTCTGTTCCAATTACAGGTAATAGTGTAGCAGGATTCAATGTATTACACCGTCGGATCTCTATGTGTGGCTGAAACAATGTCAGTTCATAACCGGTAAGTCTTGCTATGGTCAAGTGTTGTGTCTGTGTTCGGTTCACAAGAACTTCTACTGCATGTGGTACTTGTACTGTCAATGGATGTCCTAACACTATTGCATCGCTTTGTCTGATTGCTAAAGCTGTTGCTGCCACTGATTTCAGGCACGCGGGCAAAGCCTGAGCTACGGGATCTAATGTACTGGAAAAATAAGCACATGGCTTGCGTGATCCTGCTTGTTCCTGTGTGAGTACTGACAAAGCAGTACCTTCGCGTTCTGTAACGAAGAGTGTAAAATGTTTGCTATAACATGGTGTTGCTAAAACAGGTGCTTGACATAAAGCTTCCTTTAGGCTTTCAAAAGCTTGTGTATGTTCCTGAGTCCAAGGGAGAACAGTCGATGTGGCTGCCTCCTGTGTGGTTAACTGAATGAGTGGTTTTGCTAGAAATGCGTACTGAGGGATCCACTGCCTACAATATGAAGTGAGGCCTATAAAAGCCCGCACCTCCTTTTGTGTCTGGGGTATTGACATGTTAGCAATTAACTGGATGCGATCTGGTGTAAGCTGCCTTCCCTCCTTGGACAACGAGTGACCAAGATAAATAACTCGCTGGACACAGAATTGCAGCTTAGAAGGAGACACTTTGTGCCCCTTGTCGGCTAGAAAATGTAAAACTGTCAGAGAAGCCTTTTCACATTCAGGTTCGCTTCTCGCGGTGATCAGCAGATCATCGACATATTGAAGCAGTGCAGTATTGACTGGCATGTGGATACTGTCAAGTTCTCGTTTCAGTGCTTGGCTGTAGATGCTGGGGCTTTCTGTGAATCCTTGGGGAGCGCGTGAGAATTTAAAGCTGCGCCCATTTAAACTGAATCCGAACAAATATTGGCTTTCCGGATCTATTGGGACGCTGAAGAAGGCATTCTTGAGATCAATTACAGTAAAGAATGTTGCTTCGGAATCAATTGCTGTCAATAATGATGATATATCGGGGACCACAGGAAATTGTGGCACAATGCACTTGTTTAGTTCACGCAAATCAATAACCAATCGGTATACTGGCGGAGCAGTAGGGTCAGTTCGTTTAAGAATCGGAATTATCGGCGAATTACATACATTGGAGTCTGTTTCTACAACTACTCCTTGGGCAATTAACTCATCAATGATTTTCAGCAAAGCCACTACAGCATCTTGTGGTAACTTGTATTGTCGCATTCGTGGTAATACCACTCCTGCCTTGAGTGTAACTCGGTATGGTGTAATGTTCATGCAACCAACATCAGTAGGGCCTTGTGCCCATAGATGTGTTGGTAAAGTCTGTAGTCGGGGATCCATGTCTCTAGATACATAGTGACCTTTAAAATCACGTAAAAACAATCTTACTCCTTCCGGAGAACAACATATTATGGCTCCTAGGGCTTTCAGAGTTTTAATTCCTAACAGATTTTCTGGGCATGATTTGGTAAGCAATAAATCTGTAGTTCGTGTCAAAGGTCCTATCGTGAGTGGAAGAGGCTGTGATACTTCATTAACAATAGGTTTTCCTGAAAAACCAAGGGAAACATTTTGAGAGCCTGAGAGGGGTGCCCCTGGAACTTCACTACGTTTTATAGTTGTACGACTTGCCCCTGTATCGAGTAAGAATTTCCTATCTTGGCCTAATAATTCACTATGTACATAAGGTCCTTCTTGATCTACAGGAATCTCGATAAGCGGTAAGTCAACTTCCCTCTCTAGGCTGGTTCATGCGTAACGCTGATACTCAGGATATTCATACTGTGCAGTCTGATACATTTGTCGTGTGGTGGTTTGTGTGGCAGTAACAGGCAACGGTGGTGCAGCTGGCACAAACTGTATTGGCTGTTGTGCGGCTGGCATGGCCTGGGAATGTGGCATAGCTCCTTGTTCATTCTGATCTTGTCTGAGTGGCCGTGATCTTTCTTGTGTTTTACCTATGGCGATATTATGTTTTAGAACTGGACAATCGTGTACGTAATGACCTGGCTTTTTGCAATAATTGCATGTCCCTTTTACCGGTCCTGCTGAATCGGACTGTGTCATACCCTTTTTATGTCCTTCAGCCGGTACTGTCTGAGACACTAGCATTTTCATTTTTGTGTCTTTCATACGTCTTTGTTCGTGTTCTTGTTCATCTCTAATTCTATTGTGATGATACTGTAACATTTGTAGCATTTGTGACGGAGTGTTACTTTGCCAGGTACTCTCGAATTTCAATATTCTATTCTTTACTGGAGGTAATGCATTTTCTACTAATTTTGTCACAAATAAATGTGGATACGACTCACTACTTGTTTTTATACCACTATTTATTCCAAAACATTTTTCAAATCGGGCATAATAGTCACTTGTGTCTTCATCATGCTTTTGTTTACAGGCCGTAATTGCACCCCAATCTTCCTTTTTCGTAGTTAATAAACGTGGCAGTACTTGTACTAGTAAACCTGGTAATGCTTTGACTTTATCCCCGAGCCCTGAACCTGCAGCTCGGGCCTTTTCTTCCGTTTCTAATGCTGTCCAATCTATCCTTTGGTCTCCCACTTCCCACTCTTTTTCTTTCAGTTTTTCATAAATACCAGCAGGTAAGAGCACCTTTAATATCGTCATAATATCAGGATAGGTATATTCTCCCATCAGCAACATGTCCTTAATTTCTCGGTGGAAACCCGCTGGGTCTTTGTCATGACTTGGTACTACTTTCTTCATTTCTAATAATTCAATTTTTGATATGGGTGTGTATACAAATACACGGTGAAACTCATTGTCTTCGCCTTTTATTGGGTGCACCTCCCGTAAGGGATTTTGTCTATCCATATAATACGGCGTTCTTTCTCTGCGGGGCAGCGGGAAAGAATCCGGATTTACAAAAAGGACATACTGTTTACGTGACACTAATATTTCTTTAATTAATTTGTTACTAGAACCTCTCCATCTGTTCGTGAGTAGTTCCGTTAATATATCAGGTAAAGGACCAGGGTCAGCATGTTGGCTCTTATATAGTATAAGAAGCTGCTGAATCATATAGATTCCAGCTAAACGTTGTTCATCTATACTAAGGTTAAAAAACGTGTGTGCTACGGTCTCATCACCGTATTTTTCAGGACTGTCAATCCAGTGAACGGCTGATCTGGCTAATTCTTGCTCATCCAGGGAATCGAGGAGATGGTAACCCCTTCGTCCTCGTAGTATTTTATCTGCGGTTTGGAACAAATGTTCAGGAGACTTTAAATTTATTATAGGCGTCGGATACGTTCTGCTATTATTTGGACATTCTGAGTGTATGGGATCAGAAAAGTATCTAGTATTATCACAGGATCTTCCTCTGCCTACGTATGCTATGGTTTCTGACTGTCTTGCGGAATTCCCTGATTCGGATACTTCATCTTGCTCAAACTCGTCTGTTTCCAATCTTTCTTCGTGAATACGTTCTATTTCTCTACGGATTTTTCGGCACATGGCTATTATACAGTTTTTCTTATCGTGTCTCCCTTCTGATATATTCTGGCTCCATTTTGTAAGAATTAGCATTGTATTCGGGTCTACCCCCGGTCGGTCTTGATTTCTGATCACACAGTTTATGAGGAAACGTAACAGTTCCCCCTGTATCTCTACTTTCTGGAATTCCATAGCTCTGTTAATACATTCTGGGTCTCGCCCTGTTTGGACAAAATGATATATTTTATCTAGATGCGTAATCATTCCTGGTAACCTCGCTAAATACTCTGCAGCTCGTCTGATACGTAAGGATGCCAGGACCATTTCGTCCTCTTTACCGACCACCGGGTCATATCTACAATCTATAAGGAGTTCCTTAAGCGTACGTCCACTTACGAACTTGGGTGTACGTGAATGCGCTGATTCTTGAAAAACAAGTTTATTTATTCTAGGTGGCGTAAAAGTATTGCTTGCACCTCCCGTGGCCCCTTCAGGGGCGTCGGGTGTGAATGGATTCGTCGAACGTGATACAGCAACTATAGGAGTCGATACCACTGTAGAATCGATTGCGGGGACAGATGCGGAAACAGATGTGCTTGCCGGAGCTCGTGTCGGGACTTGTTGTTGCACGGGGACAGATACCTGATCCTGACGTTGAACCCCTCCGCCAGGCGGTCTATGTGGTGTGGGGTTAGCATACTCGGGAGCTGCGTCGTCTAGATATGAGGAAAGAAAAACATCTTCTGCGGTTCTGGGATGCCCTTTTGGATGTACCTTAATTGGAAATAATGGGGGTGGCAAGTCTTTTGGCATTTCTGGAACAGCCTTAGGTAGTCCTTCGGCTAGGAGGGGGTACATACCACTCATAAGAGCGTTTCTTTGTCTATCTACTTGTTCTGATTTCACTCGGATACCTTCCTCAATTAACATATTTTCTTGAACTTCCTTTGAACTCTCTTTACTCCTCTCTTCTTGTCTACGTGCTTTTTCTGTACGTCTATGAGATTCTTTACGCCATAACTCAACAGCGTCTTTCTGTGACTGTCTGACTTTTCTTTTCCATAACTCTTCCTCGACTTTCATGATGCACTCTGCATCCCAAGTTCCCGCTGCGGGCCACTTTTGACTTTCTGGTAATCCCTTGGTATAGTCTACCCATAGATCAAGGAACAATATGGCATCTAAGCCATGCTTGTGGTACATAAAATGCCCTGGAGTGTCCCTAGGAGGAATGGGAACTGCTTCTTCAAGCACCCCTTTTCTGGTAGTAATCTGTCTTAACTTCGAGAAGAGCGGTATATTGACAACTGATTTGATACTTACTCTTGAATTTACTTAATACGAAAAACACAATAATCAACGGTGAACAATGAACAATCATTCATACCACAATATGCAAGACATTTGAACACTTTAAACATTAAACATTAAACATTTTAAAAAAATGACCGACGATGATGACAGTCTGCATAACTAATCACCAAGCTGAATTCTTGACAATAACTGAATACTTCGGAATACTTGATATACTGCTAAACAGTACATATACACTGCTAAACAGTGCAGACCGGATTTGTGTACCCAAATCCGTCTTGACCGGCACAACCTATGTGCTGTCAACACGCCTCCCCGGCGATGGTACTCACCGAGTAGCTCCTTGAAACGGAAGGCCTCAGAGAATGAACGGGACTCGATGACTGCGGACAGCGGACCCTCTGGACATCGGGATTTCGAAAACCTGGTGGGCCTCTGTATACCTCGGATCTTGCTCTCTCAGCTAGGCTCTGGTCGGGATACTTCGCACTTCTCACCGCCTCGTCTGGGTTGATCGCAGCCTCAGTCGCCCCCACTTGACCGGAGGGAGCTTACAGGAAATCCTGCTGGTACGCGTTTATGGTCCGTCCAGCTGTGGCAGGAGACCGGGCCTGCAACGCACCGCCGGCGCGTGAGATGAGAAAGTGTCCCTGTTCGGGCGCCATTATGTGGTAAATATTCTTTTCACCTAAACTGAATTTCATACGGAATCTTTAAAATAAAGTAAAATAGCTCAGAATAACAAGAGGCAGAATCCGTGGTATAAGAGGGTTTCTAAATGGGCTTTATTCCATCCAAAATGGCCGACTCGAGTGGCGGCCTTCAGGTTCCGTCACCACGAGGGTTCAGGAAGTGAAGTACAATACCTTATTGACAAGCAGTAACTTTTATAATACATACATTACAATGAAGTGAATACAGTAGGCGTAACAATTGATAAGGACATTGACGTGTAGTGTGCGTAGCTGAAAATGGGTGTAATAATGAGTAAAAAGGAACATGATTGGCTATGATGTAATACATAGGTGGATCTATAAGATAATACTTAACATAGATGCGCGCGCAGCAGCATGACGTGTGATTGACGTGCAACTAGGGGGTAAAGGGGACTTGACATTTAGCTCTACATGTGGAGACGAGAAGTCTGGGGGGTCAAGTCAACCTAATCCCAAATCATATCTAACATCCTATGTTTAGAGAACTATGTTATCCACAAGAAGAGACTCTCGGACAGAATCTATTCTATACTGACTGTGTGCGTGTACAAGCGTCTAAGTGTCTATATGAGATGCGAGGGGCAGAAATATTCCATGGTAACAGGGCTATGAATTACTTGCATGAGGACAGAGAAGATGGGCCTTTTTCGCTTGGTAACTGGAAGAATGTTTACTTAAGCTACTAGGCAGGAATGCATCGGCTGAGGGGGAAGCAGATAATTCGAAGGTGAAATACAGCTTCTTGGCAGGCAGGCGAAAACTGGCCGAGGCAGGCACCGTTAGCTGCACAGGGAGTAGGACAAAGTTCATGGATACAGATGCGAGCTCAAGCTGAAGCTGTCAGAGACAGAGAGCAGGGAAGGCTTTGAGGACAGAATCGGGCCTACTTGCCTGAACTGTAAAAATAGAGTAACTTAGCCATATAAAGTCGGTGGCCTTTCATACTTAAGAATCGAATATCCAGCCCATTGATGGCGGATCTGACAGAGAACATGTTGACGGTGGACGCACATATATTTGCGTTTTGGAAACTGGAACTGGAGGGAACATACATGTACTTGTGACATGCACATAGAACCGTTGGGGTCCAAGATAGGGGACATAACTGACCAAAGAAATCCACATTTCCACAGATATATAAGCTAAAGAGTGTGGGGGCGAGAACACACCCTTGTCTCACCCCTCGCTTAATATCAATCCTGTCCGTCATGCCTCCTGTCGTATTCCATCCATCCCTGGGCGTAATTCACGGGCGTTTGCGACACAGAACTCCACGAAGTGAAAAAAAGACCCAGCGGAGTTCTGCAAGTGGTGGAGTGCAGTGAGAACTTCCGTTCACGCTGGTCTTCCAGCCGCTTGGGTAGAAATTCTACCCAAGCTTCAGATCACGCTCGCAAACTTACTGTTCGCGAGCACGAGTGGGGAAAATACTCCGCAGCACTATGCGGAGCAGAGTTTTCTGCACTCCGCAAGCTCAGCGTAGTGCAGAAAACTCAGTAAACGCCGTGAACAGAGTGGAGTTCACTGCCTAGGCCTGATTCCATCTCAACTTAGCCTAGGTTTTTGCATGAAGAGCCTTCAGTATCCTTAATAAGTATATAGGCATTCCATACCCATCCAGAACTTCCCATAAGGTTTCCCTCGGTAGCAGGCCAAATGGTGGTCTCAAATCAATGAAAGCGACATATAGATGGTCTCTCTTCAAGGTGACATATTTCTAAGATACCACCTTCAAGTGAAGGACCTGCTCCAAGGGACTGATCTTGGTTCTGAAACCTGCTCGTGCATCTTCAAGAATGTTATTCTCTTCTATTCAGTCATGAAGCCTAAATACCATCTGCCTGCAAAAAATATTTTGTGTGTTATCCAGCAGGCTTATAGGCCTGTAATTAGAGGGGTTATCTCTTTCACCCTTTTTATATATGGGTATGATGCCATGTGGAGGGAATTGGGTCACCTTTTAAAATGCTGTTACATACTGTATTTACGTATGGGGACCAAATTTCGGGTTGTGGTAAGAACAGATCACCTGGTATAGGAAACAGTGTTTACAATGCTGTCATTACATCGCATTACCATTACAACGCGGTCGTTACAACAAACGTGTTGTTAGTACGCGATGCATTTGCATCGCAAGTCATTACAACGACTTGCATTAGGGGGCGCTGAGGTATTGGAAATGAATTCCAACACCTTCCCTACTGTTGCACAAACTGGAGTAGGAATAGTAATTAATACTATTCCTAAGTCCAGCGCGTCCCCTAGTGTAAGTTGTTGTAATGACTTGCTATGTAAATTCATTGCGTACTAACAACAAGGTCGTTGTTATGACCACATTGTAAAAGCAAGCGATGTAGTGCATCGCAATGTAATGAGAGATATTCCCTGGTATACCTTCCACTCCAGGCACCTTTTCTTTTTCAACTGTTTTAATGCCGGATCAGTTTCAGCTAGAGTAAAATATAGTTGAGCTGCATTGGGAGTGGGTACGCCACTCTCCCCGTGTGTGATGTTCCCCACAGTCTCATCCATTTCTTCCACAGGAGAACTATTAAATGTTTTTAAATAGTCCTGACCCTTGTACAAACTACTAAAGTGGGTGACCCATATATCTTGGTTTAGAGCGTGAGTTAACTGCTTTTAGTTTCCCAAAAACCTTTTGGTCCCCTATCTCTAGAGCTTCTGTAATTACTGATCATTATTCTGCTTCTCATTCCCCATTAGCTCTAGATAGTGCGATCTTGTACCGATTCCAAGCCTTGGCAATTTCTAGTCCTTTGCCCTTTTTTTTATATCTCTTAAAAGATTACATTTTTCTAACCAACACATTTTTGTGTACCAGAGGGGTTTGGCAAGTACCTCTCCTCTGTTCCTTCACAAAGCATGCTCTTAATAACTCCATTTGTTCACAGTGGATACTATCAAAATTGACATTCTGAATGTTCGTGAGGTCAGCCTGTGTTAGTTTCATACAAATGCTGCTCTTGTATGCATTTCTTTAGTTATTGGTCATTACTAGTGAGTCCATTATTATAACATGGGCCAATTTTGCATCTCTAAATGGGGCATAGAGAAAGTCGCCCTTAATGCTTTGTGGTCGCTGTCAGTTCTGGGAGTTACCATTATATAAAATAGATCTGGTCATTTATCGTTGTCCACCAATATGTAATCTATTCTTGAGGGGCTTAAACCTCTTTTAAAAGTTGGACATGGTGGGCAATCAGATTGTGTATTGCCATTTGCAATTTTCAGGTCATGGTCAATAATTAGATTTACAAATTGAGCTCCTACCTTTGATATGTTCTTAATAAGCTGCCCCAGGTATTGTTTATTACTGCCAGGCAATTGGCTTCAGGAGCATTGCAACCAGGGACAGACAGAATGTGTGTGAAACAGTCTCCCTGCTACAATTTTGATGACTCTCTGATTAAACTGCCCCATCAAATCATCCATTTCTCTACTATGGGAGATCAAATATATAACATTTTTTATTTCAAGGGAAAGCAGATCTCTCGAATCAGATGGAACAAGTCTCGACACTGGAAACAAATCTAGACTAAACCTTATCAAGAGTCCTCCTGACGGACGCCTTCCCAGAGAAGGGATTGCATTTTCACTAAAAGTCAGAAAGCCACATTTATATATTGAGTTAGTAGCCCGTGTTTCCTGAAGGAGCATAATATGGTGCCTATCAATAAACAAACCCCACTCTGGATCTGAGAGTTTGGGTTCAATTTGCACTACGTTCCAGGATAGCATATTTAGGGAATCACCCTTTTGTCAAATCGGGCCCTTGATATTGGTATAGATTTTGGAGGGTTGACTCCCCTTTGACAGTAAGTGTACTTTGGAATTTAGGGCACCTCTTCCCTCAGTCCTTGCAGTGGGGTTTGTATGGTTAAATGGGTTACACAGTACCCCTTCGCCTGTAGAGAAAAAATGTCTATTATGTTTAGAGGGAGACACGGAATTATGCTCCTCTTTGTCAGCTCCAAGTCAATTAATATCTGATGTGTCCATTGAGTGTGAAAACTCCCTAGATTTACACTGCATTTACTCTTAATAGGTCTGCTGTATGCCCAGGAGGGTTCAATTTTAGTCTTATCTGTAAACTGCTGTTAGATCCATATCGCAGTTCAAGGGCAATTACCTTCTGAAATAGCCTTGTTTCTAAAAAACACACCTATGTAATCCAGCCGTGAATCCTCAACGGCAAATCGTTCAGTAGCAGCTCCTCGAGTGAGTGCTGCGGGGCGGTGAGCCAGAGCGGGGGAGGGTCAGGGTGGGGGGTAGTAAACTGCGGCATACGGCCGACCGGAGTTGAGTAAATAAATAAATAAAAACAAATTACATTGCGCACGCTGCATCAATAAAATGTATTGATTATAAGTTATTTATTAATATTTGTTTAATTGCAATGTTATAGTGATAAATGTGTAAAGTAATTTATTATTAATTAAATAGTAATTGGTTGTTAATTAATTTTAATGAATTAATTGGTAATAAATGATAGCAATGGTGTGATTAATTTTAGCTGTGTGTTGTGGTTCATAGGTGTAAAGGTTGGGAAGTAATTTATTTTTAATTTATGAATGAATATTTGGTTGTTAAAAAAATAATTGGTAATTAATTATGGTAATTGTGTAATTAATTTTAGCTGTGTGTTGTGGCGTTTATAGGTGTAAAGGGTGGGAAGTAATCTATTTTTAATTGATGAATTAATAATTAGATCTTAATTAATTGTAATTAATTAATTGGTAATTAATTATGGTAAAAGTGCTATTAATATATTAGGTGTGTGTTGTGGTATTTATAGGAATAAAGGGTGGAAAGTAATTTGTATTTAATTAATTAATATATAGTTGTTAATGTTAATTATTTGATATTTATTTTGAGTAATTGTTTATTTTTGTGTGTTGTTTTTACTTTTAAAGGGGTAAAGGGTAGGTATTAAATACCTTTTATTTACTTTATTATTAGTTGTTAATAGTAATAGTTTGTAATTTAACAATCTGTTTTAATTGTGTTTTATTATGTTATAATTTAATTTAGGTGTATGTTGTACATATTATAGTGTTAAAATGTGTGTAGTCTATTAATGTTTCTTAGTTGTTTTTATTAATAATTTTTTTTATTGATTATTAATTATGTTAACTATGGGGGAAAATATAATTAAAAATGTTGAAGTGTTTTGTTATTGGTGTGGTGTTATAGGATAGGAAATAAAATAAATACATTTATGTATTAATTCATTTTTTGTTTGTAAATATTTTCTAGTTTAAAAGAATGATTTTTTATAAATGTATTTGTTATTTTATTTTATATATTATTTGTAGGTTTTTGTCTTATGTAATTAATATTATAATATGTTTTCTTTTTATATATTTAATATATTTGATTTTCCCGTTTTTAAATAGTGTTTATTTAATTTTATGATTTTTAAACGTTTTATTTTTGTTTTAAGTGTTTGAGTGTGAATAGTAATTTTTGTCTCTCTGCTATCCAACACTTTCCCTAATGTTGCAGAGTACAGTTACAGGCAGCGGTGGACGCAGTGACCGCACTCCCCTGCTGTGTTCCCTTTGTGTTTGGTTCAACAATAAGTCCAGCTGGGTGTGCACAAGCTACTCCAGCACCTGCCGTTGTTGGGTGTCAGCTGCGAAGCAGACACAAGATGAGCCCAAGACATGGAGTGGTGCACCACCCGTTAAGTGAAGATAGTTTTTCAATAAAGCATATAGGGCCATATGTAGGAAGCCTAATACCGGTCGGTAACGGCCGATTTTCGGTAAATATACCGTTACCGACCGGTATTTAGGCTTTTGCTATGTAGGGGGATCATTTCAGGATTCGGTAATTTACCGAATCGGTAAAATTACCGAATCGTTAATTTTACCAATTCGGTAAATACCGAATCCTGAAATGAGATGTAGGGAGAGTGTGTGGGTGTAGTGTGGATTCGTTATTTACCACCAACTAAAAGTTGGTGGTAAATGACGAATGTCTTAGTAAAAGCATTATTTGGCCCTTAGAAGTGTACAATGTGGCAGACATACATGCCCTTAGGGCATGTATGTGTGCCACATGTGCACACATGCAGGAATCAGGGGTGCAACAGGGTGTCACTGTGACACCCTGCCACCCTTGATTGTGCTCCCCCCATTACCGAATCGGTATTTACCGATTCGGTAATGGTAACTGGCTTCCCATTGAATCCTATGGGCCTCCTGGCCCATAGGAATCAATGGGAAACAAGTTACCATTACCGAATCGGTAAATACCGATTCTAAAATACCGACACTTACCGAATCGGTATTTTTTTACCTACATTACATTTACCGATTCATAAACACCGAATCGGTAAAATTCCTACCTACATATGGCCCATAGTCTTGATTAGGTTGTCTCAATAGACCCTTTATTTTCATCAGAATCCAAATACAGAAAATTACCAGCCAATGCGTTTCGTTCATATGCAATGAACTTCTTCAGGGCAAAAAGTGATGTGAGGTCCTTGGAGAGAATTAACATGTACAGTGTGACCGCGTAGGCCTCCTTGATAAGGGCCGGCATACGATGAATCTGGAAGGGAAGAGAAACTGCAGCCGTCAACTCCGTCTGATAGTCTAATGTTGCACTCAATGAAGTGGGAGTAGTAATTTTTTCCTTTCCGCTATCCAGCACTTTCCCTACTGTTGCACTCACTGGATTTGGAATAGTAATTTGTACCCATCCGCTATGCAATACTTTCCCTACTGTTGCACTCACCGGAGTCGGAATACAATTTTCTACCCCTCCGCTATCCAACACTTATCCTACTGTTGCATTCACTGGAGTGGGAATAGTAATTTTTACCCCTCCGCTATCCAACACTTTCTCTACTGTTGCACTCTTTCGAGTGGGAATAGTAATTGTAGCCCCACCGCTATCCACCACTTTCCCTACTGTTGCACTCACTGGAGTGGGAATAGTAATTTTTACCCTTCTGCTATCCAACACTTTCCCTACTGTTGCACTCACTGGAGTGGGAATAGTAATTTTTACCCCTCGGTTATCCGACACTTTTCCTACTGTTGCAGTCACTGGAGTGGGAATTGTAATTTCGACCCCTCCGCTATCCAACACTTATCCTACTGTTGCATTCAATGGAGTGGGAATAGTAATTTTTACTCCTCCGCTATCCAACACTTTCTCTACTGTTGCACTCTTACGAGTGGGAATAGTAATTGTAGCCCCATCGCTATCCACCACTTTCCCTACTGTTGCTCTCACTGGAGTGGGAATAGTAAATTTGACCCCTTTGCTATCCAACACTTATCCTACTGTTGAACTCTCTGGAGCGGGTATAGTAATTTTTACCCCTCCGCTATCCCACCCAATTTCCCGACTGTTGCACTCTTTGGAGTGGGAAAAGTCATTCTTACTTCTCCGCTATCTAACACTTTTCCTACTGTTGCACTCTGTGGAGCTGGAATATTAAATTTAATTCCTCCCCTATCCAACACTTATGCTACTTTTGCACTCAGTGGAGTGGGAATAGTTATTTTTACCCATTTGCTATCAAACACTTTCCCTACTTGCACTGATTGTATTGTGAAATTTAAGTTTAAATATTTTTAATAGTTGAATGTTTTAATTTATTATTGATTTTTGTTTTTTTAATATTTTAAATCATGAACATATATTGTTATTTTGTATATTATTTTGAACTTTTAGCATAAATTAAAAATAATAGTTTATTAATTGTTTTAAAGTAAATATATATGTATAGATTAGGGCAGTGCCTATGAAATAGGCACCACAATGGGAACATCAAAGGCAGTACCTGCATGGTAAGGACTGCTGTAGTCCATGCCGTGCAGGTGCTGGTGTGCACGCACACAGAGGGCACATGTTGTGCCCCTCTGTGTGCATCCACATGATGTGAGGCACAAGGGGGAACTGTTAGGCCTCTTTGTTTCCTCACCACCATGGCAAGTGTGGCAGTGAGGAAACTCGTAATATGCTTGGCTGGGCCGCAGCAGCCCTGCCACACATATTGTGGCCTCAGTATCGCTGCACCACCACCAGGGATCTCCGATTTCTGGTGGTTGCAGTGGTCCAAGGGTAGCCCAACAACCCTGGTTGTTATGGGGTAGTCAGAAGTCCGCCACCAATGCGCCCGAGAGTCTGGCTGCCCATGGACTGCCAGACTCGTAATAAAGGCCATAAGCTGGTATATGTGCAATGATGTTGAGTTACAACATTGAGGCTCCTCTTTGTCCCTTTTGTCCTTAGAAAGCATCTGCCTGAATTGATGTAATGTGCTATGCTAGGGGCCTATTACTACACGTATTGGAATTCTGAGTAATGCAGTATTTTCTTCGCTATTCCACAATAATATTGACTCAAAAATATCTTCTTGCCATAATATCATGGTCAAAATACTGTGATTACAATAACATTGTAAAATAAAATATTGAAGTTAAGAAAAGGTTTTTTAGTTTGTTAGTATAATGTCGAACTTTAAAATGTAATTTACTATAATATTGTTTTTTTAAAATATATTATATGTGTATTGTATTATGCTTTTATTTCTTAAAGGATTTTATTGTGACTTTTTTTATAATAATTATTTTATTAAACTTTAGAGTATCCTTTAAGGTATTTTTTTTTAGCTTACTGGGTTTATTGTGGAATTGGGATGGTAGTTTTTTAAGATATATGTTAATTATTCTTAATTGAATAATATGTTAATCTATGTACATTTTTAAATTGTTATTCATTTGTATACATGATTATTTTTTAATTTGTTGATTCATTTTATTTCCGGGTTGTACGGTTCATTGAGGGATTAGGTGGGTAGTATTTAAAATAAGTAGATATTTTATTTTAATCATTATATTAATCTTGTTAATGTTTACATTGGTAGTATTTCTGTACATGTTTATTTTACATTGCCTAATTATTTTTTAATTTTAGGTTGTGAAATTTATTATGGGATCCATCAATAGTTAAAATAAATATTAATTAATAATAAATATCTTTTTAAAATTGCACATTTATTAAATTGTTTTTTTAATAGTGTAATTAATTTTAAATTACAACTATTCCTATTAGTATTAGTCCCTTCCACAGTGCTTGTTGGGGCTGGATTTAGAATAGTACATCTGCCACTTTCCCCAGTGTTTGCTGGGAATGGGCATTAAATAGTAAATCTGCCCCTGCCACCAATTTATGAACTTTGTTGAATTTAACAACCCCTAATATATGGATTGTCCCCACTGTTCCTCGAGCTGGAGTTTGAGCAATTCTGCCCTCCGCAAATGTAGGCACTTTTCCAGATGTTTGTTGGATTTAATTTAGAATGGTAAAACTGACCCTTGCAAACACAGGCACTTTCCCCAGTATCTGTTGGACTCAAGTTAAAATAGTAAGTCTGACACATCCTCGGCTTATGCTCCCTTCTTTAAGTTAGTTGGATGATGTTAGAATAATAAATCTGACTCTCTTAGATATATGAACTTCCCCTAATGTTAGTTGAACTGGAATGAAGCTCAACATAAAAAGGGAGGACAGTGCAAAGATCCTGCACTAGTCAAAAGTACCTTATCTAGGCTCTATTTCCTATATTGAGATAGGTGTAAAAGGCCTAGGGCATGGCCTCCATGTGCCCTAAAGAAATGACATACAAGTCACTTAAACAGAATAAGCAGAGGTTGGCCAAGCACTCAAATAAGTAACTGTAAGTGACAATTTGTAATAAATCTTATTCACAATATACAAGACGCAGTCCATCAGGATCTTCCCAAACAAAGAAAAGCGATGGCAGAGTTTGATTGTAGATACAAACATTCTTTTATTCTTTATTGGTATACAAATTCATAAAATTCATGATCGCTGACGCATTTTGTCCTCATGCGGACTTCTTCAGGGCTTGCTGTCGTAAACAATTACTAGAGATGTAATATTTAAAGTGCAATTAGGTCAAATTTGCAGAGTAAATCATTATCATTTGGTTCTATCAATTGTGTGCACCATATGAAAGGATGTGATTAGCACTTGCAGTCCTCTATTAACCAGTTATGTGGGAAATGTATCTCCTGTGCTTCTGTGAGGTCGTCCGGTTCCGAAAAGAGAATCGAACTGGGACATAAAAAAAAATTGTATCTAAAATCAAACTCTGTAAGCGCTTTTCTTTGTTTGGGAAGATCCGGATGGACTGCATCTTGTTATATTGTGAATAAGATTTATTACAAATTGTCACTTAAATTTACTTATTTGAGTGCTGGGCCAACCTCTGCTTATTTAGTTGAACTGGAGTTAAAATAATAAATCTGATCACCCTAAGTGTATCCACTTTCCCAATGTTTGTTGATGTATTGTTGGAATATTAAATTGTACCCCTCAAGGTACTGCACCTTCCTAATGTTAGTTGGGCCAGAGTTAAAGTACCAAGTCTGCCCCCTCAAATATAAGCACTTTCCTCAGTGTTATTTGGACTGGAGTTAGAATAGTAAGCTTAGACTCCCAAAATATACACACTTCGCACAATGTTAGTTGGACTGAAGTTAGACTAGTAAATCCGACCCCCCAAAAATATATACACTTTGAACAATATTTCTTTGACTGGAGTTTGAATTTTAAATCATCCTACAAGTTAATGTTTTTCCCTCAATGTTCGTTGGATTGAAGTTAGAATAGCTCATATGACCTCCTTCCATCAAATGTGTGCAATTTCTGCAACATTCACAGGTCTGTTGTTAGAGTAGTAAATATCAGCCCCTCCAAATAAATGCATGTACTTCAATTTTAGCTAGACTTTACCTAAAATAGTAAACCTTACCACCACCCCCCCCCAAAAAAAAACATATGCACTTCCCCAAAGTTTCTTGGAATAGAAATTCTGCCTCCTGACCGTCACACCCATTTCTGCATTTTTCTTAATCTTTGTTGGATTGGATTTATATTACTGTATTTTAAATATGTTTTAATTTGAGCTATGTTTATTATACCTTTTGGATTGGGGTTAGATTAATAGGAATTACTTACCCTTGTTTTTGTTTTCATATTTTTTCATCTTGCTAAATTTAAATGCATAGTTTTATACATTTCTTTATTTATTGAATATTTTTCTGGGTTTGTTTTTAGTATTAAAAATCTTTGAGCTTCTTTCAATGTTTATGGAGTATATAAATAGTAGTTTCTGTTATATTTTCTTTAATTTTTTTTACAATGGTTTAATATTTAAAGAATGTGGACCTGATTCACAAAGGTAAACTTACACTTTTGTGTAAGCTTACAATTGTTTGCTATTCACAAACAGATTCATGAGTAGTATCTGTATGAATACAGAGAGGCCCATTAGGATGTAGGGCGGATCGCCTCCGCCCGCACGGCAGAGGCGATCCGCCATACATCCTTCCCCGCCCGCCACCCATTTACCCCCCTCCAGATTAGTATGGCAGGGGTACCGCGGCGGACGAGAAGACCATCCACCGCTTTTCTGCCCGGAAAAGGGTTTAATAAGGTGGCAGTGTCTGCTAGACACGGCCATCCATATTAGCATGGAGGCGGAAACAACGCCACCATGGAAAGGCATGCAGAATTCTCTTCCGGGGGCCCTTTGCGGGCCCCCAGGGTATTGGGGGGGGTGGTAGGTGCACAGGGGGGGTACCTATGGTACCCCCCTGCATTGTCATGGACGTGGTGACAGGCACCTCGCGGTGCCTGTCACCTTGTGCATAACAATGCACGCAGTGCATTCCCAGCATTGTGGCAGGCGGTGCTCACAGCACCGCCCGCCACAATGCTGGGAATGGAGGATGCCACGGTGGCGGTGGCATCCTAATCGCCGGTGCGGTCCGCATTGTGTTAAAAAAAAATTATGTTTAAATTGTTCAGTTTTTTAAAAACTATTGATAATGTTATATTTGTTTTTATTTAAAAATGATTCCGAATGTAAATTATTTATTGAGTTTCAAAATATTTAATTATTAATCCATAACAAATAGGTTATATGTATTTGTACAAATAATGTATTACAATTTTGAAATGTATGTATATATATTGACAAATCTATTTGTTTAAAAAATATATTTATCATAATAATGAAACTTGTATTTTACATTTTAAAATGGTTATTCATATATAGATAGATATCTACTAATATAATATCGATATTTTACACCCTGATATTTTTATAATCAATATTATGGTACAGCATATTAGATGTGTGTAAAGTCAATCTTTTTTATGGCGATAGTTTAACATTGATATTTTTGCACAACAATGTTTTTGGGGCCATACAACCAATTTCTGCATTGGGAAAACTCAGAATGTGCTGTAAAAAATGCATCCTGCACACTTTTTTTGGAGGGTATATTTCAGCAAGTCCATTCTGCCGAATTATAGTGTGTGAAAATGCCCTTGAATTACTGTGTGCGTGCTGATTCTGATGTAGAGAGCACCAAAACCTAAATGTAACTTCCCACTGTAAAGGAAAAGTAAGAATAGGTTTAGTTTATTATATTTAGAAAATTCTGTGGTACAGGTATCATATTTTATGAGTATGATAAATATTGCGATCACCTCTGAGACTCTAGTAAACATGGCCTAAGAGAAAACATTTAAAACAAGTACTGAAATGAGCTTCAAATTAAAAAGGAAATGTGTTCAAGAAAGCCCCTGCAGGTGAAATGCCACTAGACTCTTTCATCCTTTTTTTCCCCACTTAGATTTCCGTTGAGTTTATTATCCCCGGTATGTTTTCCAATGGGCTTTTATGTTTAGCAAATTCAGCAGTGACCCGTGCAGGTAAGAGGGGTGGGGCGGTGGGGTCGGGTGGAGGGGGGATTTCGACAGACGATGAGGAAAATTCATTATTTATTTAATTTTACCTGGTGGTCATCTCTTGAATCCCCCTAACCCGGCCCCACTGCCCCACTGATCTTACCTGCATGGGCCGCTGCTGAGCAAATTGCTGGAAATTCAGTACAATATATCTGTTAACTGAACTCTCAATATCGTTAATGATACCAGGCCAGAAATGTAGTTTGCCTAGACTATGTTTATATTTTATAAAAATGAAGTTTAAAAAGTTGGTTGAATTTTTTAAACCCAGCTCTCAGTCTAGAATTATCCTAAAATGAATGTATTACCTGCAATTCACTGCACCTATTTTTTGTATATCTATATAAATTCATGAAGAACAACATTATAGTAATAGTGTGTGAAACATAGACTGAAAAAGAATGCCTTAAAAAGTATACAATGCCAAAATATTGACAATACATTATCTTTTCCCTGCAAAAGCTTTAACATGCATCTAATTTCAGTGTAAAGCTCTTTCTCCCAAAATGTTAAAAACTGAGGGCTATATGTATGAACACCTTTTCCTGTAGACATAGAATGGGTAAAACCCTTTGATACATCTGGCCCGGAGTCAGATGGTAAACCACCCCATTAAAAATGAGGTAGAAAGTGAATTTGGGTATATTTATGAACTAAAAAGGGTTAACTTTTAGTTGGGGGCATTTGTTTTATGTATACATTTTTCAAGCTTATATATTTGCAATTTCTAGTTTTCTAGTCTGTTTTTTCTCATAGAATCAACAAATCTGTATTCCAGAACACAAACTTAAATGTTATGTAACATAGAATGAACATTTGATTTGGCCCAGCCTGAAAGTGCTTGTGGTTTTCAGTATGTCAAATTGGAGTTGCCCTCAAAAAAGGGAATTTGGGTCACTTTCTAAATTGGCCTCCACATGGAATAATGGAACCAGAATGAAATTGCCATGTTTAATTTAAAGTTACCAGAGGTCAGAAATAACAGTATGAAATCGTGCCCTGATGGCCCTTCATTGAACATTTGATGATTGTGTATGTATGTATGTATTGTAAATGTGCCCCTTACATATATATTTTTGCATCCATTATTTTACTCTCTTCATTTTGTTTTTGTTAACAGGTTTTCACCAGCAATCTTCTTCTACTTGATCAGTGTGGTCCCATCGCTGTGGCTTCTAGAAATTAATTACATCCCTGAGGTATTTTTATTATAATGTAGTAAATTATACAGGCATGTGTTATTTAAATAAGGCGGGGGAAATAGTTCTCTTCAGATAAATCTTCTCTCCTTCATTTCCTATTTAAATTGAAACATACAGAAAATCCAACTAATTGGCAGTTTTTACGCTGTTGTAAGTACAGTTTTCAAGCTTGAAATTCCACCTAATCTTATTCTGTGAATCAGGATGAACAATTTACTTTCATAGTTGCACTTTTGTGCACCTCATCACAACATATTTCCATAAAAATATTTGTCAAACTATTTGCTTGCTGATTATGTGAGTGTAGCATTACCTAATATTGAGAAATAAACAGCTTTGTAGGACTACCATTTGTTAAAAACCGTAAACCTGAGTTACATACCCAGCCACACATGCAGGCCTATAACGAAGGAGATGGCTTATCACAAACAGTGTATCCCGAGACTAAAGAGCTATAAGGTTATATAAATATTACACCCACTGAAGCCAGACTGTTCTAATTTAAAATGGAGAAACAGAAAAACAAACATTATAATGTCGGAGCAGAAGGCTTTTATAGCAATTATTAACACTGAGCAACTTAATTGTCTAGTATAGCGCTTCAAACATTATAATGTTCTACTGTAATGTTATGTAAACTATACTGTGGAATAGCATGTGTTACCATTATGGGGCTCATTATAATTTGGGTGCGGAATCAATTCCGCCCTGCATGACTCGGTTATTGGACCAAACGACACCCAGTCGGCGATCCCGGCTCCCCCATTAGGATGCAACTGAACACTGTTCGGCCGCATTCCTATATTTCACTATGGAAGCATGTATTACAGCCATAAACCAGCCGTAATGCATGCTTCCATAGTGAAATGGGAGGTGCATTTCACACCTGCACCCTGTGGCAGGCACCTCACGGTGCCCCCCCGGCCTCTCAGCTGAGGCTGTACACCAAAGGAGGGCTTCCTGGGGGCCCCCTAACACGCTTTCCGACATGGTTTCCGTGTCAGACAGACCACTTGGAAACCATTCCAGAAAGCGTGATCGTAATCTCAAGGGTAGAAAGAGACGCTCTTGAGATTACAAGCCGGATTCTGACTGGTGGACGGGCTCTCCAAGACAAAAGCCAGCCGGATTGACCGTCCGGTTTCCTTTCTGACCGCCTCCATCATAATAAGTCAGTCAGAAAGGAAACCGACTGGCCCATTACAATGCAGTCGCAGCCTTTAGGGCTGTATTGTAATCATCCCCTATGTGTGTCTTATTTGCTCCCAATTGAGACTTCACAATTTAACCAGTTGAATTGAGTTCTAACTGAGCTCAGCAGAGTGTTTTAAGCGAAAAGCTTTTTGATACAGACACATTTTGAATTTCAATCTAACCATTGTGTGATCCCACGCTTCTAACTATGCTCTGCTTCCTGTGTTCTCCTATTTTGTACCCTATAACATTTCTCAGTCCAGAATGCATACCTTGGTACAAAACTTCTATCATAAATGTTCCCACTGTATAGAAATTCTAAATTTTGTCCAGATGACATGGGAACTCATGCTTCTTTATGAACATCATACCTCAGTTTGCAGAAATTGTACTGGGAAGAGTTAAATAGCAGATATGGGCATGATATACAGGAAGTGCTTCTGCCTAAAGAAATCAAACTAATTTATCAATGAAAGTGTATCAGTGTCATATCTCATTATGAACAGTGGTGGCTGGCTAATTAGGGCATTCATATCACAGTCCCACTAATTTCTAACCGCCACCTATGTTCTGTGATTAGCTAAGCGGAGGATCTGAACACAAACACTTGCCTTAATTAATGTCATTCTTGCCCATGCACACCGCCTGTAGCTGGAGGGCACCTGAGCCATCATCCTCTTTCAACTTGCACTGTGCATGTAAAAAACACTGCAGTGAGGAAAGGACTGCCCTTATAAACCCTCCTCCCCTTTAATTGCTTCACACTCGCAGCCTTGGACAGAGGAGTTAGGGACCTGACGTCGATAATCTTACAATCTTAACAGCTTCTTGAGCCTGTTCCTGCTAAAGTGCTATGACATCTGTTGGGGGTAGGCAGGGGATTTGCAATGGGTTCTGGCATAATGCTGTCCGTGGCATAACTTGCACCCCCATTGGCCATAAATGGCATACTGACAGCTCAGCATAGCAATGCCCATCATTGACATGTTGCCAGCAGTCTCAGGATAATGGAGGTTATGGTGTACTTGGTATTATATTGGTCTTCATTATCATATTACGGGCCTTCTTGCCATTACTGCTGCAATCCATGACATTTTGGCAGCTTTAGCATATTGATGTCTATGCCAATATATTGTGAGCATTAGTGGCATAATTCTGGTCATCAGGGGAATAATGTTGGCCCTGGGATAATTCCATTCTGTGTTCAAGTAATTCAAGGAGGCTGTCATGTTTGACCATGTCAAAGGCTGAGGATAGGTCTAGAAGGATTAGGAGGCAAGATTTGTTCTGATCTAGCATTTTAAGCGCGTCTTCAACAATGTGGGTAAGGACAGTTTCCGTGCTGTGACCCTGACGGAAACCGGATTGGAATTGGTCAATAAGGTGGAACTGATCAATGTGATTGCATAGCTTGGTATGTACACATTTCTCAAGGAGGTTTGCCAGAGAGGGAATGGTGGAGATGGGACAGAAGTTATCGGGGTTCGTATGATCCGCTGTGTTTTTTTTTAGAATGGGGTTACCTGCCCTGATTTTATGCAGGCTGGTAACGCCCCTTTGAGTACTGAAGCAGTCACTATCTTAGTCCAGAGAGGGAGTAAACAGGTTTTAATCTCATTGAAGATGTTAACTGGTAGAGGGTCTCAGAAGTGGTTTGACGGTTTAAGTGTTGTTAAGATATTAAGAACGGCATTTTCATCAAAGATTTTGAAAGTGTCCCACAGCGCGTTGTTTTTGAGGTAGAGCCCATGTAGGTCTGGGTGCTGAACGATCATATGCTGGCCAAGGCTATTCGGGGGTATCATCGGGAGGAGCTCAATTGCTGTTTGGAGATCACTTTCAATCTTTTTAGACTTTTCAAGAAAGAATGAGTCAAATATGTTGCAGTTTGGTAGCGGAAGGGATCCCATTGTGCAGAGGTTGGGTTTTTGAGTAGATTGATATTTGATCATTTTGAACAGTTTTCTTGGATGATTTTTGGCTTTGTCTAGTTCAACGCTAAAGAAATTTGCTTTGGAGTTTCTGATGTGATTATTGTAGGTGTTCCTGAGTGATCGCAGGTGCTTGAGGTGGTATAGGGACACTCGTTAGGCTAGTCTCAAATTGCGTCTTTCTTCATTTAGGCTCCCATTGTACCATGGTTTGGAGTCTCTAGTGGAGAATCTTTTTAGCTGTAACGGCGCAACTGTATCAAGATGGTCATCATGGAGTTGTTGCAGTGGTTTGTAAGGTCATGTTCATCTGACATGTCCGCTGGAGAAGGCAAGGCGTTATTGCTGAGGGATGTCAAGTCATTAAGGTCTAAGTCACGAGGGATCCTTTTCCATTGTCTGGGTTTCTTAAGTTGTGGTTTATGTATCCTCACTGGTTCAGTGATGAGAAAGGGGATGCAGTGGCGATTTGTCCAGTAGCATGGGATGATAGATTCGAGTTGAATGGAGTTTGATTTAGGAATGTTTAGGTCTAGGGTTGCACCCAGGTTGTGTGTAGGGCTGTCACAGATTTGGTTCAGGTTAAGGTCCACTAGAAAGGATTTTAGGCTGTTTTCTCAGAGATCATTGCGGCCGTTCCAATGAAGGTTGAAGTCTCCTAGGAAGATCTGGTAGCAGTGTTGTCCTACGTTGGTAGTGATGATTTCCAGGATTTGTTCGATGAACGTGAGGTTGTCTCGTGGAGGGTGGTAGATCATGTGTAGTGTACATCGGGGTTTGTTGTTACTCACAAGGTTTATGCAAAGGTATCCGCAAGCGGATAACTCGACGGTTTGTAACTGATTCACCGCGAGGTCACTGTGGTGTGTGCAGGCAATACCTCCACCCAGTCCATTCAGTCTGTCTGATCATATAATGTCATAGCTAGGTGGGATTAATATGTCCTTTAGCCATATTTCTGTTAGGAGTAAGAGGTCAAGCTTGTGGGCAAGGATGAGGTCAGCAATGTCCACTGCTGTTTCTTTGCCGATCTGCAGTTTAGTAGCATGCATTTCAGGTGTGGTTTGGTGTCTACTGAGGTTGTCGGTACAATGGGACCTGCTTAAGGTTGGACTTATTTACTTCTCTGGAGTTAGGGCAAGGCTCTCTGTGTGGGTTCGAGGCAATTGTTAGAATGGTAGTCAGGTTAGCTTATTTATACTAAAGAAAAAGTTTGTGTTTGACAGCAGATTGTGTGGGTGTCCTCAAACTGGAAAGCTGATGCTTGGGTACACAATGATTGTATTTCTGCCTTATATTGAAAACTGATATTTGATTTATACTTCAAGATGGGTTTAGGAGGCTTATGTCTAATCTTGGTGTATTGGTTACAGTTGGCAGTTATATCTATGGCTGTTATTTCATGACTCACAAGGAAGCAATTCATCATCAATACTGTTAAAGGTGTTGATGATGTTATCTCTAATGCCGTGGGAGGCCAGAGCATGTACGATTTGTGTAATCTACCTACTGTTTGATTCTGTGAGATCTCTGTAAAATGCTGTATTTGTCTTGGGTCCTTTTTTAAATCTAACTCTACAACTTGTGGTTGCGAGAATTGTACAACGCTTGCTTTTTCCACCATTCACCTTCAACAGTGAAGAGGTACTTGGAAGGGTCATGTTGAAAAAATTAAAAGAAGTGGCCTATAGAGGTGCATACCCAGGTTCTTTTAACTACCTGTAATACCTACAGTTATGTAGCCATTTTGTGAAATTGTAAGAAATAAATACAACATTTTTCTACCATTTTTCCCAATGTTTGTTGGGAATGGTTAAACTATATAACAACAAACACATGGCTTTCACCTCAATAAATTGTCAGCTTGTGTATTTTCTACAGTTTTCGAGCTATATATGAAAGGAAGTGAAACTGTAAAATTAGTTTACAGAATGTTCAAGTAATGATGAATTGGAAAAGTAGTATTTACATTGCAAAATACGTTTTTTATTTTTGTCTTCATATTTTTTTATTTTTCTGTTTCATGTGTTTCTTGCTGTGTTTTAAATTATTTTACCACCTTGCTAAAAGTTTCATAGGAGAGAAACATGTGTCCTGTGAATTACAGTGTAATCATAATACTAAAATGCTGTTCTTCACAGGAAAGCAATGTTAGCAACAACTGTTTATGTGTTAATTGCAATGTGTTTTCTACATTTAGTTACATTTAGTGCAAAAACGCAGTGGTCTCAAATCCCATATTTCACATGAGGAGATCTTGTTTCAATGATATAATAGCCCTAGATTCACTCTGATCTCCTATACTCCAGCTAATTAGTCATTAATTTAACTCTCACCAGTTGAATTGTTGTAAGCAATTTCCATATCAGTAGTAAATAATAGTTAAGAAAAGATGACATTGGACACCTGCTTACATGTTCTGCAACTGTTTTTCTCATCTACCCCTTGCAATGATAAATGAAACATCATAAGTATATTTCTATCAACTTGAATAAAGGAAGTCTGAAGTAACTGTTGGATTTTGAGATCAAGTTTCTCAGTCCGGGGGAGATAGCCAAGAATGTGCCTTTGATGATAACATACATTAGTCAGAGAAGACAATGAGTTCTTACATATTGTTCAGCAGAAGTGAGCAGGCTGTTTTCATCCTGAATTGACATAAGAGTCATAAGAGCCAGAATGAAAATAACTTACTGGATCTGATCATGAATAAGGAGAACCAGCCAACTTCTAGTGCTTGCACTGAGCAGTAAATTCAACTTACATCCAGAATTCAGTTTTCCAGAAGGAACTTTGACAAATGTTCATATTTGTGTAAGAAGCAGGATATTGCACAAAATGTGAAGCTGTGACCTTCAAAGCCTGCAGTTAGCCACTGGGATACACAGAGATAACTATGAGCCACAAATTAGTCAAGGGCGATACAATTACCAGTGGAAAACAACATATATGATAGCCTCGTTGATGTGTTCCTTTTTTACATCACTGCTATTCAAACCGTATGTGAAGCTGATAGGAGTCTTGCTGAGCCAGGTGGATAGCTCTACTCCCTTGTGTTTGGAGGCCACTGAACTGCCTCACAGGTCTTTACTATAGTGAGCCACAGGCAACTCAAACATGTCATTGGGTGCATTAGAAACTAGAAGATGCTGAGACCCATCCTGGAGATGAAACCATTAGTGACAGATTTCCTGCTTCTGGCAGGGAAACTTAAATATATGCCCATAGATGCATGGCTGAAGCAGTCTTTTGAAGGGTTCAGGCTTCACTCTCAACATCTGCAAGATCCCTGAATTTCACTCTTAACCCTTGTCTATCATCATCTAAATTGAACTGAGTGATTCTCTAATCAACAAGTTATCAGCTCCATGAAATCACACATAGATGCAGAGAGAAGGCATAAAGTGTCCCAGATGGATGCTATGAAGTAGGCTAGTTTTGCTGCTGCAAGGGGATAATATTCATATGTACTATAGCAGACCATGATGTAAAAGTGCATCACTGAGTCCCATCTTCAGAACAAATAAAGATGTGAATATCCCTTCCCTACAAATCCTACATGGGTGTACACTCACCCTGTTTGGCTACATGTGGGGCTGACATTGCAGAAGGTTTTAGCGGGTCTTTATGATCCAGTTCAGCTTGGCACTGAATCCTATAAGGAAAATAGAAGATTAACTTCATGAAGTCCACTATAGGATTGTGAATTAAGACATTTTACCTACCAAGGTGTGTTGAATCAACATTAGTATTGCTAGCTCGCCTAACTCCTCCCTTGCTTTCCTGGATAATTTATTGTATGTACACCTCGTTTAACATGCAACGTGCTGGCGAGAGACTGCATTACAGAAATCCTGAGAGGAATTCTCTGCCTACTCCTGTCGGCCAGTCTATGTTCAGGAAATTGTTTCTGGTTCACAAGATGCTACTTCCAAAATTCCAAGCAAACCACGCCAAGAAGTTACAAAGCTCAGATGCTGTAGTTGTAAAATAGCCACATCATTGAAGTCCCAAAAGTTAGGGAAAAATTATGCCAAGTCATAGGCAAGGCCTAAGATCTGCCAAAGGCCTTCAGAACCCTCCCTATCTACATAGGGTCTGATTCAAAACTTATTTGAGCACATATGTTACACAAAAAGACGAATTTATCAAGCAATTTTAGGTTTGTGACTTAAGAACCTGATTTTTCACTTGTGAATAGATTTACTCATACCGAAATTTACATCAGTCTTGTGCAATGCTATCTGTTAATTAATCTTCTCACAAGAGCAGAGCATGGGTATTAGTTAGTGGTGAGGGCCAAAAGGTAGAAAACAGGCGCAAATTTGACTGTTTGAGGACAATCAAAAACATTTTTCAGATTGCTTTCAACTTATGTGAAGAGCAGAAGTAAATGCATTTCAAGGAAGTAATGAGGGGGGAACACATTCGAATTTGGGAAGGATTTAAGAGAAGAGATTTCTGGAGAAACAGTCAAATAGATTCATGGTTGAGTACAAAAGCACATGTGAAAATGTCCACTTACTACATTTTCGAATAAGTAAGAGCTTATGTATTTGATCCTTGGAAGACATCACAGCCTCAGCCTCCCAGCAGCACACTTAGAATTATCAGCAAAAGTCGCCTGACTATTTCTGCACTGCACATGCTTTTGGAGCAGCATTTTTTGATACAGTAACTCCTGCTTTAAAGGAAGGCACAGTGCAGATGAAGAAATTTTGAATAATATGATGCTGGATTTGTTTTCGAGCCACACTTCCCTTCTTGACTCTCACTCTCCCAATACATACAGAAAAAAGTAAGGGGCATATTCACAAGAAAATGTTGCAGTTCAGGGCTGCGCCAAATATGGCAGTGCGCCGCTGCAACATTTTCAAAACTCAGGGATGCACCGTATTCACAGGAATACAGCGCACCCCTGTGTTTCCCCTAACGCTGGGTCAAAAAAAGCTGCATAGCGCAGGCACCCTGACACCATGATGCAACGATGCCTGCGCATGAACAATCAATTATGGTGATTTGCATCCTCTGTGCGTGCTGCAGAATGCGCACACATGGAAAGAGCAAAAAAAGTGGAAGAATTGATAATTTCTCCTCTTTGCACCATTCTAACACCTGGAATTCTATGGTGTTAGTTCTTGGGGCTGCCTCAACCTTGTAAATCTAAGGCAGCATCAAAAAGCAATGGGTGTTGTGGTGGAACACCCACAGCAACACCCATTCCAAGTCCCTTTTCTGCAAAGAACTGTGGCAGAAAGGGGCATATTTACAAGGTGGCGTTAAACCACACAAAGTGGCTTAGTGCCACCTTGTAAATATGGAAAATGGTGCTGCGCCACCAGAACGCCAAAAACGTGATGCTCTTGTGAAGCTGAGGGCTTGAAAATATGACCCCCTCTTGATGCGGGGGCTCCTTTTGTTTTGCTGCACTCACTTTTAAATGTTTTTGAGCCTTAATGCATTCATGGACAGCAGTGGACTCCTAATATATGTCCTCAATTGACCACAAATGCTGCTCCACTAAACATCTTACTGGATATCTTTTACGAACCTCTGAGTGGCACATCACCTGCCATTTGTTCATAACTGCTCAAAAAGCATTTAAAGCAAGCATAATAGAATAAAATAAAAAAGCACCCCTTATTAACTATGCCATGGAACCCATTAGGTTTCTCAGTAAAACGTCAATTTCACCCTTGCTTTTACAATGCAGTTTGGCATGAAAATAATCCCAAGACATTATATCCCTTGCAACTCCTACCACTTCCACTAAGGGCATCAGTCATCCGTCAGCAAATGGGAGACCTTTGAAGGGCAAACCGAGTTGTTCAGGTTTTAACCAACTGCGGCCCGTACAGGTAAGAGCGGTGGGGCCGGGTTAAATGGGATTTCGACGGACGATGACCAGGGCAAATTAATTATTTATTTAATTTGCCCTGGTCATTGTCCGTCAAAATCCCCCCTCACCCGGCTCAACTGCCCCACCGCTCTTACCTGTTCGTGCCTCGGCTGGTTTTAACATCTCTTCAATGCCTCATATGAGTGTGACTTATAAAGCAGTTGTTTTCGGGTGCAGCCTCCTAAACTAAACCTTGGCCGAAGGTGCACATTTGCGCTAAATGTATGAGAAACCCAAATGGAGCTAATTTCTGACTTACTTTGCAAATAGGACACATACAATTGAGGATGCAAACCTTCTACTTGTATATTTTTTCAGGTGATTTTGTAGGCATTCTTTTTGAGGATTTCCTTTTTCTGCTGAGAAAAGTTTAAAAAAAAAATCAAAGATTGTTTCCTTTGTTTTGCTACTAATATTTTATAAATAGATAAAATAAAGTAAATATTTTGGCTAAGAAATGCTAGACGTTTGGCTAAAATAAGGGATATAATGTGAATTGGAAAATATAGGCACATAAACAGACTAATATTGATACTTGGATACTAACATAAAGGCGTTGTGGCATTGTGTTTGAACTGTGCACTAATGGCCAGAACTACTAATCATTTTAAAGATCACAAATGCTTCGATTAAGCACAAAAATGGCATTTCCGAAAAAGGTTTTTTGATGCCTAAAATAGGATTGCAAATGTATACCAATTCGGTATCTGAAAGGGGCGTGCTGTAGATGGTCCTTCCAAATACTGACTCGATATGTTATGTATCGATGGGGCAGATGTATCAAACATTATGCAAACAGGCAGATTCGCAAAATCTGCCTGTTTGCAAATGCAAAAATTGCTTTTCCGATGCAGCAAACCTCATTTTGGGTTTGCGATTCGGTATTACGAAGGGGTGTGTTCCGGTTGCCCCCTCTATGTATGAATGTTTGTGACCGCAATTGCACTCGCAAAACATTCACATTTTATCAACTACTAGGTGGTAACCCATTCGCAAATGGGAAGGGGTCCTCTTCCCCTTTGTGAATGGTTGTAACACCATTTTTAAGAGCAGGCAGTGGTCCCACGGACCACTGCCTGCTCTTACAAAATGAAAAGAAAACTTTTCATTTTTCGTTTTGTAAAGCATCTTGTTTTCCTTTTAAGGAAAACTGGCTGCTTTACAAAAAAAAAACAGATTGCTTTATTGAAAAGCAATCACGGACATGGTGGTCTGCTGACCTCAGCAGGTCACCATCCCTGTGATTTTTGCGATTCCTAGGGGGTCCTAAATTGCGACCTACCTCATTAATATTCATGAGGTAGGTAATTTGCGACCCCCTAGAAATCGCAAAAGGTGTACTATACACCTTCATACATTGCATTTTGTGATTTCCTAATTGCGAATCCTTGTGATTCGCAATTAGTGAATCGCAAAATGCTATCTACATACATCTGGCCCAATGTTTTTCAACCAATATCTGGTTACAAAACATTGGTAAGTTACATAGACCATAGAGGATGTGGTAACCTATTTGTAAAAGTGCCCCTTAGGACCCCTTTCTCTTTGTGAATTAAAGAAAAAATGGAGGGCTGCGTGGCAGCTGCCAACTCTCAAACAAACCAACCTTTGAGAAACATGGCGTGAATTATTAAACAGTTTGCTTTATTTAAGGACTTCATAGGCATTGTGGTCTATATACTTCAGCAGGCCACCATCACTTCAATGGCCTCCAATTGTAAAGTGCTGCAATTTGCTACCTACCTTAGTAAAATTCTTATGGAAAAATCTAAGTTAATATCCACATTCTTCATATATTTTAAAGTATGTGAGAAAGCTTCTAGGCACTTGCAATTTTCACTTTAGTAACTGAGATGTAACCAAATTAAATGCATTGTCCAGGATCACACACTATGGGGAGTGAATACATTGTCATGGGTCAAACACAATGGGGAGTGAATGTAAGCTTATACATTTAAAATGTATAAAGCAGAAATGGTTTGATGTTGACCAGATAAAAGAGACATGCTTACACAGAAGTTCTGCCACTAAGGTGCAATCTCAGTGGCAGTATATCCGCTCTCAGAGCAGAATTTCTGATGTTCCAGGGTGGCTTAGTAAAGAACCAAATATTGTGTATTCATTAAACCTCTTCGGGTAGTAATCCACTCGAAATATACTTGCAGAATTAATCCTACCAAGGCATTAGAAAGTGTGAATTTAGGGAAGGAACTAAGAAAGAAAATCCCCAAAATGCACGTGCGTTTGTTTCCCAGGTAGAAATAAGAGAAGCTTCAAATGCAAATACACTTTTGTCTTCCAAATATGCGTGGGAAAATGTACACAGATACCCATTAATAGTCCAGGAATTATGTGAGAATTCATAAAACTTCAGAAATGCACTCCAAACGTAGGAGTTAATTTCTGCCTATTTCCTCTGTAATTAGTGAATTTGACCGTTTATGTCTATTATTATTCATTGTAAAATAATCTTGGCATTAAATTTGAAGGGACAAAAAGACAATTTCAATGTTTTTTTATTATTTAAAGTGGCCTGTGGATTAGTCTACAGAACATCCACATCTTACCACATATCTACTGGAATGTACCCAAGCACAAGTCCTTGCCATCGTCAGGCAAAGAGCCTAGGAGTGCCATCTAGGCAACTTCGGCTTTGTACTCTGGTATCCAAGTCGAGGACACCCTTAGTTAGATGAGCCCTAGGGGATGTGCTTTAGCACCATGAGGTGATCTCCTCATTAAATTCGAACACCTCTGCCCTCCTAGAAGTGACCACAGTCAATGAACACCCTTCCAATAAGCAGCAATTGTCTGCCATCAGACCAGTGATGGCTTTAAGGCGGTGCAACCGGAGCTGTTGCACTTTACGCCAAGGTTCAAGGGGTGCCCCCTAAACTGAGACAACAGCAGTCTGCACAGATCTTTGTGTGTGTGGCATTTTTCAGGGCTTAATTACAAGGAGAGCTGCGATTTGTCCTGTGAGTTTTTAATCATGATATAGTACCATAGAGTGTTACTGTTCCTGCTACCAAGCACAAGGTGTGAGATGCTGATCACAGGTTAGTATTTTACATAAATAGCTTAGATGGTTATTGCCTTTGTCACTGATCATTTTGTTACTTGGAGTTCATAAGTAGCAAGCATTCTAATATGGCACAATGAGCTATGAACTGGCATAAAAGTGAAGTATGCATATTGAGCGGCATATGTTCAGAACCTTATTGTTTTTCCCCCTTCAATCTCAATCTTTCGTTTTTCTAAGATTGCCAAAAGGAGTTCCTTTGTGGAGCAATTCAATTTCATTAGTTTGACATCCCAGTAATGCAGTTACATTTATGGGGCGGATATACTAACACTCAGCACTTGGTTTGCATCACAAAAGCGATGAAGCCTGGTGCAAAGTGTTGTTTTCAGGTTTACTCTCAGAGCAAATCATGAATTGCATTGGATAATAGCCATAAGTAGCACAATCTATCACAATGTGCTACTTTACATTATGAAGGCATGCCATATTGTGGCACATGTACGTTGCCATGCAGTCAACCAGATTTAGACGCTATTCCCTATCTACTGTGTTTGGTAAAGAGGAATTGGCATAAAATTACAACTCCTAGAGGCAAGGGTAAATTTTTATTCTCCGAACCTTTCCAATGTTGCCTGTGTGCTGCATTGTACGGCATATATACAAACTGGTAAAGTGTTAAACTTTGCGAAAGCACAGAATTTTGTGGCCGATAAGTACCTTCCGGTATGAAACCTAAGCTTGTCATCACTCAAACACCCTTGCACTAGGGTGTGTACATTTTTGAAAGGTAGACTAAGGCACACCAGCACTAGAGAGAACAACAGCACCATATCTTTGAAGATATGGTGCTGTTGTGCTCTCTCTTTTTAACTCAATGCAACATGGCAACGTTGGTTCTTGCACATCTTAAGGACTTAGCTAATCTGCCTCTTCGTTTCTCCAGACCAAACACACTTAACATATCATGCCTACTAGTATGGATGACCCGTGACTCCTATGTCTTGCAGTCCTGATTGTATTAAGTAATGTTTCTGATATATTTATGTACAGTCTTGTATGACTGTATAATATGTTAGTGATTTAAAGCTCTCTGACAGTCTACATTGGGATGAGTAGCACTCTAAAATACATAGATGTGATAGGACCGGATTCTTGCCTGCCTGGTTATCTCCAAGAATCCTCACAGGTCGCCAGGATCTTTTTATCTGCCGAATAGCGTAGAGGGGATGAATACAATTATCAAAATATATTTACCAAAATTAGATTTCATTTGGAAATGACCACTGACTCCGAATCTCAAATGTGTAAGATTTTATTACAACCAAAAACAACTGAACATACAAACACCTCAGTACAAGGTGTTGAAGGTAAATGGGCACTAACACAAAAGCAAGCCTACGCAGGATTCTCATTCGACTCAAAACAAAAAGAATTACTGATTCTAAAATCATCAAAGAAAACGATAGTTAGACCAATATCTATTTTAGGAATCATCAGTCAAAGGAAAAAACAAACATGTCTATCCTTACACTGTCTCTAAGGTGACATCCCTACTTAGCATTCCCCATCCCAGGCAAGAGAATCAAAAAGGTGTCAGAAGTGAAGACTCCCTTAAGAAGTACATTCACTTAGTCAGAGCTCGATCTAAGATGCTCCTTCTAGCTTCCCGTCTAAAACTCATCTGCTCAACCCACGGAGCACTATCCCTAATACAAAACCCCAAAATCATAGAACACGCCCTTCGGCACACCTCTTCAGCCAGGGCTTCTCTCGGTAGTTTTCCACAAATTTGTCTGGCGTCCAACAACGGTTAGCTTGGCCTTGGGTCCCAGGCACCTTCTCCCCTGAAAGTATCATCTCCACATTCCAATGCACTCCCCTGTTGGCTTTTTACAGCATCCTAACTCCTAAAACAAAGACCTAGTCTCTCTAACGAGCTAAATGTCCTTGCACCTGAAACAGAAACATGGGAACGAAAAACCATTTCACGTCTTTAAGATTTTACATTTCCCTGCAACCCAAAGCCTTTTCCGAGGGAATCATTTTCGGCCTACAACATTAGCTAACATAAGGAAATGAACAGGCCCTTCTCTTCTAACGTATATGAGATCAGGCCTTCAGAAAATTAAACACACTATTAAATCACACTCTAAGCATTAGTTCATGGTTCTTATATGCATGAATAAGTAACCTACGGGTGTAACTTTAACATGGCACACGTTTAGCCTAATACATTGCATTACACGAAAACTAATCATTATGCATTTTACTGAATACATTCACGATAGCTTGCAATGTTGATCTTCACTAAAGCATTATTACATTTCTAATCACCTCTATGTTAAACGATTACAGCAATACAATTTTATGGCACTTCTAAACATACATCGATTAATATGTGGGTGCTGACTAACGGTGATGCCCCCTACAAATTTCATAATCTCATGACGCTCTATCAGTTCCCCCCTTTGATGACAAATGTCATCCCACCACCACACAATTTCTTCCCTTGGAGAAAGAACCGACCTAAACAGTACTTGTTGCCATCCTCCCCTGTCGGAACCTCTCCATTCTCTTAAGATTCTGATATTGACTGTCCTGCAGTCTAGCCATTCGCCTCTCACTCGCTCTGAGAGCTCTTTCAATCCTGTTCCCTCTGTACCACTTATAGGGCCATATGTAGGAAGCCAAATACCAGTCGGTAACGGCCGAAATTCGGTAAATATCCCGTTACCGACCGGTATTAAGGCACTTGAGATGTAGGTGGCTGATTTCTGGATTCGGTATTTACCGAATCGGAATTTTAAGAAATCGGTAAAATACCGAATCCAGAAATGCTATGTAGGGGGCACTCAAGTGAGTGCATAATTGGTGTCTGGATTCGTTATTTACCACCAACTACAAGTTGATGGTAAATGACGAATACCTTTAAAAAAGCATTTTTGTGCAATTTGTGAAGTGCCATGTGGCAGACATACATGCCCTTAGGGCATGTATGTGTGCCACTGCACACATGCACGAATCAGGGGTGCAACAGGGTGTCAATGTGACACCCTGCCACCCATGATAATGCCTCCCCTATTACCGATTCGGTATTTACCGAATCGGTAATAGTAACTGGCTTCCCATTCATGAATCAATGGGAAGGGATGCATTATTACCGATTCGGTAAATACCGATTCATAAATACCGATATTTACTGAATCGGTAATGATTACCGATTAATTACCTACATACTATTTACCGATTCATGAATACCGAATCGGTAAAATTCGGTATTTATGAATCGGTAAATGTTATGCTACCTACATATGGCCCATAGTCTCTAACAAGACCCCACAAGCAGATCACACAAACCACAACAATAATGAGAGGCATCAACACAAACCCAAGGAACCCTTTTCCCAAGCTCGCAAACCAATTTCCCACATGACCAAATCCTTTACCAATCTTCTCCCACACGCCATCGTCAGTCAGATCCGCAATCTCTTGGTGAATCGTAGTGATGTTATCTATATATTTCTCCAGATCCTTGCTATTGTCTGGAATATACGTACAGCATTCCTGAACTTTCCACAATTTACAGAATCCACCCTCTTTCGCCAATAATACGTCTAAAGCAAGTCGATTTTGCAAAACCATCGTCCTTATCGACAACATCTCTCCGTCCACCAACAGCAAAGACCTTGCAGTATTCATTGACAACTCATCAACTACAGTCGCCAACTTTCTTATCTTCACACCATTCAAAATCACACCCAAACTCGGTATCATCGCTCCAAAGATATCACCAACCACTGCTCCTGCACTTTAGAATGATGTCCAGTCTCCAAAAGGTTCAAATCTTCCGCATGATAAATCTTCGTAAAAATGATAGCCAAGTAACATGTACCATACCAATTCGCGGGCAACCTCACATAGGCATTCCTTCCGCACACATAATACACAGTTGGAATCACTTGCACCGAACCTTGCAAGAAGTTCTTAGCAGAGTCCTCCATGGTAAAGATTTGGGGGCATATGTATCAAATGATTTTTTAATCGCAAACGCTGCGATTCGCAAAATAACAGCGTTTTCGATTAAAAAATCGCTAATCGGGATGTATGAGCCAATATCTCATCACAAAATTAAGGAACTGCTAATTTAGCGATTTCTTAATTTTGCGTAAGCATTTAAGAAATCGCAAAATGCGATTTCTTAAATGATATGTAACACGCACCCAAGTTGTGCGAATTATCCTTAAGAAATCGCAAATTACCACCAACTTCTAGTTGGTGGTAATTTGCGATTTCCTTTCAAAATGCACTTTTTTGAATTTTACAAAGTGCCACGTGGCGCACATACATGCCCTTAGGGCATGTATGTGCGCCATATGCGCACACATGCTCATTTCAGGGGTGCATCAGGGTGTCATCATGACACCCTTGCACCTTTGAAATTATTCTCAAATTGCGATTAGCAAATTGCGAATCGCAATTTGAGAATTACTTCACATTCATTCCTATGGGTCTCCTGGCCCATAGGAATGAATGGGAAGGTATTCCTTAATTGCGATTTCGCAATTTGCTAATCGCAATTAAGGAATTTTAAGAAATCGCAAAGGTTTTGCGATTGTTTAAATACATCCCGTTTTGCAATTCTCAAATAGCGATTCTTTAAAAATCGCTATTTGAGAATCGCAAATGGAGATGTTGATACATATGCCCCATGGTCACACGTACTCTGTCCTACCGAAACTTTTTCATAATAGGTCTGTGGACGTCTCACACACAACTTCCCCTTCTGCGTCTGATCTAACGCTATAGGTCCATAACTTCCCTTAGATCTGTGCAATCTCTCCTCATCAGTCCAATCTACTGGACTCTCACCTGTGTTTCGCGTCTGTGTCAGTTTTCTATATCTATCTTCTACTTGACCTATAAACTTCTTCTCTGTATCTGACAATGAACATGTCAAAATATGTCGGTGAGCATAAGCTGTATCCAATTCCAAAGTCGGTATGAAATACTTTCGAAGTCTGGCTTCTGACTTGTAATAATCGTACTTATTCAAATGCTTATAGGCTGGAACTTCAGGAAGTACTGCATCATAATTGGAAAAGAAATACTGAAATTGTCTTCTCTCATAAAAGATACTAAGCAACAAACTACAAGAAATTCCATGGGTTGATGGAAGGTGATGGTATCTAATACCCTCATCTACAGAAGAAGGTAGCTGCATGCACACATAACAGTCTTTCGCATCCATTGCATCCACATACTCATACAACAGCTTGGCATAAGCATTAAGCTTAAAGTCACTTCTAGACAGATCTATGTGAAATCTACGACTCTCTTCAAGTATCAAAGCTCTTTGAGCTCCTATAGTAACCTCTTTCTGGCTAGAGGTGGTAGGTGTAGGTGTCCCCTGTACCTCCCCCTCCTGCTCATGTGAAACAATATATGAGGCTACAAATATAGCAACTATTGCAGCTATCACTACCCCTAAAAGTGTACCTATCACTAATTTAGCTCTACAGTGTGTGTTTCCAGCATCTGCCATTTTTACAAAACTCTCAAAATTTAGTTCAACAGCAAAATGTAAGAGTCTCTTTCTCCTCCGGGTGTTGCTTTTCGAACCAGTTCAATCACCACCTTGAAGCTGGAAGTCCCCCTAGCAATTTTCAGTTCCTTATTTACACAGTCCACAAAAGACTTCCCTAGCTCTCCTTCATTCGTTTCGACGGAAAGTCTCTAACTTTGTTCTTCTTCCACTCGGGCCTAGGTTATCTTCTTCTCTGGACCTTTATGTACAACAAAGGGTTTACCATCAGTCCAGAACAATATTTGCTCCCAAGATCTGTAAGACCCCTTGCAAAATTTCAAGATGAAGTATCACCAACTCCTGATGTGGTGGCACGATACCAAAAGTCGGAAAAAACAGCGTCTCCAAAATCAACTCACAAACTTTAGTCAGAAGCGGTGGATTCAGAATATTGAGGGCCGGTATTCCTTCGATTTCCAATCCTGGAACTCGTAACAACTCTTCTATTTTCAAGTTCGGAGAATTGCTGATCAATGTCAAGGATCTCAGCCACCCTGTGCTCGCTATGCCTGGCATCAGTCACAGCGTATGTCCACTCTGGTGAGGCGTACCTTTGACACGGCACTCTTACTCTCCTTGACCTTCTCAGATTGCCTCGAGTTTAGCCGTCTCTGATTCACCGGCCAAACTCTTTCTGCTTCTGCGACACCTCTGCTCTCCCTTTGACTACCCTGTGCACTACTTCCCTCTTCGGCAGAATTTTACTCTACTCCACCCACAGCAACACTTTCTCCGTCTGAGTCAAATTTGGGGCTTTGATTTGCACAACCCCTTTCTGCTCGATCTAGTGCACAACCAACTGCATCAGCAACCCTCACAGCTTGGCTTGCCCTCTCAGATGGCCCTGCCACCTCAGCTGGATTTTCATTCACGAGAGGGGCTGTATCTTCCAAGGGTGCTGGAACTCTGCGGGTATGGGAGGCATGCACCCAGTTCGGCAGTCCCCCACATTTCACTGCCGTATTCATGACCAGTATTACTTGGTACGGACCACGCCAACGAACATCCAGGCAACTCTTCCTCACGTGTTTACGCACAAGCACCCAATCTCCTAGGCACAAGTCGTGGCACAGGTCACTTGCGGCTGGAACAGCTGCTGCTTGCACCTGCTGAGACACAGAACAGACTACGTCAGCTAGGCCCTTACATTACTCGAGAATCAAGTCATCAGTGATGTTAATCAAAGCAATAGCAGGTATCGCTGGTAATCGCATCGCTCTTCCCATGAGTATCTCATGAGGTGACAACCAAGTCCTCCTATCAGGAACACTACGGAGGCTCATGAGAACTAAGGGTAGTGCGTCGGGCCATTTCAGGGATGTCGAAGAACACACTTTTGCCATCCGTGCTTTCAAAGTCCCATTAATTTGTTTCACAATCCCAGAAGCCTCTGGTCGATAACTGCAATGCAGTCTCTGGTCCACATTCAAGGCAGCACAGAGCAATTTCATGATCTCACTATGGAAATGTGTCCCTCTATCTGACTCGGGAAACCGAACCTCGGAATAAGCTCTCTCAGTAACAGCTTAGCTACAGTGAGTGTGTCACATCTGCGTGTTGGGTAAGCCTCCACCCATCTCGAAAAAACACATACCACAACTAAGATGTACCTCAACCCATTGCACTTTGGCATCTCAATAAAATCCAACTGCATTCTATTGAAGTCACAGCAGTTCTCTTTCCTGCATTCATCTGCTGATATGTAACACACCTCTGACACACAGCTTCAGCTACTGCACGAAACTTCGGATTGTACCATGGCTGTCGAAACACTCGCACCATCGCATCTCTACCAAGATGTACTGCACCATGTATCAATCTTGCCATTGGGCTCAACAGACATTCTGGCAATACAGCTCGTCCATCGCTTGAAACCCACACATCCACATCTCCCTTTTCACGTCCTGCTTCTATCCAGCCATCTCGTTCCTGATCAGTAACCTCATCCTACCGTCGCTTTAGCTCCTCCCATGTATCAGCCACGGCCAACATCATGCTGAGATCGGTTCTTTCTTGGCTTTCTCCAGTATACCCTCCAGTAAACATGCATGCTTGTTCTGCACAAAACAGGGCAACTTCATCCGCGTAGCTGTTTCCCAACGACACAAAATCATTCCCCTTGATGTGCGCGGAACATTTGACAACTGCAATTTCTTTGGGACATTGCAATGCTTCCAACAACTGTCTCACATACTCCCCGTTTCTGATGGGTGAACCAGAAGATGTCATGAACCCTCTCTGTGACCATAACTGTCCAAAATCATGAACGACACCATACCCGTACTGACTATCGGTATAAATCTTTATCCGATTCTGATCAGCAGCCAAACAGGCACGGGTCAAGGCAATGATTTCAGCTACCTGTGCAGAGTGTACTCCCTCTAAACAAGCAGCTTCAACCACCCCGTGATGGTACACACAGCAAACGCTGCTCTCAATCGACCAGCACTGTCTCTTAGGCATGAACCGTCCACAAAGAAAATTTCATCAGGGTCAAGGAGCGGTTCATCAATAATGTCTGGTCTCGGTTTGGTGCACAGTTCAGTCACATCGAGACAGTTGTGATGCTCACAATCTTCGTCATCTACATTTGGAATAGGCATCAATGTCGCAGGATTTAAAATAGAACACCTCTTCAAAGTCACATTTTCTGCAGCAAGTATAACTTGCTCATAACGCGTCAATCGATTGTTGGTGAGGTGCTGTGTTTTAGTCCTTGTCATCAACAATTCAACAGAGTGTGGCACATAAACTGTAAGTGGATGTCCCTTTACAATACTCTCACATCTTTCAATACTGACACCTGTTGCAGCAACGGATTTGAGACATGCGGGCAACGCAGAAGCTACTGGATCTAAAGTAGCTGAGAAGTAAGCAACTGGTCTACGGACACCTCCATGACTCTGAGTCAAAACTGCCAATGTGCAACCTTCCCTCTCGCAGCTGAATAGTGCTAATGCCTTGTTATAATCCCGCATCCCACAAAGCTGGAGCGCAACACAAGGCTTCTCTCAGCCTCAAAAATGATCTCAAACAGTCTTCTTCCCATGGTACCGGATCACTCACATCCTTGCGCGTCAGCCGTTGTAACGGCTTTGCTTCAAAGGAGAAATTGGGAATCCATTGGCGACAATAGCCAACTATCCCCAAGATCATTCGGACTTCTCTCTGAGTAGTGGGCACAGGCATATTCATAATAGCCTCAATACGATCTGGTGACACCTTTCTCTTGCCTTTCTCAATTCTGTGACCCAAATACTGCACTTCACTGCAATTTGCTCGGTGACACCTTGTGTCCATTCTCTGCTAGATAATTCAGAAAGGCAATGGTGTCGATCCTGCAAGCGTCTTCTATTTCTGACGCAACGAGCAAATCGTCCATGTATTGCACCAGAACAGAGTTCTGCAGCAATACAAGACCTTCAAGGTTCTTCTTCAAGATCTGAGTAAGGATCGATGGACTCTCCGTATACCCCTGTGGGATACGACACCACGTTAACACACGATTCTCCAGCCGAAAAACAAAAAGAAATTGGCTCTCCTCATGTAAAGGAATCGAAAAGAATGCTTGACACAAGTCAATCACTGTGAACCACTCAGCTTCACATGGGATCTGAAACAGGATCACAGACGGATTCGGTACCACCGGACAACATGGAACGACTATCTCATTAATTTTTCGCAGATCTTGTACAATCCTGAATTTCCCACTCGGTTTCTGTAGACCCATGATAGGTGAATTGCATGGGCTACCCATGATCTCCTTCACAATTCCCTGCTTGATCATAGACTTAATTACAGGTTTGATCCCTACAATCGTTTCAGGTGACAGATTATACTGAGGTGTCCTAGGAAATTCTACATTCGGCTGACCTGGATTTTTACTGGGTCTATGCCTTTGACCAATCCGATCTCATCTCCACTAAGGTCCCACACATCAATTGACACAGAATCCCTCAGATCAAGTGGAAATTCCTCCACTGTCAGCGCTGGCTACATTTCTATGCACACACGCTGATTTGCAACCTTAAAGGTCGCGTCATCATCCCTCGTCTGTACTTCCACTCCCTTCGGGGTACAATAGATGGTGCAATTCAGCTTGCATAACAGATCTCAACCTAACAGGCAAACTGGACTTGAATCGCACACCACAAACTGGTGTCGATCTCTAAACGTTCCTATTCTCACCGGAATTGGCTCTGTCAATGGACTAGTCAGTTCCTTATTTGCTACGCTAACAACTTGGATTGATTGTCCCGAGAGGGGTAGGTCAGGGACTACTGCAGATCGTACAGTAGACCGGGTAGCACCAGTGTCAACCAAAAATGTTGTAGGGTGACCATCAATGTCTGCTTCCACAAATGGTCCCCTCTGGTCTACCTCTAAGACTGCTCCGAGCGTGCAGTCCTCCTCCCCTCTCTGGCACCGTCATGCCAATGGATCTGGGCCGAATTCCTCACTCCCTTCAAACATGGGCATCTGCATGTAAGTTCGTACTCCTTGTTGCATGTTCTGAACCCTAGGTGGTTGAGGAACCTGCACTTGCGGAACACTAGGCCCCCCTTTGACCATCTTGGGTCGAGTCACTGTGGGAACCATCTCAGATACAGGTACCTGAACTATCTCTCCTTCTTGCGGTATCTGATTCAAAGGGTTCAAGGGACACTCACGTTTCCAGTGTCCAATCTGGTGGCAAAGATAACACGCGGTGGTCTTATTCAATGTCGCCACATCCATCCCTGTTTTCGGGTCTATTGACTAGGGTTATTTCCCTGTTTTCTTCCTAACGTCCCTCCACTAGACTGTCCCTGAGCTGTTTGCATCTGAACAAGCATCAATTTGTCTTTCAACTTCCTGTGCTTTGATTCTATCTCATCACTACAGTACCTAGCATACCGTAAAATCTCATCCACAGGTTTGTTCTGCCAACAAATCAAATGCTGCTGTATCATGAGACTAACCTCTGGCCTCAATCCCAGCACAAACTTCGAAACAAACTGACCCATGTCTTTTGTATCTAACACGTCTAATCCACTGTACTGTTTGAAAGCCTGCAAAAGTCTCTCATAAAACTCATGCACTGTCTCTTTTGGCTCTTGCACTGTTCGATCTATCTTCACCCAATCAATATCCTGAGGTGAAATTTTCAGTTTTAGCCATGTAATCACCTGTTCAAAATTTTTCATCACTATGGGCGACGGACCATTCGAGATTGGGTCCCTGTCAGGCTCTGAGGTTGGCCACTCTACAGCAATTTTACATGCTGACCACAAGTCACTCGGAACCATAATGTCAAACAATGTATTCATATCGACCCACAACACCTTCGAGATTTTAACAAACCGATCAACCTGCTTGTACCACTCCACAGGCTTCTCCCTTAGACGGGGAAAGTCGTTCGTGAATGCAGGCAAGTCATTCCTACTCCAAGGCACATGCACATATCCTCCATTCTGTACCTCTCGTAAAGGGAAATTACCTACCTCCATCATCCCCCCACCTGGAGGTGGTGTCTCTCCTATCGTTCTCCTAGAACTTTTCTTCTTAGACCATCTTTCTTCCCACTTATCAAGCATGATCCATGCGCGCATTGCTATGATCAAATCCTTGATGTGGGTCCTCAATCCCATGATCCTTTTCTCTTCCAGTTCTTGATCACTGTACTGTAATCTATGACTTCCCTGCAATGATTTCGTTTTGGACAAATCCACATCATACCTTTTGGCCAATTCTGACAACTTCTCATGTGCAGTTCGTGCCTTGCGAGTGACATCCTTCGCTACAAAGAGTAAAACATCCTGCTCATACATGGATGTCCTCTCAAGAGGCAAGTTCCCGCTTATTATCTCATCTACCTCTGCTTTCAACCTTACAACATCTAACATTCTTCCTTTCAAAGCTCCCTTCAGTACTTCTCAACATGCTGCTCCATCTCGTTCATCATAATCACATTCCCGTTCCTGAGACCTGCTCTCTTCAGACATACTCATAGGAACAGAACGATTCACTATTGTGCCTCGTTCACTTTCTGCGGTTCTCTCACTCTGATTCTGGTTTCTCACTGGCGGTGCCCACATCCGCAAGTCTGATCTTGACTCAGCCAAAGACCTCGGCCTCACTGGTCTTGCTTCTGCCTGTCCCCGAGAGGGTTCTGCTGTGGCTGGTAATGGCGTACTCCAATCTATAGGCTTTGGAGTGTGCTCCATTCCGCTCACTAATCCATTACCCTCGACCACACTCCTCGCTCCTACAACTGACTGCACTGACTCCCAACCTTCTCTTGATCTGGGTCGTAAACAGAAACAATAGGTCCAATGGTGACCGGTACCTTTAGAGCATCCGGTAACCTCACACCTCTTCCAACCTCTGTGCTAGCTACAGGCTGATTTCTAGTACCCTCAGCTCCTGTCGAGATCTTCCCTTCTACTCTCACTTCTGACTGAGTCGGTACTCCACTAGCCCCTTCTGACTGACCTGACCTTCCTTCGCAGGGATCGGGATTGTATGGAGGTGGTCTCTCAGACAACAACCTCTCTAGTAGGCTATCATCTGTATCGCTGTCATCATCATCATCCGCACCCTTTACCTTTGAACCATCAGTCTTTACCAATAACGGGCACAACCTGTCTCCCTCTATTGTTTGTACTCTCCATCTTTTCTCTTCTGCATCCCATCTCGCATCCTGAAATGCCTTAATCGACTTTTTCACCCTTTCCTGATTTCGATCTCTTTTCCTGTCATGCTCTGCTCTAATCCATGCATGCAACGCCTCGAACTGTGTTGGTCTCGGCAAAGGTCATAAAGCCACCATCACAGATTTCAACTGGTACAACACTTCCAACCTGAAAGAGCCATATCGCGGGAAAACCAATTCACCCTCACCCTGAGTCATTTTATGCCAATTCTCAACCCCACATTTCTTGCCATATAATGTGCCGGAGTTCCTCGGGAGGGGCTTCTTCTCCCCCGCGAGTAACCACATGTTTGTCACCTCTACATGATTCTCGGAAAACTTTAAAACATTTCTTGATGAGCAATTTTCGATCACACACAATGTTTTCGTTTACTTCCTGATGTCAACCCCACCAATAGCAGCGCGACTCACACCAACCGACCTATCGCAGCGCGGCACCTTCTGACGTCACTCTTCCTCCGCTTGCAGCAGTTCCCCTCCTACACAACTCACATCTCACCCTTGCATTCATCTCATTCATACGCTGAAATAACCGTTTGTCCCAAACAAGTTACTTCTCTGACTGTCCGTCCACAGTCTCTCGAAATTGTCGACCTCGGCTGGCAACTGTCTGTCCACGACCGACCAGACAATCACCTCTGATAGGTTACAAATACTCAAATTCCACGTACAACAACCCACGACCAGTGTCGGTTCCTCACGCACTCACACATTCGCTCCCCCTATCTCGGTCCAGGTGATCGATGACTTCTCACGATCTCCTTTCTGTGGTCAACAAAATCTACCTTGGGTGTCTTCTACACCACAATCGCTTAAGCTACTCGTCGAGCCTAAGACTTTCCCGGGCTGCGCACGCTCACAGCCTGATCTCACAATCACTCAACATTCACTCCAACTCCCCAAGACATCACACAACAAATCAACACCGCAATCTACAAACATCTCACCCTATTCATACTCACTCCTCCACAAATTGCTGCTTTCCGCCGCACTGCTACTCTCCATCAATCTCCATTAGCCGCCGTCGTCCACTGTTTGCCATCCGATGAGTCACCATCACTTGACTTCTATGGGCCTCAAGACTCTCTTATCCTAATCTAGATCTCCCCTCGCTATCGGAGATAACCATCCTACTCTGCTACCAATTGATAGGAACGGATTCTTGCCTGCCTGGTTATCTCCAAGAATCCTCACAGGTCGCCAGGATCTTTCTTTTTATCTGCCGAATAGCGTAGAGGGGATGAATACAATTATCAAAATATATTTACCAAAATTAGATTTCATTTGGAAAGGACCACTGACTCCGAATCTAAAATTTGTAAGATTTTATTACAACCAAAAACAACTGAACATACAAACACCTCAGTACAAGGTGTTGAAGGTAAATGGGCACTAACACAAAAGCAAGCCTACGCAGGATTCTCATTCGACTCAAAACAAAAAGAATTACTGATTCCAAAATCATCAAGAAAACGATAGTTAGACCAATATCTATTTTAGGAATCATCAGTCAAAGTAAACGAACATTTCTATCCCTACACTGTCTCCAAGGTGACATCCCTACTTAGCATTCCCCATCCCAGGCAAGAGAATCAAAAAGGTGTCAGTAGTGAAGACTCCCTTTAGAAGTACATTCACTTAGTCAGAGCTTGATCTAAGATGCTCCTTCTAGCTTCCCGTCTAAAACTCATCTGCTCAACCCACGGGGCACACTCCCTAATACAAAAGCCCAAAATCATAGAACACGCCCTTCGGCACACCTCTTCAGCCAGGTCTTCTCTCGTTAGTTTTCCACAAATTTGTCTGGCGTCCAACGGCGGTTAGCTTGACTTTGGATCCCAGACACCTTCTCCGCTGAAAGTATCATCTCCACATTCCAATGCACTCCCCTGTTGGCTTCTCACAGCATCCTAACTCCTAAAACAAAGACCTAGTCTCTCTAACGAGCTAAATGTCCTTGCACCTGCAACAGAAACATGGGAACGAAAAACCATTTCACGTCTTTAAGATTTTACACTTCCCTGCAACCCAAAGCCTTTTCCGAGGGAATCATTTTCGGCCTACAACAATCGCTGACATAAGGAAATGAACAGGCCCTTCTCTTCTAACGTATATGCAATCAGGCCTTCACAAAATTAGTTCATGGTTCTTATATGCATGAAAAAGTAACCTACGTGTGTAACTTTAACATGGCACACGTTTAGCCTAATACATTGCATTACACAAAAACTAATCATTATGCATTTTACTGAATACATTCATGATAGCTTACAACGTTGATCTTCACTAAAGCATTATTACATTTCTAATCACCTCTATGTTAAACGATTACAGCAATAGATTTCTATGGCACTTCTAAACATACATCGATTAATATGTGGGTGCTGACTAACGGTGAATATGATGCACCCCTACAAATTTCAGAATCTCATGACGCTCTATCTGATGTGAGGCACCATTGGAGGCTGGTAGTGAGGGAATCCGTGAAGAAGAGGGTCATTAAACGCAATCAACCAGCAACTCACTGAACACCTGGAACACAACAACCGCCTGGACCCCTCTCAATCTGGATATAAAGCCAATCATAACACTGAGACAGCCATGATCGCAGACACTGATTACATCAGAGCCCCCCTGGACATGGCGAAATGACAGCCCTCATCCTCCTGGACCTGTCAGTAACCTTTGTCTACATCTCCCATCACATCTCGATCAATAGATTCAACCACATCGGAATCCAGGGGGATGCCTTCAAATGAATTGCCTCATACCTCACAGGAAGAGCCCAGAAAATCTGTCTTCCATCATTCACCTTGGAACCCAAGAAGATCATCTGTGGCACCCCCCAAGGATCGTCCATCAGCCCCACCCTCTTCAACACGCACATGAATCCCCCCTGGCCAGCACCTTCAGAAAACACAGACTACACATCATTTCCTATGCATCATTTCCCAGATCATCCTCTTGCTGCCAGAAGACCCCTCTATCACCAGTGTCAACTTTTACAGGTGCATGATTAAAGTCAACGAGTGGATGAAGCACAACAGTCTCAAACTCAGCATGGATAAGACAGAAGTAGTCGCTTTCAGGAACAGCACCTCACGATGCTTAGACGCATGGTGGCCTGCTGAACTCAGGCCTTCCCACGCCCTGACAAGCCATGCCTGCAATGTCAGCATCATCCTAGACAGCAAGCTATCCATGAAGAAATCGGTAAACGCACTCTCATCTGCCTGCTTGCACACCCTACTCTAGCTCATACAGATCTTCAGGTGTCTCCCAGTCAACTCCAGAAGGACTGTCATGCAGGCCCTCGTCACCGGCAGGCAGCGGCAACCCCTCCATTAGGGCGGAGGAGCCACTGCCCTGCCACTGGTCGCAAATAAAACGATAATAAAACGGGTTTCTAACCTGTTTTATTATCGTTTTATTTTAATCCCCCTGGACCAGCTCCCAGGACTCTGTCGAGTCTTGGGGGCGGGTCCAGGGGGATGACACTGTGGTGGGGGAGTGCTAGTGCACTCTCCCTTGTCCATTCACTGCCTGGGAGCGCAAAGTTGTAGTGCTCAGACAAATCCTGACGCTGCTTTCCTGCAGAATCATGATCAGCCGCAGTGCAGTCTGGGAGCCTGTCCCAGAAGCAGGCAGAGTGGAATGGAGCAGACGGCGGAGGCGGTGGCTATCAGGTAAGTTTATTTATATATTTTTTTTGTCCCCTGAGTCCACCCCCAGCTCCCTCCTCCAGCCCGCCCTGCCACTTTGGCAGGGGACCGGCTGTGACTGCCAGCAGGCTGGACAACAGGAACACACTGTATGTAGTAATCACCGCACGCCGACTGAAGAGACTACAGACAATACAAAACTCAGCTGCAAGACTCATCCTTGTTCTGCCTAGACAGACCTATATCACACCCCACCTCAAGAAGCTACACTAGCTCCCGATCCTTAAGAGATGTCAATTCAAGATGTTGACCCAGGAATACAAAGCCCTGTACGAGGGACCAGTGTACATCAACAAGCGTATGACCTTCCACCAACCGACCAGACACCTTCGATCCACCTCTTCACCTCATCACCTCATCGGCAGAAAAAGGAAATCCTCACCCCCGAATCCACTGAGCCAATAGCAGAGGAATATGTTCACACCTGTTGGCCAATGCTTGGATCAACCATAATAGAATGGCATGTCAAAATCTGTGACTGCCCACTCAATTACAATTAAAAAGGATTCATCGGGGGAGGAGCCAAGATGGCGACCGGGACGGCAGCGTAGACTCCCGGCTCCGTGAACCTCCGCATCCCGCACGGATATCCTGCCTGAGATCCTCAACCTGTGCTACGTGGTCGTGTTTCTGAAGGAGGGGGGCTCCCGACTGTCTGACTCCGAAGTTGCTAGCTGCGGTATCGCCGGAGAAAATCGCATCTGAACTTTGCGGCCGACGCGGCCCTGGAGCCGGGACATCGAGTGGACGCCGTGGCCGGGTGGCAGTGCGACAATAGCGGCCAGTGGTGACTGGGTGGAGTCGGTCACCGGAGCGGTGCCGGACTCGGCCTACATTTCGACATGGTCACTTCTACTGTCCAGCGTAGCGGACCGAGTGCATGACCGGGGGTGTAAATTTTGGATCCTCCGGTGGCTGCCCCTGCCTTGCTGGTGAGCTGCCCGGCCGCCGTCCGTATCCTGCCCCGATCGCGGCGGGCCGCCCCCGGATTTCTGCGGGGGCTGGTCCGTGGTGGGGACGACTGTTGCCCGTGACCAAGGATAGTTTTTTGCTTGCCCCCGGAACCCGGCCACCCGCGACGTGGACACCGCGACGTTTGTCTCGGCCCCGGTGAGGGTCGGGCATACTTGGCGGCCATCTTTGGGCGATGAAGCCTACCATCCTGTCCGCTGGGTCGCGGCGGGCCTGTGAGCGTACGACTTCTGGGAGTATGGCGGCAAGAGCGCAGAGAGCTGAGCTGGGGTACGGCGACCTCCTCGAGGCTCTTGGTACTCTTCACTCCTCCTTTGTTCATGGTTTCGTGATCCTAGGGAATAGGCTCGATGGTGTTGCGTCGGAGTTGGGGCAGTGGCGGCCCGCCTGTTCACACGAACGCAGAGACTACCCACACTGCGCGCAGGAGGATGCTGTGGCGGCCGCCCCTGAGGTTAGTGCACGACTAGACGCCCCGGCCAGTAAGCTACAGTGTGTTCGACCTTCCGAGGGCCTGATCTCTCCCGGAGGCGATGGACCTGTGTGTGCTGTGGTGGCCTCGTCCCGTACATGCCCTCCTACGACTCAGGGACAACTCCAGCAACTAATGTCTGCTTTGGCTGCTTCTGCCTCCCTGAACCCTGCATGCAGTACAGATCCTAGGGCAGCCCTGGGAAGCCAGTTTCTTCACGCGGCGGACTGTGTTCCTCAGAGACTTCCACCCCACCTGTGTGTGTCGCTTCTCTGTCGTTGTTGGACATTTCTCTGCCTGGGGACATTGGGTGTGATGCTGGGTCGAGGGGTTGGCGTGGGCAGAATTCCGAAGAGTGGTCAGGGATGAGGCCGCCCCTCTGGGGTGGTCGCCTAGTGGACGGGCGGGCTTAGGGGTGGCGTGCTCTCCTGACGTGGCTACTGGCACAATAGGTGCATAATGCTCCCCATCGTGGTTTGAGAAGATTGTCTTGGTGCTGTTCCTTGTTCACTTTAGGGGAACCTTACCGTGCGGGAGGGAGAACGCCGGGGGTCTGTTATGAAGGCCCTCCTCCAAGTTTATAAATACTTTCTCTACCCCCCCGCCCGGTGGGGGTCTTTTCCTACCTCTTTTTCCCTACTCTTCTATATTTCGGGTCTGGTTCCAGGGCGACAGGCACACTGCTGGGGGGGGGGGGCCGTACTCATTTGCAGAGGTGCAGGGTGGGGGTTGGGGGAGGGGATTCTGTATTCTTTCATCTTCTTTTCCATGGCCTCCTTTTTCTTCTCTGACTCTTTTTGTTTTTCCTTTTTCCGGGATCAGCGTGATACACTCCCTGTTGTTATGCCTCGTTGCCGTTCCATGTGTTCACAACTTCCGAGGTGTTCTTGGGGAGTTTTGGCGGGGGCCTGCGGGCGCAACTGTATATTATGTTCTTCCCCATCCTGATGTTCTTGTGTTTGCGCCATCGACCTAACAGATTGCTGTAAATCGCTAACATCCATTACTCTGCAGATCCGTGATTGTTGTTTTAAAATTGCTTGTCACCTGATCCTACTGCCTTGTCTCATTATAAAATGAAAACCTTTTCTCCTGGTGCCCTACTTACGCTGTTCACAGTAATAGTAGTACGATTTTGCTCCCCGAAGTGCTGCCTGTGTTTGTACTTGTCGTTATTGCCCTGATTGCTTAGCGGCCGGCCCTGGGGGGTTGTAGGCCCATACTTGTTCTTATTGAACTGTTCAATAAAGGTTTTCAAAAAAAAAAAAAAAAAAAAAAAAAAAGGATTCATCATTTATATTAATGGTGATTTATACTGATGGACATTGTAGAAATACACATTAGAAATGAACCACAAGCAGTGACCATTTTTACAATCCACCCCTCATTATGTAATTGTCAAAACATGGTTTTTAGCACTGTTTGTGATAAAATCCACGGGACAATCTATTTATGATTGTCTGTATTCTTGACATGCTTTCTATACAATAAAGGTCAATGGTACTGTCGAAGCTACCTGATTATTAAAAAGATTTCTGATTATTCAGGACTAAGATTTACACTTGGCGCCCAACGATTGGAGCAACCTTACCCTGCAGCTCAGGAACACCCAAACGCTCCAGCAATTCAGTATAGGAACCAAGAACTTGGCTGTTCGAATGAACAGATGACCACAAATCAGTTGCAACCCCAGCGCCTCTAGACCTCTCAGTAGATTTGCAGTGCTTTATAAATCCTGATTGATTGACAGTGGGGGGTGCCAACAAAGATTGACGAGTCAGGCTCGACCAATCCAAAAGCCTGCCTTGCATCAGACACCTTACAGTATCATCAGTGGCAGCTCGTCCAGGTAAGCTCGGTGAGGAAGTTGGACGGGTTAAGTCAGCATACAATGGGATAGTGAAAATAAAATAAATAAATAAATGTAACCACTTACCTTGCTCTCGCCACATTGCCAAGTCAGCCGTCGAGTCGGATTATTTATTTATTTTATTTTCACTATCCCATCGTATGCTGACTTCACTCCCCCACCCCACAGCGCTTACCCACACACGCCGCGCCTGAGCATTATTCACCTAATAAGAATGTATGACGTTACATCGCGGTCTTTACACCTCGATATGTCTACAACGCAGTCATTACAACTCAAGTCGTTACAACGACTTGCGCTGGAGGGCGCTGGACTTAGGAATAGTATGATTTACTATTCCAACATCTATCCTACGTAACAGTAGGAAAGGTGTTGGAATAGTAAATTATACTATTCCTTAGTGTATAGCGCCATCCAGCGCAAGTCGTTGTAACGACTTGCGTTGTAATGGTCATGTTGAAAACGTATTGTGGTGTAAAGATCGCGTTGTAACGGATGTTTCCCACCTAATAATATTCACTGCATCACATCTTTTCAATTTGCTGTATAATTTGCAGTTCTACAAAAGAACATGCTATATATACCCTCTGAAGTACTGTATAAGGAAATGAGCAGTGTCTGGGAAATACTGACTAAGAGGGGGGGAAGGGGAAGAACAGGTCTTTCTTCGAAATGCCCTCACACACCCCAAGGGATGTCATGCTTCATCATATGGGCATTTGCCCCTCGTCAGGCCGGCGCTGCAATGCCTGACGGGCTCCCGAAACCGGGGCTCTTTATCGGGGATCTTTTGAAGAAGCTGTATGGGTGCGTGTGGGTGTGAGGGCTGGGTAGTGCACAAAGAGTGAGGTACGTAAAAAGGTATAGAGCCGTCCTTCTTAATTTGCTTTTTAATTATTGAGGTAGCTCCAGCCTTATTAAAATTATGTAGAAGCCCTGTATAGGAATGATGTTCCGTGAGGGCTAATCAAGCGTGGATGTGGTCAACATGTTTCGTGCCCCAGCTGCCCCAGAAGGGGTCAATGGCACTTCGTCAGGACCAAGTTGAAAGTGTGAGGTGAGTGCACTACCGTTTAGCACTAGTTGCTAGGAATGGTAAGGGGAAATTAAGTAGGAACTGGTACTGGGATGTAGAGAGACCTGAGGGAGAAGGGAGATAAAGGGGGGAATAAAAACAAGGAAAAAAGAAACACAACCAAAGGTTAGACCAGCCTATAGGCATACAATACAAACACTGGACTTACCGGGTCCCTGCGTTCGCCGACGAGTTTTCCTATCCGTTCGCGCGCGCCACAAGATGTTGGATTGTTGGTAGCCAGTCGCGCTATCCCGTGAGAGTTTGCGAACACGTCATTGCGATTGCGAACAGGAAAGCATGACATCCCTTGGGGTGCGTGAGGGCATTTCGAAGAAAGACCTGTTCTTCCCCTTCCCCCCCTCTTAGTCAGTATTTCCCAGGAACTGCTCATTTCCTTATACAGTACTTCCTTGGTGCCTACGAGCAGGACCTCATAAACTTGGCTCCGTGTCCCTCTTTGGTTTAAAAATATATACCCTCTGACAACATCAGGCTCACAATAAAGCACCAAAACCATTTAATTTGCAAAGCCCTGCCTTGCAATATCACGACCCTGCACCGCATCAACATTCATACAACATACATCATAGAACTACTCAGATAAGGTTTGGCTTAAAACATAAAACATTACAAGTGCACAAGATTGCATCTTCAACATCTAGAAAACAATCTGCAGAGGTCAGCCTACACACAACTAAGGGTGGGCGGAATTTGAGAAAATTGCCTTTCGCAAATTATCGCGAAATTGCACAAAATCTCCGCGAGCATGCGAAACTTTTGCGAAGATGCGGAGATTGCTTTTCCCGCCCGTTCGCGATGTGTTTTTGCATGCTCGCGGGGAAATATATCTCCAACTTGCCCATGCGGTCGCTAATGGACGCGTCCATCTTGCTCGCGATGCTTATTTCCTGTTCGCAATCGCAATGACGTGTTCGCAAACTCTCACGGGATAGCGCGACTGGCTACCAACAATCCAACATCTTGTGGCGCGCGCGAACGGATAGGAAAACTCGTCGGCGAACGCAGGGACCCGGTAAGTCGCGATTGCGCGCGCGAGACTGCATTTTTAAAGCGCGAACAAGAAAAATACATCAGTTTCGCGGCAGATTGCGAAAGTTTTGACATTTTTGCGCTCTCCGCGGAACACGAAAGTGTCAAAATATCGCAAATTCCGCGAACGGAACAAAATTTACCGGCCAGGCCTACACACAACTGACCACCCATATAACAGAAAGATGGCAAAGTTGTTCAGCACAACCATCCACACACATAGCACTCTACACATATCTTGAGCAGGTTTAAACTCATTTTACTTTTATATTAAACAACATGAAACATTACTAAATTAGACATTTTGAAAATTGCCACTCACCACAAACAATCAAGGAAAATAGCATTCATATTAAGAAACCGCAGTGATCCAATACTAATGGTAACGGGATCTCAATAAATGCTAACATAGCAAATTGAAAACATATAAAATAGTTTGAGACAAACGTCAGCTTTGCAGATCAGTTTCCAGTAAAATAAGTGAATCGAGTCCCGAAAAGAATAGGGAGCTTGCAACTATATCAGGCATTTAAATTGTCTGCAAATGACAAAATTATCGGTTATGCTATAACTCTATTCTATGTGCACTGCGATTAAAATATATTTACTATTTTGAGTAGGCACTATTTGGTAATCTTAGTCAGAAAAGGAACTAAGAAAATGTTTTTATCATGTTTCATAATAGAGTGGCATGTCAAAACCTGTGACTGCCCACTCGATTGCAATTAAAAATGATTCATCATTTATGGAAATTGTAGAAATACACATTAGAAATGAACCACAAGCTGTGACCTATTTTACAATCCCGCCCTCAATATATAATTGTCAAAACATTTTAGCTCTGTTTGTGATAAAATACACGGGACAATCTACTTATGATTGTCTGTATTCTTGACATGCTTTCTATTCAATAGAGGTTAACGATACTGTCAGAGCCACCTGATTATTTAAAAAATGTCTGATTATTCAGGACTAAGATTTTCTCATTTGCTGCCTTGAAATAAGCAAAACTTTAAAAAGGTACTTGTACTGAATCAATAATTGGCATACTTTAAAAATCTACCAAAAATTGGGGAATACAAGTGTTGAGCTTTAATGAGAGATTCTATTTAATCAGTAACAAAAGATACGCTAGAGGACTGAAATGTTTGGTAATATTAAACTAAAGAGCTATTGGTTCCATACAACAAATGAATTAAAAAGTACTTACAATTATGTAGCCTATGAAAAATATTATTGTGCATTCAGATTTTGATTTAAATTTTCGGAGCGATGTCATTGAGTTGAAGCCATTATTATATTTGGTAAATGGTGGTGAGCAAGATCCCTCTTGACATGTGCATTTAAAAAGAGATTTAGTTCATGTTTTTTTCTGCAGATGTACAGGAGGCTTAAGAGAGATTTGATAATCCCCACCATTAGAGATAATGATATTACACAATGTAGGACAGTGGTGCAATTCTTGCTGAAGACTACTGAAATGACTAATCTTTGCAAATTACCTAATTATATAAAGAGTGAATGAGAATAATTTACAGTATTTGGAGCTAGAAAGTAGCATGTGAAATCAAAGTACTTAAGCCATGTCTGATGCCAATTTAATTTTCCATAAGAAGTAGTTAGAGAAACCTGTTTAAATGCATATAATCCTATTTTGTTTTTACTTTGAGTAGGAAGCCATGAATATTATGTATAGAAAACAAGGATTAACGGCGGACTCCAAATACCGCACCTCCTTACTATGTTCCCATAAGGTGTAATTATAATATAGTTGTGTGGTGTGCACAAAACTGCTCCTGCATCCGCCGTTAAAAGACGCAAACTGCCAAGCAGATCAACGGAATTTCGAAGAAAAGTGAGAGCGGTGCACTACCAAATTGTTATTTTATGTCACACCCAGTGGTCAGTTTTTTTCAATAGAAAAAGTCTTTATTTTGATTATCCAACAGTAATGTAAGAACAGTCTCATAGGCTGAGACTGTTCTTATATTACTGTTGGATAATCAAAATAAATACTTTTTCTATTGAAGAAAACTGACCACTGGGTGTGACATAAAATAACAATTTGGTAGTGCATCGCTCTGACTTTTCTTCAAAATTCCATGAATATTATGTATATTTATACCCTCAAGCACAAACCTGTGTGCGATCAGCATCACTAGATCCCACTCTTATACCCTTGTTTGACCATTTCCTTCATCTGAACTCCCTCTATGATCACACAAACGCACACTCTCTGCCCATCTACTCAACAGGAATAATCTCAACTTCATTCCCTTCTCAAACAGTATCCATTTCTGTTCCTGAAGAGGTGACCCACCTCCTGATTCTCTACCATTATTTCTGTCTACGGCTTTTACTGTTACATAGTTATTGATTGCATTTAAACTATATGTTTCTTATCCTTTTCCTAACTTGTCACACTAGTTCAACATTATGTTGTGAACTGTCCCACCACTATCACATACTGGAGAGCATCAAATTGCCTTATACTGCTAAAACAGAAACCATATGCATTTGTTAAATAGTTGCTCCTGACAGGTTCCTCTTTCTAATATCATTCTCTTAATAAGATCCTCAATAGAAACCTTTTGGTCACCTGTGACAGTCACATGTGTCTCTCCAGGGTATTCACATGAGCAGCAAACCCATCCATTCTACTCACCAAACATCTGAAAGAATAACCCTGATCTCTTATTTTACTTTGCTAACCTCCTGATAAAACACTAGTTGGACTACAGTGAGAGTCTCCCTATAAGCCTCCCAAGCTATTTATTTTGACCATTAAAAAAGTTCTTAATTTATGACAAGTATCTTGTCGAACCCCACATATTCTCTCCTCTATACCCCTTTTTCTAGCACAAACCTGACCTACTGTCTATACTCAGAAGGATACTGCACAAATTCCTCACTCTTACTTTCAATTAGTCCATGGTCTATCCACCCCAAGTGCAAGACATCTGTTACTCAGTCGACAATGGCCACTCGACGCCGAAACACAAAGGTGCCTCCTCACTGCCCCACTTCTATATTCAGGTGTTGTGCTTCTAACTTTCAAAGAAAAACCCTTGACTGTATGCCATCTATCTTGCTGTCCTTAAAAGGATCCCTTGAGAGTCAAGTGCCTTTATGGGAGGCTCTGCAAAAAATACTGAGCTAACAATGCCAGGCAGCACTATCTCTGGCAGGAAAGCATATCACATCCATACACACATAGGCTGTGATGAACTAATGTCAAATGATTCTTATGCTTTGCATTGTCCAACCTCAGTCTCATCAATGAATCACCGCATTCATAATATACTAGTAGTGGTGTAGGAACTTGTGGACTTTTACTCCATGGAATGCCACAGTGTTAAATGAAAACTCTGCATGATTACCATGAGTTCCACAAGAGTGCGGAATTAGGCACTCTGCGCTTCTTGCGCTGATTATTAGCGCTGGGAACTTGTTCCACGTAGAAAAATCAGGGTGAATGGCACCACATAGCGTGCCAGAGGGAACCAATTCTTGAGATGATTTTGCTGCCACTCAAGTAGATTTTTTCAATCAAGTGGCAGCTTTCTTTTTTTTTTTTTATTTCAAGTCATTTTTATTGAAGTAACAATGACAATACAGTAACTCTTCCGTACAAAAGGTTCAAAGTAGTCCATGTCCAATAATTACAAATACAAAAATGGAAAATAAGTAGCAAAGACAAATGATATAAAGAAAATCACCCTGGCTCGCATCATCAATATACAGGTACATCCATATATATACTGCTCAATGTGTGGGCGCGGCGCCCCTGGGCTCAAGAGGTTAATCACGACCTAACTCGCAGCCAACCCCAATCAGAGGGACCCAACCACCTTATACATCTCAGGGTGGCTCATAATGAAAGGAGGATGCATCCAATGATTTCCAAAGCCTACCATTAGTAGGGCTCGAGGCAGAAGCTTGCAGAGCCGGATTACTAGACCCCCTCAAGAAAGATAACCATTCCTGCCAGATTTTAAAACTCACCTCATTCGCATTTTTCCATTTGCAAAGAATCACTTTACATGCCATTGTTAACATTAAGTCTAACAGCTGACGATCGTGGACTGTTGTAATTTGCGGATCCAGCGCCCCCAAAATAACGTAAACAAATTCCTGTACAGGCTTTATCTTGAACACGTGACAAATGCAGTCAAATATCTTCCCCCAGTAATCCCCCAGCGAAGGACAGGAAAATAGCATGTGTGCAAGATCACCAGAACCTGATTGGCAGTTCCAACACATAGGAGACTCTCTTAATTTACATCTGAAAAGCTTGTCAGGCGTCCAAAATGTCCTGTTGAGGAGCATATATTTCGTCTGAAATAGGATGGGTGAGACTTTGTGTGTAAGGGCCAACATATGGATCACCTCCCAATCAAAAGGTATGCCTGTTAGGTTTGGTTCAGCCTCCCATATGACTTCCACCCTTTTGTGTTTTTTCATGGGTAGAGGTAATAACATGTTATACACCCTCGATACGAAGTGGCCAGCGTATATAAGACGAGGGATATGAAGTAGCAACCATGGGGTATAAGGAGAGAAATTACTCGCTGTCAGCATCGTTTTAATTCTTAGGAAGGCGCCCTCTTGCTCCCGTCTGTGCTGCCTGTGAGGTGTGGGGCACAGTGGCATGGCTCCCTTCCTGGGGCCTGGAGAGTTCTTCAGGGCCCATGCTGTCGTCTGACGAGGTGTCTAAGGCTCGTAGCCTGGCTGCTGAACGCCTCCTCATTCCCACACCTGCAAGCGGAGATGTGGCCGGTGATTCGAACATGAGTGGCGATGCTGGCTCTGGGTGAGGTGATGCTGGCTCTGGGTGAGGTGATGCTGGCTCTGGGTGAGGTGATGCTGGCTCTGGCTGCGGCGAGGCTGCCTGTGTTGGTGGTGCGGCTGCCAGTGGGCCTGCTCCCTGGTCTGAACTTGTGCTGGCTAGAGGTGATATTTGTGGCCGGTGTGCCGTCTCTCCTGCAGCATGCCCTGTCCTGCATGATGTCACATCTGTGGACAGAAATACAACATTGGCTCAGTGTCCCCGAAGGGCTGCATTGAAAGCGTCACAATACATAATTTCACATTCCAAAATGTCCTCTGTCTCCTTGTGCCTCGAGTGCGTGACATGCCTTGTTGCCCTGTAACATTTACGTCATGGTTGGTGTTTCCCTGACTACATCTCCCGGAATGCATTGCCTGTCTGCACTGACACGTGTGGACTGCAGTGTGATTCTCGTTTCACATTGGGGGATGTGGGATAGGGATAGGGGGTGCTACATTGCTGTGCTTTCGTCTTACCTTGTTGTGTGGCGGCTCTGGCAGAGCTGTCGGCGTCCCCAAGACCCACGACGCTCTCTTGCTCGATTGTGGCCCCCACCAGCTCCTCCAGTTCGGTGAGGGCAGGTGCCCTGTTGGTTCCACCTCCAGTCTGGCTGGCCTCCTTCTGGATGTCGCCCATCTTCCTCTTGGTTACAATCCTCAGGTCATACCAGAGCTTCTTTAGGACCTCTATGTCCCTGCGGGTCACTCCCACGGCATTCACATGGGCCTGGATGGCCAGCCATATGTTGCGCTTTTCAGCCTCAGGCACTTGCAGGGATTGCCTTCCAAACAGCTTCTGGTGCTGCTTCACCACCTCCTCCACCAGCACCTGGAGTTCCTTGGGGCTAAATTTCAGCTTCCTCCTCCTTTCCCCTCCGTCTCTCTGTGTTCTCTGGCTGGACACGATGTTCGTTTTCCCGCTCGCACAGGCACCGGCTCCCTGCCTCTCTTCTGCACTCCAAGCCTCTCCAGGGTCGGCTAATTATGTACACCTGCCTGGGTGTGGCCACTTCCTGGTTGGGTGGGCTGTGGTTGCACAGGATTAGCTGTTTTGTAAAGTCATGTGATTTTACTTAACGGTTCCGTACATACCGATTCGGTATTTTCCGATTCGGTATATACCACCTCGGTATTTTCCGATTCGGTAAATACCACCTCGGTATTTACCGATTCGGTGAATTCCGATTCGTGATTACCGAATGTTACCAAATCGGTAACTGTTACCGAATTTTTACCTACATATAACTTACCGATTCTAATTTACCGATTCGGTACGGCTCGGTATTTAAGAAACGGTAAAATTTATTTACCTACATGAGGCCCCAAATCTTTATCGAAATCTAGCCCAAGGTATTTAAAACACAGAGGCTGCCATGTGAGCCCGGAATCCCCGATAATCCCTTTATCCCCAACACTGTTCAGAAGTTTGACCTCCGTTTTGTCTTTATTGAGTTTATACCCAGAGACTCTGGAAAAGTCCTCAATATCAGTCATGAGCGCCGGAATTTCCTCATCCGCTCTTTCTGACACAATAAGCACATCATCCGCGTAGGCCGTTAATTTAACAGTGCAGTCACCAAACGGTATACCAGCTATCTTGGGATCATTCCTTATATGATACTAGAACGGTTCAATTGCCAACAGGAACAGCGAAGGGGACAGCCCTGTCGCGTGCCTTGCTGTAAACAAAAGGGGGAGGAAAAAGATCCACCAGCCCTAACTCTTGCCGAGGGGCAGCAATAAAGGGACATTACCAGTCTAGTGAATGACTCCCCTAAGTTGAATTTATGGAGGACAGCGCGGAGGAAGGACCAATCAACCTTATCGAATGCTTTTTCAGCATCTAGTGTTATTGCTGCAGTTGGCGTGTCTAGGAGTTTCGCTTTTTCTAATACGTGCGCCAAAATCCTTGTATTGTCACTGGACAACCGGTTTTTAAGGAAGCCTGCTTGGGATGGGTGGATCAACTGTGGGAGAACCCCCTGGAGGCGAGCGGAGAGTATCATAGCCAAGAGCTTGCAGTCTATATTAATCAGTGAAATTGGCCTATAATTTTTCGGCAGCGAGGGGTCTTTCCCATCCTTAGGAAGTACAGCTATTATGGCTTCTGCCAAAGTACCTCTAACCTCACCTGATTTATTAATACCTTGAAATAACTGTAGGAGGAGTTCGACCAAAAGGGAGGGGAAGGTTTTATAAAATTTAGCCGTGAACCCGTCAGGGCCTGGAGCTTTCCCTATTTTTAGACGTTTAATTGCAGTCTCTATCTCTGAAGTGCTAATTGGGCCATTAAGAGTGACCCGGTCCTCAACCGAAAGCTGTGGGAGATCACATTCATCTAAGTATTCCTTAATCCTGGATTCCTCCACCGCCTCATTCTTTGCATAGAGATCCTCGTAGAATACTCTGAACACCTCTGTTATTCTGTCTGGGTCTGAATGCGAGTGCCCCAATGCATCTTTAATGACACTAATAGAATTCTTCTGGACCTTGAACTTCAAGTATGAGGCTAGGGACTTTCCTGCCTTATTAGACTCACAAAGTGTCGAGCTGTACCCTGGGTTTTCTCCTCGGGATGACGCTGATGCTATAGAGGGGTCCCCCTCCCATCCGTCCCCTGCCCGGATTCGTATAAAGACCCTCGGGCGCAGGAGACAGGTGGGCGAGGGAAGGACGGGACGGAGACAGCCGGAAGGTTTATCTGTAACGAGACAAGGGAGAGAGGGGTTAGCGGCAAAGTAATCTTTCCCTCTCTGTAAGGGGAGTCTCTCTGAATGTACGTTGATATACCTGTCTCTTGTGTTGTCCCGGGAAGGGTTGATCAGGGGTCTTGTTATTGATTGGAGGGTCAGATCCAGTTAACTGCACTGGTCCAAGCCTCCAGAGGTCGGCGGGGGGTTCGTGCCTGGAATCGTTCACGGTAATGTAGAATGTTGCAGGAGCCTTAGGATGCGCTACGACTTTCAGCCCAGGTATCCTTGGGGCTGAGGAGCGCTAGTGCGTTGGTTCCTTTAGGCAGGCGGAGAGTTGAGGAAATCCCTGGTATCTGTGACAGCGCTGCTACTTCCAGCCCGGGTATCCGTGGGGCCGAGGAGCGCTATGATTGTTGGCACGCCCAGGGCGAAAACAAGGTTGCGGTATCACCTACAGTGTCACCGGCGCAGCATCTCATTCCCAGGTATCCTTGGGGCTGAGGAGCGCCTTGACCGTAGGTTCTGGAGAGAAGGGCGAGCACACAGGTGGTCGATCCGGGGGCCTCACGGGGTCACCGGGAGGTGGGGGAGACACTCACCTCTCTCTCAGTATCTCGTGTCGTCGGTAGATAGCAGGTTTTCGGGAATCAGAGCAGCGAGCGCAACCTGCACTCTGGCGGTGTCCTTTGCTTCAGCCGGAGCGAACGCCGCCGGTTGACGGGCCGTTGAAAGTGTTCAAAACGAGCGGGAATCATTGGCACCGCCCCCTTGTGTTGCGCTGGTTTTATGGGCGGCCGTGCTTGTGATCAGGGGGCGTGTCTGGTCGCGGTGCCTCTTGGGGGTTGTAGTTTATGCTGTATCCCTACCTCCGGCGGGAGCATGACACAAAGCTTAAACCGCCTGCCCTTATCAAGCCAGACTCCCGCTCTCTCGCTAACTATTTTATTATATTCATATTTTTTGTTTGCCAACGCAGCAAGAGACAAGGCATCCCTATCCTTTAAATGTCTAATCTCTAGTTTCCTAATATCCATCTCCAAGGCCTCCAACTTCGCAATAAAATTTTTATTCATCGCTGATCTAATGTTGATACACACTCCCCTTATAGTACTTTTCAAAGCTTCCCACCTAGTTAGATCGGACGTGTCCCCCTGTTTATTGATCTGAAGGTAGGAAGAGATCGTCTCTTGGATTGTTGACCGGTGCTTATCACTATTTAGGATTTCATCATTCAAACGCCAAGATGTCTGACGAGAGGATGGCTTGACATTAGCAATTGATAAGGAGATGCACGAGTGATCAGACAATACACGAGGTTCAATGGTTGTAGATTCTATTCTAGGGACGCCATTCTGGGTTATTAGGAGAAAGTCAATCCGGGAATACGAGTCATGCGGGTAAGATTAAAAAGTATAGTCCCTCTCAGTGGGATTTTGGAGTCTCCAAGTATCCACCAAGTTAAAGCGTTTACACAGACTGAGAAAAGCTTTATGTGCTTTTGTTGACTTAAAGGGGCAATGTGAGTCTCTATCTAAAGTTGCATCCATTGGAAGATTGAAATCCCCAGCTAATATATGCACCGCGTTATCCGGAATAGTTTCAATGTGTTTATTCAGTTTGTCCCAAAAAAACAAGTCGCTAGTGTTGGGGGCATATACGTTAGTAACATAAAACTCTGTATTATCCTTACTCATTTTGGCCGTGACCCACCTACCATCTACACTCGCTTCAGAGAACAAGATCTCCACCTTAGATTTCCTTGCAACAAGTATCAGAACACCATTCTTTTTGTTCACTGCCTCAGCCCCCACAACCTCATTATAAAATTTATTCCTCAGGTGGAAAAACTGCTTCGCCTCAAGCTTCGTTTCCTGAAGTAAAACAATATCACCCCTCAGTCTTTTTACATAATCTAAAATCTTCTGTCTCTTGACAGGCTGGTTCAAACCCTTAACGTTAAACGATAATATCTTCAATCTGTCCATATTACATACTCCCATCGGAGAGCTAATTGAGCTATTTAGCATCAGAAGGTTGCATCAACATTTCGATACTTATATATTCCACAATGTAAGCACAGTTAAAGCCGCAGTAGAGCCCGACACCACCCCCACCCATGAGCACCAAAAAGATGAAGATCATGCAAGCCAGAGAAAACAAAAAACAAAGAACACATACCCCTACCCATAAAACCCCCAGCCCCCCTCCCTCCCCACCCCAACTGTACGATGTAGGCATGGTGACTGGAAAGAGATTACGTCGGAATCCCCCCGTGCATGACCATTACCGAATGATGAAAAACATGGAACAGAGGAACTAACCCAATCGAACTGAAGCCTGTTTCCACCCCCTGTAACAACAACCATCCTGCCCAAGTAGTACAACCTTCAGGGACCTCTTCAGCCGGCCTAGAGCCAGCAACTGAGCAACAACCCGCCCCCAACATTCTTACAGACCCACATGAGCAAGCTTGTGATACATGACCATTAGCAATCGTAGCCAGGTAAACTGGCACCCATCTAGCCTAGAGGCATTAATCTAAAACATAGTATGTGTCTAGGTACCAGGAACAACTGCATACAGCCAACAGAACTGTCCTTGGGAAATGTCTTGAAACAGAGATCGTGCTGTTGGTAACCTTCCACCTTAAGTAGAAGGAGCTCATACAGAGTTAGGATTGGCAAAAAATAGCAGGGAACGATCACTTATAACCTGAGGCCGAGGCCTGCTCAACTGCCCCCATTGAGGAACTGGTTTCCATGTCCAAGTCTTCCGGCCCATCGAGCATGCATTTCAGTTTCATAGGATCCAAGAAAAAATGCGGAGAGCCATGGACCATCACACGATATTTTGCAGGGCCTGCAAACCCATATTGGAAGCCCCTTTTCTTTAGCAGCGGTTGAAGAGCCAGGAACGCCTTCCTAACTTCCACCGTCTCTTTACTGTAGTCCTGTGAGATGTATATTTTGACCGATTTCCATAAAATATGGTTGTTTTTCCGCATGAAGTCAAGAATCTGCTCTACATGTTGATACCGCAGAGGCTTACACACAATTGCTCTAGGACCTTTTTGGTTTTTACTTATCCTGCCTGGCACTCTATGAGCCCTATCAAACTCCAGAGGATGGTGAAAGGACAGGTTAGTAGCCTGAGTAAACCAAGACTCCAGGAAGGCCACACAGCTCGCATGCTGATCTTCCGATCCTTCCGGAATGCCAAAAATGCGGAGGTTTCCCCGTCTATTTCTGTCTTCCAACTCCGCCAGTTTCCGCATAGTTTGATCCGTGGTGATGCATAAGCGCTTGACGGCTGCACACGATTTTACTTCTAGATCTTCGAGTCTGCTAATCCTCGACTCTGCTTCCAACAATCTTGCATTAGTCTCGCGATTATCTTGCCTAATAGCCGCTACCTCATCTTTGGTCGCTTTAGCCAACTCCCTTACTTCATCCAGTTTATTAAGTATCAGATCCATTGGGTCCGGAATGCTTTTCCCTCCCTTGTTGGGTGAACTTGGATTCGATTGATCAGATTTGAGCCTCTTCATGCTTTTCACAGAATCCTTACTATCAGCCATGTTAGCCAGTCGAGCAGATTCCGTGGCCGGTCACAACTGTCTTATGCGCTTCAACCTTCACTTGGAGAGTGCCTTATTAACACCGCCACCTCTGATGACTTGTAGTAGCCAATTCGGGTAAACTCACATTAATCCAGTACACTACCACACGTGAGAACATGAACGTATCACCTGGCACCTCCCTGACCGTTACTACGCGATCGGTGGATCGCCGAACGGTAGCACTTGTTCTTCATCTAAGGGCAGAGACGTGTGACCACATCACGGAAATCGGCATAAAAGAACAAGGCCAGGCCGCGCCGTCACCAGGAGAACCGCGTATCAAGGCAAAGAGTTTGCAGGTGAAATCTCAGGTTAACAGGGTAGCCGGTGAAGTCTCAGGGTAGCAGGGTAGCAGTATGGGAGACTGACCCCTCACAGCGTAGTGTCTGAATCACTCGCAGCTCCACAACCCCATACACAAGTCGCCGAATTAGACAAGCAGGCCTCACTGCAGGTGGTGTTTCTGGCTCGGCCGCGCTAGCTTAGATCTACCTCGGAAGGAGTAGTCTGTCACAGTCACGCCCACACGCCGCCATTTCCACCATTTCACGTGTAGCGTAGCACCAACCGTACCGTGAAGGATAAGACACGGTTTTGAATCAGACATCCAGCCCTACCAGGACACGATCCAGAAGGCAGTCATACTCCCACGATGCCGAGTCCTCAATCGACTCCGTACACCCCACAGGCGCCGTAGTAGCAGCACAAAGGTTCTACATTTATGCAGCGGGTGCCGCTATCTTGCCTGCGCGATAGGCGCCAACGACTCCTCTCCGCACCAAGCATCTCATCCGCCCCATCTGAAACGCGCTCCTGTCCACATACCAGCTGGTCTCTGCCTCGAACCACACATAGGACCGATCCACTCCGGTCACCATCCGACCGCCGACACACCAGCAGTCACGCGGTCCCGTTTCCTGCCGTAGCCCTCGCAGTCATCAGGCGGGTTTCTCAAACGACGGTAGAGCCGTTTCCCAGCAGCGAAAAACCTCCAAACTTCTCCTCGGAAGCCCCCTCACATTCCGGTCACTGATTTCCACTTTCTGTAGCGTTATAGGAGCGGTGAGACCTGTTCCTCCGCCCTTATACGTTACACGCACGGGCAGAGAGAATCACCGAGCCGCCATCTCTCTCGGCGTCCAAACCACGCCCCCGAATTGGCAGCTTTCTGACCACGAATGGTCGCACCCTCCTGCATTGGGGAAATTTCACAGGTTGCCCTCCTAGTGAAACAAATTCAAGCTAGGTGATGCCAAATCACGCTTGTGCTCGGCAACTTACAATTGGCAAGCCATACACCAGAAACATGTGGCTGTTGGCAGTTTTGTCAGGAACTTGTTCAAACCTCCGCGAATTCCCCCAGCGGAGCAGAATTTATCTCCCACCTCTATAAACTAACCCCTTAAATCCTTACATGTGGCTCCTTAAGCAAGGCCAGACTGGCCGTACCTGGCATCAGGCATTTCCCGGGAGGCTGGAATGGTGGGGGGACACTTTTGTTAATGGGGCGGGTTTTGTAGCAGTGTAGCAGTTTTAAAAGCACTACAGAGTTCTTTATATATCCAACAGTTTTCAGGCTACAGTAAAAGTTCCAAGATACATTTGGTGATTAATGTACCTGCTGGAGCAAGATTGGAGCTTTGTCTAGTGGTAGTTTTGACTTACCTAAGGTTGGGCAGAGGGTTAATGTGCCTGGTGCTAAGAATGTGTTCTATGCAGATCACAGGTCAGTATTTTATATACATAGTTCAGTGAGTTACTGCTTTTGTCACAGAGTTCATTTTGTTACTGTGCTGTTCATAAGTTACAATCATAATCTAAGTTAGAAAGTCATGTTTTTTTTGTCCCAGTTTTTCAATATACTAATTTTACTAAAAAGGGTTTGTTTGGACATTAGTAAACTCAACTGTTAGACCCAGCAATTAACGGCTGGCTGCGATGAATCGGAGCCAGTCAGAATCCTACAACCTAGAAAGGATGAGAATGATACACAGGTCCAATAACCTGTGTTCACCCTTGGGTAGCTTGGCACAAATCAGTCAGGCTTTTCCTCAGGGTAAATGTGTAAAGTAGTGGCACAACACCACCCTTGCAACATACTGTGCACGCTACAAAAAGACTCCACACCCTATGTATAAAACACTGGTCTTTGTATTACACATATACATTGAAATCAACATGATATATACATTGAAATAAAAATGATCTGTACATTGAACATATACTTTCCATATTTCCATTAGCAGCAGAACGGCATAACCCTATATGCCCTATTCAGAGGTAATCAACAAACATGACATTCCCAATGCTGCATACCCAACATTTGCAATGGTCAAGAAGTCGCAGGTCTTTGACTAGACCTCGTGACCCAGCACCTCAGTCACTCAACTACACCAGCCAACGATACACGTTGCCCCTGCTGGCGCCACATTGACTAGACTGGTGAAACCAACTAAAACAGAAAGAAACAGTTACTTGGTTTTGTGCATCCGGATTAAACCTCCAGGCGCCATGCAGCACTCACCCGAGAGTGGGATCCCTATCCCCATAGACAAAATGTTAAGACTCAGGAAGATGGTGCACTTCCAAGTCCAGAGAAGTGATTCCCCTCAGGTGGAGGTGTGAGCTCCCATAGCTCTCGACAGCCAGATGTAAGTGCTGACAAGGCACAACAAAACCCCTCGGGCCCCGTCATGATGTTCTCCACAACAAAGTACTTTGTTGAGTGGGTTCAGGGAGAGGGAGCCAGCGACCTCAGATGGAGGCTGCGCTGTCAGGCACTGCCCTTGTCCCATCCGATGATCACTTCCACCCATTTCTGCTGCACCCTGCGCGGTCCTTACAATCTTTTGGAAACAGGGAGATCCTTTGTGTCTTTGTGATCTGGTAGACAGAAGGCCAGCCAACCGGCCATTAGAGAGTACTTAGGGACCCGGGTCACGACAGTTGGCACAAGCTGAAGACCAGCAGCGTTCAGGCAAAATCCACCACGTGATAGTCCCAAAATCCACCAAGTGATAGACCCCTTCCTGGAGCATAACAAGCTCCAGGCCCCCAAAGTCTATGGAAAATCCAGTTGCAGTCCTTCGAGCCATAATGATTCCGCATGTCGATGTCCCAGTGTCGAACCAGCGTAGTATGGTTTCAAATCCAGAGGCGCCTCAAACTTCTGAGCCCAGAGCCTTAGTTATTATACCAACAATGGCGTTTGCATATGCAATCAGTTCAGAAGGCCTCCTTCGAAATGCACAGGCCCTCTCTAAATTCTGTTCTGTCTGCCATCCTATTTAAAGAGGTTAGATTTTTAAGGGGCCCAAGACTCTGCCCCTTGGTATGCAGGTGCCAAGTACACCTCCATGTAACCGTCCGAGAGAGTCCCCTAAGAGTCAGAGGTCTGCAGCTTCCCTTGGGCCCCTAGTTTATTGCCTTCTGTTAGAAATGGGGGTCTCTAGTTGGCAGAGGTAGGTACCTTTTTCCAAATAGGGACCCTTGCTTCTAGTCAAAGTAAGGGGAATACACTTCTAAAATTACCCCTGCTCACCCCCTTAGTAGCTTGGCACGAGCAGACAGGCTTAGCTCAGAGGCAGTGTGTAAAGCATTTGTGAACACATATAGTAATACAGTAAAAACACTACAAATGGACACCACACCAGTTTAGAAAAATAAGTAATCTTTATCTAAACCAAAACAAAAGAACAATAATCCACAATACAGTTATCAAGATATCCTTAAAACAGGTCATTCACTCAATTAAAGTTTCTAGCAACAAATTTTACAGGCTGCTTCTGTGGGTGACACAATCAGTGCTGCAACCCACTAGCAGCATTTGATTTACAGGCCCTGGGTGCACACAGTGCACAGTACTAGGGTCTGATAAGTAAATCAAATATGCCAATCATGGAATCACTAATCCATAACAACAATTTACAAAGGGAGCACTTGCACTTTGGCACTGAACAAAAGTGGCAAAGTGCCCAAAGCATTTAGAGCAGTAAAATAAAGTCCAACACACAGCAAAAACACAGGAGGCAGAGGCAAAAAATGCATGGGAGACCCACGCCTCTGGTGCCAGGTCTAACACCTTCTATCAGGAAAGTACAGATGTAGCTGTCCTCTCAGCACCCAGATGTAAATGAGAGACAGGCCGACAGGCACACAGAGCCACAACCATCGAAAATGCCCTCTTTCCCAAAGTATCATTTCCACACACGTAATGTCGAATCCACTCGCACTACTGGAGATGATTCACCATTCTGAACTCTTCAATGCCAAACACTAATCTACTAGTTACTAATCTGCCACTTGGGAATCCTGCTCAATAGCATCTCCCTACATTCCCCCATGCTAATCCAATGTGAGAAGCAGGCACAGTCATACTGAATACACTATCCTGTGCCATTCATGACCCTTGCATGTAACGCACACGCCCTACCAATTCCCAACACCGCTCACTGTCACCAGGGGGAACTCAGACATAGCAAGAGACAAATGCTGAACCTTGGCATGTAGCTTTTCAAATGCCAAGCCATGTAACAGTAACATGCGCACACAGGCCTCACCAGGGCACATCTGAGGCACGATCAATGAGCTACCTCTGTGAATGACACAACTAGTGCTGCAGGCCCATGGAGTTGAATTCGAGTTACATGCCCAGGGTATATGTCTTACCCCTAGACAAGGGACTTACAGCTAACTTTAATCAGCCAATCATGTATTCACCAGTCACCGGTATGTATAGGACGAGCACAGCACTTTGGCACTGAATAGCAGTGTCAAATGCGCTAAACATCCTAAGGCTAGCATCTAGATCAGCGCAGAACTGGGAAGGATAAAGGCAAAAAGTAAAGGGAAAGCACCCTAGAAAGGGCCATTTCCAATATCAACCCTAACCACTGTGTTACGTTCTGAATCCCCAGATCAAGCACTCAAAATGCCTACCAGTACGTACGACCTGTTAATTCGGCATATTGTAGTCCCCTTTGCATTATGTAGCATTTTCTTTACATTGATTTGGACATGTGTGATTCATTGTCTCTGTATGTGTATGTGATGTAAAATGCTCTGACATCCTATGAGAGGTGCTATAAAACAAATGAAATCATGTGAGATAAGGGCTATGAAGACAAGAGAGGCACTTTTCGAAGGTGATAGTGAGGGAATCATTAAAGAGCCACAATAAATATTGTCGTATCTTGATGCACTTTAAGGTGATAATTTACTATGCTTTAAAAACTACTACAATTGATAATACAATGAAAAATGTGTTGTAGAATGCTCCATTTTTGCAATTCTTCCCCTAATTTTTTCAAGGGGAAACCCCCCCCAAGCCCGCTTGTAGTGGTCTGGCACGCTCACTGAACTCACTCGCTGTGCACCGTATGGGGACTGGTATGTCAAAATTTGACAGGACTGCTTTGGGTTGCCAGTCCGACCCTGTTCTTAAGCATACAATGTACTTAGAGTCCGGTACAAACTGAACCTAGAATTTAAGTTTTGAGAGTTGGTTCTAATCTGTAAGGATCCATTTACATATCTGTTAGCTTGTGGAATGAAAACTTCATTTGTTCCAATATTGGACTTCTTTTTGGAGAATCAATATGTGAAGCACATAAATGTGCTTTTACAACTAACAACTCTCATGGTGTTTTTTTTGTGTAACTAAAATATCTAATGCTGTATCCAATTTGACATCAGGAAATAAAAATGTCTACTTGGGCCATCATTACATTTGGGGAGGCAGTCCCTATGGTACCGATGGCATTAGCTATTGGCCACATAGAAATTCCAAATTCCACAGGAACACCCTAGGGTTGTGTCTGTCAAACAGGCACTTTAGGGTATGCTAACAAGCCCCTAGTGCTACCAGAGCATCACTTTTTTTACGCTCTGGTGGTGCTGTGTGCTGCCCATATTTACAAGGCCATGCAAAGCCACTTTGTGCGGCTTTACATGGTCTCATAAATATGGCCCTCTTTCATGCAGTAGTCTACGTCACAGTGGCGGGTCATGGATGTTGCTGTGGGTGTTCCCACGCAACACCCATGGCTTTATGCCACTGCCCAGGATTTACAAGTATTCGTAAATCTGAGGCAGCCCCAAAAACCGAACGCCTGTTCAGAGGAGGCGTTAAAGTTGTGAAACGAGAGAAAATACTTTTATTTCTCGTTTTTTGATCTTTCTATGTGAGCTGCGTTCTGCAGCACACTTAGAAGGAGCAAAACGCCATTGATCATAGTTTTTGTGCAGGAAGCTGACCCTTCCTGCACATACACAATCATCCCTGCAATGCACCCTTGCACCATGGTGCAAGGGTGCCTGCGATGGTGCTAGGCTGCTGTTTTAGCGCCGGCGCAGGGCAGAGCACAGGGGTGAGCCATATTCTTGTAAGTTGGGCGCATCCATGCATTTTTTAAATGACACAGCCAAAATTTCTTGTGGGGCACCGCTGCGCCATTTCATTGTAAATATGCCCGTTCATCTCCTTACTGGTAACAAAGTGACCAGCAGAAACACCGTACGAAGACATATATGCAGGAATCGTTGATGAAGCACAGTTTCCCGCATTTTATTCCCTAAGAACGGCCCTCCTATGGAAATCCAGACACTTCTTTCATCAGTAATTCCTGCCCATTTCAAATGTTCCCCATTCGATCTGCTACAGTTCGTTGTGAAGGATATGTGAGGAAATGCCTCTCAGGCTAATTTTTGTTTGACTTCACTTTTAGGCTTGCAACAGTGAAAAAGGTTTAGTAAACGAAACCACTGTGTCTGAGGCGAGGGCTGGAAACTGGACTCAGTTTGATCATGACCTGAACGACCAGACCTTTGGGGAAATAGCAGTAGTGCAGCAGGTAAGATTTATTTTACTGTGTTGGGAAGTTACGTGACATAGGTGCCTCACAATGTAGATAAATGCGAACTAATATATTTGCAGTCGGTAACATGAGAGTGGAAGTGTTGCAAAGATGCATTATGACAAACTTTGTTATCTGAGCCTTGTCAAAATGTGGGTACAGACGCCATCCATGCCAGCAAGCCTGGCAAGAACTTTACTTCCCGTTTAGCCATGCTCTATTTTTTGAAGAGACAAGGGGACAAATAATGCACTGCACAAAATGATAATTTCAAACACATGTAAAATGTAGTGCAGATGCATATTTGCTCCTGTCCTACCCGGCAGGTGTCACCCAACACAGTTTTGTTATACAAGAACGGTGGGAGAGAACGAAAGAATCAGCATCATATCATTATAACTTGATCATATATTTTGTTGTTGTCATTATGGAGTATGAGCTACAGCTTGGATGTTTAGACCTTTTAGATTCTATGGGGCATATTTATGAGCCCCCTGCACCACAGTAGAAACACTTTTTGTTGCTCCACGGTGACGCAAACTACAAAATCATATTTATAAGGTCATGCGAAGACACTTTATGTGGCTTTGAATGGCCTCATAGATATGCAGTAGGGCAAGGCAGGGAAAATTGCTGTGTTGCTTTACTCTGCGCTAAGAAGGCATTCCACTGTGTTGCGGTGAGTGTTCCCACGTAACACCCATGGACTTTGATGCTTCCCCGATTTACAAAATTATACAAACCTGGGGATGGCGAGACTTATTGAGAGGGCTCCAAAAAGTGCTACCAGGCCAGCCTAGAGCTACAGTGCATGTGCGCGGGCGCGTGCGCCGCGCTTTACAGCGATTACTTTCACTTTCGCGGCCGCTTTGATGTTTGATCGCGATCGCAATCACTTTCACTTTCGCGGCCCCACGGCCGCTTTGCATAGCCAATAGGTCTTGCTTTTGAGACCTTATAAGTATTTAGTTATGCACTGTTGCATAGCTAAACACTTATAAGGTCCCAAAGGCGAGACCTATTGGCTATGCCAATGCTTGTTTTTCTTCCCATGTGTGCATAGAAAGAGGAAAATGCCTCCCAGGACTGTTTTTGTGCAGGAAGGCCCCCTTCCTGCACAAAAATAATCCTGCCAACAACACAGGCACCCTTGCACCTTGATGCAAGGGTGCTTGCGTTGGCGCTAGGCCTCCGAAATTGCGCCAGCACACGGGGAAAGTACAAGAATGCTCCCTATTGGATAAATAGGGTGCATTCCTGCCCCTTTACTTTGACGTAGGGCAGCGCACCAAAGTGACCTGCTGCACTGCCCTACATGAAATCCCCATAAATAACGCCCTAAGGGGCTTATGTACAAGCCCCTTGCACAGCCTGTGTGTCACTTTTAATATGGGAAAAGGTGACGCAGCGCAAGGGACTTATGAATCAACCCCTTAGTGTGGCTGTAGCAGCAAAACAGACTACTCACCTGCACAACAGGTTGGAAAATGGCCTTGAGTTCGAATTGGGCTGTTAGGTGTATTTCTCAGCATTTCCAGCAGGCTAGGCCAGGCTCGAGACAAATATCTAGTCTTTTTGTGTGCTTTACCGGTGATAAAGATTTCCCTGCGGTAAAGTATATTAAAAAGTACAAAAAGTTTATTAAATGTTTGGAAAAAATTAGGAACAATATTTTTGTGCCAAATTATTTTTCATATTCATTTTAATGTAGTACAAAATAAAATGTGTTATTTTGAATGAAGAACAAAATTAAAAAACATGTTACAGCACTGCTAACTTTAGTTTAACTTAAATTTATAATTAATTTTATATATATTAAATTAAATTCATATTCCTTTTCTGAAGATAATATCAACCCCCAAAGTAAAATATACAATATATATATTTATTATGTATTAAAAATGAATAAAATTATGTGTAGAGTAATTAAAAGGAATATGAATAAATTATAATTCAAATTAATGTTAGGTTAATTGTTACATCCTATTAGATTAATTTTTAGATCAAAAAAGTTATTAAACTATGTTAAAATAAAATAGGCTTTCATTTTAAATACTTTTTTATGCATCAAATTAAATGTATTTTTAGTTTTAACAATTAAAATGATGCAATTTCATTTAACACTAATTCACAGGGGGGTTTATTTTAATTTCTTACCTCTATTGTTTTGTATAGGAGAGTGTTGCAGTACCAGTGCTTGGCCATGTGTGGTGCTGGGCATACTCCTGTCCTGAGTAGGAGTACATTTACTACTGTTTTGGGTCCTTTTTACCTGTAGTAATTTTAGAATTGCAGATTGTGGGTGGGTGTCTGTATCTTCCTCAACCCCTTCTTAGTCCTCCCTAACCCATACCTATCTTGTAGAAAAGTACGCAATATTTTTCACCCCTCCCCCTTTTCCCTCCAACAGTTGCTATTAAGAAGTAAACTATTAAATGTACATGTGTGAAGATCACTCCATAGGAGAGTTACGGTTGCTGGAGGTGGGGATTTACAGTTGTTGGTTTGTGAACAGCATTTTGTAGTACCTTAAGTAGCACTACTGCAGAACTGGTAAATGGACTACACAATGCAGTTTGTGAATAGACTTCATAAACTCTTCAAATGCATGCTAAACCTAACCCTTCTATCCCTTCCTTTTCTTCCTGCAGGACTGGTTAAAGATCTTTGGAAGCTTTGCTGCTCACAAATCACCATCAGGTGCTAAATTAACCATAGCTTAGATGCTAGATATAAATCTTAGATTAAGCCTGTTGCTAGTAGAGACACTTGAAGGTGTGAATACTCTTGAAGATCTAAAAGATGTTAACAGATCACTCCCCTTTGATTAGGTGGCAGGAGAGGATTTTCTGCCACTGGAATTTTATGAGACATTTACAGATGTTTTGACACTTGGGCTACTTACAGTCATCCTTTAGGTTGATCAGGCTCCTGGAATCATACTAATATTGTTATCTTTCTTAAAAAGGATATGCCAACTGAAGAGAAGGGGTCTTATCGGCATATATCAATAATTAATTTGGATGTTAAAGTATATGCTAAATTATTGGTTACAAGGCTGGCTTCCTGAATTCAAGACGTGGTATGTCCACAACAACATGGTTTTATCACTGGCAGGGACTATATTAATCATATAAATGACGCTATAGTGTTATTTGATGCAGCTAATACTTTGGATATATGCAAAAGAATGATTTGATTAGATGCCTAGAAGGCATTCAATAGGATCTCATGGTCTTTTCTGAGAGAAACCGTGCAGCGGACCTCGGGATAGGTGTGTTGACCGCATGCAGTGCTTATATCGAGTCCGAGTAGCCCGTGTGGTTCTAGACAGACATTGTTTCTCAATCTTTAACAACTCTTAAAGTACACTGCAAGATTATGGTCTTCCTCATAATAAGAAGAGGAAGGAAACCTGGGTCCAGATTTATCAAGGGCTTGTGTGGCTATTGAGTCATAAAAGACGAAGCAAGGCATTATGAGCCATAAAGTTAGAAATTACTATGCCACGCAGAGCCATCTTGCAAGGCTCTGGGTGGCATAGTAAATGTAGAGCAAGGCAAGACAGCACAAGCTGCTGCCTTGCCTTTCTCTGCATGGAGAAAGTGTTCTATGTGTGGAGCGTTGGTGTTCCCACATCCACCCATGGTTTTTGGTTCATTTCCAGATTAACTAAGACTAGTAAGCCTGGGAATGCATCAAAATGCTACGCCTTCCCAGGTGAGGCGATACAAGAGGAAATGTCTTTATTTTTCTGTGTTATTTCCTCTTTCTACATGTGCTGCATTCTACAGCACACAAAGAAAGAGGAAAATGCCTCTGATGATTGTTTTTGTGCAGGAAGACGCCCCTTCTGCTAAAGAACAATGGTGGCTGTTACGCAGGCACCCTTGCACTATGATGCAAGAGTTCATGCATTGGTGCTTGGCAGCCACTAGTGCCGTGCCCCGTGGCAGATAGAGAGCAGGAATGTTCCACATATTAGTAATTATGGTGCATTCCTTCCCTCTCCATTTCACGCAGCGCAGCAATTTGTCCTGTTGCGTTGCACCAAATGTTCATAAATCTGGGCCCTAGAAGCAAATGGAATTGATATGAAAGCCCTGTCGTAAGATATGGGCTGACCCAAAGCAGACTGCAAGTATTCATGCTGCTCACAGTTAGTCTTCTGACAATAGACAGCTAACGCTTACTGTGAGCGAGACCTAAGTGCTGCTCTCTCTTAGTATTTCTAAAAGTTGTGTTAGATTATCCTAATAAATAGGTATGGTTTTGTTTATTAAACTAAATGTCTATTAGACTACATAAAAAGTATTGGTAAATGATAAAAATAAAATGGAATATACCTGTAAATATCCCTCCATTACATTTGGATAAGGGGAAATTTGGGTGAAAGCATTGCGGCAGAGAGCAGAGGAGCTAGGAAGTGAACAGAGGGTTTCATAGTGTTAACCAGGAACCAGGACTTATTCTTCACCACTTGGCAGCCAGTTGAATTCCAGCACACAGCACACTCACCTCGATAGAGCAAGAGGCTGCCTGAAGTAATGAACCAGAACAGTGTCAGCAGAAGAGGCTAGCCAGGACTTAATTCCTCTCATGAGCCAGTGGGAATGAGCAGAAACCGTCCGTCGCACTTCCCCGCTGTGCAGAATATTTAATTACACATGCAATGTGAATGTGTGCGGCTCTCTGCCCAGGCAGAGCATAGGCCAAGAATTTCCCCTTGTGGGACAGATCACAGACACAGGGCTAGGCCTAAATATCGATCTTGCATTTTACGTTTGCTCAAACTGATGTCAAGTTTTCTGCTGTAGGAGGCGTCAGGGGGTCCCAGTACAGAAAGAAAGGAAAAGGTTACATTTTCAAACTGGGCTGCATTTTTCTAATGCATAATCCTGCACAAAGTGCAAACAGCACAATGGAGGAAATGGGGGTCATTAGGATGGCGGAAGGACAGCCACTGCCGGGCCGGCGGTGGCGGTCCTTCCTCCATCACACCGCGAATTACCCACCGCTCAATTAGGATGGCGGTGAGTACTGCGGCGGACGCAAAGTCCATATGCCGCTTCACCGCCAGCGGATGGTGCAGGGTGCCTAAAATGGTGGCGTGCCTAGCAGGCACCATCCACCAAATTAGGATGTGGGTAAAAAAAGGCCTTTCCATTACAGCGATGGAAACATGGAAAGGCTGGCGGTGATTGAGTTTGGGGGCCCGTTGCAGGCCCCCCTTGTTTGGGGGCTGTTGCTGCACTGGGGGGTACCCATGGTACCCCCCTGCATTTCCCTGCACTGCGTGGCAGGGAAATACAGTGCATGCCATTTTGACATTGCGAACGGTGCTGCATCCAGCAGCACCGTCGGCAATGTTACTGGCCAAAGATGCGCCCGCCATACTGGCGGGGGCATCGCAATATGTGTGGTGGGACCGCCGGATTACTGGCGGGTGATCCCTACCACCGCATTGATGGCGGGCGAATTCATGTCCACCCGCCATTATAACGAGCCCCTTAGTCACTTGCCATTCTCTGTAGTACACCCAAAACCTGCTTTCCAGGCATACTAATGGGACTGTTTGTGATTTCCAACAGAAAATGCAGAAGTAAGTTCCAACAGGAAAGGAAATCTCCAAATGTATGTTTGCACTTTTTTGTGGATTGATCGCCTAGTCTAACAACACTTGAGGGCCTGGTTAATGGCCAGTCTTTTTCAAATACATACAGCATCTAGGGCCTGATTCACAAAGGACCTTCGTACTCGCGGCGTAGGCCCTGCAGTCGTGGGGGAGTCTCCGCACTCGGGGCGAAATCTCTGCAATGAGAATTTTCATAACGAGATTCCTCCCTGAGTGTGGAGACTTCTCGATGACTGTGGGGCCTCTGCCATGATTGTTGAGGTCCTTTGTGAATCAGGTATCTAGGGGCATATTCACAAAGAAGTGACGGAGCGCAGCGTTAGCTTTCTTGGCTTAATGCCACGTTACGCCACTTCTGAAACGCAGGGGTGCACCATATTAACAACAATACTGTGCAGCCCTCCGTTTCCCCCTTCGCTGTCGCTAAATTTAGCTGCCTAGTGCCAACACAGGCATTTTTGCACCATAGTGCAAGGGTGCCTGCGTTGTGGGGAATGATTGTTTATGTGCAGGAAGGTGTCCCTTCCTGCACATAAACAATCAATATCTTAAATGGTGATTTGTAACTTGTGCAGCACACCTCGACATTGCAAATCGTCATTTTTAAAATTATTGTTTATGTGCAGGAAGGGACACCTTCCTGCACATAAACAATCATGAATGCCATGTTTCTGTTTCTATGTGTCCTTCACAATGCAGCACACATAAGAACTGCAAAAACGAGGAGAAATAAATCATTTCTCCTCATTGTGCCTTGTTAAGCCCAGGTTTTCCCTAGTCTTAATTTGGCGCTGACCCATATTTAAGCAACTCTTGTAAATATGGGGCAGCGTTAAAATCAATGGGTGTTGAGGCGGAACTCACACGCAACACCCATTGCCCACCCCTTTCACGCTAAGTATTGCTATTGCCGTGTCCACTTATGACTTTCATCCTGCGTGTTACATACACCTGCCTCTCTTTTCCTCGTATGTACATCAAGAAACCCAAATGTGCAGCTTAATTCTTTAACATTGCTATTGCCAGATGTGCTTGTACATAGTGGCCCACAAATATCACCATACTTTTCCTCCACATTGATCAAAGCATACGAGGCCTCATATAGAGTCAAAACTTTTGACAATTGTATTACTACGTTGGAGCAATTTGTCTGGCCTGTCATTGGCTTACAAAGGTCAGTGAAGAAGCTGAAGGGCTAGATGTGTATCAGTCTCTTAAATAGATGCATGGGGGATGGGAACATCTGAGTGTTTCGTAATCTGCAGACCTGCCAACTCACACAGCGCCACCCTGTTACACCCGATATCAGGTTCCATCACAGGGTCATACGATAAAGCTGATATCACAAGGTGGCAGAGAAGTGAGCTGAAAACCACTGTAAACAATGGGTTTCTAGCTCGTTTTCAGAGGCTGACTATGTCTATCAAGGGGAGTGAAAGCACCCCAGGACATCATATCAGCACTATCAAGCTTTTTTTTATTCTTTGAAGGAGGGGATTGGGGGCAGGGTTTGGGCAAAAGGGCCTCATATTTACCTCACCGCACAAGACTCGCCCCTCCTCATCCCTGCCCCCTCCACACCCCATTTTTTTTTCCAGTGGCAGGTCTGAATCTTTGTTGCTTCTACTTGTGTCTCTGTTTATGGGAATACTATCTCTCTTCTGCTCCAAATTAAGTATGCATAATGTGATTTTTCATCTATATGTTACGAAGTCGAACCTTAGCAGAAGCACCTGTTTCCACAATTAGGAATTTACAAAAACATCTCTGTCTTGTAATATATCCGAAATCTGTAGAAGCCAAGCGTGTCTATTTCCTAAGAAGCAGTAAAGAGTGCTTTGGGGGTTGTCGCCGGACACTTCAAGCACAGATTCATTTTCATTGGTGATTAATTGCTACAATGCCATTGTAGTATTTTACTTATATGTGGAAACAAAATGAAATCAAATATGTATCTAATCATTGTAAGGGCAGAGATTAATGACTTAACTTCGTCCTGTTTCTGTTTCTTCACAACCAGGCTGTAGCCTTAGTGAGCACACTAGCCTCAGTGTGCAACACTGTATGGACATTAGCACTGCATCAGACCTTCCTGCTTCTTCTGGTCATCGGCAAATGGTTCCTGCCCACTGATGCTGGCACCACCCGTGAGCAACTGTCCCAGCTACTTCTGCTGTTCGTGGGGACTGCAGCGGATATTCTTGAATTCTCCAGTGAGACTCTTGAACTAGCAGATGTAAGGTAAGGTATACCTTAGCATACATGTAAAAAATGCAGGCCTGCAGACTTGTCTCTGAGGGACACTCTTAATCACAATGTGCCAGAATTAATTACACACAGTGTAACTAATAATGTTTTCATTTCAAAAAGGCAAAGGACAGCAGGGTAAATGGCAACTGCACTACCTAGGCTAGTCACGAAAAGTACTTTCAACTCGTATTGCCCACCTCTAATGGCTAGCTGCGGCATTACCACAAATCAAATCAAGAGAAAGGCTGATGAGAGGCAATACACAAAATCAGCAAATTAAGGTGCACACAAAGCAAAGTTCATTCCCCAGGCGTTATGAGTTTTGTTGCAAATATTTATTTTTCAAAAGTCCTTTGTACACATTTGGAAAACAGCCAACGCGTTTCACCCTTCACAAGGGCTTCTTCAGGGCTGTGAATTCAAACAATATAGGAAATATTAGAATCCACTATTCAATAAGATTTACAATCTTTGGTTAAAAAGACAAAAGCGTTAGAGAAAAAAAGGGGAAAAAGTGAGCTTGGTCAGTCAAAGTCCAAAAGAGAAGCACGGAGCAAATGTCATGACAGAGGAGGAAACAATCATACTAAGTGTGATTCAAGGAGAGTCAAAAAGTTATGAAGGTAAAAGAGAGCAGCTAGATTGCAATTTGTGACCTTCGTGTCAAAAAAGAAGAAAGACAAAGCTTAAAGGATACCGAAAAAAACGATCCCCAAACTAGAGTAAACACCCTAAGTGCAATACCGTATTGGAGACTGTCAAGACGCAAAAACTACCTCTTACAAAAGATAAGGTAGCCAGATTTGTGTGTGAGTTTGATGAATCCAGAAATAAGTATCATTGCAAAACGTCCCTGTTAGTGGACGTTGTCTTCACAAGTGAGGCCTAGATAAAAAAAGATAGTATAAGTTTTCAAAGCACTCACTGCCACACAAACTGAACTCAGTTCAAAAATGTGGTTCAAAATGTAAAGAAAGACGAAAAGGGAAAAGAGCAAATTGCTCAACAGTAAGATTACTGGAGGCTTATTATTGCCATATGATTTTTTTCTTAGCCATTGGAGGCAACTTACCTTTTAATTGGACTAAGGACCCAATGGTACTCATTACTAGCTTTAGGTATGCTCTACTTGTTTTACCCATCAATAATATGGGTGACATTAGTTATGGTTGAGCACCACTTTCAGCCTTTATCACGTCTAATCTTACTGTTGAGCAATTTGCTCTTTTCCCTTTTCATCTTTCGCCTGCAGAATGAACTTTGCTTTGTGTGCACTGTAATTTGCTGATTTTGTGTATTGCCTCTCATCAGCCTTTCTCTTTAATAATGTTTTCACTAGAGTTTATGCTACTAAATGAAAGGATCATGTGAGAGTACTCTGCCAATCACTACCACAAGTAAATTACTTAAAATGGACAGTTTCCATGGCACATTTGCAAGTGGAGGACTTCAGTCTTGAATGCAAAAACATTATTGGAACACAAACCATTCATTGTTTTCCTGTACATGATGCAATCTCAGCTGAAGTATATAAGAGGCAGTGATACATTACATGCTTTTTACCCCGATGACATCACAGGAAGCAATCGCCGATGGGCATTGTTAGATCTGGGGGTCTCTAGTTGGCAGGGTAGGTACCACTGTCCAAGTAGGGACCCTTGCCTCTAGTCAGGGAAAGGGGGATACACTGTTAAGATAACCCCTGCTCACCCTCTAGGTAGCTTGGCCTGAGCAGTCTAGGCTATCAAAGGCAATGTGTAAAGTATTTGTACCAACAGATTTACTCCACACCAGTTTTAGAAAAATAAGGTATCTTTACTAAAAACTTCACAAGACCAAATACTACAGACAAACCAACATATAATTCAAAAAGGTTACTTTAAAGATAGTTCAGAGTTTGCAGAAAGTACTCCAGGATGTAAAAGTCAGTGTCCTGCACAATGCGACTCTCAATGCACAAAATGCGACACTTTCGTGCCCAACAGTACCTGTAGTTGCGATAAGGTTCCCAAAAGCTATAACAAGGAAGCTTGCAAAGGCGATGCGATACTCCTGAGATCCTGGGGAGGCTTTGCAGCAGCCCTGCTTCACGCAGCAGAGGTGGATGCGCCGGCTCCGATCTGTAAGGGGAGGATGCGATGACTTTGGCCTTCGTTGCGTAGGTTTCTTAGGGGGAAGCTTCACGCACAGGTTCGATACGACACGCTTCGATGTGGCACGATGCGCGGCGCAGCGTTGACTTCCGGCGCCGCAACTCTCGATGCGCCATGGAACGGGACTCTGCGTCGACGCACACGATGACTGGAGACTTTTCAAGCACCGGCAGTGGTGCGGCCCGCAAACTGGTTCTGCGACGACCCTCGCAATGTCAGGAATCTTCACGCTTCGGGACGATGCTCGACGCACTCGGTGATGCGGGGACCCTGCGTGTTGCGATGGTGCCGCAATGAAATTTTCCACGCACTCTCGTTCTTGCGACACGCAATTGGATGATGCGTTGGGTACCAGTTACTCTTTTCACGCTTCTGCTTACCAGCTCCCAAAACACAGCAAAACGACCTCCTGAGGCCCCAAGACTGGGCAAGCACTCCAAGGCAGGTCAGAACTCCCTCAGCAGAGTTCCAGGGGAGCTGGTGGTGAAGTCCTTTTGTTCCTGGGACTTCTTAACAGGGAGCCAGCTCTTCTCAGGCCCTTGGAGATCAGAATCAAAAGAAGGGGACACAGCAAAGTCCTTCCCCTCTCCTTGGCAGCAAAGCAAAACAGCAAGCAGGCAGTCTTCTCCTCTTCAGTCCTTTTCAGCTTTCTCCTTGGCAGAGGTTTCTTCTTAGTTCCAAAGTGATCTAAAGTTTTAGGTGTCTGGGGTCCTCTTCTTATACCCCTCCAAGTCTTTGTCTCTCTTTGTTCCAGTGGGGGGATTCCCCTGCTCAAACCGGTTCCTGGGTGTGCTCTGCTCTGGAGCACCTGGTTCCTTTCAGAGTGAGGGGCAGGGTCGTTAGACGCTCAGCAGGAGGTGGAGCCTTCTTTGTGCCAGCAGAGGCAGAGTCCTCAGCCTGGCCAGCAGGGGGTGGAGCCAGCATTGTGTTTGTCAGGGGCAGCCCTATTCAAACCCAGGGACTACTCCTCCCACCCATCTAAAGCAGATCTCCCTATTCACCCTGCTGCTGACTCATCCAGGCTCCTGGAGCCACCTAGCCCATCACATGACACCAGTCAGCCAACCAGCACACAGGCACACAGGAAGGTTAAACAGGAGAATAGCTACTTTCTAAAAAGTGCTATTCTCACACAGTGAATTTAAAAATCATCTTGCTAAAAAGATGTATAATTAAATTCTGAACACAGAGATACCAAACTTGGATTTTCTATCTTGCCCTTATGGGAAGATAGGCATGTAAACAGCCTTCCCCATTCTATCCTATGGGCAAGATAGCCTCTCAGCAGTGAAAAACGAAAATGGCTGTAATTCACTACCAGGGCATGTTACACACCTCAGTACATGCCCTACCTTTCAGATACACTGCACCCAGCCCAGGGGGGTACCTAGGGCCACCATAGGGATGCCTGACATGTACAGAAAGGGAAGGATAAGGCCTGGTCAGTGGGTGCACTGGCCAGGTCGGCATGGCAGTCCTGGACTGCACATAGGCACTGCAAGCAGGCCTAAGACATCATTTTAGCGCTACTCCTGTGGGTGGCACAATCAGTGCTGCAGCCCACTAGTAGCATTTGAATCACCAGCCCTGGCACACGCAGTGCACTTTACTAGGGGCTAACAGGTGAAACAAATATACCAATCATGGATAACCAATCAATATAACAATTTATACAGAGAGCATATGCACTTTAGCACTGATCAGCAGTGGTAAAGTGCCCAGAGTCCTATTGCCAACAACCACAGGTCAGAAAAAATAAAGGAGGAAGAAGCAAAAAGTTTGGGGATAACCCTGCAAAAAGGGCCATTTCCAACAGGCATGTTAGGAAACCAAATGGGGTTGCAAAGCAGACTACTCGTCCTACATGTGGCGATATTTGCATGCAAATGCTACGCCAAACTGAGACCTGATTGGTGCTCTGAACTGCATAATTTAATATTTCAGATAGTCTAGGTCCAGTCTAATACATTAATAAACAAACACAAGGGAAAGCCCAATACACCAAGCAGAAATCAGGGGCAATAGTACTCAGAAACAGCATTCACCTTTTACTCGTTTTAACTGTAATTTTTTGAATAAGAGAGTGCATAATCTATCTATATCTGAATACATTGATATGGACAATTTTCAAAACACTAACCAAAATAATAGAGCACTTAATGCAGTTATTGTCCCATATAGAAATGTACTCAGTATTGAAGTGCTCACACTAGAGATCACACGGTGCAGGAAAAGTGAGTGAGTGAAAAGTGCGTAATCATAAAAAGCCATGTATCTATTGACTCCAGAGGATATTTTACAAATAACGATCAAAAAGTCTATGTGTAGTTTATTGTTGATGGCATTTCGACCTCTATGGTTAATGTGAGGTCATCATCAGAACAAGGAATTATTATAAAGCACTTGGTCTAGAAAATAAATAAATAATAAAGGCTCATTAAAGTAATAATGAATAGGTTGGATAAAACAAGATTGAACTGGCTCGGGAAAAGGTCAGAATAGAAAAACCTAACAAGGGCCAAATTTCCTGGGGAAATGAGCAGAAGTTGCAGGATGGCTAAATACGGTACATGCAAGGCATTCAATGAGTGGTAGGACCACAACATGGGGAAGGAAACTGAAGTGAAGGTTGGTGAATGAGTGAAAACTTTACTCACCCCAACTGATGAGTGATTCAATCTAGGATTGGGTGGTAAGGTGTCTATATAATGAGTAATAACAAATTGTCAGATGACTCAGTGAGAGAAAACACTGGTTACACACATTTGCAATGATAGAAGCTTTCATAAAGGGATATCATGAGGGTTTAGCAGTTGGCCAAGTAGAAGAATAAGGAAGAAGAGTAAAAAACCCCAATGCCAATAGTCTATACATAGACTCATTGACCCTTATTTGTAAATTATCTTCAGGAGTCAAGAGTTGTGTGTCTTTTTATGCATATACACGTGACTCGCTCGCTTTTTCTCCACTGTGGGATCACGGTTTTGAGCACTTTTCTATATGTGACAATAAATTTATTAGTTACTCTCTGACTTTTGTTATGTTTTGTAAAATCCTCTACATGATTGTATTCATATTTGGATGGATTATAAACCCTCTTATTCAGAAATATTACTGTGAAAATTAGCCTACATTGAACTACTGTTGCTTAATACTATTGGTACAACAATCCCCAGACTTCTAGGTGGACATGCATACCGCTTTTCAAATCAGCCTTGAGCAAGGCCAGTTGCTACATTTCACCTCATTCTCTAGGAAGTTTTTAATTCCCCAAGAACTCCATGGGCTTTGTGGCTATTAAATATCAGTGGCATTGATAGAAGGGGACAAGGTGTGGCTAAAACTGTATTTGTGTGCCCCCTTGTGCCCCACCAGCTGGCAGCCAGGCCAGTGACAAAAAAAACTGACAATGTTGTGGGAATGGCGCACCGCGGTGACTTGCCGGTCACAGGCCTGCCATCTGACCAAAAAACTGTGACGCAGTCACACTAAATACTGGGTATCGCCGAGTGACCACGAGCAATCAACCAGACCTTTATTTATCCCATCTGGCTGTGCCATATCCTCTAGCTGCATGCTTGTTACATTATATAGTAGAGATCAGATGGCACACTACAACCGTTATGCCGCCTGGCCTGTAATGTGTGCCAGACATCAACCGACACAAGTGTTGGTTACACCCTACCAACTGCTGTAACCCGCTCTGTGAAAGTGAAACAAACATACCAACCTGTCACACCCATAGCAGCTAAATGCTGCTGAGCATGCATCATGCAGAGGCTGGCCTGGAATTCTGGGAAGTGGGTTCCTAGGATTCTTGTTGTTCAGTGCGGGCGGCTTTGGCTAGAGTGTGCTGTTGCTTGCCCTGTCTACCCAGCCAGCACCAAGGCTCTCAGCACTAACAGCCCAGAACTAATGAGTGGCTGGTTCAAGGCAAGCTGACATTCTCTTGAACTTCTCAAAGGCCCCGCCTCTGCGTGTGCAGATAAACAGTAGTGCAGCGGAGGAGGCTGCGAGTGACACCTGAAGAGGATAGCAGATCCATCTTCACCCAACCATTGATTCCTGATTGCTCTATGTGCAAAGGCAAGGATAGAGCAGAGCAGAAGCCTAGCAACAGGGAGCTTACAATCACTAGTAGGGGAGAATATCTCTCAGTTGTGAACCACAGCGCTGCGATGTGCAAGGGAAGGCAGCAAAGAATGTGCAGCCGGAAGCAGGGAGCATTCCCAAGGTAAATGAATAAATACATGGCTGCCAAGTGTTCAGAATGCTTATGTGTAACGTTTACATTTTTCTTAATGGTGTGCTACGGTGTGATATTTCTGTGCCATATGTGTGACACTTTTGTTCATTGAATCATTAAAAAAATTATCCACATTATCTGTGCAATGTAATGGATTAGCAAAAACATTAAGCAGCTGCATTGAATCTGAATGGCCTCTTCCTCTAAATTATTGTATTACTTTGATAAAATTGATGTTTTCTTTATAGAAGGGTGTAAGTACCACAACCTATCAGGACATCGATAAATCACTTGTTCTGCAGGGGGTTGGACCTCCCGTGAAGGGTTGCCTACGCAGCAGCACTACTTCATGATAATGTAGACGGGCTGCTGAACAGCATAGCAGGCAACTCATCTTCATTGATGACACCCGCAGCCAGTACTGGCCTGTTTAGCCAACAGCAAGTTGCATTGTAGGTTACCCTTTAACATTAAAAGCATAGGCTTTTAACTTACTAGACAGGCATAGCTGACACAAGTACCACACCTGTATTAGTCTAACCTGGAAGTTCTATAAGTAATCATTCCAAGGGTGGCCACAAAGAAAAGATCTAATTTTGTGAATTACATTTATAGCTAGTGTTATTTTTACCCATGTTGATCTTTTGCAAGGATGATATTTATTTATTAGTACTGGATATAGTGACTTTTTTTATATAGTGGAAGAATTTTACTGAAGTACATTTTGAATGTTGCAAATGCATCCGCACAGAAGGTCCTTAAACTGTATGATGCATATAATTTGGGTTGCTGCCTGGAACTTTATTCTTTGCCAGTGCCTCCTTTTTTGAGTGAAATCACTGCATTGGTCAATACTTCCTGTTTTTCTTTGATTCTGGGCAGGTACTTTAGAGGCAGGCAAGCCAGCAAATTAAGTAGGAGAGCTAGCTAAGGATGATTTGAGATGTAGTCAGTGATGCCATAAATAATGTAATTTAACATGTCATGAATGATGCATTATGTGAGGTCATAAAGAGTGCATGGAGAGGCATAAGTAATACTTACTTTGGTGAAGTATAACTGGCGAAAATAGTTTGACATTTGAAGAATCTTCACAGAAATTTCCAAAGCAAAAGTTCACCCGCCTCAGCTCCTTCCTTGACATTTTCTGTGTGATGCATCAAGAGGGGGCCAAAAAAAGAGGGGTCCCAAAACGCAGTTCCCCAATACAAGTTCTATAGTGAATTTTAGACACCACTCCAGTCAAAATAGCTGTACGGAATTACATCAAATTTGGCAGAAAGTTAGATCTTTACCCAGAAAGCATGCTTTTTGTGATTTGGTGTAAATCTGTTTGGCAGTTTTTGAGAAATGAAGATTTAAAATCTATAGATACCTGGCCCAATACAGGAATCAAGAATTTGGGTCCCAGGCAGGGTAGGGATACCCTGACCACCTGGCCCTTGTGCCGTGCCCCCCCATTCCCCAGGGCCCAAAATTTAAAAAAATGTTTTAGGGTTGCCACAATCCCACTGGACTCCTTTGGGACTCCTGAAGGATACGTCAAATGAATTACAAAAAAAAAATCTTTCCAGGAAGGAGCTGAGATGCATGAGCTATTTTTGGAAAGCTTAGTGAAGATTCATCAAACGGAGAAAAGCTTATTGGCAAAATAAACAAAATCTCTTCCTATGGATATTAACTGAAAAAAATAAATGGTAAAGTGATGGTATAGTTTGATGTTGAATTAAGATAAAAACAAATGTCTAAGGACAAAACCAAGACGCTGAAATTCACAAGTAATCGTTTACTGAGCTAACTATAACTTGTGCCCCAGCGATGCACTGCTTAAGACCTCACATGTTACATTGTTCATGGCATCATTGATATATATATATAGATATATATATTTCAATCGCAAACGCTCACACGTGTGAAGACGCCACACCCAACGTCAAGTTTTAACCCTTTTTATTCAGTTGGCAGCAGCAAATCTGGAACCAGCTTACACAGTTGAAAAATAACGCCAATATCTGCCAAACGCGTTTCAGAAGAGTTCCTTGTTCACTGGCTTGGCGTATTCTGGAGGCAGGAACAAGGTGCAATGTTCGTTTCTTGATTTCAGGTGTTTCTAATCCCGCCCCACTGGGCGTGTACTTGCTATGCACGGTGGTACTCGTAGTTCGTGTTACGGTGATATTCAGGATCAGGTAGGTGTTCTTGATTCGAAATGCTGTTCCGCTCTGCCTTCCACTCAATAACATCCGTTGGGCCACTGTGGTCTGCGGGGTCAGATGGCTGCTTTATTTGCGCCTCGCTGAATGGGTGCGTTGTTCCTTACGGTGCCTCTCCAACGAAGCACACGGACCTGCACTGCTGCAGGGGGGCATCTTCGTGGCCAGAGCGGGCCACATATATTCCAATCGCAAACGCTCACACGTGTGAAGACGCGACACCCAACGTCAAGTTTTAACCCTTTTTATTCAGTTGGCAGCAGCAAATCTGGAACCAGCTTACACAGTTGAAAAATAACGCCAATATCTGCCAAACGCGTTTCAGAAGAGTTCCTTGTTCACTGGCTTGGCGTATTCTGGAGGCAGGAACAAGGTGCAATGTTCGTTTCTTGATTTCAGGTGTTTCTAATCCCGCCCCACTGGGCGTGTACTTGCTATGCACGGTGGTACTCGTAGTTCGTGTTACGGTGATATTCAGGATCAGGTAGGTGTTCTTGATTCGAAATGCTGTTCCGCTCTGCCTTCCACTCAATAACATCCGTTGGGCCACTGTGGTCTGCGGGGTCAGATGGCTGCTTTATTTGCGCCTCGCTGAATGGGTGCGTTGTTCCTTACGGTGCCTCTCCAACGAAGCACACGGACCTGCACTGCTGCAGGGGGGCATCTTCGTGGCCAGAGCGGGCCACATATATTCCAATCGCAAACGCTCACACGTGTGAAGACGCCACACCCAACGTCAAGTTTTAACCCTTTTTATTCAGTTGGCAGCAGCAAATCTGGAACCAGCTTACACAGTTGAAAAATAACGCCAATATCTGCCAAACGCGTTTCAGAAGAGTTCCTTGTTCACTGGCTTGGCGTATTCTGGAGGCAGGAACAAGGTGCAATGTTCGTTTCTTGATTTCAGGTGTTTCTAATCCCGCCCCACTGGGCGTGTACTTGCTATGCACGGTGGTACTCGTAGTTCGTGTTACGGTGATATTCAGGATCAGGTAGGTGTTCTTGATTCGAAATGCTGTTCCGCTCTGCCTTCCACTCAATAACATCCGTTGGGCCACTGTGGTCTGCGGGGTCAGATGGCTGCTTTATTTGCGCCTCGCTGAATGGGTGCGTTGTTCCTTACGGTGCCTCTCCAACGAAGCACACGGACCTGCACTGCTGCAGGGGGGCATCTTCGTGGCCAGAGCGGGCCACATATATTCCAATCGCAAACGCTCACACGTGTGAAGACGCCACACCCAACGTCAAGTTTAAACCCTTTTTATTCAGTTGGCAGCAGCAAATCTGGAACCAGCTTACACAGTTGAAAAATAACGCCAATATCTGCCAAACGCGTTTCAGAAGAGTTCCTTGTTCACTGGCTTGGCGTATTCTGGAGGCAGGAACAAGGTGCAATGTTCGTTTCTTGATTTCAGGTGTTTCTAATCCCGCCCCACTGGGCGTGTACTTGCTATGCACGGTGGTACTCGTAGTTCGTGTTACGGTGATATTCAGGATCAGGTAGGTGTTCTTGATTCGAAATGCTGTTCCGCTCTGCCTTCCACTCAATAACATCCGTTGGGCCACTGTGGTCTGCGGGGTCAGATGGCTGCTTTATTTGCGCCTCGCTGAATGGGTGCGTTGTTCCTTACGGTGCCTCTCCAACGAAGCACACGGACCTGCACTGCTGCAGGGGGGCATCTTCGTGGCCAGAGCGGGCCACATATATTCCAATCGCAAACGCTCACACGTGTGAAGACGCCACACCCAACGTCAAGTTTTAACCCTTTTTATATATTTATAGAGAGAGAGAGCGATAGCTAGATAGATAGAAACATATGTGTGTGTATATTTATATATATTTATATATAAACACATGTGTTCTGTCTTGACATTTGCCCATTGTAGATTGCCCCACCAGTTCTATCTGTGGTTCCCTTGTGGCCCCCTAAAAATCACGTCTAGAGATACCACTGGTGAAGATAAAGATGATACCATCAAAGTCAAACAAATGCACACACAAAATCCATGTTCATGTTTTTCCACTATAATGCCGTAAAGTTCCGTAGCAGCTTTGGAATTGTTTTTAAAAAATCAGTTGCAGAAGCACTGGAACAGCATCAGACTAATGTGGTCATTGATTAATATCCAGAGTAACATTTGGACTAATTGCTAAAGCTTGCTTTGTAAATTGTGTATGAGAGCATTGCAAAAAGACATGAAACCAGAACTGCAGTGTTTTCAGGTTTTTAAATCAGCATTTGGTTTTAGATGTCTCCTATGTGTCAGAAAAAGAAACAGCAACCTGAAGCCAAAAAGGATTGTGTAGATCTGCAGACCAAGGATAACATACGTACAACACAGGGTCAGGGCTTGTGATACAAGTGAAAACATACACTACAGTGCTCTCCTTCAGCTCTGGGAAGACTGTAAAACAAATTAGGCCTCAGCTCATCTAACATATTTTCTAATATCCTGATTCACTAAGATACTTTCAATGAGTAGATGTGACTTACACCCAGAAATATTGAAATATGCAATACGTAAGTCTGGAATAACTCATGCTTAAAGAAAATAGACTTTTGAATCAGACCTTTGACTGCTCACATGTGACTGCCAAAAAGTGTAAATACCCTTTAGGAATGGCACCAAACAAAATGTAAAGTTAAGTATCACAACTTCATCTACAAGTTCCTGTAATAGGATTCAGAGAGGTGCACCTTCCCCTGAAAAATCTTTGAAAAAATGGACAAAAATCCATTGGTTCTTGACAGGCACTCATAATATGTAGCTATACTTTCAAAGTGTGCTAAGGTACCCTGACCATGACAATGAATGTTGGTTTTTCGCACACCCCATGGAAAGTCTGAGAAAATGGTGGTGAAACAGTACGTCTTTCAGCACAATTTACTACAAAGGAGGACAAAAAAACAAGCTCGGAAATATCATTTCCGTGCAGTAATTGTATTATTCCATGTGGTTTTATCTCCCGATTTTGATTTTCCATTCAATGTTGTTCACACTGACCTGTAAAACCACAAAGTTTTCACTGTACGAATTTCTCCTAGTTACATGTGAATGGATTTTCTTGGGAGGGGGGGCATGGGTGAGGGAGACCTAGGGCTAGATTTACTAACATTTTGCATTAGGTTGCATCCCTTTTTTTACGCAGCCCCAACACAAAATATGTGTCAGGAAACACTATGCCATGCAAAGCCTGATTTGCCTGGCTTTGTGTGACATAGTAAAAAAATGTAGTGCAAGGCAGTGCATAGCTTGCTGATTTGCATTACCTTGCATCTGGGAGGCGTTCCATGGGTAGAAGATGGTCATTGCCGTGTATCCACCCATGGATTTGTTCACAAACCCAGATTTACTCCTGCCTGTAAACCTAGCCTTGCACCAAAATGGTGACCCTACCCAAGGCTGGCGTAACAAAGGAAAATAATTTGATTTTTCCTTGTTACTTCCTCTTTCTATGCGTGATGCGTTCTAATACAAAAGTAGAGAGTAAATTGCTTCCTGCACAAAACAAGCCTTCCTTTTAAAGCAGGCCACCTTGCACCATGACGCAAGCGCGTCTGTGTTGGTGCTAGGTAGCATACAGTGCACCAGCGCAAGGAGGGAGCAGTATCTTAGTAGATATGGCACATTTCTGCTTTCTCCATTTCACTCAAAGCAGCATTTTAGTTTACCTTGCTGTGAAACTTTAGTAAATCGCGACCCATGAGTTTGTGTAGTGGTGGGCTGAGAGCTAAAAGTAACAGTGAAAATGTGCTCAACCAAGCTTCACAGGTTACCAACTGAGGGTCTGATTTGCAAAGGTAAATTTACACTTTTGTGTAAGTTTACAATGTTTGCTATTCACCAAGGTATTTTAGTAGGAATATCTTTACGACCGCAGTCTACCCACATAAAAAGATAGATAGGACAGTCCTATCTTTTTATGTGCAGAGACTGCAGTCGTGAAGATGCTACTAGTAAAGTACCTTTGTAAATAGCAAGCAATCAAAAACTTGAGTTTCCCTTCGTGAATCAGGCCCTGATTGTAGCAAGTGAATCCTACTGTTTCGAGAAGCATGGTAGGACAAATTATATATGTGTCTATGTTCACTCATGATTGTTTTCCAGGCTGGATGGCTGGTAGTTCCTCCACCAATTCACCCCTAAAGGCAGCCCCTGGTTCTCAGTCATCCGGGGTGTTTCCTCTGTCCCACATGTGTTCAGTCATGGATATGAGTGCAATTTGCAAATTTGCACCCAATTAGTATTCTGAAATGGGGAAGAACTCATTTGTGGCTGATTTTAGATTAAGTGTGCAGTGGAAAAAGTCTAAAAAGGCATAGAGGATACCCACAGATTAAAGAAAGGTCTATCTTTTTTCATAGCAGCTTTCTTCAATTCTACATTTAATTTCTGTACCTTTTCCTTCGTACTTCTTTCAAGTAGATTCTGAACGTGTTATAAAAGACCAGCATGGACAAAAAATATTACCTAATTTACATTGTCTTACCAGAGCTAGACAAATACAGGCTCATTCACTGGTCCTAGCTAACAGGTTACCAATACTTTACAGGCTAGCATAAAGGCTACACAAATCTTACAGGCTAGGCTCTCATACAGCAGTAGTGAATACCAATCAAATATTTGGAAATACTGTCATTTTGTTCCAAAACATCAGATTTTCACTGCATGAAAATGCATGTTTTGCTATGGAAGACAATGATTTGATTTTGAAAAAATACACCCAGTTCCTCAAAACCAAAGCTTACCATTTTAATGAAAAGTTACTGTTTTCATGAAAAAACACAGGATTTTATCTCAAATCTAAGCTTTAATTTTTACTAAATTCATGTTTTGACCAACATTAGTTTGTTGTTTTCATCAGGTACTCACATAAATAACTGCTGCAAATGGGTGTATTTTGGCTGGCATGCCCATATTATATCATTCAAATCAATGGACGCCAATATTCTGCCAGCTATTACCACATTTCGCCAAAGCCAGCTTTATACCAGATATGGGCACTGTCGATGTGGAGGCCTTGTACACAAGCATACCACAAGAGGCGTCTCTAGAGGTAATAGAGGCCTTATGTATTGAGAAAGAGTGGGTCTCAATTACACCAAAAAGTTTTGTCCTAGACTGTGCACACATGGCATTAACGAGGAACTATTTCCAATTTGAAGAAAACTTTCAGTTGCAGACCCATGGGACATCTATGGGCAGCACATTTGCCCCAAGTGTAGCCTGTCTGTATGTTCATGATTTCGTACAAAAAAATATATCACAAATATAAACCCATTCACAAGGAACATACGAACATGGAAAAGGTTTATAGATGATATATTAGTAATATGGAGAGGGACAGAGACAGAAGCTAAATATTTCATGGACTGGCTGAACACCAGAGACACATTCCTAAGATTCACAATGACTTTAAACAAATAATCCATCACTTTCCTAGATTTAAGGATTTGGGCAGAGTACTACGAACTGAAAACTGAGGTATTTTACAAACCAACAGATGTGAACAATCTACTGCGCTATGATAGTTTTCACCCGAGAGCACTTAGAGATAACCTCCCAACTGGCCAATTCCTTAGGCTCTGGAGGAATTGCACAGAAAAGGCAATCTATGACAACCATGCTCTAAATAGTCGAATAATCTAGAAGAGAAACTATATCCTAAACCATTGATCAGAAGAGCGATGAATAGAGCCAAAATAACCAGAGAGAGTCTCTTCTGGAAACATATGCGAAACCACAGAACAACAGACTCATGTGTGTCACCACATATGGAGTCCATGCAAATACATTGAAGAGAAACTAGAGAGACCAATGTTCTCCTTCAGGAGAGGAAAAGCGTTGAGAGATCTCTTGGTACATACAAGACCAAAAAGGAAAAAAACTGGAGCTCGCACGCTACAATCAATGTGGAACCTGTCTGAGGTAGCGGGTCACTACCTGTGTGGCAGTTGCAACGTCTGCCCACTCACAAAAACAAGCAAAGATATAGATCTGGAACTACATATTCCATGGATTCTCAGGAAACACACAAATTGCAACAGCACAAATGTGGTGTACATCATCATATGCCAATCTGGTTTGAAGTATGTGGGTATGACAACGAGGAAAGTCAAACTGTGCATCAATGAACACAGAAGCACTTTCTGATGCATAAACACAACCACGAAGCTAATGCACCATTTTTTGCCCTTACCAAACTGTTAAATGTTTTATGCCCTGATGTTATGGAATGTAATTTTTACCCTGCCTTGTCAGGATAGCAGGTATTATTTCGGGATTCACATTTGTTTGTGTAGTGATGGTGTTTTCATGATGTGTGCAACATATGAGTTGTTATCTTACTGCATTAACTGTGATGTTATGACAATTGCCTGGTTGGTAAAGTGATTACTGGTTTATGTTGTGCTGGTCTATGTTTATACAAAATACAGAAACATATTTTATATAATACTGTGTGAAACCTCTTTTGTTGTGTATTTATTATGTCACTAGTGTGTGTGGTTTGCGCAAATGCTTTACACATTGCCTGTGGGATAGCCTGAATGCTCATGCCAAGCTACCAAGGGGGTGAGCAGGGGTTACCTTGACCACCCTGACTAGAGTGGGGGGTCTGCCTGGCTTAGGTGCATACCCTAACCAACCAGAAACCCAATTTTTAACAGAATGCTACCACATTCGTTTTTCTGAAGCTTTAAGTCGTAGGGACAGTGTTCTGCAAAGGGGGTTAGCTCACTTTCAGGAAGAGGCATCTAGAACTGTTATACATTTGAATTTTTCTGCAGCATCCCTAAGTCAATTCAACCTAATAAATTTTAAGTCCTTGGCACAGCTTCAATGGAAGGGAAACATCATGAAGTCAGGAAAGTACCACAGTAAAAATACAACGTTTTAAATGAAAGGAGATTTCCCCATGCAAACGTGGTCAGTGTTTCACTGTTATTAGAAAGTTGGCACTGGACTGTAGTATTCAGATTAATAGAATTATTTTAAGTTGAGTTGATAAGTTCATTACCACCCATATTCTTAATAATGTTCCATGTATGTTTTTACCTTTAGAAAGGAAGCAGTTCTTGTGTATTCCATTCTATCAGTATGGACATGGAGTATGTTGCAGTTTCTCTTGGATGTTACTGGTGAGTATCTGAATCATGGATTTTGACGCTGGATGAGTCTGCAGAAACCTGTTTATCTTTATTCTTGCTATCTTTTCTTTCATGGGTGTGTAAAACCAAACTTTTTCCAAAGGTGGCTTGAACTTCACTTGGCAAAAATGTAATGAACATTTGTTTGTGAAAACAACCAGTTGAGATGTTTCGACCAGTGTTAGAAGAAAATGAATATCAATTTGGAAAATTTGATCAGCATGAAATTCAAAAGGTTGCAGACACGGTGCCTTTTTAAGATTTGGTCCAGGGTACGTAAATCGGAGTAGTACTGCTGGACAATTGATGTCAAACATTTCCACACTGTATTGCCAAACCAGTGACTCCCCCCCCTTTATTTATAGTCCTGAGATGTGCTTAATTTACTCCGGCTGACCCTCCACTGGAGTCAAACTTTGATCTAACAGCCCATCTGTCAGTGGGCTGTAAGGTCAAAGTAACAGTCATCCTGTCCTATTTAGGGCGGGACAACGGCCACTTATTTTCTCAATGTGGTCCATGGATGCCTGTCATGGCATCCCTGGGAAGGAAGAACACACAATGGCCCCCCATGCACAGGAAAAACCTCCCAGCATGTCAGGGACTTTGTGTTTTTGTTTCCAAGAAACAAACTCCCAGTTTAAGAGCTGGCTTCCTAAAAACAAGAAAATAAATGGTAAAGTTGGCCGACCGACCTCCACAGGGTTACAGAGGTCAAAGGGTGCTCTGACATGGCGGTCTAACAAGCCATCTGCCATAGACTTGCCTTACTTTGTATTGAACAAGAACATTGCAAAAATGTAGATTTATTTTCTACTGGGGTTTATGTTCATATGCCTTCATCACCATTAATTCTACAAAACTAATATGATCACATATTAAAGATGCCACTCTTGCTTAATAGAGTAGGGAATAAAGGAAGATATTGTCATTTCTGTCTTTTCTCTCTTTTATTACAAAGAACAGTTGCTAAAAGCCTACTCTCTGAGTCATGTGTTTTCACATGTTTAACAGCATACATGTCATTTGTGACAGGGCACCCAGTGAGTTGTTAGAAAGTCTCAGGCTTAGGCTAAAACTGTTGGGGCATTATGCTTATGTTGATGGCTCCCTAAAGGATATGTGATGTGAAAAACAAACAAGAAAAAGAAAAAAATCACAATCTATTATTTAAGATGTTATCAAATGAGAAAAGGACAAACCTTTCAATACAAGCAAACCATGACATGAATCTAACAAAAAAACAAAAGGTATTCAGTGAAAGCTTTGCTTGAAAGTTTTGTTTTCCCAGTTGCAGGCATGAACCTGGAAGTATGCATTAGTGAAACAATTGCCAGAAGACACATTATGGTTCATATAGCACCCTGATATAGTAGCTATAATGTTCATAGTACTTAGCAAGTCGAACTTCCCAAATGATTTGCCGAACTTTCAAATATTGATTCTACACACTACTCATTAAATACTGAGGAACTGGATTTAATGAAATGATAGCCAAAAATATAAAATAAATGATATGATTTATGCAATCAAAGTAGAATCCTGAGAATTGTTTGTCTAGTATTGATGCTTTAAGGAGATGGACAGAACGACAAGATTGTATTATATTTATAATGTAAAAGTCTTGGAGGGGATTTTGTTAGTCATAAAGTGAGAGCACATAAAGTGGCCAAAGAGCAGACTGATTAATTTAATTGGTGTGTGTTGTAATAGGAAGGTTACCTGCATGTCTCGGTAGAGCATGCCCCCTTGGCTGAGTCTCTGTAGGTTTTTGTTTTTTCACCACAGCATACACAAGCTTGATACGAGCTCACTGATGGCATAATGCATAATGGCTTGAGACACAAAGTGATTTCTGTAGTTCAGAGGGTCACTAGAAGTGCACCCCTAATGTTGGCATTGCCCCAGGATACAAAATACTGGCAGTAGTAGGTGCATTTTGATTAACATATAATTATGGGCCTTATCCCCCTTTCCTTCATTGCTAGAGTGATTCTAGCCCTCTTAAGATACATTTCTCTGCCAGTTTGCTTCTCACCCAAGTCTTGGGTCCCTTCGTGTGGGGCATTGATGGTGAATGTGTGTGTATTTTGCATGCTGTAGGGTAAGCATGGAGTGAATTCATTTGCTTGACTGTATGAAGATGGAGATCTATTTAGTGACACCTATGTGACTGGCAAAATGGAGGACAGAGATGAGGTTTCAAGACAAGGATTTGAACTGGAGAAAGACCCCACAACATTCCCGAGGTACCTTTGAAGTGGGCCTGGCTCCTCTGAAAGAAATATTAAAGAGTCTATTAATGTACACAACTGTCCCAGAACCTTGCTCCTTCCCCTCTTTCCCAGAGGTGTGGTGCAGAAAGCTTTGACTAGTGGCCATGTAAGGAAGGAACCTATCTCCTTCTGTGTGTTTATTCTTTAACCCCAGCCAGGGTCTACCCTGCTCCGCTCAGCTTTTCTGTCAAATGCAACTCTCAGAAATACACTGTTCTAGCATGCTACGCATGGACAAATACTGGGTAAAATTCTCATGTCATTGTTTCAGGGATGTCTCACTGACTGATGTCTGACCAGCACACATATTACTGAGTTTGATTGTTAGTGTCTTATCAGGAACCAACCTAAAATCCAACTCGAATCCTGGTAGAAGCTTGTTTTGAATTGTACCTTTTGTTGGACCTGCATGACTTGCCTGGCGGCTGCAAGAATACCCCAAAGCCAACCTGTTTCCCCAGAAACTTGAGGATACTAACCAGCATCACTTCCAACACCACAGAGCCATCCTTGTACTCGACCTCCCAGTTTAGGCTGCTGCATGCAGAAACTGCTAGCCCCTGCACATTCTCAGAGGTAGAGGCAGCTGGAGTATAGGAAACTGCAAAAAAAGGGGCTGGATCAGTAGCCCTAAGTATTACCTTCAGAATGAACATTTTCTCTATAAAGTTGGTTTTGTGGGGAGCAAGTTTGGCATAACTCTGATTTTGACCCTGTAGATAATTTAGGGCTTCAGGTACTATTAGTCAATTAACAAAAAGTGGTTGCATGAGGCGCACTGACTTTTGAGCATGGAAAAGTATTTTGCGAACCGATTTATGTACAAATGGTTCAGTTCACAAAATACTGATTCACAGGAAGTCAAAAAATGAGCTGCCTCATTTCAATCATTAAGCACATCACAATGTACGGCCCCCTGCAATTGACCACAATCACAGGGTTGGTGGCCTGCAGGGCTCATCAGACCACCATGTCTGTGATTGTGTTTAAATTATGAAAAACTTTTTTAATACAACCCATTTTCCTTAAAGAAACATGACAGTGTTTAAAAAATTGATCGGTTGGAAAACTAACACCTCTTCCTAAAACTTTTCTCAAGTTTCACAAAGCGTGAGATATTCAGAGGGTATCCCATTTGAAAATCAGAAACCAACTTCTTTGAGGTGTTGGTATTTGATCAATGGATTGCCACCGCAATTGAAGTTACAAACCATTGATACATTCCTCTCTGTCTAGTAAATCGGAGAGGGACTCCCCTTTCAAGGCTGTGATTCAGAGAGAGTCACAACAGCCCTTTATCTAGTCATTGTTTTTAATTCGTAAAAGGTCTTTTTTTAAATAAAGTAAAGCTGCAAACCCAGAGATTTTGCAAATCACTAGCTTTATGATCACAAAATGGTTTTGCACTTGAGGCCCCGATTGTTCTATTATTTACAACTTGGAAGCTGATGTACATTTTTGTGATACGCACAAGACACGATCAACTCTCTTATGTAAAGTGTAGTCTATGCTTTCATCTAATATATTCCATTTAATACGTTTTTAATTTTCGTTCTTATCGTCTTATTTCACATTGTGTTCATTTATCGTTTAAGTAGTCACAAAGGTTTGTTTTGCTTGTTTGAAGTATTTATTGAGACTAAAACTTTTTACAAGCAGCATTAATGAGAACAAGGAGTGAATACATTATGTACTTATTTACGTCTATTAGTATGAAACTACATGTATCGACATGTTTCCAAATGGCGGTGCAATTATGAATTTGAAAGAGGTCCAGATATTTTCAGAGCAGATGGGAATAAGTGTATTTGCTTGGAAAAAGATGACTAGATATTTCAGTCTGTTGCATAAAATCAACATCTTTTTAACTTTTTGAACATTTCTTATATTGCAACCATTTATATATATTAAACTCAAGAAATGGAGAGGTTGATATATTAAATGATGAAATATTAACTGTCCAAGATCTAAATCTGAAGCTATGGAATATTAACATATGTTGGCCACTTACTCTAAAATGAAAAGCTGCTTCACATTTTCAGAACCACCAGAAAAGCATTTTGAGAAAAGTTGTAGTGGGACTGGAGTGGATGATGTCGACGGGACTCTACACAAATGAAAAGATCCCAGTGTGAGTTCTTTATATATAGATGCCGCAGTGACTATGGTGACAATTATGACCCCAATTCTGAACCCCAGCAAGTTATTAGTCAGAAACCGACTCCCATATCTTTTATTGTATAGTTGCAATATTTTTCAGATTTTTATGAGATTCGCAGAGTCCCTAATACGTCTGGATATCTACAACAGCTGTTCATGTCCAGGCGTGCTCCAATACACAAAACGTAGGTGGACAGCTATATTAATAAATCATGTGGCATGGCGCATTTGAACAGTAACCTTGTTTGGTCTGCCCTGTTGCTTCCGCCTGCCTTTTAAAAGAGTCAATCTGTATGTTTTTCCCTTGGAGGAACTAAGGAGAGAAACTCCCAACTGAGGTTATGTGCTTATTCACAGCTCTCCTAGTTAGTAAACTTTCACCTGTTTCTGGAGCCTGCCCCGCCCCACCCCAACCCTAAGCCTATGTAAGTGTCAAGGGACTATACACCTTTGAACGGCGGGAGCACACCCTGAGGTTGACGTTTTCCCAACCTTGGATCAAAGAGCAGGATGGCCTTTGGTTTCAGCATTCTCACTTGGTTGAGAAGCATGGGGCTATTATTATTTTCAAATCTAGATATTGAACCATTTCAGAGCTGATCTACCATGCATATATGGCGGCGACACCCACAGATTGTTTTCTACTGATCTACTAGAATCAAAACGTCTTGAGTGCACGCATTAAATACTATCATGTCATGTTCTATACGGCTTGTTGCTTGTAGGAACAAAGAATAACTTATGTAAATTTTTGCTCGTTATATATTAATATTTGCTTCACCTGTGACCTTAGTAGATCGGTAGAAAAAAAATTGTGGGTGGCGCCGCCATATATGCTTGGTATATATAAAATATGAGAACTTGTAGTGAATAGACACGTAGAAACCATTCATATATTTGTTGATGCAATAACGAGCTTACTTGGGTAAAAGGGTCAGTCCTGTGATATTATAGCCTCCTCACTGCAAATCACAGTAATATGTATCAATGTTCTGCGACCTCAATTGCAGTCACAAACCACTGACAGGTTACACACACTTGACATGGTTTGGTAAGCCATTTTAAGGTGGAAGATGACATGGACAGTTTCCACTTTGTCTTGTCTGTATAAGCATGGCATCAAAAAGCAAAGTGATGGATGGAATGCGTGAATTAATCTCAGCCACTGGCAATCACTCGGGCTGCATCCCAATCCATCATTTTTGTCCACCATGCCACGTCAGTTTGGACCCAGCCACTATGCAAATCAGCTTTGACCCTGCGTCAATGGGAGCAGTCCAGCCTGAACTACCAGGCCAGCTGACCCCTGAACTGGAACACAAGTAACCCAGGACCGGGTTTGCCCTAATTATAGGCTCATCAGCCAGGTATAGCTCTTTTCCAATGGACATTGAACACGTCTGGCCATACCCATCACACTAGCGCATCACAGAATAAAGGGATGTATGGAATGCTTGAATTAATCTCAGCCACTGGCGATTGCTCAGGGCCACATTACAATCCATTGTTTTTTTCTAACTATGCCACATGAGTTTGGACCCAGCCATATGCAAATCAGCCTTGACCCTGCTCCATTGGGAGCAGTCCAGCCCGAACTGCTAGGCCAGGTCCCAATGTTCTCATTGTGATGGGTATGCCCAAAAGTGCTCACTGTGCCACTGTAATGAAACTATACCTGACTCATGATACCATAATAAGGCCGAAACCATTCCTGTTTTTTTGTATCTTGGTTCAGGGTTGAACTGACCTGACAGTTTGGGCTGGATAGTTCCCTTTGGAGCAGGGTCGAGGCTGTTTTGTATATGGCTGGGTCCAAGCTGAGGTTGCTTGGTGGTCAAAAATACGTTGGGTTGGGATGCGGGCTCGAGCGATTGCCAGTGGCTAAAATTAATTCAAGCATTCCATCCTTCACTTAATTTTTTCTGTTCAAGGAGGCATTCACAGTGGGTCCAAAAATGCCTCCTTCTTAACACATATTACAGAGGCAAGAGGCTGTGTGACGTCTTGCATATGTGCATTTTGTGACTTAGTATGTGTCACATTGCAAATTGAAGGGCGTGTCACAAACCAGTTTATGTGTAAAAATGCAGACTGATATGCACCCTGCATAAGCACTTTCTAATTTATCTTGTTGCAACATGATTTGATAGGTGATATTCTGAAAGATCATGGGCCAGATTGAAAAACGTTTCCCACAACGCAGCAAAGCAACTTGCTGCGCTGCACTGCATGAAAGGCGAAGAGGAGGAATGCTAGGTAGTTCTCAAGTTTAGCTGGAAAGCAGCTCCTGTATAGAGCACCAGCGACACTCTAGATCTGCTCACCTCAAATGTCTGCTTTTCTATCAAAGTCTTTAAGCATAGGATTAGCACAGTGCTATCCACGCCGAGATAGAAATGGACAAGGTCTTTTGCCATTTCTACAGCAAAGTCTGTAAGCATAGGACTAGAACAGTGCTGTCCTTGCCGAGCTGTAATATTACAAAAGCCATTTACCACTCCTGGCACAGTATTACAGCTTTGAATTGGTAAAATACCAACCAAGCCAACCTGAAATGAGTAAAAGCAACCCCATCGCTGGGGTTGAGTGCTCTATACAGGAGCTGCTTTCCAACTAAACTTGAGAACTACCCAGAGTTCTCTGCTTCTTTTTTGCATAATTTATTCGTCACTCTATGCCTGAAAGGGTATTTTTTTGATTATATATATATATATATATATATATATATATATATATATGAAATAAACAAGATGCCCTGTACCATCACGCAGCTTCACCTCCCAACTCCGCCTTTCACCATAATCTGCCAACGCGTTTCAGGGCCAGAGCCCCTTCTTCCTGGGCGCAAAACACCACACGTGAAGTCTGCATTATTCATTTCCGGTTTTATTCAGGCCAAGACCCACCCTCTCGTGGGCGTGTACTGAAGTCAATGTCCCTCGGTGTTTTATGGGGCATGGAGTCCTTAATGTAGGCAAAGATTCCCTTTGAGTAAGTTCATGCGTGGTTTTGCCATTTGTAAGTTCAATTAAATCCTTTAGTAGGTAGCAGAGCGTGAAGGAAAGCTCTGTAAGCGTCTGGAGCACTGTGCCGATTTCAGCCCTGACTCATTCAGAGCCCCGGCCTCTCCCAGCCAGTGATTGACTTCAGTACACGCCCACGGGAGGGTGGGTCTTGGCCTGAATAAAACCGGAAATTAATAATGCAGGCTTCATGTGTGGTGTTTTGCGCTCAGGAAGAAGGGGCTCTGGCCCTGAAACGCGTTGGCAGATTATGATGAAAGGCGGAGTTGGGAGTTGAAGCTGCGTGATACTGCAGGAGGGCAGAGCACTGTCGAGTGCTCTCTCAATGCTACAGGGCATCTTGTTTATTTCATTTCTACGCACTACGCACGGCAGCCCGGCCGTGGAGAGAGCACCCTCACCAGCTGGAGAATATTGCAATCACTGGCTGGGAGAGGCTGGGGCTCTGAACGAGTCAGGGCTGAAATCGGCATAGTGCTCCAGACGCTTACAGAGCTTTCCTTCACGCTCTGCTACCTACTAAAGGATTTAATTGAACTTACAAATGGCAAAACCACGCATGAACTTACTCAAAGGGAATCTTTGCCTGCATGAAGGACTCCATGCCCCATAAAACACCGAGGGACATTGACTTCAGTACACGCCCACGGGAGGGTGGGCCTTGGCCTGAATAAAACCGGAAATGAATAATGCAGGCTTCACGTGTGGTGTTTTGCGCCCAGGAAGAAGGGGCTCTGGGCCTGAAACGCGTTGGCAGATTATGATGAAAGGCGGAGTTGGGAGGTGAAGCTGCGTGATACTGCTGGAGGGCAGAGCACTGTTGAGTGCTCTCTCAATGCTACAGGGCATCTTGTTTATTTCATATATATATATATATATATATATATATATATATATATATATATATTCACTGAAAAAACCATAGGTTTCACACATGTTATAGTTAGCTGGACATTTCACTCGTACAAAACCATTGAAATTCCCCCGTTATAGTTAGTTCAGCTAACTATAACTCGCGCGACCGCATTCCACTGCTGATGACGTCACATATTACATCACTCATGACATGGTCAGCGGCATCACTCATGACATCACTGATGACATCTCAAATGACATCACTGATGACATCATCCAGTGAATATGTGTCTTTCCGAAAAATAAATATTTTTTATATATGTTTATCTAAAGGTTAATGGAAGAATAAATGGGTAAATAAGTGTCTAAATGGATGTTTTTTTTTTGTAAAATTAATTGTATAACTGACTTATTAACAATATCTTAGTGAATACAAGTATTAGTGAGTAATATTTAAATATTTAAATATCTGTATCAGTGTCTCACTGAAGTACTGGGAATTTTAAGCCCAGCGGTGCAGGGGAACACACCCTATGACTTCGGGTTCTTCCTGTTTCAGACCTACAGAAACACAGAGTCTTCTGGGTGAAGTCAAAGATCAATTTATTGGCTGCAGACCAATTACAGGTATCCTAGAAGTACAACAGCGTGTATGTTCTCAGGAGACTGCTGAAAATTACAGAAACGGGCTTCTCCTTAAATACAAAATATCATGCTTCAGGCACACATTCCTTGGTTTACGATATGGCCATATAAAGGTATGCATTACAAACGAAAAAGCAGAGTCATGATGACCATCCCACATTCCAGTTAAGCCAGCCCGCAATTATTTACCCAGCAAGGCTCAGATCCCACATCAGATATCGATAGGCCCCAATAAACATGAGCATCTCCTGTTTGGAAAACAAGCCATAAAGCAGGAACACTCAGGTGTGAAAGAGATTAGCTGGAGGCTCGTGTTTAATGTAAAGGCTTTATGGTGTGTCAAGCCCTGATGCTAATCACAGGTGGCCAGAGGACGGGGAGCTCGTGAGACCGGACTGACTTGGGGCAGCGGAGCCAAGCTGCCCAGGTCACAGAAAAGTCAAAGGAAGGCACATGTGCTCTAAAAGGCCCGTATTTGCTTCATGATATGTAGCCTATGTGAGGGCAACCATAAGATGGCCACCGCTCTAAGATGGAACCCACGTAGTGATGTATAATAACGTATACACAGTGCATTCATAGCTAAAACGTTACACAAAGCACTTGTACATACCGCATTAACCATTCGCGGTTCACTAATACCGGGATAGACAGGGGTAGGGCCCTGCCTCCTACGCGGTCCCAAATTTCAAAGTACGATATCACTTTGAGTATAAGTGGCTGCATGGGTTGGTGATTAGCTACATGAGTGTGTATATGGGTTATTAGTTCGTTTTTAGAGTATAAGTATGAGTGTCTGTATGGTTCAGTGGGGGATGTTACTTAGCGTATGTATGCATGAATGAGTGACTCACTGTTTGTATGTGTTTTGAAGACAGTATGTGAGCAGGACAGCATGGGTGGATGAGTGTGTGTATGGGTGAGTAAGAGAGTGAATGACTGTCTCAATAGTGTCTTTATGAGTAAGTCCATATGTTTTGAACTAGTATATGTGAGTATTGATGTATATAAGTGAGGATATATGAGAGTGAGAGATTGGAAGAGTTCCTGTATAAATAAGTATGTGTTTCTATATGTGATTGTTTAAGAGAGTAAGTATGTGTACGTTTCTGTAGAAGTAAGTGTAGTGGTGTGTGTATAGCTGTATATGCAAGTAAATGGATGTTTATTTGCATGTGTGAGTATGTGTGTGAGTAACTATGTATGAGTGTAGGTGTGTAACAGGATGTGTAGGTGTATGAGTACATATGATGACTGAGTACATGTATGAGTGACTATATAGAAGTGTTGATGAATGAGTGGATGCGTATGTAGATTTTGGAATTACTGAATAGGTTGTTCTAACTGGTATTGGTATCTCTATAGTTTTCAAAACTTTAGTTTGTATTTTTCAATGTGTGTATCAAAGTTTATATTCGGATAAGAGGAGGTCTACCACTCTTACACAAGGATGATGTCATCAGTGATGTCATTTGAGATGTCATCAGTGATGTCATGAGTGATGTCACTGATCATGTCGTGAGTGATGTAATATGTGACGTCATCAGCAGTGGATTGCGGTCGCGCGAGTTATAGTTAGCTGAACTAACTATAACGGGGGAATTTCAATGGTTTTGTACGAGTGAAATGTCCAGCTAACTATAACATGTGTGAAACCTATGTTTTTTTCAGTGAATTTGCAAGGTTTTTTAATTGCTAATTCCTAACTATAACGTGTGTGAAACCTATGGTTTTTTCAGTGAAAATATATATACATATATAAACATATAAATATAATCTGCATATCTATATAAATATAAATTCATGCAAACATATACATATACATATATGCATACATATGCATGGTATGTACATGAAAGTTTGAAAAACTCTAATACAAGCAAAGCTAAAAAGCCACCTAATTACAAACAGAATTGCTTTAACTTAAACGAGGGCTCTCTCTACCTCTCTCTACACGCACACATATGCACATATATGCATATGCATTTATATATATGTATGTGTACATATATATATATACATACATATATAAACATATATATAATCTGCATATCTATATAAATACAAATATAAATGCATGCATACATATACATATATGCATGTTATGTACATGAAATTTTAAAAAACACTAATAAAAGCAAAGCCAAAAAGCCACCTAATTACAAACAGAATTGCTTTAACTTAAACGAGGGCGAGACCTATTGCATTTTCAATGCTTGTTTACTTTGGTTCCATCAAGAAGGCATTCAGATGTGACACATTTGCCATAAATTCTGAATGGTAGCACTCTAGTTCCTCATTAGATCACTGTAGTAAAGCTACTGCTCACCAGGGAAGTCTGCTGCTGGTATTCAAAGTGCATGTTTCAGTCTGCATGTCAGAACTTTTTAATGAAATAGAAGAGGATTTGAGAAGTCAAAAAGTGCCCTAATTTTTCTTTCTGCAGCACTAATCATAATTTCTATGGCAAAATGAACCCCCTCATTTTTTTCCTTTGCAAATTAAATGTTTTAAGTGTTACCACTTTATTCCAATCAAGATGTCTTCAGGTGTGTCATACTTTTGTCATAAGTAAGACTGTTAGCGCTCTAGTTGTTCTTTAAAACACTCTGGGATTTCTGTCATTGGACTATACTTGGGCTACATCTCGGTGATATTTGTGCTACATTTGGGCTCTTTTGTTTCAGGTGGCCATCTTGGGAGACCTGTTATGAAGTTTCCTAATTTCCTCATTTACTACAGTCTCCTCAGTAGGCATACTGTCAGTTTTTTACTTTGATTCAATGAAGAAGGCATTCAGATGTGTCACACATTTGCCATAAATTCAGAATGTTAGCACTCTAGTTGCTCATTAGATCACTGTAGTAAAGCTACTGCTCACCAGGGAAGTCTGCTGCTGGTATTGAAAGTGCATGTTTCAGTCTGCATGTCAGAATTCTTTAATGAAATAGAAGAGGATTTGAGAAGTCACTCAAAATGTGCCCTAATTTTTCTTTCTGCAGCACTAATCATACATTCTATGGCAAAATGAACCCTCTCATTTTGTTCCTTTTTAAATTAAATGTTTTAAGAGTTACCACTTTATTCCAATCAAGATGGCTTCAGGTGTGCCATACGTTTATCATAAGTAGGAGTGGTAGCGCTCTAGTTGTTCTTTGGAACACTCTGGGAAGCTGCAGTAGAACACAAAGGAATCAACTGACAGTCTCTGCCCTTGTTGGATGTACATGTTTTACTGAGAATGTCAGACTTCATTCTCACATGACTGAGAAAGATAATATGAATTTACAGAAAATATGCTCTCAGTTTAGCTTATAGATCACCTTCCAAACCTCTGTGGGAAAAGCATGTGAAAATAGTTTTCTCTCAAACATGATTCATGATATCCCAGCAGAAGGCTTTTTCACATGGTAAAATCACCTTAGAACATACCACAATTCCTAAAATGAGTATGGAACCATCAACAAATGATTTATAATGTAACTAAAGTCTTAAAACCTTCTATCAACTGCAATGCTTTTTAATGAGGTGCTATCATGTATATTGGTCCCAAGATGGCTGCCAACACTTCTTGGATGAAGTGCTGACAGCCAATCAGATCTCACAATGAGATGTGTGGTTATGCTCCACCCAGATATATATGTGATTTTACTTTTGATTTTCTCAGGAACTACTGAACGGATTTACACAATATATGCAAAAGGCACATGCCTGACCTGAGGACTACCTCTTTGCCAAATTTCAAGTAATTCTGTTCAGCCGTTCGGGCTGTACCTTCGACTAAAGGTCCAATGGGAAAATGCATGGGGAAAACGCGTTTTGGGACCCCCCTTTTTTCTCAGCCCCCGCTTGACGAATCACCCCGAGACTTTCAGGGTAGGAGCTGAGCGGAGCGCCCCATTAGTTTTGAAAATTTCACAAAGATAAGTTAACCGGCGCCAAAGTTATTCAAAATAGAATTTTCAGATTTCCTATGGGAACTCGGTCCTAACTATAACTATCTACTGGCGACCGCCAGTAGATAATATATATATATATATTCACAGAAAAAAACTGCATTGCGGGTGCACGAGTTATAGTTAGCAGAACTAACTATAACCGAGGAATTTCTATGGTTTTGTACGAGTGAAATGGCCAGCTAAAAATAACACCCCTGAAACCTATGTTTTTTTCTGTGAATTTCTAAGGTTTTTTAAATGCTAATTTCTAACTATAACGTATCTGAAACCTATGGATTTTTCAGTGAATTTCAAAGCTTTTTTAAATGCTAATTTCTAACTATAACGTCTCTGAAACCTATGGTTTTTTTCAGTGAATTTCAAAGGTTTGTTTAAATGCTAATTTTTAAGTGTGATAGTAGTTATACCTATTTTTGTACTGGTTTTCTACAGTTTTTTAACTGTTTATGTATAAATATTTTATTTATTAAATAACATTACATATTTTTCCGAAAACTGCAAAAAAAAAAAGAAATTCAAACTGAAATATTGATTAATTTTTTTGTTTTCATTTTTTATTTTAATATATTTATATTATTTTCTTTAAAAAAAAAATGTTTCCACAGAGTCACACTCTCAAAGCGTACACATCACGGTGGGTGCGTGGATTCTAGCCACCATTTTAGAAAAGTCATGAAGGATCCCCGAACGGTGTGCGACGGCTGCGTGTTTTTCAGTTACATCATATACATTTAATATTACGTGATGTGCGCCGTTCGTATGTGACCAGTCCGCGACTCCTGCTCCCGCGCATTCGCGACACATGCGCATTACGGTACGAGATGCTAGCGCGGTGGCGGGTCCCGCGTGACGTCACGTACGTGCTGGGGCGCGCTGGGTGCGCGACTCCAGCAAAAGAATTGTTTGTTCCAAAATGATTTGTATGTGTCTTTAATATACATATTAGGGCAAGAGATTATCTAAGATATTCATAAAAATAATATATTTGTACTTATAATACACTTCGCGAAGTCTGGTGCGTGCATCGTGAGCGCAGAGAACCCGGTCAGCAGAGCTGCTGTAGAGCCAGAGAAACCAGGTCAGCAGAGCCGTTGTAGAGCCAGAGAACCAGGTCAGCAGAGCTGCTCTAGAGCCTAAGAAGCAGGTCAGGAGAGCTGCTCTAGAACCAGAGACCCAGGTCAGCAGAGCTGCTTTAGAGCCAGAGAACCAGGTCAGCAGAGCTGCTCTAGAGCCAGAGAACCAGGTCAGCAGAGCTGCTCTAGAGCCAGAGAACCAAGTCAGCAGAGCTGCTTTAGAGCCATAGAACCAGGCCAGCAGAACTGCTTTAGAGCCAGAGAACCAGGTCAGCAGAGCTGCTCTAGAGTCTAAGAACCAGGTCAGCAGAGCTGCTCTCGAGCCAGAGAACCACGTCAGCAGAGCTGCTGTAGAGCCAAAGAAACCAGGTCAGTACAGCTGCTTTAGAGGGAGAGAACCAGGTCAGCAGAGCTGCTCTAGAGGGAGAGAACCAGGTCAGCAGAGCTGCTGTAGAGCCAGAGAACCATGTCAGCAGAACAGCTTTAGAGCCAGAGAATCAGGTCAGCGGAGCTGCTCTAGCTGACACTGACTGACTGACACTGACTGATTGACACTAACTGACTGACACTGACAGACACTGATTGACTGACACTGACTGACTGACAATGACTGACACTGATTGACTGAGACTGACTGACTGACTGACACTGACTGACTACTCTCTACTACTCTAGTACTCACTCTCTACTACTCTCTCTCTACTACTCACTCTCTACTACTCTGTACTACTCTCTACTATTCACTCTCTACTACTCAATCTCTACTACTCTCTACTCCTCTCTCTCTACGACTCACTCTCTACTACTCACTCGCTACTACTCTCTACTACTCTCTCCCTACTACTCACTCTCTACTACTCACTCTGCTACTCTCTACTACTCACTCTCTACTACTCACTCTCTACTACTCACTCTACTACTCGCTCTCTACTACTCACTCTCTACTACTCTACTACTCTCTACTGCTCTCTCTACTACTCACTCTCTACTACTCGCTCTCTACTACTCACTCTCTACTACTCTCCACTACTCACTCTCTACGATGCTCTTCTACTCTCTACTACTCTCTACTAATACTCTCTACTACTCACTCTCTACTACTCTACTACTCACTACTACTCTCTACTACTCCCTCTCTGCTACTCACTCTACTACTCTCTACTACTCACTCTCTACTACTTACTCTCTACTACTCACTCTCTACTACTCTCTCTGCTACTCACTGTCTACTACTCACTCTCTACTACTCACTCTACTGCTCTACTACTCTCTCTACTACTCACTCTCTACAACTCACTCTACTACTCTCTACCACTCACTCTCTACTACTCTACTACTCACTCTCTACTACTCTCTCTCTCTACTACTCACTCTCTACTACTCACTCTACTACTCACTCTCTACTACTCACTCTCTACTACTCACTCTCTACTACTCACTCTGTACTACTCTCTACTACTCACTCTCTACTACTCACTCTCTACTACTCTCTACTATTCACTCTCTACTACTCAATCTCTACTACTCTCTACTCCTCTCTCTCTACTACTCACTCTCTACTAACTCGCTACTACTCTCTACTACTCTCTCTCTACTACTCACTCTCTACTACTCACTCTGCTACTCTCTACTACTCACTCTCTACTACTCACTCTCTACTACTCACTTTACTACTCGCTCTCTACTACTCTCTACTACTCACTCTATACTACTCACTCTCTACTACTCTACTACTCTCTACTGCTCTCTCTACTACTACTCACTCTCTACTACTCACTCTACTGCTCTACTACTCTCTACTACTCGCTCTACTACTCACTCTACTACTCTCTACTACTCACTCTACTACTCTACTACTCACTCTCTACTACTCTCTACTACTCTCTCTACTACTCACTCTCTACTACTCACTCTACTACTCACTCTCTACTACTCTCTCTCTACTACTCACTCTCTACTACTCTCTACTACTCACTCTCCACTACTCAATCTCTACTACTCGCTCTCTACTACTGTTTACTACTCACTCTACTTCTCACTCTCTACTACTCTACTACTCTCTACTACTCGCCCTCTACTACTCTCTACTACTCACTATACTACTCACTCTCTACTACTCCCTACTACTCACTCTACTACTCTCTACTACTCACTCTCTACTACTCTACTACTCTCTACTACTCTCTCTACTACTCACTCTCTATTACTCACTCTCTACTACTCTCTACTACTCACTCTCTACTATTCACTCTCTACTACTCGCTCTCTACTACTCTCTACCACTCATTCTCTACTACTCACTCTCTACTACTCTCTACTACTCACTCTCTACTACTCTACTACTCTCTACTACTCTCTCTACTGCTCACTCTCTACTACTCACTCGTCTACTACTCACTCTACTATTCTCTACTACTCTCTACTACTCACTCTCTACTACTCACTCTACTACTCTCTACCACTCACTCTCTACTGCTCACTCTCTACTACACACCCTCTATTACTTGATCTCTACTACTCACTCTCTACTACTCACTCTACTACTCACTCTCTACTACTCACTCTCTACTACACACCCTCTATTACTTGCTCTCTACTACTCGCTCTCTACTACTCACTCTACTACTCACTCTGTACTACTCCCTACTACTCACTGTGTAATACTCTCTACTACTCACTCTCTACTACTCTACTACTCCCTACGACTCTCTCTACTACTCACTCTCTACTACTCTCTACTACTCACTCACTACTACTCACTCTCTACTACTCTACTACTCACTCTCTACTACTCTCTCTACTACTCTCTACTATTCACTCTACTACTCACGCTCTACTACTCTCTACTACTCACTCTCTACTACCCACTCTCTACTACTCACTCTACTACTCTCTACTACTCACTCTCTGCTACTCTCTCTACTACTCTCTACTACTCACTCTCTACCCTCTACTCTCTGTTACTCATCCTCTACTCTCTACCTATCTACCTCTCCCTCTCTACCTCTCTACCTCTACACCTCTACCTCTCTACCTCTCTCTACGCGCACACATATGCACATATATATATGCATATATATGCATCTATATATATGTAAGTGTATATATATATATATATACATACATATATAAACATATATATATAATCTGCATATCTATATAAATACAAATATAAATGCATGCATACATATACATATATGCATACATATGCATGTTATGTACATGAAAGTTTGAAAAACACTAATACAAGCAAAGCTAAAAAGCCACCTAATTACAAACAGAATTGCTTTAACTTAAACGAGGGCGAGACCTATTGCATTTTCAATGCTTGTTTACTTTGGTTCCATCAAGAAGGCATTCAGATGTGTCACACATTTGCCATAAATTCTGAATGTGAGCACTCTAGTTGCTCATTAGATCACTGTAGTAAAGCTACTGCTCACCAGGGAGGTCTGCTGCTGGTATTCAAAGTGCATGTTTCAGTCTGCATGTCAGAATTTTTTAATGAAATAGAAGAGGATTTGAGAAGTCAAAATGTGCCCTAATTTTTCTTTCTGCAGCACTAATCATAATTTCTATGGCAAAATGAACCCCCTCATTATGTGTCTTTGCAAATTAAATGTTTTAAGTGTTACCACTTTATTCCAATCAAGATGGCTTCAGGTGTGCCATACTTTTGTCATAAGTAAGACTGTTAGCGCTCTAGTTGTCCTTTAGAACATTCTGGGACATTCTATCATTGGGCTATACTTGGGCTACATCAGGGTGATATTTGTGTTACATTTGGGCTCTTTTGTCTCTGGTGGCCATCTTGGGAGACTTATTTGTTATGAAGTTTCCCAATTTCCTCATTTACAACAGTCTCCTCAGTAGGAAATACTTTCAGTTTGTTACTTTGATTCCATCAAGACGGCATTCAGATGTGTCACACATTTGCCATAAATTCCGAATGTTAGCACTCTAGTTGCTCATTAGATCACTGTAGTAAAACTACTGCTCACCAGGGAAGTCTGCTGCTGGTATTGAAAGTGCATTTTTTAGTCTGCATGTCAGAATTTTTTAATGAAATAGAAGAGGATTTGAGAAGTCACTCAAAATGTGCCCTAAATTTTTCTTTCTGCAGCACTAATCATACTTTCTATGGCAAAATGAACCCCCTCATTTTGTTCCTTTTTTAAATTAAATGTTTTAAGAGTTACCACTTTATTCCAATCAAGATGGCTTCAGGTGTGCCATACGTTTGTCATAAGTAGGACTGTTAGCGCTCTTGTTGTTCTTAGAACACTCTGGGAAGCTGCAGTAGAACAAAAAGGAATCAACTGACAGTCTCTGCCCTTGTTGGATGTACATGTTTTACAGAGAATGTCAGACTTCATTCTCACATGACTGAGAAAGATAATGTGAATTTACAGAAAATATGCTCTCAGTTTAGCTTATAGCTCACCTTCCAAACCTCTGTGGGAAAAGCATGAGAAAATAGTTTTCTCTCAAACATGATTCGTGATATCCCAGCAGAAAGCTTTTTCACATGGTAAAATCACCTTAGAACATACCACAATTCCTAAAATGAGTATGGTACCATCAACAAATAATTTATAATGTAACTAAAGTCTTAAAAACCTTCTATTAACTGCAATGCTTTTTAATGAGGTGCTATCATGTATATTGGTCCCAAGATGGCTGTCAACACTTCTTGGATGAAGTGCTGACAGCCAATCAGATCTCACGATGAGATGTGTGGTTAGGCTCCACCCAGATATATCTATGATTTTACTTTTGGTTTTCTCAGCAACTACTGAACGGATTTACACCATTTAAACAAAAGGCACGAGTGTGAACCAAGGGCTACCTATTTGCCAAATTTCGTGTAATTCCGTTCAGCAGTTCGGACTGCAGCTGTGATTAACGGTTCCTATGGAAAATTGCATGGGGAAAACACGTTTTGGGACCCCCTTTTTTCACAGCCCCCGCTTGACGAATCACCCCGAGACTTTCAGGATAGGAGCGGACCGGAGAGCCCCACCAGTTTTGAAAATTTCACGAAGATTTGACAACCGGCGCCAAAGTTATTCCAAATAGAATGTTGCGGATTTCCTATGGATAATAGGTCCTAACTATAACTACCTACTGGCGACTGCCAGTAGGTAATATATATATATATATATATATATATATATATATATATATATATATATATATATATATATATATATATATATCCACAAACAAAGTTTGGCTCAATGAGGAAACGCCACACAACGGGAAGTTAATCACCTTTTAATTGCGGAAAACCAGCTCAGCGAAAGGACAGACACCTCCTCTTTCAAATTCAAAAGCCCAACGCGTTTCGAACACTCCTGTGCTCTTGTTCACGGGCAGAGTAAAGATCAGCAAACGGCAGTTCAAAGGAGTCTTTTACCCAATACAAGTCCCGCCCATATGGGCGTATGCCTCCTGGCATGCTGGTACTTGTGGTCCTTTTAGAAATTAAATGCCCAAGTGGGTGCCGTGCTAACCCTAAATTATTGCTCACAGTGTTCCCCAAGTGGGTTCGGCAGGCTCTGGCCATCTCACCAAGCTGAACGTAGATGTTCCGTCAACATGGCCCTCTCGTTCCATAGTGGTTGAAATTCAAACACCCGGTCCGCTGAATTTCTCGGCAGGGCGTCTCCGCGACCTGAGCCAGGCCGCTAAACATCCACAAACAAAGTTTAGCTCAATGAGGAAACGCCACACAACGGGAAGTTAATCACCTTTTAATTGCGGAAAACCAGCTCAGCGAAAGGACAGACACCTCCTCTTTCAAATTCAAAAGCCCAACGCGTTTTGAACACTCCTGTGCTCTTGTTCACGGGCAGAGTAAAGATCAGCAAACGGCAGTTCAAAGGAGTCTTTTACCCAAGACAAGTCCCGCCCATATGGGCGTATGCCTCCTGGCATGCTGGTACTTGTGGTCCTTTTAGAAATTAAATGCCCAAGTGGGTGCCGTGCTAACCCTAAATTATTGCTCACAGTGTTCCCCAAGTGGGTTCGGCAGGCTCTGGCCATCTCACCAAGCTGAACGTAGATGTTCCGTCAACATGGCCCTCTCGTTCCATAGTGGTTGAAATTCAAACACCCGGTCCGCTGAATTTCTCGGCAGGGCGTCTCCGCGACCTGAGCCAGGCTGCTAAACATCCACAAACAAAGTTTAGCTCAATGAGGAAACGCCACACAACGGGAAGTTAATCACCTTTTAATTGCGGAAAACCAGCTCAGCGAAAGGACAGACACCTCCTCTTTCAAATTCAAAAGCCCAACGCGTTTCGAACACTCCTGTGCTCTTGTTCACGGGCAGAGTAAAGATCAGCAAACGGCAGTTCAAAGGAGTCTTTTACCCAATACAAGTCCCGCCCATATGGGCGTATGCCTCCTGGCATGCTGGTACTTGTGGTCCTTTTAGAAATTAAATGCCCAAGTGGGTGCCGTGCTAACCCTAAATTATTGCTCACAGTGTTCCCCAAGTGGGTTCGGCAGGCTCTGGCCATCTCACCAAGCTGAACGTAGATGTTCCGTCAACATGGCCCTCTCGTTCCATAGTGGTTGAAATTCAAACACCCGGTCCGCTGAATTTCTCGGCAGGGCGTCTCCGCGACCTGAGCCAGGCCGCTAAACATCCACAAACAAAGTTTAGCTCAATGAGGAAACGCCACACAACGGGAAGTTAATCACCTTTTAATTGCGGAAAACCAGCTCAGCGAAAGGACAGACACCTCCTCTTTCAAATTCAAAAGCCCAACGCGTTTCGAACACTCCTGTGCTCTTGTTCACGGGCAGAGTAAAGATCAGCAAACGGCAGTTCAAAGGAGTCTTTTACCCAATACAAGTCCCGCCCATATGGGCGTATGCCTCCTGGCATGCTGGTACTTGTGGTCCTTTTAGAAATTAAATGCCCAAGTGGGTGCCGTGCTAACCCTAAATTATTGCTCACAGTGTTCCCCAAGTGGGTTCGGCAGGCTCTGGCCATCTCACCGAGCTGAACGTAGATGTTCCGTCAACATGGCCCTCTCGTTCCATAGTGGTTGAAATTCAAACACCCGGTCCGCTGAATTCTCGGCAGGGCGTCTCCGCGACCTGAGCCAGGCCGCTAAACATTCACAAACAAAGTTTGGCTCAATGAGGAAACGCCACACAACGGGAAGTTAATCACCTTTTAATTGCGGAAAACCAGCTCAGCGAAAGGACAGACACCTCCTCTTTCAAATTCAAAAGCCCAACGCGTTTCGAACACTCCTGTGCTCTTGTTCACGGGCAGAGTAAAGATCAGCAAACGGCAGTTCAAAGGAGTCTTTTACCCAATACAAGTCCCGCCCATATGGGCGTATGCCTCCTGGCATGCTGGTACTTGTGGTCCTTTTAGAAATTAAATGCCCAAGTGGGTGCCGTGCTAACCCTAAATTATTGCTCACAGTGTTCCCCAAGTGGGTTCGGCAGGCTCTGGCCATCTCACCGAGCTGAACGTAGATGTTCCGTCAACATGGCCCTCTCGTTCCATAGTGGTTGAAATTCAAACACCCGGTCCGCTGAATTCTCGGCAGGGCGTCTCCGCGACCTGAGCCAGGCCGCTAAACATTCACAAACAAAGTTTGGCTCAATGAGGAAACGCCACACAACGGGAAGTTAATCACCTTTTAATTGCGGAAAACCAGCTCAGCGAAAGGACAGACACCTCCTCTTTCAAATTCAAAAGCCCAACGCGTTTCGAACACTCCTGTGCTCTTGTTCACGGGCAGAGTAAAGATCAGCAAACGGCAGTTCAAAGGAGTCTTTTACCCAATACAAGTCCCGCCCATATGGGCGTATGCCTCCTGGCATGCTGGTACTTGTGGTCCTTTTAGAAATTAAATGCCCAAGTGGGTGCCGTGCTAACCCTAAATTATTGCTCACAGTGTTCCCCAAGTGGGTTCGGCAGGCTCTGGCCATCCCACCAAGCTGAACGTAGATGTTCCGTCAACATGGCCCTCTCGTTCCATAGTGGTTGAAATTCAAACACCCGGTCCGCTGAATTCTCGGCAGGGCGTCTCCGCGACCTGAGCCAGGCCGCTAAACATCCACAAACAAAGTTTAGCTCAATGAGGAAACGCCACACAACGGGAAGTTAATCACCTTTTAATTGCGGAAAACCTGCTCAGCGAAAGGACAGACACCTCCTCTTTCAAATTCAAAAGCCCAACGCGTTTCGAACACTCCTGTGCTCTTGTTCACGGGCAGAGTAAAGATCAGCAAACGGCAGTTCAAAGGAGTCTTTTACCCAATACAAGTCCCGCCCATATGGGCGTATGCCTCCTGGCATGCTGGTACTTGTGGTCCTTTTAGAAATTAAATGCCCAAGTGGGTGCCGTGCTAACCCTAAATTATTGCTCACAGTGTTCCCCAAGTGGGTTCGGCAGGCTCTGGCCATCTCACCGAGCTGAACGTAGATGTTCCGTCAACATGGATATATATATATATATATATATTCCTGGTCGTTGATCCTATCTCGGATCATGAATGAGGCGCACTCCATGGGAATATCTTCGTTGAGATTTATTCGGCAACAGAACACAAAAACATCCGACAGACGCGTTTCGGCTACACGCCTTTGTCAATGTCGGTAAGGTTTACATTTTTTCATCATTTTAAATAAAACAATAAAGTTTCATCGACATCGAGAGAGGGGATCGCTCTTTCTATATCATTGAAATAGAGGAGGGAAACATTTTCTCATTCTACAAGATCTCTTTAACCCCTTCGGTGCTCATGACGGAATGGTTCCGTCATGACCCACGGTTGAGCTGTGCTCATGACGGAACCATTCCGTCATGACCCCGCCCGCGCAAGATTCCGCCAGCACAGCGGCGGAATCTGCGCAGCATCGAAGGGGTTAAGGGCAGACATCTTGTAACGTGTTATGATATCATGTAAAGTTCGATGTATTTACACAGTTTATGGTACATGTATACATTAGATGTTAATTGTAATTCATGAAATACATCTTTAGTATACTTTGGATTTCAGCCCTGAATGGGCATAAACGCGTTGGGCTTTTGAATTTAAAAGAGGAGGTGTCTGTCCTTTCGCTGAGCTGGTTTTCCGCAATTAAAAGGTGATTAACTTCCCGTTGTGTGGCGTTTCCTCATTGAGCCAAACTTTGTTTGTGGATATATATATATATATATATATATATATATATATATATATATATATATATATATATATATGAATTCAGCTTTTCCCATAGGGAGGTTTTTTCCTCATGCACTCCCGTGTGACGGAGTCAAAAACCACACCGGGTTTTAGATCAAATTACAGTTTCTTTATTTCAGCATACAGCAAAACCTAACGCGTTTCGGTCTCTACGGAGACCTTGCTCACAGGTAGTGTGTTTGACAAAATTTGTGCTTTTAAATAAAGGGGAAGGGGGAGAAACCAATTGGGTTACATCACTTCCTGTAAGTTGTACAGGCATTCTGGGACATGTAGTTTGTTGATTCAAAAAATAGCGCAAAACGTTGATTTTTATCTTTTTCACAAAAAGCATACTTCCAAAATTAAAGTTTCTTATAGTTTTTGCATTTAACTCATGCATTTGTTGTCATACTAGGTAACATAAAGAGTTAAATTGACAAACCTCCACGAAATCATATCAAGGCCCTCCAGTGGGCAAAACCTATTTCACACTAAATTCTTTTCGTCAATTTAGATGCTAGTGCAAGAGTCCACCAATTTTATAAAATTATAATCATACATTTCAATTGATGTGTTATTTGAACAACTTAGATAAGTATAATAAAGCCCTCTAGTGGGCGAACCATTCCACACCATAATTCGTAATTCAACGTTTCACTGTGCAAAATAAATGATTGTTCAAACATGTCCAGAATGAAGCAAAATGTGTGAGAAAAAATGTGTGAATTTGCAAAGAGTGAGCAACAGTCATTATCTGATAAGTATGTAAGTACATCTTTACAGGTGGCAGTGTAGTTCTTCATCTTGATTATGCCCGAACGGGCTCAAGGTCCGGAAATTCATAATATGTTTGGACTCTTTTTGTCTCATCACCAGTTCACGATCTCTGCCTCTTCTATTTGGTCCAACACTTTCGATTCCATAGAAATTTAAGGATTTCCAATCACCTTTGTGTTCCTTCTCCATGTGTCTAGCCATGGCATTACTGCGATCAGAGTTAATTGTCGCACGGACATGCTCCAAAATCCGTAGTTTGAGTTCTTTTTTGGTGCTTCCAATATATTTCTTTAAGCATGGGCACTCAAGGGCGTACACAACAAACTGAGTTTTGCAATTAATTAATTGTTCGATTTTCCATGTTTTTTTGTTTGCCATCTGTAACTCCTTAGTTGTCTTCGCAATGCAACAAACTTTGCATCCTGAACATTGATAGAATCCTTTTGGTCTACGCCATACTTCTGTTTTTTTTGGTTCCTGAAAATGACTATGAATCAATTTGTCCTTCAGGTTTTTTGCCCTTCGATAGGTCACATTTGGGTGATCTCCTACAATTTGAGACACTGTAGGGTCCATGTGGAGAATGTGCCAGTTTTTTTTAAGAATCCTTATGATCGCTTGGTTGGCCGTTGAGTGAGTGGTGATGAAGCGTATTTTATCTGATTCGTCCTTTGTTGATTTATATTTATCCATCAATAAATCAGTTCTATTAATCATTGTAGAGCGATTAGAGGCAATTTGAATCCAAGCTGGGTTATATTTTCGTTTTAAAAACCTATTTTTGGCTAGGTCTTTTTGTTGTTGCCAGTCGTTTTCGTTTGAACAAATTCTTTTGATTCGGAGAAATTCTCCATACGGGATGTTTTGTAGAAGACTAGGTTGATGAAAACTCTGAGCATGTAGGACCGCATTTGTCGCGGTGCTTTTACGGTGTAATGTAGTATGCAATACATTGTCTTTAACGAAAATCTCCGTATCCAGAAACACAACCCTAGAGTCACTGATTGTATAGGTGAAGTTTAAACCAAAATTGGAGTTGTTCAAAATTTCGAAGTACCTTTCAAATTCCTCATTTGTTCCTTCCCAAATTAGCAATAAATCGTCTATATACCTGAGCCAAGCTATGGTTTTTTGGACCGCTTGATCGTTTTCCGATCTCCATGCCCATGTCTTTTCCCATTGCCCCATTGTCAGGCAGGCATACGACGGGCTAAAAGAAAAGCCCATTGCGGTGCCTTTTGCTTGCCGGTAGATTTCGTTTCCAAATAAGAAGATATTTTGCTCCAGGCACATCGAAATCATCTCCAACAGCATGTTATTATGATCAGTCAGTTGTATACTTCTGTCCTTAAGGAAAGATTTAACTGCTTCAATGCCAATTTTATTTTCAATATTGGAGTATAAGGATATTACATCCATTGTGATCAATTTGTACGTTGGTTGCCATGGAGTGTCCTGTAATCTTCTTAGCATGTCACCCGTGTCTTTTATGTAAGATGTTAAGCCCTTTACATAGGGTAATAGAAACACATCAATGTAGTTGCTAATAGGTTCTAATAATGCCCCTTTGGCGGAGATTATTGGTCTTCCTGGCGGTCTAGTGGCGTGTTTATGGATCTTAGGCAAAAAGTAGATTGTTGCCATTTTGGGGTGTTTTGTTTGAAGATATTTGAATTCATCAATATCCAATAGTTTTTGTGAGAACCACAAATCCAATTTTGTATCCAAATCTTCTTTTAGTTTAGGTAAAGGGTTGGTTTTTAGTTTTTCATAATATTCCTTGTTTTCTAATTGTGAATGAGCTTCCCGCATATATGCCTCCTTGTCTAGAACAACGACATTGCCACCCTTATCAGCAATTTTAATTTCGATGGTATCATCTTTTTGCAGTGAGTTGAGAGCCTGGCGTTCTTGTTTGGATAAGTTATCTTTAGTGAATGGTATGTTTAGTTGGTAAAGATCTTTTACAACACATTCCTGAAAGAAATCAATTTTGTTCCCAGGAGGGAGTTGTGGATAAAATCTGGACTTTGGTTTTATGTTGGAAATTCCAGCTCCTAACTGTACACAATATGTTTGTACTTGTCCACCTCCTTCTTGGGGCGTTTGGCTTAGTTCCATCAAATTTACAAAGTGTTCCGCGTCCTCTATGGGAGTTTGGAGGGTCGGTTGAATGATTTTTTTTCTGTAATTAGCCATGTCCGGTTTGTCAATAAATAGTTTGGCAAGTTTAATCTTTCTTATAAACTTGTAAAGGTCAATTCTAGTTTCAGCTAGATTTATGCCACTGGTGGGGCAGAAATTCATGCCCCGTTTGAGAACCTGTAGTTCCAATTCACTTAGTTGTTTCGAAGATAAATTGATAACTTGTAATTCTTGATCATTAGATGTCTCATGTTGATTTGTATCGGTGTTTGCCATGTTTTGATTTCTTTCTAGAGTTTCATCATCTGGGCTTATGCATTCCATTTTTTCCTCATGTTGCGTGTCATGGTACCTACGCGGTCTGGGCCAGAAGCTTGTGCCGTATTTTCGCTTGCCTCTCCTTGTTTGTTTTGGGGTGTGTTTCCCCGTCCTCTTCCCCTCCCTCTTCCTCTTGGATTTGTATACCTGGGGGGACCCATTGTTTTTTCCCAAGTTTTTTGGTTGAAAGCCAGATTTATTGCTAATTTGGGAAGGAACAAATGAGGAATTTGAAAGGTACTTCGAAATTTTGAACAACTCCAATTTTGGTTTAAACTTCACCTATACAATCAGTGACTCTAGGGTTGTGTTTCTGGATACGGAGATTTTCGTTAAAGACAATGTATTGCATACTACATTACACCGTAAAAGCACCGCGACAAATGCGGTCCTACATGCTCAGAGTTTTCATCAACCTAGTCTTCTACAAAACATCCCGTATGGAGAATTTCTCCGAATCAAAAGAATTTGTTCAAAGGAAAACGACTGGCAACAACAAAAAGACCTAGCCAAAAATAGGTTTTTAAAACGAAAATATAACCCAGCTTGGATTCAAATTGCCTCTAATCGCTCTACAATGATTAATAGAACTGATTTATTGATGGATAAATATAAATCAACAAAGGACGAATCAGATAAAATACGCTTCATCACCACTCACTCAACGGCCAACCAAGCGATCATAAGGATTCTTAAAAAAAACTGGCACATTCTCCACATGGACCCTACAGTGTCTCAAATTGTAGGAGATCACCCAAATGTGACCTATCGAAGGGCAAAAAACCTGAAGGACAAATTGATTCATAGTCATTTTCAGGAACCAAAAAAACCAGAAGTATGGCGTAGACCAAAAGGATTCTATAAATGTTCAGGATGCAAAGTTTGTTGCATTGCGAAGACAACTAAGGAGTTACAGATGGCAAACAAAAAAACATGGAAAATCGAACAATTAATTAATTGCAAAACTCAGTTTGTTGTGTACGCCCTTGAGTGCCCATGCTTAAAGAAATATATTGGAAGCACCAAAAAAGAACTCAAACTACGGATTTTGGAGCATGTCCGTGCGACAATTAACTCTGATCGCAGTAATGCCATGGCTAGACACATGGAGAAGGAACACAAAGGTGATTGGAAATCCTTAAATTTCTATGGAATCGAAAGTGTTGGACCAAATAGAAGAGGCGGAGATCGTGAACTGGTGATGAGACAAAAAGAGTCCAAACATATTATGAATTTCCGGACCTTGAGCCCGTTCGGGCATAATCAAGATGAAGAACTACACTGCCACCTGTAAAGATGTACTTACATACTTATCAGATAATGACTGTTGCTCACTCTTTGCAAATTCACACATTTTTTCTCACACATTTTGCTTCATTCTGGACATGTTTGAACAATCATTTATTTTGCACAGTGAAACGTTGAATTACGAATTATGGTGTGGAATGGTTCGCCCACTAGAGGGCTTTATTATACTTATCTAAGTTGTTCAAATAACACATCAATTGAAATGTATGATTATAATTTTATAAAATTGGTGGACTCTTGCACTAGCATCTAAATTGACGAAAAGAATTTAGTGTGAAATAGGTTTTGCCCACTGGAGGGCCTTGATATGATTTCGTGGAGGTTTGTCAATTTAACTCTTTATGTTACCTAGTATGACAACAAATGCATGAGTTAAATGCAAAAACTATAAGAAACTTTAATTTTGGAAGTATGCTTTTTGTGAAAAAGATAAAAATCAACGTTTTGCGCTATTTTTTGAATCAACAAACTACATGTCCCAGAATGCCTGTACAACTTACAGGAAGTGATGTAACCCAATTGGTTTCTCCCCCTTCCCCTTTATTTAAAAGCACAAATTTTGTCAAACACACTACCTGTGAGCAAGGTCTCCGTAGAGACCGAAACGCGTTAGGTTTTGCTGTATGCTGAAATAAAGAAACTGTAATTTGATCTAAAACCCGGTGTGGTTTTTGACTCCGTCACACGGGAGTGCATGAGGAAAAAACCTCCCTATGGGAAAAGCTGAATTCATATATATATATATATATATATATATATATGAAGGCTCCCAAGGTTGCACCGGCAGCCGGGTCACTCGCAGGCGGGTGCTATAATGTGGCGGTGCCCCACAAGAAATTGCAGCTCCCAAAGACTCTCGTTGCTCACGCAGAGTTAAGCACTCACAGGAGGGGTTCCGTATCAGTTATTTCTTTATTTCGGCAGAAATCAAATCAAATAGCAGCAAGACAGACGCGTTTCGAATCAATCTTCGTCAGTGTCTCGACGGCAAGACCGCGCGCTTACATTTAAATACAGATTACGTCATGTATTGCGCGACAGCGTGAGACAGAATCAACTGACAGCCACTGAAACAGAAGATGGCTCAAATCCCACTATTTACAATATTCTTAGGGCGGCCATCTTGGAGTGATCTATTCACTCATCATGTCCATACAACTTAAGTCTCTTAATCAAAGGAGTCATGATGAAATTAGCAGTCATGTAAAACATAATTCATTAGGTAATACTGCAGATTTAAATAAATCAGCAAATCGTCCTACAAAGGTATATACCATTATCATGCGAGAAACCATATAACGCCATGTATTGGCCGTAGCTCCCTATACATTCAAGGAGACAGGTGATGGACAGAAATAAAAAAAGAAGAAAGAAACTGGAGAGAAGGGATGGGAAACATGGGAGACAATGTGCGGGAAAGACAACGAAAATAGAGGGATGAAAACAATATAACAGTAGTAAGCATTACATGTTGGGATTTCAAACTCATTTCACAATTCATACGTATATGAGAGCCAATTATCTCCAGTGTTAAAACTGATCAACGAGGGACGATATGTAGTTCCCCGCCCATAAAGTGTGCTCATCTGCCCAGGTGTACACTCAATTCTTCCCCACTATTGAGACCGTGTGGGGCCTTTGTGTATAAATCTATGATGTAGCGGGATTCCAGTCTACGTAGTCTTTGGACTCGGTCACCCCCCCTAATGTTAGCGGGTACATGATCGAGACCGAAGTACTGTAGAAGATCCCGGTTACTGTGGTGCATGATGGCGAAATGCCTGGCTACAGGGTAATTTACATCATTTCTATTGATGGCACGCTGGTGTTCCAAAATGCGCATTTTAACACTATTGATAGTGCTACCAATGTACTTAAGCCCGCACGGGCAAGTGAGACAATACACCACATGGGTGGTCGAGCAAGTAATGAATTTATCTATGCGCCTTGGTTGCCTGACCCCTGGGATGTTAAATGTGAGAACTCTTTTGCAATTTTTGCAGGCTCTACACTTCCCACAGGGGAAGAATCCGTGCAGGGCCGTGAGAGTACCCATAGGTTGTGGCAGGGGTGACAAGTGACTCTGTACCAATTTATCACGAAGTGATCTCGATTTTCTGAAAGTGATCATTGGTTCTTTGGGAATATCCTTGCCGATGACTGTGTCGGTTTTGAGGATATGCCAACTTTTTCTGACTATCCTCCTCAGTAGATTTGCGTCATCTGAGAAAGTGGTTATAAGGCGAAATTTGCCCTCATGTTCAGCTGTATTCCTATTGGCTGTATTTTTGTATGTCAGAAGTTGTTGTCTGGGTATTTTTCTCACTTTATTAAGTATAGAGATCAGGTCTGTATAATTGTAACCCCTAACTTGAAACCTTTTTATGCTTTGAATTGCTGCTTGTTCAAAGTCAGCTTCCCTTGAGCAGTTCCGTTTCAGGCGAAGCAGCTCGCCGTACGGGATGCTGCGAATCAATGTGGGTGGATGATTGCTATGGGCGTGCAAAATGGAGTTGCCCGCAGTGGGCTTCCTGTATAACTCAGTCTCGAGGGCACCCTCTCTAGCAAACACCTTCAAATCAAGATAATTCACCGTTAGGGAACTAATCTCAGATGTAAACCTGAGGTTGAGTTGATTATCATTGAGCTCGGATATAAAGGTTTGAGCCTCGTCTGATGACCCCCCCCATACCAAGAAGAGGTCATCTATGTACCTGTGCCATGGTACATAGATGACCTCTTCAACTCAACCTCAGGTTTACATCTGAGATTAGTTCCCTAACGGTGAATTATCTTGATTTGAAGGTGTTTGCTAGAGAGGGTGCCCTCGAGACTGAGTTATACAGGAAGCCCACTGCGGGCAACTCCATTTTGCACGCCCATAGCAATCATCCACCCACATTGATTCGCAGCATCCCGTACGGCGAGCTGCTTCGCCTGAAACGGAACTGCTCAAGGGAAGCTGACTTTGAACAAGCAGCAATTCAAAGCATAAAAAGGTTTCAAGTTAGGGGTTACAATTATACAGACCTGATCTCTATACTTAATAAAGTGAGAAAAATACCCAGACAACAACTTCTGACATACAAAAATACAGCCAATAGGAATACAGCTGAACATGAGGGCAAATTTCGCCTTATAACCACTTTCTCAGATGACGCAAATCTACTGAGGAGGATAGTCAGAAAAAGTTGGCATATCCTCAAAACCGACACAGTCATCGGCAAGGATATTCCCAAAGAACCAATGATCACTTTCAGAAAATCGAGATCACTTCGTGATAAATTGGTACAGAGTCACTTGTCACCCCTGCCACAACCTATGGGTACTCTCACGGCCCTGCACGGATTCTTCCCCTGTGGGAAGTGTAGAGCCTGCAAAAATTGCAAAAGAGTTCTCACATTTAACATCCCAGGGGTCAGGCAACCAAGGCGCATAGATAAATTCATTACTTGCTCGACCACCCATGTGGTGTATTGTCTCACTTGCCCGTGCGGGCTTAAGTACATTGGTAGCACTATCAATAGTGTTAAAATGCGCATTTTGGAACACCAGCGTGCCATCAATAGAAATGATGTAAATTACCCTGTAGCCAGGCATTTCGCCATCATGCACCACAGTAACCGGGATCTTCTACAGTACTTCGGTCTCGATCATGTACCCGCTAACATTAGGGGGGGTGACCGAGTCCAAAGACTACGTAGACTGGAATCCCGCTACATCATAGATTTATACACAAAGGCCCCACACGGTCTCAATAGTGGGGAAGAATTGAGTGTACACCTGGGCAGATGAGCACACTTTATGGGCGGGGAACTACATATCGTCCCTCGTTGATCAGTTTTAACACTGGAGATAATTGGCTCTCATATACGTATGAATTGTGAAATGAGTTTGAAATCCCAACATGTAATGCTTACTACTGTTATATTGTTTTCATCCCTCTATTTTCGTTGTCTTTCCCGCACATTGTCTCCCATGTTTCCCATCCCTTCTCTCCAGTTTCTTTCTTCTTTTTTTATTTCTGTCCATCACCTGTCTCCTTGAATGTATAGGGAGCTACGGCCAATACATGGCGTTATATGGTTTCTCGCATGATAATGGTATATACCTTTGTAGGACGATTTGCTGATTTATTTAAATCTGCAGTATTACCTAATGAATTATGTTTTACATGACTGCTAATTTCATCATGACTCCTTTGATTAAGAGACTTAAGTTGTATGGACATGATGAGTGAATAGATCACTCCAAGATGGCCGCCCTAAGAATATTGTAAATAGTGGGATTTGAGCCATCTTCTGTTTCAGTGGCTGTCAGTTGATTCTGTCTCACGCTGTCGTGCAATACATGACGTAATCTGTATTTAAATGTAAGCGCGCGGTCTTGCCGTCGAGACACTGACGAAGATTGATTCGAAACGCGTCTGTCTTGCTGCTATTTGATTTGATTTCTGCCGAAATAAAGAAATAACTGATACGGAACCCCTCCTGTGAGTGCTTAACTCTGCGTGAGCAACGAGAGTCTTTGGGAGCTGCAATATATATATATATATATATATATATATATATTCACAGAAAAAACCATAGGTTTCAGGCACGTTATAGTTAGGAATTAGCATTTAAAAAACCTCAGAAATTCACTGAAAAAACCATAGGTTTCAGGGGTGTTATAGTTAGCTGGACTTTTCACTTGTACAAAACCATTGAAATTCCCCCGTTATAGTTAGTTCAGCTAACTATAACTCGCGCGCCCGCAATGCACTGCTGATGACGTCACATATTACATCACTCATGACATGGTCAGTGACATCACTCATGACATCACTGATGACATCTCAAATGACATCACTGATGACATCACTGATGACATCATCCAGTGAATGTGTGTTTTTCTGAAAATTAAATATGTTTTATATATGTATATCTCAAGGTCGATGGAAGAATAAATGGGTATATAAGTGTCTAAATGGATGATTTGTTTTTGAAAAATTGATTGTGTAACTGACTGATTAAGTGTATCATAGTGAATACATGGCTTAGTGAGTAATGTTTAAATATGTAAATATCTGTATCAGTCTCTCACTTTGTGTATAAGTGGCTGCATGGGTTGGTGAGTAGCTACATGGGTGTCTATATAGGTTATTAGTTGGTTTTTTGAGTATCAGTCTGAGTGTCTGCATGGTTCGGTGGGGGGTATTACGTAGTGCATAGGTGCATGAATGAGTGACTCACTGTTTGTATGTGTTGAACACAGCATGTGTGCAGGACTGTATGGGTGGATGAGTGTGTGTATGGGTGTGTTAGTGAGTGAATGACTGTCTCAATAGTGTCTTTATGAGTAACTACATATGTTTTAAACTAGTATATGTGACTATTGGTGTATATATGTGAGTATATGTGAGAGTGAGAGATTGAAAGAGTTCCTGTATGAATAAGTATGTGTTTCTATAAGTGATTGTTTAAAAGACTAAGTATGTGTAAGTTTCCGTAGAAGTAAGTATGGTGGTGTGTGTATAACTGTATATGCAAGTAAATGTATGTTTGATTCTTTATTAGCATGAGTGACTATGTGTGTGAGTAACTCTATGGATGAGTGGCATTGTGTAACAGGATGTATAGGTGTATGAGTACATATGATGAGTGAGTACATGTATGAGTGACTGTATAGGACTGTTGGTGAATGAGTGGATGTATATGTGGATCTTAGAATTACTGAAGAGGTTGTTGTAACTGGTATTGGTATGTCCATTGTTTTGAAAATTTTAGTCTCTATTTTTGAATGTGTGTATCAAAGGTTATATTAGGGTGAGAGGAGGTCTGCCACTCTATCACAAGGATGATGTCATCAGTGATGTCATCAGTGATGTCATTTGAGATGTCATCAGTGATGTCATGAGTGATGTCACTGACCATGTCATGAGTGATGTAATATGTGACGTCATCAGCAGTGCATTGCGGGCGCGCGAGTTATAGTTAGCTGAACTAACTATAACGGGGGAATTTCAATGGTTTTGTACAAGTGAAAAGTCCAGCTAACTATAACACCCCTGAAACCTATGGTTTTTTCAGTGAATTTCTGAGGTTTTTTAAATGCTAATTCCTAACTATAACGTGCCTGAAACCTATGGTTTTTTCTGTGAATTTCAAAGGTTTTTTAAATGCTAATTTCTAACTATGCCTACAGAGATAGGACATGTGAAGAAAGAAGAAAAAATGCACAGAAAGAAACAAAAGAAGTGCAGAAAGAAGCAACAGAAGTCCTCAAATACGAAGATAAGTGCAGGAAGAAGGATAACGTGCAGAAAGAACAAAAAGAAGAGCAGAAAGAAGCCTTGTTGCAAAATCATCCTGTACCCTCAACTTTTTCATACGGATACTGGTGGTAACTGAGTCTGACTAACCAGTCCTAGAGCCAGTGCAATGTTAAAAGACACTTAGAATACAGTGAAAACACCTACATACACTAGGGAACATTATGCGTTGGGGTCCCCCTGTGATTAGCATGACCTCCTCTGTAAGCCCCTAGTGTATAATAGGGCATGGGGATTAAAACTACCTCTTAAAACAGGCCACAGGGCGTTTTTGCACACGTTAACTCAGGCCCCGTCCCCTCCCTTCACCACTGTGTAAACACGCCCTGTGTCCATTTTTAGTTGGGAGATTAAGTTCATTTGAATCCTGAGGGTCCCTAGGGTCCAACTAGCCCACTAGGTACCTCCAGTAAGTGCCACAGAGCTGCGTTGCAGAGAGGTGTAAAAAGTGGCACGGCCTGGACCACCTCTCTGCAATGCAGCTCAGTGGCGCTTACTGGAAGCACTTGGTGGGCTAGTTAGCCCCCAGGGGCCCTCAGTATTGAAGGGAAATTATATCCCCAATTTAAAACGTGCCATAGTGCGTGTTTGCACACGTCACCTCAGGCCCCGTCCCCTCCCTTCACCACTGTGTAAACGCGCCCTGTGGCTGTTCTAAGTTGAGAGATTAAGTCCCCCTGAATCCTAAGGGTCCCTAGGGTCAAACTAGACCACTAGGTACCTCCAGTAAGCGCCACAGAGCTGCGTTGCAGAGAGGTGTAAAAAGGGGCTTGGCCTCAGAACACCTGGCTGCAGCGCAGCTCCCTGGCGCATACTGGAGATGCCTGTTGGGGGCGCGTTTGCAGAGTGCTGCACGGAGGGGGCATGGCCTCCGGCACGATGCCAGTCTTTTATTTATTTTAGTTTTTTAAGAAGGGGGGCTGTTTGGTTCCCCTTCTTATTCTAATTTATTGGCCCTGATGACCCCATCCCCCAGGGCCAGTCTCCTAATTATATTTTTTTGACCCCAATCCCCAGGGCCGGCCACTGTTTTTTATTATTTTTAAAAAATATATATTTATAGACACACCTAGGACATGCTGGACAAACCGTTCGTACCTATCACCATGACGATTTGCGTGATATTCATTAAAAGGCGACTATGCATGCAATGAATCCACGTGGAATGTATTTACACCACTAGTGAAGCTCTGACATGTCTGATGCCCTACCGTGCCTAATCCTGGTAGACACCCTTGTCGTTTATTTATACAAACATGGGTAGCTATTGACGGGCACATTTAATACACATGCACACCAAGCCATTCAAAGGGGATTCGACAAAAATTCGACCAAAACTATGCAAGAAACCCCCCTCATGGTTAATAAAACACACATCCACTGCCGGATGTGTAATACTTTTTATTTTACTCTCTGGAAAGGGGACGAACATCACTTGAGAGTCACAGCGTGCTCCTGACAGAGCCCAATGCTGTGTTACACCCACCATTGCCTGCCGAGTGCCACACACCTCTGTGTTGTATTCCACTAGCTAGTGCATATGCTATGACACTCTCTAGCCCATGTGCACTGTAACACCACCCCGTGAATATGTCATGCCACACTTGTCTTCGCACGGGTTATATTGCCCCATCTAACGTGCCTTTCTCGATGCCTATGTTATAACGCACAGTGCTATGCCATACATATTACAATCTGGGATCCATATCTTTGTCACAGTGCATATGCAACGTTACACTCCCCAGCACATATTTTATATTACAACTTTAGAGACTAGTTAGGTTACACAACACTGCCCTGTGCATATTACACTCCAAGGCGCATATCGCATAGCACGCGCTAGTGCCTGTGCTATCTCGCGCTCTCCAATGAATCTGTCATTGCGCACAATGTATTGCATATTATATTTCACGCCCGGTTCATCTTATATCACACTTTTTGGTGCATAGTTTATACCATACACTATATCTAGTTTTCATTTTCAATCGTGCTCTCAGGACTATGTTCTATATAACACTGTGTTCACCTACCCTTTTCACGGGCATTACATTTTGCGATAGGGGGTGGAGGGTCAGGGGGTGTTTCTGCCAAGTGAGCCCGGAGTCACAGTCACAAACGTCCTCTTCTTCCTGAATAAAAGTGAGATTATGCTGCATACTTGTTCATATTTTAAGTAGTTCGCACAGACACAATGTTTTAAAAACAATATAGTTCCTAATACCCGCCTTCTCTGAACAGTTAGCTTGCTGCCCCATCCCCTTCCTCCCTATCCTCTGTTGTGTGAATCCATGGACTAGCCTCCTCCTTCCTGCCATGCATGGTCTGATGTGCTGCCACTGCCCTCAATTTAGTATGATGTACCAGTCCACTCCTCCTGCCCTCCATTGCCCAATTCTATGCCCCATCATTGACCTCCTGCTTAAACTCTGTGCTTAGCTTGCTGCCCCTATTCTCCTTCCCCCTGCCCTCCGATGTCTTTGTGCATGCCCCTGCTCCATCCTTTTTGCCCACCATGTCCCATGGACCTGCCACTCCTATCTACTCTGAGTGTTCTGTTGAGCTGCCACTCCCCTCCCACCTGCCTAGCATTGTCAGATGACTGTAACCTGTCCCTGCCACCTCCACCCTGCCTGTCCACATGCCATGCCCCTATCCTCTTCCTCCTGTCCTACATGGTCCATTGTACTGCCACACCCTTCTGCCCTCCCTGGTCTGTTGTGCTGCAACTGCTCCTCCTGCCTGCCCCGTGTGGTCTGTTGTGAGGTCCCTTCCCCTGAACTTTCTTGTCTGTGCACAGGTCCTGACCCTTCCTTCTATCCTCCATCGTCCTTTGTGCATGCCCCTCCACCCTCCTTCTTGCCCATCGTAGCCATTGTGCTGCCACTAACCCTCCCACTTGCCATGCATGGTCTTCTGTGCTGCCATGGCCCCTCCCACCTTCCCTGTGTGGTCAGTTAGCTGCCCCTGACCCCCTCCCACCTTCCCTCCATGGTCTGTGTGTATGCCATCACAGTCTCACTGTTGCTCTTCATGGTGTGTCTTGCTTCTAGTGCCCATCCTGCCTGACCTCCATGGCTATCTTGCTGCTCCTGCCCTGCCCCCTTGCCCCCAGCCCTACTCCCTCCCTCCTGGCTTGTCTGTTCCATTGTAATGCCCCTGATCCGTCCCTCCTGCCCTTTATGGTCTGTTATACTGCAGCTTTCTCTCCTGTCTGTCCATTATGGTCAGCTAGCTACCATTGCCTCTTGCCCCTCTGTTCTCTGTTGTCCATGTGCATGGTCCTGTCCCCTCCCTCTTGCTTTCTATGGATTGTTGTGCTGCACTCCCGTCCTGCATGCCCTGTGTGGTGTATTGTGCTGCTGCAAACCCTGATGCCTGCCCTGCAGGGTCAGTTTGGTGCACCTCTCCATGTCCCTCCTGTCCTCTGTTATCCAAGTCCATGTCCCTATCCCATTTCCTTCCATGATCCAATGTACCATACTTGCGAACATTTTGAACTTGGTAAGAGGGAGATTTTGAAAAAAAAACTGGGGTATTGATTTTCCCCTTTGAGTTACATTGAAAAAGAGGATATTGTAGACAGGAGACAGATCAAATAAAGCCCATTTGAGCTTAAAAACATTGGACGTTTCCTGGCTGAATCGGGTCTGTTGGCATGTATGGTTGTACTACCATTGCCTCTTCCTTCTGCCCACAATGGTCTATTACATTGCCACAGCCTTGAAGGAGGGTAGATTTTGTATCACAGGGGGCCCCTGGCCCGTTCTGTCCACACCTGAAGTATGAGACCCTTGTCCTTGCCCTGCCAGCTGCATTTGTAGGCCGTATTAAATTGACCAGCGGGTCCTGTGTTGCTATATAATTATCCTGAGACATCCTTACCACTCAGCCAGCATAAAACCCCTGTGTAGGCCCTTCTGTTCAATATGTAGGCCTCTTTGTTAAATTGACCATAGCTCTGCAATTTTAGTGTATAGCAGTCTGAAGGCAGGTCTGCGAGGCCTTCTGATCCAAACTAGTAGCCCCCACTCTACCCGAGTGCTCCGTGCTCGGTATCAAAGTTCAACATCCCCCTGAAGCTGTCGACATACAGTAGGCTGCATCCTGGACTGGTACTTGCTTCCTGGGCAGGTTTCCCGCTTTTAAGGAAGTGGCAACCGCAGAGCGTCAAGTTAGGAGAACTGAGGAGATTTTATACATGAATATATTGAATTCCCGTACAATACCCATTATTTTCTGCTTGCTCTATGGAACTTACGATAAGCGATTGGCCTGAGAGACTGACCTTTTCACCCAGTCCATTGTCAGCATTAAGTGGGTAAATGACGAAATGTCTGGTAAAATCTGCAGACGAAGCTTTTGGGTAGCATACGTAGGTAGATGTAGCGTGCAAAGGAGCCCACAAAATGATATAAAAAGGGAGCACCCACAGATATCGACGGACTACCTCGCTGTCTGTATGTAGGTTAACAGGCAGTGCAGGTTTTCCCCAAGAGCTGGGAGCTCTTGTCTTCCTTTGCTTAAAATGTCTTGCTCTGCTTTGCTTGAAGTATCTTATTCTATTTTACCTATATGAAATGTCATGTTATGTTTAACCATTGTTCTCTTTACTTTTGCATTTAAAAGATTTTGTATTGTAATTGCAGGAATGCTTGCTCTAAGAGTAAACGTGAGTGTTCCTAGGTAACATTTTCCTTGGTGTAACTTGTTTCTCATGATGCAATTATAGATGTGTTTTCTCTCTCTCTCTGTCAGTACATTAATTGAGATACAGAGAATATTATGACAGCTGTATGATTATCTGGATTCTGTATTTTGTACTTTATGTCTCTATTCTGCGGTTTCTTTGAAATTGCATCTTCTCATTAAACTGCCATTGTATTCTGCCTCCAATTCCATGTCTCATATGTCTGTTTTCTTCATTTTTGGAGCAAGCGTTCCTAGGCACCCCGGCTCAAATTAAGGTGCCCCTTTTCTCCCTGACTCACTCTCCTGCTCAGTTCTGTGGTGGCTCCCGGGGATCTGGGGACCGCCCCTAGCTTCCTTGACCCGTAATAGATCTTCCCTCCAACAGCCTCTCTTGCAAGTCCTGTATTGTTGGTTTGTTGCCCCTGCCCCCCTTTCCACTGCCCTCCATAGTCTGTTGTGCTTCCACGGCCCTTCCTGCCTGCTCAGTGTGGTTAAATTGTTGCCTTTGCACCCTCCTACCTGCCCCTGGCCTCTGCCTCTCAACAGTATCCTAATGAACAACTAGATTGCTAACATTCTATATTTATTACAAAAGTGTGGAACGCCTGACATCATCTTGATGTAATCAAAACTGTAATACCTAGAGCATTTCCTTTAGAAATTACATATATGAGAGGGTCTTATTGGCATCAAAATTATGGTTAGTGCTCTAAAAGACTAAAATAAGGACATATTTTCTGAGTTTTCAAATAGCGACAAAGCACTTTTAAATTATTTGTTATCTTTATGTTTTTTTATCCAGTTGACCACTTGATTAAATGTTGCACTTAGGGGAGAGGATGTGGTGTTACTTCCAGAACTGCAGACTTTGCAACTGGGGAACCAGGTTGAAGTTTCTGCTTCAGCTCGACATTCTGTGATTCTGGTCAAATCACTTAGTCTCCCCATGTCTACAACCAAAATGAATTTGTTCTTGTGTGATGTAACCAATGCTCATGTAAAGCACTCCAATACCTGACAAGTCTGCACTATATAACACTGCAAAAACACAAAATAATAAGTGTTTTGCACACTTCTGTCATTGGGCTATATTTGGGCTACATCTGGGTGATTTTGGGCTACATTTGGGCTCTTTTGTCTCCGGTGGCCATCTTGGGAGATTTATTTGTTATGAAGTTTCCTAATTTCCTCATGTACTGCAGTCTCCTCAGTAGGAAATGCTTTCAGTTTTTTACTTTGATTCCATCATGAAGGTATTCAGATATGTCACACATTTGCCATAAATTCTGAATGTTAGCACTCTAGTTGCTCATTAGATCACTGTAGTAAAACTACCTGGTATTAAAAGTGCATGTTTCAGTCTGCATGTCAGAATTTTTTAATGAAATAGAAGAGGATTTGAGAAGTCACTCAAAATGTGCCCTCATTTTCTTTCTTCAGCATTAATCATAATTTCTATGGCAAAATGAACCTCCTCATTGTGTTCCTTTTTAAATTAAATGTTTTAAGTGTTACCAGTTTATTCCAATCAAGATGGCTTCAGGTGTGCCTTACTTTTGTCATAATGAAGACAGTAAGCGCTCTAGTTGTTTTTAAGAACATTCTGGGACATTCTGTCATTGGGCTATACTTGGGCTACATCTGGGTGATATTTGGGCTACATTTGGGCTCTTTTGTCTCTGGTGGCCATCTTGGGAGACTTATTTGTTATGAAGTTTCCTAATTTCCTCATTTACTGCAGTCTCCTCAGTAGGAAATGCTTTCAGTTTTTTACTTTGATTCCATCAAGAAGGCATTCAGATGTGTCACACATTTGCCATAAATTCAGAATGTTAGCACTCTTTTTGCTCATTAGATCACTGTAGTAAAGCTACTGCTCACCAGGGAAAACTGCTGCTGGTATTGAAAGTGCATGTTTCAGTCTGCATGTCAGAATGTTTTAATGAAATAGAAGAGGATTTGAGAAGTCACTCAAAATGTGCCCTAATTTTTCTTTCTGCAGCACTAATCATACTTTTTATGGAAAAATGAACCCCCTCATTTTGTTCCTTTTTAAATTAAATGTTTTAAGAGTTACCACTTTAATCCAAGCAAGATGGCTTCAGGTGTGCCATACGTTTATCATAAGTAGGACTGTTAGCGCTCTAGTAGTTCTTTGGAACACTCTGGGAAGCTGCAGTAGAACACAAAGGAATCAACTGACAGTCTCTGCCCTTGTTGGATGTACATGTTTTACTGAGAATGTCAGACTTCATTCTCACATGACTGAGAAAGATAATGTGAATTTACAGAAAATAAGCTCTCAGTTTAGCCTATAGATCACCTTCCAAACCTCTGTGGTAAAAGCATGAGAAAATATTTTTCTCTCAATCATGATATCCCAGCAGAAGGCTTTTTCACATGGTGAAATCACCTTAGAACATACCACAATTCCTAAAATGAGTATGGTACCATCAACAAATGATTTATAATGTAACTAAAGTCTTAAAACCTTCTATTAACTGCAATGCTTTTTAATGAGGTGCTATCATGTATATTGGTCCCAAGATGGCTGCCAACACTTCTTGGATGAAGTGCTGACAGCCACTCAGATCTCAGGATGAGATGTGTGGTTAGGCTCCGCCCACATATATATATGCTTTTAAATGCTATTTTCTCAGGAAATACTGAACAGATTTACACCAGACCTGCAAAAGGCACTTCCTTGACCTTATGGCTACCTCTCTGCCAAATTTCAAGTAATTCTGTTCAGCCGTTCGGGCTGTAGCTGTGTCTAAAGGTCCTATGGAAAAATGCATGGGGAAAACGCGTTTTGGGACCCCCCTTTTTTCTCGGCCCCTGCTTGACGAATCCCCCCGAGACTTTCAGGGTAGGAGCGGAGCGTAGCGCCCCACCTATTTTGAAAATTTCGCGAGGATTCGTCGACCGGCGCCAGAGTTTCATCATCTGGGCTTATGCATTCCATTTTTTCCTCATGTTGCGTGTCATGGTACCTACGCGGTCTGGGCCAGAAGCTTGTGCCGTATTTTCGCTTGCCTCTCCTTGTTTGTTTTGGGGTGTGTTTCCCCGTCCTCTTCCCCTCCCTCTTCCTCTTGGATTTGTATACCTGGGGGGACCCATTGTTTTTTCCCAAGTTTTTTGGTTGAAAGCCAGATTTATTGCTAATTTGGGAAGGAACAAATGAGGAATTTGAAAGGTACTTCGAAATTTTGAACAACTCCAATTTTGGTTTAAACTTCACCTATACAATCAGTGACTCTAGGGTTGTGTTTCTGGATACGGAGATTTTCGTTAAAGACAATGTATTGCATACTACATTACACCGTAAAAGCACCGCAACAAATGCGGTCCTACATGCTCAGAGTTTTCATCAACCTAGTCTTCTACAAAACATCCCGTATGGAGAATTTCTCCGAATCAAAAGAATTTGTTCAAACGAAAACGACTGGCAACAACAAAAAGACCTAGCCAAAAATAGGTTTTTAAAACGAAAATATAACCCAGCTTGGATTCAAATTGCCTCTAATCGCTCTACAATGATTAATAGAACTGATTTATTGATGGATAAATATAAATCAACAAAGGACGAATCAGATAAAATACGCTTCATCACCACTCACTCAACGGCCAACCAAGCGATCATAAGGATTCTTAAAAAAAACTGGCACATTCTCCACATGGACCCTACAGTGTCTCAAATTGTAGGAGATCACCCAAATGTGACCTATCGAAGGGCAAAAAACCTGAAGGACAAATTGATTCATAGTCATTTTCAGGAACCAAAAAAACCAGAAGTAAGGCATAGACCAAAAGGATTCTATAAATGTTCAGGATGCAAAGTTTGTTGCATTGCGAAGACAACTAAGGAGTTACAGATGGCAAACAAAAAAACATGGAAAATCGAACAATTAATTAATTGCAAAACTCAGTTTGTTGTGTACGCCCTTGAGTGCCCATGCTTAAAGAAATATATTGGAAGCACCAAAAAAGAACTCAAACTACGGATTTTGGAGCATGTCCGTGCGACAATTAACTCTGATCGCAGTAATGCCATGGCTAGACACATGGAGAAGGAACACAAAGGTGATTGGAAATCCTTAAATTTCTATGGAATCGAAAGTGTTGGACCAAATAGAAGAGGCGGAGATCGTGAACTGGTGATGAGACAAAAAGAGTCCAAACATATTATGAATTTCCGGACCTTGAGCCCGTTCGGGCATAATCAAGATGAAGAACTACACTGCCACCTGTAAAGCTGTACTTACATACTTATCAGATAATGACTGTTGCTCACTCTTTGCAAATTCACACATTTTTTCTCACACATTTTGCTTCATTCTGGACATGTTTGAACAATCATTTATTTTGCACAGTGAAACGTTGAATTACGAATTATGGTGTGGAATGGTTCGCCCACTAGAGGGCTTTATTATACTTATCTAAGTTGTTCAAATAACACATCAATTGAAATGTATGATTATAATTTTATAAAATTGGTGGACTCTTGCACTAGCATCTAAATTGACGAAAAGAATTTAGTGTGAAATAGGTTTTGCCCACTGGAGGGCCTTGATATGATTTCGTGGAGGTTTGTCAATTTAACTCTTTATGTTACCTAGTATGACAACAAATGCATGAGTTAAATGCAAAAACTATAAGAAACTTTAATTTTGGAAGTATGCTTTTTGTGAAAAAGATAAAAATCAACGTTTTGCGCTATTTTTTGAATCAACAAACTACATGTCCCAGAATGCCTGTACAACTTACAGGAAGTGATGTAACCCAATTGGTTTCTCCCGCTTCCCCTTTATTTAAAAGCACAAATTTTGTCAAACACACTACCTGTGAGCAAGGTCTCCGTAGAGACCGAAACGCGTTAGGTTTTGCTGTATGCTGAAATAAAGAAACTGTAATTTGATCTAAAACCCGGTGTGGGTTTTGACTCCGTCACACGGGAGTGCATGAGGAAAAAACCTCCCTATGGGAAAAGCTGAATTCTTGTATTCGCAGCGGGTCCTGCTGCGCCTCGCGTGCACCGCCTCAGAGCACCCGGGAGCCTCCGAACTTGGGCCAGACGGAATTGATATATATATATATATATATATATATATATATATATATATATATATATATATATATATATATATATATGTATAAATCTTCAACGTATGATTGCCAATAAACAAATAACTAAATACATAACTTTACTTAAATTTGATACACATCAAATACAAATAAAAATGTTATCGAGGGTGGCTAATAGTTTTACTATTGATTAAAATATTATCTTTATACATTAAATTAATGTATTTAAATATTTTATTATATAAATCACAATCGAGTATTTGATGTACTCTAATTTTCTTTTTTAGTTTAAGGTTAATATTAATTATTTGACTCTATTTGGCAATTATAGTACACATTAAAATATTAAAAATAATTATAAAAATTAACTTTTTTAAGTTTCCCTCTACATTTCTAGGGAGATCTCCATCTCGGTGGCAGAGAGATGCATCAGTAGGTAACAAATTCTTAGTAGTAAATTTACATTTTTAAATTCTGTTTTAGGAGGCTCCACTCCCTCATTTTAGGTGGTGGGAAAATGTAAGTTTAAGTGAATTTCCACTCTGAAATGGTGACCAGTAAAAAAAGTGAAAAGTTACACATAGGTCTAGGAGTGGATCTACATACAGGTGAATCTACATGTGATTTACCTTTGTGAATCAGGCCCTATATTTTGCATAATGATGTACATTTGTCTTTAAAAGTAACATGTTCTGTGAATATCCACATGGCATGAAACTAGGAGCCTTAAACTGAACAATAGTTCAGTCAGTCTTTGAACAATAGATTAAAAATGCATTAGAAGAGAATTTTCTTTCTGTTGCTGCATGTTCTCATCATTTTTTTCAATCTGTAGGTAGATAGTGGAAAACTTAGGGTCTCATTATGAGATCCCCGGTTATTCTGATTCGGCCGCTAATGAGAGTTACCAGTCCGCTGAAGTAACTCGGTGGAGCCACAGATTTTTCACCTGGAAACTGAGGCTGCTGAAAGGTGTAAACTCCTGTTGGGGGATGAGGACTATCAGTATTTCCAATTCTGATAGTTATTCCTCATTTCTTAGTGGACCTAGTAGCTCTGCTCCCGCAGATATACTGGTACCCCCGTTATTGGTTGCTTGGCGGGAGTGGAATTATCGCACCTGGGTACTGGAATAAATTACCTATAAACCTCTGTGAAACCCCCACATACAGCAAATTCAGAAAACTATGAAAAGCATATTTATACTAACCTTCTCTGATTCGCTCCGTCTGTCAGGATCCGAAACAGCGCCGAGATGCCCCCGGGTGAGACGTGCGCTATAGCAAATGTCTTTAACATAACATAACACCGACATGGAGGAACCTCATAACGAGGACTGTAATCAGGGAGGGTTTTTAATTTGGGAGGAACAATGCCCAAGTTCTTGTCACACCATCCTCCAACAGAGGAATGCACTGTTTGCTGTTTATTAAACACTACCACCATGAGAAATCATCACTTTCGCCTACCGAAGTTGAGACAGAAATCAAAACCAAAATATTTTCCTAGGAAAGCTGACAGCAATGAGTTCATAAAGAATGCACACTGCCAGCACTGATATTAAACAGGACAGCAATTGAAGTAAAGCCGAATTGGAGCTAATATCTTGAAAATCTGTCTTCCAAACCAGGTATTACTGTAACTGTGCATTTATTCCTCAGAAATCTTCTTTTGTTTTCTGTAATGTCTTTCAAGTCAGCCCCATTTTGTGCTACATTTCAGTGGACTTCTATGCTAACACTAACCTTTGTGTTTTTCCCCCCCAAAATACTCCTTGGATGTTGTTTATCGAGGAGGTAAATAGGGCAAGAATGTCTCTTTTTACCTGCCTCAAATGGTCAGGCTACCAGGTACCAGCATAGACAATCTACAGATGTTGTCCCATTGCAAAGTTGTCAGTGCTAAGCCTGAATGATAGATTCAACATTTTACTTTTCATGAAATCTATCATTTTTGTATGCCATACCTGTCTATTTTTCCACTCTTTCATGGCTAAATAGTGGCTTGTGTTCGCTACTTGTAATGCTGATGTAATTGACAGCGTTGTCAATGGAACTGGATCTGGTGGTGAAGTGGAGGTCATTGATGAGGTCCCTCCTCTCTCCTGGTGTTCTCTGTGGGGTTGCGGGTTCCCGTGTTTTATTTTATTTTAATGAGACCCCGGGGTGGGTAGATCCCGGGGGCATTTCTTAAAAAATAATAGCGGGTGCTTGCTGGGGCTGCGGGTGCCTGCTGGGGTCCCCATAGTCTCGGGGCTTCAGTCATGTTGGGAGGGGGGTTGCGCGGCCCCCCTCCTGGGGCTCTCCATCTGCTTATAACTTTTGCGTCATTTGAGGATTCTTTACGAAATTTTCCTTAAAGTTTCTCTTTTTTGATCAGCTCCTATCTTGAAAGTTTAGGGTTGATTGGTCAAGGAGGGGCTGAGAAAAAACGGGGGGTGAAAACATGTTTTCTCAATGGATTTTCCATAGGAAACTTTAGACAAGGCTACAGGTCAAACTGCTGAAAAGGAATTACGCCAAATTTGGCAGGGAGAAAGGTCTTGGTCCAGAAAGCGCGGTTTTGTTGAAATGGTGTAAATCCGTTCAGTAGTTTTTGAGATATTAAAGAAAAAATATATATATATATCTGGTCGGTGCCTTGAGCACGAGCTTGCCTCTGATTGGCTGCTAACGCTTGAAACTAGAAAGTGTTAGCAGCCATCTTGAGGTTTAAGATTTATTAACAATAAAGGAGAAACAGGTGAGCGCCAGGCAGCACGACTTCCACTCAGGACACTAGTAGGAAGATAACCCTTTCACGCTCCCTGTGACCAACATCACCACTTCGGAAGTATGCCTTTAGAAGCCAGTCCGTCAGCGCGCAGCTGTCTACCTTTGCGAGCTCGTACGCTGCTGTGCCTGTACCTCTGCGAGCTACTACGCTGCTGTTCCTTTGGGAGCGGACGGCTCGTAGTTCTGCCTCTGTGAGTCTAGCGGACGGGCCACAGTTGTCCCTCTGCGAGCCTGGGTATGAACTGTTCATAAGTCTTACTATATGAGCATTGAAAAGCCATTTTGTGATTCAGTCCGTCAGCTGGCCATCTGTCCGAGGTATTTCTGAAAACATACAGGAGCTCTGTTTGTGAGAGATACCCCTTTCACGCTGCCTCTCCCCACATCAGCAGGTAACGCACCCTCTTCCTACATCACTAGTATACCGTCAACAACCTTCTTGGGCTCGCAAGTCTCCCTCTGCGAACCACTGGTGGGCTCGCAGCATTTCCGGTGCGACTTCTTGGGCCCTCACTTTTACGAGCCAGGCCACCGGTTTATAGGTCTCTGAGAAGAGATGCAATGGAGGCAACGATGATGCAGGTCAGACACCCAACAGTACTCTGACATCCCCCAGCAGCAGCTGCTTGTCCGCCATCCCCGCTCACCCCCACAAACAAATGTGACAGGAACGTTTTTAAATGTGGAGCCTAACAAATCGGCTGCTGTTGCAGTTTTAATAAAAAAGATGCTTGTGAGGTTGGCCAAATAAGAATCTTAGTCATGTATGGATTTACATATAAAACATTTTACTAAAACAAAACAACAACAAATAAAAGTATGTGTGTAAAATATTTTATTGAAGGAAAACAACAACAAATAAAACTATGAACAGCCATGGTGTGTCATCCCTCGACAATTTGTGAATCACAGCCTGCAAGACAAAAAGAAAAATAAGATGGTGCATTATGCATCCAGCAAAGGAGAGAGGAAGAGTGAGATACAAGGAAGCTAGAAAGAGAGAAACAGTGTGAGAGAGAGGAAGAGAGAGAAAGAGTGGAAAGGGAGGAAGACAGAAAGAAAGAGTAAGACAGAGGAAGACAGAGAGAGGGAAAGAGAGAGATACAAGGAAGAGCGAAACAGTGTGAGAGAGAAGACAGAAAGAGAAAGAGAGGAGAGAGAAAGATTGATAGAGGAAGAGAGAAAGAAACAAAGTGAGAGAGAGGAAATGAGACAAACAGTGTGAGAGAGAGGAAGAGAGAGAGAGAGAGAGGAAGTGAGACAAAGAAAGAATGAGAGAGAGAGAGAGAGAGGAAGAGGCAGAGAAAGTGTGAAAGAGAGAGAAAGGAAGAGATGGAGAGGGAGTGTTAACACTGGAAAAAATCTTCGCAGCTCAGCTTTGTGTCACCAGTGTGTCTCCAACCACGTGCCGGGACATACTGCACCCTCAAGTTTAATTATCTGAAAGATAGTATAGAATTAGTAATTGCAGACTAAATACAACTGCACATGAGTAATTCTCTGTTTCGACTCTGCGCACCTAGGCTGCTGCATCCCATCCACTTCCACTGCCCAGAGGTGTCTAACATCCGCTGCGCAACCAGGGCCATATTATCAAGAACGGCGATAACATTATCACCGCTTTAGCGGCAGGAAACTGCTGCAAAAGCGGCGACAAGGGACTTGATAATATGCCCTTGTGAATTCCCATAGAAGCCCAGGTTTGATGTTCTTCACACCAGAACCTGGGCTTCTATGGGAATTCTCAAGGGCATATTATCAAGTCACTTATCACGGCTTTAGCGGCAGTTTCCTGCCGCTAAAGTGGTGATAATGTTATCGCCGTTCTTGATATTATGGTCCCCAGTCTGCTGTAGTCCATACACTTGCACTGCCTTGAGGTGTATAACAGTCGCTGTGCACCCAGGCTGCTGCACCCCATGCACTCCCACTATCCGGAGCTGACTGCCTGCCGCTGTGCATCCAGGCTGCTGCACCCCATCCACTCCCACTGGCCGGAGGTGAGTGCCCGCTGCTGCGCAAACGGTTGTATGACATAATTTCGAAAGACAAAAATTCGACCTACAAAAATATCCCAACAAAAATATCGTGGTCAAGAATATCGACATCCTATCTACAACATGGTAAGTACAAAAATATCGATAATTTAATATCGATGTCAAAAATATCGTAATTCAAAAATATCGGGTTTTTTTTTACTTTAAAAATATATGTAAAATAAACCAAATAATACTTATAAATCAAAGAAACATAATTAAATATATTTTATAATATGTAAAATGTATAATAAATATATATAATTAAATGAAACTTTAATTAAACATATATATATAATATATAATATATACACTTACTTAATAATTACTTTTAATAATAATTTCTGTAACATATAAATTATTAAATATTTATTTAAATTACCAATACATCTATACACATAAAACAATAACATTAATAAATATTAAATAATTACATATAGCAAATAATAATCAATATTTTTAATTTGAATAATTTTTATTATTAATTATATATTACAATAGCTAAAATATTACAAAACATATTAAATATCAGACACAATAAAACTACTAGTCCAACTTCAACAAAAACAACAGTAAGGAAAATGTTGGATAGCGTAGGGGTAAATATAACTATTCCAACTCCCGAGAGTGCAACAGTAGGGAAAACATTGGATAGCGTAGGGGTAAAAATTACTATTCCAACTCCAGAGTGCAACAGTAGGGAAAGCGTTGGATAGCATAGGGGTAAAAATTACTATTCCAACTCCAGAGAGTGCAAAAGTAGGGAAAGTGCTGGATAGCGTAATGGTAAAAATTACTATTCCCACTCCAGACAGTGCAACAGTAGGGAAAACGTTGGATAGCGTAGGGGTACAAATAACTATTACAACTCCAAAGAGTGCAACAGTAGGGAAAACGTTGGATAGCGTAGGGGTAAAAATTACTATTCCAACTCCAGAGAGTGCAATAGTAGGGAAAGTGTTGGATAGCGTAAGGGTAACATTTACTATTCCCACTCCAGAGAATGCAATAGTAGGGAAAGTGTTGGATAGCGTAAGGGTAAAAATTACTCTTCCCACTCCAGACAGTGCAACAGTAGAGAAAAGGTTGGATAGCGTAGGGGTAAAAATTACAATTCCAACTCCAAAGAGTGCAACAGTAGGGAACGCGCTGGATAGCGTAGGGGTAAAAATTACTATTCCCACTCCAGATAGTAAAACAGTTGGGAAAGCACTAGATAGCATAGTAATTCTATGAACATTATAACCAATTCAATAATTTCTTATAAAAAAATTGCATGTTAACAATGTTTTAAAAAAAAAATTATTATTAAATACCAATTATGTAAAATAAATATTTAAATAAATAAATTTAAATTACATTCCACACTATTCCCCCTTTAACACACAACACACTACACATACAAAATACACAATAGATTTAAATATCAATTTATCTCTTATTTACAATTAATAATACATTCTTTATAATTAATATAGTTATTAATTGACTGATTAATACATATTAACTACGAAATTACAAATATTCACCTATTAATTATTAATTAACAATACATTAATTTTCAATAACAACAGATAAAATACAATAATAAATTATTTATATTTACTATATTTAACTAACTAATAACAATTAATTAATAATAATTACAAATAAATAAAATATATCATTATTTATTTTATTTTAATTACATCCCACCCTATTCCCCTATAAACCCACAACCCACTACACATAAAAATTCACATAATTAATTTAATTATGAATTAATCACTTAATACAATTAAATCACCAATTAATTACTAATTAACAATTAATTAATTAACTATAACAATAAATAAATATTATTAATAAACTAATTATAATGTATATAATTAACCAAATAATACAATAATTTTACAATTAATAATTAATTACCAATTAATTAATCTATTAATCAAATTAATTACCAATTATTAATTAATTGCCAATTAATTAATCATAAATACCAATTAAACAATACATATTAATTCATTAATCATAATTAAATTACTTCCCACCCTATTCCCCTATAAACCCACAACCCACTACACATAAAAATTCACATAATTAATTTAATTATCAATTAATCACTTAATAAAATTAAATCACCAATTAATTACTAATTAACAATTAATTAATTAACAATAACAATAAATAAATAATAATAAACTAATTATAATGTATATAATTAACCAATTAATAAAATAATTTTACAATTAATAATTCATTAACAATTAATTAATCAATTAATTACCAATTATTAATTAATTACCAATTAATTAATCATAAATACCAATTAAACAATACATATTAATTCATTAATTATAATTAAATTACTTCCCACCCTATTCCCCTATAAACCCACAACCCGCTCTGATACTAAAACGCTAAATTAAATTTAAAATAATTATTAATCTCTAAACATTTATTTTTAAATGTATTAAAATACATTACAATAATCTTTAACATACAAATAAAATACATATTAAATGACATTACACTAAATAAATATCGATATTATTGACATCGAAATTTTTACTTACGATATTACTTACATCGATATTAATTACTTTGATATTATTAACTTCGATATTACTTACCTTGGGATCGATATTCTGTCCGTCGATATTCTTGACTTCGATATTCTGTACCTACGATATTAAAAACACGATATTATTGTAGGTCGAAATTTAAAACTCGATATTTTGGCTAAACACCTGCGCAAACAAGCCTCTCTGCTCACCTTCCGTCACCGGCGTGTGCCGAAGAGAGTCGACCATGTGCCGAAGGAACCTCCTCAGCCTCAATACACGGGGCAACGGAGCTCGCCTTTCAGAATGGATGTTGATTGCCATGGTGGCCACGTATCATCGCAGGTTCTACATGTGTTCAGCTCTGGTGGTGTTGGGCGGGGGACGTCAATTTGTGAATCAGAGTCTGTTAGATAAAAATCAAGATAAGATTGTGCGTCATGCGTCCATCAAAGAGAGAGAGAGAGAAAGAGTGAGAGAGTGACACTGGAGCAAATCTTCGCAGCTCACCTTTGTGTCACCAGTGTGTCTCCAACCAGGTGCCGGGACATAGTGCACCCTCAAGCTCCCACATCTGAAAGATAGTACAGAATTAGTAATGGTAGGAAAGACCAGTATGCAGGAATGAAAAGACAGAGGTGCCGATCACGATCCGGTAAAAAATGTCCCCGTACGACTCGTATCGGGTCTTTTTACCGTACGAATCGTACAAGTGCCGTACGAACTGGCAATCACGATTCGCATGGTAAAAAGTCCATATGAACCGCACTGGGAATCATTCCCCACACGTCCTCGGGTCGTAAAATGTGTCCGACACGTCCTCGGACGATTTACCTTACAAACGTAAAAATCCAAGTCCGACCGAGGAATCACGATCCATCCCGTGCGTCCGAGCCTACAACCGTATGGAAAAAACACCGTCCGCACCGAACACCTATAGCAACCATGGAGACATGTGCCCGCATACGCGCCCAACACTCCCCCCAGCCCCCGTACGTCCGACACGTACCCCCCGTATATGTATACCCCCACCCGTCTAGGTACACCCCAGTACGTTCCAGTCGTACCCCCACCCCAGTACGTGTCGTACCACCGTCAATGTACACCCCAGTACGTTCCAGTCGTACCCCCACCCCAGTACGTGTCATACCCCCGTGTACCTACACCCCAGTACGTTCCAGTCGTACCCCCACCCCAGTACGTGTCGTACCACCGTCTATGTACACCCCAGTACGTTCCAGTCGTACCCCCACCCCAGTACGTGTCATACCCCCGTGTACCTACACCCCAGTACGTTCCAGTCGTACCCCCACCCCAGTACGTGTCGTACCACCGTCAATGTACACCCCCCCCTGTACGTGTCGTACCACCGTCAATGTACACCCCCCCACCCCTGTACGTGTCGTACCACCGTCAATGTACACCCCCCCACCCCTGTACGTGTCGTACCACAGTCTATGTACACCCCAGTACGTTCGAGCCCCACCCCAGTACGTGTCATACCCCCCGTGTACCTACACCCCAGTACGTTCCAGTCGTACCCCCACCCCAGTACGTGTCATACCCCCGTGTACCTACACCCCAGTACGTTCCAGTCGTACCCCCACCCCAGTACGTGTCGTACCACCGTCAATGTACACCCCCCCTGTACGTGTCGTACCACCGTCAATGTACACCCCCCCACCCCTGTACGTGTCGTACCACCGTCAATGTACACCCCCCCACCCCTGTACGTGTCGTACCATCGTCTATGTACACCCCAGTACGTTCGAGCCCCACCCCCACCCCAGTACGTGTCATACCCCCGTGTACCTACACCCCAGTACGTTCCAGTCGTACCCCCACCCCAGTACGTGTCGTACCACCGTCAATGTACACCCCCCCCCTGTACGTGTCGTACCACCGTCAATGTACACCCCCCCACCCCTGTACGTGTCGTACCACCGTCAATGTACACCCCCCCACCCCTGTACGTGTCGTACCACCGTCTATGTACACCCCAGTACGTTCGAGCCCCACCCCCACCCCAGTACGTGTCGTACCACCGTCTATGTACACCCCAGTACGTTCCAGTCGTACCCCCACCCCAGTACGTGTCATACCCCCGTGTACCTACACCCCAGTACGTTCCAGTCGTACCCCCACCCCAGTACGTGTCGTACCACCGTCAATGTACACCCCCCCCTGTACGTGTCGTACCACCGTCAATGTACACCCCCCCACCCCTGTACGTGTCGTACCACCGTCAATGTACACCCCCCCACCCCTGTACGTGTCGTACCACCGTCTATGTACACCCCAGTACGTTCGAGCCCCACCCCCACCCCAGTACGTGTCATACCCCCGTGTACCTACACCCCAGTACGTTCCAGTCGTACCCCCACCCCAGTACGTGTCGTACCACCGTCTATGTACACCCCAGTACGTTCCAGTCGTACCCCCACCCCAGTACGTGTCATACCCCCGTGTACCTACACCCCAGTACGTTCCAGTCGTACCCCCACCCCAGTACGTGTCGTACCACCGTCAATGTACACCCCCCCCCTGTACGTGTCGTACCACCGTCAATGTACACCCCCCCACCCCTGTACGTGTCGTACCACCGTCAATGTACACCCCCCCACCCCTGTACGTGTCGTACCACCGTCTATGTACACCCCAGTACGTTCGAGCCCCACCCCCACCCCAGTACGTGTCATACCCCCCGTGTACCTACACCCCAGTACGTTCCAGTCGTACCCCCACCCCAGTACGTGTCATACCCCCGTGTACCTACACCCCAGTACGTTCCAGTCGTACCCCCACCCCAGTACGTGTCGTACCACCGTCAATGTACACACCCCCCCTGTACGTGTCGTACCACCGTCAATGTACACCCCCCACCCCTGTACGTGTCGTACCACCGTCTATGTACACCCCAGTACGTTCGAGCCCCACCCCCACCCCAGTACGTGTCATACCCCCCGTGTACCTACACCCCAGTACGTTCCAGTCGTACCCCCACCCCAGTACGTGTCGTACCAATGTCAATGTACACCCCCCCACCCCTGTACGTGTCGTACCACCGTCTATGTACACCCCAGTACGTTCGAGCCCCACCCCCACCCCAGTACGTGTCATACCCCCCGTGTACCTACACCCCAGTACGTTCCAGTCGAACCCCCACCCCAGTACGTGTCATACCCCCGTGTACCTACACCCCAGTACGTTCCAGTCGTACCCCCACCCCAGTACGTGTCGTACCACCGTGAACCTACACCCCAGTAGTTCCTGGCGCACCCCCAACACAACCTCCTAAGTACGGAGCGCACCCCATGCCCCAACATCACAACCGCATGTACGAGTCGTACAAAGCCACACACAAGGACATAATCGTACAACCAAATGGCCCATGTACACACCGTACACACGCTCAAAACGCACGTACACAACCAGGACAAAATAAAACAACACAAGAATACACCATTCGAAAGGCACACAGCCACTAAACATGGCCAACAACCACTAAAATAACATAATCACTGACCTGCAACTGCCAAAAACAAACAGAGGCCCAATACACCACCACTCCTTATAACACACCCACCCAAAATTCAAAAACTGCCACACCCACCCATGGACCAATAAAAAGGGCCCACACACACAAACCATGAGCCTTTGCAACAGACTCACTGCTGCCAGACACCACAGAACCAGACTACAAGCTACACCACACCTTACACTTGCACACCTTCACACGACCACCCTCACAAACACCCTCTCATCACATTCACACACACACACAACCATCCACACCCCCCCCCAACATCCACACACCCCCCACACCCACACCATCCCCACCCACACCCCTCACCATGCCCACTACCAAGAATCCAAAGTTCAGTCACCGAGAGTTGGAGGTCCTTGTTGATCAAATCCTCAGAGTCGAGCCACAGATCTTTGGAACATTGGTCAGAAGCACCAGCCAGGCAGCCAAAACAGCCATGTGGCAGACCATCGTCGATGCTGTGAATGCTGTTGCGGACACCAGGAGGACCAAGCAGGATTGCCAGAACAGGTGGTACGATCTGCGGAGGAGGGTCAGAGCCAAGAGGCAGGAGGAACACGACCAGGCCAACGCCACCGGAGGAGGGCCCTCCCGCAGAGCCGTACAGTACCATCCCTGGGAGGAGAGGGTGATGGCCATACTGCCGGTGGAGGCAGTTGAAGGAGTAGAAGGACTCCGAGACCCGGGTGAGTACACAAACAACGCACCTCACATGGGGGGGAACTGCAACCACAACCAAAATTACTAACAGGCACGCAACCACCACAAGCCATCGCATGACTCAACCACACTCCATGAGCAGGCACATGCCACTGCTGCCACCATGCCCCATGCACCCAGCTGGACAATGTCAAGTCACAGGCCACAGAAGACAACAACACATGACACGGTAACCCGGATGGCGGGAGGCTGGGCACCAAAAATCACATAGTGCGACTCCAAAGCAGACAACAATGCCCTCTGCCCATATGGCCTAGGTCACAGCCAGACAAACACTGTGTCCCAACACAGGAATGACTTGCCAGCAAATGGCGGACGCCTTGCATCAACATATGGGGGTGAAGGCACTGTTTTGCACATGACAGCAGCTAATGAACAGCCAACATTGTGAAAGAGTGGCAGCACACACCACCACAGCAGCAGCGCACAGACACACAGCAGACAAAATGGGTGCCTGGAGATCAGAAACAAACTCACATCAACAGGCCAAGGGCCACTCAAAGATCTGCTAACAGTGTGTGCCCAGGAAGCTGGGCCAAGGTGACAGAGGGTGACACACGGAGGGAGGGAGAGGGGGACACAGAGGGAGGGAGAGGGGGACTGAGAGGGAGGGAGACGGACAGAGGGAGGAGGCTGACACACGGAGGGAGGGAGGAGGCTGACACACAGAGGGAGGGAGAGGGGGACAGAGAGGGAGGGAGAGGGGGACAGAGAGGGAGGGAGACACAGGAAGACGGACAGAGGGAGGAGGCTGACACACAGAGGGAGGGAGAGGGGGACAGAGAGGGAGGGAGAGGGGGACAGAGAGGGAGGGAGACACAGGAAGACGGACAGAGGGAGGAGGCTGACACACAGAGGGAGGGAGAGGGGGACAGAGAGGGAGGGAGAGGGGGACAGAGAGGGAGGGAGACACAGGAAGACGGACAGAGGGAGGAGGCTGACACACAGAGGGAGGGAGAGGGGGACAGAGAGGGAGGGAGAGGGGGACAGAGAGGGAGGGAGAGGGGGACAGAGAGGGAGGGAGAGGGGGACAGAGAAGGAGGGAGACACAGGGATAGCAAATCAGTCCTTTGGTGTGTGGGAATGTCTGCTCGTCAGCAGGTGGACTGCGTGCATGTAGACAAGGGTGGCCAGTGCCAGAACCCCCCCTCTTCATCATGGCAAAACGCAGGGCCATGTCACAACCTGTACACGAGCACAAGGACAGCCACCTGCATCATATAAGTGTGTGGATCCACTCCATGTGCACATGTACAGTGCTACAAGGAAGGCGCAAATGTATGGCTCGCCACACCTGCACACTCCACTGCTGACTGCAGTCACACTTGACGCAGCAAGTAAGACTGTGCCACACATAGTTAAAGGGGCCAAATTGGTGCCCAAGGGACACACCCATGCACAAGTGCACTGTGAGTGGAATGCAAGACAGATCCTAATTCCAAGAGGAAATGTGCCAACTTTGAAACGGATGAAACATGGATGTTGCATGGACCAAAATTAACATTTTCTCTTTCACACACAGGTCAACGTCGTGCTGCACCCCCCAACACTGGGGGGGAACACTCACAGGACCCGGATCTGCAGGAGACCGATCCCACCGGCAGCGACCACTCTCACCACTCTGCGGACGACCCCGACCGACCTGGCCCCTCTGGTGTCCAACCACCTGCAGCACCTGCGTCAGGTACAACCGTGCCAACCACCACCCCCACTCCTGCCACATCCCAGGAGACACCCAGGATCCCTGCCCCAACACCACAATGCAGCCAGGCTCGCCAGGAGGGACACGGTGTCCCGGGCACCCAGGAGGAGGCAGGCGACAACGCCAATGCCACCCCTCAGGGGTCCCGGAGACCCGATGTGCCCACAAGTGCAGGCCAGACGCAAGTGGGCAGGGGTGGTGGGAGTGGAGGACGGCGGAGGCGCGAGCCTGACCAGTTGGCTGGGGATCCGGTATTTTCCCATGTCCGTAACATCCTGGACTCATACCGGCAGGACACCACGGGCATGGCCCAGGTTGTGTCCGTCCTCGAGGGGATCAAGGTCCAGCAGGCCCAGCAACATGCGGAGCTAATAGCCTGTCTACAGGTACACCAACGGAGGATGGAGGACAGACAGGCTGAGCAAGTGACGGCGTTCCAGGGGATTCACGCTACACTCCGTCGGATGGCCGACACCATGGCCGACCCTCCCTGTGCCAGAAGGCGGAGAACATCACCACCCACAGGGAGGGATCAGGAGGAGGAGGAGGAAACATCCGACGGAGCATCCCAGACGTCGTCACGGCCTGCTGCTGAGGTTCCCCGCAGGAAGCCGGGTCGTCCACGGAGAGGACCGTGAGGGTGGCTGCTACATCACCATCTCCCAGGACACCTGGCCTGGCACCTGGCCCACTGGAGCAACAGCATCACAGCATCAAGAGACATTCTCTGCCACATGGCCCTGCTGGTCACTGGCTGACCAATGTTGACAAAGACTGTGGCATGGACTCTGAGGATTTCCAATGGCAAGGACACCAACTCCCCTACTGAACTTTGGATTCCCTAATCCCGGAAAGCCCCTCACTTTGTCCCCCCCCCCCCCCCAATAATAAATCACACTATTAAGAGTAGATGCCTGCTGGTAGCATTATTACCTAACATGTGTCTTGTACAGTCTAAACATGCCTGAGTCATCTGTTCACTTCAACCATCCACACCCTGGGGCCTGAGTCTGGCACAGGACACATGGGTCACAGTTTATTAGGCAAGACAGACATGGAGCACCATACACACCCGTGATGGGCAGAACCAGCTGAGGGGGTGGCCGAACAACCGTGCTGACAGACACATTGAGTACAGCAACAGTCATGCGCAGAGGTCCGGGATCCTGGCCAGTGTCCTGGGGGGCACCCAGGTATGTGTAGACAGGTGGCAGAACCATGTCCTGCAAGCTTGAGTCCGGTGGATGCAGAGAATGGGGTCATGGACAACGTTGGATGCATGGGGATGGCACATGTCACAATACCCACACAGTCATGGACATCATGCCCAATACACAGTCTCAGCACACACACACAGCTTGCATCTTGCCACTCGACACATTGACACATAGCCACAATCAGGGAATACCATGCCAGACATGCAGGATGCACCGTGCCAACACACCAGCATTGACTGAGAAGAGTCACCTTGGAGGCATAGGGACACCTTTATTAGTCATGTTTTTGGGATTGCAGAGGCAACTTGAAGTACACATGAACACATCATGTGGAGTAACATGTGGGTCCAACACTGGCACCCCCCTTCTGCAGCACAAATGCGTGATAGCCATGGAACTGGCACACAAGTGTCGGCTAACAGCTAAAACCCACAGCTGCACACGGAGAGCCTGACATACACCATAGATCCGCTGATGTGGAAGTCCCACGCCATGTCAAGACAGTGTCAACCGTATGTGTCCGAGGGCAGTGTCACACACATTGATGCCATCATCACAATCCACTATCCCATCACTGATGACTGACAACCAGGCAGCCCATCTATTCAGGTGTACCCAGCTGCATGTCGTGTCCCATGGGGATGCCACATGACTGCAGAGGAACCAAACCCCGACCGGGGCAGTGTGCACACATCGTGAACAACTGCCACACCCAATACACCCCAGATGCATCCCTTACCCCATGGAGACTTCCAAACGTGTCCGTGCCTGTAACGCTGAGTCAGCCCACGATGTCATGTCCATGAGGAATAGCAGTGCCACAACAATGCAACCAGCAAACGGCATGCGCAGGTACCTGGGGAAGAGAGACACACAAGAAGTCAGCCACAAAAAGCACAGCCACTTGCATGTGCATTTACTCGACACATGTATGGATGACAACATGCTAGGTCACAATTATGACTGGGGAAATACTACCATCACTGCCACCATCACTCCAGTGACACACCCACACACACCTCTGACCCACGTGCCATACATGCAGGTGGAGACACACATCACAACGCATGCCACACGGGGACCAATGCGTGCACACTCAGACCCTGGTACTCACCACTAAGCAAAGAAGTCGCGTATGAGCCGAGTCCGGATGTCCTCTTGCGGCTCCACATCCTCCACATCACTAGCCCCATTGCCAAGCCCTTCGTCCTCCACGGGTGGATGGTCCTCGTCATGTTGCTTCAGGATGAGTGGCACAGCTCTTTCAACTGCCATGTTGTGCAGCATGCAGCAGACCATGAAGATCTTGCAGACCTTCGCCGGGGCATAAGGGAGTGCACCGCCGGTCTTGTGGAGGCACCGGAATCGGCTCTTCAGCATGCCAAACGTCCTCTCTATCACTCGCCTTGTCCGGCCATGGGCGGTGTTATAGCGGAGCTGGGCCGGCGTGATGGGGTTGCGGAGAGGTGTCAGCAGCCAAGGCATGTTGGGATAGCCAGCGTCCCCTACATGGGAAGCACATGGACATCGTTAGAACTGGTGAAGCGGTCGTGCTGGTCGGCTATACAGAATACAGGACAGACAGACTGTACCCACCAACAACACATGCCCGTTCGTTGCGCAGCTGCATCATCATATCAGGCATCCCGCTACGCCTCATGATGTAGGCATCGTGTGCTGACCCTGGGAAACGAGCACAGACATGTGAAATCACCATATTGGACAGACACACCACAAGGGCATTGATGGAGTGGTAGTGCTTCCGATTGCGGTACGCCACCTCCCGTGCGTGTGGTGGTACCAAACCTACATGTGTCCCATCTATGGACCCAATGACATGGGGCATCCCTCCCAGGGCATAGAATCCACGCTTGACCTCAGTCATCTGTTCAGGGGTTGGGAACTTGATGAAGTCATCCAGGTGAATCAACATGGCCTCCAAGAAATCATGCAGCACACCGCTGAACATGCTCTGGGACATGCCACCAACATGAGCTATGGTATTTTGGAAGGTACCCGTGGCAAGAAAATGTAGGGCAGCCATTACCTTCAGCTGGGGTGTCAGTGCCGTAGGATACCTGTGCTGCGGTTGCAGGTGTGGTGCCAGTCTCGCCGTCAGCTCCAGAATCAACGGTTGGGTGAAGCGGTAGAGCCGGATCCTGTCATTCTCCTGCATGGTAGCCAAGTCTGGAATTCTTCGGGCAAGAGGCGGCGCTCTGCAGTAATTTGGAAGTGACAACGAAGAGTGAGTGCACTACGAGAACAACTCATGTCTACTGAGCACATGTAAATCTGGCAATACACACATGCTACATAGGGAGTCAGGTATGTGCTACATGCCCAGGACACGTATGGATGCAAGGTGACACTCCTTCCAAGACCCAGCTACACACGGTGATTGAGAACCTCCCCATGCCACGCATGGAAATAGCTGTGTCCCAGTGCAAGTGCACAGCCCGACGCAAGACAGGAGTGACATACACCCACACATCAGCAGAAGTGGGATGCCGATTGCAGAGACTGGTAGCGGAACACTGGAGCCACAGGTCACATGACATTACACTAGTCCAGCCCACACACCTTGCCATGAAGGTGCACATGTCATGACTCACCACACATTCCTTGTGAGGATGCTGACATGGCCTTGTCACGCTACTCCGTGTCCCATGCATACATGTGCACCTCACATCCGATAACACATGTGGCATGGTGTGCGGAACAGTGTGCAATGACAATCTACACACAGCCACATGTTGGTTGCTGCAACGGCTGCAGCTTTTGAGGGTGCTACAACATCAACCTGATGTAAATCCCGGACACATATATGACATAGTCACATTGTGCACTGTGGGTAGTGACAAGTCATGTGTCATGACCCCTGTACCGGGCATCATGGGACACTTCCGTGTGTTGGTGTCCGTGCCATGCCAGTGACGCTCACCCCAAGTGCGCAGTCCCACATGCACACATGTCAAAGGAGTCAAGGGCATGCCTGGCACACATTGCACCCTCACACAGTACACCTGTACACATCTCATCATACATCTGGTGCCTTCTCCACTCAGGAGGCATGTTCCACATCACAGCCTGTGACACCTGTGCCCCACACATGTAGTAATGCACAGACGATGCCTTGATGTCCATTCCTGGACAAGTATGTCCATCCATGGACAAGTATGTCCATCCATGGACAAGTATGTCCGCCCTATTCCTACCTGTGTGTCGCCTATCACCACAGTGATGTGTAAAAACCGCCGTACTGCTGCTGAGAGGGCCTGTGCATGTTCCCAAATCACTGTGGGAGTGCTGCCGTATGTGTACCCATCGTGATGGCGAGCGTACAGGCATTTGTACGGTCCGTAGCACTACGAGTACGCATACGCGTGCAGACCCATAGTGATAGGGCCGTACACACGCATGTACGCTCACTATCACTATGGGTCTGCATGCGTATGCGTACCAGTAGTGGTACGGACCGTACACTCGCATGTACGCTCACTATCACTATGGGTCTGCACGCGTATGCGTACCCGTAGTGGTACGAACCGTACACACGCATCTACGCTCACTATCACTATGGGTCGGCACGTGTATGCGTACTCGTAGTGATAGTGAGCGTAGATGCGAGTGTACGGTCCGTACCACTACGGGTACGCATACGCGTGCAGACCCATAGTGATAGTGAGCGTAGATGCGAGTGTACGGTCCGTACCACTACGGGTACGCATACGCGTGCAGACCCATAGTGATAGTGAGCGTAGATGCGTGTGTACGGTCCGTACCACTACGGGTACGCATACGCGTGCAGACCCATAGTGATAGTGAGCGTACATGCGTGTGTACGGTCCGTACCACTACGGGTACGCATACGCGTGCAGACCCATAGTGATAGTGAGCGTAGATGCGAGTGTACGGTCCGTACCACTACGGGTACGCATACGCGTGCAGACCCATAGTGATAGTGAGCGTAGATGCGAGTGTACGGTCCGTACCACTACGGGTACGCATACGCGTGCAGACCCATAGTGATAGTGAGCGTAGATGCGTGTGTACGGTCCGTACCACTACGGACGCAGTGGGTCTCCTGCAGCGCGACCTCCCCCCACCTACCCCTGCCCCATCCACACTTCCCACTCCCAAGCCTGTCCCACGTACACCCAGACGTCGGCATGCACCCACATCAACGGACACGGGGACCACACCAGCAGGGAAGGTCCACCGCACTCCTCCTGACACGCACACACAGGGTGAGGTAGGCACACCCACTGGGTCGGGGGGCAAACGTGTGACACGCAGCCATAGTGGGAGTCCGCATTCCACCCAGTCCACTCCCTCCAAATCCCCTCCCCTCAGCTCTCCTGGCCACATCTCCCCCAAGGACTCCTTCATGGCCGCTCTGTCCCTGAGCCCCACAGTTACACCACCACGCAAGCGGTCAAGGAGGTCCCCGGTCAGGGTGGTTGAGTCTCCCCCCCTGTCTCCACCCTCCCCCGGTGGCGCTGCGACCCATCCCTCTGACCCCCCCCCCCTCCTTGGGGCCTGAGGTCCCTTCGGGTGCAGGGGACTCCCTGGAGGACCTTGCAAAGGTGTGTAGTGCCATCCTGGCCTCCGCCTTTGGCACTGACCCACCCCCTGTGGTGGAGTCCTCCATCCCTGCACCCACAACGCCGCCCCTTTGCCCTGATGTCCCTGCGGTGCCTGTTGCTTCCCCCCCCCTGATGCCCTCACCAGTGTGGAAGACGATGCCATTTGACTGTGCAGGCAAGGTAGGGGACACGCATCCCACTGTGTCCCCCATCCAGCTGAGAATCATTGACTGCCCTATGGGCTTTGTGAAGATTGTACTGCCTGCGATCCACGGACATTGTGCTCATGCTGAATAAAGCTTAATTTTGTTTTCATTATCACACTACTGCTATGCTGGTATTGGTGTTGGTGGGGCTGCTACATGGTTTTGGGTGGTGTGTAAGGGTTTGGGTGTGTGGGATATGTAGTAGTGTACTGCTCATTGGTGGGACCCTGTGATCTGTGTGCCATCACAAGGTGTTGGCTAACTTTCTTTGTTCATGTAAGCAGTTACTGCATGGTGCACTTGTCCCAGGGTGTATTCCTTCCTCTGTGTACCCAGCTTTCTTCCCTGCAGGGTGTTCCCAATGTTTAGCGCAGAGCTGTGTCTACATGAGCTGTGTGTGTGACGGAGCCCTTCTACTTTGGCCATGCATGCAGGGCCATGTGTCCACCTGCAACAATCGTGGCATCCTTGGTGATCACTGTACTTGTGTGTGGAGTCTGTTGACATGAGTTCATGGGGACATGTTCCCTTGTAGCCAGTATGCATGTGGATAATTCTGGCCTCACACACATGTGTTACACCCCTCCTGTCTCAGGGCACTGCTGGGAGGACTCCACACCCACCCCTCCTGTCTCAGGGCACTGCTGTGAGTGATAGGCCCCCACCCCTCCTGTCTCAGGGCACTGCTGGGAGGACTCTGCACCCACCCCTCCTGTCTCAGGGCACTGCTGGGAGGACTCCGCACCCACCCCTCCTGTCTCAGGGCACTGCTGTGAGTGATAGGCCCCCACCCCTCCTGTCTCAGGGCACTGCTGGGAGGACTCTGCACCCACCCCTCCTGTCTCAGGGCACTGCTGGGAGGACTCTGCACCCACCCCTCCTGTCTCAGGGCACTGCTGGGAGGACTCTGCACACACCCCTCCTGTCTCAGGGCACTGCTGGGAGTGATAGGCACCCACCCCTCCTGTCTCAGGGCACTGCTGGGAGGACTCTGCACACACCCCTCCTGTCTCAGGGCAATGCTGGGAGTGATAGGCACCCACCCCTCCTGTCTCAGGGCACTGCTGGGTGGACTCTGCACACACACCTCCGATTTCAGGATATGTACGCTTGGAACATACACGGTGGGGGTACGCTCAATGCATTCGAGGTGAGGGTACGAGTCTACTTACACTGGTGTGGTGGGGGTACGCTCCATGCATACGCGGGTGAGGGTACGGGTCGAACTTACACTGTTGGGTCGGGGGGTACGCTCCTTGCATACGCGGGTGGGGGTACGGGTCGTACTTACACTGTTGGGCTGGGGGGTACGCTCCTTGCATACGCGGGTGGGGGTACGGGTCGTACTTACACTGTTGGGCTGGGGGGTACGCTCCATGCATACGCGGGTGGGGGTACGGGTCGTACTTACACTGTTGGGCTGGGGGGTACGCTCCTTGCATACGCGGGTGGGGGTACGGGTCGTACTTACACTGTTGGGCTGGGGGGTACGCTCCATGCATACGCGGGTGGGGGTACGGGTCGTACTTACACTGTTGGCATGGGGGGTACGCTCCATGCATACGCGGGTGTGGGTACGGGTCGTACTTACACTGTTGGGGTGGGGGGTACGCTCCATGCATACGCGGGTGGGGGTACGGGTCGTACTTACACTGTTGGGCCGGGGGGTACGCTCCTTGCATACGCGGGTGGGGGTACGGGTCGTACTTACACTGTTGGGCTGGGGGGTACGCTCCTTGCATACGCGGGTGGGGGTACGGGTCGTACTTACACTGTTGGGGTGGGGGGTACGCTCCATGCATACGCGGGTGGGGGTACGGGTCGTACTTACACTGTTGGGCCGGGGGGTACGCTCCTTGCATACGCGGGTGGGGGTACGGGTCGTACTTACACTGTTGGGCTGGGGGGTACGCTCCTTGCATACGCGGGTGGGGGTACGGGTCGTACTTACACTGTTGGGGTGGGGGGTACGCTCCATGCATACGCGGGTGGGGGTACGGGTCGTACTTACACTGTTGGGCTGGGGGGTACGCTCCTTGCATACGCGGGTGAGGGTTCGAGTCGTACTTACACTGTTGGGGTGGGGGGTACGCTCCATGCATACGCGGGTGGGGGTACGGGTCGTACTTACGCTGTTGGCATGGGGGGTGCGCTCCATGCATACGCGGGTGGGGGTACGGGTCGTACTTTCACTGTTGGGGTGGGGGGTACGCTCCTTGCATACGCGGGTGAGGGTTCGAGTCGTACTTACACTGTTGGCATGGGGGGTGCGCTCCATGCATACGCGGGTGGGGGTACGGGTCGTACTTTCAATGTTGGGGTGGGGGGTACGCTCCTTGCATACAGGGTGGGGGTAGGGTCCGTACATATCCGTCCCCACGCTATGTGATGTTTGTGCGGCCCGTACCCAGGCCTTTGCCACGTGGGTGCGATCCGTCCCGCCATTGTTGGGGTGACGTGTGTGGGCGTGGTCCGACTCGTACCCACGCTCTTCAGGCGTGGGTACGGGACGTACCTGTCTGGTTGTGTTGCCGGTTCGCGTGGTGACGGACTTCCGTTGTGGCGGTCGCTGGCTTATCAGGACACGCCCCCACCCCCTCGTGGTGACCAGGGCATGGGAGTCAGGTATGTCCAGGCCATGTGTGGTGTGTGACTTATGTGGTTGTTTTGTGGCCTGCCCTGGTCCTGCCACCCCCACCCCACCCCACTTTCCCCCCTCCCTTAGTTATTCTGACCTTCTGCGGCGTCTGCGTCGTAACCTGTAGAGGAGGTGGACTGCTATGAGGGCAGGGATGACTCGTAGGTTCGGGTCCATGTCTGTCCGTCGCGTACTGGTACTCCTTGCTCGCGTCGTCCTGTCGCGTACGGGTCCTCCTTGATCGCGTCGTCCTGTCGCGTACGGGTCCTCCTTGGTGGCGTCGTCCTGTGTGTCCGTCACGTACTGGTCCTCCTTGTTCGCGTCGTCGTCTGTCCGTCGCGTACTGGTGGTCCTTGTTCGCGTCGTCCTGATTTCCCGGCAGTTTTTGGCTGACGCAAAATATTCACCGTGCGGGGTGACGTCGGTGCGAATCGTGATTCCTGGGTCGTGAATGGCTGGCTGCGAGCGTCCCGACGTCAGGTCGGCGCTTTCCCGGATCGCATTGGTAGGTGTTTTTCTGTTCGGTCGGGCTTTTTTACGATTCGTACGGTAATGGTGTACCCGTGCGAATCGTGATTCCTTGTTTGTAAAAATTGACGACCGGGTACGCGTCGGACGGAGATTATGCTCCGTCCGACGGTTCGTACCCGGTTTTTACCGGATCGTGATCGGCACCAGAGACGGTAATTCTCTTGATGTGGTTTAATCGTCAGAACATGTTTTGTAAGCAGCAAGTATAAAGCAAGAATGACTGAACCCCCGTTAACTTCTACCTCCTAACCTTCTCACATTCAAAACATAACATTCCCAAAGCGATGCGAGGCAGCCACGAGCTGTGAGAGGAATGTCACGCTCGTGTCTGCATGCTTTGATGCTCCCAACACACCTTACCTCTTTAAAAAAAACAGAGAAAGGAAAGTTCATCAAAATTTGATGGTAAATTTAAGGGTACAAAGTATGAAAAAAGAAATACTCAACTACTTTGCTACAGATGTGGGAGCGACAGACATTTGGCCGACTGTAAAAACTGTTCTGCTGTTGGAAAACTTGTGCAATAAGAAAGGGTAATGGCAGGGTATATACGACTGCACACGCCTAAATCCCTGTGCAGCCTTTCTGCATCCAGGCTGCTGCACCCCATGCACTCCCGCCACCTTCAGGGATCTGCCTGCCACTGTGCACCCAGGCCTCACTGCTCACCTTTTCGTGGTCACAGCACCCTCCACATCATGCAGCTCCGTTCTGGAAGGTAATAGGTCTCACATTGGGTACTGAGTCTTGATATGGCCATGGCGGAGGACATACTAGTGCACCTATCATCATCGCAGGTTATACATCTGCTCTGTGCTTGCGGTGCTACTAACTCAGTAAGAAGTGAGGCCATGTATTCTAAACCCTAAAATGGCATAGGGCATGTGTGCTCGGTCTTTTATATTAGCAGGGTCACATGTCCTGTGACGCCTGTGCTGGATGGGTGTGGTGTGGTTGTATACCAGATGTTAGGGAGTGGTTGTGGCATTATTGTTGCCAGATTGGGCTAGATCACGCACAATTGGGCTATATTTTTCCGGTTGTGTGGTAAAAGTTTGGTTTGTGCTAGTTGCCAGATTGTAAATATATATACAACGCTTCAGCAAAGTAGTATGTTAAAGCGCTTTATTAGACAAATATTTACTTGGCATACTGCTGCAACATCAATTCCAATGCATTCACTGCCTGCTTGATGCTGTCCCTGCCCCTCCTTCCCTAAAGTAGCAATTTTGGGCTACTTTTTGGTTGGCTTTGGGTTTTAGAAAGCTTAAAAAATCAGACAACACTGGATGCGGGTGTCCGTGTTGGAGTGCTACCACCCGGGTTGCAAAACCAAAGTGCCACAATGTGAGCCAAGTCCCACAATATGGCCAACATGGAAGGTACGGGGAATTACTGACCCTATATTCATCCATAGTTCCACACAAGAAAGATGGTGCACATGAGACATCTGTGTGGATATGAATGTTTATTGCACATTCAGTGGAGTGTTGCAGCTGTAGTAATACTGGGCCATAGAAAGTTGAACTTTCAGTTTTTGGCACATGGAGGGCAGTCAATTAGAGACAAGCTCGTTGTCACAGTTAGGCTGCGCCAACATATGTACTTATACAATCGCTGCGATGAGCCTCACGCACTTATAAATTCACTAAACACTCTGCTTTCAGTACTCTAATGATGCAGTCTCTACGTACGTACTTGTACAATGACCGAGACAAAGTTACATAACTAATGTTTTCACCCACTGTCAAAGGTAAGATGGTTGCATTCGCTGTTCAGAGCACTATGTAATGTGGTAGGGTCTAGGGGCAGCATGTTGCACACATAATGAACACACGGACACAGACAGATAGTGGAACTGGGTACGGGCACGTGCGCTCGACTCCTTTTTATTACCAGGGTCACATGTCCAGTGACGTCTGTGGTGGATGCGTGTGGGGTGATTGTAAGCTAACCCTCCGGGAATGGTTGGTGCTGGCAACAAGTACAACAGTAATCATTGGATCAGACACAGATATTCAATCATAAAGGGTCAATGATTTGTGCTGCAGTAAGGGACGGGTACCAGATATGAAATCATACAGAAAAGATTCTATCGTAAAGGGTACACGACTTGTGATACACTGTGGTAGGACAGCAGATGTGAAATTATTCACAAAATATTGTATGAGAAAGTGTGCATGAGTTGTGCTGCACTGAGATTGGGGCATCAGAAGCATTTAGCGTCTGCGCAGCCAGCGATGTTGCGTGGTCTGGGCCGGCCGCACTGGGAGCAATTTCTCTTGCCTACTGGACTGCGTCATCTGCAATTGCGACTCAATGTGAATTGTGAGCCCTGCTATCCGCAATGTAGATGGAAGGCAGTAGTCAGCACAGACATCGAGGAATGCTTTTTGTCACTTCCTCTTGACAAAATCCGAGGACATAGATTACAATTCTGTCTGCAATTAATAAATCATGTCTTAATGTAAATTGTGAGCTCTGCTGACCGCAGTGTAGGTAACAAAAGATGAAATATGTATGGAATACATTGTCGAAATGTGTAGGTTTCGGGGACGCTATAGTTAGTTGCCTAATGGACTCTGAAATTCATGAATCAAGACTGAATTCGAACTGTGAGCTCTGCTGGCCGCAGTGTAGACTGCCATTCAGTGTTCCTTTGGACTTGCAAGATGAATTTCGTGGTTGTCCTAAAGCTATAATTGATATCAAAAAAGTTCTTGAAGTAAGGATACTAAAAGGATATTATTTAGGTTTCGAAGACGTTGTAGTTAGTTGCCTACTGGACTCTGTAATTAATGAATAAACACTCAATTTTAATTGTGAGCCGTGCTGACCGCAGTGTAGGCCAGAGGCAGTGGTCAGCAAGAGCCCACAGCCACGTGGCGTTCAGTTGAGCTGCACAGTTATTGGCAATTCAGTGTGTGTGCAGCCAGCAATGATAAGTGGTGCACTGAGTTAGTGGCACCTGAAGCAACCAGCGTGTGCGCACCCTGCGATGATGCGTCATCCGGGCGGGCCGCACTGTTAGCAATGTCTTTACATGCATTGAAAGAATCTTCATAGCAGTCAAAATCTCCAAGTAATTCCATTTCAGTCTGCCAAGGTTTGAAGAGTTGCAGAAGAGCTAAATAGAAAAACTCTCTTATCTGGAGTATCACAACTTAATTTCCTGTGATTAATCAAATTTTCCTTTGGCATGCTTTACGAAACATCCATTAGATCCAATTACAGCATATTTCCCTTCATTTATTTTTTCTGTAACATTTTTCTTAAAACTATAATGTTACAGTATGTCATATAGACATATGTTTTCCAGGTATGGACTTCTATTTGGATAGTATGCGAGGAACAGCAATTGAGTTATCTGCAACATATTGTATGTCCATATTTGCATTCCACATCTTCAAAATTACCGGATTTTAATCATTAATGTACTTCGATTCTTCTGTTCTTTTTATATTAGAAGTATTTTGGGGTGATTTTCGAGTGATAGTATGCCTCACTGCTGACATAAAACTGTTCACTCTTCCTTGCGATGACTTATGGTGCACTTAGTTAGTAGTACCTTTGGTGCTCAGCGTGTACGTACCCTGCGATGATGCGTGGTCTGGGAGGGCCGCACATGGACCAATGTCTTTTGTCTATTGAATTCTGCCTCAATAAGGCCACGTGGCGATGACTTATGGTGCACTGAGTTAGTAGTACCTTTGGCGCTCAGCGTGTACGTACCCTGTGATGATGCGTGGTCCGGGGGGCCGCACTCGGTGCAATGTCTTTTGTCTATTGAATTTTGCCTTAGTAAGGCCACGTGGCGATGACTTGTGGTGCACTGAGTTAGTGGTACCTATGGCGCTCAGCGTGTGCGCACCCTGCGATGATGCGTGGTCCGAGAGGGCCGCACTGGGAGCAATGTATCTTGCGTACTGGACTACGTCATCTGCAATCGCTACTCCATCTGAATTGTGATGCCTGCTGTCCGCAGTGTAGATTGAAGGCAGTAGTCTGTACAGACATAAGTCTGCAGTGCTGTGCCGCTGGGTTCGCAGGGGACCTGTGTCGAGGAGACCCGCGGTCATAGCGGCAGCCTCGTGGCAGGGTGAGGCCCGCCGCTCTGGCACACTCGTTGGTCTTCACAGTTAAAAAGTGAACCACGCCCAGAGCCCCGGCTCATTTATTCATACTCTTACGCTGGAGTGGCGTACGTTGGACCAGTCCACTGCGCTTCCGCTCACAGGGGACGAGGACACAGGTACATCACTACTGTCTGAGGTAACATGGTTGCGTCCACTGTCCACAACAGTACAAGCACCAGCAGTATATGTACTGATGGAGAGGTTTATGATCTGTATAGTGAGGTCTGTCCAGCACATCGCCGCTACACTTGGTATTGTGTGCATTATTGTTATTGATGGATGAGTTGCGTCCTTCACACATATTTGCTTGCCATATCTGCCAACATTCAAGTATTGTGTGGCTGAGGGACCAATGCCGTTTTTGGAAGGTCCGCTGTCCTGTTCTGCGCTACCTCGGTGGTAGTAGGGAGGGGGGTGGTCTGGGGGGGGAGTCCTGAGGCTGGTGGTAGTGTGTGTTGTGGCCTCATGATGTCATCAGTGATGTCACTGACCATGTCATGAATGATGTAATATGTGACGTCATCAGCAGTGCATTGCGGGGGCGCAAGTTATAGTTTGCTCTACTAACTATAACGGCGGAATTTCTATGGTTTTGTATGAGTGAAATGTCCAACTAACTATAACGTCCCTGAAACCTATGTTTTTTTTCAGTGAATATATATATAAATATAAATATCAGCTAGCTCTCTTCATCTATTAATCTGTTCTAGTGCCATTCACATTATTCTTTCCCCAGCTTCTGCATACAGCATGGGGAAATGGGTCAGCTATCTTCAACCATTGGCTAACTGCACTCTGAGTGATGGCATTCTCATTTTGACACAAAGAGCACATCCACAAAAAATAGTTCCCTTCAGCGTCAAGAATTACCATTACAATATGGTCTTTTTGAGACCCAATTTTTTTGTGTGCTTTTAGTCAAGTTTTTTTTATATTGGTGAGGGCCTGGCAGCTCCCCCCAACAATAAAGATTTATATTGCTCATGAGAAAAAATAAAACAAGCAATGGCACAGCCAAAAGGCTAATGGTCAATGTAAGACCTATTTCCTATGACAATGCTTCTTTTTCTTTGGTTTGCTTCATTTCTCTGGCTACAGCTGTTTTAGGTGAGCCATCTCCTTTGCTCTTTTACGTATGCTTGTGTGTGTGGTATATTTCTTGTGATTTTTTCTTCTTGTGATTTCCCATCTAATGTTTTGGATATAGTAACCACCTCAGAGCATGTGACCTTCTGTATAATATCCGCTGATATTGTACTGGTTGTTTAATCATCATAAGGAGTGTTCAAATTTGGTTTGGCCTGCAGTCTGAATTTATATTGGTGACTTTGCCACAGAGTTCCGAAAGTTGCATGCGGCCTTTGGGCTCCCATCGTCCAGGGGCCCCCTTTTTTGTGTCCAGCTATGATATAAACAGATAGGCAGGAGTTTACATTGTATGAAATGTATGTTTTTTGCCTTATACATTAGTGCACATGTTGGAGCTAAAGTGTATATACCGTGTGTATCCATTTGTGTCCATTACCTTCGAGCGATTTTACGATCTGCCTAATTTCTGTTAGTCACCATTTTTGACCAGAAAAAAATTATCCTTCTGTTCGCTCACCTCATTCTACATGGTCTAGGTTTCCCATGCAAATGTGTCTTTTCTATTGTTTGTCCATTTGACAAAATAGCTGTTGTCTTGCATGTATTTTATAAAACCCTTCACTGCTGGGCGCTTATGTGAGATGAGCATAAGTTGTGTGGTTGAATGGGTGCATTTGTGTCATCGGCACATACTCATTCCTTGTGGTAGTGCTTTCATTTCCTTTTGTGGCGCTGTGGTCTACTTTGCATACTCAGCTGTCTCCTTTTGTTTCTCGCATGAACAATTTTTAGGAATAGATGTGTGTTCAACCACTCTCTTAGTGCTGAAATCCTTCCTTCGAGCTAGAAAGCAAATCAATGAATACCAATCTTTAAAAAAAATGAATGCAGATCCTCCCAAGCTTTCTGACTACAGGCCGATATTGCTGCATCCGTTCCTTAATAAGGTAATAGAGACTTTGGTAAACAAACAATTTTCTTCTTTTCTATAAATCATCTCCCTTTTGGACTCTTCCCAGTCAGGATTTCGTGCCTTCAACAGCACAGAAATTCTCCAGAGACTCCTTGAGATTGGTGTTGGTGGAAAAGCTCATGGATGGTTTAAAAACTTTCCTAGTAACCAAACTCAAAACTGCGCACCTAGAGTCCTTCAACTCCCATACCAATGCCCTAGACAAGGGGGTGCCACGGGCACCTCCTTCAGCCCTAAACTTTTTCATATCTACATAGCCCCCTTGGCTCAAGTGGTAAGATCCTGCATCTTTCACGCAGATGACACACAATTGATCCACTCCATGGGACCCAATCCCAAATCTATCAAAATTAGATTTAGAGATTGTATGAGGAATATAGCAGCCCGGATGATGATTCTGATATTCTGCTTATTGGTAAGGCCAATGTTCACTGGTCAGATGACTGGTGGCCCATGGAACTGGGCACCCATCCCTAAAAAGGTAGTGAATAATCTGGGCATCCTGATAGATGAGAATCTTTCCTTGAGACAGCAGGTTAGCTCCACTTACCGTGCCTGCTGCCGGATCATGCAACTGCCCAGGAGGGCTTTTAAATAGTTGCCCCTCCAATCCAGGGAAACCCTTACTCAGGCACTGCTTGTTAGCCACCTAGACTATGGCAACATCAAATGAGACTCCTGTGGCTAAACTTCAGGAGGTTCCGAACACAGCTGCCTGCCCGGTCTGTAAACTCCCTCCTCATACTCCTTCCAAGCCCATTCTGAAATCCCTGCACTGGCTGCCGGTGAGAAAATGCTCCGACTTCAAACTTCTCTGCCTAGTTCACAAGTATCTGTCTGGAAACGTCCCCCTCTACTTATAAAAGAACTTACAGCTCTATCTGCCCATTCGCAACCTCAGGTCCAGTGAACAATCTCTGCTATGCCTTTGCTGCATTTATCCGGCCAGATGTTGTGAGAGAGCTTTCTCGTATCTCACTCCTCTCCACTAGAACAGAGTACCTTTACATGTCTGGTTCTGTCCTGATTTTGCCAACTTTAAAAAACATAACATAGCAAATCCTGTCTGCAAACATTGATGCAAACCTGCAAGCAGTGATCAAGGGCCAATATATGGTTTTTTACAATAATGATGAACCTGTGTCAAAAGAAACAATGGACAAAATAATAAACAAAGTTTAAGGCATGGTTAGAAAATAAGATAGGCCTTGGAATTGTAAGACAAGATCTTAGAACTTGCCAAAGATTACAAATAAAGGAAGGGTCTCTGTCTCTGGATTGCATCAAGGTTGGCTGTGGAAATCAAGAACTTACCAGAGATCCTGGCGACTAATAATAACTTGACACAGAAGTGCTCTTAACTGCAAATCGTGTTGGACAGTCCTCACTACAAACACCAACAACAAATAGTTATAATCATTTGTAATGCTTACAAATTATTTTACTATCACTCATTTTAACCCCTTCGCCGCGCCACGAATTCCGCCGCGGCGCTGGGGGGGTGCGGGGTGAGCACGGCGCCGCCATGCTCATGACGGAACCACGCCGTCATGAGTCACGGGCGAGCTGTGCTCATGACGGTGTGGTTCCGTCATGACTCCGCCCACTTGCATTGATCGCCCGCACAGGCGGGGAATCAGTGCCGCGTGGGCGGAGCGGCCGCCAACGGCCGCAGCATGACGGAACCACTCCGTCATGAGCACACGGCGCCCGTGGCTCATGATGGAGTGGTTCCGTCATGAGCAGGGAACGGGTTAATAAGTAGATTTTTTAACCAAACTAAAAATAGAATAGTCCATAATACATGCTATATAGATGCTTTCCCTACAACCCTTAATTTATCCCAGTTACTGACCATACCCCCAGAACATGGAAAGCATGATGCTTTCAAGAAGGAGTATTTATATATTTGTATTTCAATAGTCTGTACAGGCAAACCATAACCGGTTGGTATCAGTTACACTAATGCTCTTACTTTCTTACTGTCTCAGTCGTGGCAAAACGTCCATTGAAAAGAAAGGGGCATGTAAGATCTTGTGCAAAGGGTTGTGGTAGCAAGGCTCGATTTATTGGTGTATCAAATTTGTCATTTATAGTGGTAGATAAGCATCTTAGATATATTGGAAGAAACCACGCAGCTTATAGAAAGATCCATTTTTCCTGCTAAAGACTTTCCTGAATGACGGGGTGTGGGAAGACTCCAAACAGAGTCATATCCAGGAAAGGTGATGTTATTTTTCGCGTAGGATCATTTTCCCACTGAGTTCTTTATAGCAGAAGTACTCACAAAAGGGATATGACTCCCTGCGCAAAGGCACTTTAAAAAAAAAATTCCTCCATGCTGAAAATTATTTTTTACCTGAGTAGAAGGTCTTCCCTTATAGGCCCAACAAATCTTGGGCTGATCTAGTTCCTTTTCCAACCTTGAAAGATATTTACACCATGCCTGCTTGGAAGAAATGTTCGACAGAACTCCCACTTTCTGTTTATGGCACTCTGTGAACTCTACACCTGTAAATAGCTTTAAGTAAGTCTCCTAGGAATCACTTACTGAATTCCTGGAAAGTGTGAAATGGTGAATGTGGTCTTAAATATGTGTTTATGACTAAATATACATTTGTATATAGGCCAATGTGTACTTGAGAAGAGAACAAGAAATTGGATTATTGCTTGAGAGGGGTGGAAGCCCCACTCAAATAATTACCCCAGTCTTTGTCAGTGTGAACCGCAGAAGTCACTAAACTAACCTGTTCTTTAACCCTTTGATAGCTTGTCACAAAAACAGCCAGGCTTAACTTAGAGCTGATGCTTAATGTATTTATGCAATACTCAAACAGTAATAAAGTGAAAACAAAACACAAGAAAAATTGCACACCAATTTAGAAAAACAGAGTAATGTTTAATTAATAAAATTGCACCAAAATGAAATAAATCCAATCAGTAGAACTAGAGGTATTGAGTCGCAAGGTTTTAAGTATAAGCAGCGACGAAAAGCAAAAAGCAGCAACTGTGGTCATCTGTTTGTGCTGGATCCGGACAAAGTCACAAGTTTAGAGCCTACTGCGATGAAGGATGTGCTAGGTACAAGCCCGAATTCGGCCCTCTGGAAAGTGTACTTGGTTGTACTTGGGGCTGAGATGCAGAGTCCGGCGCCTATCTGTGTCGCATTGTATCAGGTCGCTGATCAGGAGCTGTGAGGTGCTGCTATGCGAGATCCTTTTCTGAGTTGCACCATGCTGAGTCGGTTACAATAAGGCCCCTGATCAAGAGTTTTGAGGTGCTGTGATTCAAGGCCCTACATTGTGTTGTATCGTGCTACACCGATTCAGGACGAGGCTGCCTTTCAGGAGCTGCAAGGTGCTGTGATGCAAGGAACTGTCTCGGGTTGCATCATGCTGTGTCAGTTTTTAACGAACTCTGAGTTGGACATGGAGGAGTGGGCTCTCTCAGCCAATGGTCCAGGACCTGGGGTGCACCTCTAGGGGATCAGACTCACTCCAGCAGAGGATAGCAACAGGGTTCAGGCAGGTCCAGTTGGGTCTGGTCAGAAGGGTAGGGATGCAGTACAGGTCTCTGAAGCTTGTCATGTCCAAGACGGTCACACAGGAGGCTACTTCCCTTGGAGTCACTCTAGTCCTGGGTTCAAGGGAAGAGGTCCAGTCTTCCTTCCTCAGGCAGCATCACAGCAGTGCAGTCCTTACAGCAACAGGCCAAAGTAGCAGCCCTTGTTTTTGGTTTTCTACAAGTCCAGAAGTGATGTGATGAGTGTCCCTGGAGGTCCAGCATTATATACCTAGTGCCAGCCTTTGAAGTGGGGGATTCCCTATACTACCCCCATATCTGGTTCTGAAAAGTTCTTCCCTTTTCCTGTCAGGGCTCCAAGAATTCTAGGGTGACAAAAGACACCGTTCCTTTGTGTGTGCAGGCGGCAATGTCCTTTGAAATGTAAATGGGACAGGGCACAGTTCAGCCACCCATCCTGCCCATACCTAGCTCCCTTTTGTATCGGTGCTTGGAGGAATACACAGTCCCCAACAGCTGAGCCATTCACAGTCATTTAACCCGGGATAATAGTAGAAGACACAAATGGTTAATACAAGAAAATGGCAACTTTCTCAACGGAAGCATCAGTGATACATGAACCTTAGTAAATTATACAAAAGAACATTTTGGAGAGTGATTCAAGAATGAAAATAAAGTTGTTTCCTTGTGCATAACAGTACTCAAGTTGGGAGTGGTCCCCCTTTTGAAGATACAAGATACACATGAACCACCACTAGCCCAAGGCCCTGATGAGAACGCTGAGCCACCAGTGGTCTGAAATGCGTTGGCCAGAACCATCGGGGATCCCATTAACTTTTTATCAATATGGACAGTGTAGACAGAAAGTACAATCAATGATCCATCCATATTAGATGGAGTTGGAACACAATCGTCAATACCGAAAGGCCAGGCTTCCTTCGAGCAGCCATAATATAACCCTTCGGTTTATAAGCACTGGACTGATTCGAATAGTTGATGTGTGTCTCTAAATACACTATGGGCCCGATTCACAGAACTAACTTAAGACAAAATCCTAAACTTACTACCATTTTGGTATTCACAGAAGGCACTTACACATTTTGGTATTCACAGAAGGCACTTACTCATCAATGAGTAAGTGCCTTCTGTGAATACCAAAATGAGTAAGTGCCTTCTGTGAATACTAAAATAGTAGTAAGGTTAGGATTTTGTCTTTAAGTTTGTTCTGTGAATTGGGCCAATATTTTTTGTTTTCTAATTATGTTTAAAAAAAAGTAGCACATTCAGTTTCAAGATATTGCACTGCCAAGTTTGTCCCAGTATTATTATTTTGTTAATGAATGCACTGTCATTGTTTTTGTGGTACATTTGATTTATGTTAAAGAAGAGTGTTTTTCCTTTTGATGAATTGTTAAAAATGAAATAATCGCATCTAATGAATTGTGATATGAAGACATGGGTCGAGTTTATTGATTAACTGATCCTTTAGTAAAATGTTTTGAATCAAATCAACCACCTCTGCTACAGTTTTTGGCACTTTATCAGAGGCCCCTGGTGGTTGTTGTTAAGGGCCCAATCCCGTAGTATTTCAAACTTTCTAAAAGTGGCATTTTGAAAATTGTGACTCAAAATCTGACTTTACCCTTAAAGAGAATTGTAAATTACAATTCGTTTGTGTAAACATCAGTTTCCTGTCTGCTCCCAAACTTAAGTTATCAGTTATTGAGCATAATAAGGTAACCCAATGTTATCCTATGGGAGGGATAGGCCTTTCAATAGTGATAAATTACTTTAGGAGTTTTTCACTACTAGTACATGTAACACATAATCCCACATGGCGTACTTTTTAAATACCATGTCCTGCCCATGTGGCTGTTAGGGTCTACCTTAGGAGTGAGTTATAGGGATTAAAAAGCAAGGCTAAGGCCAGGCAATTTAAAACTGTGCTACAGGCTGCAGTAGCAGGCCTGAGACAAGATTTAGAGTGCTACATCAGTAATGGTGAGGTGGGATGCGGCGTGGTCTGTAGAATGCCTTTAAGAGGGGCCAGTTTATTTATATATGGGAACCGGGAGGGAGTCAAATGAGTGAGGGAGGATAAGGAAGGGCATCCTTTGTATGCCTCTTGCAAAGCTTGCCCATATGTTGAGCCGCCGGTGGACATGCTCTGTGGAGGTGAGGGCATACACAGCATCAAGTTGGAGGTTGGCAGCTGTCACTTACCTAGAGATTTCCACCTTAGGCTTTTAAGTGACTTCATAGACATCTCAAACTTTATTCTCATTTTCTATGACGGGACTTGCACCAATTAATAGAAGAGAACCTCATAATTCCCAGCCACCCATATATAATTCAATACGCTTTTGCTGCTTGCTACCATACATTTATTATTAGTATGCGTGAAACATCAGGTGTCACTGTTATCCAGTTTGGAGGCACTCAGTGCATTGACCACGGGAATATGATAGTATCAGTTGACCATGCCATAATTCAAAACTGAGATCTCAAGTTGCAGAAATGCACAGTACCAACTGCTTATTCAAACAACTGGTGTCACCCCTTGCTTGGTCACAGTTCTTGCAACCAGCATAAAAATACTTTTATTCAGCTGCAATTATACTGTTTGCACAGACTACAGAATTACTGTATTACACACCTTAATCCTATTAATATTAATTTAGAATTATTGATGAATGCTCTATCTTAGCAGCAGCAAAATTGCAAGCGTTGGTACAAAGAGTTATTAACTGTGCATTGTAGTGTTTTGTGTGTGTTAAATGCGCGTGACCCAAATAAATGTGCTTGTGATAACCTTGGACTGACAATATTGACAATTGTATTTACAGTGAAAAATGTCGATCGCCATCAATCTCCAGCTCCTCAAGGACGATGCAGTTTGCTGTTGACGCGATACAGTGCAGACCTCTGGAACATTGGGATCAGCCTTTTTATACAAGACGGCCCTTTCCTCATAGTCCGCTTGATACTGATGATCTATTATAAAGTCATAACTCAGATGCTGGTATTTTTTGCTGCAAAGAATATCCTTGTTGTGTTGTTGCTTCTTTACCGCCTAGTTGTCCTTTGTGTCGATATCCAAGCTCGTCCGTACCAACAGGAAAGTCTGAATGAAAAGAACTGCTACCCGAAGGAAGGCGGGTGTGCCTGTCCATGCGAACCTGTGCCAAGTGTTCTGAGCCACCCAATCGGCGAGGATGTTACAAATATGACCGACACAGGAATTGTTGCTGTACCTATGCAACATTCACCTCTCAAGCCAGACAGTCTGTAAATGACACTTCATTAACAAGAGCAACTGGTTTGGTCTGCTTTAGTAGGTTGGGATATTTTACTGCAAGCAAATCTTCAGAAGCAGGCAGTCTGTTATACTTTTCCAGAAATAACAAATGTTATATTTATATGGAAGTACTTGAAGTCGAATCACAGCACTACAGGGACACATTAAGCCTCAATTATGGGTTAGGATAAACTGGTAGCAAGAAACTCCCCCTCACCAATATAATTTGTACTTTGTGCTTGTCAAGTTGTTGGGACTGAAATAAAGTTTGGCATTAAAATGGATCAGAAAGGGAACACATTTTCTACCTATTATTTCCTCTACCTTGTAGTTGGTAATAAAGCTCTAAATCAGAGTATGAGTGCAAGTAGCGCTCAATTGATAATTAGCCCTTGTGCTAAAATATTTTCAAAAAAATTTGTACCCATTTTTGCCCAAACCCTGATCTCTAAGGGGGTTATGTAGTTAAGAAGTCAATTCTGGGCAAAAAAAAGCACAATGCTCTCAGTATCTTTGCACCTGATTACAAAATAAGAGGCTCATTAAGAGTCTGGCGGGTAACCTGCATATCCTCAGGTCAGCATAGGCTACGACCCACCCTCCTCTCCCAGAGGATATCTTGCCTGTTGTCAAATTCTTGTCTGACTGATGGGGATCTCATTTTCAAAGTTGGAGTTTGTTTTTCAAAGCCAATTGCCTTGATATTCAGGCAGTTTTCGCCAGTGCATGTTTTATTTCTCTACCCTGCTAGTAATGGTCAAACAGCTCTAACTAGTGTAGGGCATTTGTCACTATGTCCTGGCGAGTCTGTGTCAGGTAGCCGCCATTTTAAGGGCTTCTACTGCTCCATGTTATTGGTAACTGCCAGCGGCGGTCGCCATAACTAAAGGGTGGTGGGGTCGCACGGGGAGCTTACAAATAAAAAACAAATTACAAAAAAAAAAAAAAAACTTACTGTTTGCCGACGGCTACCTCCAGCTTTCATATCTCGTCATGTCACCTCTCCTCTTCTTCCTGGGTCCCAGCAGCCCCTGGTACCCAGACTCCCATCCAAATCCCCTTGCTGCATAGCAGCGCGGGGATTGGTCTGAGCAGGCAGGAAAGACGCCCTGCTCAGACCAGGGAGTCTGTGGGGTTTCTCAAGCCCAGCTGCTCAATGCAGCTGGGCTGGAGAAAACCTAAGTGTGCATGTGTATTTTGGTCAGCCTGAGACGGCTGACCAAAACACATATGCGCACCTAGGAAGTGGAGTGCACGTAGCACTCCTCCTCCCCCTCCCATGCCTAGGCCCTGCCCCTCCCAACACCGCTGGCTAAGAGCCGGCAAATGTAAAATAAAATGATGCAAGAGCATTGTTTTATTTTACATTTGCTGGCTCTGAGCCAGGCAGTGGGGCGACGAGCCGCCACTGGTAACTGCCTAGGGCAAAGCTCTTTTGAGCTCACTTTCTGCTCAACTCCTAATGGGAACAAGTAATAAATGGTGGGCGTATGCCTTTCACGCCTATTTTATCACTAACTCACAGGCCTAAATGGCCCTTTAAATAATGTGGCACTAACAACAGTTTGCTACTTGGCACAATCTTATTGAAGTAAAACATTGTAAAAGTAAATTATGGTAATTTTGAGAAAAATCACATACCTCAGAACAATAAGTGCTGTTGACAATCATGCATGCCTAATACCTTTTTATAAATGTTTCATAATGTGTAGCTAGTAGTAGAGTTCACAGTAGACATGTCATTCAAACAAAAAGAGGTTCAACTACTTTAACAATAGTGGAAGATGTATTGACTCTTGGTTGAACTTACTATTCAGCTGTTAAATCCATTTCAGTATTCTGTAAAATGTTTGTCTACGTTGAACGAAATATGTTGTTTTTCTTTTAATAGTATGAGACATAGCACAGAAAGAAAATAAATAGTTTTTTGTAAATATGTTACACTAAATAAACTTGTAAAGTATAACAATTTCTGTGTTATTAGTTGATATCATGTTCAAAGAATATGTATGAATTTGGATCCATTCTTTTCAATTCACATTGTTTTGTACAGTGAAAAAGTGCCACAGATTCTTCCTCCACGCAAAAGATAACAGACATACAAATCAGTAGCAGCTCCTGGAGGGAGTGCTGTGGGGCGGTGGGGCGGGGCGAGGGAGGAGCAGGGTGGGGGGTAGTAAACTACGGAATCCGGCAGAACGGAGGTAAGTAAACAAATAAATAAATAAAACGAATTTCGTTGCGCGCGCTGCATCGTATTTGGCAATGCAGTGGGCGCAATGAAATTCGTTTTATTTATTTATTTGTTTACTTACCTCAGTTCGGCCGTATGCTGTAGTTTACTACCCCCATCCTGCTCCTCCCCCGCCCCGCCCTACCGCCCCGCAGAACTCCCTCCAGGAACCGCTACTGATACAAATACACATACACCCAGTCAGCCGCGGCCCGTGGAGGGAGTTCCGTGGGGCGGTAAGGCGGGGCGGGGGAGGGGCAGGGTGGGGGGTTCTAAAAACCGGAATATGGATAATTACAGGTAAGTAAACAATTAAATAAATAAAACGAATTTCGTAGCGAGCGCTGCATCGCATTTTGCGATGCAGCGCGCGCTACGAAATTCGTTTTATTTATTTAATTGTTTACTTACCTGCAATTATCCATATTCCGGTTTTTTTAAGCCCCCGCCCCGCCTTACCGCCCCATGGAACTTCCCCCACGGGCCGCGGCTGCACCCAGTGACCTGTTAAAATAGCCAGATTTCCCTTCTCCAGTTACACATAATAGCACATCAACAAGAGACATAGGAAGGAATTAAAGTCACTAGATAGCTTACAAACATGTGGCTGGGAGATGTATGAGGATGGAAGGGAGGTGGGTCTACAGCTATTCTTTAAAAATATGTGCTGTAACTAAAGGGTTTGTCTTGGAGATTTGTGATGGAATCCCGGCGTGTTAAGAAGCCTCTAGACAGAAGCATAGCAGAAACCTGCTTGGTAAGAAAAAACATTAGCATTCAGTTGGAAGGTCATGTTGTTTTCTCTGACAGCGCCAGGCTATATTTGGCCCTGGTATCTGGAGGATGGAGTGTCTGGCAAGAAATGACATTATTTCTGTGAGGTATCTCACTTTTGTATGTGGAATGGAAGGACTTATGAGCAAAGCAGGGTTTATGAACTTCATCTGTCTGATCTTTTGGGAACTGAAAGACTGTCACAAATCATTCTCTTCAGAGGAATACAGACACTTTTTCATTGATAAAATAAGTTGGTTTGTGAGTGAAAGATTGAAATTCAATCCATTCAACTTCTGAGTGCAGTTCAGTTCACCGACTTGTTCTGAGCACATTAAACTATGACATGACATAACATTTATGAGAGAGACATCTAGCTGTATTGCAATAACATTTCCTAGACACAGAGAGAAAGGGTTTTGATTTTGCCTGAGTTACTGGAGGAAAGGAAATGGACTGCCCCTGCCTAACTGCACCTGGGTATAGTGACACAGACCATGTATAATAATGGAACAACAATAACCATGCACATGATGGAAATTAAATACACACAGCTATATTTTGTTTGATAGAGTAAGCAAAAACCATACTGTGAAAGTCTGAAAGCATATCACCAAACAATCTAGAGCAATGCTGCTTTATTGAACTCATTCGGTCTGATTCACAAGGTAAATGTGCACATGTATATTTGTTCACATGTATATTTACGCCTGCACCAAGGTGTAGCTCACCTTTTGATTGCTATTCACCCTTTCAATGTCGAGATTTACACTTAGGGGTCGGCATATAACTCCACCCTTTCCAATGAGGGGGTGGCCCCTCCTTCCACAGAAATTACAAGAGTAATGCTATCGCTAGTAACTTTTTATCTGGTGATAGAGATCTATGTCACTCAGCTGGAGATCTTCGTAAGGGAAAATATAAGGAAATGTCAAATTTAACTATTTTATTGTATACTATAAATGTAAATGAAATTAAAATATGTATCGACTTAGAAATAATAAAATTAAAATGGTAGCCTATTAACCCATCAAATTCAATATGCATTAACTAATAAAATAGTTTTAATATTTTAATTTCATTTATTCATATTACGTTCTGATCAATAGTTTTAAAAAAATTACCCACCCTCACGAACATTTTAATTTTTATTACATTTTTAGTCAACTTTATTAAAGGTTAAATACTTGATTAATTAAAAAAAAACATTTACATTTTTCTAAACAAAAATTAGAAAGTGTAATTTAATTCTTTTAAATTGATGTATTAAGAATTAAAAAAGAATAATTATGTATATTTTTGTAAACATATATAGAGATAGACATTTTTTACATATGTAATTTTTTTTTAATGTAGGAGTACCGCAGTAGAACTACAAATTACTGCACTACTTAAAATTATTTTACTAATATTAAGGTGCCAATTCCGATCCGGTAAAAACCGGGTACGAACCGTCGGACGGAGCCTTTTCTCCGTCCGACTCGTACCCGGTGCGAAATCCATCCGAAAATGCAAGTACGATTCATACGGAAACACCATTTCCGTACGATTCGAACAAAACACCGACCGAACAGAAACTAAACACAATTCCGATCCTGAAAGGAGCCGACGTGACGTCGGTACGCATCCAGCCTACGTTTCACGAACCAGGAAGTACGATTCGAACCGACGTCATCCCGCACGGAAAATATTTACCGGCTGCCAAAAACTGCCGGGAAATCAGGACGACACACGCAAGGAGCAGCTGGACGCGACGAACAGACATGGACCCGAACCTACGTGCCATCCCTGCCCTCCTAGCAGTCCACCTGGCGTACAGGAACCGACGCAGACGCCGCAGAAGGTCAGCACAACAACCAGGGGCAAAGGGGGGGGCAGGGGCAGGACACACAACACCAACACATGGTACCAAATCACACATGGCCTGGACATACCTGACCATCAGGGCCTGGTCACTTCCAGGGGGTGGGGGCAAGGCCAGCAACGCAAGCGTCCGCCACAACGGAAGTGGATGGTCACGCGAACCGGTACGTACCCTACCCAGGCCGCAAGAGCGTGGGTACGGAACGTACCACGCGTCCCCCTACGTCACTCCAACAATAGCGGTACGGCCCGTACCCACGTCAGAAAGGCCTTGGTACAGCTCGTACCAGCATTGCTGGGGTCATGTAGGGGTACGCGTGGTACGACCCGTAGCCACGCCCCCAAGGCCTGTGTACGGTGCGGACCCCACGGCCCGCAACAATGGTGGGACGCACCGTACCCACACACCAAAGGCATGGGTACGGCCCGTACCCAGGCACGCAGAGCGTGGGCAGGGGTATGTACGGACCGTACCCCCACCCGTGGAAGTACGGCCCGTACCCCCACCCGTGCATGTACGCCCCGAACCCCCACTCGTGTATGTACGCCCCGAACCCCCACCCGTGTATGTACGCCCCGAACCGCCACCCGTGTATGTACGCACCCAAGCGCCACCCGTGTATGTACGCCCCGAACCCCCACCCCACCCTGGTATGTACGCCCCGAACCCCCACCCGTGTATGTACGCACCCAAGCGCCACCCGTGCATGTACGCCCCGAACCCCCACCCCACCCTGGTATGTACGCCCCGAACCCCCAGCCGTGTATGTACGCACCAAACCCCCACCCGTGTATGTACGCACCAAACCACCACACCAGCCGTGTATGTACGCACCAAACCCCCACCCCAGCAGAGTATGTACGCCCCGAACCCCCACCCGTGTATGTACGGACCGAACCCCCACCCCAGCAGAGTATGTACGCCCCGAACCCCCACCCGTGTATGTACGGACCGAACCCCCACCCCAGCCGTGTATGTACGCACCAAACCACCACCCGTGTATGTACGCCCCCGAACCCCCCCCCAGCCGTGTATGTACGCACCGAACCACCAGCCGTGTATGTACGCACCAAACCCCCACCCCAGCCGTGTATGTACGCACCGAACCACCAGCCGTGTATGTACGCACCAAACCCCCACCCCAGCCGTGTATGTACGCACCGAACCACCACCCGTGTATGTACGGACCGAACCCCCACCCCAGCAGAGTATGTACGCCCCGAACCCCCACCCGTGTATGTACGGACCGAAACCCCACCCCACTCGTGTATGTACGCCCCGAACCCCCACCCGTGTATGTACGCCCCGAACCGCCACCCGTGTATGTACGCACCCAAGCGCCACCCGTGTATGTACGCCCCGAACCCCCACCCCACCCTGGTATGTACGCCCCGAACCCCCACCCGTGTATGTACGCCCCGAACCGCCACCCGTGTATGTACGCACCCAAGCGCCACCCGTGTATGTACGCCCCGAACCCCCACCCCACCCTGGTATGTACGCCCCGAACCCCCACCCGTGTATGTACGCACCCAAGCGCCACCCGTGCATGTACGCCCCGAACCCCCACCCCACCCTGGTATGTACGCCCCGAACCCCCAGCCGTGTATGTACGCACCAAACCCCCACCCGTGTATGTACGCACCAAACCACCACCCGTGTATGTACGCACCGAACCACCACCCGTGTATGTACGCCCCCGAACCCCCACCCCAGCAGAGTATGTACGCCCCGAACCCCCACCCGTGTATGTACGGACCGAACCCCCACCCCAGCCGTGTATGTACGCACCAAACCACCACCCGTGTATGTACGCACCAAACGCCCACCCGTGTATGTACGCACCAAACCACCACACCAGCCGTGTATGTACGCACCAAACCCCCACCCCAGCCGTGTATGTACGCACCGAACCACCACCCGTGTATGTACGCACCGAACCCCCACCCCAGCAGAGTATGTACGCCCCGAACCCCCACCCGTGTATGTACGGACCGAACCCCCACCCGTGTATGTACGCACCAAACCCCCACCCGTGCATGTACGCACCGAACCTGCTATAAGAATGGGGTGTGCAAAACACCCCCAGCAGTGCCCAGACACAGGAGGGGTGGGTGCAGGGTCCTCCCAGCAGTGCCCAGACACAGGAGGGGTGGGTGCAGGGTCCTCCCAGCAGTGCCCAGACACAGGAGGGGTGGGTGCAGGGTCCTCCCAGCAGTGCCCAGACACAGGAGGGGTGTGTGCCTATCACTCCCAGCAGTGCCCAGACACAGGAGGGGTGTGTACCTATCACTCCCAGCAGTGCCCAGACATCGGACAATATACCCCATCAACAAGTTCAGTGACCTACAAGGGTGATACCCCAGATGCAGGCGGAGCCATCGCTGAGCCAGCATGGCTATATTGAAAGGCAACCCTCACACATCCAGGAAATGTAGACACAGCACAGCACAGCATTTGGGAGACACCCTGCAGGAAAAATGGCCTGGGCCACAGAGGACGGAACACACCTTGGGACAATGTCACCATACAGTGAGAGCAAACATGACCAAATACCATTTGCAGAGACCTTTGTGATGGCACGCAGATGGCAGGGTACACCCCATGAGCAGCACACTCCAACATTTCACAGACCCCTAACACATTATCACCACCCCAACGCAGGGAGCACCAGCACCAACAGCAAGTCCAGGAAAGCATCAGTGTGCAAAACAAAAAGAAAAGGCTTTATTCAGCAGGAAAATATATCAGAGAAAATGTCCACTATGTACAAGGGCCATGGGCCAGCCCAGCAGCAATGTCCGGGGGGGGGGTACACATCGGGACGTGTGTCCCCTAGCTTGCCTGCACAGTTCACAAGTCCATTTCATCCACAGAAGAGGGGGCATCAGGGGGGAGGGTGGAAACAGGCACCGCAGGGACAGGAGGGGAAAGGGTAGGTGTTGTGGGTGCAGGGAGGGATGAATCTGCCACAGGGGGGGTGCCAGCGCCAAAGGTGGAGGACAGAATGGCGCTGCACACGTCGGCAAGTTCCCCCAGCGACTCCCCCGTACCCAATCCAACCACAGGCCCCAAGGAGGGGGGGGGGGCAAAGGGATGGGTCGCAGCGCCACTGGGGGAGGGTGTGGACAGGGTGGGGGACTCAACTCCCCTGGCCGGGTCCCGCCTCCACCGCTTGCGGGGTGGTGTCATCCTGGGGCTGGGGGGCACACTCGCAGTGGATGATGCTGTCACTGACTGTTGGCCAGGAGAGCTAAGGGGAGTGGATTTGGAGGGAGTGGGTTGTGTGGAATGCGGACTCCCACTGTGGCTGCGTGTTCTACGTTTCCCCCCCGACCCAGTGGGTGTGCCTTCCTCACCCTGTGTGTGCGTGACAGGAGGTGTGCGCTTCGACTTCCCTGGTGGTGTGGTGCCTGTGTCTGTTGGGGTGCGTGCACGCTGACGTCTGGATGTGCGTGGGACAGGCACGGGAGTGGGAATTGTGGATGGGGCAGGGGTAGGGGGTGTTACGCAGCGCTGCAGGAGATCCAGTGCTGCAGTCAGTGTGGAGTCTATGGACCTCAGCAACTGCCGTTGGTCAGACTGCGCAGCCGACATGCCCTCCATGTATGCCTCCATCTGGGTCAGCACCTGGGTGTGGGCATGGAGGACATTTAGCATCGCAGTCTGACCAACCTGCAACTGCCTCAGGATGTCCACAGACTCCGCACTCACCGCAGCAGTGGTGACAGGGGCAGGGGGTGCGGTGCCTGGCAGGAAGGAGACATGTGGGGACCGAGCACGGAGGGAAGGGCCACGAGCATGTGGGAGGCCGGTGATGGAACCTGAGGTGGCGGGGGGATGTGGAGGGCTGCCATCAGCTGGGGGGGCAGACTCCGCCACCTCTGGGAGCTCAGCCTCGGACCCGTCTGCGTCATAGTCTGTGTTGGCAGTCAACAGGTCCTCCGCCTCACTCCCTTCGGCCTCCGTGCCACTCCATGTGCCAGACAGGACAGCACTGCTGGTACTGGTGCTCAATCTCTCCTCCCGGTCCGTGCTAGTGTCTCCTTCCGTGTCCCCCGGCGATGCTGTGGGCAAGGTGAAGAGACAGGAGAAAATCAGACACCTGTACACTTATGTCACATGAGTCAAATATACATAGGTCACATTGCATAGCCTGAAAAGCAACAGGAGTAACACCTACAAAACAATGTACACATGTAGGCCATGGAACACACAGTTTTTCTACCCACCATGCCACTGAGACACAATGGAGATCATGACACAACAGCAAATCACTGCACCTGAAATTTTAGAGAGGAGTCAGCCTCTGGGGACAAATGTGCACAGCACCTGCACCACACTGCGTCGTCAAAAAGGGATGAGCATGAATCATATCCATTTACTCTTGCCGCATGCTGCAAAGGCAATACATGAAACCAGGCCACACATGACAGGGTCACTGCACCTTGAGCGTATGTCCAGTCAAACATCACACACAGGCTAAACCCAGCAAGGAGGATGAAGCTTCTGACATGTAGGCCTTGTACGCACAAACCACCCACACCTGAGACAATCTCATTGAGACGGAGAAAGTATGTACACCTCTTACTCTGGGATGGAAACACATGGCCTCCACTAATTCATGACTGTAAACACACAGCCCCTGGTGGCCATGTCCACACATCATTGACAGGCAAACATCATCAGATTGTCTCAACAACACACACAGGTAATGCCCACTGTGAGTATGCACAAGCAAAATGGGTCCCCCTGTACAGTGGACACATGTAGCAACCTGTAGGTCCTAACAGTTGAGCCCAGGGTACAATGCCACCCTACGCAACCCATGGCAAAGACACAGTGAATGGCCATATTGTTGGATGACGCACATGATACCTAGGAAGAGGTGCCCCAGGGCACAGTAGTGCCCACACTCCTCCATGGTCCAGGATGGACATGACTGCAAATTAAGCAACCGTCCCTGCACTTAGCAGGCCTCCCACTCAGGCACATCATGTCAGAGGGCACACAATTGGACATGCATGCTGGAAGGCTGTACATTTTGGAGACACACCCCTATGTCGTGATTCACAATCAGTGCCAAGTGACATGGACACCACAATGACTGAAATTGGCCATGGCACACGCAAGGTCCCCATACCTGTGGCACATCACCCCCACACATGATGCTGATAGCATAGGGCACCTGCATGAACTGCCTGCATAAATAACCTTGTGCAAGAGTGGCGACAGACCAGGGAACACATTGCAAGGAGGGGAAGGGAGGGAGTGAGAACAGCACTGTGCTACTTTGTGGAGAAGTTGACGCACTGCACAATCAAACCCTGGCAGTGTATCCATGCAACTGCACACTTACATTGGCTGGGGACACACAACTGACACACATGTACCTACCCCCTTCCTGCTGCTGCCTCTCCTGTAGGCGCCTGTCCATATCGGGGAAGACCACCGCCAGCACACGCTTCTGGATGTGGGTCAGACGACGGCGGCCACGGTTCTTACGGCTCTCAGGTGAGTCCCCCAGCAGGAGCCGTGCAATCCTCCTCGTCCAGCACCGGATGTCCTGCCAGCGTTTCCTCACCTGAGACAGGCTCCGCCTCCGACCCTCTGTACCCCTCACGGCACTGACGGCTTCCCTCCAGATCTCCCCCTTGGCAATGGCGCCTACCTGTGAGGATGCAAAAGAGAGAATACATTAATCCACATGAGCAAAGACACAGAGACACACATATAGAACAATCCTCATTATGAACAGGCCATGGTATGCATGCAACTAATTGCACCTTTGTCATAGGGACATTATCCACTGTGGAAGGCCAAATGCACTACGTGCCAGTGGAAGCACACGGGTGGCATGAGGGGTACCACACACTCACTGACCAGGGATCACACTGTGCCTCACAGGCTACACCAGGATTATGTACAGCACCTCACAGCAGTCACCTGCCCCAGCACACTGATGCTACCTCAGCAGAGTACACAGACACACACAGGTACAGGACAATCACATGGCATTGCCAACTGCGGGTACACACCTCACTCTGCCCATGTGCCAGTAGACGGGGGTGTCACAGGTGTGGGGCTGGCTCAGCACGGCATGCACACAGCACTGCTCCCTGCTCACATCCGATGGCCAGGCCATATCCATCCCTCATGCTGCTTGTGTGCAACACTCCCCATATGCACTCACCCACATGACAGGGGACTAACACACACACCAATGTGCAGGGGACGAACACGGCCTTTGGACACTCACAGCACAGGTACACTGAACAAACACACATCCATGGGTACTGACACCTGTCACACTGGGGGGAACACAGGATCACATCAGGACTGTGGAAACAACATCCCCAGGAGGAGTATGCAGGCAGAATGTGGCATGCACCTTGCATTCATTGTCACAGTAGGCACTATGCAAGTGAGGAGTGCACACAGGAAACACAGCATGCTCTGCATGGGTGACATGAGGCCTTCCACACCCTGGGACCCACTCCAAACAACAGTGCATGTCTGTCACACATGGACACAATGCCAGAAGTCACTGTCACACAAAAGGGGCACAGTCTAAGCTAGTGGAGTCTGCACTCACCTGAACCCCTGGTCGACCATACAGGCTCTGGAACTGTGGGAGGATCACATCTATCAGGGCAAGGTTCTCCTCCTGGGTGAATGGCTGTGACCTCTCCACAGTCCTGGACATGGTGCCAGAGGAATCACTATCAGCAGCAGTGGTCAGGGATGAATGGATGTGCAGGCAAGTGCTCTCTCATGGGACCTGGCTGCCTTATATATGCCTGGCTGGCCTGTTCATGTATAGGAGTACAGATTGATTGGTCAGTCACATTAGCATCCTACGTTTCATCCAATCCCTTCAAACCTACCCCAGTGTGTGGCTTTGCATGGTTTCAGTTTTGATAATGATGTCAAGTCAACATCCACATTGCAACAATGTAGATTCTTTCAAACTGACTTCTGCTGTGCACCTGGTGCTCAAATTCAAAAATTTAACTCAGTCTCCATGGCAACCATCAGGCATTTAGGCCCTTATACTTGTCCCTCATGTGTCCCCTATGTGTTTTCATACATTTACACACAGGTACGGTGCGTTCCACGCCCTAGGGCACCCCACAAGCAGTGATACCGACCGTACATGCGCTTGTACGGTCCGGATCACAATATGGGCGCTGGCGTATGCGTACGCCACAGTAGTACGGACTGTACACGCGCTTGTACGGTCCGGATCACAATATGGGCGCTGGCGTATGCGTACGCCACAGTAGTACGGACTGTACACGCGCTTGTACGGTCCGGATCACAATATGGGCGCTGGCGTATGCGTACGCCACAGTAGTACGGACTGTACACGCGCTTGTACGGTCCGGATCACAATATGGGCGCTGGCGTATGCGTACGCCACAGTAGTACGGACTGTACACGCGCTTGTACGGTCCGGATCACAATATGGGCGCTGGCGTATGCGTACGCCACAGTAGTACGGACTGTACACGCGCTTGTACGGTCCGGATCACAATATGGGCGCTGGCGTATGCGTACGCCACAGTAGTACGGACTGTACACGCGCTTGTACGGTCCGGATCACAATATGGGCGCTGGCGTATGCGTACGCCACAGTAGTACGGACTGTACACGCGCTTGTACGGTCCGGATCACAATATGGGCGCTGGCGTATGCGTACGCCACAGTAGTACGGACTGTACACGCGCTTGTACGGTCCGGATCACAATATGGGCGCTGGCGTATGCGTACGCCACAGTAGTACGGACTGTACACGCGCTTGTACGGTCCGGATCACAATATGGGCGCTGGCGTATGCGTACGCCACAGTAGTACGGACTGTACACGCGCTTGTACGGTCCGGATCACAATATGGGCGCTGGCGTATGCGTACGCCACAGTAGTACGGACCGTACAAGCGCGTGTACAGTCCGTACTACTGTGGCGTACGCATACGCCAGCGCCCATATTGTGATCCGGACCGTACAAGCGCGTGTACAGTCCGTACTACTGTGGCGTACGCATACGCCAGCGCCCATATTGTGATCCGGACCGTACAAGCGCGTGTACAGTCCGTACTACTGTGGCGTACGCATACGCCAGCGCCCATATTGTGATCCGGACCGTACAAGCGCGTGTACAGTCCGTACTACTGTGGCGTACGCATACGCCAGCGCACATATTGTGATCCGGACCGTACAAGCGCGTGTACAGTCCGTACTACTGTGGCGTACGCATACGCCAGCGGCAATATTGGCCCAGGGACCCTATACACGCGCTCCGAGCGTATGTACGGTGCGTATAACAACTGTCAGTGGTGACAGGCGGCACACAGACAGGAATGGAGCGGACAGGTATTGCCAAGGGTGGACACCAATGCATTGTCTGTGCAATACCACCTGTGTGTGACACAGGTGTGTCAGGATGTGATGTGGCACTTTACCCCTGAGGTGTGGGCAAAGCACATGTACGATGAGCTGTGTACACATGTCGTGTGTGATGGTGCGCATTGTACCACACATCCCCTGCACTCCTTTGACATGTGTGCATGTCGTACACACTAGTGGAGCCATGAGTCACTTGCATGTCCCAGTCACGGACACCCGCACCTGTCCCCTGATGCCAGGTACACGGAATATTACATATGACACGTGTATGGCTGCGTTGCATGCTGCAACCATGTCATGTGTGTGGCATGTCTTTCCATGATTTTGCTGTAGGTGTGTGATTCAATGTGTCAGCAGTTGCTGCTGCCAACATGTGTCTGTGTGTCGATGGGCATGGCACACTGTTCCGCACACCAGCCCACATATGTGATTTGCCATGAGGTGTGTATGTATCCAACTACACGGAGTATCAACACAAGTACATATCCACATGCTCCCTATGTATGTTCTGTCTCGACATGTACTCCTCAAAGGCAATGTGTGTGGCCTGTCCTATTCCTATGACATGTGACCAGTGCATATCGCATCCAACTACCTGTCTGTACCATACGCATACTACCTCTGCACATGTGTGGATGTCTGTGAATCCTGTGATGCGTGTGCATGTTCACTTACACTGGCCCACAGCTAGTCTCATGCCATGTCATCGTGATCTTGCCCCCCTCCGTTAGTGGCTGTCCCTTGGTAGGAGTGTAACCTGACTGGCGTTCGTGTCCAGGAACTGTGGCACAGACCTGACTCACAACGTGGCATATGTGTATTGGCTGTGTAACATGTGCTCAGTGCATTGACGATGTTGTTGTACAGTGCTCACTCTTAGGTGTTCCTTCCATTTCACTGCAGGGCTCCGCCTCTCCCTCGACGTATGCCAGACATTGCTGCCCTGCATGAACGGGACTGTATACGCCGCTACAGATTCAGCCAACGGTTGATTGATGAGTTGACTGGCCGGCTGGAAGCACAACTCCTCCCGCGCCACAGGTATCCAAGTGCACTGACACCCAAGTTGAAGGTGATGGCAGCCCTACATTTCCTTGCCACGGGTACGTTCCAACATACCATTGCTGATGTCGGGGGCATGTCCCAGACGATGTTCAGCCGTGTTCTGCATGATTTCTTAGAGGCCATGTTGGTTCACCTGGATGAGTACATTAAATTCCCAAATCGTGAGCAGTTGACAGATGTCAAGCGTGAGTTCTATGCCCTGGGAGGGATGCCCCATGTCATTGGGTCCATAGATGGGACACATGTTGCGTTGGTACCACCACAGGCACAGGAGGTGGTGTATAGGAATCGCAAACATTATCACTCCATTAATGCCCTTGTGGTGTGTCTGTCCAACATGGTGATTTCACATGTCTGTGTTCGCTTTCCAGGATCAGCACACGATGCCTTCATCATGAGGCGTAGCAGGGTGCCAGAAATGATGCTGCAGCTGCGGAACGAGCGAGCATGTATTGTTGGTGGGTAGACTCTGGCAGTTCTGTGTTTGGCGTCATCTTCCAATCTCACTGCCTGTGCTGACACACTTCTGTCCATGATGTTTCCTTGTAGGGGACGCTGGCTATCCCAACATGCCATGGCTGATGACGCCTGTCCGCAACCCCAGCACGGCTGCCGAGCACCTCTACAACAACGCACATGGGCGGACCAGGAGAGTCATTGAGAGGACGTTTGGACTTCTGAAGAGCCGATTCCGGTGCCTCCACAAGACCGGCGGAGCACTCCCATATGCCCCGGTGAAGGTGTGCAAGATCATCATCGTCTGCTGCATGCTGCACAACATGGCAGTGGAGGAAGCTGTTCCACTCATACTGGATCAAGATGACCAGGACCATCCACCCGTGGAGGATGAAGGGCTTGGTGACGGGGCAAGTGATGTGGAGGAGGAGGAGGCTGTGGAGGACATGCGGAGTCGGCTCATACGCAACTTCTTTGCTTAGTGGTGAGTTCCAGTGTCTGAGTGTGCACGCATTGGGCCGTGTGTGGCATGTGTTGCAATGTGTGTGTCCATCTGCATGTCTGCCAAGTGAGTCAGTGGTGTGTATTGAAGTGTCACTCAAGTGATGGCGCAATGGAAGGATGTTGTCTGAGGGTCATCATTGTCACCTGTCATGTTAACAACATGATACGTGTTAAGTACATGCTTGCGGATGTGCTCCTTTGTGCTGAATCCTTGTGTGTCTCTCTTCCACAGGTCCATGTGCATGCTGTCTGCTGGTGGCATTGTTGTGCTCCTGCTACTCCTCATGAACACAGCGACATGTGCTGATTCAGCGTCACATGCACGGGCAAGTGTTGAAATCTCCTCAGGGTAAGGGATGCCTCACGTCGTTTTGGGTGTGTGAATTGTTTGTAGTCTGTGTGCACTTCTCCGGTTCATGTGTGTTCCATTTGCATACATGGTGATCCTACATGGGGAACATGACATGGGGCAGGCTTCACCTGGAGCCATGCTCAGACTTGGTGACTGTCATGTGGCAGGGGATTGGGGATTGTGATGAGGCCATCATTGTGTGTAACACTGGCCTCGGAAACATACAGGTTGCACCGGGTTGACATGGTGTGTGATTGCCCCATCAGGGCCTCAATGGTGTATAGCGGCCTCTCCGTGGCAGCAGGGGGTGTTTAGCTGTTATCCGTCACTTGTGTGCCAGGTCAATGGGATGCCAGCATCTGTGTTGCAATGGGGGGTGCCAGTGTTGCTCCCACATGTACATCCACATGACCTGTGTATGTGTTGACAGAGTATCATTGTCATTCCAACACACATGACTAATAAATTTGTCCCTCTGTCTCCAAGGTGCCTCTTCCCTGTCAATGGTGCCCTGTTGCCACTGTGCGTGCCGCAGGTCTGGCATAGTTTTCATAGGTGGTGCATATGTGTCTATGTGTAGAGTGACAAGATGCTAGGGGTTTGTCAGGGAGTGGGAACTGTATTATGCACAAGATGCACAGTTCCATCCACCTCAAGGCAAGAGAGACCATCCCCCAGGGAAACTACAACATCTGTGTAGAATCCTACCCTGCAGTCTACGGACATGTGCCTCACGACTCCCATGGTACTTGTCCATATCCGGAGTGCATCTGCACAGCTCTGCTACTGCGTCGGGCAACCAGGCCACATCAACGTCCTAACGGGATGGGGGGAATGTTTCACAGCCAGCTGCAGGATGACCTTCTAGATCCACGCCCACACTCATGATGCAGCCCACAACCCCAACACAACCATGTGGCACAGTGATCCTAAACTGCATTCTGGCATCTCCATGCATCCAACCTTGGCCTAGCCACCATTCTCAACATCCGCCTGACGCAAGCATGCTGCACATTGTAGGGACACATGTCTAGACATACCTGGGAGCGGCAAGCCAGGTCACTCCACATGATCCCTGACCTCTGCGCATGACTGTTGCTCCCCTGAATGTGTCTGTAGCCACAGTTGTGCGGGAACCACTCAGCTGGTTGGGCCCAGCACAGGTGAGTTTGGTACTCCATGTCTGTATCAGATGAGACATTGGGACCCATGTGTGTCCTGGGCAAGACTGCGACCCCACGGTTTGGATGGTTGGAGTTAATTCTGAGATCAGGCATGCTTTGACTGTACGACACACACATGTATTGTAATAATGTAGAATCACGGCATCATCTTGTAAGTGTGATTAATTTATTTGTGGTGGGGTACGGGTTTGTGGGGATGACAAGAGGTGCACAGCGGGAGTGTAGAATCCAAAGTTCACTGGGGGAGTTGGTATCCTTGTCGTAGCAAAATGTCAGAGTCCATGCCACAGTCTTCGTCAACATAGGTCAGACAGTGACCAGCAAGTCCATGTGGCAGACAATGTCATGTGCTGCTATTGGGCCAGAGGGCCAGGTGCCAGGCCAGGTGACCTGGGAGATGGTGATGTTCTGCTGACTCTCACAGTCTTTTTCGTGGACGACCCACCTTCCTGCGGGGACCCTCGGAAGCAGTCCGTGACGATGTCTGTGACGCTCCGTCGGATGAATCCTCCTCCTCCTGATCCCTCCCTGTGTCTGGTAATGGCCTTCGCCTGGTGCCACAGGGAGGGTTGCCCATGTTGTCGGCAATCCGACGGAGTACACCGGTCATTTGGGTTTGCACCGCCACGAGCTCAGCCTGTCTATCCTCCATCCTTCCTTGGTGTTGCAGTTGACAGGCATGTTGCTGGGACTGCAGGGTCTTCATCTCCTGGAGGGTCCCCTTGATGTCATTGAGGGTGGACGCAATCTGGTCCATGCCCCTGGTGTCACGCCGGTATGTATCCAGGATGTTGCTGACCTGGGACACTACCGGGTCCTGAGCTGCCTGGTCAGGTTCGCGCCTCCGCCGTCCTCCACTCCCGCCACCCCTGCCCACGTGCACCTGGCCTGCCGTTGTGGGTGCATCGGGTCTCCGGGACCCCTGAGGGATGGCATCTGCGTTGCCGCCTGCCTCCTCCTGGGTGCCCGGAGGACCGTGTCCCTCCTGGGCAGACTGGCTGGGTGGTCGTGTGCGGGCAGGGCTCCTGGACGTCTCCTGGGATGTGGCAGGAATGGGGGTGGTGGTTGGCACAGTTGTACCTGACGCAGGTGCTGCAGGTGGTTGGACACCAGAGGGGCCAGGTTGGTCTGGGTCATCCACGGAGTGGTGAGAGTCATCGCTGGCGGTGGGGTCATCATCCCGCGGAGCCTGGTCCTGTGTGACTTCCCCCCCAGTGTTGGGGGGTGTTCGTCGACGTTGACCTGTGTGTGAGAGAGACAATGTTGACAGTGTCACATGTGGCATCCATGTTGCATGCATTTCTGATTTGGCACTCTTCCTCTGGGTAGTTGGATCTGTCCTGCATTCCTCTCACAGTGCACTTGTGCATGGCTATGTCCCTTGGCCACAGCTGTCAGGGCTTTACGCATGTGTGAGACACAATCTTAGTTGATGCATCTATTTGGGTACACAGTCAGCAGTGTGGTGTGCGGGCGTAGCGAGCCATGCAGAGGCGCCTTACGTGTTGCACTGTACGTGGCCAAATGGTGTTTTGGCAAGGCAATTTGATGTTGCAGGTAGGGGACTGAAGCATTTGTGACAGGGTTCTTACCGACACGGTGGGTGGGTATACTGGGTGTGTGGTTAGGTCTGTGCCTGCAGCACGGATGGACTCGTGCACAGATTGACACATGGACCGGTCTTCATCTACGGAAGGGGGGGTTGAGGCACTGCCAGACCTGGTCTGCATGCACACAGTCCACCGGCTGACGAGTGGACATGGCCACACCACCCAAGGGTGATTTAGTCTCCCTGTGTCTCCCTTCCTCCCTCCCTCTGTCACCCTCCTCCCTCCCTCTGTCGGTCTCCCTCTGTCACCCTACTCCCTCCCTCTGTCTGTCTCCCTGTGTCCCCCCTCTGTCTCCTTCCCTCTCATTCCCCCTCTCCCTCCCTCTCTTTGTCACTCTCTGTCACCTCAGGCCAGCTTCCTGGCCACACACAGTTAGCCGGTCTTTGAATGGCCATTGGCTTGTTCATGTGAGTTAGTCCCTGTTCTCCGGGCACCCATTGGGCAGTGTGTCTGAGTGTAGGCTGCTGCTGTGGCGGTGTGTGCTGAGACTCTATCAGAGCGATGCATCTTCATTGTCTGCTGTTATGTGCAAATTGTGCCTTCAGACCCATGGCATCCTGCATGGCAGCCATCATTTGCAGGCAAGACAGTACTGTGTGGGTACACACAGTTTGTATGGCTGTGCCCTGGGCCATATGGGCTGAGGGCATTGTTGTGTGCTTGTGAGTTGCTCAATGTTAGTTTTGCTGCCCCCACTCCCAGCATCGACCACATCCTGTGTTGTGTTGGTGTATTGTGTGGCCTGTGACTTGGCATGGCCCTGATTGATGCATGGGGCATGGAGGTGCCAGTGGCATGTGTGTGTTTGTGGAGTGTTGTTGTGTCCGGTGGTGGCTTGGGGGGGGTGGCATGCATGATTGATTGTGTATGGCATCCCCCCCATGTGAGGTGAGTTGTTTGTGTACTCACCAGGGTCTGGGAGTCCTGGCAGTCCGTGTAGTCCCTCCACCGCCAGCGTGGACATCACCTTCTCCTCCCAGGGATGGTATTGTACCGGTCTGGGGGGCGGCCCTCCTCCAGTGATGTTCCCCTGGTTGTGATTGTCAGTCATCTTCCTCTTGACCGTCCTCCGCAGATCGTACCACCTGGATTGGCACTCGTGCCTGGTCCTTCTGGTTGTCCCAACAGCATTCACAGAATCGACGATCCTCTGCCACATGGCGGTTTTTTCGGATATGCTGGTCTGTCTGACCAATGTCCCAAAGAGCTGTGGCTCGACTCTGAGGATTTCGTCGACAAGGATCTCCAGCTCCTCCTTTGTGAACTTTGGATTCTTGGTGGTGGACATGGCGTGGGGTGTGGTTGTGGGGGTGTGGGTGTGGATGGCTGTGGGTGTGTGGGTGTGGTAGTGGAGGTGTGTGTGTGAATGTGATGAGGGGGTGTTTGTGTAGGTGGTTGTGTGAAGGTATGCAAGTGTGAGGTTCAAGTATGGTGGTGTGGGTCGTCTGTGGGCTCTGGCAGCAGTGGGTCTGTTGCAAAGGCTCATGGTTTGTGTGTGTGGTCCATTTTTATTGGTCCATTTGTGGGTGTGGCTGTGTTTGAAATTTGTGTGGGTGTGTTATGAGGAGTGATTGAGTTTTGGGCCTCTGTTTGGCAGTTTGGCAGTTGCAGGTGAGTGTATGTGATGTTTGTGGGGTTGTTGGGCCTGTTTGGTGGTGTGGGGAAACTCTACTTGACTCTCCTTGTGTAAATATGGTTTGTCCGGGTTCAGTACGTGTTTTTTTGGCGTCAGTACGGTCCGTACATGCACTGGTGGGGGTGCGGTCCGTACATTCCCTGGTGGGGTGGTGGTTCGGTGCGTACATACACGGCTGGGGTGGGGGTTTGGTGCGTACATACACGGCTGGTGGTTCGGTGCGTACATACACGGCTGGGGGGGGTTCGGGGGCGTACATACACGGCTGGTGGTTCGGTGCGTACATACACGGCTGGGGGGGGTTCGGGGGCGTACATACACGGCTGGTGGTTCGGTGCGTACATACACGGCTGGTGGTTCGGTGCGTACATACACGGCTGGGGGGGGGTTCGGGGGCGTACATACACGGGTGGGTGTTTGGTGCGTACATACACGGCTGGTGGTTCGGTGCGTACATACACGGCTGGGGGGGGGTTCGGGGGCGTACATACACGGGTGGGTGTTTGGTGCGTACATACACGGCTGGTGGTTCGGTGCGTACATACACGGCTGGGGGGGGGTTCGGGGGCGTACATACACGGCTGGTGGTTCGGTGCGTACATACACGGCTGGGGGGGGGGTTCGGGGGCGTACATACATGGGTGGGTGTTTGGTGCGTACATACACGGCTGGGGGGGGGTTCGGGGGCGTACATACACGGCTGGTGGTTCGGTGCGTACATACACGGCTGGGGGGGGTTCGGGGGCGTACATACACGGGTGGGTGTTTGGTGCGTACATACACGGCTGGTGGTTCGGTGCGTACATACACGGCTGGGGTGGGGGTTTGGTGCGTACATACACGGCTGGTGGTTCGGTGCGTACATACACGGCTGGGGGGGGTTCGGGGGCGTACATACACGGCTGGTGGTTCGGTGCGTACATACACGGCTGGGGGGGGGTTCGGGGGCGTACATACACGGGTGGGTGTTTGGTGCGTACATACACGGCTGGTGGTTCGGTGCGTACATACACGGCTGGGGGGGGGTTCGGGGGCGTACATACACGGCTGGTGGTTCGGTGCGTACATACACGGCTGGGGGGGGGGTTCGGGGGCGTACATACATGGGTGGGTGTTTGGTGCGTACATACACGGCTGGTGGTTCGGTGCGTACATACACGGCTGGGGTGGGGGTTTGGTGCGTACATACACGGCTGGTGGTTCGGTGCGTACATACACGGCTGGGGGGGGTTCGGGGGCGTACATACACGGCTGGTGGTTCGGTGCGTACATACACGGCTGGTGGTTCGGTGCGTACATACACGGCTGGGGGGGGGTTCGGGGGCGTACATACACGGGTGGGTGTTTGGTGCGTACATACACGGCTGGTGGTTCGGTGCGTACATACACGGCTGGGGGGGGGTTCGGGGGCGTACATACACGGGTGGGTGTTTGGTGCGTACATACACGGCTGGTGGTTCGGTGCGTACATACACGGCTGGGGGGGGGTTCGGGGGCGTACATACACGGCTGGTGGTTCGGTGCGTACATACACGGCTGGGGGGGGGGTTCGGGGGCGTACATACATGGGTGGGTGTTTGGTGCGTACATACACGGCTGGTGGTTCGGTGCGTACATACACGGCTGGGGTGGGGGTTTGGTGCGTACATACACGGCTGGTGGTTCGGTGCGTACATACACGGCTGGGGGGGGGTTCGGGGGCGTACATACACGGCTGGTGGTTCGGTGCGTACATACACGGCTGGGGGGGGGTTCGGGGGCGTACATACACGGGTGGGTGTTTGGTGCGTACATACACGGCTGGTGGTTCGGTGCGTACATACACGGCTGGGGGGGGTTCGGGGGCGTACATACACGGGTGGGTGTTTGGTGCGTACATACACGGCTGGTGGTTCGGTCCGTACATACACGGCTGGGGGGGGTTCGGGGGCGTACATACACGGCTGGTGGTTCGGTGCGTACATACAGGGCTGGGGGGGGGGTTTGGTGCGTACATACACGGCTGGTGGTTCGGTGCGTACATACACGGGTGGGGGTTCGGGGCGTACATACGCGGGCGGGGGGTGGTGGGGTGTTCGGCGCGTATGCGGGCACATGTCTCCATGGTTGCTATGGGAGTTCGGTTCGGACGGTGTTTTTTGCGTACGGTTGTGAAATGGGGAGGACGGGAGGGATCGTACTTGCGCAGTCGGACTTTATTTTTCCGCACGGTGGGTTTCTCGCCCGGGGACGTGTCGGTGACTTTTCCCGACCCGAGGACGTGTGGGGAAATCTTCCCAATGCGATTCGTATGGACTTTTTTCCGTTCGAATCGTACTTGGCAGTTTGTACGCTACTTTGACGATTCGGACGGAAAAAAATCCGGATACGAGTCGGACGGGGAATTTTTTTACCGGATCGGAATTGGCACCTAAGTATGTTAAAACATTGAAAAAAACACTACTACATTCTATTCAAGGGTAATTATAGTTTATTTTTTTTTTCAACTCCTCTCATATGACCTCCATAGCTATAGCACCCATTCGATCTGTACCACCACTGATGCCTATTACCTTGGTGGTTCCACTCTCAGCTGCTGTTCTTTACGGGGATACCCATAACATACAACTTGAGCTGACCAGAGGTTTTAATCATTGGGTCATTGTCCTGTCCCTACACTCAACCAGATGTCGCATCATCCAGAAGATCCCAAAACTGTCCCTTCTCTGAGCTTTCCCTATAAACATTTACTCTTTGATCCAGGGCTCTAAAATATCTAACAGAACTCCACCAAGCATTCCAAGTGGGTGGTGTCATCTGGCGCCACAGTTTACAGATCTCCATCCTAGCCAGCAAAATCATGTAGAAGGCCAATCTTTGTTGAGGCCCTATCGGGTCCAAACTCCCCCCAATACTGGAGTAAAACCAAATAATATAAGAGATGGGCTTACCTCTATATTGCAACCCAAGGCTCTAGAAATAGTCTTACCCACATCTATCCAGAATTCTTGCATCTTGGGGCAGGATACAAATACGTGGACATCATCCGCGTTCTGATGGCCGCATCTCATACAACTGGCTTCTCCACCACCCTTTACCTTGGATAACTTGAAGGGAGACCAATAGATTCTATGGAGTGTAAAAAAGTGGTTTTTCCTGAGTGCAGCAGATTTAATCAAGGGGTAAAGAATGTCTAGAGATACTTGCCATAAGGTTTCCAGCTCTTCACTCGGCATATAACTCTCCCAGGTTCTTGACAGGTCCACCCTTAGAAATCAGGTAGCATTACCGCGGGTTAAAGCTTATCTGCTGGCCATACTGAAAAATGTTAACCTTATTGATGTATGGTGGAAAAAAATGGGTGAGAAGAGGGAATACTCCTTTTATAGTAGGAAGAACTCTAAATATTCAAGAATAGATTATATGTTTATGGAGCATTCTGATCTTAACAAAATTCGCACAATAGAATATCTGCCCGTACATTTATCTGACCATGGCGCTATACTCCCTACGGAGTTATTTTTGACAAGGTGGACTTTAAATACAAGATTTCTCTTACAGCCCTCAACCCCAGGCTTTTTAAAGCTAGAATCTTCTCGGTTTTTCCAGGAGAATTTGGGGTCAACTAGCATACACGTGGTATGGGATACTTTCAAGGCCTGGCTGAGGGGGATATTAAAAGGAGCGGTAGTGGGTTGGGATAGGGCTGGGAAAAAAGAACTAGCTGACTTGGAGGTAGAATTATCGGGGGCGGAGACAGACTTAAAAGCGAGCGGCTCTTCTGGAGCAGATAATATAAATTTAATTAAGAAAGTTGAAGAACTACAGCTGAAGTTTAAACTTAGGTCTGAGGAAATCTTGCATCAAAAGTGGGAGACAAGTAAAATGAGTGATTTCGAACAGGGGGAGAACTGTGATAAACTCCTTGCAGTGAAAAGCAGGGTTGTTAGAGCCAACAATTATATCACTAAAATTAAAATGGGTTCTCAAGTCTCAGAGGACAACGGTAGTATAGAACAAGCTTTTACACAATTTTTTCAGGAACTCTACGAGGATCATCTTCAGGTGGAAGAAGATCATATTGATGGGTGGCTTAGAGACAAACACCTCCCTACATTAGCCAAGGGTAGTCATAGAATCCTCACGTTAGAAATAACAGGACCAGAGATCTTAACTATCTTAGATGCTGGGAGGAAGGGGAAAGCAGCAGGCCCCGATGCAATTCCGATTGAGGGCTATATGATCTTGAGAGAGATTATTCCGGTCTGGTTGGAATTGTTCCATGGTATCCTATACGGTACTTCCCCCCTGCCTGATTCGTGGAGTGACACAGTCATTGCACTGATTTTAAAGTCAGGGAAGAACCCAATTCAGTGTCAGTCATATCGACCAATTTCTTTGCTAAATGTGGACTATTACGTTTTTGCTGGAATCCTAAATGAACGGCTTAGTAAAGTTGTTGGGCCGATAATCCACCTGGACCAAAAGGGTTTCTTGCCAGGCCGACAGATGTCAGATTTAACACAGGTAATTATAGTGTAAACATTTAATGTTTCAAAAGAATTTGCACTTATTCTGCAGTCTGGGTTTTAAGGTAAAATATAGTGTAGTACAGTATACCTAAAAAATGTGAAATAAAAATGAAATATGTAAAATATTTTCGAAACACTGTACTACACTATATTTCCACTTACAACCCAGAACACACACTAAGCGTGGTCTAAACTATATTTTGCACTTTTAATTTTGGAAGGGCAAAATAGTGCTTACATCACAACTTAGGGGCTTTTTACGATGTCGGACACCGTTACATATACGGGTCCGAACGATCCCTGGTCGGCGGTCCTGACTGCCGAATTACGATGCGACTGCACGTGGTATGGTCACATACTCACATTTCCCTAAGGGATCATGTGCTACAGGCCACAAACAGCACGTAGCACAAGCTCCCATAGGGAAATGGTAGGTTGTGTTCATCCCTGCACCGCGAAGCAGGCACCTCAAGGTGCCTGTCACATGGTGCAGAGATCAACAACCGGAGGCTGCCAACAGAAAGGAGCCCTGCTAGGGACCCCCAAACTCTCTTTCCGACAGGCGTTCTATGTCAGTAAGCCCGACATGGAGAGTCTGACGGAAACCGAGCATCGTAATCCAGATGGCATAAAATGCCATCTATGTGGATTACGGGCCAGTCTCTGACTGGGCGACGGACTCCTTGAGCCTGTCGGAATCCAACCAGAATGACCGGTCGGTTTCACTTCCGATTGCCTAAATTGTAATTAGGCGATCGAAAGTGAAACGATCTCGGTCGGAAAGCCTCTGACCTAAGGTCTAAAATATTCTACTACACTCTATGCCCCTACACTCAACTGTACAACACGTTACTCCACTGTATGTCACTGCACTGCACTCTACTCCAGTGTGTGCTGCTGTATGATACTCTACAAAACTCTACGCAACTCTCTGTATGCCACTCAACCCCACTTTACTCCACTCTACTCTATAACACCATACTCCTCTGTACTCCATGATACTCAACCACTCCACTGTATGCCCGTCCCATCTACGCCACTCTATGCCGTTTGACTCTATAACACTCTATGCCTCTACACTCTACCACACTCTACAACAGTCTACTCTACTGTACACCACTTGACTCTACAACACTACTCCACAGTAGGCCCCTCTACTCTAAAACACTTTCCAACACTCTACAACACACCACTCTATTCTACTGTACGATGTGCCACTGCAACTTAGGACAGTTTACTCAACTGGATGCTACTCTACCCTACTGCACTCCACACCACTCTACGCCATGCCACTTCACTCTGACACTTTACTTTACTTTACTCTGACACTATCCAATTGTACTCTACTCTGATCCACACTATGCCAGTCTAAGACACTCTACTGTACAATACTGCACTTTTCGACACTCCACTCAACAACACTCTCTGAATGACACACCATTGTACGACAATATTTTTTACAACACTCCACTCTACCAAAGCTTTCTCCACTCTATGACACTCCACTGTACTCTACAACACGCTACTTCACTCTACACCTCTCCACTCTAAAAAACTCTGCCCCACTGTGTGCCCCTCCTTTGTACGCCACTGTACTCCACTCTATGACACCCCACTGTACGACACGCCACTTCACTCTATGACACTGTGCTGTACTGTACAACATGTCACTTCGCTCTACGCCACTTTACTCTAGAAGACATTACTCCACTGTATACCACTCCACTCACTCAATGTCATTTTACTCCACTCTACGCTACTGTACGCAACTGTACAACTCTCTAATGTACGAAATGCCGCTATATGACACTCCACTCTATGGGACTATACTATATGAGACTCTACGTAACTCTACCTTGTAATACTCCACTCAACAACAATTCACTCTAAGACACTATACTCCACTCAATTACACTTCACTCTACAACATTCTACTCTACGCCACTCTACAACACTCGTCTTGACTGCATTCCACTCCACCACACTCCACTGTGTGACATTCAATTCTACAGTATGATTGACCACTCCACTGCACATCAAGCCACTCCACTCTATGATACCCCCCTCCACTGTACAATACACCAAGCCACTCTACTGTATAACACTTTAATCCACTGTATGCTGTACCACTCCACTCTAGGGCCCTGCACTCTATGACACTCTCATCTATTGTACTCTACAACATTCCACTTAACAATACTCCACACAATGACATTCAGGTCTACTATTTGAAACATTTTTACGAAGAAATAAAAACCATCGAAATTCAGGGAAAAGAACAAAGGTTAATGATAAGTTATAGATAGGAAATCGTTATTTATTCTTTCTATACAAACCAAACTTAAACTACACAAACATTAGAAATTCTAAATGTATAGTTATATCTTAAATGTATAATTCTATGCTATAACACATGCACCTCTGTACACAGTTAGCCATACTACATTAACTATAACTCGTGCCTTTACGATACAATGCTTATACCTTTTCATATTACATCACTTATATTATGGAAAATCACAGCATTCATAATGAAAGGGCCCTCATATATTAGTTCTAGACTTTTCTAGAGACTCACTCTAATGAATCTTTTCAGCAACATGGAAGTGTAAAGGGGAGAACATCAGCACTTCATGATCAGTTTAATAGCATCACTCCTTAAGACATAATAATCAAAGGACTATTGAGTAAGGTTAGTAAATGTATTACAAAGCCAAAAATAACTGAACATAGAGACACCTCAACACGAGGGTATAAAAATACAAATGAATTAGCATGAAGCCAAATCTATGCCCCCAGTTCAAACGGTGCAGCATGAACAAAACTATTAGTTCAAGAAGGAGAATACTAACAATCAAGAAGCATGAATCCAAATTTCTCTGCATCGAGGGTTGAGGAATGAAAGGAGTAAATCTATCCCTATTCTATCACTAAGGTGATATCTATATATAAGCATTTCAAAAAAGGAGGAAAGGTGTCTTCCTCAGAAGTCTCTCCACCATCAAATGGTCAAGCAGCATGAAGCCACAAACTCAAGAGAAAGAGCTCATTCTGAGATGCTCCCTCTCCGAAGGCAAGAAAGAAGTTGGGCCCTTTCCCTAACTCCAACAATCAGTTATCCACAGGTAGCTTCCCCATAATGCACAGCCTTCATGGACTCCACAATGGATACAGTCATGAGCATACTTTTCCACTATGTACTCCATGTACTTCCTGTGCAACAATTTGTCCTTGATTCCCATGCCTTCTCCCGTGTGAAACCAACTTTGTTCTTTATTACCTCCAAGCCATGTAACTGTAACTTCTTCGCTCCTCTGGCCTAGTTGCTAAAACAGTGACATTTTTCTACAAAAATGCTTCCCCACCTGCAATGCGAAACATGAGAAAACACAGCTTCCACAGTGCACATGAAATTCAGAACAGAAATCTTAAAGCGAGAGTTTATCAGGGGCTTGTATTTCAGGCCTACAGCTTCGGTTAACATAAGAACGTCACTTAAGCGTTACATATTTGCATAACTAATAATACATGTTGACTAATACCTTTACCTACTTATGAAAACATTATCGCTAATAAACTCATTTAGTACATGAGTAATGTCAGACTTCACAACACAAGTTCTTCATGTTGATGCGTTCTGCTGGTTACATTCATTTCCTACGATAATTCTCCTTACTACATGTCAGCAACCTAAAATATGTCACGTAGTTATGTCAATACAATTCTAACACCTCACATTTACACAGTAGAGGATAATATGTGGGTCCGCTCTACAAGTGATTATGATGCACCACTACAAATGGAATGATACTTCAGCTCCGTCAGTTCTCCCTCTGATGACGCTGAGTCATCACAAAAATCTTCAAAACCCCCTGCAGAGTAGACCGATCTAGACAGATGTCGTAGCCAACCTTCTCTGCCTGAACACCATTTCCTTCAAATTCCCCCAGTAACTGTCCTGCAGTTTTTCCATCCTTCTTTCTCTTAATGTGTTCTTCAGCTGCCTTGCTTTGTGCCATTTATATGCCCTTATCATCACAACCAAGACAATGATACAGATTATTGCAATCATTAGCGGTTTTAGGATGCATCCAAAGATTCTACTTACTAGATTTGTAAACCATTTTCCAACTGCATCAAATCCTTTACCAGTCTTATCCCAAACTCTTTCTGCTGCCAAATCCTGTATCTCATGATGTGTATCAGTGATATTACCAATATATCCTCTCAGATATTTACTTGTTTCAGGGATATAAGTACAACATTGTTGGACCTTCAACATCTGACAGACTTCACCCTCTTTTGCAAGTAGAACGTCTAATGCAAGACGGTTCTGCATCAGCATCGCTCTTATCGAGACCATTTCCCCATTAATAAGTTATAAAGACTGCGCCGTGTTAACATATAACTTATCCACTATGGTAGACAGTCTTCTAATGTTGATATCATTCAACAATACTCCCAAACTAGGCTTTATCGCTCCAAATATGTCTCCCACAACCTCTCCAGCACTCAGTCCATGTTTTTCCCTGCTGTTTGATCTTCCTTCAGAACTCTCCAAATCCTTTACATGGTATATTTTCGGAATCACAACTGCCAAATAACAAGTACCATACCATTTATTTGGCAAGTAAACAAATGCATTCTTCCCACATACAAAACATGCTCCCGGTACCATTCGAAGTGACTCTTGAAAAAACGTCTTCCTAGGACCATTCACTAAGAAGATATGATCACATACACTCTGTCCCACAAATAGTGAATTATAACTACTGTCACCTTTTTGTATGCAAAGCTTGCCTCATTGTTGCCAATCCAAAGCTATAGGAACAGAACTTTCCTTAGCCTTGTGAACAAACTCTTCCTTTGTCCAATCAGAATCCTTGTCATTGTTATGAACATTGTTAACTAATCCCCTACGTCTATTTTCTACCTTATCTATACATTTATTTTCTATATCTGTTAGTATGCAAGTTAAGTTATATCTATGCGCATAAGCAGTGTCTAACGTTACAATTAGTACGAAATAATTCTCCATTCTTCCTGCTTTCTTTTGGACATCGTACTTATTCAAATGTTTGTATGCAGGTATTTCCGAAAGTACCATGTCATAAGAGTACTCTTAATGACCCTTTCCATAGAACATACTAACAAGTAAACTACAACTAATGCCAGAAGTCAAGGGAAGGTGACGGTAAGTTATTCCCTCTTCAACTGATGTGGGTAATTGCATGCACAAATAACAATCTTTAACTTCCATAGTATCTAAATACTCATACAACAACCTAGCATAAGCCTTTAATGTATAATCTCCTTTGGACAGATCTATATGAAGGAAGTGACTAGTTTGCTCTATTAAGCCACGCTCAGACCCTAGTGTACCCTCCTTTGAGACAGCAGTAGTAGGCATGGATGTTCCGTGCACCCCAACCCCATGCGCCCCGATTTCAGGTGAACTTAGAATTGATTTTATGATGACTACAGCTATCACTATAATCTCCCCAATAATGAGTGCACCTACAATACATTTGTGCTGCCTGCGTTTTGAATTTCCAGACTCAATTTTGGAGTAGCTCTGATCACAGTTCAAAGAGAGGATTAACACGCAGAGTCTCTTTTCTCCTCCACTCTTCACATATGACACAGTTATTGAGCAATTTTTGAAATCTTGTAAAGTTCTTTCGCAGCAGTCTCTGCTTTTCAGTATTTACACAGCTCAGAAGACCTCCCTAGCCTTCTTTCTTCTTCTTCTCCTTCTTCCTGGCAGAATCCCTACATTTATTCTTCTCCCCACTCGGGCCTAGGTCATCTGCTTTAAGCAAATTATTTACATGTCAAAGTTTAATTTACATCCCTTATCAATCTCCACAATAACTCTTTCTAACAGTTCAGCTCTTAATGCTGCAATCTCTTGAGGAGACTGTGGTGCCCCGAAGCTTGGGAATTCCACGTCTTCCAGAATCAGAGTCCGTAATCCACTTAGCCTTGGTGGGAAAGGAACAGTCAACGGCAGAAGTGCATTTGCTTCAACCCAAGGAACTCTCAGTATTATCTTGACAACCAGCACCGAGATCTCGGACCTCACTCTCCCCGGTATTTGCACCCAAATAAGTGCTCTTGGAAGAAGAATATTTCTGACAATGCAGTCAAGGTCTCCTAGATCTTCTCGCACTTTCTGTGTTCTGCTCGGTCTCACTTAGATCCAACTCCGAAGATTTGCTTATTGGTGTTATTTCAGGTTCTTCCTCCTCGGTCTCACATGCCAGGTTTCACCTTCAGCCTCTTTCGTTCTTAACTGCACATGAACACTTGTCACACAAGTCTCTTTCACTGAGTCAGATTCTCTATCACTCGCAATGGTACCGTCTCCCTCAGAGTCTATGCCAGGGTCTTGTGTAGCTTGACCCCTCTCAGATGGACCTGGTGTGTATCCCGCCTCTTCAGGTACCTCTACAGGTTGGCTGGTCCCCTCCCATGACCTCACAGTCATGTCTGGAATTTCTTCTGGGAGAGGAGCTGTTTCATCAGCGGGAACTATAACTCGTCGGGTGTGAGAGGCATGGATCCAATTCAGCACTCTGCCACTCTTCATAGCAGTCATAGTCACCAGTTTCACCTGGTATGGACAACGCCAACGAGAATCAAGACAGTTTTTCCTCACGTGCTTTCTGATGAGAATCCAATATCCTTGGTTCACATCGTGGCAGAGATCCTTTGATGTCTGTGCAGTCGCTTCTTCAACCTGATGAGACACACAACGAACCATGTCAGCCAATCCTTTACACTGTTGAAAGACTAAGGGCCTGATGTACGACCCTATTTTTCATGCGCAAACAGGTTTGTGACCCATTTGAGCATGCAAAATGTGAAAGGGCTATGTACAATTCCTAAATAGTGAGTTACAATTTATTTACAACTCGCTACTTAGGAATTGCGAGTCGCTATTAGGAAGATACATTCCCTTCCTAAAAGCGACCCTACCCCATGTATGAATGCTTCTGCGACTGCAATTGCGGAGCAAAACACTTGCAAATGATCACCCTCTTCAAGGGGGAGGTAATGCGCTCGCAAAAGAGAAGGGGTCCCCAGGGGACCCCTTCCCCTTTGCAAATGCAGGGGGAAATAGTTTTTAGGGGCAGGCAGTGAGCCCTGGGACCACTGCCTGCCCTTAAAAAATTAAATGAAAACGTTTCATTTCTTTTTTTTAAATACATCCCGTTTTCCTTGAAGATCTGCTGAGCCCAGCAGGCCTCCATACCTGGGAGGGCTAGCCATTCCCAATGGGGTTGCAAATTGAAAGTGGCTCATTAATATTCATGAGCCTCACATTTTGAGACCCCATCGGGAATCGCAAACAGTGTCTGAGATACTGTTGTACATTCATTTTTGCGACTCGCAATTTGCAACTCGCAAATCTGAATGGTCGTACATCTGGCCCTAAATCATCTGAAATGTTTACGAGCGCGTTGGCAGGCACGCCAGGCAAATGCATTGCTCTTCCCATGAGTATTTTGTGGGGCGACAACCCAGTTCTCCTGTCAGGGATGCTCCACAGAATCATTAGCACTAGTGGTAATGCATCAGGCCACTTCAATGTCGAAGCACATACTTTAGCTAACCTCGATTTCAAGGTACCATTGATTTGCTCCACCATTCCTGACACCTCTGACCTGTAGCTACAATGGAGTTTCTGATCCACATTCAGAGCTGTGCACAGTAACTTCATGACTTTGTTATGGAAATGTCTGCCTCTATATGACTCCAATGTAGTTGGACATCCGGATCTAGGAATGAGTTCTCTCAGCAATAATTTAGCTACAGTGAGACTATCACATCTCCTAGTCGGGTAGGCTTCGACCCATCGAGAAAAGATGCACTCAATAACCAGAAAATACCTCAAACCATTACACACAGGCATCTCAACAAAATCCATTTGGATCCGATTAAAGGGACCCCTTGATCTGCCAATGTGGCTCAAAACAACAACAGTCTTCTTGCCAGCTTTCATTTGTTGACACGTGACACATCGATGACACACAGCTTCCGCAATCACTCAAAACTTCAGATTGAACCAAGCCTGCCTGAACGATCTTTCCATCGCATCTCTTCCTATGTGAGCTGCTCCATGAATTAGCATTGCCCTTGGGTGTAACAAACAGTCCGGTAATACTGCCCTGCCATCAGCTGACAGCCAAATGTCGTCCTTAACTTTCTCACAGCCTGCTCTGATCCAATCTGCTTGTTCCTCCTCTGTGACCTCCTTTGCAAAGCCTCACTTCATTCCATGTGTCAGCAGCTGGTAGCATCATATTGAGTTGGTCTTCTCTGTACTCTCGCCAGTATATTCTCCATTGAAAGCACATACATGAAAAGCACAGTATCGTGCAACTTCATCAGCATATCGATTTCTAGTATTTACAAAATCATTCCCCTTTCCATGGGCTGTGCACTTAACGACAACCACTTACCTTGACAAATGTAATGCTTTCAACACTTGTCTCACATACTCCCCATTTTTAATAGGAGACCCAGATGGTGTTAGGAACCCTCTGTGAGACCATAGGTGTCCGAAATCATGAACCACACCAAAACCGTACTGGCTATTGGTATAGATCGTGACTCAGATTTGTTCAGAGACAAGACATGCATGTGTCAAGGCACTGATGTCAGCCACTTGTGCAGAATACATTCCCTGTAGCCAAGCAGCTTCCACCACTCCAGAAATGGCACAAACAGCAAACTGGGCTCTCAGATTTCATTCATTTTCTCTTTAAGCATGAACCATCAATAAAGAGGACTTGATCAGGATCAGACAATGGCCCATTGACAATGTCAGGTCTTGGTTTCGTACAAAGTTCAGTGACATCCAGACACTCATGGTCTTCACATTATTGCACTTCAGCACTTGGAATGGGTAACAAGGTTGCAGGTTTTAACACAGAGCACCACTTCAGGGTTACATTTTCAGCACCTGCTAGTACCTTGTCAACCTGTCATTTGTCAGATGCTGTATTTTGGTTCTCGTCATCAGAAGCTCAACTGAGTGTGGTACATACATTTCAAGAGGATGACCCATCACAATGCTTTCACATCGTTCGATCCTGACACCTGTTGCATCCATGGATTTGAGGCATCTGGGCAACACTGAAGCTACAGAATCTAGAGTAGCTGAGAAAGAGGCAACTGGTCTACGGGTACTTCCATATGTCTGTGTGAGTACAGATAGAACACAACCTTTTCTCTCATCGAAGAACAGCGAAAAAACACTTTGTTCTAATCAGGCATTGCTAAAGCCAGAGTGCAACACAGGCACTCTCTCAACTCCAGGAAGGCAAATAGGCAATCGTTATCCAAAGAATTCAGATCACACACATCTTTGTGAGTTAGCATCTGCAAAGGTTTGGTTATTAGGGAAAAGCTGGGAATCCAATGTTGACAGTAGCCAACCATTCCCAAGAACATTTTGACCTCTTTTTAGGTACTAGATCGATACATTTTTATGATCGCCTCCTGGTGGCATCTTCCTTTTGCTATTTAGATAAGTGACTATAGCAAGTGGATATACATAACTAGGTGTATAGTAAGGAACTGTCCATAAACTGTAAAAAAGTGATATAAAAGAGAGAGAATATATTTTCTTACACACACAAATATTGATTATGAAAAAATATATTTAATATTGATCTTTTCATTTTTATCCCATCATTCATTTTGTTACTTTTTTACATACAGTACGTATTGTTCAGACAATTATGTAACCAATATAAAATGAAGTCAATCAGAGCAGTACAGTAGATGTTGAACAAGCAAGGCGGTAGATGGAATACTACGCGCGTTTCGGCTTTTCAGCCTTCGTCAGGAAACCGTCTATTTGCTTAAAGCTGTAAAATATATAGACAAAATATACAATAGGGGTTACTTTTTTATATATCGTTATAATACATATACACCTAGGTTATAGATATTTACACTTTTTTTTAAAGACAATTTTATAGACATCTATATAGAATTATATACATATATACATGTAATACATAAAAAACATTTATTGCATTTAGTGCCATATGTTACTGATACAAATGAAAAAGACATAAGAAAAGGACATAAGAAAAATACATAAAAAATAAACATCAGATTATTATTTTTTTTAAACCATATGTATAAGACATAGATTAATACACAGTTATCAGTTTAGAAAAGCAATAACAATTTCTCCATCACTTGTGTCTTGTGCAGGTCGAATTGAAAGTCTCAAAAACCACCCGTCCCAGCAAGTACATAGCAACCAATAATACAGAATCAGGTAACTCACTTGTGTTATTAAAGTATAGATCTTTATAGTAGACTATCGAGTCTGGTTATCTCCAATAGAGTAGTGAACTAGAGCAGGTACATGGAGGACTTACTGCATAAGCGATATATAACGATATATAGAAAAGTATAGATAGTTAGATAAGGTAAAAATACTCAATAATGTGTCTAATAATAAAAAGAGACAGAAGATGTATAAGCATTGAAATGTACTTACTACTGGATGAATGTTTTTAACTGTCGGTGATCTTATGGATATGAGATTACGCGAAGACACCCAAATAAATATATATTCAAATGTGGGATCTCAGTAGGGATGAGCATTAGTACTGAAAATTCCAAAAAAGATAATAAGGATGACACTAAATACTTTGAATAGTTAATACGGTAAAGAAGTTTAGCTTCATGTGAGATATCACAGTTATGTCTCCACTTACGTTGAAGAAGAGATTTTTGGTGCGTGTCAGTATGCTTTGAGACTCTGTAGCGTCAAATAACCAGGTATAGTTGCGATGGTTTGTTGAAGGGTAAGAGGATACCTAGAGTGATGGCCCCCAGACCTAGGAGCAAATAAATGAATGTTTAAGTAGATAAATGAGATATATATAAAGACTAAGCCACCTTTGGACTAGGGTGTACCAGCAGACTACATGTAAGGCAGACGTACCTTAGAGTTGTTTATCAGTCGATATATAGATGGACTCTGTAGCGGCAGTTGACCAGATACGATAATGGTAGTAAGGTAGAGAGAGGAGGATATATCTAGTGATAACCCCCAAACCTAAGAACAAATAGATCTTTAAGTAAGTGAGAGTTGTATAGATTCAAACGTCTCTAAATTACAACGTCTCTAGATTAAGGTATAGAAACGTACTAAATGTTAGGCAGACATACCTTAGAGTTGTTTATAGGTCAAACTTTAAGTAGTACTGATAAGATTCACGGCTCTGTAGCGGTGGTCAGTCAAAATGCGGTTCTTATTGTAGGCAGAAAGCAGGATAATGCAAATATTGCCGCCTGAATTTAAGAAAATATAATAAAGGCATAGTATGGATATAAGTAGATAGGTATGGGAGTAAATCGTATCTATTCTGAAGATATAGCTCGATACTATATTAAGCAAACGTACCTCCAATAGATTCCGAATCGATATACGGTCAGCGCCGCTCAGTGTGAGAAAAAATCTCTGCTAAAGGGTGAGCTTATGTGGAAGTCTTTTATAGGCGTCTAGGTTTAGATCGCGCGCCAAAACAACAGAGATACCATAGAGTCAGAAAGGATAGACCGTATCTACTGGACTAGATCATAGAAACAGAAAACGGACATTCGGTGTCACGTAGAAATGGTATAAGCGTTAGTTAGTAGATAAAGCAGAAACAAATATATGAGATACGGCCCCCAAAAGGATCAAATGGGGTCAAACAAAGCGCTAAATAAATATAGATATAAAGGTAGGGTGGCATATATAGGACCACTGTTAGAGTTTCCAACAATAGGTAGACACAAAGTTCAAACCAGCCATAATCAAAACAAACAATTGTTTTACGAAAAATGGCGCCATATTAACATGAAGCAAACCTCACCCAAACCGGGAAGGTAGTGCTGATGATATCGGACCATATGTATCAAGTATCAGTTAGTATAGATAGCATCTATAGAGAGAAAGAAAGAGATAAAAAAAGATTAAAAAAAGGGGAGATAAAAAGGAGAAGGAAAAAATGTCCATCAGAGCTTATATTCGGGATTCAAGGACCCATAGACTCAAGAAAACCCTAAAGGCGAAATAAGCACCCGCCTGCTATAGTAGGAAAGACAGCCAGCATAGATACTATAACCAAGACGATATCTATAAAGCTTAGGTGATAGCCTGATCCCAGGGTATCTCCAAATTCAGTCCCTTTTTGACTGTGTCAAGATAGAATATCCAAAAAACTTCGCGTTTTTTTCTGATCTTTTCTGGGCATAGTCCTTCTTTATCTATGATTTTTTCCAAGATAAACCAACGAATATTGTCCGCATTGTGGTTATTCTCAATAAAATGTATAACCATAGGGGAGGTTATTTTTTTGTTTCTGATTGCCGATCTGTGTTCGGTCAGTCTGGTGTTGAGCGATCTGGACGTCTCGCCCACATAGCCTTTGTTGCATGGGCATATTAGTAAGTAGATGATGTTTTTAGTTTTACAATTATGCATTCACTTCACGGTGATGTTTCGTTCATTAAAGAGGAGTTCTTTGGATTCAATTGCAAGAGGGCACACTATACATGTACCACATTTATAATTACCCTGAATGGGTAGCATGTCATCAATACTTCTCTGTACTGGCTGTTTCTTACTTGGCATGCGAGATCTTACAATAAGATCTTTGAGATTTTTATTTTTTCGGTAAGCGAAAAGAGGTTTCTCCACTATGTCAGCCTTGGTTTTGTTAATGTTGAGCAGGTACCAGTTAGAGCAAATAATTTGGCGGATCTGCTCATTTAGTAGTGAATGTCGTGTAACAAATACCAGATTTGCTTCTTTTTTGCAGCTATTGTCTTGTAGCAAGTGCTGGCGATCATAGAACCTAGCACGTTTATAGGATTCTCGTACGATTCTGTGAGGATAACCTCTATCCAGGAACTTCCTTTTCATTTCAGTTGCTTTAATATCATAATCCTCAACTTTAGTACAGTTGCGCCTAAGGCGAAGGAACTGGCCAAAGGGAATGCTACTTTTCTGTTTGGTAGGGTGAAAGCTTTGATAATGAAGCAAAGTATTGCGAGCGGTAGGTTTTGTAAACAAATCTACATATATCTGGCCTTGGTCATGCTTAATAAGGATGTCCAAAAACTCTATATAGGTATTGCTGATATGGGATGAAAATTTGAGATTGGGGTCACAAAGATTCAACCATGTAGTGAATTCAGCCAAAGTGTCTTCATTGTCATCCCATATGAACACAATATCATCTATATACCGAGACCAGTGTAATATAGATTCAAAGAAAGGCGCTACTTCATTAAAAATGAATTGTTCCTCAAATTTAGACATATAGATGTTGGCTATTGTAGGGGCGCAAGATGCGCCCATACTTACTCCCTTTATTTGTCTATATAACTCGCCTTGGAATTCAAAGGTATTGTCATGGAGGATGATTTTAAGACAATTGATGATGAACTCTGAATTACATTCGATGTCATAGAGACCAATAAACCATTCAACGGCTTCAATAGCTCCATCACATGGTATATTTGTGTACAAACTTTCCACATCTAATGTGACAAGCCATTGTCTTTTAGGATTAAACGGAGTGCCTTCCATGAGGTTGATTATCTGGCGGGTATCTAGAACATATTCAGGAATTTTGTGTATAGATGGTCGTAATATTGCATCTAAATATTTAGAAATAGGCTCAGTGATGGATCCAATTGTGGTGACAATTGGCCGAAATGGAGGATCCACCTCATTTTTGTGTACCTTAGGGGTACCATAAAGACTAGCCATTCTAGGGTTGTTTATATTGAGATAGTTGAACTCTTTTTCACAAATGTGACCATGTTGTAGGGCTCTTGTAGTTAATTTAAAGATTTTATTCTTAACTGTTTGAGTAGGATTTCTTATTATTTTGGTGTAAAACCTATTGTCCAAGAGCATATCCTCAATTTTATCGATATACTTAGCTGTGTCTAATATAGCTATCCCTCCTCCCTTATCACAGCTTTTAATCGTTATTTCAGGGGAGTTTTTAACACATTGAGGGCTTCATGTTCTTCAACTGAAATGTTGTATGGTGTTTTTGGGACATATTTGGTAGCAGTAGTAAGTTTGTTAAAGACTACTTGCTCAAAAATACTCACCTCTGGGGCGATCTGTTCTAGAGTGGGGGTGAATGTTGATTTCGGCGCCAGTCCTGAACGATTAATGTCAAAGACCGCAATTTCTGTGTTTGAAAAGAACCATTTTAAACGGATTTTTCGAAAGAAAGACATTAGGTCATTGAAGAGCTCAAATTTGTTCAGGCCCGAATGTGTCACAAACGATAAACCTTTAGATAAGAGAGTATAGGATGCTAGGCTAAGGGTACTGGTGCTTAAGTTAAAGATAGGGATTTCTTTCATTGTCTCCAATACCGAGCGTTCCGGGTTTCTAGGTATTGGTTCTGGTTCGCTGGTTGATGGCCACGAAATGGTGTCTGGTATTGTGCACGAGGTTGATACTGTTGTTGGAATTGTTGTGGAGGTTGATACTGTTGTTGGTAGTGCGACTGATATCGAGGGCGCCAATTGCCTCTGCTCTGGTTTCGTCTCCCTAAAAAAGGGCGGTAACTTCGATTATATCGTGGACTATAGTTATTACCCCTATTTTCAGAAGGCAATATTCTATCCTCGCTATCGGAGTCTGTTGTATCCGAAAAGGTGGTGACTTTTTTATTAAATGATCTGTACTGTTGTTGATAGGGGTTCATATCTGACCTGGACAGATCTAATTGGGAATAATAGCCATCTGCAAGGTATGGGTAAATGTATTCTTTGTTGAAATTCCTCACATCTTTTTTTAGCTTGTCTGTTTTACGTTTCAGAAGGTAATCGTTATAGGAGCTTAATTCAGCATCCAGTTCCTCCAGTTTCTTTTTAGCATCCTCAATCGCTGTTGTGGATTTAATTTTATTCTCTAGTTCTAATATTTCGTTAAGTAACTGTGAGAATATTTCCTTAGCCGTCTCAACTATGAGCATCATCAGATCCCTTGAGCATCGGTTGGCAATGAGGGACCATTTTTCCAGAAATTCTTTAATTTGGACAAACAGACCTGGGACGTTCTTGATCTGTAATCCGGTTGGAATGATTCCAGCCCGTAAGTATTCTAACATAAATTGGCCATGGAGTTCAATCCTTTTGGTCTTCTTTTTGAGTGCAAGCAGTTTTTGAAGATCTTCATTATGGTTAGGGTTAGACAGGGGTCTGTTATCAAAATTAATGGCGGCTCCTACCATCGACACAAAGTCATCGTCAGAGAACCCAAAGGTTTTTAGATTTGACATATTTAGTTAGAGAAGTGAAAAGATTATTATATATCTGCAGGGTAAGTACCAGCAAGTGGATAGGGGTAACGAGACTTTCAAAAGAACCTGACTAAACAACAAAAATAATAAACGATAATTAGACCAACATTGTAAATATATCTAAGAACTAAACTCTTTATATTGACAAATATCAATTAACAATAGACGAAGAAACACACATGTCACAACAGTTCGATGGCAAGTGTAAGTGCTAGCCACAACTAGGTATAGATAACTCACATACAATTCTAGAGACATACAATTCTAGAGACAAACATAGAATTCCCCTCATAGACAGGCTACGAGATTTACTATTTGGAAAAACAGGGGACCCCTACTTGACTAATAGACTTGCTATATGTAGGGAAAAAGAGCTATTTAGATAAGTGACTATAGCAAGTGGATATACATAACTAGGTGTATAGTAAGGAACTGTCCATAAACTGTAAAAAAGTGATATAAAAGAGAGAGAATATATTTTCTTACACACACAAATATTGATTATGAAAAAATATATTTAATGTTGATCTTTTCATTTTTATCCATCATTCATTTTCTTACTACTTTACATACAGTACGTATTGTTCAGACAATTATGTAACCAATATAAAATGAAGTCAATCAGAGCAGTACAGTAGATGTTGAACAAGCAAGGCGGTAGATGGAATACTACGCGCGTTTCTGCTTTTCAGCCTTCGTCAGGAAACCGTCTATTTGCTTAAAGCTGTAAAATATATAGACAAAATATACAATAGGGGTTACTTTTTTTTATATATCGTTATAATACATATACACCTAGGTTATAGATATTTACACTTTTTTTAAAGACAATTTTATAGACATCTATATAGAATTATATACATATATACATGTAATACATAAAAAACATTTATTGCATTTAGTGCCATATGTTAATGATACAAATGAAAAAGACATAAGAAAAGGACATAAGAAAAATAAATAAAAAATAAACATCAGATTATTTATTTTTTTAAACCATATGTATAAGACATAGATTAATACACAGTTATCAGTTTAGAAAAGCAATAACAATTTCTCCATCACTTGTGTCTTGTGCAGGTCGAATTGAAAGTCTCAAAAACCACCCGTCCCAGCAAGTACATAGCAACCAATAATACAGAATCAGGTAACTCACTTGTGTTATTAAAGTATAGATCTTTATAGTAGACTATCGAGTCTGGTTATCTCCAATAGAGTAGTGAACTAGAGCAGGTACATGGAGGACTTACTGCATAAGCGATAGATAAAGATATATAGAAAAGTATAGATAGTTAGATAAGGTAAAAATACTCAATAATGTGTCTAATAATAAAAAGAGACAGAAGATGTATAAGCATTGAAATGTACTTACTACTGGATGAATGTTCTTAACTGTCGGTGATCTTATGGATATGAGATTACGCGAAGACACCCAAATAAATATATATTCAAATGTGGGATCTCAGTAGGGATGAGCATTAGTACTGAAAATTCCAAAAAAGATAATAAGGATGACACTAAATACTTTTAATAGTTAATACGGTAAAGAAGTTTAGCTTCATGTGAGATATCACAGTTATGTCTACACTTATGTTGAAGAAGAGATTTTTGGTGCGTGTCGGTATGCTTTGAGACTCTGTAGCGTCAAATAACCAGGTATAGTTGCGATGGTTTGTTGAAGGGTAAGAGGATACCTAGAGTGATGGCCCCCAGACCTAGGAACAAATAAATGAATGTTTCAGTAGATAAATGAGATATATATAAAGACTAAGCCACCTTTGGACTAGGGTGTACCAGCAGACTACATGTAAGGCAGACGTACCTTAGAGTTGTTTATCAGTCGATATATAGATGGACTCTGTAGCGGCAGTTGACCAGATACGATAATGGTAGTAAGGTAGAGAGAGGAGGATATATCTAGTGATAACCCCCAAACCTAAGAACAAATAGATCTTTAAGTAAGTGAGAGTTGTATAGATTCAAACGTCTCTAAATTACAACGTCTCTAGATTAAGGTATAGAAACGTACTAAATGTTAGGCAGACATACCTTAGAGTTGTTTATAGGTCAAACTTTAAGTAGTACTGATAAGATTCACGGCTCTGTAGCGGTGGTCAGTCAAAATAAGGTTCTTATTGTAGGCAGAAAGCAGGATAATGCAAATATTGCCGCCTGAATTTAAGAAAATATAATAAAGGCAGAGTATGGATATAAGTAGATAGGTATGGGAGTAAATCGTATCTATTCTGAAGATATAGCTCGATACTATATTAAGCAAACGTACCTCCAATAGATTCCGAATCGATATACGGGCAGCGCCGCTCAGTGTGAGAAAAAATCTCTGCTAAAGGGTGAGCTTATGTGGAAGTCTTTTATAGGCGTCTAGGTTTAGATCGCGCGCCAAAACAACAGAGATACCATAGAGTCAGAAAGGATAGACCGTATCTACTGGACTAGATCATAGAAACAGAAAACGGACATTCGGTGTCACGTAGAAATGGTATACGCGTTAGTTAGTAGATAAAGCAGAAACAAATATATGAGATACGGCCCCCAAAAGGATCAAATGGGGTCAAACAAAGCGCTAAATAAATATAGATATAAAGGTAGGGTGGTATATATAGGACCACTGTTAGAGTTTCCAACAATAGGTAGACACAAAGTTCAAACCAGCCATAATCAAAACAAACAATTGTTTTACGAAAAATGGCGCCATATTAACATGAAGCAAACCTCACCCAAACCGGGAAGGTAGTGCTGATGATATCGGACCATATGTATCAAGTATCAGTTAGTATAGATAGCATCTATAGAGAGAAAGAAAGAGATAAAAAAAGATAAAAAAAGAAAAAAAAAGGGGAGATAAAAAGGAGAAGGAAAAAATGTTCATCAGAGCTTATATACGGGATTCAAGGACCTTAGATATATTTACAATGTTGGTCTAATTATCGTTTATTATTTTTGTTGTTTAGTCAGGTTCTTTTGAAAATCTCGTTACCCCTATCCACTTGCTGGTACTTACCCTGCAGATATATAATAATCTTTTCACTTCTCTAACTAAATATGTCAAATCTAAAAACCTTTGGGTTCTCTGACGATGACTTTGTGTCGATGGTAGGAGCCGCCATTAATTTTGATAACAGACCCCTGTCTAACCCTAACCATAATGAAGATCTTCAAAAACTGCTTGCACTCAAAAAGAAGACCAAAAGGATTGAACTCCATGGCCAATTTATGTTAGAATACTTACGGGCTGGAATCATTCCAACCGGATTACAGATCAAGAACGTCCCAGGTCTGTTTGTCCAAATTAAAGAATTTCTGGAAAAATGGTCCCTCATTGCCAACCGATGCTCAAGGGATCTGATGATGCTCATAGTTGAGACGGCTAAGAAAATATTCTCACAGTTATTTAACGAAATATTAGAACTAGAGAATAAAATTAAATCCACAACAGCGATTGAGGATGCTAAAAAGAAACTGGAGGAACTGGATGCTGAATTAAGCTACTATAACAATTACCTTTTGAAACGTAAAACAGACAAGCTAAAAAAAGATGTGAGGAATTTCAACAAAGAATACATTTACCCATACCTTGCAGATGACTATTATTCCCAATTAGATCTGTCCGGGTCAGATATGAACCCCTATCAACAACAGTACAGATCATTTAATAAAAAAGTCACCACCTTTTCGGATACAACAGACTCCGATAGCGAGGATAGAATATTGCCTTCTGAAAATAGGGGTAATAACTATAGTCCACGATATAATCGAAGTTACCGCCCTTTTTTAGGGAGACGAAACCAGAGCAGAGGCAATTGGCGCCCTCGATATCAGTCGCACTACCAACAACAGTATCAACCTCCACAACAATTCCAACAACAGTATCAACCTCGTGCACAATACCAGACACCATTTTGTGGCCATCAACCAGCGAACTAGAACCAATACCTAGAAACCCGGAACGCTCGGTATTGGAGACAATGAAAGAAATCCCTATCTTTAACTTAAGCACCAGTACCCTTAGCCTAGCATCCTATACTCTCTTATCTAAAGGTTTATCATGTGTGCCACATTCGGGCCTGAACAAATTTGAGCTCTTCAATGACCTAATGTCTTTCTTTCGAAAAATCCGTTTAAAATGGTTCTTTTCAAACACAGAAATTGCGGTCTTTGACATTAATCGTTCAGGACTGGCGCCGAAATCAACATTCACCCCCACTCTAGAACAGATCGCCCCAGAGGTGAGTATTTTTGAGCAAGTAGTCTTTAACAAACTTACTACTGCTACCAAATATGTCCCAAAAACACCATACAACATTTCAGTTGAAGAACATGAAGCCCTCAATGTGTTAAAAAACTCCCCTGAAATAACGATTAAAAGCTGTGATAAGGGAGGAGGGATAGCTATATTAGACACAGTTAAGTATATCGATAAAATTGAGGATATGCTCTTGGACAATAGGTTTTACACCAAAATAATAAGAAATCCTACTCAAACAGTTAAGAATAAAATCTTTAAATTAACTACAAGAGCCCTACAACATGGTCACATTTGTGAAAAAGAGTTCAACTATCTCAATATAAACAACCCTAGAATGGCTAGTCTTTATGGTACCCCTAAGGTACACAAAAATGAGGTGGATCCTCCATTTCGGCCAATTGTCACCACAATTGGATCCATCACTGAGCCTATTTCTAAATATTTAGATGCAATATTACGACCATCTATACACAAAATTCCTGGATATGTTCTAGATACCCGCCAGATAATCAACCTCATGGAAGGCACTCCGTTTAATCCTAAAAGACAATGGCTTGTCACATTAGATGTGGAAAGTTTGTACACAAATATACCATGTGATGGAGCTATTGAAGCCGTTGAATGGTTTATTGATCTCTATGACATCGAATGTAATTCGGAGTTCATCATCAATTGTCTTAAAATCATCCTCCATGACAATACCTTTGAATTCCAAGGCGAGTTATATAGACAAATAAAGGGAGTAAGTATGGGCGCATTTTGCGCCCCTACAATAGCCAACATCTATATGTCTAAATTTGAGGAACAATTCATTTTTAATGACGTAGCGCCTTTCTTTGAATCTATATTACACTGGTCTCGGTATATAGATGATATTGTGTTCATATGGGATGACAATGAAGACACTTTGGCTGAATTCACTACATGGTTGAATCTTTGTGACCCCAATCTCAAATTTTCATCCCATATCAGCAATACCTATATAGAGTTTTTGGACATCCTTATTAAGCATGACCAAAGCCAGATATATGTAGATTTGTTTACAAAACCTACCGCTCGCAATACTTTGCTTCATTATCAAAGCTTTCACCCTACCAAACAGAAAAGTAGCATTCCCTTTGGCCAGTTCCTTCGCCTTAGGCGCAACTGTACTAAAGTTGAGGATTATGATATTAAAGCAACTGAAATGAAAAGGAAGTTCCTGGATAGAGGTTATCCTCACAGAATCGTACGAGAATCCTATAAACGTGCTAGGTTCTATGATCGCCAGCACTTGCTACAAGACAATAGCCGCAAAAAAGAAGCAAATCTGGTATTTGTTACACGACATTCACTACTAAATGAGCAGATCCGCCAAATTATTTGCTCTAACTGGTACCTGCTCAACATTAACAAAACCAAAGCTTACATAGTGGAGAAACCTCTTTTCGCTTACCGAAAAAATAAAAATCTCAAAGATCTTATTGTAAGATCTTGCATGCCAAGTAAGAAACAGCCAGTACAGAGAAGTATTGATGACATGCTACCCATTCAGGGTAATTATAAATGTGGTACATGTATAGTGTGCCCTCTTGCAATTGAATCCAAAGAACTCCTCTTTAATGAACGAAACATCACCGTGAAGGGAATGCATAATTGTAAAACTAAAAACATCATCTACTTACTAATATGCCCATGCAACAAAGGCTATGTGGGCGAGACGTCCAGATCGCTCAACACCAGACTGACGGAACACAGATCGGCAATCAGAAACAAAAAAATAACCTCCCCTATGGTTATACATTTTATTGAGAATAACCACAATGCGGACAATATTCGTTGGTTTATCTTGGAAAAAATCATAGATAAAGAAGGACTATGCCCAGAAAAGATCAGAAAAAAACGCGAAGTTTTTTGGATATTCTATCTTGACACAGTCAAAAAGGGACTGAATTTGGAGATACCCTGGGATCAGGCTATCACCTAAGCTTCATAGATATCGTCTTGGTTATAGTATCTATGCTGGCTGTCTTTCCTACTATAGCAGGCGGGTGCTTATTTCGCCTTTAGGGTTTTCTTGAGTCTATGGGTCCTTGAATCCCGAATATAAGCTCTGATGAACATTTTTTCCTTCTCCTTTTTATCTCCCCTTTTTTTATCTTTTTTTATCTCTTTCTCTCTCTCTCTATAGATGCTATCTATACTAACTGATACTTGATACATATGTTCCGATATCATCAGCACTACCTTCCCGGTTTGGGTGAGGTTTGCTTCATGTTAGTATGGCGCCATTTTTCGTAAAACAATTGTTTGTTTTGATTATGGCTGGTTTGAACTTTGTGTCTACCTATTGTTGGAAACTCTAACAGTGGTCCTATATATACCACCCTACCTTTATATCTATATTTATTTTGCGCTTTTTTTGACCCCATTTGATCCTTTTGGGGGCCGTATCTCATATATTTGTTTCTGCTTTATCTACTAACTAACGCGTATACCATTTCTACGTGACACCGAATGTCCGTTTTCTTTTTCTATGATCTAGTCCAGTAGATACGGCCTATCCTTTCTGACTCTATGGTATCTCTGTTGTTTTGGCGCGCGATCTAAACCTAGATGCCTATAAAAGACTTCCACATAAGCTCACCCTTTAGCAGAGATTTTTTCTCACACTGAGCGGCGCTGCCCGTATATCGATTCGGAATCTATTGGAGGTACGTTTGCTTAATATAGTATCGAGCTATATCTTCAGAATAGATACGATTTACTCCCATACCTATCTACTTATATCCATACTATGCCTTTATTATATTTTCTTAAATTCAGGCGGCAATATTTGCATTATCCTGCTTTCTGCCTACAATAAGAACCGCATTTTGACTGACCACCGCTACAGAGCCGTGAATCTGATCAGTACTACTTAAAGTTTGACCTATAAACAACTCTAAGGTATGTCTGCCTAACATTTAGTACGTTTCTATACCTTAATCTAGAGACGTTGTAATTTAGAGACGTTTGAATCTATACAACTCTCACTTACTTAAAGATCTATTTGTTCTTAGGTTTGGGGGTTATCACTAGATATATCCTCCTCTCTCTACCTTACTACCATTATCGTATCTGGTCAACTGCCGCTACAGAGTCCATCTATATATCGACTGATAAACAACTCTAAGGTACGTCTGCCTTACATGTAGTCTGCTGGTACACCCTAGTCCAAAGGTGGCTTAGTCTTTATATATATCTCATTTATCTACTGAAACATTCATTTATTTGCTCCTAGGTCTGGGGGCCATCACTCTAGGTATCCTCTTACCCTTCAACAAACCATCGCAACTATACCTGGTTATTTGACGCTACAGAGTCTCAAAGCATACCGACACGCACCAAAAATCTCTTCTTCAACGTAAGTGTAGACATAACTGTGATATCTCACATGAAGCTAAACTTCTTTACCGTATTAACTATTCAAAGTATTTAGTGTCATCCTTATTATCTTTTTGGGAATTTTCAGTACTAATGCTCATCCCTACTGAGATCCCACATTTGAATACATATTTATTTGGGTGTCTTCGCGTAATCTCATATCCATAAGATCACCGACAGTTAAGAACATTCATCCAGTAGTAAGTACATTTCAATGCTTATACATCTTCTGTCTCTTTTTATTATTAGACACATTATTGAGTATTTTTACCTTATCTAACTATCTATACTTTTCTATATATCTTTATCTATCGCTTATGCAGTAAGTCCTCCATGTACCTGCTGTAGTTCACTACTCTATTGGAGATAACCAGACTCGATAGTCTACTATAAAGATCTATACTTTAATAACACAAGTGAGTTACCTGATTCTGTATTATTGGTTGCTATGTACTTGCTGGGACGGGTGGTTTTTGAGACTTTCAATTCGACCTGCACAAGACACAAGTGATGGAGAAATTGTTATTGCTTTTCTAAACTGATAACTGTGTATTAATCTATGTCTTATACATATGGTTTAAAAAAATAAATAATCTGATGTTTATTTTTTATATATTTTTCTTATGTCCTTTTCTTATGTCTTTTTCATTTGTATCAGTAACATATGGCACTAAATGCAATAAATGTTTTTTATGTATTACATGTATATATGTATATAATTCTATATAGATGTCTATAAAATTGTCTTTAAAAAAAAGTGTAAATATCTATAACCTAGGTGTATATGTATTATAACGATATATAAAAAAAAGTAACCCCTATTGTATATTTTGTCTATATATTTTACAGCTTTAAGCAAATAGACGGTTTCCTGACGAAGGCTGAAAAGCCGAAACGCGCGTAGTATTCCATCTACCGCCTTGCTTGTTCAACATCTACTGTACTGCTCTGATTGACTTCATTTTATATTGGTTACATAATTGTCTGAACCATACGTACTGTATGTAAAATAGTAACAAAATGAATGATGGATAAAAATGAAAAGATCAATATTAAATATATTTTTTCATAATCAATATTTGTGTGTGTAAGAAAATATATTCTCTCTCTTTTATATCACTTTTTTACAGTTTATGGACAGTTCCTTACTATATACCTAGTTATGTATATCCACTTGCTATAGTCACTTATCTAAATAGCTCTTTTTCCCTACATATAGCAAGTCTATTAGTCAAGTAGGGGTCCCCTGTTTTTCCAAATAGAGGCATCTTCCTTTTGCCCTTTTCATTTTGATGGCCCAAGTATTGTACTTCATTCAGCCAATACTGAAGTTTACTCGGAGACACCTCATGCCCATTGTCAGCCAGATGGTTTAGTAGGGCAATGGTATCGTCTCTGCAAGCATCACGCATCTTAGGCGCAATGAGAAGGTTATCAGTGTGTTAAACCAGTACTGAATTCCGATGGAACATCAGACGTTCAAGGTTCTTTTTCAAGATCGGGCTGAAAATGGATGGACTTTAAATATACCCTTGAGGTATATAACGCCACGTTAAGACACGGTTTTCCAGACGGAAAGCAAATCAAAATTGGCTTTCCTCATGCAATGGAATAGAGAAATACGTCTAACCGAGGTCAATCACTGTGAACCATTCAGCTTTGCAAAGAATATGAAATAAGATTATAGAGGGGTTCAGTACCACGGGACAACATAAGATCACTATGCTGTTAGTTTTCCTGGGGTCTTGGATGATGCGATATTTCCCGCTAGGTTTCTGCAAACCCATAATAGGAGAGTTGCACAGACTTCCCATGATCTCCTTTAGGATGCCCTGCACCATCATGGACTCAGTTTCAGGTATGATCCCTGCCACCGTTCCTGGGGTCAGATTGTACTGTGGTGTTTTCGGATATTCTGCATTTGACTTGCCCTGTACGTTCCCATAATCCACACCTTTCATGCATTCTGCAATGGGTACTGTCATGAACATAATTTTCCACTGTGTTCTCCATTTACATTCTTTGCAATAATTCGTCCTTGATTCCCATGCCTTCTCTAGTGTGAAACCAACTTTGTTCTTTATCACCTTCAAGACATGTAACTATAACTTCTCTCCTTCTATTGCCAGCTGCTGAAACAATGACATTACTTTTCTACAAGAATGCTTCTCCACCTGAAAAAGAACAGTTTCCACAGTGCACATGAAATTCATAACATTAACCCTAATGCTTTGGCTAACATAAGAACATCACTTAGGCATTACAAATTCGCATAAGGATTATTACATTTTAACTAATACCTTTACCTAGTAGCAGTAGTAAACTTTATTTGGTAGCCATGCACCATCCATGTATACTTGCACAATATGTAACAATATATAAGATTAAAATACAATTTAAAACAAGCATAAGATAAAATCAATGCCGTTTCGAATCCATTCCTACATACAAATAGTGCAAAGCTAAGCTTGGGCTGTGTGCAAACAGACAGAAGAAAGGACCACAATTTTTTGACACAAAGTTAAAACAAACAAGTGACTCAATCATACAGTAAAATCAATACCACTTTGAGTGATTTCCTATACACAGTTAGTACAAAACTTAACTAAAGTTGTTAAAAATATTTACAAGTTAAAATTCATTAGTGTTCAAAAATACATCATGTTCACTGAGTTTCCCTGACTACAATTTTTCATGCTAGAACCAAACCGCCTATAAAAATGTACGAATAGCAAAAACAATTAAAGGGGAGATATCACTCTTTAAAATTCTATAGGCAACAAGGTACCTGGTCACACAAAGATGTCGACATATTTGGCCGATCCATTTCCGGCGAGGCCCAATATACCCAGAGCAAAAAACAGTATATATAGATCTCTTCTTCGCTATCCAAACCACAAGCCGGACACAAAGTAGAGACTAAATCCTTGTTCCATGTAATAGTGAAAGAACTCAAAGGGAGAATGCCAAATCGAAAATGGATATACAAGCTTTTCGCTGATGGTGGAAAAACAAAATCTAAAAATTCCTCAAAGCGAGGGAAAGACTTGATATCTAGGAACCTGCTAGTCAGGGAGCCAGTTAGCTTGTTGGTAGCGTAACCCTCCTGGATGTGTGACCAATAACCGGTTTTCAGAACATTGAGATAAACTTTACAAATGTTTATTGGATCATCCCATAACCTTTGCAATCCCAACCTACTCAACCAATTGGAAACACACTTGACTCAGGGAACTGACTTGGCGCCATCTACATTTACTAAGTCTACAAGAGAGTCTCTAAACTTGCTTAGCTGTGGAGAAGCCCATAATTGAACCCAATAAACGATTGGCCTAAGTGCAGCCATATCTGCAATTCTTTTTAGTCCTAAGTCAAAATATAGGGGAATTAATGGTGAACTAGTAGGGACGAAAACCAACTGTCTCGCAAATGTATTTTCTGCAATAGATAGTAGAGAAACATAAGTGCAACCCCAGGTCTCAGCACCATAAAGTGTGGCTCCTTGGGCCTTAGCATGATACACTTCAAGGGCCGGTGAGACCAAACTCGAGCTCGCTTTCTTATACAATCTGATAATAGCATTTGATCTATGCTTATTTAGTAGTGAGCTTTTACTAAGTTGTCCTTTCCACTAAAGATTCTCCATTACTTTTATCCCCAAATAATCGCAGTTCCGCACCCTCTCCAAGGATTCTCCACCTACTCGAATAATCGAGTTTTTAGCCACTCCCTTTCCAAGCACCATATATTTGGTCTTATTAACATTGAGCTCCAAGCCCCTGGACATGCAAAAGCCTAAACAATTATCAACCAAGAGCTGAAGCCCTATGGGTGTCTTGGGAATAAGGAGGGAATCATCTGCGTATAATAGAATAGGAACCATTTTATTGCTCTGAGCTGGAGATTCAGTTTTGCAGTTCATCAAGGTGTCTACTGAGTCATTCATATAAAGGGTGCATAGATTGGGTGCGAGAACACACCCTGACGCACACCACGATGAATAGGAATGCATTCAGTTTTCCCATGTGCCCACAGCGAACCTGGGCAAAGTTGTTATTATGAAGTTGAGACATGAGGTGAATCAAATTCCCAGGGACCCCCATAGTTGAAAAGACATGCCACAAGTTGGCATGTGGAATAAGATCAAAAGCAGCTCTAAGATCTATAAACGCCTCATACAACTTTTGATGACGTAATAAAACATACTTTCAATTTAATGTGGCGAGTCTTAAAATGTGATCAGAAGTGCTGATTGTTGATTGAAACCCAGCTTGAAGAGCAGGCCAGATATTATTAGATTCCACACAGTTGAACAGTTTCTCAAGAACTTGTTTGTGCATTATCAATTCAACTAATTGGTCAATAGTTTGAGGGAGCACAAGTATCTCTTTTTTTTATATGTTTAATGATCTCAGCACCTCTCCAAGAGTCTGTTATCTCGCTCTCTTTTGTTATGGCATTTAAATGTAAATTTAAATAGACTGTCCAGATCTGGGGCTCTGATTTAAAATAAATCTCCAGGGATTTTATCCATGCCGGGCGCCTTAGCAGATTTTAGCACGCCAATGGCTCTAGCTGTATCGTCTAAGCGAAAAACAACAGCTTGGTCAGATGCTTCTGTGACAAAAGAGCTAAATGTGTCTAGAGTAGTTATCTGGTTCCAGCAGAGACCTGTGTTAGTGTGAACTTTGACCTTATAAAGATCAGTGAAGTGGGACACCCATTTTTCCGCAGAAATATGATGGTAGTAGCTTGACATTTTTTCTGTTGTGGATTGGGCCACTGTGCGCAAAAAAGAACAACTGTCATTTGTTTTCACAGCATATCATTCCAAATGTGATCATCCCAATTCTTTTTTGCAGAGTTTAGTGAAGCTTTATAGATATGTCTAGCTTCGGCTATTAGGGACCTGTCACCACCTAAAACAGCTGATCTCAAGGAACACTTAGCCTGTCTACAGGCAAGATAGTACAATTTTACTTCTTTGCCCAATGATAGGTTGCTGAGAACCACATCTTTATAAAATACCTTTTGTAGCTCCTTAAATAATAAGCTATGTGTGTTTAGAATTGGAATTTCTGCTTCACTTAACCTTACATAATTCGACTGAAACTTAACAAACAACCCATAAATCTGGAACAACAATTTGTGATTAAACAGAGCACTAGGCCATGAGACATAAAATCGATTGCTAGATAATGTGGGTTCTGGCACTATTGTGTTACAAATATTTGTATTTCTTTCCAGAGGTGCCCTGGCTAGTATTAGGATCAGGGAGTCATGGTCACTATCTGGTCAGTGATCCACTTTCATATAGACCAGAAGTGGCCATAATCTCACATCTAGAATAACAAAATCAATAAAACGTGTATGGGAGCCGCTCCTGAATGTAGGGTCTCTATCTGGGTCAGAAATAGTGTGACAGTTGCAAGCCCTAAAATCCTCTACCAACCGTTATAGAGGCTAGTTTGAGTCCAGTGGGCCTAAAATTAACCCTGAGTTCCCCTGTTAGTGATGGAATGCCCCACGATTCATCCTCCATTTCTATGATCTCATTAATATATGTTGAAGGTTCATAAAATGTATTAAAATCACCAGCCAATATTATTTTTGTGTTTGTGTGTGAGCAGTCGAGAAGTTCTTCTAAAATGGATAAGGTAGGAGATTCATTACCTGCAGAGGTCGTTCTTACATACATGCTTACAAATATCAGAATAAACCCTATGGGGAGAGTAACACTAACCCCATTGGGTCAGTAAATCTTAGCTGCAATACAGTGCATGTGTTGCAGCGCGGAACATCAAATTCCCCCTTCGGCACAGACTAACTACCTCAGCATCAAATTCACTCATATACATTCATTGTTGGGGCCCATAACACCAATACTTACTCTCAGTTGATCTGTTTTCTGAGGGAAATATGCTTCCAAACGCTGACATGAAAGGAATACCTTTAGCTTACACTAAACACATTGACCTTAGACCTAAGATATCCCTCTCATAAGGAGATAGATCATTTAGTTGTTTGCAGGTTTAGATTCACAGTCATTTATCTAGTCTTTAAATCTCATTAAATTCTCTTCCTAAATATTCGACACAACACATTTATCAATTAATCAAATATTCTTTATCTAAGAAATATTGCAAGAAACGTTAGAAATCATTGTCAGCATTTCAAAGCATCATATTTACCTAGTCTGGCTAAAGTCGCCCTCTAAGTCAGTCAGTCAAGAAGAATTTTATTCAGCCAAGTTAGACCGCAATTCAGTCTTTCAAAGATTCAGGATAACAGCTGTCCAGCAGTGTCACCGTCCTCTCCGTCAGCATAACGTAAGGAAATCGAGTTCATCAAAGAAGAGCAAGCGATAATAGTTCAATTCCCTACCTACTTTTATAATGAAAATAATGTCAAAAAGTATCAAGATCGGGGTTTAGAAAGTCCTGATTGGTCCACTTGGGGTCGAGAGGTACAGTTCTCAGGGTGTCAAACGATGAAGTCATCAAACTTGCTTGTTCCGGCTTTTAAATCGAGCTTTGTCTTTGGTATTGGATAGGTTCCCGGAGCGTCCTTGAAGGGTACATGTTCTCCCGGGGTCAGGTCCAGGCCACTGCTGCTGGCGGCGACGCCTGCGCACTTCACCCAGAACCTCGTGTTGTCAGGGCAGTCACATTTAACGTCTTGTTCAGCCATCTTGTCTTGGCGGAAATGGTCAACTTAAGCAAAGAAACACAAAACGTAATTAAAACATAGAAATGGCTAATAAAATGTTATCCCCTTGCTAATACCCATATGTGTGTGTATTTATCTAGCAGAAGCAACACTCAGAGCGGTTTATACTCACTGAATAAAGTACAAATCACAAATTCATCACCAACGCGACATATAACATGAAATATTCTAGTTTTCTACTATTAATATGGGTACTCAAGTTAGTTTACAATTAATATAGCCATGCAAGGTGCAATTCCCACGTGTAATTCTTTTGTTAATATAATTGGTGAGTTATCACTTCAAACGGATTAATAATATTACAATTAATTGATTATTCGGATTAATATAAACATGCAAAATGGGGGGGTATACAACATTTTGTATTACCCGCTCCAGCAATCCCCCCTTTGGTGATTATATCACCAAACTAATTAAAATTTTTGTATCCCTTTTACGGAAATTTAAATTGATTTCTTGTTTCGTTCATATTTCAGTTTTCCCTGTTTCTTCTCTTTTTGCTGTTTTATACATGCTATCCTTTAACTCTTCTAGTTCTATTTCTTCAAATTCTCTTTCTTGTTTCTTATCCCTTCTCCTTAAGTTTTCTCTTTTTATTCTTTTCTGATTAGTATTCTTTCTACAACAAATACAACCTAGTCTAATTATTAATACTAAGGAAATCGCACAAGTTAATGGAAATAATATCTTACCTATAAATGTACTACCTAATTTTACTACAAAGTCTTTAATAGCTGATATTTTCTTACCAATCTTCTCCCAGACACCTTCAACCTCCAGTGGTACAATTTCGTCATGCAATTCTGTAATATTTTTAATATAAATTTTCAAATCTCTACTTTCGTCAGGAATATAAGTACAACAATGTTGAACTTTCAGCATTCCACAGACTCCACTCTCTTTTGCCAATAAAATATCAAGGGCAAGTCGATTTTGCATTACCATAGCCCGCATGGCAACCATTTCAGTATTCACCAATAAGAATCCTCCAGCGGTGCTTGTTGACAAGCGATCCACTACTGTTGAAAGTTTTCTAATTTTGTTTGCATTCAGAGATATTCCCACTGCGGGTATCAGTGCTCTTAAAATGTCACCCACAATTTCAGTCCAAGATTCTCTCTTACTACGTGCTAAATAACTACCTAGACTATGTACACCATCTTCTCCTCTATCCATGTGAAAAATCTTTGGAAAAACCAGGCCAACATAACATGTGCCATACCAATGGTCTGGAAAACGATAATATGCCCTGTTCCCACAAATGAAATACAGTCCTGGAAAGACTGGATCTCTTCCACCTTTAAATCCCCATCCTCCCATGATTCGGTATGTATCATGGCACTCACTATTCCCTAGAAAATAATTGTCATACACCGTCTGATTCCTTCTTATACACAATTTCCCTTTCTAAGGCCAATCTAAAGCCATAGTTGGACTTGTTTCCCCTCTTAAATGTTTCTTCGCTTCTACATCCCAAACCGTTTTCTCCACTTTCCCTTCTGAAACCTTCCTTTGCATTTTCAATCTCCTTTCTTCAACCATATCCAAAAATGTCTTCTCCTCTTTCTTTAAACTGCAAGTCAAGTTATTTCTAAATATATATTCTAAAGTTAGTTCATTTGTCTCTAAGAAAAATTCACCTAATACCTTTGCAGGTTTTACCTTGTTTAGTTTGTTAATTGCTGGTACTTGTGAAAATATAGTATCTACATCTGAAAAATAATACTCTAATTTACCAGTTTGATAAAATAAACTAGCTATTACACTACATGTTATTCCATATGTTACAGGAAGGTGATGATAAGTCACTCCTTCAGATACAGATGCAGGTAATTGCATACAAACGTAGCAATCCCTTACGTCCATAGTTTTTACATATTCATACAACAACTTTGAAAACACATTGTTAGAAAAATCTGTTATTGACCTGTCTTTATGTAAATAATTTTTATCTATTCTAGTTGGAACTACCTTTTCAACTTTACCTATATTCGTTATGTTATCACTATGTCCTTCTAATGTATCAACAGTAACTTTAAATGAAATTAGTAGAGCAAGAATACTCAAAAGAAGCATTAATAATCCTGTACAACAACAACACATTTTGCACCATCTTCTAAGGAAGGTACATTTACTTTTGCTACTTTCTATGTTTGCCATCGTTTCTAAAATGAGCCGTGTCTTTTGACTTAGCCTCTTCTACTTCACAACTAGTTTCTAACCCAAGGCTTCTAAGCACCTACGTGGTTCTACCAGTTTTTGTCTTTTTCAGTATTTTATTGTCTTTCCATCAGTAATTTCTTCTCTCATTCAGCTTGGCATCTCATCATCTTTCACCTTCCCTTCGTTTTCAACATGCAGGTTGTCCTGAACATCCGATTCTTCTCCAATATCGGACGAGATAACTCTCAGGATTTCCGATTCTTCGTCTTCCTCAACCACTTCCTGTACAACCACCTCTGGATTTCCTTGGCTATCCGCCTCTTCTTTCACTTCAGGCAGGGCCACATATGTCCATTCCGGTGATTTATACTTCTGGTTAGGTTTTCTTGTTCGTTTGTTTTGTTTGACTACTGTCTGTTCTTCGTCTTTCGATTTTTCCTGACTCGTTACTTCATTCACCTGTTCAGCTCTTGGCGAATTTACACGTGTCAGTCGATATCTCAGTCTCTTTATTTTGTTTGGCCACACCTCGTCTTTTGCCTCTCTTTTCAATTTACTCCCTTTATCATTCTTTTCAGTTCTCCAAGCTCTCTTTCTCAGAACTCAGCCTTCTGGTATTTCATCTTCACTTTCCTCAGACTCTGTTTCAACTTGCTTTTTACCTTCAACGATTTCTTTTTCCACCTCTTCTTTTGTTTTCCCTACTTCTGTCCCTCCTCGAATATCCGTCACACAATCTTCCTGCTGACTACTTGTCCCTGCTTCTAACTGGATGTTGGAGTTCCCTACACTTCCTCGGGGGTCTTCCGCAATAATCTTTTCCTCTCTCTCTGTATCTGGCACCTGTCCATCTAAAGGTGTTGTTTCAGGTGGAATTTCTCTCAATCTTTCATCTGGCACTTCCTTCTCACGGATTTTTTTTATTGTCTCTCCACTTTCTTTTTCTTTGTTCCTCCTTTGTTCTTTCTTGGACGAATGTGCTCTTTGTTCTGTCTCTGAGTCTGAACTGGATTCAGAAATCTGTAACCTTTTCCTCAGGGAGTTACTTCTGGGGACCAACGTTAACCTTGGCTCTGTCTCCCCCCTTTCAGAGTTTTCTCCTTCCTTATCTTTTGGCTCTCCATCATCTGACTCAGTACTGGATTCTGATTCATCAAAATACTCTTTTTCTTTAACTGGATTTGGAATTCTCAAAGTATGACTTGCATGGATCCAGTTCTTCAATCCAGCACACTTCACAGCTGTTGTTGTAGTCAAAATGACTTGCCTTGGTTTTCCCCACCTGGGAACCAAACAGTTTCTTCTTCGGTGTACATTTATCCTTACCCAGTCCCCTGGGCTTAGATCATGAGCTGGCTTCTTTTCAAGAGTGGTGGCATCCGCTCCAACCTGATGAAACACAGAATGAACTGCGTCAGCCAGGCTTTTACAGTATTCCAATACCATGTAATCAGTTATTGTCATCAGCTTGTTGACTGGTATAAATACATGTCTCATTGCGCGTCCCATGAGGATCTCATGAGGACTCAAACCAGTAGTTCTGTATGGTATTGATCTAATAGTCATGAGTACCAAAGGCAAGACATCGGGCCATTTCATACCTGTGGCTAAACACATTTTCCCTATTCTGTTTTTGATAGTACCATTAATTTGTTCTACTACACCAGAAGCCTCTGGTCGGTAGGCAAAATGCAGTTTTTTCGTACATTCAATGCATCACAAATCAGTTTTATAATCTCATTATGAAAATGTCCTCCTCTGTCTGATTCAATTGTTACTGGGAACCCAAACCTAAGTATAAATTCCCTCAACAATAATTTTGCCACTGTCATTCCATCATTTCTTCTTGTTGGGAACGCCTCTACCCACCTAGAGAATAGGCATACCATCACCAAAATATACCTCAACCTGTTACAAGGAGGCATCTCAATGAAATCTACCTGCATTCTGGTGAAAGGCCCTCCCTCTCGACCTATTGTTCTTAGACTCACCACTGTCTTTCTTCCTGGATTGTATTGCTGACAAATTAGACATCTTTGACAAATACTATCTGCTCCAAGTCTGAACTTGGCATTATACCAAGTTTGTTTAAAGGACCTAATCATGGCGTCTCTCCCTGTATGTCCCTGTCCATGATACATCTGTGCCATGGCAGACATCATGCTATCAGGCATAACTGGTCTTCCATCTCGATAGACCCACACATGATCTTTCTCTCTTGGTGCACATCCTGCTTTCACCCACTGTTTAACTTCTTCCTCTCCTGCTTCTTCCTGCAATTGTCTTACCTCTTCCCATGTTCCCACAGTGTTAGTAAACATTGGGAAACAAGAAATCAATCTTTTCCTTTGCCCGATTGATTGAATTCTGATTTCGTGCACAATATTGCGCCATGTCATTGGCGAATTTATTTCCAGTGGCAATATAATCACCACTGCGACTATGAGCAGCACATTTTACCACAGCCAATTGCCTAGGCAGCTGTATTGCCTCAAGCAACTTTCCAACCACTTCAGCATTCTTAATGGGAGTTCCACTTGAGGTTAGGAAACCTCCTTGCAGCCAAATTTGGCCGAAATCATGGACCACCCCGTAGCCATACTGGCTATCCGTTATCACAGTTACTCTCACACTTTTTCCAATCTTACATGCTCTGGTCAGGGCAATCAGTTCAGCTACTTGGGCCGACCTTACTCCTTTCAAATAGGATGCTTCCATCACTGTTGCAACTGTACATACCACATATGCTGCACTCAGCACTCCATCATCTGTTCTCAAACAAGATCCATCAACAAACATGACATAATCACTTTCTGGTAAAGGTTCATCTTTTATGTCAGGTCTTGGTTTTGTACAGAAATCAAGTACATCCAAACAATCATGATCTGCTTCATCTCTTACCTCCACATGCTCTACATCAGGCAACAATGTTGAAGGATTCACATTCACGCATCTCACAAGACTCACCCAAAATGACCTTTTCATACTTAGTCAGTAGGCTGTGCGTCATATACTGAGTGCGACTCCTTGTTAAAAGAATCGCCACATCATGAGGTACAAACACTTTCATAGGATATCCCATCACAATTCCTTCACTCTGTTCCAAACTTCGGCATGTAGCAACTACTGCTTTCAGACACCCTGGAAGGGCTACAGCTACTGGGTCCAACATGGATGAAAAATATGCAATTGGTTTCCTCAGTTTTCCATGCTTCTGTACTAGAACAGAGAGCGCACATCCATTTCTCTCACTGCAATACAACTCGAACTCCTTATCGTAGTCAGGCATACTTAATGCAGGCGCTTCACACAATCCTTCTCTTAACGTCTTGAATGCTGCCAACTCGTCTTTGTTCAAATCAATTGGATCTCTTACATCACTTCTTGTCAATCGTACCAAAGGTTTTGCAATCAATGAAAAATGTCCTATCCACTGACGACAATATCTAACCATTCCCAGAAACATTCTCACTTCTCTTTGGGTCATGGGTGGACTCATTCTTTTCATGATCCTGATTATGTCTATTGTTATTTTCCTGTGTCCTTTCTCAATGCTGTGTCCTAAATATTGGACTTCTTTCTTACAAAATTGTAATTTTGATGGTGACACTTTTAATCCTCCATCTGCCAAATGATTCAGCAAAGGTACCGTGTCTACCTCACAAGCTTCATGAGTTTTCGATGCCACAAGTAGGTCATCTATATACTGGACTAGTACTGAATTTTCAGGCATTTCTAGACTCTCTAAAGACTTTTTCAATAGCTGATTACATATTGAGGGGCTTTCCGTATACCCTTGAGGAATTCGGCACCACGCCAAAATACGCTCGCCGAAACGAAATGCAAAAATTTGTTGGCTGTCATGGTGCAATGGGATGGAAAAGAAAGCATGGCACAAATCAATCACTGTGTACCATTCTGCGTCATGAGGGATCTGATATAAAATCACAGATGGATTCGGTACAATGGGACAACATGGTACAACAATTTTGTTTATCTTTCTCAGATCTTGCACTATTCTGAACTTCCCATTAGGCTTTTTCAGTCCCACTACTCATTATTTCTCTCAAAATTCCTTGTTTTATCATTTTCTCAATCACAGGAGTAACTCCTTTGATTATTTCAGGTGTCAATTTAAATTGTGGGACACTTGAGTAACATACTCCTTCTTTTACAGTTATTTTTACTGGATCTACATTTCTCATCAATCCTACATCTTCTCCTGTGAAGTCCCAAACTTCTGCTTTTACTGATTGTTTTAATTCTTTTGGTAGTTCGTCAGGGTTGAATACAGCATAGGTTCCTGCAACCTCTTTCTCTCTGTTTGCCATTGTCATTTTATACAGCACATCATCATCTGGTGTTTCAAAGGCTATTCCATCTGGAGTACAAAATATAGTGCAATTCATCTTGCACAATAAATCTCTACCTAACAAGTTCACAGGACTGGTGTCGCACACTACAAATCTGTGCATTTCAGAAAATTTCCCTATACTAACTTTCACTGGTTCTGTAAGGTAAGTTTTAATCTGTCTGTTGGATACACCAACTACTTGGATCGTTTCATCCGAGAGAGGAAGATTCTTAACATCAGCTGATCTAACTGTTGATCGAGTAGCACCAGTATCAACTAGGAAAGTAATATTTTCATTATTAACCTTTCCATCTACAAATGGGCCTGTCTGGTCTACTTCTAGAGTTGCGCCAAGTACGCACTCTTCTTCCTCTCTTCGGCACCGTCAATTACCCTCTTCTGAATTGCTTTCATCGCATTGCAGCTAATACTGCGAAGCAGCGCTAGCGCGTTGCGACTTATTTACCTGTTTTTCGTTGTAGAATCCATTCTCCTTACTAAACTTCTGGCAATTTTTGTTCTGTGGAAAAGGTGGTTTTGGCACCTGATTCTGTTGTGTTACACCCTGCTATTGTCGTTGCTGTTGACCACTCACCTCATTCTGCACCTGTGGATTCAAGGATGAATTTTCATCGTTAGTACATGGTGGATTCTTACACTCGGATTTCCAATGCCCTATCCTACCGCAATTATGACACGGACATTTTTTCTTATTTCCTCAATATTCCCTTTATTTTTCCCAGGATTAAATCTCTGTTTTGACTCAGTTGTTCCACTAATTGTGCTTCCCGTCTCTCTGCTACTTTTACCTGTGCCCACATGGCCTTTTCCTTTCGTTTTCGCTGTTTTGCTTCAATTTCATCACTGAAATATTTAGCATGTCTTAATACTTCGTCTATTTTCTTATTTTGCCAATCTACCGTATGCTGTTTTATCATTTCACTAATTTCTGGACGAAGACCATATACAAATCTGTATATGAAATGACTCAAATCCTTGTCCCTCAAATTTTCATCTCCACTGAATTGTTTAAAGGCTAAAATTAACCTCTCATAATAGGCATGTACTGATTCTTTGCTTTCCTGATGTGTCCTGTCAATTTTCACCCAATCTGTCTCTTTAGGGGGTACCTTGTTCTTCAAGAATGCCATAACCTGTTCATATTTCTTCATTACTTCGGGGTCTGGAGCTCCTGCCTTTGGATCCCTTGGGTATTCCTGTGTCGGCCAATCTATTACTATTTTGCATTCTGTCCATAGATCTGCTGGTACTATTATGTCAAACAAGCTATTCAGATCAATCCACAATACTTTCGATATTTTCACAAATCTGTCCACCTGTCTATACCACTCGACGGGTTTTTCACGCAGTCGAGGGAAGTCATTCGTAAATGACAAAATATCCTGTCTGGTCCATGGGACATGTACATATCCTCCTCCCGGAATCTCTCTCATGGGGTATTCTGTCACAACCTTCTCTTTTTCTCTCATAGGATAGGCTGAAAACGTTTTGTCTGAGACTTCGTCTCACTTACGATACCATCTGCTCTTCCATTTATCCACATCTCCCCATTTTCTCAACAAAATAATTATATCCTTAATCTGACCTATTCGTCCTGTGGTATTCATGTTTTCAATGTCTTTTTCGGTGAAATCTACTCGATAGGGTTTCTGTAATGCTTTTACCTTTTCAATATCAATACCCATCTCATTTGCCACTTCTTCTAATCTTTCATGAAGACTTTTCGCTCTCCATGTTACGCTTTCGCACAGAAATAACAACTCCTCATCTTGATAAGTTTTTAACTTCTCTGTCGGAATAGTTGTTACTATTAATTCTTCCAGTACCATTCGTAATTTAGCTACATCTATTGACTGGGATTCCTTGTCTTTCTTTTGCAAGCTTCTCAACCATTCACTCAACTCCTCTATAGACGGTCCTACTGGCTTCTCTACATTTTCTTGTCTAAAATCTTTTTGAGTTTCTGACATTGTCTCTATCATTGTCATATGTTTTTCTGCACAGTTTTGACCGACAAACGGGTTATTTGAAAAATTTGGTTCAATCATACTCATAGTCTGTCTCCATGGATTCTCACTCTGACTCATTCTTGGTTGTTCAACCGGTTTATTACTTTTATAAGGAACTGTCAAACAATGTTCGCTGTCTTTCTGCTTGTCAAAAATAGGCATTACTGGACCTATCGTTACTGGTACAGTTACCGCTTCCAAATTCTTAGTCAATTCTCTTATTTTCTCGGTTAATTCTGCTGAATTTTCTCCATCCAATTTTTCTCCAGACTTCTTTTCTACCTCTCTAATGAAATTGTTTCTTCCTAAATATTGGAACTCGGTTCCGATTTTATGATTCGTACTGTTTCTTTCATTGGGGCGCTTGGGGTTAATATTTCTGGTTCTGGTTGGTATGGTGGTGGATTCTTATAGAACATATCATCAAGTACATCATCTTCTGATTCATTCACTCCATACCCTCTCGATTCCACATTATGCCTCTTTTCTACACACTTTCGTCCTTCATTCTCTCCTGCAGTTCTTACGGTAAACAAACCCTCAGTCATACTCGCATTTCGCCACCTTCTCATTCGATCATCATGCGTCTCATGTCAGTATGATCTGCCAAACAGGTACCTATATCCTCTACCATTTCTCTGTCTTTCTCGGTCATGCATTTCGTCTTCCCACACCGTCAAAGCCTCAAATTGAGTTGGTCTAGGTCTCGGTTCTAAATTCATTATTTTCTCTCTCAAATTTCTCAAAACAGCCAAATTAAATGATCCATGCGCTGGAAAAGCCAATACTCCATCCTTTTCAGTGTATTTAACCCAATTATCTAACCAAATGCAGGTGTGATATCCATATTTCGCAACCATAAAGGATGCAGGGGTTTTCGGTGGAGGAAGTAACTGTCCTTCCCTAGTTATGATCGGTTTGTCCTTCATAAACCACTTATTAATTTTACCAAACCGTGTCTTTTTCTCCTTTTCTGGTGGATCGTAATACATTTTCCTTTCTTTTGTGTCTCACTAGTTTATCCTTACGACTGTACCGCTATTCTGTCCAATTGCAGCGCGACTCACACTAACGCACCAATCTGGAACGTCTACGTCACTGTCACAATTCTCAAATCCCAGCGCGACTCACACCAACGCACCATTAGGGAGCGTTTACGTCACCCTGTATTTCTCCACTCCTAGCGCGGCGCACACTAACGCACCAATCCGGAGCGTTTTACAGTTCCGACCGACTGTCCAATCCCAGCACGATTGTTCTGACGTCAGCAGCCGCTGTGGCAGCTCCTGCTACTGTCTACCCCTCCTTTACAAATCTACTCAGTAAGCTTTTGTTTCAATTTCTACAATTCTGTTAGTAACAACATAAAAACGTCTCCATTGTCCGCTTCGCTAACCAAGGAATAGCAATAGACCTTTCTCACGAGAATTCCGTCTTTCCCGAGAGCAGCGCTTACCTCTGCCCTACTACGGAATCGTTACTTCCGTTGATAAAGTAGCACATCCCTCTACTTCACCCTTCTAACAAGCATTAGCTAACCGTTTCTCCAGAATTAAGACACATAGTTGGAGACCCAATGCTCCTGGGAAATAAAACTAGAGTTTCACAATTAACCCGAATGCCTTCACATTCACGCACTTTCACACATGAAAAAGTAGTACATTCACACAGAATCCTGGCTTTCCCGAGAACAACGAACAGTCTGTCCTACTACAGAATTATAACATGCGTTAACAAAGCAGCGCTTACCTCTCTTTTGTCCTTCTAACAAGCTCAGAGAGTACCTATTACCTTTCCAGTGATAAGCGGTATCGGAATGGCAATTGGATCCCTGGTACCTAAGACCAGAATTTCACAGGTAACCTTCGCTATCATACACACTTCTCTCACACAGAAAATGTCTCTAATGGCAACACACGACGATGTCACCGAATCGAACCCAGACAATGCGTCGTGCAACTTCAATCCTTACACGTTTCTCCTGTGTACCTACAGGATAACAACAATTCCGTCTTTCTCGAGAACAGCGCTTACCTCTGCTCTACTACGGAACCGTTGCAAACTTCCGACTTCCTACATCCCAGAAGCCGTGCAAACAACATAAAACTCAACGCGACTCAACATAGAGTGTTAGTACATAAACCAATATCAAAAACCAATAATCAATAAGCTATTTACAAGCAATAATCACCAAACCAAAACAATAAAAACCATTGTCTTGCTACCAGAAAAACTGTTGCAGCGCGGAACATCAAATTCCCCCTTCGGCACAGACCAACTACCTCAGCATCAAATTCACTCATATACATTCATTGGTGGGGCCCATAACACCAATACTTACTCTCAGTTGATCTGTTTTCTGCGGGAAATATGCTTCCAAACGCTGACATGAAAGGAATACCTTTACCTTACACTAAGCACATTGACCTTAGACCTAAGATATCCCTCTCATAAGGAGATGGATCATTCACAGTCATTTATCTAGTCTTTAAATCTCATTAAATTCTCTTCTTAAATAATCGACACAACACATTTATCAATTAATCAAATATTCTTTATCTAAGAAATATTGCAAGAAACTTTAGAAATCATCGTCAGCATTTCAGAGCATCATATTTACCTAGTCTGGCTAAAGTCGTCCTCTAAGTCAGTCAGTCAAGAAGAATTTTATTCAGCAAAGTTAGGCCGCAATTCAGTCTCTCAAAGATTCAGGATAACAGCTGTGCAGCAGTGTCACTGTCCTCTCCGTCAGCATAACGTCAGGAAATCGAGTTCGTCAAAGAAGAGCAAGCGATAATATTTAGGGGTGGGCGGAATTTGCGAAATCCACTTTCGCAAATTATCGCGAAAATGTTAAAAATTATCGCAAACACGCGGAAATATCGCGAAGATGCGGAAGTTTTTTTCCCGCATGTTCGCGAGATTTTCTGCATGGTTGCGGCTCGCCAACTTACCCATGTGGTTGCTCGCGGGCGCGGCCATCTTGTTTTCAGTTGTCTTGCGGTGCATGATCGCGAGAAGAAAGACGTGATCGCGCGACGCATGACGTCACTGCGGGCGCGAACTGTCGCGAGACAGCGCAAATGGCTAAAAACAATACAACATCTCATGGAGAACGCGACCGGATCAAGAAAACTTGTCGGCGAACGCAGGGATTCAGGTAAGGCGATCGTGTGCGCGCGAGAATGTATTATTTTACAGCACGAGCAAGAACCAAATTATCGCTAAGCTGCTGAATGCGGAAATTTTGACATTTTCGCGCTTTCCGCGGAATGCGAAAATGTCAAATTATCGCAATTTCCGCGAACGGAACGAAATTTTCGCCCAGGCCTAATAATAATTCAATTCCCTACCTACTTTTATAATGAAAATAATGTCAAAAAGTATCAAGATTGAGGTTTAGAAAGTCCTGATTGATCCACTTGGGGTCGAGAGGTACAGTTCTCAGGGTGTCAAACGATGAAGTCATCAAACTTGCTTGTTCCGGCTTTTAAATCGAGCTTTGTCTTTGGTATTGGATAGGTTCCCGGAGCATCCTTGAAGGGTACATGTTCTCCCGGGGTCAGGTCCAGGCCACTGTTGCTGGCGGTGACGCCTGCGCACTTCACCCAGAACCTCGTGTTGTCAGGGCAGTCACATTTAACCGAAATGGTCAACTTAAGCAAAGAAACACAAAACGTAATTAAAACATAGAAATGGCTAATAAAATGTTATCCCCTTGCTAATACCCATATGTGTGTGTATTTATCTAGCAGAAACAACACTCAGAGCGGTTTATACTCACTGAATAAAGCACACATCACAAATACATCACCAAAGCGACATATAACATGAAATATTCTAGTTTTCTACTATTAATATGCGTACTCAAGTTAGTTTACAATTAATATAGCCATGCAAGGTGCAATTCCCATGTGTAATTCTTTTGTTAATATAATTGGTGAGTTATCACTTCAAATGGATTAATAATATTACAATTAATTGATTATTCGGATTATTATAAACATGCAAAATGGGGGGGTATACAAAATTTTGTATTACCCGCTCCAGCACATGAACTAAATACATTATTCTTGATTAGAATCAAAAGACCACCAATTGCCCTCTCATAGTGCTCGGTAGTTTTGCTTCCACACTTAAGGTGGTAAACCCATCTACAAACATTTTTTTGATAGCCCAGGTCTCTTAGAACATGCAGATATCATGCTCGCCAATATACGACAATCAGTTGGGATCAACCAATTTTGATGCAATTCCTGCCATATTCCCAGATAGTAAGCTAATACGAAATTGTGAGTGATTGACCCCAGCTACCTCAGATTCCGAGTTACGAGATAGGGATAGAGATAACTCTGAGTGCATGATGATTGTGCCATCCACATGTCTACACACCCATTGGATCTGTGTCTGGCTCTAGCAGGGATTTTGTCAGGACTATTCATATCTGACAGGATGACTACTCTTCCTTTTTCCCTGCTAATAGCCTCACATCTGACCAAGTTCTCCATACAACCAGGGACATCCAATATAGGGGTTCTGTTACCAATAAAAGAAGAGATGGCAGTAACACCAATTTGACCAGATAATACACTCTCAGGTACCACGCTCTCGAACAGAGAGCAAAAAGACAATGTGGTCTGAGTATTCAGTCAATCAGTTGCATCCAGATTTGACACATCGGAATACAATGGAGTGGTATTACCCAGCTGAGTTAAGATGGTGGGATATACATGAAAACCTTCCGAAAATGCTTTCAATCTAATTCCCAGCGAGTTGCCCTCCAAAAGATGGAATGTACAAAGTTCAAAATTTATAAGGTTCTCATCCAACTGATTTGCACACAGTGTAACCTGGATGTAATCTTAGAGTGATGTGATGAATGAACACTGTCTAGCATACAAGATGTCAGATCTAATCACAGAAAGACAGTTTTGCTTAGCCCTAAGCCAAAAAATTACTTTGTTAATTAACAAGTCTGTATCCTCAAATACTCCAGCCTTCAGTTTGGGCACCAGTGACATATAGATCATATTTCTGGAGTTGCGTACTGGTCTCCCTTGTGCTTGAGGGGATAGTGCTTCCGAGGAATAAAGTTGGGTTGAGTGGGTGGCGAGTAAGTTCATTAGGGATAACTGATGTGTAATGAGTTCTTTTATCGGCACAGTACCTAGAGCCCAAATTGTACTCTGCATATGGTGGTCTAGTGATCTTGCTATTAGACTTAAATTGTGTATGGGGCCTTGTGGGCCTTATGGGATTATTTTTACAGGTGACCCTTTTAGATTGTCTGTTAACCACCTCTGATTTAGCAGATTGAGCAGGACATAAGTTTGCTGCAGAAACTGGTGTCTGATTTGTTTTTGTAATGTCTACTGATTGAATAGTGAAGTTCTGGGCTTCTTCAGCACTCAGATACAGCCCCGAGATGCCTGTGCTACAGACATGGTTACAATAGCAACAATGATTTTTAGACTGTAGGGTAGTGACCTGACCCAGTAATGAAGGAATGAAGCTACTAAGATGGTCCAATTTAGAATTTAGTACTTGCAAAGAGGCTTCATCACCTGGTTCCCCTAGATCTTGAAGAGACCTCTTATCAATTTGATCAGAGCTGTTCTTATCAGATGGCTCCTTAGATACATGGGACCCTCCGGTGTCATCAATACCTGATAATGGAGCAAAGCAATTATAGCAGGAAACATTGGGAACAATATTGATTTCGGAAAGTAACAGGCACGGTAACGAAGTAAGTGGTTCAATGAGTGCTAATTCCTTCAAATTGGATGGAGTAGGCTCAATAGGCTGAATAGACTCTGTAGACTCTATGAGTTTGGGATGATTTTGGTCTGGTGCGGAGGGGCTTGTGACGTGGGCTGCAGCGCCCACAACTGTAGCCAAGACAGATGATTGTTTCTTTTTTTTAAAAACATGTCAGTAACCCTTGAAGAAATGCTCTTCCCTTTGTTGGTTCTAGTGTTAAAAAGGGACTCCATCTCTTCAAATAAAGAGTCAATGTCTGCCAGCGTATTAGTATCACTAAGTGAGGGAGCCTCAGAGTTTTTGCTTACTGGCTTCAGTGGTTTCTTGGCATTGGTCTCCAGATTAACTATGTCTCCTGCTTTCCGTTTGCCTATGGTGTAACGTGACCACACACCCTCGCTCAGTAAAACACAGGGAATAGAGTGTGGTATATAAAATCACATCCTACTAAGTCCCGGAGCAGTGATGAAAGAGAGTGGGCCTTGCCCGGCCTCTTGCATGTGATGACGGGTGAAGACGGGCCCGGTCATGGCCCTGTCTAAGCCCGGGTCCATGCCAGGTCGCAACCCGCACGCGTCGCGCGCTGTGGGACTGCTTTGGAGGTTTTGAAGGTGCTCCTGGCTCCACCTTTAGCCCAGTAGGATGCTGGGGGACCAAGTCCCACCTCAGCTGCAGGGAGCACACCAACCACGGTGAAAATGCTGGTGAAAGGAAAAGAGCAGCCCGTGCTTCGGGATTGCTTCAGTGGTTTTGAAGCTTTTCTACAGGAAGATGTTTCTCCTCTGTTACTGACAGTTATATGTTGAATGGTTAATTTCTGATGCGCGATGTGAAAATTAAAGAGTAATCACAATAATTAAGTTATGTGATCACAAATTGAAATCATTTTGATGTTCAAACAGAGTCAGTACTGATGCTTGTTTGTTTCTTGGATATGATAGTGGCCTAGCCTTGCTGATGTTAAACAGGCCAACCCCCTTATTAGGTATTGCCCTTTCTTAAACTGGCATTCCTGAAACAATAATATTAACTCCAACTTCACCAGTATGGAGGATTCATCATTACCATTTCAATTATATGAAACGTGAAAAAAATCTATTCCTCTCTGATCAGGAATTACAGCTTAAAGGTGTAATAAGGAATATGAGAGGGGTAGGCGTCACAGTAGTGAAAAACGAAATAGGCTATTTATTACTACCAGGACATGCAAAACATAAAGGTACATGTCCTACCTTTTACTTACATAGCACCCTACCCTTAGGATTACTTAGGGCCTACTTTAGGGGTGACATATGTCATAAAGAGTGGGTTTAAAGCTTGGCAAGTAGTTTTAAATGCCAAGTCGAAGTGGCAGTAAACTGCACACGCAGGCACAGGAGTGGCAGGCCCGAGACAGGTTTGCAAGGCTACTTATGTGGGTGGCACAATTAATGCTGCAGGCCCACTAGTAACATTTGAAGTACATGCCCTGGGTATATGGTATACAACTTTTCAAGGGGTTTCCTTGTACCTCAAAAATGCCAATCAGGAATGCATCAATGTCATCATGTTTAGGGGAAAAGCACATGAACTTTAGCAGTGGTAAAGTGCTCAGAGTCCTAAGGCCAACAAGAAGAATCAGCAAAATGATGAGGCAAAAGGCAAAATGTCTAGGGCAAGACCACCCTAAGGATGACAGGTCTAACACACCCTGCATCAGGTGAGACGTTGAGCCGATGACTGTGTGGCGATGCTTGAAGTGTTCTTCTCACTCTCTCTTTCCCAGATTATCCCCGCCCTCTACAATTCTTTGGATTTTGATTTACAAGCACCCAGAGGTATGCCTAAGAAGAGAGAGCTGGGATGAACATTATTTATTGAGTAATCCAATATACTCCTGTGGGCCTGGGTAACAAAATTCTTTCAGGGTAAAGGTGCCTACAAGGGATTTTGTTTAAACGTAAAGTTTTTGTTTAAAACTGTTACTTGTGAGTGCCCAGGTAGTAGCCTCGACAATATAACATTTTCTAAATCAATTTAGGCAAATAAAAGCGAGTAAATCAATGTACCGGCTTTTGATTACTTTTACATGTTTTGATTACTTTTATGTTTAAACAAAACCCCTTGTAGGCACCTTTACCTTAAAGGGGTTTACTATCTATCGCAAATCAGGTTTCGCACTGAATAGTTTGCCAAAATAACACAAAGTTGCTGTATGTCCTACTATGCATTACTTTGTGCTAACGGACATTCCATGGGTGGTGCATGGGCGTTTCCATACAAGCACTCAACGGTTTTGATGAAGATCCCCATCTACAAACATTCATAGACAGGCATTTGCACCAAAACCTTGCCATTGGCAACCTCATAAAAGAAAAGTAACTGGAAAAAATATAATGCTTGTAAATTCATCTGTAAACCTGCAAACCGAACTACATACATCAAAGATCCATTCTACCACCATGTCCTAAAATTGAAATAATCTCAAAATACTCGGTAAATCAGGCATTATCTGTCGAAAATGAGTGTTCTGTTAAGTAATTTGCTAACCTGAAGTGGCAATAAACAGGAATTATTGTATAGTGCTAGTCTGTCCTCTTTTCTTTCCAAATTTCCATTGAAAGCTCTCATTCTGTAATATATGCACACAGCCTCTGCCAAAATTTCCCAGGAAACTTCCCCTGCCCAGTAAAATGATAAATATAAGCTCTAACTTCTGGTTCTTTTTTCCAGCCATCCTGTCTTGGTAGACTGGTCCTGGACTTTAGAAGCGCATTCTTATCTGCGGTGCCATTTCCTGCTTCAGATTAGTCACAAATGGAAGAAACGTTTAAGATGTTTTGTCTAAATATGGTTAAAATTAATTACATCTGAAGCGTGTTTTTAAAACAGAGAAAGATAAAACAGATGAGTCAAAACTGAACACAACAGACTCACGAAATAAAAGTTTCATTACCAAGAAACCGGGAAGTCTATATTATTTAATTCGGATTATTTATTTATCCAACAGTTAACAACTGCATTTTTTACATTAGATTTTATTTCGTATACCATAAAATAAGTAGCATGTGGCCCATTTTGCAAGGTAGGTTTCATTACTCCAACAATGTTCAGGTACACTCGTCACACTTTCAGATACATTCCTTGTCCCGATTATAGGTGGACGAGTAAAATCTGATTCCTGTACAAACACTTATCTGCACAGAAATTACAGGTCCTAGATTTGCAGGAAAGTTTCGCACAGATGCATTTCCCCAATATCAAACCTAGAGAAAGTTATTGAGAGAAAAAGTGTGATATCTCCAATACATATGGGTTTAGGTGTAGAAAACAACAATTCTGTATGCCTTACTCATTCGCAGCACATGGTAAATACTGACCTTTGCTTTCATTTAATATTTGAAATAGAAATAAACCTGCTGTAACCTGTGATTGTTTTTATGCATTCTCTCCATAGTTCCCAGTTTCCTACTGCCCAGATGTAAAGGAATGTCGATGAGCGCCTGGTTGGTATGAATGTCAGTAGGAGACAGTGGGCTGAGTAGCAAGGAAGCTGCTCTTGGTGGGGTTATTTAGACTTAACCTGTAACTTGTAACTAAGATATTACTTATACATTAAACTTACATCTTATAATTAATGTTACTTGGCTACTAGACTACCTACAAGATAGTATCTTCATTACAATACTGGGGACGACTGGAAAAGAAACCTCGCATGAAAGGAGATGAAGATAAGGTAAACCTACTAAAGAAACCAGGAGAATGGAGATTAAAGCCTGAAGTAAAGAGGAGCGCCCTGGAAGCCCTACCAGTGTCTTTCACACTGGACAGCCTGTAGTCAATGGAACAGTTGTGTTGGGCATTTGATCTGCTTAATTTTCAAATGGGCACTGATGAACTGAGTTGAGCCATGTCTGTTTTGTTGGTCCCGGTGCACAAAATTGATGATGCTGGTCTGCTGCAGACACTGAGGGTTAATTATACATCATGGACGTCGAATCACCAATATCCCTGGGGTAGTGTAAGGTGACATTGCATGCCTTTTGACCCAAGTGACATCACAGGAAGTGACGTTATATGGCCTTTTATGTGTTCCCGGCAGTGATATCTTGTGACCTTTGACCCTGGAGATATCACAGGAAGTACATCACTAAAGGAATAAAAGTTAGTACAACATTAATAAAATAGATATACCATGCATACCGTTATCATATTCACCCATGTCTCTTCCATTACCCATCTCTACCTATCACAGCTCTGCCTCAGAATCCCTCTCACCCCCATAGCTGCTATCTTCTTTCGCCTTCCTTCCCAATCTTCCTCTAATCTTCAACTTTTTGTGTTGTACTCATCACTTTAACCGTCTTTCTACATCACCCTGTGATGTGTTCTCCTCTCCCAGTTCACCTTTTAACCACACTTTTATAAACAACTCGCTTTCTCTTATTCTCACAGTTGTATTGCCTGTTCTCTCCCACTACCAGTTCTAATTAATATTGTTCACATGTTTCCCATCGTAGCTCCCTCTTAATCTCTTACCTCTCTATCAGACAGGTGCTCTCTCTTCTTTCCCCTTTCTCTACACACCCTTCACTCTAATTTGGGTTCAGAATGTGACTCTTACTTCCAACTTCATAAACATACATATTTCATGTTCACCAACATCTTTCCCATTTTCCCTCCCAAATCCACCTCTCTCATTATCACCACCATTCCCTGCTCTGTTAGATCAGCTGTCTTGAGTTCTCACAGTTCGATGCCATACAATCTTCCCCCTTATCTTCAAGAACTGTAGCTATCCACTGATTCTCCCTCTCTCTATTCGTCTGCTACACCTTCCCCACCATCCCACTTATCTTAAACATTTTCTGATGGTTGTATGACTTAACAACACATGCATTTATGACACATGCTGTTACCATGCATCCATTACCGCGCAATACTGTTATCACGCATTGCCTTTACAATCCAAGCCTTTACGATACATATGCCTTTACCATGCATGCCTTTTCAACGCAAGGTAAGTATACATAATGGTAAGTGAAATCCGTATATGAATGTAGCATGTTACAACGCGTGCTTTTACCACGCCGTAGGTAACAACGTGGTTGTTACAACGACCGCGTTGTTACCACACGTGGCATTACATCGCAATTCGTTTCAACTACTTGCGCTAGGTGGCACGCTGGACTTAGGAATAGTATGAATCACTATTCCTAACCAGTTAGCGCAACAGCAGGGAAGGTGTTGGATTTAAAGTCCAACACATTCCCTGGTGTTGCACGCCACCTAGCGCAAGTCGTTGAAACGTCTTGCGATGTAATGCCACGCATGGTAACAACACGGTCGTTGTAACGACCGCATTGTTACCTACCTGCGTGGTATTGACAGCGTTGTAAACGCTGTTTCCCCCTATATGCCCTATATATATGTGTATGTATGCGTGTGTGTGTATATGTATATATACATATATATACACAGACACACTTTTTTTTAATTGGTGGGAAACCCCCAAATCCCACCTTATTAATTACCTGTGCCATCTAATACCCCTACTGACCCCTAAACCCTAAATACACTCTCACCCTCCTATACCCCTACCCACCCCTAAACCCTAAAAACACACTCACCTCCCTACCCAACCCCATAACCCTAAGAACATCGTTACCAGCCAATACCCCTACCCATCCCAAACCCCTAAATATATATTTTTTAAAACACACACTTACCTTACATATACTTGCCTTGTGATGTAAAGGCATGTATTGTAAAGGCATATTTGTGGTAAAAGGTTATGTTGTAAAGGCAATGCGTGGTAAAGGTATTGCGAGGTAAAGGCATTGCATGGTAACGGCATTAAAGTTGTAATGATCGCTTTGTAAAGGCTGTTTCCCTTCTCTGACATCATTCTTCCATATTCCATCTTCCTCTGTTATGCCACTTGTTCAAAAACTCCCTTCTTTCTGCCACCTTTCCTACTTTTCATCTCAGCTCACTCTTGCTCCAGTTTCATCTCACACTACTCTAGGAAATTAAAAGCTTGATATCCGCAGAAGGCACTGTGGTCTAGGGGAAAGATGTCAGCCAGGATGCCTTACCATCTCATGGACACCATGCTGGATGATCTGGGCTTGTTGCACTCCATGCACCCTCACACTCATCAAAGTCAAGCCCTAGATTCAGGGAATTACGCTTCCTGAACCTCAGAATTACAGATACTCCATTCATGGGTAGATCCGTGAGGTGGTGTTGGTGCCTATCCTGAACATTATAAAGGTGTAAACTGAGGATACCTTCAGAAATGAGGAATAATGGAGACACCCTATTCCCCTTGTAATTCCCTATTTCTATGCAACATTTCACCCAGTAATTCCAGCTATTATCATTGGCTGAAATTTCAGAGTCACGTGCACCGGCTCCACGAAGTTACCACAGATCTCGTAATCTAAAGTAGGATGGTTGCCGGATGCTACTGGTCCTATACAGATTACCATGGTGTTTGCAATGAGGCTCTCAAATAATTTTCTTACTGGAATTTCATTCATCTACAGGCAGCAGAGAAAGTGAAAATGCACTGGCCATGCATGTGGGTTATCAACCACACTTCAGAATGTCTCTATACCTTCCTTGTAAGAATATCCACAGCATGAGGGTCTATCCAGCCCTCCCTGCCTTCTGCTTATCAATGTATCATTTGCTTTTTCAGAAAAAAGGCAACAATACACTTTGGAAACATGCACCTTGGGGGCTGCTGTGGTGAAGGTTGTAGCACCTTTGCATGACAGCATCATGTTATTTCATTAGTTTGTGTATTGCATTTCAGAATGTCTTTTTTACAAAGTTATAAGTTTTTAAGTTTTTGAGCCAGTCTAATGAATTAAAAAGTTCACTTTCGGGTAGGGCACTGGAAAATAAACAGGAATAATTAGCGCCCCTCTTTCTTTCTGCTACTGGCATTTCTTTTTCATCTCAGGGGTTACAAGGGGCGTGCCAGGGTTCACAATGGTACCTTTAAGGACATCAAAGGAAAGTCTTCCTGACCTTGCAACAGACTCCAATATTGATTTGGCATTACTCTTTTGGACGTGCAATTAAGTGTTAAAAACTAAATGAACCCTCAAGCGGTTAAAGGTAATCCTGCTCAAAAGTAGCTCAATTGGTATTCCTGGTCACCAAAAGGCCTGTCCCTCAAGGGTGGGATTTCAAGTTGCGGGAAAACAGGAGCATTGTTTTAACATCATGAAGTCTTAATGCATACATATCATACTATATAAATATTTTGCTAACTCGTTAAGGAGTGTGTGGTGGCTGAAGACTTCAGGCTGCCATGAAGGCCACAAGAAAGTCCCCTGCTGTTATGTAGGATCTGGGTTTTTTACCCCCTTTATTTAAAAAAAAAAAAAACTTACCAGCTTTTTGTTTCATGAAGCTTTCACAGTTGTAAAAACAGTTTTTAGAGCCTCCTAACAACTTTCTCACAACTGAGTGATTAATTACCACTAAAAGACCCTCATTATGGGTTGAATGGAGCAGATTTCCTATGTGGAATTACCTGTACTCAATCTGGATTAGGCGGGATTTACCATGTGCTGGGACATATGACCATATTTTACCAGATGGAAATCCTGCTGTTAAATTGGATTAGGAAAATACTGCATTGCAGTCTGGACCTATTTCCTGGCCAGCATGTAATGGTAATTTTCCCCTCCCACCCCACCCTTCCCTTCACCTCATCGTTCAACACTGAAGCCCCTGTATGTATCTACCAGCTGCTTAGAGCATGTATTAAATGTGTGTGTTACACATCTTTGAATAGGAAATATTGTGCAGAATTCTTCCCTGTAATTCTGGGTGTGCAGAATTATTCTCCATTTCAGGGGTTTAACTCAGAATTGCACCCACATTTACGGGTAAAGAGTTTGCCGCGGGTGTCAATATGGCCAACTACCGACCAGAGACTGAGGGAAGCAGTGCAGAACGGATCAGACAGAATAGACCCATGCCTCAGAGACACCCAAGTGGAAGGCGTCAGAGATGGCCGATCAGCCCAGTGAAGACCGGGGAGACAAAACACCAATAACAAGCATTGGCATAGCCAATAGGTCTCGCCTTTGGGACCTTATAAGTGTTTAGCCATGTAACAGTTGCATAACTAAACACTTATAAGCTCCCAAAAGCGAGACCTATTGGCTATGCCAATGCTTGTTTTAACTGCTGCAATCTATTGAAGCCTCACGGAGAACATCAAATCGGCCATGCGGCCGCGAAAGTGATCGCGATCAAACATCAAAGCGGCCGCGCGGCCGCGAAAGTGAAAGTAATCGCGGTAAAGCGTGACGTACGCGCCCGCGCACGTGCACTGTAGCTCTAGGCTGGCCTGGTAGCACTTTTTGGAGCCCTCACAAAATGTCTCGCCAGACCAGCGCATGCGCTGGGTCAGGTGAGACCTAAAAAGGCCGAAGATGTGCTGCGGAAGGCTTCAGTGCCAGTAAGATCCGTGAGGCCCCACTGCCTGCACGGGGCTGGGCTGGCGGAGGGAAGAGGGGTGGGAGGCGAGAGCCACGGCAGGTGGCGCTGCCGGCTGAGTGAGAGCAGGGCCCTCTGCTGAGGCAGCCCAGCAAGGCCTGGGTGCGGCTTCCGGGAGGCCTGAGAAGCTCCTGCTCGCCTCCACGCCCAGACCCCAGGACAGAGTGTGCTTGGAGCGGGCGGCAGCCGCAGCCCTGCCCGCTTCAGAAAAAGAACTAGCATCGAGCAGTATCCTCCTCACGACAATAAATCAAACCCAACGATCGATGCACATGGGTATATGAAGCCTGCATACTGCATAATAGCTACCACGAGGAAGGCCCAAAATCACTGATGGCAGGCTCGCTTATGAGCTAGTATAGAATTTGAGAGTGCAAGAGAGGCTGGAGCCTGTAAATACATAAGAATACTAGTGAACTGGGAAGCGTCTTATTTGGCTGCCACCTGGTCTATGCCCTATGGCTCATGTGAATATATGACCTAGCACTGAAACCTAGTTTGCATACCCGCGTAAAAACACCGGCTCCCCCCTGCAAATCATATGCGGTGCAGTTAGCAACTTTCGCCCCTGTCACGGTAGGAGTAACCTACATAAGTGGATGAAGAAACGACCCATACTATCACTAGGAATGAGGCCACGCCCGCAAAAACATCCCGACCGGCACAAGGTCTGGTAGATTGGAGGTACCATTTTTAGAGGAGGCCCTTGCTTAATACCACCCTTGGGACGGAAGAAGGAACGCATTGCCTTAGGCTGGACCTGCAAAGGCGTACCTTTAACGATACGGGGGATGTTGCTCTCATTCAGACATAACCTCAAGTACTACCGGATTGGGCAAGAGAACTGCCCCCTCTCTTCTCTTGCTGTCAGGAGACCCTGAGCTACTCTACGCCATCCACACAAACTGAAGAAATGAGGCAAACGGACGGCAAGCAATCTAAACTGCCCTTTAAGGCTCGTAAATTGACTGGGCCGGCAGGGGAACAGCCATAGATACGCCAGATGGCCAACACTCACTATCTCATTTAGATGACCTTGACATGCATTCCCTGCTACTGGCCATGCACCACAGCTTGAATTCCATAGAAGCAAAAATGGACACCTAAAGTATGCGCATGGACTTTATTACATAGAGACTAGAGAAGCAGGATGGGCACATAAGTGAAGTCAAACAACGTATATTCAACATCGAGGACACTTCTACGCAGCGGGGGGACCAAATGCAACAAATGGAACGCCTCCTACGAACCATTACTGCCAAGAACGAAGGCGAAGATCCAGGGGGAACAACCTCCGCATCCTAGGCCTTCCTGAATCCACAGTGGTGGGACTAATGGAGAACTATGTGGCGAACATGTTGATAACACTGTTCGACGCCTTGCTGCTGTTTAAGCAACTGATAGTGGAGAGGGCGCACAGATCGTTAGCAGGAAGAACCCCGCCAGGCGCTCCCCCTCGACCCATCATAGCCTGGTTACTAAACTATCAAGATCACAACACAGTACTCTGACTAGGCAGGGAACGGGACGCCTCACGTATGAAGGAAATGTAATATCCTTCTTCCCCAATTTTACAACAGCGGTATAGGAAGCGCGCAGAAAATATCTTCTTGCAAAGCAAAAATTACAAAGAGCAAATATCCATTGCGCCATGCTGTACCCGGCCAAATTACGCATCACAGTGCAAGGCAAACACCAAATCTTCACTCACCCACAGCAAGCCCAGGACTATCTGTGGAGGGAGAGTAGACGGTGAGTCCCTGCTGCAGGAGAGAACCTGAATTCCATTGGGACCCCAGCAATGAACAATTACGAGCCCATTCACTATACAATAACATGAGACTCTGAAAAGAGGATGAAACATGATACACAAATGGAGATGTTATCAACTAAGCACAGCCTATATAAGTCAAACACAGATCCCCGGAGGCGAAGGAACACTCTGCGGGGAATTGGTGCAACCTGGAAGATACCGACATCTAATCTTCTCCCGGGCACCATCGTTTGATCGAGGGCAGAAGCCTGGACCTCCAGCAACACCCCCAAGCAATAATTCCCAATTGATCTGATAAACCTATACGGACTGTGGCATGAATGTCATGCTTTACTTCTCTGTCTTTTCCTATAAACCTTTGTTCCATATCCCTACTTTCTTAGGGGCAGATTTATGTTGGACTTGCGCCACTTTTACGCCGCTGTTGCGTCACTTTTGTGACGCAGCGGCGGCGTAAACCCTGCACCACGTTGCGCCTTATTTACATTGTGATGCATCTATGGAGATGCGTCACGGTGTAAAGCCCTGCGCCACATTAAACCTGCGTCAGGTTTAATGTATGCAGGGTGGGCGTTCCATCGGAAAAAGGCTCTGAAAAGTGACGCAGTGAAATCTACAAGATTTCACTCAGTCACTTTTCCAACGCTGCTGCGTCAAAACCTTGCGCCTGCTTGAAGCAGGCGTAAGGCATGACACAGCATGTTAGGTATGGGCAGCCCCTAAACATTGCTGGAGTTGCGTCGTGCTTGCGACACGACTCCAGCAATGCGCCGCCCTTACGCCATCAGATGCGTCACGCATCTGTTTATCCTTGCGCCACGATGCGCTGCATTGTAAATGCGGCGCATCTGTGGTGGCGCAAGGGTAAACTTGCGTGACGCATCTTTCCTGGCGCATCACTGCTGATTTTCAGGGATGCGCCAGGAAACATAAATCTGCCCCTCAGTGTTCTATTACGTTTAGCACTTCGTTATCTTGAAGATATGTGTTTCAATAGGGTGGGATTCGCTGACGGTATTGGGCCATTGGTGTGGGAGGAGAGAACATGGAAGTGGGGTAATGTTCATATTTTTAGATTGGACTAGGTTACTGTTCTTACAAAAAAGACAGACCTCAGCTACGGACCGAAAGACTCCCACCCATTTATGGTTTAGCACACAGCACATCGATTTCATGAGTGTACCAGAGACCACTAAGAGGCCACACTATAACCTCCTGTCCTGGAATGTGAGGGGGCTTAGGGATCCTTATAAACGCAGGCCCATACTAGGCTACATGGACAGACATAACAATCATATCGCGATTGTTAGACCTGGCACCTTGGCGCTCCCTTCCATTTTTGCTGTTGCCTCATGTGTTTTTGCTGGTGTTAGATGCTTTGGGCACTGTGCCACTGCTGTCCAGTGCCACAATGCAAGGGCTCCCTATTGTAAATTGATGTATGAATTAGTGATTCCATGATTGGTTGGTTTGGTTTACCTGTCAGACCCTAGTACAGTGCACCAGGAGTGCCCAGGGCTGGTAATCCAAATGCTGCTGGTGGGCCTGCAGCACTGGTTATGCCACCCACAGAAGCAGCGTTTAAAAGTGTGTCTTAGGCCTGCCATTGCAGAGCCTGCGTGCAGTCTGGTACTGTCATGCTGACTGGGCAAGTGCATTCACTTGCCAGTCCCTAAACCTTCCATTTTCTTCATATCAGACACCCCTATTGTAGGCCCAAGGGCAGGGTGCATTGTAAGTATAAGGTAGGACATGCCCAGGTGTGTGTGGTATGTTCTAATAGTGAATTACAGCCATTTTCGTGTTTCACTATTGCAAGGCTACCTGTTCTCCATAGGCAAGAAAGGGCAGTTTGATTATTACATCCTATAATCCTAACTGACTCAGGGAACATGGTAGAAATTCGAATTTAGTATGCCTGAACTCAGAATGATAAAATACATCTTTTAGTGAAGTTGCTTTAATATTCTGTGTTTGAAAATGCCACTTTTAGAAAGTAGGTATTTTCTTGTCAAACAATCCAAACCTGCCTCTGCTAGGTTGTGTATTCCTTGTCTGGAGTTTGAGTGACAGGGCTGGGGGATTCCAGGAGACAGGGTGAGTCAGCCCAGTGGTGAATAGAGAGATCTGCATCTAGATGGGAGGGAGGAGTTGCACCTGGGACCTGAATAGGGCTGTGCCTTCCCTCCACAATGCTGGCTCCAGCTCCTGAGGTGTGTCTGATGTCTCTGCTCTGCTCTCTGAAAGGAAAGAAGGAGTCATGTAAACAAAGTGCTCCAGGACTGACCAGAACTGGTTTGGACTAGGCAAAGGCCTCTCTGCCTTCAGAGAACAAAGAGAAACTTAGTATAAAAGAGGGGTCCCAAACTCCAGAGAATTAGATCACTTTTGTACAACAAGAAGAAACCTTTGCTGAGGAGAGGAACCAGAAGAAACTGAGGAGAGACGATCCTTAAGCTGAAGTGCTGCTTGGGGGATTGGCCTGCAGTGGTTGCCTGACTGCCAAAGAAAGGAGAAAGGAACTTTGGGTGCTTTATTTCAACTTGTGAAAGATTTCCAAGGGCTTGAGAGAAGAGCTTGCCTCCTGCTGAAGTCTCAGGGACAACAGACTTCAACCCCCAGCTCCCCAAGAGTTCTTTGGAAGTGCCTCCAGTTGTTTGGGCCTTCTGAGGGACTGCATATCGCAAGGAGCTGGGAGCGTCTCGCAACGAAGAAGAAGCGTGTCTCCGTCGCAGCCGCTGCCGTCGCATCGAGGATGTCGCCGCTGTAGCTGTCGCTTTGCACCGCATCACGAGAAGCGTCTCGCAATGAAGAAGAAGCATGTCGCCGTCGCAGCAGCTGCCGTCGCATCACGGAACAAGGTGTCACCGCTGTAGCTGTCGCATCGAGCGGAAGCGTCTCGCATCGTCGGAGAAGAGTGTCGCTGCCAAAGCCGCTGTCGTCGCATCACAGAACAAGGGTGTCGCCGCTGCAGTTGACGCATCAAGTCGAGACTTCTTGCAACATCAGAGAAGCGTACCGCATCAAGAAGAAGACGACATCTTTATTTCTTTGTACCAAAATTTCATCGTATCATGGCGTTGCTCACCGCATCGCCCTGGAAGCGCAGTAAGGAATCAATGCATCACCATCGTTGCAACACTTTCGTTGACCTGCGTGTCGCATCCAAAGGTACATTGACTCAAAGTGTCGCATTTTAAGATCTAAAAAGAACTAAGCAAATTCTACCATTTTAAAGTAACAGTATTGTGGATTTTTGTCGTTTATGGTCTTGTGATAAATCTATATAAAGAATACTTATTTTTGATATAAAACTTGTGTGATGTCCATCTGTAGAGTTGTCACTTGATTACTGTATGTGTTCACAAATGCTTTAGACACTGCCTCTGAGATAAGCCTGTCTGCTCGTGCCAAGCTACCAAGGGGGTGAGCAGGGGTTATTTTAGGATTGTACCCCTTACCCTGACTAGAGGCAAGTGTCCCTATTTGTCACAAGTGCCTACCTGTGCCAATTAGAGACCCCCAAATCTAACAGCGATTCTACAAGAAACGCACTTTGAACCCAGTAAAATACCCAACTTCGCAGCAAGGTGGGCCACACATACATGCTTTGCATCATACTCCACATACGCTAGAGGCACTGCTATACTGATCAAGTGAGGCATCTCATATAGCCATGGAGACTCCCATCAAGATTCGCAGGGGCATTACTGTCTGATGTGAGGGAAGATTGCCACCCAGTCGGTCATGCTATTCAACTGTTACGGACCAAACACAGATGACCCCTTTTTTTATGACAAACTTTGGGGCATCATTCTCAATGTCGGTTCCATGCACCATATCTGGGGGGAGACTTTAATTTAACACTAGAACCGAGCAAAGATAGATCATGCAGTGATTCAACGCAACGCAGCGGGGAAGCATCTAAGAGGCATTATACAAGACCACCTCCTGATGGATGCATGGAGGACGTTACACCCGACAGACAGAGAGGGCACATTTTATTCTGGAGTAGGTGCCAGCTGGTCACAAATCAACTACTTGATTATTTCGAGAGGCCTAGGCAAGCGGCTCACTAGCGTGGAGTACTTGGTACATACATATACTGATCATTCACCAGTACTGATGCAACTGCAGCCCCCAACATCTATCTCTCCCTTTGAAGCATGGAGATTATCCCTCAAACGTCTCCTAGACACCTGCTTCAGGGAAGAGGTCAGGCAGGAAATTAATGACTTCTTTCAAAGAAATCTAGACTCAGTGCTGAGTATCGTAACCATGTGGGAAGCATTTAATGTAAAACTACAGGGGCGATGCATGGCAAAAGGTGGAGGAATACTACGGGATATTCGGCAAACGCTACACAAATCTGAAATTTGTATTAAAGACACAGAGAGCCAACTCAAGGGTGGTCCAGGGGGACACGTGAAAGCCAAACTCCGCACCCTGAAGACTGAATACGGAGAAGGGGAAAGACCTGGCAAAGCATTAACAGAAACAATTCAGCCACCTAGGTTCTCTAGTCACATTTTAGAAGTGGAAACCTCTGCGGGCTGTGTTGCAAAAAGACACTGCAGTTATTCTCCAGACATTCATAGCTTGCTATACAGACATGTACACAACGCGCAGAAAACGACCAGTAGAAACAACCACATACTTAGAGGATATTGCACTAGCATGGATCGAAGGGGCCCATAGGGAGTTTCTGGCTGCTGAAATAGAAGAGGATGAAATCAGAGCAGCTTTTAATGCAGCTAAGATCAGGAAGGGCCAAGGGCCCTGATGGTTTACCAACTGATTTTTATAAATGTTACACAGGAGTCTTGGTGCCCATATTTAAGAAAGTCTCTGCAGAAGCCAACACGTCTGGCATATTACCACCAACCACGCGTGAAGCCATGATCATCTCCCTTCTGAAACCAGGGAAATCAGTAATCAAGTACGAAGCATACAGGCCTCTTCCCCTCATAAACTGTGATGCCAAAATACTGGCTAAAATGTTAGCTAACAGGCTAAGTCTGCTGATAGAAAACTGATATTACCAGACCAATCTGGATTTGTGCCGGGGTGTGCTACCTCCCACAATTTGCGTACCCTATTTGCAAAAATACAGGCTATAGATCCCGATCTCGCTGCGTGGCTGTCTTTTTAGATGCCACCAAAGCTTTCGATTCACTAGAGTGGGACTACCTATTCGTCTTATTGAAAATAATGGGTTTACCCCCTTCTTTCCTCTCTTGGGTCACTTTACTGTACAACCAGCCACGAGCGATAGTGCAGATCAACAGTTGCTGCTCACCTCCCAAAAAGATATCACGTGGCACCAGGCAGGGGTGCCCACTGTCACCTTTGCTATTTGCCCTTGCAGATGAGCCTCTGGCAGCGAAGCTGCAGCAGCACCTTAGGGAACATGTGCTGAGATATCCAGAATGACACTTAATAGTGTCCATGTATACAGACGATATCATCATACATCTCTGCAAGCCGTTTATATTCCTAAACCCTGTTCTCCGATAGTTTATACGGTTTGGGAGGATATCAGGAGTTACTATTAACTGTGATAAGGCTCAGATGTTCCCTCCCACACCGAACACATACCAATTTCCTTTAGACTACCCCCTGAGATGGTGCAATTCTGATCTTAAATACTTAGGGATAGTAATCTCCAGAGGCAAAGAAACTACGCTGAGGGCCAATTATGGCACTCCAATTGATACCATAATGAAGTCAGTGACACGTTATTATTATTATTATTATTATTATTATTATATATAGACTTATTAAGCGCACAGCTACCCGTAGGTTTCCCGGCGCTGGAGGCACAAAAAATGGCACGGGCCAGCAACAGTGTCAAAGCAGGTTACAAGGAAAACAACCAGGTTTTAACTCCTTTGCGGAATTTAAGATAGCAAGTTTCCGTCCGCAAAGGGATGGGAAGCGAATTCCAAAGCGTGGGCGCCAGATAGGCAAAGGAGCGGCCACCAACTCTAGTACGCTTGAAACGGGGAACTGAGAATCTACACTGGGAGGAGGATCTGAGAGTACGGGAAGGACAATACTGATGGACTAAGGTGGATAAATAATGGGGGGATTTGCCAGCTTTAATACGATGCATAAAGCATAAAGCTTTGAATTTGGACCTCGATTCAATGCGTAGCCAATGCAGGTCGCGAAGAGAAGAGGAAACAGACATGGTTCTAGACAAATTACAAAGTAAGCGGGCGGCCATGTTCTGAACCACTTGAAGTTTGCGGGAAACCACCTTGTCGGCACCCAGAAGTAAAACATTTCCGTAGTCCAGCCGTGAGGTCACTAAGGCATGGACCACTGATTTCTGCGTGTCGAGAGGAAGCATCCATGTGATCTTCTTCAGCCACCTGATGATGGTAGTACAGGTGGCTGCGACTTTCACCACATGTTGCCTCAAGGATAGTTGGTTATCAAGGAGGATCCCGAGATTACGTACAGTAGTTGCTGGAGCCGGCACAGGACCCATTTGCTGAGGCCAATGTTTAGGGCCCCAGAGAGACGCAGCTCCGTTTTATCGCCATTGAGCTTCAATTTGTGCGTTAGCATCCAATTGGCGATAGCAGTAAGGCCAGAGCGCAGAGAGGAGGAGGAAGAATGTTGATTAGAAGAAAGAGAGAAGATGATTTGAGTATCATCTGCGTATGAGAAAATAGACAGTCCAAATTGCTCAGCGAGGAAAGAGAGGGGTCTGACGTAAAGATTAAAGAACAGCGGACTGAGAATAGAACCCTGGGGGACACCAAAAGGAGCGTTATGAACAGTAGACACCGAAGAAGAGGAGAAGACCTGAAAAGTGCGATCCGAGAGAAAATTAGAAATCCAAGCAAGTGCAGAACCACATATCCCAACGGACTTTAGGGCAGACAGAAGTATGGTATGGGAGACGGTGTCAAAAGCCGCACTCAAATCCAGAAGGATGAGTGCCACCGTCTCCCCACCATCAACCCGACGTCTGACTGTCTCCGTGACACCTAGAAGGGTGGATTCAGTGGAAAAGCCCGCCCGAAAGCCCGATTGGGACGGGTGCAGGATGTTAGCTGATTCTATATGAGCGGTTAAGTGACGATTAACATGGAAATGCGCCCTGTAAGTGACTGACGGGTTGGATTACACACCCGTCAGTCACTTACAGGGCGCATTTCCTTAATAAAAATCATAATCTTGCCGAAATTGCTTTCTCTATTCATAAACGTACCATACTCTCCTGGGCATCCATTCTTTCGCACATTGCAAACACAACTAATTAAACTCACATGGGGGGGCAAACAACCCAGGATACGGTGGAGTACACTGACCCAACCCATTGAAAAAGGCGGCTTTGAGGCTCCAAACATGGAACTTTACTACCTCTGTGCGCAAGCACATTTCGCATGTGTACTGTTTCCAACCACCACCAAATATGCCACACTTAGCAGTAGAAAAGGGCTACATGGCCCACCTCCACACCACAGCATTTCTAGTGGCTAAACCTCCCTGCGACAGACACTCACACACAACTGTGGGCTGCACAGGGCTGGCCTGGAAAAACCTATGGAAAAAATTATATAAGCCACACTGTACTCCCTGCTGCTACCCATGCCCTACAACCCACACATTCTGGTTACTCATGAAGCGGCTTGCAGGACTATGCTACAAAATAGGGGTGTCACAACGTGGGGAGACCTCTACCATGACGGGGAATTCAAAGATTGTACAATGTTTTTTCAGGAGAGCACACGCACCCCACTGGAGACTTTCATGTACATTAGAATCAGACATGATGCCAAAGCGCCTCACGAACTTTTCTGAAAGAACCCCTCCACGCTTAACACACTACATGTACTATTACAAAACCTGAAACCTATATACACAGGGTCCAGACTATACAGAGCTGCGCTAATGGAGCCCTCCAGCGGAGACTTGAGGGAAGCGCAGGGGGTGGGACTCGGAATTAGAAACCCCAGTGACAGACAAACAATGGGCATACAGTTGCAATCAAACAGAGGCAATAACAGCCAGTAGCCGCTTAAAAATTATACATTATAAATACTTGCAGCGGATCTATAATACCCCAGCAAGCCTGTATAGATACCAGCTGCGGCCGGACCATTGATGTGCGCAATGCCGGAGTACAGGGGCAGACTTCCTACACCTAGCTTGGGGGTGCAAAGCAATACATGACTACTGGCTGGAGGTACTAAACGCCTTATCACATATGTACGAGCAAAATAAACATCCTGATCCGCAACCGCACTACTAGGCTATACAGAGAAGATAGCAATACCATACAGGAAGCTCAAATCACTGGGATTGTTGCTAGCGAAACAACGGGTTGCTTACAGATGGGGGAGAGGACGAGACCCCAAATTCAATCAATGGCTGAACGATATGACCCATTGTAAAGATCAACTCACCACACCAACCAAATCCATTGCATGAAAAAAATACACCAGCACCCCTTTTCACTACTCCTCAAAAACAAAACATATCACACACACCAGCACAACAAGATCTTCAAAGCGAAACACCTTGAAATACATACCATCACAAAATGCAAACATACACCCACCTTTCCAACCACACAAAGGAACAAACTCCAATGCCAAGCTTTCTCTCCTCCACCATACCTAACACAGATACAGCAACACAGCAACTCTCTTCTAACCGCCTCTCATCCATTGGACAATTTAGAACCTTACTACATGACCCACATGCTGCACCACCACCCCTGACTCATACACCTTCCACCAAAAACACACGCAAACAGCATATGCGACGTGCCACACCTCACAACTTTGCTTCCCCATGTCTACTGCACAACAATGTTACACCACAAAAACAACATAGCACACCAACTCACTCTCAAACCCCATCTCCACCACATACACACGCAGACCCATCAAAATGCCTTCTTAGCATGCTGGATGAGGAACATGATACAGAACAGCTACACAATTGCTATCCTAATACAGCTAATACCAGCACTAAGACACACACCTGCTACAAACACACAAAATACAGTTCACTCTACTACGAAACAAAGTCTCACTATCACCAAAGGCCATTTTCTAAACTGTCTACTAATAAATGCACGATCCCTCTCTAAAAACAAACATCACATCTACGACCTTCTCACAGATGCAAAACCAGACATACTATTCATAACTGAATCATGGTTGGGAGATGATATGGTTCCAGTCCTGCATGAAGCCATTCCTCTAGGCTATCAAATGATCACCCAAAATTGTATACGCAAAAAAGGAGGTGGTCTAGCTGTTGGGTTCAGGCAAACATTACATATCACTAAAGTTGATAACATCTCCATAAAGAATTGTGCGGCTCTTCTAACAAGATGCAATACTACACCGTCTTCATCCTGTAACTTCCTGCTCCTTTACAGACCTCCACCTAGCAAGGCGACATTCCCAGACGCACTTCTAGACACAGTTTCTAACCTGATAACAATACACTCCAACTTATGCATTCTGGGTGACCTCAACATTTGGTTTGACAAACCCAATATGACCCATCCAAAAACAATAATTACTGGCCTAGAGGCACTGAACCTGCATCAGATTGTCCACAAACCCACACACATCGCTGGACATATCCTAGATGTCATTTTTGCTAATACTGAACTAGTTACCTTTCAAACTATAACTCCAGTCACGTGGTCAGATAATCACTCGCTTGCTTTCCAACATAAAACAACACTAAGGGACTCACCTGAAACTAGCTTACATCCATCCACCTATCAGCCATGGAACCGACTCAATTTGGAACACCTAGAAACACAACTAACATCAACTACAAATCTGGAAACAATAACTTTGGTTAAAAATCTATATAAGTGGCAACAGGAAGCTTTTGACATCCTGATACCACTCAAAACCAAACAACAGCACAAAAGAAAAAAACATGCCTTGGAGAAACTTACAATAAGAGACATAAAATAACAAATTAGAAAGCAGCAGCGTACCTGGCTCAAAACAAACGCCAAACAAGACAAACTTCACCTACAAAAAATTAACAGATTATACAAGTCAGCTTTCAAAAAAGCTAAGAAAAGGTACTATTCAGACAGAATTCAAAATGCTAAATGCGCAAATAAAGAATTCTTTATAATACTCAATGAATTTCGCAAATCAAATTGCCAAGAAGGAACTCATCCTGTTACTCAGGATTTTACAGACATACTGGCAAATCATTACACAGACAAAGCGGACACATTGGACTCATACTTAGAACAGAAACAAAGCACCAGCACTAACCCCTGTACAAAACAACAATCCAAGAATACTCTAACCCAGCCTCTCTGTTCCTTCCGACACATCTCACACAATGAATTTATGGACCTGGTCAAAGCAAGCAGGCCTGCCGGCAGCCCTTCTGACCCCTGTCCACCACAAACTTTCAAGACAATTCTTTTAACAACCTCTGCTGCCACTCCAGTACGAAGAATCATCAACGATTCCTTAACTACCTGAATATTTCCAGAAGAACTCAAAAAATCACACATCCGCCCTTTACTGAAGAAAACAAACTTGGACCCGCTGAACCCTGACAACTACAGACCCATTACAAATGGACCTTTCCTGGGCAAACTAATAGAAAGAGCAGCGTTCGCCCAGATGTCACAATTCATTGAAGAGAATGACATACTCTCAGACTTCTTTCCAAACAGGATTCCGTCCGGGAAGAGGCACTGAATTTGCCCTCCTCGCCATCTGGGATGACCTGAAGAATACAGTTGACCGCAGTGGGGTTGCTGCACTACTCCTCTTGGACCTCTCAGTTGCTTTGACACGGTTGACCATGACACTCTGAAACAAAGACTCTATGAAGCCAGCATAGAGGGAACTGCTCTAGATTGGATCATGTCCTACCTTCGAAACAGAACTAATGTTATCCATACCCCACCTTTCTCGTCCAAACCATACTCCACAAAAGCGGGGGTCCCTCAAGGTTCTATCATCTCGCCCATGCTTTTCAACATCTACATGAAGTCATTTCCGGTACTGATCAATCAATTTCACCTCACGTGCTATAACTATGCAGATGACACGTAAATACTCCTTCAATTGGAATGCCCCAAAGACATTAAAAAATGCCCAATTTTCAGTTGTCTCAGAGCCGTGGAAATACTCACGTGTGGCGATTGGAAACATTACGACCCGCTTGCCGCCTGGCCTGGTGTACTGGGATTACCACCTAAATTATCGAAGGAAGTAAGAAACCTCGGAATAATCATGGACTCCAAGCGGTCGATGAATGCCCGAGTGTCACTATATAAACGCTGCAACGAATTTTCCCACATTTGGGATTTCCACACAAGGTCCAAGCTACCATCTCCCTTGTTCTGTCCATACTCGATTTCGCCAATAGCCTCTATCATGGATCACCTTTAACGACCATGAAAAGACTACAACGGATTCAGAACTCGACTGCCAGACTACTCTTGCATATCAAACCGCGAGACCAGATCTCACCTGCCTTGAAAGCCCTGCATTGGTTACCAGTTGCCAGAAGATCCACGTTCAAGCTACTTTGTATCACCCACAAAGCAATACATGGGATGGGACCGCTCTTCATCAGGAATAAAATCACCAAACACATTCAGCAAAGGAACCTACGCTCTAAAGGGGCATCTTGCCTCAAAATCCCAAGATACAAGAAAAAAAACATGGGTGGCACATCCTTCTCTGTTCAAGCAGCCAACCACCTTATCTTCAGAAAACTACTCAAGAATTGGCTCTTCCCCACATAAGCACCTTACGCAAACAGAAATTTACAGCATATTCCTCTGTATATAAGCATTTATTTTCACTATAGATATATACCTATCTTTGTGTATTGCTTTGTATAAACATGTAGAATAATTATGTTGTTGTAAATAAATAAATAAAAAAAATTAAAAATCCTCTTTGGTCTACATGTACTTACTTCCATTGTGCATCTATGTACCTTCCATGTACTTGGATCTGTGTGTCGATTACCTTTCTCCTGAAAAAGCACATCCAATGCACTACTGTATTTCTCATCCTGGACCTCTATCAATATCTTTAATCTATATATACTCACCTCCTTTATGCATCTATATACTTTCAATGTACTTATGGATCTATATATTTATCACTTTCTTCTAATTTAGCATTTCAAATGCACTACCCTATTTCTAAGCCTATACTTCTCTCAATATATCCTCTGGCCCAACCTTCTGACTCATCTCAAACTTCTTTCTACTACTCTTTCCAATGCACTACCCTATCTCTCACCCTATACATCTATCAATATATCCCCACATAAGCACCATACGCAAACAGAAATTTACAGCATATTCCTCTGTATATAAGCATTTATTTTCATATAGATATGTACCTATCTTTGTGTATTGCTTTGTATAAACATGTAGAATGATTATGTTGTTGTAAATAAATAAATACAAAAAAATCATATTTGGTCTACATGTACTTACTTCCAATGTGCATCTATGTACCTTCCATGTACTTGGATCTGTGTGCTGTTACCTTTCTCCTGAAAAAGCATATCCAATGCACTACCCTATTTCTCATACTGTACCTCGATCAATATCTTTAATCTATATATACTTACCTCCTTTATGCATCTATATACTTTCAATGTACTTATGGATCTATATATTTATCACGTTCTTCGAATTTAGCATTTCAAATGCACTACCCTATTTCTAAGCCTATACTTCTCTCAATATATCCTCTGGCCCAACCTTCTGACTCATCTCAAACTTCTTTCTACTACTCTTTCCAATGCACTACCCTATCTCTCACCCTATACATCTATCAATATATCCTCTACAACCACTCTCTCTTTTATCCCAACCCCCATACCATTACTATGATCCCAAAATAACCCTTTCTAGACTCTCTCCTACTCTACCCCTCCTTGCATCATCTGACACCTATTTTCCTATACCGATCCCCCAAAACAAACCTTTATAAACTCTCTCCTCTGACTCTTCCCCTCAAAAACCCCTTTTTACTCATCCAAAAGCCTCCTCCTACTGCAATGACCTAAAAAACAATAAAAAAAATCTCACACTTCTGTCCCTTCACAATCCTTTTCAATCAAAATAATAGATTAACATGTTCACTTCTCAATTTCCATATTCCACTATAGTAATTCCCCACTGATCCTTTATGTGTTCCAGAGTAGCGTGCTACTCGCCAATGAAGCGTTTCAACACCCCATCAGGGTTACCAGCGCTATATAAATGCAAACCTTTTTCCCTTTTCTACCCCTCCCCAACCCTTCTCAATCCAAATAACTGACTAACATATCCACCACTCAAATTACTTTCATGTTTTGCCATATTAGTTCAACAGTAATCCTTATGGGTTCCAGAGTAGCGTGCTACTCGCCAAAAAAGCGCTTCAAAACCCCATCGAGGGGTAGCAAGCGCTATATAAATACAAACCTCTTTATCTCTTCTATCCCGCAACCTACCCTTCTCTATCCAAATAACTGAATAACATATCCACCACTCAAATTACTTCATACTTCACTATACTAATTTTTAAGACTAATCCTTTATGGGTTCCGGAGTAGCGTCCTACTCGAGAGAAAAGCGCTTCAATACCCATCAGGGGTAACAGGTGCTACATGAATGCAAACCTTTCTTCCCTTTTATCCCTCCGTTACCCTTTTCACTCCAAATAACTGACTAATATCCACCACTCAAATTACTTTCATATTTCACCATACTAATTCAGCACTAATCCTTTATGGGTTTCTGGAGTAGCGTGCTTCAATACCCCATCAGGAGTAACAAGCGCTATATACATACAAACTTTTTTTTTTCCCTCTTCTATCCTTCTGCTATCTTTCCGAATCCAAATAACTGACTAACCTATCCACCACTTAAAATTTACCTGCATGTTTCACTATACTAATTCAACACTAATCCTCTATGGGTCCCGGAGTAGCGTGCTACTCTCCGAAAAAGTGCTTTGACGCCTCGTCAGGGGTAGTAAGCGCTATATAAATGCAAATACAATACAATACAATACTTATGCTGAGTTACTACCATCCACCTCACTACCCCGTAACATATGGGAGCCGCTGCAAAGATATCTGCTAGAACAGGACAGCGATGCGGTGGACAAGGACACCCTCTAGGACCTGTAGAGCCGCAGGCACAGCTGACACGGCATGGTATGGACGGAGGGAGACTGGGGGGGGGGCATGGAGGGTGCACTCGCAGGGAACAATGGATGATACATGTGACAGATATATGCTGAAAATGTGCAAAGCAAATATGAGTCTATGGCCCATAAACTGCTGTAACTAAGACAAAATGGCCTGCAAATCAGGACACATTTATGGACAACATTATATATCAGTGCGTGCAATCAACTGTTGTTTGATTGTTCTATGCTGAAAGTCTCATTTAAAAAAATGCCTGTTCCTCGATTCCTATTGCTTCCTTTGCTGTCTCTGAGGCCAGGGGGCGCAAAGGAAGTGTAAGGGGCAAGCTAGGGGTAGCAGCTTCAACCCATGGCCACCCCTAAATGACTTCCATGCTGTACATACTGAATGGCAAGATTAATAACATGATTAGCACTGACTACGTGCATGCTATTGTAAAGATTCTCCAAGACGTGCAATCACCTGCATGAGGAGTTACTGCAGGTTTGCACTAAGGAGTGAGGCGTACACGATTTTGCAGTTGTTATCAGGATCTCAACTCCAGCCCATAACTCACCCGCTGCACCGACTCAGAGGGAAGATGACACTCGAAGGCAAGTGATAGTGTTTCATGACATGCCTGCTGCCACTGTGAGCAACTTTAAAGGTGTTTTTTTTTTTTGGGGTGGGGGGGGGGGGGCTCACCTCACGTTAAACAATTGGGGTGCGCGAGCATTCAGACGCGCGAGACTGTGCCGCTGTCCATTGGCATTGGAATGTGAAGCACGTTACCAAGGCTGGCGCATGTATGGTGTGTGAGCAGGGAGAAGCGTAGCCGTTATCTATCCTACGGTTCACTGCTGCCATGGTTTCCTATTACAAAAGAAGGAATAAACCACATTAAAAAAAATTTGTCTCAATGTAGAGTATAAACGCCAGCCAAAGTTGATAAGTAGAAGTATTTATTCTTAATACCAACACGGGGTCCAGGGGAACGCCCTGGACGCAGAACAGCGTATGGAGGGCAGGGTGATCAGCTGTCAACTGTCAACGGCAGCTGACGGCTGGTGACCTCACCAACAGTACGGGTGCCCAGAGGTGACACCCAAGTGCACGCGAACTACAGTGTCCGCGCAGGGACATAGCTAAACACAACACTCAATCACAGACCCTGTAAAATTACATTTTTTTAAGAACCAGGTTCTTTCTCTGATTTTGATTGGCCCACAACGTATACTACGGCTATAACGTTATCTGCGTCAATACATATCTTTCAATTACATGTTTTTAGTATTTTCAGAATAAAATAGGAAAACAAATTTTCAAACAAATCAAACCCATAGCGAAAAAGCAGCACATCCCTGATGGTAAAAATCTGTATCCCGTCTTCATTTTATCATCTCATATTATCACAAAGTTTCCCTTTCATACTTCAAACAAACCAGCACATTTTTGGTAGATGCAGGAACAAGGAGGCAAAATCGCTCCTCCCTCAAATTCACAGCGCTGTTGGATGGTAAGCATTACACCATATAATGGTATGCTCGATTTCATACATTTCAGCATAAATACAATGGCCCTCACTCACAAAACGATATGTCCACCTGAGTCTGACACGCATAAACAGCAATTTTTCGAGTCAGTAACTTTCATTCTCTGGGTGGGAAGTAGGTTATTCAGGTCCATGTACACGTTTGTAGGTGTTCCAAAAGCACCGTGTGATTCCTCGCACACTGGAAAAAGTTAAGATATTTATTCATGCTAGAAAAAGGAGTACATCCATCCAGGTCACTGGTGAGGCGAGGAACAGTGGTCAAAAGTGGTGGGGATGCAGAGCAATTTCTTCCTCAGTTTCTCCACAGAGTAAATGTCTTGGACGTGAAGAAAAAACAAACAAGCATTTGCAATGCAATAGGTCTCGCATTTACGCGAGTTTAAGCTATTGGCATTGTAAATGACACTGCCTTTTATTTAAGTTTTAAAAAAGAAAACAAAAATAAAAGGCATTGGTATTTGTAATGTGAATAGCTCAAACTTGCGTAAATGCGAGACCTATTGCATTGCAAATTCTTGTTCTGCAAATGTAGAGGGGAGTAGAATTACGTGGTGTCAAGTAGAGTGGAAATATGCAGAGTGAAATTATGATGTGTGGGGTGAAATTATGTGGCATGAAAGTATGTTGAGTGGCTTGGAACTGTGTGGCATGGAGCTGAATTGTGAGATGTGGAATTGATTGGCGTGGTGTGGCATAGACTTCAATTGTATGGAAATTAATTATGTTACCTGGAGTTAAATTATGTGGCATGGTGTGGAATTAAGGGATGTGGTGTGGAATTAGTTGGCATGGCGTGGAGTAGGATTATATGGTGTGGAATTGTGTGGAGTGGAATTGTGTGGCATGGAATTGTGTGGCATGGAATTGTGTTGAGAGGAATGGAAGTATGTTTCATGGAATGGAGTGGAAATATGTGGCATGGAATGAAATTATGTGGTGGAGTTGAATTATGTGCCGCTTAGTGGAATTATGTTATTGAGTGGATTCATTAATAGTGGAGTGGAATTATGTGGCATGGATTTACGTGCCATGGAGTGGAATTATGTGGTATGGCATGGAATTAATTGGTGTGGATTTGTGTGGTGTGTCCTAGAATTGTGGGGTGTTGAGGGAAATTGTGAGACATGGAATTGTGTGGCGTGGTATGCAATTGTGTGACATGGAGTGCAATTCTGCGGAAAGGAAGTATGGGGGTGGAGTGGAATTATGTGATGTGGTGTGGAATTATGGGGTGTGGTATGGAATTATGTGGCATGGAATTGTGTGCCATGGAATGGAATTATGTGGTGTGGAATTATGAGAAGTGGAGAGCACTTTATGTGGCATGGAATTATGTGGAGTGGAATTATTTTGCATTCACTGAGATAGACATGTTACTGTGTGTCGTGAACTACAATTATGTGATGTGGTGTGCAATTGTGTGTAGAGGAATTCAGTGGGGTGAAGTGGAATTATGTGACATGGTGTGAAATCAAGTGGTGTGGCATAGAATTAGGTGGCAAGGAGTGGAATTATGCTCCGTGGAGTAGAATTATGAGATGTGACATGGAATGGTCTGGCATGGAATTGTGTGGTGTGGAATTGTGTGGTGTGAAATTATGTTGGTTTGGGGAGATTAAATTTAGGTGGTACAGTGTGGTACAATGTGGAATTATGTGGTAAGGAGTGGAATTATGTCTCATGGAGTGGAATTATGTAGCATGATGTGGAGTCATGTGATGTTGCATGGAGTGAAATTATGTGGCATGGAGTTGAATTGTGTGGCATGGAATTGTGGGGTGTTGACTAGTGGAATTATGTGGTGTAGAGGAGAATTAGGTGGCGTGAAATTATGTGGAGAAGAATTGTGTTGCCTGGAATTGTTTGGCATGGTATTGTGCGGCATTGAGAGGATTGGAATTATGCGATATGGAGTGGAATTATGTGGCTTGGATTGGAAATATGAGGGTGGAGTGCAATTAGGTGCATGGAGTTGAATTGTGTGGTGCAGAATTGTGTTGCATGGAGTGTAATTGTGTTGACTGGAGTGGAATTGTGCAACGTGGAATTGTGTGGCGTGAAATGCAATTGTGTGATGTGGAGTGCAATTGGGTGACATGGAGTGTCACTGAGTGGAGTGGAAATCATATAGCATGGAGTGGAATTATGTGACATGGTAATGAATTGTGTGGTGTTGAGTGGAATTCCGTGCCGTGGAATTATGTGGCATGGAGCCGAATTATGTTGATTTGAATTGTGTGGCATGGTATTACATGCCATGGATTGGATTTAAGTGGCGCAGAATTATTTGGCATGGAATTGTGTGGCATGGAATTGTGTGGTGTGAAATTGTATGGCGTGCAATTGTGTGCCATGGAGTGAAATTTTGAGACATGGAATTGTGAGGAGTGCCACTGTGTGACATGGAGTGCAATTGTGTGGAGTGGGATTAAGTGATGTGGAGTGGAATTATGTGACGTGGTGTGGAATTATGTGGTGTGGAGTGAAAGTGTGTGGCATATAGTAGAATTATGTGGCATGGATTTATGTGATGTGCAATTGTGTCGCATGTCAAGGAATTGTGTTGAGTTGAGTGGAAATATGTTGAGCTGAATTATGTGGCACGAAAGGGAAGAGGCATTATGTGACACAGAGTGGAATTATGTTGTAGGGAGTGAAATTATGTGGCATAGTATGTGGCATGATGTGGAATTATATGTTGTGCACTGAAGTGGAATTATGTGTTATGGAGTAGAATTATGTGGCATGGAATTGTGTGAGTGGAAATTTGTGGCATGAGTGGAATTATGAGATGTGGAATTGTGTGGCATGAAACTGCGAGGCCTTGAGTGGTGTGGAATTGTGTGGCATGGTGTGAAATGATGTGGTATGGAGTGGATTGAAAATAGGTGGAGTGGAATTATGTGACTTGGAGGGGTAATATATGGCATGAAATTATGTGGTGTGGAGTTGAATTACGTTGCGTGGAACTTGGTTGCGTGGGATTCTGTGGCGTGGAGTCGAATTGTGAGACATGAAATTGTGCAGCATGGAGAGCAATTGTGTGGCATGAAGGGCAGATGTGTAACTTGGAGTGCAATTGTGTGATGTGGAATGCCATTGTGTGGAGTGTAGTCATGTAGTGAGGAGTGGAATTATGTTACACTATTGAATTATGTGGTGTTCTGTCAAATTATGTGGCATGATGTGGAGTGGCATTATGTGGTGTGGAGTATAATTATGTGACATAGAATTGTGTAGCATGGCGTGGAATTGTGTTGCATTGAGTGGTGTAAAATTATGTGGCATATAATAAAGCGTAATTATGTATAGAGGATTTGAATTATGTGGCATGGAGTGGAGTGGAATAATGTGGCATTCAGTGAAGTTCTGTGGCATGCAAGGGAATTATGTGGCATGGAGTGGAGTCGAATTATGTGCAGTGGAGTGAAATTGGGATGCGTAGAGTGAAATCATGTGGCGTGGAACTGTGAGACATGGTATTGTGTGGTGTATAATTTTTGGGCGTGTAGTGGAACTGTGTGTTGTGGTGTGGAATTGTGTGGTGTGGATTTGTGTAGCGTGGAATTGTGTGGCATGTAATTGTGGGATGTGGAATTGAGTGGTGTGGAATTGTAAGGCATGGAATGGCATGGAGTAGAATTGTGTGAGATGGAGCAATAAATATAGGTAGTCAAATCAAACTGCAGATGGTGAAAATACGAGTGTTTGTTTATAAAGAAAACGTGTTGGTGGAATGTGGCTTCGACACTGAAACTAAAGGGAGCGCCATGTGTTGTGTGAAATATACTTCAATAAAGGTATCCTGGCTATTACAAATAAGAAGAGAGGAATATATTCAAACTCGCGCCTCCAAGGGGTCCCTCAGTGCAGCCCAACACCCCTTCCCTTTCCCCTCCTCCACCCTTCCTCCCTCGAGGTCATTTGCTGAAACAGCAAGTTAGGAATGTGTCACAAACACCCGTTAACCACCCCGGTAATGGCAGATCCAAAATGTGAGGCTGTATTTATTTATTTTTTTATCAATTGCTGGTAGTTCAGCAGCTGTAAATTCGAATGCATCTGAAGGCAAGGGTGCTGTAAATGTCTGCATTTGCAAAGAATGTTTTGATGTTCCTAATTAGTCTTTCCCAACTTTTAAGAAGCACAGGCCTGCAACTGCGAAAAGACAGGGAAGTCATTCATAAAGAAGCAGGGATTAAATGTCCCCAGCATTTAGCAAAACAATGCTACAAGCTCCGCGTCGGGTGATACTCACAGCTGACGCGGAGAAAGCAGATGGCATAGAGCAGCTGTCTCAGAGACATCCTGTATGCAAGGTAACAGGGTCATTGATTGTTTACAGATATACATAAAAATAGCAATCTCTCCTTTGTATTGTGTATTGAATATATTCCTCACAGCAGACAAATAATTGTAGTGTGATAAAAATTGCGGTTGCTTTGTACTCGCCGATATTATTAACATTCAAAAATAATTCTGCCCATACTTTTGTTTACCTTCCTAAATTATCCCTATTGCGTCTAAGCGCTGGCACGGTCGGCTGACCCGTTTGTGAGGTTAAAGCAACACATACCTAAATAAATTTCCAATAAAAATACATAAATCCTAAAACCTGTCACCCCTGTTAGTGCTATACGGAGTCGGAGTCCCAGCAAAAAGAAAACAGTGTTCAAAGTTCACGTCGGGGGAGAGAGCGGCTGTGAAAGTGAAAGTGATCGCGATCGCGATTACGATCGCGTGCAACGGAGGGCGCGCGTGCACGTTCACGTGCACTGTAGCTTTAGGCCAGGCAGCACTTTAAAAAAGCCTGTTTACAAAATGTCTCGGCCAGATCAGCGCAAGCGCTGAATCAGGCGAGACCTAAAAACATTTGCAAGTACAATTGCAATTGCTGAGCTCATGTTTTTTGCTGGTGCAAATAGGCATGTATATAGTTTCACAAGGGAATGAGAAAACCACAGAACGCTTGCAGAGGTATGCTTGGAAAGTTTCAGTTGGTGCGGGTCCACAAATTGTATAAAATGGGGGGGGGGGGGGAATATTCCATTCCGTTGTTGGAACTGGCGGAATTTTGGTGACTCCAAGTTATTTGTGTAATGGGGAGCTCTGGGCAAATTTCATCGATCGCGGCCTGGCAGAATCGTTTCTCCTGAGCACGCCAAAACAGTACGTTGGCGAAGGAGATTTGGCACCCCTAGCGTGATGTTCGATGCTAGGAGGACATCCAGCGAGATTTTTCCAGCTCGGGCAGCCACGACCAATCGTGGACAGAAGGCTGCGTTTGAGAAGAAAATCTAATTGAGAAGCAGCAAAATCAACTTGAATAGCTGTGCCCTCTGGCGTACCGCGTGCTGCCATTCGCGCTTATTTTTCAGCACAGAATGCGCTCCTGGTGCTAAATCAGCGTACGAGCAGCTTGGCGTGCTTATTTCTGCCTGTTGGCGAAACTCTGCAGAATCTCAAGGAGTTATTTGTAACTCCGTAAAATTTAGTGAAGTCAAATCCCGTGAGTTCCGCCTACCCCTAGTGTAAATCAGTGAATAATACCAAACAAAAAAGTATAAATAGGCCTATTAAAATTGAAGTGTTACTCATTAAAAGGATAAAGAGGTAATACTCAGTGGAAGAGAGTGCATGATCACGGGCTGGATGCATGTATTCTCTTACTTTTAGATACGGTCTTTTAGAAATATCATATCCAAAGCCATTTACATAGTCAGTGGTTATCCTAAAATTATAGCATTATACTTGCCCTTGTCATCAAGCAAAGGACGCACTATCCATAAACTCCTACGGTATGCCACACACAGGTCTTAACTCATAACATCTAGTTCTTCAGTATACCACAAAGTAGTTCAAACATAAATGATTATGTTGGCAGTCTGGATTATTCATATATTTTGTTTTTATTTCTTCGAGTCTTTGAGTTGATAATAAAACAGTATTTATTTCCTTGTGCAATGTCAATGCATTTAGAAGCTGCTTAGACATGTATTTGACTCTTAGGTTGTCTCTGATTGTACATTTCTTAATTTTTAGCAAGTGGCCAAAGTTGCTTTTCATTTTAGTGCCTTATGGTGATCAAATATGTTGAGCTGACAGTGAATTCTTTTATACAGTTTTACAATCCCATTTCCTTTCAGCTTTGCTGGGCAGTTGGTGGGACTTCAGTAGACCACACAATAGTGAAGTAGCCAAATCAACCTTATAAGGGATGTTGCAACTTGTTCTTTGGTTCACTATGGTGCAAGGGTGCCTGCGTTGGTGCTAAGCAACTTAATTTAGCACCAGTGCTAGGGGAAATGCAGGGGTGTACCGTATCTTTGTAAATAATGTGCATCCCTCCATTTACGGAATGGCGTTAGCGAGTTTTGTTTAACGCTGCACTACGTCAGTCAGTTGTGCATATGTCCCATCATTTGTTAAGGATATACTCACAGCTGAAACATGTTTTAGAAGCCTTAAAGATACCTCAGTAAGACTGCTTTAATAAATGTACCTTCTTCTATTTAAAAACAAAAAATCCATATCTGATTTTATATTATCCACTAGATATATTATTCATTTCTTAGATATGCTATTTCCCAGATATATGGTGTTCTTAGATAACTAAGGTCCCCATTACGAGACTCTCAAGATCTGGTATTACAGTTACCAGCCTCACTTATATTGGAAGCTTTGCTGCAAACCTAGATATGAGGTAATACTTACCCAGGGACTCCCGTTGCTCAAAAAAGTCAAAATCAATGGGAAACTACAGAAGATAGTGAGGATTAAGAGGGGCAATTAAACACAGAATTACTGATTTCCTCAGTAGTCCCTATTCCTTGGTAGAACCTCATGGTTCCACTTGTAATCCCTAGTAATCCCACACCCCCAGAGTAAATTGCACCCATAGTATCATTAAATCCAGGGGTGCATAATTACTACCTCCAATACAAGGCCATTCCTAAGGAGAGCCTTGGTAATAATGCTTACAGGACAATTTGACAACACAGTCAACCAAAAGAGGTGAGGAATTGCCTTTTTGTGTCATCTCAATCTTAAAAGTGCAAACTTTAGTTGTTTCGAAAATGAAAGTACCAGGACATTAGAACTTGGTTTATAATAAAGCAAGTTCAACAGATGGTTCCATGACAAAATATCAAATACAAAAATATCAACACATCGAAACATTGTCAGAAAAATATTGTTGGCAAAAATATCATCTTCCTATACTTATAATAGAAAGGAGAAAATTATCGTAACAAAAATGCCATGGATGAGAATATCATCAAAAAAAGGTAAGGATTTACCTAACTGAAAGATAATATTTTTTAAATGCTATTATAGTTAAACATGCAATCAAAATTACAAACTTTTGTTCAATTTTATATCTGTATATATATTCACTCAAAAAAACAAACATCAAAGTAATCTTGTAGTTAGGTGAAACAGTAACGTTTTGAACTAAAAAAAATGACAGAAATGTACTAGATATAATTAGCAGAGCCAACTATATTTACACCACTGCCATGCACTGCTTATGACCTCACATATTACAATGATCATGACATCTTCTATAACATAATGTATGAGATCACTGATGACAGCCCAAATGAGCCGAATGTTGTCCCATGAACCCAATCCCCCGGGGACTTAACTTATTTCAAAGTGGAGGGGGCCACATGGCTCCACTCCCCAATCTTATTTTGGCCCGAGGGACCCCATCCTCGGGGCCCGCATCAATTAAAGGTGGGTGACCAAGTGCCCACCCACCAAGCACATGTTGGGAGCCTCTTGGGGAGCCCAGGGCTCCCACATCCCCAGCCTGCCCCCTGTATGGTGCGGTATCCAGCATTGTTCCTACCCGGAGGGAGGGGCTATTATGCTGCTTCCATTGGATGCAACCAATCCATTGATCTGTCTCCCTTTCCGCATCAGTGTCAGCAACAAATCTCAAGTCTGCATTTTTATAGCTCCCACCTGCTGAGAGCCGACTTAGGTGCCAATTCCGATCCGGTAAAAACCGGGTACGAACCGTCGGACGGAGCCTTTTCTCCGTCCGACTCGTACCCGGTGCGAAATCCATCCGAAAATGCAAGTACGATTCATACGGAAACACCATTTCCGTACGATTCGAACAAAACACCGACCGAACAGAAACTAAACACAATTCCGATCCTGAAAGGAGCCGACGTGACGTCGGTACGCATCCAGCCTACGTTTCACGAACCAGGAAGTACGATTCGAACCGACGTCATCCCGGACGGAAAATATTTACCGGCTGCCAAAAACTGCCGGGAAATCAGGACGACACACGCAAGGAGCAGCTGGACGCGACGAACAGACATGGACCCGAACCTACGTGCCATCCCTGCCCTCCTAGCAGTCCACCTGGCGTACAGGAACCGACGCAGACGCCGCAGAAGGTCAGCACAACAACCAGGGGCAAAGGGGGGGGCAGGGGCAGGACACACAACACCAACACATGGTACCAAATCACACATGGCCTGGACATACCTGACCATCAGGGCCTGGTCACTTCCAGGGGGTGGGGGCAAGGCCAGCAACGCAAGCGTCCGCCACAACGGAAGTGGATGGTCACGCGAACCGGTACGTACCCTACCCAGGCCGCAAGAGCGTGGGTACGGAACGTACCACGCGTCCCCCTACGTCACTCCAACAATAGCGGTACGGCCCGTACCCACGTCAGAAAGGCCTTGGTACAGCTCGTACCAGCATTGCTGGGGTCATGTAGGGGTACGCGTGGTACGACCCGTAGCCACGCCCCCAAGGCCTGTGTACGGTGCGGACCCCACGGCCCGCAACAATGGTGGGACGCACCGTACCCACACACCAAAGGCATGGGTACGGCCCGTACCCAGGCACGCAGAGCGTGGGCAGGGGTATGTACGGACCGTACCCCCACCCGTGGAAGTACGGCCCGTACCCCCACCCGTGCATGTACGCCCCGAACCCCCACTCGTGTATGTACGCCCCGAACCCCCACCCGTGTATGTACGCCCCGAACCGCCACCCGTGTATGTACGCACCCAAGCGCCACCCGTGTATGTACGCCCCGAACCCCCACCCCACCCTGGTATGTACGCCCCGAACCCCCACCCGTGTATGTACGCACCCAAGCGCCACCCGTGCATGTACGCCCCGAACCCCCACCCCACCCTGGTATGTACGCCCCGAACCCCCAGCCGTGTATGTACGCACCAAACCCCCACCCGTGTATGTACGCACCAAACCACCACACCAGCCGTGTATGTACGCACCAAACCCCCACCCCAGCCGTGTATGTACGCACCGAACCACCACCCGTGTATGTACGCACCGAACCACCACCCGTGTATGTACGCCCCCGAACCCCCACCCCAGCAGAGTATGTACGCCCCGAACCCCCACCCGTGTATGTACGGACCGAACCCCCACCCCAGCCGTGTATGTACGCACCAAACCACCACCCGTGTATGTACGCCCCCTAACCCCCCCCAGCCGTGTATGTACGCACCGAACCACCAGCCGTGTATGTACGCACCAAACCCCCACCCGTGTATGTACGCACCTAACACACACCCCAGCAGAGTATGTACGCCCCGAACCCCCACCCGTGTATGTACGGACCGAACCCCCACCCCAGCAGAGTATGTACGCCCCGAACCCCCACCCGTGTATGTACGGACCGAACCCCCACCCCAGCCGTGTATGTACGCACCAAACCACCACCCGTGTATGTACGCACCAAACGCCCACCCGTGTATGTACGCACCAAACCACCACACCAGCCGTGTATGTACGCACCAAACCCCCACCCCAGCCGTGTATGTACGCACCGAACCACCACCCGTGTATGTACGCACCAAACACCCACCCGTGTATGTACGCACCTAACACCCACCCCAGCAGAGTATGTACGCCCCGAACCCCCACCCGTGTATGTACGGACCGAACCCCCACCCCAGCAGAGTATGTACGCCCCGAACCCCCACCCGTGTATGTACGGACCGAACCCCCACCCCAGCCGTGTATGTACGCACCAAACCACCACCCGTGTATGTACGCCCCCGAACCCCCCCCCAGCCGTGTATGTACGCACCGAACCACCAGCCGTGTATGTACGCACCAAACCCCCACCCCAGCCGTGTATGTACGCACCGAACCACCAGCCGTGTATGTACGCACCAAACCCCCACCCCAGCCGTGTATGTACGCACCGAACCACCACCCGTGTATGTACGCACCGAACCACCACCCGTGTATGTACGCCCCCGAACCCCCCCCAGCCGTGTATGTACGCACCAAACCCCCACCCGTGTATGTACGCACCTAACACCCACCCCAGCCGTGTATGTACGCACCGAACCACCACCCGTGTATGTACGGACCGAACCCCCACCCCAGCAGAGTATGTACGCCCCGAACCCCCACCCGTGTATGTACGGACCGAACCCCCACCCCAGCCGTGTATGTACGCACCAAACCACCACCCGTGTATGTACGCACCAAACCACCACCCCAGCCGTGTATGTACGCACCAAACCACCACCCGTGTATGTACGCACCAAACGCCCACCCGTGTATGTACGCACCAAACCACCACACCAGCCGTGTATGTACGCACCAAACCCCCACCCCAGCCGTGTATGTACGCACCGAACCACCACCCGTGTATGTACGCACCGAACCCCCCCCCAGCCGTGTATGTACGCACCGAACCACCACCCGTGTATGTACGGACCGAACCCCCCCCCAGCCGTGTATGTACGCACCGAACCACCAGCCGTGTATGTACGCACCAAACCCCCACCCGTGTATGTACGCACCTAACACCCACCCCAGCCGTGTATGTACGCACCAAACCCCCACCCGTGTATGTACGCACCTAACACCCACCCCAGCCGTGTATGTACGCACCGAACCACCACCCGTGTATGTACGGACCGAACCCCCACCCCAGCAGAGTATGTACGCCCCGAACCCCCACCCGTGTATGTACGGACCGAACCCCCACCCCAGCCGTGTATGTACGCACCAAACCCCCACCCGTGTATGTACGCACCAAACCACCACCCCAGCCGTGTATGTACGCACCAAACCACCACCCGTGTATGTACGCACCAAACGCCCACCCGTGTATGTACGCACCAAACCACCACACCAGCCGTGTATGTACGCACCAAACCCCCACCCCAGCCGTGTATGTACGCACCGAACCACCACCCGTGTATGTACGCACCGAACCCCCACCCCAGCAGAGTATGTACGCCCCGAACCCCCACCCGTGTATGTACGGACCGAACCCCCACCCGTGTATGTACGCACCAAACCACCACACCAGCCGTGTATGTACGCACCAAACCCCCACCCCAGCCGTGTATGTACGCACCGAACCACCACCCGTGTATGTACGCACCGAACCCCCACCCCAGCAGAGTATGTACGCCCCGAACCCCCACCCGTGTATGTACGGACCGAACCCCCACCCGTGTATGTACGCACCAAACCCCCACCCGTGCATGTACGCACCGAACCTGCTATAAGAATGGGGTGTGCAAAACACCCCCAGCAGTGCCCAGACACAGGAGGGGTGGGTGCAGGGTCCTCCCAGCAGTGCCCAGACACAGGAGGGGTGGGTGCAGGGTCCTCCCAGCAGTGCCCAGACACAGGAGGGGTGTGTGCCTATCACTCCCAGCAGTGCCCAGACACAGGAGGGGTGTGTACCTATCACTCCCAGCAGTGCCCAGACATCGGACAATATACCCCATCAACAAGTTCAGTGACCTACAAGGGTGATACCCCAGATGCAGGCGGAGCCATCGCTGAGCCAGCATGGCTATATTGAAAGGCAACCCTCACACATCCAGGAAATGTAGACACAGCACAGCACAGCATTTGGGAGACACCCTGCAGGAAAAATGGCCTGGGCCACAGAGGACGGAACACACCTTGGGACAATGTCACCATACAGTGAGAGCAAACATGACCAAATACCATTTGCAGAGACCTTTGTGATGGCACGCAGATGGCAGGGTACACCCCATGAGCAGCACACTCCAACATTTCACAGACCCCTAACACATTATCACCACCCCAACGCAGGGAGCACCAGCACCAACAGCAAGTCCAGGAAAGCATCAGTGTGCAAAACAAAAAGAAAAGGCTTTATTCAGCAGGAAAATATATCAGAGAAAATGTCCACTATGTACAAGGGCCATGGGCCAGCCCAGCAGCAATGTCCGGGGGGGGGGTACACATCGGGACGTGTGTCCCCTAGCTTGCCTGCACAGTTCACAAGTCCATTTCATCCACAGAAGAGGGGGCATCAGGGGGGAGGGTGGAAACAGGCACCGCAGGGACAGGAGGGGAAAGGGTAGGTGTTGTGGGTGCAGGGAGGGATGAATCTGCCACAGGGGGGGTGCCAGCGCCAAAGGTGGAGGACAGAATGGCGCTGCACACGTCGGCAAGTTCCCCCAGCGACTCCCCCGTACCCAATCCAACCACAGGCCCCAAGGAGGGGGGGGGGGCAAAGGGATGGGTCGCAGCGCCACTGGGGGAGGGTGTGGACAGGGTGGGGGACTCAACTCCCCTGGCCGGGTCCCGCCTCCACCGCTTGCGGGGTGGTGTCATCCTGGGGCTGGGGGGCACACTCGCAGTGGATGATGCTGTCACTGACTGTTGGCCAGGAGAGCTAAGGGGAGTGGATTTGGAGGGAGTGGGTTGTGTGGAATGCGGACTCCCACTGTGGCTGCGTGTTCTACGTTTCCCCCCCGACCCAGTGGGTGTGCCTTCCTCACCCTGTGTGTGCGTGACAGGAGGTGTGCGCTTCGACTTCCCTGGTGGTGTGGTGCCTGTGTCTGTTGGGGTGCGTGCACGCTGACGTCTGGATGTGCGTGGGACAGGCACGGGAGTGGGAATTGTGGATGGGGCAGGGGTAGGGGGTGTTACGCAGCGCTGCAGGAGATCCAGTGCTGCAGTCAGTGTGGAGTCTATGGACCTCAGCAACTGCCGTTGGTCAGACTGCGCAGCCGACATGCCCTCCATGTATGCCTCCATCTGGGTCAGCACCTGGGTGTGGGCATGGAGGACATTTAGCATCGCAGTCTGACCAACCTGCAACTGCCTCAGGATGTCCACAGACTCCGCACTCACCGCAGCAGTGGTGACAGGGGCAGGGGGTGCGGTGCCTGGCAGGAAGGAGACATGTGGGGACCGAGCACGGAGGGAAGGGCCACGAGCATGTGGGAGGCCGGTGATGGAACCTGAGGTGGCGGGGGGATGTGGAGGGCTGCCATCAGCTGGGGGGGCAGACTCCGCCACCTCTGGGAGCTCAGCCTCGGACCCGTCTGCGTCATAGTCTGTGTTGGCAGTCAACAGGTCCTCCGCCTCACTCCCTTCGGCCTCCGTGCCACTCCATGTGCCAGACAGGACAGCACTGCTGGTACTGGTGCTCAATCTCTCCTCCCGGTCCGTGCTAGTGTCTCCTTCCGTGTCCCCCGGCGATGCTGTGGGCAAGGTGAAGAGACAGGAGAAAATCAGACACCTGTACACTTATGTCACATGAGTCAAATATACATAGGTCACATTGCATAGCCTGAAAAGCAACAGGAGTAACACCTACAAAACAATGTACACATGTAGGCCATGGAACACACAGTTTTTCTACCCACCATGCCACTGAGACACAATGGAGATCATGACACAACAGCAAATCACTGCACCTTAAATTTTAGAGAGGAGTCAGCCTCTGGGGACAAATGTGCACAGCACCTGCACCACACTGCGTCGTCAAAAAGGGATGAGCATGAATCATATCCATTTACTCTTGCCGCATGCTGCAAAGGCAATACATGAAACCAGGCCACACATGACAGGGTCACTGCACCTTGAGCGTATGTCCAGTCAAACATCACACACAGGCTAAACCCAGCAAGGAGGATGAAGCTTCTGACATGTAGGCCTTGTACGCACAAACCACCCACACCTGAGACAATCTCATTGAGACGGAGAAAGTATGTACACCTCTTACTCTGGGATGGAAACACATGGCCTCCACTAATTCATGACTGTAAACACACAGCCCCTGGTGGCCATGTCCACACATCATTGACAGGCAAACATCATCAGATTGTCTCAACAACACACACAGGTAATGCCCACTGTGAGTATGCACAAGCAAAATGGGTCCCCCTGTACAGTGGACACATGTAGCAACCTGTAGGTCCTAACAGTTGAGCCCAGGGTACAATGCCACCCTACGCAACCCATGGCAAAGACACAGTGAATGGCCATATTGTTGGATGACGCACATGATACCTAGGAAGAGGTGCCCCAGGGCACAGTAGTGCCCACACTCCTCCATGGTCCAGGATGGACATGACTGCAAATTAAGCAACCGTCCCTGCACTTAGCAGGCCTCCCACTCAGGCACATCATGTCAGAGGGCACACAATTGGACATGCATGCTGGAAGGCTGTACATTTTGGAGACACACCCCTATGTCGTGATTCACAATCAGTGCCAAGTGACATGGACACCACAATGACTGAAATTGGCCATGGCACACGCAAGGTCCCCATACCTGTGGCACATCACCCCCACACATGATGCTGATAGCATAGGGCACCTGCATGAACTGCCTGCATAAATAACCTTGTGCAAGAGTGGCGACAGACCAGGGAACACATTGCAAGGAGGGGAAGGGAGGGAGTGAGAACAGCACTGTGCTACTTTGTGGAGAAGTTGACGCACTGCACAATCAAACCCTGGCAGTGTATCCATGCAACTGCACACTTACATTGGCTGGGGACACACAACTGACACACATGTACCTACCCCCTTCCTGCTGCTGCCTCTCCTGTAGGCGCCTGTCCATATCGGGGAAGACCACCGCCAGCACACGCTTCTGGATGTGGGTCAGACGACGGCGGCCACGGTTCTTACGGCTCTCAGGTGAGTCCCCCAGCAGGAGCCGTGCAATCCTCCTCGTCCAGCACCGGATGTCCTGCCAGCGTTTCCTCACCTGAGACAGGCTCCGCCTCCGACCCTCTGTACCCCTCACGGCACTGACGGCTTCCCTCCAGATCTCCCCCTTGGCAATGGCGCCTACCTGTGAGGATGCAAAAGAGAGAATACATTAATCCACATGAGCAAAGACACAGAGACACACATATAGAACAATCCTCATTATGAACAGGCCATGGTATGCATGCAACTAATTGCACCTTTGTCATAGGGACATTATCCACTGTGGAAGGCCAAATGCACTACGTGCCAGTGGAAGCACACGGGTGGCATGAGGGGTACCACACACTCACTGACCAGGGATCACACTGTGCCTCACAGGCTACACCAGGATTATGTACAGCACCTCACAGCAGTCACCTGCCCCAGCACACTGATGCTACCTCAGCAGAGTACACAGACACACACAGGTACAGGACAATCACATGGCATTGCCAACTGCGGGTACACACCTCACTCTGCCCATGTGCCAGTAGACGGGGGTGTCACAGGTGTGGGGCTGGCTCAGCACGGCATGCACACAGCACTGCTCCCTGCTCACATCCGATGGCCAGGCCATATCCATCCCTCATGCTGCTTGTGTGCAACACTCCCCATATGCACTCACCCACATGACAGGGGACTAACACACACACCAATGTGCAGGGGACGAACACGGCCTTTGGACACTCACAGCACAGGTACACTGAACAAACACACATCCATGGGTACTGACACCTGTCACACTGGGGGGAACACAGGATCACATCAGGACTGTGGAAACAACATCCCCAGGAGGAGTATGCAGGCAGAATGTGGCATGCACCTTGCATTCATTGTCACAGTAGGCACTATGCAAGTGAGGAGTGCACACAGGAAACACAGCATGCTCTGCATGGGTGACATGAGGCCTTCCACACCCTGGGACCCACTCCAAACAACAGTGCATGTCTGTCACACATGGACACAATGCCAGAAGTCACTGTCACACAAAAGGGGCACAGTCTAAGCTAGTGGAGTCTGCACTCACCTGAACCCCTGGTCGACCATACAGGCTCTGGAACTGTGGGAGGATCACATCTATCAGGGCAAGGTTCTCCTCCTGGGTGAATGGCTGTGACCTCTCCACAGTCCTGGACATGGTGCCAGAGGAATCACTATCAGCAGCAGTGGTCATGGATGAATGGATGTGCAGGCAAGTGCTCTCTCATGGGACCTGGCTGCCTTATATATGCCTGGCTGGCCTGTTCATGTATAGGAGTACAGATTGATTGGTCAGTCACATTAGCATCCTACGTTTCATCCAATCCCTTCAAACCTACCCCAGTGTGTGGCTTTGCATGGTTTCAGTTTTGATAATGATGTCAAGTCAACATCCACATTGCAACAATGTAGATTCTTTCAAACTGACTTCTGCTGTGCACCTGGTGCTCAAATTCAAAAATTTAACTCAGTCTCCATGGCAACCATCAGGCATTTAGGCCCTTATACTTGTCCCTCATGTGTCCCCTATGTGTTTTCATACATTTACACACAGGTACGGTGCGTTCCACGCCCTAGGGCACCCCACAAGCAGTGATACCGACCGTACATGCGCTTGTACGGTCCGGATCACAATATGGGCGCTGGCGTATGCGTACGCCACAGTAGTACGGACTGTACACGCGCTTGTACGGTCCGGATCACAATATGGGCGCTGGCGTATGCGTACGCCACAGTAGTACGGACTGTACACGCGCTTGTACGGTCCGGATCACAATATGGGCGCTGGCGTATGCGTACGCCACAGTAGTACGGACTGTACACGCGCTTGTACGGTCCGGATCACAATATGGGCGCTGGCGTATGCGTACGCCACAGTAGTACGGACTGTACACGCGCTTGTACGGTCCGGATCACAATATGGGCGCTGGCGTATGCGTACGCCACAGTAGTACGGACCGTACAAGCGCGTGTACAGTCCGTACTACTGTGGCGTACGCATACGCCAGCGCCCATATTGTGATCCGGACCGTACAAGCGCGTGTACAGTCCGTACTACTGTGGCGTACGCATACGCCAGCGCCCATATTGTGATCCGGACCGTACAAGCGCGTGTACAGTCCGTACTACTGTGGCGTACGCATACGCCAGCGCCCATATTGTGATCCGGACCGTACAAGCGCGTGTACAGTCCGTACTACTGTGGCGTACGCATACGCCAGCGCCCATATTGTGATCCGGACCGTACAAGCGCGTGTACAGTCCGTACTACTGTGGCGTACGCATACGCCAGCGGCAATATTGGGCCAGGGACCCTATACACGCGCTCCGAGCGTATGTACGGTGCGTATAACAACTGTCAGTGGTGACAGGCGGCACACAGACAGGAATGGAGCGGACAGGTATTGCCAAGGGTGGACACCAATGCATTGTCTGTGCAATACCACCTGTGTGTGACACAGGTGTGTCAGGATGTGATGTGGCACTTTACCCCTGAGGTGTGGGCAAAGCACATGTACGATGAGCTGTGTACACATGTCGTGTGTGATGGTGCGCATTGTACCACACATCCCCTGCACTCCTTTGACATGTGTGCATGTCGTACACACTAGTGGAGCCATGAGTCACTTGCATGTCCCAGTCACGGACACCCGCACCTGTCCCCTGATGCCAGGTACACGGAATATTACATATGACACGTGTATGGCTGCGTTGCATGCTGCAACCATGTCATGTGTGTGGCATGTCTTTCCATGATTTTGCTGTAGGTGTGTGATTCAATGTGTCAGCAGTTGCTGCTGCCAACATGTGTCTGTGTGTCGATGGGCATGGCACACTGTTCCGCACACCAGCCCACATATGTGATTTGCCATGAGGTGTGTATGTATCCAACTACACGGAGTATCAACACAAGTACATATCCACATGCTCCCTATGTATGTTCTGTCTCGACATGTACTCCTCAAAGGCAATGTGTGTGGCCTGTCCTATTCCTATGACATGTGACCAGTGCATATCGCATCCAACTACCTGTCTGTACCATACGCATACTACCTCTGCACATGTGTGGATGTCTGTGAATCCTGTGATGCGTGTGCATGTTCACTTACACTGGCCCACAGCTAGTCTCATGCCATGTCATCGTGATCTTGCCCCCCTCCGTTAGTGGCTGTCCCTTGGTAGGAGTGTAACCTGACTGGCGTTCGTGTCCAGGAACTGTGGCACAGACCTGACTCACAACGTGGCATATGTGTATTGGCTGTGTAACATGTGCTCAGTGCATTGACGATGTTGTTGTACAGTGCTCACTCTTAGGTGTTCCTTCCATTTCACTGCAGGGCTCCGCCTCTCCCTCGACGTATGCCAGACATTGCTGCCCTGCATGAACGGGACTGTATACGCCGCTACAGATTCAGCCAACGGTTGATTGATGAGTTGACTGGCCGGCTGGAAGCACAACTCCTCCCGCGCCACAGGTATCCAAGTGCACTGACACCCAAGTTGAAGGTGATGGCAGCCCTACATTTCCTTGCCACGGGTACGTTCCAACATACCATTGCTGATGTCGGGGGCATGTCCCAGACGATGTTCAGCCGTGTTCTGCATGATTTCTTAGAGGCCATGTTGGTTCACCTGGATGAGTACATTAAATTCCCAAATCGTGAGCAGTTGACAGATGTCAAGCGTGAGTTCTATGCCCTGGGAGGGATGCCCCATGTCATTGGGTCCATAGATGGGACACATGTTGCGTTGGTACCACCACAGGCACAGGAGGTGGTGTATAGGAATCGCAAACATTATCACTCCATTAATGCCCTTGTGGTGTGTCTGTCCAACATGGTGATTTCACATGTCTGTGTTCGCTTTCCAGGATCAGCACACGATGCCTTCATCATGAGGCGTAGCAGGGTGCCAGAAATGATGCTGCAGCTGCGGAACGAGCGAGCATGTATTGTTGGTGGGTAGACTCTGGCAGTTCAGTGTTTGGCGTCATCTTCCAATCTCACTGCCTGTGCTGACACACTTCTGTCCATGATGTTTCCTTGTAGGGGACGCTGGCTATCCCAACATGCCATGGCTGATGACGCCTGTCCGCAACCCCAGCACGGCTGCCGAGCACCTCTACAACAACGCACATGGGCGGACCAGGAGAGTCATTGAGAGGACGTTTGGACTTCTGAAGAGCCGATTCCGGTGCCTCCACAAGACCGGCGGAGCACTCCCATATGCCCCGGTGAAGGTGTGCAAGATCATCATCGTCTGCTGCATGCTGCACAACATGGCAGTGGAGGAAGCTGTTCCACTCATACTGGATCAAGATGACCAGGACCATCCACCCGTGGAGGATGAAGGGCTTGGTGACGGGGCAAGTGATGTGGAGGAGGAGGAGGCTGTGGAGGACATGCGGAGTCGGCTCATACGCAACTTCTTTGCTTAGTGGTGAGTTCCAGTGTCTGAGTGTGCACGCATTGGGCCGTGTGTGGCATGTGTTGCAATGTGTGTGTCCATCTGCATGTCTGCCAAGTGAGTCAGTGGTGTGTATTGAAGTGTCACTCAAGTGATGGCGCAATGGAAGGATGTTGTCTGAGGGTCATCATTGTCACCTGTCATGTTAACAACATGATACGTGTTAAGTACATGCTTGCGGATGTGCTCCTTTGTGCTGAATCCTTGTGTGTCTCTCTTCCACAGGTCCATGTGCATGCTGTCTGCTGGTGGCATTGTTGTGCTCCTGCTACTCCTCATGAACACAGCGACATGTGCTGATTCAGCGTCACATGCACGGGCAAGTGTTGAAATCTCCTCAGGGTAAGGGATGCCTCACGTCGTTTTGGGTGTGTGAATTGTTTGTAGTCTGTGTGCACTTCTCCGGTTCATGTGTGTTCCATTTGCATACATGGTGATCCTACATGGGGAACATGACATGGGGCAGGCTTCACCTGGAGCCATGCTCAGACTTGGTGACTGTCATGTGGCAGGGGATTGGGGATTGTGATGAGGCCATCATTGTGTGTAACACTGGCCTCGGAAACATACAGGTTGCACCGGGTTGACATGGTGTGTGATTGCCCCATCAGGGCCTCAATGGTGTATAGCGGCCTCTCCGTGGCAGCAGGGGGTGTTTAGCTGTTATCCGTCACTTGTGTGCCAGGTCAATGGGATGCCAGCATCTGTGTTGCAATGGGGGGTGCCAGTGTTGCTCCCACATGTACATCCACATGACCTGTGTATGTGTTGACAGAGTATCATTGTCATTCCAACACACATGACTAATAAATTTGTCCCTCTGTCTCCAAGGTGCCTCTTCCCTGTCAATGGTGCCCTGTTGCCACTGTGCGTGCCGCAGGTCTGGCATAGTTTTCATAGGTGGTGCATATGTGTCTATGTGTAGAGTGACAAGATGCTAGGGGTTTGTCAGGGAGTGGGAACTGTATTATGCACAAGATGCACAGTTCCATCCACCTCAAGGCAAGAGAGACCATCCCCCAGGGAAACTACAACATCTGTGTAGAATCCTACCCTGCAGTCTACGGACATGTGCCTCACGACTCCCATGGTACTTGTCCATATCCGGAGTGCATCTGCACAGCTCTGCTACTGCGTCGGGCAACCAGGCCACATCAACGTCCTAACGGGATGGGGGGAATGTTTCACAGCCAGCTGCAGGATGACCTTCTAGATCCACGCCCACACTCATGATGCAGCCCACAACCCCAACACAACCATGTGGCACAGTGATCCTAAACTGCATTCTGGCATCTCCATGCATCCAACCTTGGCCTAGCCACCATTCTCAACATCCGCCTGACGCAAGCATGCTGCACATTGTAGGGACACATGTCTAGACATACCTGGGAGCGGCAAGCCAGGTCACTCCACATGATCCCTGACCTCTGCGCATGACTGTTGCTCCCCTGAATGTGTCTGTAGCCACAGTTGTGCGGGAACCACTCAGCTGGTTGGGCCCAGCACAGGTGAGTTTGGTACTCCATGTCTGTATCAGATGAGACATTGGGACCCATGTGTGTCCTGGGCAAGACTGCGACCCCACGGTTTGGATGGTTGGAGTTAATTCTGAGATCAGGCATGCTTTGACTGTACGACACACACATGTATTGTAATAATGTAGAATCACGGCATCATCTTGTAAGTGTGATTAATTTATTTGTGGTGGGGTACGGGTTTGTGGGGATGACAAGAGGTGCACAGCGGGAGTGTAGAATCCAAAGTTCACTGGGGGAGTTGGTATCCTTGTCGTAGCAAAATGTCAGAGTCCATGCCACAGTCTTCGTCAACATAGGTCAGACAGTGACCAGCAAGTCCATGTGGCAGAGAATGTCATGTGCTGCTATTGGGCCAGAGGGCCAGGTGCCAGGCCAGGTGACCTGGGAGATGGTGATGTTCTGCTGACTCTCACAGTCTTTTTCGTGGACGACCCACCTTCCTGCGGGGACCCTCGGAAGCAGTCCGTGACGATGTCTGTGACGCTCCGTCGGATGAATCCTCCTCCTCCTGATCCCTCCCTGTGTCTGGTAATGGCCTTCGCCTGGTGCCACAGGGAGGGTTGCCCATGTTGTCGGCAATCCGACGGAGTACACCGGTCATTTGGGTTTGCACCGCCACGAGCTCAGCCTGTCTATCCTCCATCCTTCCTTGGTGTTGCAGTTGACAGGCATGTTGCTGGGACTGCAGGGTCTTCATCTCCTGGAGGGTCCCCTTGATGTCATTGAGGGTGGACGCAATCTGGTCCATGCCCCTGGTGTCACGCCGGTATGTATCCAGGATGTTGCTGACCTGGGACACTACCGGGTCCTGAGCTGCCTGGTCAGGTTCGCGCCTCCGCCGTCCTCCACTCCCGCCACCCCTGCCCACGTGCACCTGGCCTGCCGTTGTGGGTGCATCGGGTCTCCGGGACCCCTGAGGGATGGCATCTGCGTTGCCGCCTGCCTCCTCCTGGGTGCCCGGAGGACCGTGTCCCTCCTGGGCAGACTGGCTGGGTGGTCGTGTGCGGGCAGGGCTCCTGGACGTCTCCTGGGATGTGGCAGGAATGGGGGTGGTGGTTGGCACAGTTGTACCTGACGCAGGTGCTGCAGGTGGTTGGACACCAGAGGGGCCAGGTTGGTCTGGGTCATCCACGGAGTGGTGAGAGTCATCGCTGGCGGTGGGGTCATCATCCCGCGGAGCCTGGTCCTGTGTGACTTCCCCCCCAGTGTTGGGGGGTGTTCGTCGACGTTGACCTGTGTGTGAGAGAGACAATGTTGACAGTGTCACATGTGGCATCCATGTTGCATGCATTTCTGATTTGGCACTCTTCCTCTGGGTAGTTGGATCTGTCCTGCATTCCTCTCACAGTGCACTTGTGCATGGCTATGTCCCTTGGCCACAGCTGTCAGGGCTTTACGCATGTGTGAGACACAATCTTAGTTGATGCATCTATTTGGGTACACAGTCAGCAGTGTGGTGTGCGGGCGTAGCGAGCCATGCAGAGGCGCCTTACGTGTTGCACTGTACGTGGCCAAATGGTGTTTTGGCAAGGCAATTTGATGTTGCAGGTAGGGGACTGAAGCATTTGTGACAGGGTTCTTACCGACACGGTGGGTGGGTATACTGGGTGTGTGGTTAGGTCTGTGCCTGCAGCACGGATGGACTCGTGCACAGATTGACACATGGACCGGTCTTCATCTACGGAAGGGGGGGTTGAGGCACTGCCAGACCTGGTCTGCATGCACACAGTCCACCGGCTGACGAGTGGACATGGCCACACCACCCAAGGGTGATTTAGTCTCCCTGTGTCTCCCTTCCTCCCTCCCTCTGTCACCCTCCTCCCTCCCTCTGTCGGTCTCCCTCTGTCACCCTACTCCCTCCCTCTGTCTGTCTCCCTGTGTCCCCCCTCTGTCTCCTTCCCTCTCATTCCCCCTCTCCCTCCCTCTCTTTGTCACTCTCTGTCACCTCAGGCCAGCTTCCTGGGCACACACAGTTAGCCGGTCTTTGAATGGCCATTGGCTTGTTCATGTGAGTTAGTCCCTGTTCTCCGGGCACCCATTGGGCAGTGTGTCTGAGTGTAGGCTGCTGCTGTGGCGGTGTGTGCTGAGACTCTATCAGAGCGATGCATCTTCATTGTCTGCTGTTATGTGCAAATTGTGCCTTCAGACCCATGGCATCCTGCATGGCAGCCATCATTTGCAGGCAAGACAGTACTGTGTGGGTACACACAGTTTGTATGGCTGTGCCCTGGGCCATATGGGCTGAGGGCATTGTTGTGTGCTTGTGAGTTGCTCAATGTTAGTTTTGCTGCCCCCACTCCCAGCATCGACCACATCCTGTGTTGTGTTGGTGTATTGTGTGGCCTGTGACTTGGCATGGCCCTGATTGATGCATGGGGCATGGAGGTGCCAGTGGCATGTGTGTGTTTGTGGAGTGTTGTTGTGTCCGGTGGTGGCTTGGGGGGGGTGGCATGCATGATTGATTGTGTATGGCATCCCCCCCATGTGAGGTGAGTTGTTTGTGTACTCACCAGGGTCTGGGAGTCCTGGCAGTCCGTGTAGTCCCTCCACCGCCAGCGTGGACATCACCTTCTCCTCCCAGGGATGGTATTGTACCGGTCTGGGGGGCGGCCCTCCTCCAGTGATGTTCCCCTGGTTGTGATTGTCAGTCATCTTCCTCTTGACCGTCCTCCGCAGATCGTACCACCTGGATTGGCACTCGTGCCTGGTCCTTCTGGTTGTCCCAACAGCATTCACAGAATCGACGATCCTCTGCCACATGGCGGTTTTTTCGGATATGCTGGTCTGTCTGACCAATGTCCCAAAGAGCTGTGGCTCGACTCTGAGGATTTCGTCGACAAGGATCTCCAGCTCCTCCTTTGTGAACTTTGGATTCTTGGTGGTGGACATGGCGTGGGGTGTGGTTGTGGGGGTGTGGGTGTGGATGGCTGTGGGTGTGTGGGTGTGGTAGTGGAGGTGTGTGTGTGAATGTGATGAGGGGGTGTTTGTGTAGGTGGTTGTGTGAAGGTATGCAAGTGTGAGGTTCAAGTATGGTGGTGTGGGTCGTCTGTGGGCTCTGGCAGCAGTGGGTCTGTTGCAAAGGCTCATGGTTTGTGTGTGTGGTCCATTTTTATTGGTCCATTTGTGGGTGTGGCTGTGTTTGAAATTTGTGTGGGTGTGTTATGAGGAGTGATTGAGTTTTGGGCCTCTGTTTGGCAGTTTGGCAGTTGCAGGTGAGTGTATGTGATGTTTGTGGGGTTGTTGGGCCTGTTTGGTGGTGTGGGGAAACTCTACTTGACTCTCCTTGTGTAAATATGGTTTGTCCGGGTTCAGTACGTGTTTTTTTGGCGTCAGTACGGTCCGTACATGCACTGGTGGGGGTGCGGTCCGTACATTCCCTGGTGGGGTGGTGGTTAGGTGCGTACATACACGGCTGGGGTGGGGGTTTGGTGCGTACATACACGGCTGGTGGTTCGGTGCGTACATACACGGCTGGGGGGGGTTCGGGGGCGTACATACACGGCTGGTGGTTCGGTGCGTACATACACGGCTGGGGGGGGGTTCGGGGGCGTACATACACGGGTGGGTGTTTGGTGCGTACATACACGGCTGGTGGTTCGGTGCGTACATACACGGCTGGGGGGGGGTTCGGGGGCGTACATACACGGGTGGGTGTTTGGTGCGTACATACACGGCTGGTGGTTCGGTGCGTACATACACGGCTGGGGTGGGGGTTTGGTGCGTACATACACGGCTGGTGGTTCGGTGCGTACATACACGGCTGGGGGGGGTTCGGGGGCGTACATACACGGCTGGTGGTTCGGTGCGTACATACACGGCTGGGGGGGGGTTCGGGGGCGTACATACACGGGTGGGTGTTTGGTGCGTACATACACGGCTGGTGGTTCGGTGCGTACATACACGGCTGGGGGGGGGTTCGGGGGCGTACATACACGGCTGGTGGTTCGGTGCGTACATACACGGCTGGGGGGGGTTCGGGGGCGTACATACACGGGTGGGTGTTTGGTGCGTACATACACGGCTGGTGGTTCGGTGCGTACATACACGGCTGGGGGGGGGTTCGGGGGCGTACATACACGGGTGGGTGTTTGGTGCGTACATACACGGCTGGTGGTTCGGTGCGTACATACACGGCTGGGGTGGGGGTTTGGTGCGTACATACACGGCTGGTGGTTCGGTGCGTACATACACGGCTGGGGGGGGTTCGGGGGCGTACATACACGGCTGGTGGTTCGGTGCGTACATACACGGCTGGGGGGGGGTTCGGGGGCGTACATACACGGGTGGGTGTTTGGTGCGTACATACACGGCTGGTGGTTCGGTGCGTACATACACGGCTGGGGGGGGGTTCGGGGGCGTACATACACGGCTGGTGGTTCGGTGCGTACATACACGGCTGGGGGGGGGGTTCGGGGGCGTACATACATGGGTGGGTGTTTGGTGCGTACATACACGGCTGGTGGTTCGGTGCGTACATACACGGCTGGGGTGGGGGTTTGGTGCGTACATACACGGCTGGTGGTTCGGTGCGTACATACACGGCTGGGGGGGGTTCGGGGGCGTACATACACGGCTGGTGGTTCGGTGCGTACATACACGGCTGGTGGTTCGGTGCGTACATACACGGCTGGGGGGGGGTTCGGGGGCGTACATACACGGGTGGGTGTTTGGTGCGTACATACACGGCTGGTGGTTCGGTGCGTACATACACGGCTGGGGGGGGGTTCGGGGGCGTACATACACGGCTGGTGGTTCGGTGCGTACATACACGGCTGGGGGGGGGGTTCGGGGGCGTACATACATGGGTGGGTGTTTGGTGCGTACATACACGGCTGGTGGTTCGGTGCGTACATACACGGCTGGGGGGGGGTTCGGGGGCGTACATACACGGGTGGGTGTTTGGTGCGTACATACACGGCTGGTGGTTCGGTGCGTACATACACGGCTGGGGGGGGTTCGGGGGCGTACATACACGGGTGGGTGTTTGGTGCGTACATACACGGCTGGTGGTTCGGTCCGTACATACACGGCTGGGGGGGGTTCGGGGGCGTACATACACGGCTGGTGGTTCGGTGCGTACATACAGGGCTGGGGGGGGGGTTTGGTGCGTACATACACGGCTGGTGGTTCGGTGCGTACATACACGGGTGGGGGTTCGGGGCGTACATACGCGGGCGGGGGGTGGTGGGGTGTTCGGCGCGTATGCGGGCACATGTCTCCATGGTTGCTATGGGAGTTCGGTTCGGACGGTGTTTTTTGCGTACGGTTGTGAAATGGGGAGGACGGGAGGGATCGTACTTGCGCAGTCGGACTTTATTTTTCCGCACGGTGGGTTTCTCGCCCGGGGACGTGTCGGTGACTTTTCCCGACCCGAGGACGTGTGGGGAAATCTTCCCAATGCGATTCGTATGGACTTTTTTCCGTTCGAATCGTACTTGGCAGTTTGTACGCTACTTTGACGATTCGGACGGAAAAAAATCCGGATACGAGTCGGACGGGGAATTTTTTTACCGGATCGGAATTGGCACCTTTGTGTCTGAGATTTAAAAATGCTCCCGCCGGTGGGTGAAAACACACATTTCAATGCCCACACCACTGTGACAGAGTAAGTGAGCTAGCCTCAGGGGATGGGGTCTCTGGGGTCACTTAAGGCTCAGGAAGGGGGGGCCACATGGCCCCTTCTCCTTTTAAAATACAGTGGGGTCCTGGGAGATGGGGTCTCTGGGTCGAATAGGCTTGAGGAGGGTGACTTATGCCCCCTTCTCCTACTAATTAAATTGGGCCATGGGGAAATGGAGTCCATGGGGCCATAACTGGCTCGGAGAGGGAGGCCGCAGTCCCCCTCCCCTTAAGAATTTCAATGGGTGTCGGGGTGGGGTCCTTGGCCTGAAAACGTCTCTGGGAGGAGTTCTCCTGCGCCTAAATGGAGTAGGGAATGGGAACCTGCTAATACTCCGTTCCCCATATATATTATAATGGCAGCAAAAAAAATGTTCTTGCAGCAATCCCTCTGGAGTCCCTTGGGTTTGCGCCAAAATCTGCTGGGCCTGGGGTGCAGGGTAAACCTACCAAGCACCCTATATCTCTTTTTTTTAAACCTTGAGGACAGAAGACTAGGACTAAGTCCCCAAGTCCTGTAATGGTTGCCAGCAACATTTTGCTCATGTTGCTGCAGCCAATTAGAGCTCTTGCTCCAGCGGGTGTCAGACTCACACAGGAGCGAGATGTCCCAAGTAGAAAAAAATCTCCCTGGCCAATCAGAATGCTCCAGTTTTAAATTGCCACTCCTACAAGACTCTCACCTGCCTCTCACAGACCCAACCACCCAAATATACAACTATTTTTAAACCTTAATTTTGCAAAATGTACTACACAGATTTACACCAAATCACTAAAAGCACAATCTGCAAAATGTAATTACATTTTTAATGAAATTCACACAACTCAAAAAAATATTAATAATTTTAAATATTAACATAAACATAAAAAATTGTTTTATTTAACACTTTAAATTGAATATATAAAAGCAAACATAGAAATGAAACATAAAACACACTACCCAGAAAATATATTTATTTTGGCCCATTTCTGTTGGCTTGTAGTCAACTGATATTGCCTCACTGGTGATGGCAAATCAGAATTGGGAAAAGAGACAGATCTACAGATATACATATATACTTATATTACAAAGGGGCTGTAGCCAGACTGTAGTTATAGTTAGATGACCAAAGGTAGGGATTTTTTAGATTTTTGTTGCCTAATAACTTTGCACACGTTTGATGAATGTCCTTGAAACCTTGTGACCTGCTGCCCATGTTTCATTCTTGGGGTTCTAAATGTTTTGTGGTATTTTGTAAAGGGTTGCAAACAAAAAAGAGGGTCCCACAACAGGCATAATATTCAATGCATTCAATATAGACTTTTGTATTTTGCGTACCACAAAAGTTGTCAGTTGGAATTTGATGAAATTTAGAAGAATTATTTATTATGGTGCACAGATGATTCCTTGGGGTACTGCACGTAAGTAGAGTAAGTATTTCATAAGTTTTAAGTGGTTTTAATTTAGCTATATCTGTGGCTGCTGTAGTACCACAGTACACCCAATATATGTAGTAATGAGAAGTCTTTAGCGGATTAGCTAGCAACTGCCTTTACAAACGTGAAAGGCATCCATCATAATCTTTTTTTTAAAAAAAAGGGTTTTTTACTATTGTTGCCCTCATTTGCCATCCAGATTCCAACTGAAACCTCCAGACATTATCTATCCAATCGTACAGCCTCTGAGATCGCAGTTTTATGGAAAAGGGAATCTTGACTTCCTCGTCCTCTCCCCAAATGGCTGTAATCATTGGACCCACCTGAGGCATATAAACTTTGATCCCTCAAAAGGCATCCATCTTCTTGTCAGCTTGAGTTACATTGTGTTCTGCATCACACCATTCAATGTAGGTACGTCTTAGGTTTGGAATTTTTCCTATACCTATTACCAAGTTAGTAAAGTGGAAATAGGTAAGGAAAAATATGAATACATTTTTAGACATATAGGGGTCTATTTGGATGGCGGTTGGATGACCGCCGCCGGGCTGGCAGTGGCAACCGCTGTGCCAGCGGCGGTCATCCGCCTGCGATCGCAACCCAGAAAACCGCCGGTCCCATTAGCATGGCGGTGAGGACCGCGGTGGTGAGATTTTCCACCCGCCACTTTTCAGCCGGTAGCAGTCCGCACGCTTGCCTGGTGGGCAGAGCTGGACCGCTAAAATGGTGCCGGTGCAGGGCCAGGGTCTGCCGGCCTGATTATGATGCTGGCGGTAGCCAGCCTTTCCGCGGCGGTGTAACCGCCATGGAAATGCATGAGGAGCATGTCTCCGGGAGCCCTTTGTGGGCCCCCAATGTGTTTGGGGGTGTGTGGGTGCACTTGGGGGGTACCCATGATACCCACCTACATGTCCCTGTACCAAGTGGCAGGCACTCTGCCATGCAGTTCCGGGGTATGCTGGACATGCTTTTTTGGACATCGCAATGTTAAATGACACGTTCGTACCGCCGCGGTTGTATTTAGACTACGGAGCATACTAATTGGACCGGCGGTCATGCTGCGGTCCTAGCGGGAGGTGTTTTACCACTACCATGGCGGTCGGAGTGATTTTCCGACCGCCATCCTAATAGACCCCATATTCTTTTTTAAATCAGGAGTATGGCGTTACCAAAAAATAAGAAAAATAAAGAAATAAAAAAAAAAACTCTATAAGATATGGCATTTTATCAATATAACGTGCTAAAGTGTGTTGAAGTGTTGTTTCAGTTTTTTTACATATTTATATATGCACATAAATGTGTACGAAGTAGTGCTCTAAAGTTTTTTTAAACACACCTTACCATGGTATAAAAATGTAGAACAATTTATAAACAAAAATGCTAACCTTGGTAAAAAAGCTTTGGGGTACTCCATCATTTAAAAAAAATGTATATATAAAGTTATAACTATTTTACTCTATCCATTACCACTTTACTGAATTGATAATAGGTGGAAAATATCAAACCAAATACTTACTTACATCGGTAGGCATAATGCACAACAAAGGGAAAGTGTACATAAAACAATAACTTGTCTGCCTTTAACTTTTGTAAAGGCAATCATCATCTAATCAGCTAATGACTAATTATAACTATGTGCCATGGACTACTGCAAAATATTTTCACATTTGGCAAAAATACTACAATAACAAATATTACTATCGTTCGGTATCTTAAAATTTATTAAAACATTACATAACTTACCTGCACTACACAAAATAAACACGTTCGCATCATAATATGTAATACGGCCAAATTGAAGCAAAATAAGACTCACGCGTTTTGCACAACACAAATTTTAAAAGTGTACCTTAAATATATTCGATTAAAGCATGTTTTGAGACCTCCTTTTTTCTTTAGAGCTCCTTCAACCAACCCCACAAACATTTTACTCCTTCCACAACTAAAGCAGAGGAAGAAGACTGCAAAAATTCGTCGACATTCCTCAAACCGGTGCAAAATTATTAAGATATTCTGGACCCTTCTCGGAGGCAGGGGTGCTTACCCAGGGCTTGCCACATTTGCCTGTGACTTTCTGTTGCTGGAGCAGGTGCTTCTAAAGACCGAGATAGCCCAAATCCTACCAGGCATACTGAGGGGAGTCTAACACCCGTCTCTACTCTCTCCTTGCCTGTCTCTGCTGACCTTAAGCCGAAACAATAAGTGAGCCTTCCTGGGAACCTACAAATTGACTCTGGGGAAGGCCAGAAGGAGCACCTAGCCCGTGTCCGCACCATCTGCACTGGGTTGTTTCAGCTCTAGAAACCGGTGCTGGGCCTCCACTAATGCAGAGGTAGCCCAAAACCTACCATAAGGAGCCCAGCACTCGTCTCTAATGCCCCTGTCTGCCTCTAACCTTAAATCCCACCAGAACTCACTCAAGAAATTGCTGGACCCCCTGAGAGGCCGGGAAGGGTGCTTACCTGATGCTGTGACTTGATGTTGCTGGAGCAGGAGCTGCTGAGGACTCTACATTGTATTGACAGCCCAAATACTACCAAAGCTGCTAGGAATCAAGCCCAAATCGCCATCCTAGTAATAGCCCAAATTCAACCAAAGCTTCCATGTGGCCAGACCAAATCCTACTAAGGCCTCTAAGCCCAGTAGCTTGCTACCAATGCCTACCTGCATCTCTGCTGACCTTGGCCCAGACTTCGTACTCTCTGTATACCCGATGGAACACATTCACTAATTTCCTTGGCTGAATGTTAGAAACTTGCGGTGTTGCCAAAAAGCTGGAAGCTGTTGGATTACCTCTTGCACTACTTAGCCCTGCTCACCCTCAATATCCTCATAACTGCCTGCACAACCTCATGGCCCCCTTATACCCTCTGTCATCTCTAGCGTCATCTCACTCACCCCACGAAGGTACGCACTACTGGTTTGGTGATTTGGGGAGTGCCTGTGCCCCAGAGCAGGACCGCAAATCAGCATCGGATCTCCCTGACAGCTGCCGGGGCGCCCAGTCTAGACTCCTTTCGTGCCTTTTTCTGTTGGGACTGCCATTGCCCCTGGGTGGAGTCGCTCGACACACGATGAGGGTGTTAGCAAAGCCACGGAGAACCCTGTGTATGTCTTGGGCTGACCCTGCCGGTGAGCCCTTTGAGAGTGAGGTGTTGCTTTTCGCTCCTCTATTCTAACATCCTTTCCTTTCCCATCTTGCAGTTCAATTGTAACAAGATACTAATATTTTTCCGCAATGTACCTCCATAAACCCCTCGACATTGCCCTTACCAAATATGGCCCAAACTCATGGAGCATCACATATCTGAAAAATATCTCAAAGAATGCTAAAAAGAATCTCAAACACACGCTATTGAACAGCACCCGGAAACACTAATAGCTGATACTTACCACAACATGACAAATGGTACAAAGAAAATTGACTTTCTCTTCTATTCCAAATGCCCGGCTAAATGGAAAAACATCTTCCTTCTCCTCCTTCAAGTAACTAAGACAATCAAAATACCCTTTGGAAGAAAACTGACGACATCCCCCTCCCCTTCTTTTAGAGGGTAAATTGATATATCCATTTTCAGGACAGGGAATATGCTCATACAAGCCACTGACCCTCACCTCAACATCTTTAATAGACACTTCTGTTAATTGTTCACATCACTCAGACAACAGGGTCAATCACCCAAATGCCTCTCTACCCCGTACCACAATCCATCAACCCAGAACAGCCCACCTTCTTCCTCCTAAGGATTCACCATCTAGCTCCATGTCACCCCTGAACACTTCCATCAACCTTGCCTCGCCCACCAACACACACTGCCAAATAATGCCTTCAAGAATGACTTCTCATGCTCCCACCCATCCTGTAATCTCACGAAAACAAACCCAGATGATACTCACACCAAGCCTAGGGACGTGGACCCCTCCCCTAGTCCTTCATCCACTGATCTAACAGCAATGCCCTTCCTTCTAATGATAACCCTACTCAGACTGACTATAGACAATCCCAGGCTCTTTGACACTGATCACCCCTTAGCGCTCTCTGATCCCTTTTACTGAGGACTGGCCATGTATTCTCCCACTGTCAATGTATCCAACTCTCGGACTCCCCCGGACACACACAGCAACCTTGACACCCCCTCCAACACTCACCACAGATAGTTGCCTACCAGAAGGACCCGCCTGCTCCCACCCTTACATACACACTCTCTATAACTAATCGAGATGATGCCCACTGCAAACCTAGTGACAAGGGCCCCATCCTTAGACCATCTTTGACTAAATACACAGCTGACACTCCCCCCCCTTCCGAAGGCAGACCCTACACATCCCACTCTGACTGTCTTCAATCCTTGTCCTAACAACACAGATCACCCCATTAGAGCTGTGATTTTTGCTTCCTCATACGCAGGTCTTACTGTGTTTTCCTCCAACCTCAATGAGGGATGCACCTCTAACACTTTCTCACAGATTCTAAACTGAATGGAGCATAAACTCAACTCTCTTGCTGCAGACTTAGCGCATCTTAGATTGGATCTCTCAAACCAGCCCATCCTTGCCCGCTCTCACACACACAAGAGTTGAAAATTGCCTCCCCATACAGGTTCTTTGACTTCTTTACAATCCCCCCTAGGCCCTCCATTCCCCTATGCCGGCTGGCCCACAGGCCCCACCACTCACACTGCCCTTTATCTGCACTGGAAGCGGATGCTCTCAGTGAATCTTACCTCCCTAAGACCCAGATGCTGGTCAATAATCCTCCCTTTACAATCCCAGTAATAGTGGGCAAAAATAGAACCCTGGTAATGTTCAACTCGCCGAGACCTCCTGCTCAATACACCACCATTCATACTCTAATATCTGCTAAGGATAATCCCTGCCCTCTATCTTGCATGCTCGTCAACTGTAGATCAGCAGCACAACACGCTACAGCTATCACTGAAACCATTTTCAGTGAGGGAATTGATATAGCTTTCCTCACTGAATCTTGGCTCAATGACCATTCTACTGCCATACTCGACCAACTTACTCCTCCTGATTACGCCATCATTAGACATGACAGACCTGAATTAACAGGTAGAGGTCTAGCCATAAACCACAAAGCTGAAATTCAACTTTCCTTTTTAAGAATGTAGAATGCTCGACTTTTTAATACCTCTGCATTGAACTTAAAGGTAAAGGCTCCTGCCGATCAAACTTCACACCATTTACCACCTGCCTCGGGATTGCCCCCTCTTCGCTGAAGAGTTATCTGATCTACTTAATCAGTTCTCCCTTACTGACATGAAGGAGGTGTTTTTGGGCAATTTTAACATTCATTGGAACAACGCAGAAGACTACATAGTCAGGCACCTCATGAGCCTTCTTGAAATGAATGACCTAAAACAACTCTGCAATGAACCAACCCACATCAAAGGCCCTACTCTAGATGCAATTATCACTAGAAACAAACTGGTCTCTCTCACTGCCATCATACCCATTGACTGGCCTGACCACCACCTCATACTGTTCAACATCGATACCATCACAAACCTCACTCATACTTAACAAACAAACATAAGCGGACCAGAAACCTCAAACAAGTACCATCTACAGATCTTGAATACATGATTCGCGAACAACTTCAACGTCTCCCTCACACTCAAAATGTAAATGATCTCACTGCCCACCTCAACAAGGCGACAACGGAAGTTCACAACCAAGTTGCATCGCTTAAATAAAACAACTTAGATCAATCAAATCAAAATCATGGTTTAACTCTGATCTTAACCACAAAAGAAGACAACTCAGACTAGCAGAAAGGTCATGGAGACAAAACCCCTTGTCATTACATATAAACCTTCTCAGAACTGCTAGGTTAGCATACAAGAAACACATTTTCAGAGAAAAAGCCTTTTCTTCTGCATCCAACTCAACCGAATAGAAAGAATGGGTCCAGGGAACTCTTTAACATTGTCAAGCGACAAACCACGTCTTCCTTCCCACATGAAGTAATAGCCTCTAAAGAACAATGTGTAAAAATTGCCAGCTTCTTCACAAACAAAATCGCTAAGATTGAGCAGTCCTTCCTTCAAGTCACAACCCTACATACCCTGCTAACTACTTTCACTGACACACCTCCCTCCTGCCACCCGAACTTATCAATAATCAATTAACCTCTAATGGAACAAATGACAACCTTTTTAACACCCAATTGAAAAATAACGCCAATTGGTCGGACTTCAAACCCATGACTGAAATAGAAGTCTTCTACATTATTGCAAAGTTAAAGCCCATGTCACACACCAAAGATCCCTTCCCTGCAAAGGTAGTACATAACCTAAACCACATCATCTTCCCGTGTTGGACAAAAATCATCAATACTTCTCTCGCCTCTGGTTGTGTACCGGAGTCCCTCCAACTGGGTCAAATCGCACCAATCCTCAAAAACCCCAAGGCAGACCCTAACGATCTCAACAACCTCAGACCTATCCTAACCTCCTGTTCCTAGCCGAAACTATGGAAAAATGCATCTCAGAACAGGCATATAGGTGAATCCAACCTACTTGACTCCTTTCAATCAGGGTTTAGGAAGGCTGCAGCACACAAACCACCATGCTCAATATTGCAGATGACATCCATAGATCCTTACAGGTTGGAGATGCTTGTCTACTTATCCTACTTGACCTATCAGTGGCTTTTGGTACAGTCAACCACCCAGCCTTACTGGAGTCACTGAATATCCGCTCCAGTATCAATGGCACAGTTTTAAAATGCTTCACATCTCACCTACAACACTGATCAGAACATATCAAAATCAAGTCTTGCCTCTGGAAACCCACACCTGTCACTCTTGGTGTCCCCCAGGGCTCAATCCACTCATCCCCACATTTCAACCTCTTCATGGAACCCCTTATGATCATCCTGAAACAAGCAGGGATCAAATACCTGCTCTATGCAGATGACACGCCACTCTACTACAAAATCAAACCAACCAGTGACATCCTACATCTTAAAGTCACACTGAATAAGATACAGTCTTGGTTTAACTCTAACCATCTAAAATTAAACCCCAGCAAAGCAGAAGTTATTCTGTTCTCCCGCAAAAGTACCCACCTTTCAATCGAAGACTGGAACAGCGACCTGAAAGCCCTGAATTGTTCGCTCACTCTATCCAATTTGGCTAAATCCTTATGCTTCACATTGGACAAAAACTTGTCAAGGAAGGATCATATCAAAAAGTTAGCCAAAGGAGCATGGAAGTAAAACACCTCAAAAAATTAAACCATTAATTCCCTCTGATGATTTCAAATAGGTTGCTCAATCCCTGGTCCTCTCCAAGCTTGACTACGGAATGCTATCCTCACAGGGACCCCAAACGCTCACCTCGCCCTCCTCAAATCAGTACTAAACATGGCAGCTCGGTTCATAATAGACATCAAACGGTATGAACACATCACGCCTACCCTCAAGTCCCTAACCTGGCTTCCCATCAAAGGTACATGCATCTACAAGACTGCCTGCATCACCCACAAAGCACTCCACTCACATTCCCATGACTATTTAGACAACAAACTCACAAAAGCAGGAAGAACCAGACCTCTGAGAAGCTCCACCACACTTCTTCTAGTTTCTCCCAAAATAAAAAAAAAGGAAAACAACCCAGGCTCGCTCTTTTTCAGGTAATACTCCCAGCATTTGGAACTCCCCCCTGAGGGACCTACAGTGCAACCCCTCCTTCCAAGGCTTCAAAAGCGACCTGAAATGCCATCTCCCCAATAAGTACTGGAACTCATGAGCAAACTAAACTCGGTTCTAATAGGCTGTCTGCTCAAATCAGACTCCGTTGATCAGTTGACTGTTTTATTTTTTTGTCTTTCTCTCCATGGACTCTAATGTTTTGAATTGACCACAATTTCTGTAATCGATCCACATGGCCAAACATTTTTCTGTGTATAGATTTTGATTACTCCTCCCATTCGGCCTAACTATTTTTCTTCTGTATATATTTTATGTACAAGCAAACAAATTGGACGGACCCACTAGCAAAAGCGACTCACTCGTATTTTGATTAGGATGAGTACCAGAAACCCATTGGGTTTATTAAAAGACCCCTCACCCACCAACCTAGTTGGTGGCATGCTTCCTCATTGGGGTCCCAACTGGGGTCCCAACTGGGGTCCGCTTCAACGCCTGATTACAGCGGAGCTGGTTTTGTGTATTTGTGTTGGAAGTGGAGCAACTTAAAATTATCTCTGGGATTTCTTACTAAATAAACTTTATTCTTAGCGGCCCAGGATAAGGTTAAAAAATGAAGAGAGGACAACTTTGCGGAAAAAATGATCCGGGTTGTCACAGTAATAGGTCTACATGTTTCAGCCCCATAAAAAAGTGGGAGGCTTTCGTCAGGACCAAGTGAGTGAAGGAAGGGAGTGGCAAAATTAAGCCACGTGTATCGTGATTATCGACACACACGCTAAGGTGTGTTGTGTGATGAGTGGTGTCTGTATACTTACGGACCCACTGAAAAAAACCCTGTAGGGAGAAAAAGACAATGAGACAAGACACGCAAGACATAAACAGCAACATAAAATGCAATCATTATAGCAATCTTAATCTGCCACTAAATTTGTCTCAAGTGACTAGGCACTGGCATGAGTCGATCAATAGTTCAACCAGTAGGTTGGCGGCAAATGTATGCTGTGCATATATATTGTGTTATCTTGGCATGCAACAATCTGCTGGTTGTGGCGTACTGGTGGCATGCTAGTGCGGTGTAATAACTGCCAAAATAAGGGGCCTGTGAGGCCCTGTGGGGTGCCACATGTGCCCTTAGCCTTACTGTTAAATGCTCAGGGAAAAATGCAAACGCCTTCTCAATGACACCAATGACTGCTTGTAATAACATACTAACTCTTAGGGGTGAACAATGGCTGAATAGTATATCATTTATTGCCAACAATATTGCTATGTTGCATATGGTTTAGAAATGTGATATGAATCTTCTATGGGACTCTTTTTATTTTATTTTATTTTAATTTTATGTTTTGTCCTCATTTGTGCAATAAGTGACTTGAAAGAAAACAGGGGGTCCCAATCTTCCTGTCCTATATGGTCCAAAAGAGAGAAGAGAGAAGTTCTGGAAACTCCAGCCCTAGTCTCTAGTAAATGGGATTATTGCAATCTTGATTAATCATTGGACTTCCATACTATTTTGCCCAGTTCCCTATAACCTGAGACCATAATTGTGTTCCCATATTTCCCAAAATTCATACCAATAATTTTGCACCCTGCTCTGGTCCAATTTCCATATCCTTTGGACCGAGGCCTACCACTCACTTTTCTTAAGAGGGTTGTGGGATACCCACTTAGTCCATATTTCTCATCTAGCTAAGATTATTAACACAAATAGCAAATTCTTCTGATTATTTCTTAATTTAACTCTTAGTCCTTCCTCATTAACAACCCCAAACAAAACTAGACTTGTGCTTACCTCCAGAGTGGACCCCAACACGGTTAGAAGGACTTTGCTTACATCTTGCCAAAATACCTGGAGTAGAGGGTATTGTCGGAACATGTATATGTCATCAGCTTCTTTCTCCCCACACTTGGAACAACACTTCACTGTTTGCTGACTTTTGTCAGTTTTTTCAGGGTCCAGTACGCCATGTGCATCGTAAATAAATGTTTTTTTCTGAGTGGAGCTGAACTGATAACATACCACAAAGTAGACATTGATACTTGCCAGAGATTTTGTAATCCCAGTGATGATAGGTCTTTTCCCCAGTGCACTAACAGAATATCCAGTTTAAAATGTCAACATACACAAATATCAAGTTTAAAATACCGTGATACAGAATTATCGACAGGAAGAATATCGTGGTCAAGAATATCGACTTGCAGGTAAGAAACATTGTTTTTGGAAATATCGAAGTTGTTAATATCATTTGCAAAAATATAGGGGCCGATTCCGATCCTGGATAAACCGGGTACGAACCGTCGGACGGAGCGTTTTCTCCGTCTGACTCGTACCCGGTCGAAATACCTTACAAACATGCAAGTACGATTCGTACGCAAACACCATTTGCGTACGAATCGTAAAAAACACCGACCGAACAAAAAATACCCACAATTCCGATCCGGGAAACCGCGGACGTGACGTCCGGAAGGAGTCAGGCAGCGTTTCACGTACCAGCAAGTACGATTCGTACCGACGTCACTCCGCACGGACAATATTTTACGGGAGCCAAAAACTGTCGGGAAATCAGGACGACGCACACTAGGAGCACCTGTATGCGACGGACAGCCATGGACCCAAACCTACGTGTCATCCCGGCCCTCATTGCAGTCCACCTGGTGTACAGGAACCGACGCAGATGCCGCAGAAGGTCAGAACAACACCCAGGGTCAAAGGGGGGGAGGCAGGGGCAGGAAACATAACCCCCACCCTAGTCCAAAATCAAACATGCCCTGTACATACCTGACCACCAGGGCCTGGTCACTTCGGGGGTGGGGGCGTCTCCACCAAGGCCTGCGTCCGCCACAACGGAAGTCAACATGGACGCGAACCGGCAACACAACAATTGTGGTACGCACCGTACCCACGCCGTAAGAGCGTGGGTACGGGTCGTACCACGCCCACCCCTACGTCACCCCAACAATGGCGGTACGGCCCGTACCCACGTCCCAAAGGCATGGGTACGAGCCGTACCGCCATTCTTGGGGTGACGTAGGGGTGGGCGTGGTACGACCTGTACCCACGCTCTTAAGGCGTGGGTACAGTGCGTACCCCTACGGCACCCCAACAATGGTGGTACGGCTCGTACCCACACCCCCAGAGCGCGGGTACGGCCCGTACCACGCGTACCCCTATGTCACCGCCACAATGGTGGCACGGCTCATACCCACGTCCCACAGGCATGGGTACGGCCCGTACCACCATTGCAGTGGTGATGTAGGGGTACGCTTCGTACCAGCCGTACCCACGTCCTAAAGGCATGGGTACGCCATTCTTGGGGTGACGTAGGGGTGGGCGTGGTACGACCTGTACCCACGCTCTTAAGGCGTGGGTACAGTGCGTACCCCTACGGCACCCCAACAATGGTGGTACGGGCCGTACCCACGCCCCCAGAGCATGGGTACGGCCCGTACCACGTGTACCCCTAAGTCACCACCACAATGGTGGTACGGCCCGTACCCACGTCCTAAAGGCATGGGTACGGTACATACCCCTACGGCACCCCAACAATGGGGGTACGACCCGTACCCATGCCTCAAGGACGTGGGTATGACTCGTACCAAGCATACCCCTACATCACCACTGCAATGGTGGTACGGCCCGTACCCATGCCTGTGGGACGTGGGTACGGCTCGTACCAAGCGTACCCCTACATCACCACTGCAATGGTGGTACGGGCCATACCCAGGCCATAGGATGTGGGTACGAGTCGTACCACGCCAGTGGACAGACACATAGGGGTGTGTGGGCATCAGCCCCAGCAGTGCCCAGACATAGGAGGGGTGGGTGCAGAGTCCCCCCAGCAGTGCCCAGACATATGAGGGGTGTGTGCCTATCACTCCCAGCAGTGCCCAGACATAGGAGGGGTGGGTGCAGAGTCCTTCCAGCAGTGCACAGACATAGGAGGGGTGTGTGCCTATCACTCCCAGCAGTGCCCAGACATAGGAGGGGTGTGTGCCTATCACTCCTAGCAGTTACCAGACATAGGAGGGGTGGGTGCAGAGTCCCCCCAGCAGTGCCCAAACATAGGAGGGGTGTGTGCCTATCACTCCCAGCAGTGCCCAGACATAGGAGGGGTGGGTGCTGAGTCCCCCCAGCAGTGCCCAGACATAGGAGGGGTGTGTGCAGAGTCCCCCCAGCAGTGCCCAGACATAGGAGGGGTGGGTGCAGAGTCCCCTCAGCAGTGCCCAGACATAGGAGGGGTGTGTGCAGAGTCCCCCCAGCAGTGCCCAGACATAGGAGGGGTGGGTGCAGAGTCCTCCCAGCAGTGCCCAGACATAGGAGGGGTGCGTGTCTATCACTCCCAGCAGTGCCCAGACATAGGAGGGGTGGGTGCAGAGTCCCCCCAGCAGTGCCCAGACATATGACACATGCATACCCACCCCTGGTGCTGGCAGCACAATACACACAATGAGAGCATGCAACAAGACTGTATACTCATGTACATTCCAGGACTGATAGGAATGTACAGGTGCTGGGGCAGCCAACAACTTGTTGCCTCCCATGGAAGGAAAAGGGTGGAGTACCCACAGATACAATGCCCACAATTGTCAGTCAGGTGACCAAAGACCCTGCAGAACACGTAACACATGTGTGCGAGGCTGGGAGTACACACATGCATAGGGCGTAAAAGGGAACATGTCCACATGAAGTCATGTCAATATACTCCATACACTAGTACAGTGACCACCAAGGATGCCACAAATGATGCAGGTGGAGACATTGCTGAGCAGGCATGGCCAAAGTTGAAGGGATCTGTCACACATCCAGGATATGTAGACACAGCTCAGCACAACTATGGCGTACGCCTACGGTGACACAACCATACTGATACGGACCCTACACACGCGTGTACAGACCGTATCACTATGGCGTACGCCTATGGCGACACAACCATAGTGGTATGGACCCTACACATGTGTGTACGGACCGTATCCCTATGGCGTACGCCTACGGCGACACAACCATAGTGATAAGGACCCTACACACGCCCTCAGAGCGTGTGTACGGTGCGTTTCACACCTTACACTGGTGACAGGCGGCACACAGTAAGGAATTGAGCTGTCATACTTGGCCGAGGTTGGACATCAAGTCATTGTCAGTGCAGTCCTACATGTCTCGGGCCTAGGTGTGTCAGGCTGTGATGTGGCACAAATCTCCTCATGTTTGAACCCAGTAGATGTGTGATGAGCTGTGTCAAGCTGCACTATGTGCCACACATCCCCGTCACACCTTTGACATGTGTGCATGTAGTACAGACTTGTTGAGCACTGCGTCACTGGCATGGCACAGTCGCCAACACCCGCAACTGTCCCCTGATGCCAGGTACACGGACAATGACACCTGACATGTGACTACCAACTTTGCACGATGTGAGTATGTCATGTGTGTGTCATGTGTTCCCATAAGCTTGCTGTTGGTGTACCGTCCAATGCATCTGCAGTTGCTGCATCCAACATGTGCATCCAACATGTGCATGTGTGTGGATGGGCATGGCACACTATAATGCACACCAGGACACATGTGGAATCAGACGTAACGTGTGTATGTATGCATCGAACATGGACTTGCGAGACAAGGACATATCTGCGTAGTATCAATGTATGTGTGATCAGTTTTGACATGTACCCCTTCATGGCAAGGTGTGTGGTCTGTCCTTTTTTCAGGGACATGTGACCTGTGCCTCTAGTGTTCCGCAACCTGTCTGTATGATAAACATCCTTCTCCTGCACACATGTGGATGTCTGTCACTCCTGTAATGCGTCTGCCTGTTCACTTACACTGGCCCACAGCTAGTCTCATGCCATGTCATGTTGAGCTTGTGAATCCACGTTTGTAGATGGCTCTTGGTAGGAGTGTCACCTGCCTGGCATACGTGTCCAGGATATATTGCACAGACCTGACTCTGCATGTAGCATATGTGTATTGGCTGTTCAACATGTGCTCAGTACATTGACAGTGTTGTTGTACTGTACTCACTCTTCGTTGTCCCTTCCAAATTACTGCAGGGCTCCGCCTCTCCCCCGACCAATCCCAGACTTGGCTGCCCTGAGGGAACGTGACTGTATACGCCGCTACCGCTTCACCCAACGGTTGATTCTGAACTTGACAGCAAGGCTGGCACCACACCTCCAACCGCTACACAGGTATCCTACTGCACTGACACCCGAGATGAAGGTGATGGAAGCCCTACATTTCTTTGCCACGGGTACGTTCCAACATACCATTGCTCATGTTGGTGGCATGTCCAAGACCATGTTCAGCCGTGTCCTGCATGATTTTTTAGAGGCCATGTTGGTTCACCTGGATGAGTTTATACATTTCCCAACTCCTGAGCAGTTGACAGGTGTCAAGGGTGACTTCTATGCCCTGGGAGGGATGCCCCATGTCATTGGGTCTATTGATGGGACACATGTGGCTTTGGTACCACCACAGCCACAGGAGGTAGCCTATAGGAACAGGAAACATTACCACTCCATTAATGCCCTTGTGGTGTGTCTTGCTAACATGGTGATTTCCCATGTCTGTGCTCGTTTTCCAGGATCAGCACACGATGCCTACATCATGAGGCGTAGCAGGGTGCCTGAAATGATGCTGCAGCCGCGCAACGAACGAGCATGTCTTGTTGGTGGGTATACTCTGTTACTCCTGTATTTAGCGTCATCTTTCTGTCTTACTGCTTCTCCTGACCCACTTCTGTCCATGATGTTTCCATGTAGGGGACTCTAGCTATCCCAACATGCCATGGCTGATCACACCTCTCCGCAACCCCAGAACGGCTGCCGATCACCGGTACAACAACGCCCATGGGCAGACCAGGCGAGTGATAGAGAGGACCTTTGGCCTCCTGAAGAGCCGCTTCCGGTGCCTCGACAAGACCGGCGGCGCACTCCCATATGCACCGGTGAAGGTCTGCTATTCCTCATGAATACAGCAAAGTGTGCTGAATCAGCGTAACATGCACGGACATGTCGAAAAATCACCTTAGGGTAAGGGATGCACCACGGCTTTTTGGGTGTGCTATGTGTTTGGAATGTGTGTGCACTGCTCCTGTTCATGTTTGGTTACTTAGCATACATGTAGAATCACCATGGGTCACATGACATGGAGCTGGATTCACCTGAATTGATAGTCACACTTGGTGACAGTCATCTGTAATGTGATTGTGGATTGTGATGAAGGCATCAATGTGTGTAACACTGCCCTCGGAACCATACGGGATGCACCGGGTTGACATAGTGTGGGACATCCCCATTAGTGGTTCAATGGTGAATTGCAGCCTCTCCGTGAGCAGCACGGGGTGTTTGCCTCAAACCTGTCATTTGTGTGCCAGTTCTATGGGTTTCCTGCATCTGTGGTGCAAAGGGGGGTGCCAGTGTAGGTGCCACATGTTCATCCACATGACCTGTGCATCTGTTAATATAGATGCATTTGCCTTCCGGCAAACATGACTAATAAAGGTGTCCCTCAGCCTCAAAGGTGCCTCATCTTTGTCAATGCAGGTCTCCTGCCACTGTGCATGCGGCATGTCTGGCATAGTTGTCACAGATTGTGCATATGAGTCTATGTGTAGAGTAGCAAGATGCAAGATGTTTGTCAGGGATTATGATATGTATTGTGCACGATGTACATGGCTGTGTAGGTATTTTGCCATCTCAGTCCCCACAATGGCCACTTTGCTGCATGTCCATCCATTGTCTGTGTGTGTGCCATGTTGAACCAGACACTCCTCCCTTCTCATACACCTTTTGCAGTAGTCCTTTCTGACATGCTTGTGTTAGTGTGCAACTTGTGGCATGGTTTCCAGGACATGGCGCCTGCTGCTGCAGGCCCTGCAGCAAGGGCACACAGAGTTTCGAGATTTGCCCTCACACACACGCCTGTAAGACGCACCCCCCTTCCTCCCTCCACCCATTCATTTTGGTGTAATCTGCTTGTGTGTGACACAGTTGCGGTGGCAAAGGCTGGACCGTCTGCACATGCTATGTGCACATTGCACGTGCCTCATGTCCTTGCATGTGCCACATTACGCTACACCATGATGTTGAGGCCACCCACCAAGCAATGTCCATCCAATACATCTGTTGCATGCACTCAGGCATGCACTCATCGCCCACACAACACCTTTGCATAATGAGTGTGCAAATCCAACTGCCTACACAGCGCTAGCACGCCTTCCAGGCCCTGTCACACCAACCAGGTCATGTCCCTCCTACTCCCCACCGGCTCTGTACCCCAACATGGCCATGTGAGTGGTACTCCAGGCCTCTGCATGTGGTATGGTGTCGTTGTGGGACACATGGCACAGGTATCATGTCTCAGTGTGTCAGTCTGCAATGTGTCCAGGATACCCCTCTACACCATGACATGCGCACTGCATCTCATCATCATCTGGTGTCCCATTGACAGGCAGGTGCTCCTCACCCTCCCCAAAGACGCAGTCCTTGCCAGTTCCCATATTGAAGAATGCATGGTAGCCATTGGCAGATGGCTGCACGTTGGCCACCTGATGCTGGACTTGTACACGACTGAGGTGTTCATCTGCGGATTGTCCCCTTACAGCTGGGTCAACTGCTTGTGTCCCACCCGCAAGGGCCCTGCACAGGCACACAGTGTCCACGCACACGAGCTGGTGTGAATCATGGAATGCTTGCTCACATGTGCTATGCTGATCACCAGCATCTGTACCTCAGGCCTCAGAACACTCTGCATTATGCACACGGTCCACTGTTCTATCCACCTCAAGGCAAGACAGACCATCCCCCAGGTCAACTTCGACATCCATGTCCAATCCTACCCTGCACTCTTGGGAGAAGTACCTTACAACTCCCAAGACACTTGTCCACATCCAGGGTGCATCTGCACAGCTCTGCTTCAACATCCGGCAACCCAGCCACATCACCGTCCAACAGGGATAGCGGCAATGGATCACTGTCATCTGCAGGATGACCTTTACAATCCACGGCCACACTCAGGATGCAGCCCACGACCACGCACCCAACACAACCATGTGGCACTGTCATCCAAGACCCCATTGTGCCATCTCCATGCTTCCAGCCTTGGCCTGGCCACCATTCTCCACATCCACCTGACTCCTGCTTGCAGGACATAGTTCTCCCACCTGGCTACACATACCTGGGACTCCCACCCCAGGACACTCCACATGATCCCTGACCTCTGCGCATGACTGTTGCTCTTCGAAATAGGTCTGTCCGCACAGTTGTGCAGGCACCCCCTCAGCTGGTTGGGCCCATCAGTGGTGAGTATGGTGCTCCATGTCTGTATTGGATGATACATTGTGACCCATGTGTGTCCTGTGCCAGACTCAGACCCCAGGGTATGCATGGTTTGAGTTACTTCAAAACTCAGGCATGGTTTGACTTGCCAACACACACATGTAATGGAATAATGCTAAATGACGGCATCATCTCGTGATTTCTAATATTTTTATTGGTGGTGGGGTACGTGTTTGGGGGGATGCAATTAGGTGCTGTACCGGGGGTATAGAATCCAAAGTTCACAGGGGGAGATGGTATCCTTGCCATTGGAAGTCATCAGAGTCCATGCCACAGTCTTTGTCAACATTGGTCAGACAGTGACCAGCAAGTCCATGTGGCAGAGAATGTCATTGGATGAGGTGCTGCTGTTGCGCCAGAGGACCAGGTGCCAGGCCAGGTGACCTGGGAGATGGTGATGGTCCGCTGACTCTCACGGTCTTTTGCGTGGACGACCCACCTTCCTCCGGGGACCCTCAGATGCAGGCCTCGACGATGCTGGGGACGCTCCGTCAGATGAATCCTCCTCCTCCTCCCTCCCTGTGTCTGGTGCTGGTCTACGCCTGGTGGCACAGGGAGGGTTTGCCAGGCTTTCAGCGATCTGACGGAGTGATTGGCTCACGTCCCTGTGCACCGCCAGGAGCTCTGCCAGTCTTGCCTCCATGCCTCCTTGGTGTTGTTGATGACTGGCATGATGCTCTACCTGCAGATTCTTAATCTCATCGAGGGTCCCCTGCATCTCGGAGAGTCTTGACACGACCTGGTCAATGCCTCTGGTGTCACGCCGGTATGTGTCCAGGATGTTGCGGACGTGTGACATAACCGGTTCCTCAGCTGGCTGGTCAGGCTCGCGCCTCCGCCGTCCTCCACTCCCACCACCCCTGCCCACTTGAGCCTGGCCTGCCCTTGTGGGCAAGTCGGGTCTCCGGGACCCCTGAGGGATGGCATTTGCGGGGTCGCCTGCCTCCTCCTGGGTGCCCGGGGTCCCTCGTCCCTCCTGGTCAGACTGGCTGTGTTGTGTGCGAGCAGGGCTCATGTGTGTATCCTGGGATGTGGCAGGAATGGGGGTGGTGGTTGTCACAGTTGTACCTGACGCAGGTGCTGCAGGTGCTTTGGCACCAGAGGGGCCAGGTTGGTCGGGGTCATCCACGGTGTGGTGAGAGTCGTCGCTGCCGGTGGGATCATCGTCACGCCGAGCCGGGTCCTGTGTGTCTTCCCCCCCAGTGTTGGGGGGAGATCGACGACGTTGCCCTGTGTGTGAGAGAGAGACAATGTTAATGGTGTTACATGCGTCATCCATGTTTCATACATAATCAAGTTGGCACAGTTGCTCTGGGTAGTTGGATATGTCTAGCATTCCTCTCACAGTGCACTTGTGGATGGGTATGTTGCGGGGGTCAGATTGATATGTACTCCTGGTTATTTGGCCTGTCTAATGAGTGTTGGGATGCTTATTTGGCTATGGATTGGCCTTGTTGTGTCACATATCCATTTTGGGAGTGGCAATTTGCGTTGGCTGCCCCGGGGGTGTGTGCTTGTGTAAGGGGGGGAGTGTGTGTGACCGGGCATGCTGTTGGTTGTGGTGTGAATTGTCATTGGGTCTACCAGGTGATGTGTCTATCCCCTCATGGTGCCTGCTGGCATGACAGTGAATGTGAGTTCCTGTGGTAGGCAGGTGGCATGTGGAGTTGGTGTTTGAGTGTACAGTGGTCACAGGTTTGCCTTGTGCTGTCTACAGCAGGGCCAAGTGTCATCTACCTTGTCTGTACTTGGCAAGTCCCTGTTCATTGTGCATGGTGCATGGGTATGTCCCTTGGCCACGGACGGCTGTCAACACTTTCCCTATGTGTGACACAATCTTTGTTGTTGCATCAGTTTTGAACACAGGGAGCAGTGTAGCAAGCGTGCGTAGCGAGCGCTGCAGAACCGACTTATAGGTTGCACTGTACACGGCCAAATGTTGCTTTGTCATGTCTATTGGAGTATGCAGGTAGGAAACTTATGCATTTGTGACTGGGCTCTTACAAACACAGTGAGTGGGTATACTGGGTGTGAGGTTAGGTTTGTGCCTGCAGCGTGGATCGACTCGTGCACAGTTTGACACATGGGCCAGTGCTTTCCAAACGGATGAGGGGTGTTTCACGCACTGCCAGACCTTGTCAACATGCACACAGTCCGCCTGCTGATGAGCGGACATTCCCACACCACCCAAGGGCGATTTTGTCTCCCTCTGTCTCTCTCTCTCCCTCCCTTTGTCACCCTCCTCCCTCCCTCTGTCTGTCTCCCTCTGTCTCCCTCTGTCTCCCTCCCTCTCTCTCCCTCTCTCTCCCTCCGTCTGTCTGTCACACTCTGTCGCCCTATGTCGCCCTCTGTCTCCCTCCCTCTCTCTCCCTCTCCCTCCCTCTGTCTGTCTCCCTCTGTCTCCCTCCCTCTCTCTCCCTCTCCCTCCCTCTGTCAGTCTCCCTCTGTCTCCCTCCCTCTCTCTCCCTCTCCCTCTCCCTCCATCTGTCTGTCACCCTCTGTCGCCCTCTGTCTCCCTCCCTCTCTCTCCCTCTCCCTCCGTCTGTCTGTCACCCTCTGTCGCCCTCTGACGCCCTCTGTCTCCCTCCCTCTCTCTCCCTCCCCCTCCCTCTGTCTGTCACCCTCTGTCTCCCTCTGTCTCCCTCCCTCTCTCTCCCTCTCTCTCCCTCCGTCTGTCTGTCACCCTCTGTCGCCCTATGTCGCCCTCTGTCTCCCTCCCTCTCCCTCCGTCTGTCTGTCACCCTCTGTCGCCCTCTGTCGCCCTCCCTCTCTCTCCCTCCCCCTCCCTCTGTCTGTCACCCTCTGTTGCCCTCTGTCGCCCTCTGTCTCCCTCCCTCTCTCTCCCTCCCCCTCCCTCTGTCTGTCACCCTCTGTCGCCCTCTGTCGCCCTCTGTCTCTCTCCCTCTCCCTCCCTCTGTCTGTCTCCCTCTGTCTCCCTCTGTCTCCCTCCCTCTCTCTCCCTCTCCCTCCCTCTGTCTGTCTCCCTCTGTCTCCCTCCCTCTCTCTCCCTCCATCTGTCTGTCACCCTCTGTCGCCCTCTGTCGCCCTCTGTCGCCCTCTGTCTCCCTCCCTCTCTCTCCCTCTCCCTCTGTCTGTCTGTCACCCTCTGTCGCCCTCTGTCGCCCTCTGTCGCCCTCTGTCTCCCTCCCTCTCTCTCCCTCCCTCTGTCTGTCACCCTCTGTCGCCCTCTGTTGCCCTCTGTTGCCCTCTGTCTCCCTCCCTCTCTCTCCCTCCCCCTCCCTCTGTCTGTCGCCCTCTGTCGCCCTCTGTCTCTCTCCCTCTCCCTCCCTCTGTCTGTCTCCCTCTGTCTCCCTCCCTCTCTCTCCCTCTCCCTCCCTCTCTCTCCCTCTCCCTCCGTCTGTCTGTCACCCTCTGTCGCCCTCTGTCGCCCTCTGTCTCTCTCTCTCCCTCCCTCTGTCTGTCTCCCTCTGTCTCCCTCCCTCTCTCTCCCTCTCCCTCCCTCTCTCTCCCTCTCCCTCCGTCTGTCTGTCACCCTCTGTCGCCCTCTGTCGCCCTCTGTCTCCCTCCCTCTCTCTCCCTCCCCCTCCCTCTGTCTGTCGCCCTCTGTCTCTCTCCCTCTCTCTCCCTCCCCCTCCCTCTGTCTGTCACCCTCTGTCACCTCTGCCCAGCTTCCTGGGCACACACACTTTGCAAGTATTTCAAAGGCCATTGGCTTGTTCATGTGGCTTTGTATAGAATCTCCCGGACCCCATTGGGCAGAGTGTCTCTGAGTCTGCGTTGCAGCGGCGGTGTGTGCTGACACTCTTTCACAGTGTTGCCTCTTCATTAGCTGCTGTTATGTGCGAATTGGGCCTTCATACCCATGTCATCCTGCGATGCGGCTGCCATTTGCAGGCGACAGAGTACAGTGTCGGGACACACTGTTTGTATAGCTCTGCCCTAGGCCATATGGGCTGAGGGCATTGGTGTCTGCTTATGAGTTGCACAATGGGATTTTGGAGGCCCCCCCTCCCGGCATCACGGACATCCTGTCTTGTGTTGGTGTTTTGTGTGGCCTGTGACTTGGCATGCCCTTGCTTGGTGCATGGGGCATGGAGCCGATAGTGGCATGTGCGTGTTGTTGGAATGTGGTTGCATCTGGTGATGGCTTTGGGGTAGTTGCGTGCATTATCGGGAGTTGGGTTGTGGATGCGGTTCCCCCCATGTGGGGTGATTTGTTTGTGTACTCACCAGGCTCGGAGAGTCCTTCTAGTCCGTGTACTCCCACCGGCGGCAGCGTGCGCATCACCTTCTCCTCCCAGGGATGGTAGTGTACCGGTCTGCGGGCCGGCCCACCTCCAGTGATGTTCCCCTGGTTGTGTTCGTCGGTCATTTTGCGGCGGACCGTCCTCCGCAGATCGTACCACCTGGCTTGGCATTCATGCCTGGTCCTTCGGATGGGCGCAACAGCATTCACCCTCTCGACGATCCTCTGCCACATGGCTGATTTTTCTGATACGCTGGTCTGTCTGACCAATGTTCCAAAGAGCTGTGGCTCGACTCTGATGATTTCGTCGACAAGGATCTCCAGCTCCGCTGTTGTGAACTTTGGATTCCTGTCTGTGGGCATGGTGTGGGGTGTGGGTGTGGATGGTTGTGGGGGTGTGTGTGTGGTTGTGAAGGTGTGTGTGTGAATGTGATGAGGGGGTGTTTGTGAAGGTGGTTGTGTGAAGGTGTGCAAGTGTAAGGTGTAGTAAAGGTTCAAGTCTGGTGCTCTGGGTTGTCTGTGGGGTCTGGCAGTAGTGGGTCTGTTGCAAAGGCACATGGTTTGTGTGTGTGGGCCCTTTTTGTTGGTCCATTTGTGGGTGTGGCTGTGTTTGAACTTTGGGTGGGTGTGTTATAAGGGGTGGTTGTGTTTTGGGCCTCTGTTTACCTGTTTGGCTGTTGCAGGTCAGTGTATTGGGTGTATTTGGGCTTGTTGGACGTGTTTTGTGGTGTTGTGCGATTCGAATTGACTCTCCTTGTGGTGTTTTGCAGTGTCCTGGTTCAGTACGTGTGTTTTTCGCGTCTGTGCGGTGCATACATCGGCCATGTTGTACAGTGCTCACATTTGCTATGGCTGGGTGAGGGTGCTGGTGTAGTGGCCCTGGGTAGGGTGCGTACAGGCACGGGCAGGGTGTGGGGGCCTGGAGGTACATGCCGTACATACGTGAACCCAGGGTACATGGGGGGGCTGGGGGTACGGCACGTACATACGGGGTGCTGGGGGTACGGTGTGTGCCCCCACCCCAGTATGGACGGTGCGTACCCCCAGCCTCCGTATGTAAGCACCGTCCCCCAGCACATACCCCCACCCCCATATGTACACGCAGTACCCCCAGCCCCCGTATGTACGCGCCGTACACCCACCCCCCCCGTATGTACGCGCTGACCCCCAGCCCCCCCTATGGACGGAGCGTACCCCCACATCCCCCCCTAGGTACGGAGCGTACCACCACCCCGTAGGTACGCTGTGGACCCCCCAGCGCATAACGCACCATACATAGGGGGGTGGGGGTACGCCTCATACCTATGGGGTGGGGGTACACTCCGTACTTACGGGGTGGTGGTACGCTCCGTACCTACGGGGGGGTGGTGGTACGCTCCGTACCTACGGGGTGGGGGGGTGCTGGGGTACGGCGCGTACGTGGGGGGGTATGCTGGGGGAGGTGTTCAGCGCGTATGCGGGCAACTATTTGGATGTCTCCATAGTTGCTATGGGAGTTCGCACCGTACTGTGTTTTTTCCATACGGTTGTGCATTCGGACGGACGGGAAGGATCGTACTTGCGCGCTCGGACTTCAGTTTCCCGATTCGTAGGTAAAACTGTCCGGGGACGTGTCGGACACTTTTTCCGACCCGAGGACGTGTCGGGGTATTTTCCCAATGCGATTCGTATGGATTTTTTCACATACGAATCGTACTTGCCAGTTTGTACGGGACTTGTACGATTCGTACGGTAAAAAAACCGGATACGATTCGTACGGGGAAATTTTTAACGGATCGGAATCGGCCCCATAGTTGTTTAAAATGTTGATGTTTTGACTTGTGTTATGTATTTTAGTATGTATTTTAAAAGTATGTGATCTCTTTTTTTGTATAAGAATTTCTTTTTAAATATGTTACTTTTTATTAGTTATTAATTTGACCTTAATTAAATTTTGCGTTTTTAAGTTCTATAGCGGTTTGTGGGTTTATAGGGGAATAGGATGGGAAACAATTTAATTATAATATATTAATGATTATTTTTTATGTATTAGTATTTATTTAATTTAGATTTTATAGTGTCAATTGTTGGAATTAATTTAGTATTCATAAATTATTAATTAGTTGTTAATAATTAATTATTTGACAATTATGTTAATTGTGCTTTTTTGTATGAGTGGGTTGTGGGTTTGTAGGGGAATAGGGTGGGAAGTAATTTAATTATAATCAATGAATTATACTTTTTTATGTATTAGTATTTGTTTAATTTATATTTTATAGTGTTAATTGTGGAAGTTATTTTATTATTAATTATTAATTAATTGGCTAAGTATTATTAATTAATTAATTAGCAATTATGGTAATTGTGTCATTTGTTTAGAAGTGGGTGGTGGGGTTTATATGCAAATTGGGTGGGAAGTAATTTATTTATAATTAATTGTTAATTGTGTGTTAATTAATGCTAAGTAATTAATTCAAATTAAAATATGGCAATTGTGTAATTAATTTTTGATGTAAGTTTTGGGGTATTATAGTAGTAAAGGGTGGGAAGTAAATTATTTTAAATTAATAAATACGTTGTTAATTTATATTAATTTATTCATGTAAAATTAGATATGGAAATTGTGTGTTATTTTTAGGGGTGGGTTGTGGTGTTTATTGGGGTAGAGGGTGGAAAGTAAGTTATGTTTAATTAATTAATAAATAGTTGATTATTAATATTAATTTATCAATTTATAAATATTTATGGTAAGTGTTTATTGTTATTTTGTGTGTGTGTTTTGTTTTTATAGGGGTAAAGTTTGGGGACTAAATACATTTTTATTTGTTTTAAAAATAAATAAGTTTATAATATTTGTTTAATTGATAATTAATTATGTTAATAATGGAGGTACATTTAAAAAATGTAAATGTGGGTTGTGAATTGTGCGGTGTTATAGGGTAGGAAATACAAAATATTACATTTAGGTAATAAATAATGTTTCTGTTTATAAAAAATGTCTATTAAAAATAGTTTTTTGTTTTTAAATTATTTAAAAAAAAATTATATAATCTTTCTTGGTATTAAATCTTTTTAACATTCTAATCTGTTTCTATCTTTTGTAATATTTAAAACTTTTATATATGTTTTATTTTTTAGTTTTTTAAAATCGTTTGTGTTGTTGTTGATTTGTTTGTTTTTAATTTTGAACTTACTCCAGTGGAAGTATTAATTTTCACCCCTCCGCTAGCAAACACTTTCCCTACTGTTGCACTCACTGAAGTGAGAATAGTAATTTTTACACCTCCGCTATCCAACACTTTCCCTACTGTTGCACCCACTGGAGTGGGAATATTAAGTTTTACCGCTCCGCTAACCAAACACTTTCCCTACTGTCACACTCACTGGTGTGGGAATAGTAATTTTTACCCTACCACTACCCAACACTTTCCCTACTGTTGCACTCACTGGAGAGGGAATAGTAATTTTTACCCCTCCGCTAGCCAACCTTTTCTTTAAAATTGTACTCACTGGAGTGGGAATAGTAATTTTTACCCCTCCACTATCCAACACTTTCCCTACTGTTGCACTCACTGGAGTGGCAATAGTAATTTTTACCCCTTCGCTAGCCAACATTTTCTTTACTATTGTGCTTACTGGAGTAGGAATATTACGTTTATTAACCTCCGCTATCCAACACTTTCTCTACTGTTGCACTTACTGTAGTGGGAACAGTAATTTTTACCCGTCCATTGTCCAACATTTTACCTACTATTGCACCCACTGGAGTGGAAATATTAATTTTTACCCTTCCACTATCCAACATTTTTTCTACTGTTGCACTCACTGGAGTGGGAATAGTCATTTTTACCCCTTCGCTATCCAACATTTTCCCTACTGTTGCACCCATTGGAGTGGGAATTTTAAGTTTTACCCATCCGCTATCCCACACTTTCCCTACTGTTGCACTCACTGGAGTGGGAATAGTAAGTTTTACCGCTCCACTATCCAACACTTTCCCTAGTGTTGCACCCACTGGAGTGGGTATAGTAATTTTTACCCCTCCGCTATCCAACACTTTCCCTACTGTAGCACTCAATCGAGTGTAAAATTGAATTTTAAAGACCATTAAATATTGTAATGTTTGAATTTGTATTATAATGTTTTTTGTTAGATTTTATGTTATAAGTGTATGTAAATATATATATTTATTTATAAATTTGTATATATTTATAAAATTATGAAATACATTGAAATTAATAGTTTAATAATTGTTTTAACAGAAAAAGATAGATATATATTACATTTCATATATGTATGTTTAAATATTTTTTAAATTAAATTAATTTTATATGTTAAAATGTATATTAAATCTAAATAAGATTTTTTTAATTTAATTTTATTAGTTGATATATTTACCATTTATTTTTATTTAAATAAAAACATGATATTTTTTTTTACATCTTCATTTTTTACATCAATATTTTTGTTTCAATATTTTTGTACTTACAATTTTAAATATAGAATGTTTATAGTTTTTTTATATAGAATATTTTTGCATTGATATTTGTGCATGGGGAAATTTTTTAAATCGATATTCTATCAGTGAACCCTTTTTCCCAATTCACTATAGGAGGGTAAACTCATCTTCCCTAGCAAGTATAAGCATCCAGTACCAGCCTGATATCCCCTTTTTCTGTATTGAGCTACCAGGTTAGCATTTTCTTCATCATCCTTCTCCAGTGATTTACCCCAGCTAGCCAGTTGGTAGTTTTTTAATCTAGAGATATTACGATTTGTTCTTAATAACACATGTTCCCAATCTACTAAGGCCTTCCCTTCAAGCAGACGGCCCTATCTTGTTATACCCCCTTCTGCTAATGGACTTGCAAGTTTTTCCTTCAGACACTGAGGGGTTCCTAGGAACGCCCATACTGGGGCATAGCCACTATAATAAGGGAATTTTAGGGCTTTTCTGATCTGAAACCAGAGTTTCCATGCCGCTGATAGAATCTACAGTTTCACGTTCTTGAAAAATTTCGGATGACCAAACTTACAAAGGAAAAAATCACCCTCCAACCGTGTCATAGCCTGAAAATATGGAGCACATACTTGATGTTCTTGAAGCAAAGGTCTCATATTGTTAAATTTAAATGCCTTGCAGTATTGGAAGAAATCTGGACTTGCGATTCCACCCTGCTCTTTCTTCCTTCAAAGCTTTTTCCAAGCAATTCTTGTTGCTTTGGAGGCTCAAATAAAACTGATCAAATCACCTTGTAATTTTTAAACCAAATGTGTTTAACCCCTTGGCTGCGGCAGGAATTCCGCCGCAGCGCTGGGGGGGGTTTGGGGGCAGCGCGTGGCGCTGTGCTCATGACGGAGCCACTCAGTCATGAGTCACGGTTGAGCTGTGCTCATGACGGAGTGGTTCCGTCACGACTCCGCCCACTGCGCTAATCGCCCGCACAGGCGGGGAATTAGCGCCGCATGGGCGGAGCGGCGGCCAACGGCCGCAGCATGACGGAAGCACTCCGTCATGAGCACACGGCACCCGTGGCTCATGACGGAGTGGTTCCGTCATGAGCGGGGAAGGGGTTAAAATCTAGAGGTATCGAATTAAACAAAAAAGTTAATTTTGGTGGTATAGTCATTTTTAAAATGTTAGTTCTTTCTAAAAATGATAATAAAAGCCCTGCCCAGGCTTTTAATAGTTTACTAGATTCCGTTACTGCTTTCTAAAAGTTCAGATGTGATTCATCTTTAAGATCTTTTGTTACCATGGTGCCCAAATATCTTATCTCCTCTCTTACTAGGGGGTTATTTCTTTTGGAATTCCGTTCCATAATTTCTGTTTTCTGCCAGTTTACTTGATAACCTGAGACTTCCCCAAATCTTTCTAGGATGCCGATATTATAGGAAGAGAGAGTGACAGGTTCTTTGTAAATAGCATTAGGTCATCTGCATATAAGGCAACTTTCTTCACCCAGCCCCAATACTCAAAAGAGGGGATTTGTGGCTAGTCCTGATATTTCTTGCTAGTGGTCCGATATATAGATCAAACAGGAGGGGGGAGAATGGGCAGCCCTGCCGTGTACCCCTTGATTTGCCTATTTTCTGTGTGAGATTACCATTAATCAATATTCTTGCCGAGGGATTTTTGTAAATCAATTTTAAAACCCCCTTAAACACCTCCCCTAACTCATACTGCTCCACGACGTTTGAGAAGAAAAGGCCAACTGACCCTGTAAAAAGCCTTTGCCGCGTCAAAAGTAATTATCAACAAAGGGGACCCTCCTTGTGCCACCATGTCTATTGCCTCAAATAGCTCATCTGTTAGCTCATACATCTGCCTGCCTTTAATAAATCGTTTTGATCACCAACCTCCCCATTCTCTCAGCTAGGATATGAGTGAAGATCTTATAATCACTATTTAGCAGTGATATGGGTCTATAAGATTTGAAACACCTTAGTTCTTTCCCTGATTTCTGCAAAAGACAAATAGTTGCCTGCTCCCATTACTTCAGTATGTCTGACCCCGCCAAAAAATTGAATTGAAAAGTTTTGTCAAAAACGGGGCAACCTCCACTTTTAGCGGCGTATAGATCTCGCTTGGATCTCACTTGGTAAAAAATCTGTTTAAAAAGATCAGTAGTGTGGGCAAGAGTCGGCTGCACCAGTATAATTGTTCTCCATCTATCTGCTACTGAAATAATGCTCAACCTGACATGACCCCACTACTTAGAAGTCATATATGAGAGAAAATCTGTTCCTCTATCAATGAACGAAATTTTGTCCGGATGCTTTCCCTCTTTTTAGTTTCTCTATCACTCCCATTATCTCCTCAATTGTAATTTCTGAATTTAGCTCCTCCTATTGTTCATTTGGCAGTGTAGGGGTAACCATGCCCTCGAAATATGAGTTAATTTGTACTTTTGTTGCAACTATATCCTCTGTGTATAGGTCCTGGAAGAAATCCACGAAAGCACTCTAATCTTACTATCATCTGAGATGAGAGTTCTCTATCCCGCCACCCAGATTTCTGGAATCCTGTTCTGACTTTGTTCCATTTTTAATTTCCAAGCCAGTAGTTTACCACAACCCTCTCCATAATCATAGTGTGAAAATGTACTCGCTTCCCATTTCTTCCTGACTATTCCCCCTGGATATCAGGCAACTCTTCTTTTTTCGCTTTCCTTTCAGACTCAATCTCACCCACACAAAGAGCCCCGTGTCTTTGATCTCCCAATCCGTCCAACTGTTGTAATCCATTTTCTATTTTTTGAAAACAGCAGTACTAATCAGCCTGCCTTACATGCATCCCATATCATTTGAATGGATGTATCAATATCATTTATACGCAAATATTCCTCTGTTGCCTCTTTCAGATTTATCACTACTTGTTGGTCCAGAACTAAAGTTCTATCCACAGTCCACATCGAGGAGATGCCTATCTCATCTATCTTCAGTTTCAAGCAAACTGCTGAATGGTCCGACAAATGAGCTGGTAGATTCTAAGCTTTTTATGTTCTCACCTCTCCACCAGAGAGCAGTATATCCTGGAGGCATGCCTATTTTTCTTATTTCTAAATGTAAACTTATGTTCCTCTGCCCCTTTTTCTCTCCAGACATCCGCCAAGCCAAACTCTTCCATGCAGCATTTCAACCCTGCTCTCATTCTAGATAGTTTAGGCTCAATAAAGGTTTTCCTGCTCAGCCATTGTCTTCTTCGGGGTCTAATAACAAGTTAGGATCGCCTGCCAAGACTATAGGTGCGGTAGCATCTAGTAACTGACTATATAAAGACTGCAAGGGGGCAGGATCATCTACGTTAGGGCCATAGTAACCTGCGATTACATATATTTTCCCCTAAGGGTCTGTATACACTTCTTCTACTGACGCTTTAACAGACTTCTTAAAAAGGATAGCCACCCCTTTAACACAGCAAGTCTGATTTGTACAAACATAAGCATCTATTCACTTTTGCTTCTTTATTATCTACCCCCATTCTGCCTTTAATAGATGTGTCTCCTGGAGGATGATAATCTCACTGTCAACTATTCTTAAATATTCCAGTATCTTTTGCCTCCTACTTCTTATCCTTAGACCATTCACATTCCAGGATAAGATATTAACCGACATCCGGTTTGTAGTTGCTGCATCTATTCACCCCCTGACCCTTCTCATATTTGTTCTTTAATTTATTCCACAAACTCGGACAATTATTTTATCCCTATATGCTCCTATAGCCCATGTGAGTGTGTTAACAAACTGTGCATTCCCCCGCCAACCTTCCCTGGAGAACCTTCCCTAGCATCTCTGGGTGAAATATATCCACCCTTTGAGATCCCCCCTCTCTAGCTTACAATCTTACTTGTCTTGCTGCAATTTAATCTGCTTTCTGAGTGACTACACTTCCTTTGGCTCTCTTATATTGTACATCTGGTTCTTCCACATGATCCTCAAAGAGTCTGGGAAGCACATTGGTGCTGTTACCCCCAGTGATCTTAGCTCTTGGATGTGTTGGCCTAACTCCCTTTGCCGATCTTGGGTGACTTTTGATATGTCTGAGCAGAACCTGAATGACCAATCCCCTTAATTATATATACAAATTTTAGTGCTTCAATTAAGATTCTCTCTTTTAAAGCTCTTGAAGTTGATTAGGATTCTTTGTGGGTTCTTTCTTATCCCTACTTTTCTGAATGGATCCCGGTGAACCCTCTGAATGTCTTCTTCCAATAGTGCTGTCTCCAGCCCAGGGATACATTTGTTTAGTAGACCCACCACAAAACTCTTGACATTTTTCCCTTCCATTCCCTCTGGGATATTTAACAATATTAAGTTGTTTCTTAGTGCATTGTTCTCTAGGGATTCAATTTTGTCTCTAGGGGGCATATTAACAAGCCAGGCGATAAGATTATCGCCGCTTTAGCGGCAGAAAACTGCCGCTAAAACGGCGATAATGGGCTTGATAATATGCTTTATGGAATTCCAATTGAAGCCCATGTTAGATCTCCTTTACATCTAACATGGGTTTCAATTGGAATTCCATAGAGCATATTATCAAGCCCATTATCGCCGTTTTAGCGGCAGTTTTCTGCCGCTAAAGCAGTGATAATTTTATCCCCTGGCTTATTAATATGCCCCAAAGATCCTTCTCATTCGCCTTCGTAACCTAATTTCTGCTCCATTCACCTCAAATTCTCTGCTTAGATCCTCTAATGCGGTTTCTACAAAGGCCACACGTCTTATCAGCGTATTAATTTTCGCTTGAAGAGCTTCGCATGTCCCTTGGATCCTGCCCTGACGTTGCAAAGTTTGTTCTCATCTCCAAAAACATAGATTCCATAAATGTTTCCACTCCAGAGTGTGTTGCTGCGCTATGGGATTCTGTGACTCCTCCGGCGCTCCAGCACATGGATCACATTGACTTTGACTATGATTTTGCTCTCTCTGTGACCCGGAGACTGGTATTTCTTCAGGGTCTTCGATTGTTGGAACTTGAAATGTATTACTTACTGTAATCCCTTCCCTTACTATGCTGTCTCCCCCCATTGATATTTCCTTTGTGTATTTGGACGTGGGCACTTGCTTTCATCACAATCCACTGGAGGTTGTTTGGCCTGGACTTTGAAAAATGAAGGCAATGAGGGGGTGATTTTTAGTTTAGTACTTATATTTCGTCCTCTAGATGGCAAAACTTGAGGTGGATCAGAACTCTTAACTTGCCTCCCCATTTGGTTATGAGATGTGAGCACCAACAGTGGGTTCTTGTAGGAGGCTGGGGTAATATGAACACCTAAATTCCTATTTCTTAAACAGTAGCTTATACCATGCTTTGGGATGGTTTCCTGCAGTTGTGGTTCCAAAATGTTGTTTTTCTTTCCCTTTGCCGAATTTCTAGGGTCCAGCCCCTCCCCTCCCTTGCTCGAGACTCCAGGGACTTGTGCTCTCTTCCTACCTCCTCCTTGAGCACTTACCGGAGTCATGTGCGCCTCTGCCACGCTCCTCTGATTTTCCTGTGCCTCTCTCCGGCTCCTTTCTCCTGCTGCCAGCGGGAACCTGAGCTTACTCCTACACCTCCCCCTGTGCCCCGGAATAAAAGCAATACGTGACCCTCCGACTTCGCTTCACGCTTGCGGCTGTTTCCGCCCACAATGATCCCAGAGGGCTACAGCGGCTCACCGTGCGCCATGACTGCCGCGTCTCCCAGCATGCAGCCTTACAAAAGAACACAGGTACGTTTTTCAAGCATTTTCTAAGGGGGCCCTTCCTAATCACTAACTATGGGGCTCGTTAGGATGGTGGAAGGATCGCCACGGCCAGCCATGCGGTGGCGGTCCTTCCATCTTCCGACCGTGATTTTCCCCCCGCCAAATTAGGATGGCGGGGGAATCTCACCATGGCGGTCGCAAAGAATGTCTGCCATGGAACCACCACAGGCAATCCTCAGGATTGCCTGACGGAGCGGTCTACAGCAGTAAAATGGCAGCAGTGCCTAGCAGGCACCGTATCACAAATTACAAAGATGGATGTAGACAGCCTTTCCATGGCGGTGGAACCGCCATGGAAACGCTGGTGGAGATTGGGTTTGGGAGCTCGTTGCGGCCCCCCCTTGTGTTGGGGGAAGCGAGGATGCCCAACATTTCACAGCACAATGTGGCAGGCACTGCATGGTGCCTGCCACGTAGTGCTGTGAAATTCATAACATGCTGCTTTAGCATGGTGGCGGTTGCTGCTGTCAGCAGCACCCGCCGCAATGTTAAAGGTCGAGATCCGACCGCCATGGTGGCGGGACCGCCGCCTGCATGGCAGACGGTCCCAGTTTACACCAGGATGGCGGACGGACCTGAGTCCGTCTGCCATCCTAATGAGCCCCTTTGTGCGGAGAGTGGAATCGAAAAGAGAGTAACCAACATTGTTACATCTTCAAACAACTAGAGTGGATGAGAGCTCCCGACCGGACCACCATTAGCCGTCCGCCATTTTCTGCTGCTCTGCGCCGAGTCTTCCTTCTATGGTACTCTTAAGCAAATTTATGTTTCTAATAAAATACGATAATTTCAGTTGAATATTCGATCATGCTTAGACATCATGCGGATTTAAACACTATCTTTATATGCTACAAAGAATATGAATACGTAAAGGAGCTTGGCTTGGATGAGAGACCTGAGTTTATTTTATAACTACTATGGAGTTAAAGGAAAGATATAGGTAATATAATAGCTATGAGATACATGATTCTATCTTTGTGGGTATAACAAAAACAAATCTAAACAATCTTAATTCTATCACTGAAGATCATTTTAACCCCTTTAATGACTATAATTAATTTTGTCATAACTCACCTTCTACGATCACATTAGCCTGTTTGGCCACAACGGGTGAAGTAATAAGCCATACAGAGCTATAATAGACATAAAAGAAACTTGCCTCTAAATCCAACAGCTCTATTAAGGGAAACAAAGAAATTCTCAGACTGCCATTTCACAAGTTTCCCAAAGATAAACTCAGGTGTAGATTGTGTATATGAGTGGGCTGGAATTGAATAAGGATTTTACCACACCTGGTAAATACTGAAACCTGGGTGAGGAATTTATCAGGTGTGGTAAATACCTCCTATTTTGAGTTTTCTCTTGGAAAATGGAGCTTGACAGACAGATTTTGTGTTGCTTAGTGCACCAAATTCTTCAAATATTAGTAGTTACTGCACATTTCCACCAGGTAAATTTCGGCAGGTTTCACCTACTGAAGTTTACCAGAGGAAATTGTGTGGGGTGAAGTCATTTCTGGGGCACTCAGAATTTCAATATGTTTGGTGACTGGAGTAACTGCACATATTGGAAGTCACCATCCCACTAACAATCTGGACATTAGCATTTTTTAATTTCTTATACTCTGTGGCAATTAAGATATCCACACCTTCAGGCATGTCTGTCATTACACTAATAATAAACAGTTATAGATTTTTATGTTTTGGGGTAAGTAGTTATAGTTTGGTGATTCACTTAATATTTTGTGGGATGTGATTCATACTAGGGCTTGTGGTCGGAAGTAGAATTTTTAATATTATAGCTTTTTTCTTGTACATTTTTGGTGTTTTGGGTGATATTAGGGGTTACTTGCTTAGTGGATGTCGTTTATTTTGGCGGTTAATGCAATTTTTATTGTTATTTTGGGGGGTTTGTAGGTCTTGTTAGGGCTTTGGGTGGATAGTTTCGTGACTTTTTGGAGGTCATGTTAGAGTCAGGGTTGTGGGATTACACGTGCTGCGGGTAGGTATTGTGCTTAGTGCTTTTTGGGGGTGTCTAATTTCATTTGTGCAATTAGGCTATGCTTTTTGGATTGTGGATTCTATTAGGTTTTTGGAAGGGGACCTTGTTTAATGTTACAACGTTGCGTGGGTAGGTTCTTTCAGTTTTCGTTTTTGGGATATGGAGATTACATTTTAGAGTTCAGGTTATTTTTTCAGGAGCTGTGGGTTATATTATGGCTGTGGATAGGAAGTGTATAAAGATTAATCTTTTGCTTGATCAGTTTTATTTTTGGAATCATTTTTTTGGGATAAATAGTGTGTTTAAGTTTCACTTTTTTACATGATCAGCCATAATTGTGGGGATCAAAATAGTTTTTGGGCTTGGGGATTTGTAATGGCCTTGAGTAGGTATAACTTTTAATGTTGATTCTTTGGTCAGCTTACTTTTATTTGTGAGATTTACATTATATTTCGTGGTCTGGTTATATTAGGGCTTTGAATGGGTAGCATGTTAAAATGTAATTTTTGGGAGTATGCAGGTTAAGTTTAGGGTTTAAGGATTTTTCAGAGTTGTAGTTGGGCGCTGATTGCATAGTGTATTTAAGTTTCACATTTTAGTATTGGCAATTGTAGTTTTGGAATTCATGTTAGTTTTATGGGTTGTTGGCTCTTTTAGGCCTTTGGGTTGGTATATGGTGTAATGTTTATTTTCTGGGATGTTTAGCACAAAAATAAGGACCCCCTGTAACTAATAAATATTCCTAGGACAGGGAAAATGCAATTGGCAATACAAAATCACTAGGCAACATGTAGGTCAAATGCTAATAAAATCAGACCTAAATTGAAAAACTAATGCAAGAACAACTTAGGGGCCTATTCCAATCCTGGAAAAAGGCTGTACGAATCGTTGTATGGAGCGTTTTCTCCGTACGACTTGTACCCGGTAAACTTTCCTTACAACCTAGGAAGTACGATTCGTACAGAAAGCCTCTTTCCGTACGAATCGTACGGGTAAAAAAAAACAACGATTCGGATCTGGAACAGCCTGTACGCGAAGTCCGGACGTATTTAAGCAGCGGTTTCCGGCCCAGCAAGTACGATTCGTCTCTACGGCACTCCGTGCGGCTCGTTTCTTACGGGAGCCAAAAACAGCCGGAAAAGCAGAGTCCGACGCGAACCGCTACGAAACAGAGCCCCGGTACGCGACGTACACGCCATGAACCCTATCATTCCGGTCGTACAGGCCCACCCCCCCTCCGCGAGGCGTATGTACGGTGCGTACCCCACCATCGCGTATGTACACACCGTACATATGCATGGCATATGCACGACTCGTACCCCTGTACGACTCGCACCCCAGGAACAACTTATCCCGGGATACGAGTCGTACAAAGTTCCTCCTACAGCAATCAATGTATTTGCAGTTTACCAGGATATTCTCACATTCTTCCGTAAGGTACGTCTTAAAAAATATTTTGCTACCATCTACACCCCTATATCTGGATCCATCAATCTATCGGGTCTTTCCAAATCCTCTTATTTTACTCCAACTCTAGACCTAGTTGGCCCTGAGGTAGCTGTGTTCGAACATGCTGTTCTTCACCACTTAGACAGAGCCACCAAATATATTCCAAAACCATGTCTGAATCTCAACAAAGACGAATTTAAGCCAGTACAACAACTATCACATGACAAATCCCTCACAGTAAAGAACTGTGATAAGGGTGGTGGCATTGTAGTGATAGATATCGCTCAATATGGACTTAAAATGATTTGTCTACTGAGTAACACTAGTTTTTACAACGAAATCACTCAGACCCCATAGTTAAAACTATATCTAAAATCCAGCGTCTGACCAATGAGGCTTCATTGGTTGGCGATATAAGCGAGGAAGAGTTTGAATTTCTCAACATCAAAGATCCCAAAATGCCTTGCATTTATGGTATCCCTAAAATCCACAAAAACGTAATGGATCCACCTATCGACCGATTGTGACAACCATCGGATCGGTCACTGAACCACTGTCTAAATATATAGACAATTTTTTATGACCTAACATACAGGCCATTCCCTTGCATATTAAAGACACCAGAGACTTCATTAACAAAGTAGAAAATCTTTCATTTTTCCCTCAAAGTCATCTCTTGGTCACTTTGGACACTGAGGTGTTGTATAGCAATATACCCCAAATAGAGGCAGATGACGCCATAGCATCGTTCATTGACACATATAACATCAGCTGCCCTAGAAACTTCATAATAGATTGTCTCAAGATTGTGCTATCTGAGAACACCTTCCAATTTGGGAATACTCTGTACAAGCAAATCAAAGGGGTAAGTACTACAGTCGCCGCGTCAGTAGCTAATCTCTACATGGCCCTCTTTGAAAAGAAATTCATCAATAACGAAGTTGCACCTTTTTATGAATCGGTGAATGACTGGTCTAGATACATCGATGATATTTGGACTGACACAGCTGAGTTACTATCTGAGTTCCTGGGATGGCTCAGCTTGTGTGGTAGCAATTTAACATTCACGGCCCACACGTGTCATTCCCAAGTAGTGTTCTTAGACATTGGGATCTTAGAAGTAGATCTTTTCGTTAATGCATAAATGGGGACCCCCTCTAGAAAGTTTACTTTCAGGCCAGGGAGAAGAGGGGAAAACCCAAAATACACTAAGAATGCTCCCTCGAGCCCTATATTTCTATTATCCTGAGGACTGAATTACTACTGGGCTCAATAATCAGTTAAATCACATCAGTGACACTTGACAATTACAATTTGATTCTCATTTTCTTTATTATTTCATTTCTTTATATCATTTATAACATTTCATTTTTCTTTTTTTAAACTTTTTCTGAAGGTGTATACATTACAATAAAAAGACCCATGCTGTTATTACATCAAATACAAAAAAACCCATATATTGTATTACATAACAAAAAAACCCTGAAAAAAACATATAAATGCATCAATTTCACAAAACTCATTCAAACACATTCAAACTCACACAACCTGCGTACAAACTGCATCTGAACAAGGGGGAGATTGTAGATAGCAAAAATCTCCACAACCAGATTGGATCAATATGTTCAAAAAGGGTCTGAACATAGGGTTGACGCGTGTTTCGGCGGTGTATGAAGAGTAGCCAAACCACCTTCATCAGGACCTTTCCAGACACCCACATAAATCTCACAACACCCAGGGGACCTGAACCGACATCAAAAAATAACTGTTATGAGCCCATAACTTCTCCTTTAATTTATTGATTGGACCAAGATTCAGGAAACACAAAAGAAATTTGTTCAAAAGAACACACAAACAAACTGACAATTAATAGAACCCACACCACCAAGTTCTCTTGCTCCCACTACTCACCAATAGGAGTATTGAGTAAATTTCAACAATAATTAATTAATATGGGAAAGACAACACACAATATATCCACAAGTGCATAATAGTAGTCCCTTAATTACCCTTCAACGTTGCGTAAGAAGTCACTGAAGCCCAAAAGAGTGTAGCAGACCCTACTACTAAATTAGCCAAATATAACCTACGAAGTGTGTTAGTGTACTGGTGACTATATACATAATAGTACTTACAAAAATGAATGGCCAACAAACAATTATTACACTTATGGATTCAGCTAGTGGTCTATTTTTAGAGAAACGATGTTCAGCCTATGTAAACAAGATATTAAATAAACAAAAGCACTAGGTAACAGAATTCCCTAATATAATATTATCAGGTCTTGGACTAGCGCTGCCTAAAAAAAACTCTTCTTGTAGCGCCAAACTCATTAGGCAGCCATATTTTTCTCAAGAAAAACATCCCATCAGGGACAGAATATTCTAAACAAGAATAAGCATATTTTGGTGAGACTCAGAAAAATATCTAAAAAATTAGCTCAATACCAAGAACCCAGAGCTTCCAAGTGAATTGCTATAAAAATACGAACCGAGTAATGCGTCGATATAATCTGTGAAGAAGTCTTTGTTTTACTTTCCTCAATACATCAGTAGTCCAAATCTTGTTTTTTCATCATGTATAACAGTTTTAATGTGGAGAGCGACCTCCTCACGATAATAGGCTTTTCGTTAAACCTACTGCTAGAAACACCTTGTTGCATTTCGAGAGTTACCATCCTTGCAGTCAGAAACAAAGCATTACATTTGTGCACTTCCTTAGACTTCATCGTAACTGCTCGAATCTGCAGGATTTTGATCTACAAGCTTCCAAAATGACAGAAAAGTCCTTGCAAGAGGTTACCTGAAACGCCTCATAAGGGAATATTTTAAACTAGCTAGATTCTATGATAGAGGTTCCTTATTAAGATCGCATCCTGCAGCACAAGTGACCCAACTTGTTTGTGTCACAAAACACTCAACGATGAACGAAATAGCGACAGATTATAAATTCTAATTGACACATTCTTAACACCCCATGACACAAGAAACCAAATTGCCAAAACCCCTATATGCACATCGGCGTAACTAGAGCATTAAAGATCTTATTGTGCATTCGCGTTTTACCACAGGCTCGGACTTTGTTCAAAAGACCATTGATGGGGTGGCGCCCATCAAAGGTACGTTTAAATACAATCAATGCAAAGCTTGCGACACTGTTATTGAAGGAGACATGCTTACTCATAATGGATATACTGTAAAAGCCAACAAATTTACTAACTGCAAAACTAAGAACTTGATTGGTCTTTTACTATGTCCTGGCGACCTAGGTTATGTTGGCGAAACTTCACACAATTTGTCGATACGCTTAACTGAACATTGTTCAGTGATTCACCCATCGAAATTAACTGCGCCATTAGCTAAACATTACCTTGAGAAAAACTATCATGCAAGTGAAATTCAGATGGCATGTTCGGGAAAAAATTGGGGTGATGCAAGAATCCAAAAGAACAGATATACGTAAAAGACGTGAAGTCTTTTGGATTTTTGTTTTGAATACTCATAAAAAAGGATTGAACAATGAGATCCTATGGGAGAACACAATCAGATATAACACCTAGCTTAGCATTATCTCCCGCCGATAGCTGGTTTGTTCCAATCCTGTACTGTGACTCTTTCATTCTGGTTTGTTTTGTCATAGGTGACTAGACTCTTTCATACATATGATAACCCCATTAGCTTATTGCTCTGTTTATGGTGCTCTTTTACAGCCGTTTATGTGATCTAGATGCTAGCTTTCTATCCCCCTATTACACACGTGAAAAGTGCCATCGAGTTCGATCTCTTTAGCTTACCCAACTCAAAGATTGAATTAAAGCATTTTCACTTCAATCCCCATCTTTATCACTAATATCTTATTAGGGATTAGAATCCATCATCCCATTATGCTTCCTGTCAATTTTCTTTATGATTTAGTTCATATTTCATTTTTTATCTATAGACTCTCTCCTTCGAGCCTAACAACGAGTCTTTCCACTGTGTTTTCTATCAGCCAGCCTCGAAGTTTTATGGGTTAATTTGTGTATCCTCCGTCGAGCTGACGTAAGCACGCTGCCTTTCAAAAGCTGTACCAGTCGGCACCACTTTGAATCTTTCGAAATATCCTCTGACTACTACTCGCATGACCAAGTAAGTAATCTGCGGCGATAGTGTATGCATTTTTGCGCAGCATTGAATCGCTACATGTTGAGCAGACATTTTGCTTTAGTCACACCGTGCTTGAATATTCCACTTCCCTGTTAGATGTGCATATCAGGCACGTTTCATGTTTTCATGGTTTCGTACCGTCCAAACCGTAGATAGATCGAGTAATGCCCCCTGTGTTGTGCAGCGCCTACTGGAGTTGCACTTAGAATTAGTTTTGATTACTATTTCTCACCCTTGTTGGCCCGCTTTATCATCCAGCCAGTAGCATTTATGTGCTTAACACGATTGGCATAAATGTTGTACGATACAGACATTTACATTTCCTTTCCCCTCTGTCATTCCACTTCAAGGGACAGGTACCTGCTTTGGCTCCACGATCATTACTTTTGACCAGCAGATCCTAGGCATGATGACTGTGTTTCCTATAATTTTACCAATTTACTTGTGACGGCATTGAAAAGGCCTGATTCGAGGCAGACAGTCACAATACATGCCTACCAAAATTTTAATTTTAAGGTATGTTTCTACTTCATTTACTTTTCAGCCTCCCACATACTTAAATGGTTTTAAGTATTTACGGGATTCCATGACCAATGTTCGTAGAAGCCTTTCTGGTTTCAGGGACCGCTTCTATATTTGTGGACCCGGCCCTACATGATCGCATCTCCTGGTATAATTTCAGGTACTGGAGATTAAATCGATGTCTCTTTGAACATCCTCAAGTTGAATTCTGCTCATGCATTGTTGTTTTTTTAAGCACTCACTTGGACTACTCACTCCTGGAGGCAGCTATAGGAAGCAACCTACTTCCTGTTTCTATTGGTCTTGGTGAGCAAGGCTGTGACATTTATTATACAGGTTTCTGGTTTTCACACTTTCTCTTTGGCTTTGGATAACATTCTGATGCCAAACAAGTTTTGAGTCTATAGATAAAATTCCTATTTCTATATATTCCTCATTTTGTCCTATACTCACTAAAGCACAATTATTTTCCTATTCTGTTCACATATCTGGTTGATTAGGTATCTCAGGTCTTGCTTTAGGTGTGGGTGCACCAATAATTTATTGTTCTCACGAGAGATGTGTTTTACTTAATGTACCTTTTATCTTATTTTTATAGATAATACTTCTTAATGTGGTTTCCTGACAACGGCGGCACGCATGCAGAAACGCGTGTTGATACCTCCAAGAACCAGTTCCACATTTTTTATATTTGATTGCATGTTTATGTATAATCTTTGTGCTTTAGTGTGGTAAAGCATCTGTACGTCTGTATTGTTTTTATGTTTTGTGACATCTTTAACATTGTAATGAATACCATGATGTACATCAGCTGTTGTCAAGACTCGTAAAATAACATTGAGAGCTGGAAAACTACCTACAGGCATTTAATCCTTAGGAGTGGCCACTGACATTTTCATTTGTCATTGTGACAATGTTTAAGTTATTGTTTGACGAACTTTGCCACCTTTTTGTAAAAATAATAAAACGAGATACATTTCTATTATTGCTTGGTACATTAACTTGTTCTTTCATTAGTTTTTCAATTTAGTTCTGATTTTATTCTCATTCAACCTACATGTTGCCTAGTGATTTTGTATTGCCAATTGCATTTTCTGGGATGTCTACTTTTATTTGTGCGACTTACATAACATTTTGGGGGTCTCAGGTATATCAGGGTTGTGTGTGGGTAGACAGTTAAAGTTTCTTGTTTTGGGGTATTAGTTTTATTTTTGGGTTCATGTTATTTCTCAGTGATTTGTGAGTTAGCGATTGAGTGGGGATTCTGTTTATGTTTTATTTTACAGGGTGTTCTCTTTTTAGTTTTGGGACAGGTCACTTTTGGAGGGTTGTGGGTTATATTAGGGCTTAAGTTGGTTAGTGGGTTAAAGTTTCAAGGTTTTTGGGGTGTTCAATTATAGGTTTGTGGTTCAGGTTACTTTGGAGGTTGTGACATATGGTAGGTCTTTGGGTGGGTATTGTGTGCACAGTATATACTTTTGTGTGATCAGTTAACATTTTTGCGTTCAGATTATTTGTTTGGGATGCTGTGGATAATAATAGGTAAGTCTATGTGGTAAACTCACTATGGCATCAGAGTTCACTGAGTTTTGCAACACATCACTCTCCCCTGGATAATTTATGAATTGAGACTAATGCACAGTGCGCTTATGTGCTTCTCAGTCAGCATAGTCAATGCCATCACGAGCATCAGAAAGGCTGCAGCTGTCAACAGATGGTGTCACTGGCATGACGAGGATTAAAGTTTGTGTTACCAATCAGGGGGTAGAGAAATTCATACATCAAAGGAAGACTAGAGCAACCCATGACGAGGATTAAAGTTTGTGTTACCAATCAGGGGGTAGAGAAATTCATACATCAAAGGAAGACTACAGCAACCAAATAGGTGTCTAGGTTCCTTCATTACCTAGTCAGCCTATAGGGTAATGCCAAAGTCTTCCGCGCTGGCACTGCAACCAATTGGTGGCTTTTACTTGACTTGGCGTGCAGGTTTTGTTTTGTGAGCGGATTTGGTGCTAAAAAAGCAGGGCAGACTGCGAGTAATCTGAGGGGACAAGACAGCTAACCTGTGCTTGCAGCAAAATTGAGGAGGTGAGTGTCAACTCAGCTGCCCCCCCCCCCCCCCCCCCCAGCCAACACTAGTTTCAAAGGTGGGGAAAGGGGCCCAGTATGTGAAAAGACTTACATATCAATCATGCCGGCCGCATCAGTCATCATGTAGTCCGCATCTGCACCTTGCCTTACCTTCCGTCGCCACATTACTTGTTGAATTTCATGTTCTTGTAGTGAGGACTGAGGATGGAATGGTCTAGTGCAGTCTTTCTCCTAAAAGTTGAAGACTGCAGATGAGTGAGGCGAACAGCATGCTAATTGTACTCGCACGGTTACTACACTAAGCTTGCTTTTGTGGTGGTAGTCAAAGAATCATTAATTTGCATGTATTTCTTTAGCGAGTGAGCACAGGCTGTGGGGGTTGCTGCTCGCCGTAATTGTAGACATAGCTGATCTTGTCGTGTTGCTTGTTATGCAATTATTGGGCCACAACCACAACATTTGTTCCTGGCAGTCTAGGCAGAGCAAGAAATACGACAATACATCAATGCCATTCTAGAATAAGTGTTTTAGTAGCTGTTGTGCACTTCACTTCTGAGGACAGCTCACTTGCCACATGAACTAGTAAACACGAATTTGGGCGTTAGTGACATGTTAAATTAGAAGCAGAGTGATTTGGTCAAAATAAGATGGCAGTCGATGCTTACAAAACAAAAGTGGTGTGCATGCAAGACTGATTCTGAAGTATCAGATAGCTAAGCGAACAGCCAACAGATGTCTGCAATGAAGCAACATCGTAACTCCTAAATATCTTGTTAATTAATTCACAAAAACATTCTTTTGGAATATATTAAACCATGACTGATGTTGCTCTATGCCAGCAACAAAAGTGGAGTTAGGCGAGCTGAGTGTGCAGGGAAAACAATGACTACTCTGCTCTCTTGTTACTTTGCAGAATTCCATTCCATTTTTCGGTGGCTCCATGGAATTCTGTAGAGTGGAACTCCGCGAGCTACGCCCAGCCTTAAAAATAGGTAACCCTGGGTGGTGAACTACGCTACGCTCGCGGAGTTTGCGGAGTTTCGGTAACTTCGCGTTTTTCGTAGAACGCATAGTTACCGAATACTACGTAATCTGCAACGTAGCGTAGTTGTTTTTCTTCCTCGCACACTCAATATGCGTTCTCGCGCGCGCTGTAATGACTTACTGGGATTCTGCGTTCGCCGACGAGATTTCCTATCCGTGCGCGTGCGCCACGAGATTTGGAATCCAGCCGCACGATCCCGCGAGACTGTGCGAACATGTCATTTGGACGCGCCATCTGACCTCCGGCGGCAGTGTTGGTAAGATCGCGATCCCGAACATGCAGAAATTGCAATCTGGTGAAGAATATCTCTCGAGCATCATAAAACCTTCTCGAAAATGATCATTTTGCTCAAAAAAACTCCTCAGATTGTGAGTTGGCGGTAGTTTTTTGTGCAAGGATTCCTTTTTCTTTTTTTACTTTTTTTTTCAAGAGGGAAGAAGTGCCCCTGAGTCTCCAACTTCCTGTTCCTGTCAAGCAGGCTCCTCCCAGTGCTTTGTCCATGTGCTGTTCACTTTCATTTGGATTTGGAGCTGGAAGGATCACTTTTTGTGTCTGTCTGCTACATCATATCATTGGATTGGATTTGAGGACATTTGGATTTGAGATTTTTACAAGTAAGTTGGAGAATTGGTGTACTTGATTGGGGCATTGTTTTTACCTACATTTTTGGGGGATTTTCATTGTTTTTAAAATGTATTGTTGTGGGTGGCCTGTAGTTTCAGTTGGGGCCTAGTTGTTTTTCTTTGAGCCAGTAGGCCCAGAGGTACCCATGGGTGCATGTTTCTGTGTTGTCTGTTGACTTTAAACATCATGTAGGGCATGGATGGCAGTGAATTGAATTGCTAAATGTGGTTTTTGGGGTGTATTTCACTTTTTGGGTGTGTGTTAATAAATAAATACCTTTGTTGGATGTGTGTATGTGCTTGTTGTGTAACTTTCCAACCATTCGTAGCCCTGTGGATTTTCGTTTTTGCATTTTTGTATTAAAGCTGTGTTGTTTAGCAGGCCTCCTTTGTCTGGTCATATATAGGCCTGCTTGAGTTCATTGTTTTCCATGGCCTGTTGTGACTGTGAGTGACCATGTGGCTTGTGGCCATTTTGTTGTGGTAGTTTAGTAGTGTGCTGCTTTTGCCATAGGCCTGCATTGTCTGTCTTCACTTTCTTGTTATTGTGGATGGCCTGGCCATGTGGGTGGTGGCCATTTTGTGGAGCAAGGCAGTGTGCTTGCTTTTGCCATAGGCTTCCAAACGTGTGGCCCAGTCTGCCAGTAGGCCCAGAGGTAGTCATCATGGGTGCATAAAAACTGTTTCTGTGTTGTCTATTGAATTTTAACATCATATATGGCATGGATGGCATTGAATTGAATTGCAAAATGTTGTTTTTGGGGTGGTATTTCAGTTTTTTGGTGTGTGTTAAATAAATAGGCCTTTTCAGCCAGTAGGTAACCCTGGGCGTTCAACTCGCGGAGTTTTGGCAACTCTGTACTGTGTGACAACGCGGACTTACACTTTTTTTCTTCTTCGCGCGCTCAAAATGCGTTTTCGCTCAAGCGATAAAGACTTTTTGTGAAGATCACGATGCCAAACATGCAGAATTTGCAATCTGTCGAAGAATATCTCTCGAGCAGCATAAAACCTTCTCGAAAATTATGATTTTGTTCATTTTGCTCAAAAAACTCCTCAGGTTGTCATTTGGCTGTAGTTTTTTGAGCAAGGAGTCATTTTTCTTTTTTTACAATTTTTTTTAAAGAGGAAGGAAGTTCCCCAGATTCTCCAACTTCCTGGTCCTGTCCTTTGTCTTCACTTTCTTGTTATTGTGGGCGGTCTGGCCATGTGGGTGGCGACCATTTTGTGAAGCCAGGCATTGTGCTTTTGCCATAGGCCTGCATTGTCTGTCTTGTCTTCCTTTTCTTGTTGTGGGTGGCCTGGCCATGTGGTTGCGGCCATTTTGTGGGACCAGCCACTGTGCTTTTGCCATAGGCCTCCAAGCTTGTGGCCTAATCTGCCAGTAGGCCCAGAGGTACTCATCAATCATCATGGGTGCATGAAACAACTGTTTTTGTGTTGTCTGTTGAATTTAAACATCATTTAAGGCATGGATGGCATTGGATTGAATTGTAAAATGTGGTTTTTGGGGGGAGGTCACTTTTTGGGTGTGTGTTAGGCCTTTTAAGCCAGTAGGCCCAGAGGTACTCATGGGTGCATGAAACAACTGTTTCTGTGGTGTCTGTTGAATTTCATTTAGGACATGGATGGCATGGGATTGAATTGCAAAATGTGGGTTTTTTGGGGTGTATTTCACTTTTTGGGTGTGTTAAATAAATGCCTTTGTTGCATGTGTATGTGTTGTTGTTGTGTAACTTTCGAACCTTTTTAGCCATGTGGATTTTTGTTTTTGCATTAAAGCTGTGTTGTTTATAAGGCATCCTTTGTCTGGCCAAATAGGCTTGCTTGAGATCATTGTGCCTCTGGGTGACCATGTGGCTGGGGGCCATTTTGTGGTGGTAGTTAGTAGTGTGCTGTTTTTGCCACATAGGCCTGCGTGTCTTTCCATTGTTCCTCCTGTCTTACTGCTTCCAAATCGCTCCCCATTGCCAGCTGCAGCTCCCTGATGCTACATCCATCCCATGTGATGCACAAATTAAGACCAAACAGGCTCCACTACATTTGTATTTTTGTTTTTGTTCTTTGCTATTCTTATTCTTCCTGAGTGTACACAGTACACCATGAAAGCCCTTGTTGTCAACATCTCATAAATGGCCACACTGTTGTTGTTCAATGAGTTACTAAAATTTTATGATTGTGACCACCACACACTAAGTTATATATTATATATTATATATTATATTTGTTTGATTGTACTATTAGTAATTTAAGCACAACAAATTCCACGTTTGACTGATGTTCTTCTGGCTTTTTTGCTTTTAGGTGCACAAAAGACTGAGGAGGAGGAGTGTCATCATCGCCCGTTGTACTGCCAGACAGACGTCCTGCTGCTGTACATGACGTGACGTGTGACCTGACCAGACATCTCTGCAACTTGTGCAACTGAGTGCTGCTGACATCTGAAGAAGATGGCCCCAAAGAAAGCAGGTACCAGGTTCTCCAGTACCAAGAAAGTTGCTATTGAGAAGAAGGAACAGAAGAAGGAAGTAACACTTAGGTCTGGTGTGCCGCCCAAAACCTTTTTTGGGAAACCAAAAATTACGCCTGCAGCAGCGGTGTCTTGGGGCAAGCTGGGGGCAGCACCTCCGCATCAGTGGGCCCAACCCACCAACCCAGGCCCAAGCACATGAGTGTGGAAGAGGTAGCCAGCCTAATGATGGAAACCAGTGATGCTGAGTCAGAGATAAACTTATTGCTATCTCAAAGTAGTACCCAATCAACGCAGGAGGAAACACAGCAGATAAGTGGCCAACAACAGCTCCAACCACCGCCCGCAATAGTAGTTGTTCCTCCTGAAATAGAGGCTGTTCAGGAAATTGAGCCTCATGCAGAGGAAGAAGAAGAAGAAGCCACTCACTCAGAAGATCCATTGTCTTCCAAATCCCCAGCAAGGAAAAGGCGGGTTAGTCCATCGAGTCCTTCACCAAGCACCTCTTCTGATGATCTAGATGCCACTTGGGAGCCACAAACTGAGTCTGAGAGGGAGACACGTCCCAAGACCAGGCTAGGGAAAAGGAAGGTTCCAGAAAGTCTTACACTTATGGAGGTCGATGTAGAACAGCAGGATGATGATTGAGCCAGTCATCATGGACATTACTCCCGCCCCAATGGAGACCGACATTACCTCCACATCCCAAATTGCTGGGAGGGATATGGTATGGATAACACCAACACAGGTAACACCAACACCACCTACAGCTTCCATATTTGCATTAGCAAAGGCCCGGTAGCGACCTACATCCAGTACAACCACCACCTCAGTAGAAGAAGGTAGTGGTACTGCACAGAGTCAAATTCAACGCACACCCTCCAGTTCATCCGGCATTGGAAGTGGCACCTCCAGCAGGAGACAAAAGTTAAGCTCCCCAGTTTGAGACTTCTTTACAGTTAGCGAAAAGGAGGAGAACATTGCTATATGCTCCATTTGTAAAACCTCTGTTAGTCGGGGGTGAGCTTGGTACAAACAATGGTACCGGAGGCCAAATAAACCATCTGAAAAAACACCACTTGATCGACTGGGAGGACCACCTTGGCAGCATAAAAAGTAAAACAGTAAAACTTTTCCCGCGACTATATAGGCGGGAAAAGGCGTGGCCCCTTTTCCCGCCTATATAGTCGCGCTGATTGATTCGCGCGCCAGAACTTTGTAAACACTCCTGAGGCGGAAGCCGGGAGGTCTGTTTGTTATTGCTTTTAAAACTTTGTTTTCGTTGTGTTTTAACTGAGCACTTACACCCTGAGCACCCACTGACCTGCTAGCCCTGGGAATTCGCGAAGCTCTGCTCTGCTGTCCCTAGCGTTGCTGCAGGGAGGAAACGCGCTGATACCTTCGCGCGCCCGATACCGCAGACACGCCCACTTGGGAGACCACGCCTACTTAGGCCACGCCCCTTTCCCCGCCTATATAGTCGCGCTGATTGATTCGCGCGCCAGAACTTTGTAAACACTCCTGAGGCGGAAGCCGGGAGGTCTGTTTGTTATTGCTTTTAAAACTTTGTTTTTGTTGTGTTTTAACTGAACACTTACACCCTGAGCACCCACTGACCTGCTAGCCCTGGGAATTCGCGAAGCTCTGCTCTGCTGTCCCTAGCGTTGCTGCAGGGAGGAAACGCGCTGATACCTTCGCGCGCCCGATACCGCAGACACGCCCACTTGGGAGGCCACGCCTACTTAGGCCACGCCCCTTTTCCCGCCTATATAGTCGCGCTGATTGATTCGCGCGCCAGAACTTTGTAAACACTCCTGAGGCGGAAGCCGGGAGGTCTGTTTGTTATTGCTTTTAAAACTTTGTTTTCGTTGTGTTTTAACTGAGCACTTACACCCTGAGCACCCACTGACCTGCTAGCCCTGGGAATTCGCGAAGCTCTGCTCTGCTGTCCCTAGCGTTGCTGCAGGGAGGAAACGCGCTGATACCTTCGCGCGCCCGATACCGCAGACACGCCCACTTGGGAGGCCACGCCTACTTAGGCCACGCCCCTTTTCCCGCCTATATAGTCGCGCTGATTGATTCGCGCGCCAGAACTTTGTAAACACTCCTGAGGCGGAAGCCGGGAGGTCTGTTTGTTATTGCTTTTAAAACTTTGTTTTCGTTGTGTTTTAACTGAGCACTTACACCCTGAGCACCCACTGACCTGCTAGCCCTGGGAATTCGCGAAGCTCTGCTCTGCTGTCCCTAGCGTTGCTGCAGGGAGGAAACGCGCTGATACCTTCGCGCGCCCGATACCGCAGACACGCCCACTTGGGAGGCCACGCCTACTCAGGCCACGCCCCTTTTCCCGCCTATACAGTCGCGCTGATTCATTCGCGCGCCAGAACTTTGTAAACACTCCTGAGGCGGAAGCCGGGAGGTCTGTTTGTTATTGCTTTTAAAACTTTGTTTTCGTTGTGTTTTAACTGAGCACTTACACCCTGAGCACCCACTGACCTGCTAGCCCTGGGAATTCGCGAAGCTCTGCTCTGCTGTCCCTAGCGTTGCTGCAGGGAGGAAACGCGCTGATACCTTCGCGCGCCCGATACCGCAGACACGCCCACTTGGGAGGCCACGCCTTTCCGCCCTCTATCAATGTGCCCTTTCCGGACGCGCCGAAGTCGAGCCAAAGTCAAGCCCGTCTGCGCCCGTCCGCCATCGTACGCGGTCCAGGGCCATACCCCTTGCCCCCCGGAACGACCACATACGATGGAGCAAGCAGGATTTACTTGCCTTACGTCATACGGTCACCGTGTCATGCATGCACAAGCTACATGTAGGAAACACTGCAGGTTGTGAACACTGCCAATTCCACTATGTCCTTGACAAGAACCCGAACACCAGCGACCACATTATACACTGTGGACTACTCAACGTGCGTTCACTAAGGAAACATAAGTTGGACCTACATGATCTTCTCTCTGAGACTAATTGGGACCTTATGTTCCTTACAGAAACATGGCTAGATAATGAGTCTACAGCCGATGCCCTTGAGGCATTACCAGTGGGATACACTATATATAGACAAGATAGACCCACTGGTAGAGGAGGAGGCATCGCAATTATTGCCCGTGAAAGTCTGCAATGCCAATTTGAAAGTGCCCCTATCCTGGACAGCGAGGCTGGGAAATTCACCATTAAAGTGAACAACAGCTACACGCTAAAGGGCATGCTAATTTACAGACCCCCTGGTCCCATTGCCAAGTTTGAGGAAAGCCTAATAGAAGATATCATGGAGATTGCTTTATGCAACAATACATTTCTGGTACTGGGTGATCTCAACTTGCATCTTAACAACCCATCAAACAGTACAAGCACGAACTTCAGCCAAGCATTAGGTGCTCTCCAGCTGACTCAAATAGTGAACGGCCCTACACATCAGTTGGGTCATCTTTTGGACCCCATATTTGCAAATTGGGAGGAAGTAGAATCTAAACCCCCTATTCCTATTCCCTGGTCGGATCATTATCTAGTTCCCTTTACCATTCGGATCCCTGGATATAGACCTCCGCAGCCGGCTTTGCTATATCATCTTAGGCGTAACTGGGCCACCTTTTCCCAGCGTAAATTCTGCGAGGCACTGGTTAATGGGGGAAGCCCGGGGGGGGCTGACGCAGATTCAGCCAACACTAATCTGTGCACACGTATCACCGAGGCACTTGATTGCACGGCTCCTCTTCAAAAAATCAAAAAAACTAATTCCGGGGGCCGTGTACAAAAAACAGCTCCATGGTTCAATGATGAACTTAGATCCTTGAAATCTGCACTGAAGAAACTCGAAAGAGAATGGCGCAAGACCTTCTCTAAAGAATCTAGAGCCACCTACCTAACCGAGAGGCGACTCTACCACGGTTAAATTAGAAAGTGCAAAACTGCATACTACACGCTTAGAGTTAGTGAAGCCAGTAACTCTACTAAAGAGCTGTTCTCGCTTTACAAAACCCTTTCGAGCGGGAAATCATCCAGTGTCCCAGATGACTGTTCCCCCGACGCTTGCAACAGAATCGCCAATTTTTTCTCCGAGAAAATAGCAACAATATACGCAGCGTTCCCAACACAACCTAGAGCGGGTGCAGAATTCATCGAAAGCCCCAGGGAATGGAGCAACAGAATTAGACTGACCCACTTTGCTATCCCTTCACCCGAAGACCTTGTAAAGATCTGCAAATCAGTGAAGTCGGGTTCTCCTCGAGACCCCACTACACCTAAGCGCCTGGCAGACAGCCTAGTGGTATTAGAACCCTATATCAGGCACCTACTTAATACATCTTTTAGTAGCTCCACTGTACCTAAAGATTGGAAAAAGGCGGTGGTCCTACCCCTTAGGAAAAAACCGACCATCAGTTTCGAGAAACTTGAGAATCTTCGCCCTATTTCTCTTCTCCCCTACTTGGCCAAAGTAGCCGAAAAATTGGTCAACTCACAACTGATGGACTTCGTCGAAAAAGCGGCATTACTGCACAAGACACAATTCGGTTTCCGTCCCCGTCATTCCACAGAATCTGCTCTCTTAACTGCAGCGGAGGCTCTTCGTCAGGGGGCGGATGAGGGTCATACTATGGCTCTCATCCTATTGGACTTGAGTGCAGCATTCGACACTGTAGCTCATGCCAACTTGCTACAGTGTTTAAATGATGGGGGAATATCTGAAGCTGCACTCTTATGGATCCAATCCTTCCTGACTGGAAGAAGCTTCCAAGTCCGTCTGGGCGACCATTACTCGAGAGCCATGGGTCTGGGACAGGGCGTTCCCCAAGGATCGTCCCTGAGCCCAACCCTATTCAATCTTTACATCTCCCCAGTGGCTTCGATTGCCGTGAGTCATGGCCTGGAAATCGTGTCATACGCAGACGACACGCAACTGGTCATCTCCCTATCGCGAGAACCCGGACTTGCTTCAAGTAGTTTTAAGGCCTGCATGCAAGATCTTGCTACATGGATGTCTACCAACTGCCTTAAACTAAACGGAAGCAAGACAGAGGTGCTCGTGGTGGGGGGGAGCCCCTCCGCTTGCTCGTCTGCGTGGTGGCCCCCTTGCCTGGGGGAGGCTCCGGTGCCTCGTCAGGAGGTCAAGAACCTTGGTATATGGTTTGATGCTGATATGTCTTTTGGTCCCCAAATAAACCGGGTAGCGGGTGTTTGTTTCAGCGTCTTAAAAATCTTACACAGGGTCCTTGCCCTCCTCCCCATGTCCGCCCGGAAAACGCTGGTACATGCCCTTGTGACATCACGCCTGGACTATGGCAACCTACTTTATCTAGGTGCCACCTGTAAGGCAGTAAAACGCCTCCAGGTATTACAGAATGCGGCAGCCCGCCTCATCTTAAAACTCCCCAAAAGATCAGACTCCAAAGCTGCTCTTCATAGCCTTCACTGGCTACCTGTAAGACGCAGAGTGGAATTCAAGGCCCTCTGTACATGTCATCGCATTCTTGCACGGAAAGCGCCGGCACCGCTCCACAACCTTGCCATCAAGCATGTACCCTCGTGTGCTTTGCGTTCCTCTCACGGAGGTCTATTGGTGGTCCCTAGAATCAGAAAGGCTCGCATGGGTGGACGCTCTATCCGTCACTTGGCAGCTAAATGCTGGAATGCTCTGCCTCTTAATCTCCGCCTAGACCCCTCGGAATCCAGTTTCCGCAAGAACCTAAAAACTCACCTCTTTTCAAAGTAACCGAACCCCTCCTCTCCTCTGCTCTGAGTTTTTGCAAATGTAGCGCGGGGACACGCTTCTGCGTAACCATGCGCTTTATAAACTTTCCTAATAATAATAAGTAAAACCTCTGTTAGTCGGGGGTGAGCTTGGTACAAACAATGGTACCGGAGGCCAAATAAACGATCTGAAAAAACACCACTTGATCGACTGGGAGGACCACCTTGGCAGCATAAAAAGTAAAACAGCAACCATTGGTGTTGGTGGGGATAAACGAGTAGAAGATCCGATCACGGGGGAAGAGGAAGGACAGGGAGACATTCTCTCTGGTAGTGGTACACAAAGTAGCCCTGTCCCCAGCAGTGCAGTGGTATCGCCCACATCCTCAGCAACCTCTCAGTGGCACAAGAGTAAGAGCCAGCCTGAGACAGCAAGGAGTACCACAATGAAAAAAGTGCATCGTTGAGCCTAACAGAAAGGAAAACCATGCAGCCTACCATTATCAGCATGTTTAGGGTGAAGGGGCAGTACGAACGCAACCACCCAATAGCACGTTTGTACAATGACAAGCTGGCTAAAATGTTAGCACTGGACCTTCTCCCTTTTTCTTTTGTTGAAGGGGTGGGTTTTCTGGAATTTGTGACAGCCATCTGCCCAAAATGGCAGGTTCCCAGCCGCTACTATTTCGCAAGAGTTGCTGTTGCAGCACTACATCACGACGTGTTGGAATTGCTTGGAAAAGCCTTGAAGTAGAGTGCTGTTCAGAGTATCCACCTGAGAACAGACATGTGGACCAGTTGCCAAGCCACTGATTACATGTGCATCACTGCACACTGGATCTCTTTTGTGGGGGTTAGAGACAAGATATCTGCTGGTGTTGACGCTGCTGAGATTTTTCATGCCACTCGCAAACATGCAACTGTAGCCATGTTTGCCATGGAGAAATCTGAAAACATTTTGGATGAGTTTAACAGCAAGGTCTTTGAGTGGCTGCGCCCAAGAGGGCTTAACATTGGTTTTGTTGCCACAGACAATGGCAGTCATGTAGTTAGGGTCATGAAAGATGGTGGCTATTTCAGGGTCCCGTGTTTGGCATACTGCATTAACATTGTTGTTCAAGACTTTCTGAAAAATGAATACGAAGTCAGCAACTTACTGGCCACCTGCAGAAGAATATGCACACATTTCAGCCATTCTTTTAAAGCCCGGAAGCAGCTGAGGGTCATTCAACGTGAGCATAAAGTGCCAGTCAAAGCACTCATCCAGGAGGTGCCAACACGTTGGAGCTCAACTTATTACATGCTTGATCGTCTATTTGCGCAGTACATACCACTCAATGCTTATGTCATGCAAAGATTAGCGGATCCTACTGTGAGAGGCATGACCGTTGAGATGGGCCAATGGGACCTCGTTAAAAGCCTGACAGAGATGCTACTTCCAACAGCTGAAGGAGGTGTCTGAAATGTACGCAGGTGTGGATAACAAACAAGACACATATTATTTGGCCGACTCCTTAGCCGTTCGCTTATCTGAAAATACAAGGATTTAAATTAACATTGTGTCACATCAACATTACATTACTGCCACAATTTTAGAACCACGGTACAAAGTATTTCTGAACAGTAAGGCAGTAATTGCTTTTTTCGGAATTGGATGTTGCCAAGTACAAAACTTTGATAGCTGAGGAAGCCACTGACTTCGAAAACAAATGGCTCGTAATTAGAGGCCCGCCACCCCAGGCCAGAACAAGTACTACAGGTCATCCAGACTCAAGTTCTACTTCAGAGCCTGAGGGCAGAGTGTTTGCCTTCCAGCAGTCACCAACAACACCACTAACATCAACAACAGCAAGAACAGGATCATCACCAGCCACACTACAATCTGCAACTGATTGGTTTCTACGGCATGGGTATGGTAAGTCCAGTGCTGATGCACAGGCAAAAGAGGCCAGGCAAATCGGAGCTCCCCTGAGCATTGAGCGTACAGTCCAGGCCTATCTGGATGACACAACAGAGGTCTTCATGGATTGGTGTATTGGTATGGGAAAAGAAGCCAATGGACAGTGCTCAGCAGGCTGGCGATAAAGTATCTGACTTCCCCTGTTGCAAGTGTCTCTTCTGAGCATGTTTTCCGTGCTGCTGGTGCCATTGTAACTGTGAAAAGGACCAGTCTCTCACCCAAAAGCGTGGAGAGGTCAACCATGATCAAAATGAATCAGCACTTTATACCACCAGAGTACAAAAAACCTGAATCACAGCAGGAGGAGAGCTACTTAGGTGACGGAAGTACTGTGTTAGATGACCTACTTCTGATTGAACCACCAGAGTTTGAGGACGAGCTCCTCTTCCCTGACAACTAGGCTTTCAAATTGTTACTTTCTTCCTTCCTTTATTTGTGTGTGTCTCTGTCTTTCTGGTTCGAATCACAACAAATCCATCACCACCGTCTTCTCTTTCTCTTATTTCCATATTGGAGTTGCACCTCTGTGCATTTAACAGTCTACTCCTCAGAGTCCTGCTCCATCTTCCTGACTCGCCCTAAATACATTTCCCTCAAGCCAGACATTGGATGGAGAATAGTACAAGAAATGTTTCCTCTAACAGTCACTCCAGAAGAAGTGGAACATGACTATAGCTATCCTCCTTTTGTTTCCAAGCCGAAACTCATCACTGTCAGAACTAGGCTACCGCCTCGGCAGGCATCAAAAGCTCATCAATGTCAGAACAGAAGGTACTTGGCAGAGAAAGAAAAGACTCTTCGAAGAAACTTGCTGACATGTCACATTTCTGCAAACTCAATTGACCAATGACCACTACCTAGGCCGTGGCACATCTCACAGCGCTTACCATGTGAACCAACCTCTACTGCGACAAAGTGCCACAGATGAATAAGAAAACCGAAACAGCGACTAACACTCAAAAGTAATGTGGAGTAGTAATGAGGCCACTGCCTCGGTAAAAAAACACACACCTGTCAGAACTAGGCATCTGACAGCCAAAGAGAAGAGCAAGACAGGTAATGATGATGGCATGCGTTGGATGCAGACTCAGAGTGATTGCTGTTTTTTGTGTTGATGACGTTGTGCATGAAGTCGAACTGTACTAGTAATTAATCTACCAACTAAAAGTGACTCAAGTGACAGTCAATGTTTCCCTTCTTGTTGTTTCATAACCAAATTGTACTCCTACTACTGCAGGCCAATATCCATTGCATTTTTTAATATGCAATATAGACTTAGTCGGAGTCGTACTCTGTACACTACAGACTGAGTTGGAGTTGGACAACACGTACAACACCATGATGATGACCATACTATCTTCGCAGTCAGTCAGTTGGATCAGAGATTATTGATGGAATAACTCGGGGCATTTCAAGTCAAGTGGCATAAAAGGTAAATAAGTCAACAACCACAGCAGACCTACATGTCTGTGTAGTGGTGGAGTCGAGTAGTCATAAGTGTAGTAGTGGAGGTATGACTGACAGCCATGTGTTGATTTAGTTACTTACTTTGGAAAATGCTATGTTGCTGTATATGTGTCCTCCTGTAACTGTTTCTGGTTAATGCTGCAAACAGACTTGTTGTTTCATAAAATAATTGTACTTCTACTGCAGGGCAATCCATTGGATATTTGAAAATGGACTCTGGACTCACTCGGTACACTAAGGACTGAGTTGGACACCATGATCATGATGACCACATACTATACTCTTCGCAGTCAGTAAGTACTTAGGATTGGAGATGATTGATGGAATAACTGCGTTTCATGAAGTGGCATAAAAAGTAAACACAAGTAAACAAGAACCACAGCAGACCTACATGTCCGTGTAGTGGTGGAGTCCAGTGCAGTGGTATGACTGACAGCGGTGCATTGATTTAGTCACTTAATTTTGAAAATGCTAGGTTGCTGTATATGTGCTTTGTCTGGCTCTATTTAAGCTAAATTGAGGTTCCGTGGTTCTGCTCTGTCCTGTTGTTGTTGTTGTAGCTTAAAATGCTGTAAACACAGTATACATGATGTATCCATGCCGCCTCAGTCTGAAAGTGTTCTCTTCTCTTGTTGCACTCCACCGTAATTGATGCATTTTTTTTATTCATTGATTTTTCAATATCCCATTTGTTTTTCAATTTACACTTACAGGCTGGCTTTTAGCCTGTGCTATACTTGGAAAAACAATGCACACTTACCTTACCAATGAATCTACATCTGCCAGGCAGGCAGTGGCGTCACCCAAGATTGATGGACGGAGCATCCATGGAAGGGACTGAGGACCAAGAGGAATACCGAGATGCAACTCCCCATTTTGACAAGGATTACACAGTGACAGTATCAACTTTCATAATCTTTTAAATAATTTGATTAATTTTTTGTCTTCAATCCTTACTACAGTGTGCTGTTGTTATTATCAATTATGTTTGCTCTCTGCTTATAATTCATCCCTACAGCTGTTTTTAAATTTTCTTTGCTATCTTTAAAAGTAAGCCTGGTACAACAGAACAGAACAGAACAGAAACTGTATGTAATCCGTGTCTCTATGAGGGCAGACAGGCAAGGCAAATTACATAATATTAATATACTGATGCCCTGTACTGTCTAATTGTCTAGTAGTAGTTAGTTTACTGATCAATAACCATCAAGTTATCATCATCATGCATGCATTTCCTTTTTCACCCATAACAGATTTATGGATTATGATAGTCTACAAAGATTGTGTTTTATTTTGTTGTTTGTCCATTCGTACTGTTTTTCTTTGTCAAACCTTTCACCCAACCCCCCTTCTCAACCATTCATCGAACCCTAACCCTCTTCCCCCGGGCTGTGTGATATATTGATGTGTGACTAAATTAAATGTAGACCAATAATTGATCACATGCTTGCTGGGGCGGATGTCGCAAAAGCAACACTAATTCAATTTCAAGGCAGGGGGAGGATCTTCTTCTGCTTGCCCACCCATGATCAGTATATTTGAGAAGTAACTTTTTTAACAAAGGAACCTAATCCATCATGATTAATTGCCGGCATCGATTGCCATCCTATTACACACAGCAGGATACGCTTGTGTCGAGTTTAGGCCTAGTTGAGTGACTCGACGCAACTACAGTTTGTAACTTGTTGTACTAGGCTATCCCCTCCAGCATTATGTTTTATTTACTTCGCTCTACTACTCCTCCCAGAGTCTCTCTCAGGTGACTGACTGTCTCATTTTTTTTTGTTGTAAATGCTACTGCAAGTGTCTACTACTACCACCACAACCATGGCATCTCCATTGTCTTCGGAAACCCAACCTGCATCGTCATGCAGCCATCGCTGTGCCTAACTTAAACATCAATCACAGGTAAGAAAAGATGTTTGGGGGAGGTATAATAATGGACTAGAAGGAGAGACTGACATTACTAGTAGGACAAGTCACTCAGTGAGGGGCACCGCATCAATCTGTTTGTGTCTTACAAAGTCAGCCAATTATTTAAATCAAACACTGGCTGTGGCACTGCAGCAGCAAGGAAACAGTGTGATGTAAAACAGTAACCCCACCCACAAAACATTAACCACATTGTATGTAAAGTATAAATATATATAATTTAAACCCCTAACAAAAATAGACTATGTAAACAATCCCACAACATCTCCTGACCCACCCCTCTCCCTAACCCCAACCAATGTCTAGAACAAAAAGTAAAAAAAATCAAATATCCAATTGTCTATGTTGTCCATAAAAACCCCAACGTCCGATTCCCACCCACCAAAAGAACCTATAAAAAAGGGGCAATTAAACAGGGTCTTTTTGCAGCGGGCTCTTCAGATGTCGATCTCCAGGACCTTAACCCTCTTCTTAAGCTCCTATACCTCCTCCTCCAGTCGTGCATTCCGGAGGAGCATGCGCAGTTGCATCCACGGGGGGGCAGCAGTAGTGCTGGATGTTGTTGGTGTGAGGCAGTGGGTGGCAGCCTGATCGCGGCGCCGTACCACTGGAGGGACCTGGCTGGGACCCGGGGCATTGGAGGAGGATGAAGCTGCTTCCGCCTCCTCCTCCGCCAGAACCACTAGCCACCGGTAGATGGCCTCCAGCTTCCGGCACCAGGCCATGGCTGCCAACTCCTTCCTGGTTGGTTTTGGAGGAGCTATATCAAGAAAGAAAAAAAGACTATTACCAATACTCTTAGCAAAACAGTAACAGAACAACACATAGTGGCAAAGTAGCAGTAGCACTAGCAAGCACAGTACATAACATTTGTGGTATGTATCTGTCGTCCACTTCCTCGGCCTCTAACATTTGTGGGAGTTTCAGACATTATACTAACACTATGGACTCCAGTACACAGTACACTAGTCTTCTTTTCTCTCTAGTTTAGTGAAATTACATAACCATGTTGTAGCCGGCATGATGCCAGCTCAGTCAGCTTGCGCCCAAGACAACCATACTAGAGTCATGGCGCAGACTTACATTAGTATTATTTACTACTGTCTGCAGGTGGGGAAGCCCGTATTTTTCTATTACGGGTGGCACTGGCCATACTCTCTCTGTTACATCAAGGGCAATTGCTCAATTTTACTTCCACCCTGCCGTGACTACTACAAAAAGGCAGATTATATATCTGATCCAATGATCATTGCTTATATATGGGACGACAGGAGGTACGTTGTTTTGATTAATTGTGTAACCAACAGAAAGGCCACCCCCCATGGCAGGCTGGCTAACACACTCGAATAAATGAACATAGGTAGGGAGTGGTCTCGGAGGAAGGCGCTTTATAACTACATACATACACAATATATATATATGATGTGCTTGCAAACTACTGTGAGTCAAGGGAGTATTTTGAAAATACAGCTTATATTCCCCTCGGCTTTGCTACTGTGGCGCGGTTTCTTTTACATTCTCTTCAAACTAAGACTCTGGTCTGCATCCAGTGACAGTCTCCACCAATGCTATCTATGATGGATACATCCAGGCATCCATCCATTCAAAGTAAACGTCTATCATTCTTCTTAATCTCTCAACAAACCTTAGTTTGTTTCACCAACAACAACCCATAAGTCCTTCCTTGCTTGCATTGGCTTTGAGTTTGACCCAAACACTGCTGACGATTCTTGCTATCCTATCCACCCATACGGTGTCGCCCACCCAGGCAGGCATCTTTTCTTTCCACCCATCCTTCAACAACCCATGCATCTGATTCCTATCAGCCACCTATGCATGCTTCCAACGTATCCTTCTCTGCCAGTCACATTACATCTCGCCCGTCCTTCCTCCTTCCACCCTTCTTTCTCTTTTTGTTCAACACAACCATCAAGGTCATCTGATCTGACTTTTAGTCTTCTCCATAAAACTTTCACAGCTGAGTCAGATAGAAGGGTGTCTTCTTCAACCGTTGTCTAATGTTCACTACAACTTCATACTTCACTAAGTCTCAACAGTACAGTGAGTACACACCCTTCCCGCTGTAATGTCAATAAGTAAGGAATATAACTTACCACCGCCCGCCACTGCTGCTGGCTCACCCCCTGTAGCTCCTGCAGGTGCCGCATCTCCTGATCCCTCCGGATTGGCCGTATCGCCATCGCTGCTGGCTCCGGCACTGGTGGTCGGTAGTATGCCTAGAAAAACACATTGTACATTTTTAGATGTTTAATATACACCTCCCCTATTTATTCTTTTTCACTAGCAAGATTGGAAAAAAAAGTTAATACATACATATACAACATACATCACTAGTCCAAATCGGGTACTAGAGTAGAGTTGACACTAGTAGTGTTATGGTCCCTAGGGTCATTCTAGTCTACTCTACTCTTTGCAAAGTTAGCCTGAGCCATGCAACCATTTTGGCTTCATGTCTTTTGCACACGTCCCGTTACCTCGCAGCTTGTTGTGTAAGACGCCTTTGAGCCCACATGAGCTCATACAGCTACTGTCTGAGCGATGTGTACAAGAGGTTGAAAAACAAGCCACTTTGCTATGGAGTTCTGGTCAGTCTTTATTGCTTAGCCATAACATGCTACACTTTTTGGCATGACTGAGAAATGCTTGCATTATACTATCTAACGCGCACCATTTTTCTCATAACAGGCGGAAGATTCCCTTCTACGAACCAGAGCTTTGCAGAGCTTATGATGTAACCAGTACTTCCACGTTCTAAGGTGAGGGGTCCCCCAGAATTCGCACAGAGATCTTTTGTCTTCGATGGACTTGTAACAATGTTTATTGTTTAAATCTTATGCATTTTGCTGTTGGAGCTGGCTCGTATAGTATACTGAATTGAATTGTAGAACAACGTACAGAGCTTGTTAGTTGAAAATAAACCTTTTGAACTTACACATAGACTCTGTGGTATTTGGTGTGGTGGACTTACACGAGTGAGTGAGCAAAATGGTGTTATTATGTTCTGGGTTGTCTAATCATTGGGTATCTTCGGGCGGTTCGGGGATCTAATGAGAGACTATAGCTAGTCGGTCAGGGGATTGTGGGTTCTGACAGAGGTGTGAGGAAGGTCCAACCTCCCATCACCAACATCTTATTTTCTTGTGCATAGTTCTGTATGTGGCTGTGCAGAATGCTGACAACAGTAGTAGTGTCTAGTATGTACTATATCCTATCAAAAATAGTCAAATATCTCGTTGGGCATTTTGTTGGTGGGAATTGTCGAAAAGCCTCAAGATTAAGAAGACCAGAAGAGGACAACCCAAAGGACTGGACTCAGTGGCTAGAGCTACTGGTGAATCTGAGTTTTATTTAAAATCTTTTAAATAAAGAGTGGACAACTGGGCAAGCTTAGCTACAGACATACTAATAGTAGTAGTACAGAGAGTCATAGCAGAGGCAGTTAGAGGCAGGGATAACAAGAATTTAGAAACAGTCTAGATCGAAGAAGATTTGGAAAAAATAGAATTAGGAAACAGAAATAATAGTTCTGAAAAAATAAGGTGCAGTAAAAGTTAGGGAAATATAATTATTAATATTAACCACTGGAGGACTTACTGGGGCCAGCAGCTTAGCCCTCGGTAGAGGAGCGGTCCTGTCCCTGGGAGGCATCTTGATCTTGTCCCGCCGACTGTGACCCCGGCTTCTTGCCCCGGGTGCTGATCATGTAAGATATAATAAAGAAAGAGACAAACATTAATAATTGGTGTACTGTGAAACAAATAAAATATTTACAAAAACGCTCAAAAAACATTTTCGGAAACAACAATTGCAATAAAATTGACCTATTTAATCAGATCGACTAGTAGTATTATTGCGGGATTCACGGACCGTCTACTTATTATTTATGAACACTAATCCAGCGTTCCATTCTGATTCCAGAATACTAACTAAGCCTATGTACCACCTGACCTAGCCCACATATTCCAGACGGACCAATTGTTCACTAAGTTTGCATTTCAATTTTACCCCCCAAAAATGCATACATGGAGGACACATGCATACATTTGTGCATACACCAAATTGTTGGTTGGTTGCGTCTGATGTTCTGCTAGTGACACTGCTATGCCTTACCACTCACTAAACAATCTACAAGGGCGGCCACCTCCGCCTCGCCGAAAAGCTCCCGGGCCTGCACCCCTGCAGGGCGCAGTCTGCCGCAAGGCAGGCAGCTCTTGGGTGCAGGCGCCTTGCCCTTGGAGCCGTTAGTACCCTTAGGCATGGTTCTGGGGTGAGCGGGAGGCGGGAAAAAAAATTTAGAAGGAAAAAATAAAGTTGGGGGAAGAAGTAGGAGCTTAAAGAAGGAAGTAATATAAAACAGTACAAAAGTGAAAAAAACGCAGTAAAAGTAGACATAAAATGCTAAATATAGACTTAAGGACAGAGAGGGATAGATAATAAATAAAAAAGATCAGAAAAACAGTGTAAAAAACTAAGGATTGCAAAGATAGAAGGAGGATAGAAAAGCAGGCCCCAGAACCATAGCATAGAGTGAAAAAACAAGATGGCCGCGCCCATCGCGACCACGTGGGTAAGTTTGTGCGATATTTTTCCCCGAGTACACAAAAAGCGTCGCGAACACGTAAGACGCGTTCCTGAACATGAAATGCACTTCGCGAACACGCTATAAGTGACCCAGAACAGGATATAAGGCATCGCGAACTGGCGGAACTAGTGAAAAACAAGATGGCCGCGCCCATAGGCGACTGCATGGGTAAGTTCTCGAGATACTATCCCCCGAGCACGCAAACAGCGTCCTGAACACGCAATATGCATTGGCGAGCAAGAAAAACGCATTGCGAACGGGTGGGACAAGCAACTACGCACACTCGCGTAGCTACTCGTAGCACGACTACGTAAACTACGCCCAGGGTAAAAAATAGGGCTTTGGGTCTGTAGTGTGGTTTTACAATTTTTGGTGGTATTCAGTTTTAGTTTTGGAGCTAAGATAATTTGGGGGGATTGAGGGTTGTGTTAAGGCTTTGGGTGTGTAGAATTTTAAACATTCTTGGGGATCAGTTTATTACAGGTTGGGATTCAAGTTATTTATCTGAGGAGGCTTTTGGTTATGCTATGTATTTTTATGGGTAGTCTGTTACATTTATCTTTTGGTGTGTTCAGTTTTTCAGGCTATTTTGTAGGTGTTGAAGGTAACATTAGGGCTTTGGGTGGGTAGTAGTATTTTTTTGTGTGTTCTGTTTTATTTCTCGGATTCCTTTTTTTGAATTGGTGAATACATAAGATCTTTGTGTTGTTAGTGTGTTTCCATGGTTGTTTTTTGGGGTCTTTGGGTATATTGTTAGGGTTCAGGTAATTTTATATAGATTGTGGGTTACTTTTTGCATTTTGGGTGTGTATTGAACATATATCTATTTTTAGGTGTCAGACTATTGGCTCAGTCGCCTTGTTATTTCAGGGATGTGCATTATAAAGGGTTTTGGATGGGTAGTGTGTTTAAGTTTAATTTTGGTGTGTTTAGTTTTAGTTTTAGGGGGTTCTGGGCTATATTAGAGCTTGTGTGAATTGTATGTTTAAGGTTCATTTTTTGGGGGTTCAATCTTAGTTTAGGGGATGAGGGTGGTTCTGGGTGTTGTAGGTTATTGTGTTCTGTCATCCGCAGTTCTAAATGAATGATGAATGATTCGTTTTATTAAGTGCAACAAATTGCCATGGGCGTCTTGGCACTATTCGACCTTGTAGGATGGTGTAGCTTTGATCTATGCCAATTTAGTTGAGTGAAAAAGCCATGTTTTTATGAGTTTCCCGAAGACAGTTCATATGTAAGACGGTTCCAGTGTAGAGCCGTGGACATGAAAAAGCTTTTTCCACCCCAGGAGGAATGTTTGAATGCTGGTGCAGCTAGGTACCTGGTGCATTTCCTGGTGTCTTACCCATCCAATGTGTTTACCGACAAAGATTTGTCCCCATGCCCTTTTTTACTATAGTGTGCCCCAGTCACAACTCCATCTGTTCTTTTTCTGTGAGATGTATGAGGAACAGTGTATTAGTATTTTGAGACCATTACTAAAATCCTTACAAATCTGGAAATGTAAAAAGGCACTGGAGTACCTACGGCTGCTCCAGACAGATGAGGTCTGCTACACAGTTTATATGTGTTTAGCAGCTGTGATCTAAGCCTGGGCGGTAAACTCTGCTCAGCTCACAGAGTTTGCGGAAATCGAGCACTTCGTGCTCTGCAGGAGGAACACAGAATTCCTGAATTCTGCCATTCAGGAGTAAAGCAGAGGTTTGTTACCCGTTCGAGTTTTCATTTGGCTCTCAACCGCGAGTGTCAAGACTCTCGAGCCACTTGTTAGCATGTGCAAGACTTCTCACCCCGCTAGTGAGCTCCCGCGAGACTTTTCGCTCACTCGCACAGCTTCTGGCTTCTAGCATCCTTAGTGCCGATCGCAAACAGAGCAATCGAGCAACTTTTCTGCTTGAGAATGCAGCTGAGATGCATTTGGAGTGGATTTTCCACTTAAACTGTACGAAGTAGTTGGTTTTTTTTGTGCCCCAGAGACTCCAACTTTCTGGTCCTGTCCAGCAGGCTCTTCTCAGAGCTCTGTCCCTCTCCTGGTCACTTTACATTTGTATTTGGAGCTGGTAGGATCACTCTACTTGTCTGTTGTATATATACAATTGGATTTAAGGGTGTTGCTTGTTTGATTGGGAGCATGAACTTGGATTTATTTGTACTTTTATTCGATTCTTTACATTTATTGTGGTGGGTGGCCTGCAGTTTTAGTAGGAGTCTATTTTTTTTGCATTTAATTTTTCTTCTTTTGTGAAGGCAAAACGTTGCACAGTTTATAACATGTTCTCCCCATTTTTTTAAAAAAATGTGCAATATTTATTTTTATTCACTTTGTGGCCTAGTCTGCCAATGGGCCTTCCAGTCAGTAGGCCCTGTACTAGTCATGGGTGCATGAAACAAATATGTCTGTGGTGTCTGTTGAATTGAAACACCATTTAGGCCATAGATGGCATTGGATTAAAATGCAAAATGTGTTTTTTGTGGTATTTCACTTCCCCCCCTGCAAACAGTGTAATTGTGGGGCAATGGCTTTTGAGGATGTTTGCTGTTGTAAACATTTTTAGCCCTGTTAATTTTCATTTTTGGCATTGCTGAATTAATGCTGTGTTTTCTGTATTACCATATCTCTTTTGTCCCACCAGTGTGTGTGTGTGTATGTGTGTTTGCCATAGGCCACCATTTGCCATTGTTGTTCATTACGCCAAGTGGCCAGGGACCATTTTGTATAGTCAGTGTCAACCCTATGCCTGCATGTGTTCTTTGTTTTCCAGGCCTCCTGCTTGTTGCTGTGACCATGTATCTGGCAACCATTTTGTGTAGCCAGCCAGTGTGCTTTTGCCATAGGACTGCACATCTTATCTGTTTGTGACCCTACCTACTTGCTGGTTGTTGTTGTTCTGACCATGTGGTTGGCAGACATTTTCTGTAGCCAGTCAGTGTGCTTTCCCCATAGGCCTGCATGTCTTCCTTGTGTGTGGCCATGCCTTCTTGCTGGTTGTTGTTGATCTGACCCTGTGGCTGGTGGCCATTTTGTGTAGCCAGCCATTGTACTTTTGCCATACGCCTGCATGTCTTCTCTGAAATTGTGACCATGCCTCCTTGCTCAGTGTTAGTTGTTGATGATCATGTTGCACTAGCTGGTAGCCATTTTGTGCGTCCAGCCAGTGTGGTCCTTTGCCATAGGCGTGCATGGATAACACTTTCATAAATTAATATGCTTGCGGATATATTCACTTATCTTTAAAAAAAATGGATTATTTGAATTTTTGTTGTTTTAATTTTACATATTATTAGTATTATTTTTTATTACATTTTGTGACTTTTTAAATTTTATAAAAAATAATTATATCTTTTTTTAAAGTAATTTGGATTTTTTAATTTAAATATTTCCGTTTAAATAAGATGTTTTTTATTCTACAAAACGATTTTTCCATTTTCCTAACATCTGGCATCAACTCCATGACTGAAATATGTGCACTGCACAGCAGCATTCATTGTCTAAGGATTATTCCTTTGTCACTTGCACCTCCCTGACTGCTGCATCCCAATGTGATGCACAATAAGCAAAGAGTTAAACCTGTATGTTGCTCTTACTAAACATTCCTGAGTGTACTGCACACAATGAAAGTTTGTTGGTGTGGTTTAATGAATGGATAGTTAGACTGTATTATTGCTAAGTCACCACACCAAATGGTATTGTTTGTTTGTACTACTATTTGAACTGCAACAATGCCATGCTTCACTGATGGTTTTCTTGCTTATTTGCTTTTAGGTGCACAAGAGAAGAGACATAATCCACCGTACAGAAAGCCTGTGCATGATGAGACACGTGACTGACTATGCAACACAGTCATCTCTTCAGCTTGTGTAAAGCTAAGTGCCACTACCAACTGACAGCTTCAAGATGGCCCCAAAGAAAGGTGCTGTCAAGAAAGGGGCTAGTGGGGAGCAGAAGAAGCAGATTTCCACCACTGGCCAGCTGACCGCAACCTTTTTCATGAAGGTTGTACCTGCCACACTGGCCTCCAGCGAGCAACCTGGGAGCAGCACTCCTGCATCAAGAACACTACACCTCCAACTTAAACCCAGGACCATGTCTTTCAGTGAGGCAGCCAGTGCAATCATGTCGACGCCGATAAGTAGTGATGTTGAATTGGAGTTGTCCCTTTCACAAAGTAGTACACAATCGGTTCAGGAAACGCAGCAAAGTGGACAGCAGTTGCAGCTAGCAATAGTACATTTGTCTGATGTTGGAGCAGAACAAGAGGTCGGGCTTCCTTCCGAGCAAGAAGTTGAACCTCCTCTTTTAGAATCATTAACTCCCAGATCTCCACCAAGGAAAAGTAAGGGTACTACTTCACCATCTTCTCAAAGGAGCACTTCTGATGATGATGATAGGGACATGGAGTGGACCCCGACAGAGACCATGAGAGCACAGGAGAGGCAAGGGAAAAGAAAAGTTCCAGAAAGACTTGGATTTATGGAAGGGTATGAGGAGAAGGATGACAATGACGATGAGGTAGTCATGGTGGAGGGTGACACAGAGGAATCTGAAATTGCTTTTCAACCAGGTCCGTGGGATGTGGCACAGGTAGCACCGTCACCAGCTTACATATTTGCAAAGCCCCAGCTGAAACCTGCACCACACCCTGCCTCAGGAGAAGCAGAGAGGAAATTAATGACATGCCCACCTACCTCCACTTCTTCTGCAGGCATTAGCAGTGGCACAGTAAAACAGTTCTCCTTCCCAGTTTGTGACTTTTTAACAGTTAGCAAAGAGGGGAGAGCATTGTAGTAGGCACCATCTGCCTCACAAATGTTCATTGAAGTAAGCCTGTTACACACTATGGTACTGGAGGCCGGACGACCCATATGGAAAAACACCACATAATCAAATTGCTGAAAGTGGTTGTGGTCATGGTGGTGGGGAGAGCCGGGTAACATCATCTACAAGTCCAATCACAGTAGAAGGTGATGATGAGGAAGAAGAGGGTGACATCTTCATGCAAAGCAGCCCTACCCCCAGCAGTGTGCTAGCAGATTTACCCACCTCAGCGACTTCACAATGGCACAAGAATACTCAGAGGGAGGTGATGGAGGCACCACGGCATACAGTAACTGCCCCACCACCACCACGCACAATGAGACTACCACTAGCATCTACTGCTCGAAAGATGCCTGTGTCAGTGACCCAATAAAAGAATAAAATCTAGGCTACTATTACAGGCATGTTTAGGTAGGAGGGGCCCTATGAGTGAAACCACTCAACTGTAAGTTTGTACAGTGGGAAGCTGGCAAAAATGTTAGTGCTGGACCTCTTGCCTTTTTCTTTTGTGGAAGGAGTGGGAAGGTAACAAGTAGGCCCTTTTTTGCAAGAGTGCTGATCCAGCACTGCATCACTATGTGCTGCTGTTGGTTGGACAAACTTTGCAGCAAAGTGTTGTTCACATCATCCACCTGATGACAGACATGTGTACCATTTGTCAGGCGACTGATTACATGTGCATTACTGCACACTGGATATTTTTTGCAGGGGTAAAGCAAAAGATATCTTCAGGTCTTAGCCCTGAAGAAAGGTTTAAGAGCATTCAGCAGCATGCAAGAGTGGCCATGTTTGTGATGGAGAAATCACATACAGCTGTAAAGATCTTGGAGAAATTTAACAACAAGGTGTATGAATGGCTGAGACCCAGGGGACTTAGAAGTGGATTTGTTGCCACGGAAAATCGCAGTAACATAGTCTGGGCCTTGTCAGACTAAGGCTATTTCATGGTCCTGTGGTTTGCCATTGCATGAATGTGGTGGTGCAAGACTTCCTCAGAAAACATCACTGATGACTTCTCAAATGGCATTACTGATGACATCATCCAGTAACTGTGAGTGTTTTTAAAACGTTTATGAGTGTTAAATATATATATATTCCAAGGAGTACTGCTGAAACAGTGGGTGTATGAGTGCCTGTATGGATGATTCAGTGGGTCTGTGACTGACTGTATAAGTGAGAGATTAGGAGTCTCAGTGAATGTATAGATGAGTGACTGGTTGTATAAATGTCTGTATCAGTCTGTCACTTGGTATCTAAGTGGCTGTACGGGCGTGTGAGTAGGTATATGAGTGGCTGTATGGGTGAGTGTTTGGTTGTTTGAGTACCTGTATGAGTGTCTGAGTGACTGTATGGGTGTGTGATGGGTTATGTGACTGCCTGTATGGTTGAGTGAATGGGTGACTCAGTGGCTGTATGGGTTAGTGAGTGCATGTGTGAGGGGCTAGATGAATGAGTGAGTATCGGTATGACTGTGTTGATGAGTGAGTGGATGTATCAGTGGTATATGAGTGAGCAACTAGGTATGTGAAAGGCAGTATATGTGAGTGAGAGGGTATATGATTGAGTGTATGGGTGAGTGAGTGAATGTGAGAATCACCGTATGGGTGAGTGTGTGCTTGTGTCAATGACTGTATAGGTGAAAGAGCAAGTGTTAGTATCTCGGGGTGTGCGTAAAAGTATGGGTGAGTAAGTGGCTGTGTGATTACCTGTACGAGTGAGTAGATGAGTGAGTATCTCTATGGGTGACTGACTCATTGTGTGAGTGGCTGTATGGGTAGACGAGTGGATATGTCAGTGGCTGTAATAGTGAGGTAGTGGGTGTACGAGTGGCTGTATGGGTGAGTGAATGGATATATGTGTATATCTATAAATCAGTCAGTAGGTGTGTAAACACTGGTATGGGTCAGTGAATGGGTTTGCGAATGGTTGTGTTGGAGTGGGTGTATAAAATGTTAAATGGTGGTGTGAGGGGGTGTGTTAGTGATTTTGTGACTGGTGTCATCAGTGATGTCATTTGAGATGTCATCAGTGATGCCACTGACCATGTCATGAGTGATGCAATATGTGAGGTCATAAGTAGTGCATTGCGGGGGCACAAGTTTTAGTTAGCTCAGATAACTATAACAGCTGAATTTAACTTGTTTTGTACAAGTGAAATCTGAGCCTAACCATAACGTCCCTGTAAGCGTTGTTTTTTTCAGGGAATTTCTACGTTTTTTTAAAATTCCATTTCCTAATTATACAGTCTCTGTACCCTTTGTTTTTCCATTGAATGTCTAAGGTTTTTTAGATGCTAATTCCTAACTATAACGTCCCTGTAACCTTTGTTTTTTTTAGTGAATTTCGTTTTTTAAGTAGTAATCATGTCTGCAAAGTGGTGTAGAAAAGGGACGGTGCCTCTGACCACCTCTCAGGTATCCCTCTTTGTAGGACTTACAGGAGGTACCAGGAGGACTTCTTGGCCCCCAAGGTCCCTCAGCATCCAAGAAGACTTCTTTCCCCAACCAGTAGTGGGCCAGGAGGTGTTTTTCAGAGTGGTGGGAAAATGGGCTGTGGCCTCCAAAGACCTCTCAGCAATCCAACTATGTTGTACTTACTGGATATAACACAAAGGATTGTTGGCCCCCAAGGACCCTCACCAGCCAAGAGGACTTCATCCCCAACAAATTGTGTACTAGCTGGCCCCTTTGCTGAGTGGTTGAGAAAGGGAGCAGGGCCTCCGTCAACTTCCCCTGGGGCTTGTGTTTTAAAAAATGATTAGAGGAGGGAGGCCCCCTCCCCGTGATGATTTCGGCCCCAGGGACACCATCCCCCAGGGCCCAGTTTTTTTTAAAGCATTTTCATTAGGGGAGGGGACCTTGCACCCTCCTTTTTATGTTGACTTTGGCCCCAGTGACCCCATCCTCGTGGGCCTAGCTACATAAAGTGGGGAAGGGAACTGCGAGGCCCCCCTTCTGGGATGATTTCAACCATGGGGACTCCAGTCCCAGGGCCTAGCCATGTGGGTGGGCACCCAGGGACATAGCAGGAGCCGGCCTTGGGGGGAGGAAGCGGTGCCCAGGGCCATATATGGCTCCACAAGGGAGGCCCCGCAACCCTCTCCATCATAGAACTTTGCCCAAGGGAGGTGGTAGTCCCTGGGAGTCTGCGACGGACCCCTACATTAATTAATTTCAGCCCCGGGAAGGTGGCAATCTACATGGGGCAATGCGTCACCCCTTAAATGCAATAAATTGCCCCAGGGACATGGCAGGCCCCCACACATTCATCAGTGATGTAATTTAAGATGGCATCATTGATGTCATCAGTGATGTCACTGACCATGTCATGAGTGATGTAATCTGTGACATCATCAGCAGTGCATTGCAGGGGCACGAGTTATAGTTAGCTCAACTAACTATAGCGGCCGCATTTCTCTGGATTAGTACTAATGAAATGTCCAACTAACTATAACGTCCCTGAAACCTGTGTATTTTTCAGTGAATTTCCAAGGTTTCTTAAATGCTAACTTCAAACTATGACATCCCTGAAAACTATGGTTTTTCCATTGAATATATATATATATATATATATATATATATATATATATATATATATATCCTTCGATTCCGCTTTTCAGTAGGAACTGCCTTCTCGTGGCTCCTGCTCCTGAAAGTACAGACACGGACCAGTTCCTTGAGTGCAAATGTTTATTAGCTTTTTCGCTGGTTAGTCGCCATAACGTTTCGGCTCCAATTGAGCCTTGTTCACATGACAACATGACCTTTCACATTACTTCCTTAAATAGGATACCTTGATACTCAGCACGTGATACTGGAGACAGAGACATGGACATAGTTGACAGACTATATATGATGGATCTTAATGCTATTAACCTCGTAAGGCAGGCGCCCTTAAAGTTATAATATTAAACTTTATTATTGCTAGTTGGGCCCAAGAAATGCTTATGAATAAGCATGTAGGTGTTGTTATATTAATACGGGGAGCCAGATATTCTTAAAATTTAATTACGTATATCTTGGCAAATAATACCCCTGATTATTCAAATATTCAAATGCTTACAAGGATATCAGTTGTATACTGATAATTTTAGAACCCATCTTGATATATATAAGTCCATCAGCCATCTATTCTATTTACGCATCTCGGGATAAATCCCCATAAGGTCCTATGTCTTGTCATCAATGCCCGATTTTTCTATGCTACAGATCCCTGTAGCTGTGCAAAATACGCGAGTGAATAAATTACAGTGCAAAAGTGCCAATAAATAGTCATTTTGTAAAACGTTTCAATAAACATACGATATTGATAAAAACAATTGCGTTAAAAAACATGTAAACAACATTTGTAATTTTTTGAAAGTGCAAACAAGTGCGAAAAGGTACAAAGTGCAGGTAAAAAAGCTGACTAAGGCCAATCATATAGGAAAATTTTGATTTACATCTATCATTTTTCATTTTTTGAAACACAAGTATCCAAAAATGGATGACCGGATACTAAGATAGACCTGGTGTGACCAATCCAACAGACAGGAATTTTAGACAGAACACAGTACTAAAGTTATCTGGGGTGTGAGATATTGGATACCATCTGGTCATATATTATCAACTGGTACTGATACCATTAGATAATGTGAACACTACATACCAATCAAAAACATCATCTTTAACATTTCATCAGATGTGATATATCTAAAACAATAAATAGTATATCAATTGGTTAAAATTGTCTTTCACAATAATAAGAACTCATTGATAAAATCAATTGTATAAAACGAGTAATATAAAATTCAGATAGGTAAGTATGTCCAAAGTGAGATATATTCGAGTGTTGTATCCAGTTCCACCCCACTAATAATATGCAAGGAAATATGGTATGTGCTCCTAACCTAAAATGGTATGCAGATCCTCAGTGACATTAAGTCCGCCAGGGAATTTGGAATCAAGTAAGAGTATATATTTCGTCTCCATCTGTCTCAACCTGGCTTCCCTGTTTCCTCCACGTCTGCTAGCTGGTATTGAATCAATAACAAAGAAAGTAATTTCCTTGTTATTGCTATGATGTATCTCCTTAAAATGACGGGCGACAGGATAAGTATTGTTCTGATTAGTGATTGCTCTTAGGTGTTGTAGGATTCGTTTATGCACCTCTAATTTGGTGCTTCCTACGTATCTGAGTGCACATGGGCACTGGAGCACATACACCGCATACTCTGTTTTGCAAGTTAAAAGTTTCTCAATTTTGTGTTTCCTGTCACTAAAACCATCCTTGAAAAATTTGGTGTTAATGCCATGCGTGCAAGCCTTACATATTTTGCATTTATAGAAGCCACCATTGGTTTGTAGCCAACTGGTTTTTTCCATTATTTCAGGATTGGTATTCACTAGGCAGTCTCTCATAGAGGGCGCTCGACTAAAGGTTAGGGTTGCTCTACGTGGTAAGGTAGGGCCTAATATACTGTCACTGGTTAAAATGGGCCAATTACGATTAAAAATGCGATACAATTCTCGATGTTGTCTATTATACCCAGTGATAATGCGAAATTCTTTTTGTGATTTGGGAATTTCTTGGGTTCCTGGATTACAGCTGATCACATTTTCATATTTTTTCAATAATTCCTGTCTGGTTCTAGACCTGGATTTATTAATGGCTCCATCAATAGTTGCTTCCGAGTATCCCCTTAGTAAAAATCTACGCTTGCTAGAGATTTGGGCCACCGTTAATTCAGCCTCATTACTACATACTCGGCGTAGCCGCAACATCTCTCCATATGGGATACTAGTAATTAGATGTTGTGGATGGGCACTGGCCGCATGTAAGATGGTATTGCCGGCCGTTTCTTTTCTAAATAATCTCGTTTCAATGGAACCTCCGTGTCTAAAAAACTGACATGAGACTGGCTCATAGTAACTGTAAACCTCAAATTTAAATCATTGACATTGTTGGCCCTGACAAAGTCTTCCGCTTCCTCCTTGCTACCCTCCCAAACGACAAACAAATCATCAATGTAGCGATACCACGCGATTACATGTGACTTCATTGTGTGGATATGTTCGGTTCTGAGGACCAGTTCTTCCCAAGCTCCCATGTGTAAACATGCGTAGCTTGGAGAAAAACTGGCCCCCATAGCTACTCTTTGTAACTGACGATACACCAGATTGTTATACATAAAGACATTGCTCTGTAGGCATATTTTTAACATTTCCATGAGCATGGTTGTGTGTTCTGTAAACTGTTCTTCTCTTCTGGATAAATAACGTTCAACAGCTGCCATGCCATCCTTATGTAGTATACTGGTGTATAATGATGATACATCTAATGCTAACATCCAATATCCATCTTTCCATTCAATTCTTTGTAACTTTAACAAAAAATCCCCAGTGTCCTGGATATATGATTCCAATGCCTTTACAGCGCCCTGTAAGAAATAATCAATATATACTGATGTTTTTTCCAGGAGACCACCTCTGGCTGAAATGATAGGTCTGCCAGGGGGGTTCATTATATCTTTATGAACTTTGGGAATAAAATAAATGAATGGAACTTTGGGATAATCAACTTTTAAAAATGTAAATTCATCATCAGTCAACATAGATTTGTTTTTCCATCTTGAGAGTTTCTTGTGGTATTCGGCTTGCATATTTTTCAACATTGCCATATTGCTCCGTTCATAATGCTGCCTGTTGTTAAGTTGGAAGTAGGCTTCTTTGTCATAAGATGATCTTGTCATTAATACAATATTGCCTCCTTTGTCGCTGCCTCTAATGATGGTATTTTTGTCTTTACTGAGTTTTTGGATGAGAGAGTGATATTTGATATTTCTCAGATCGTAGTTTTGTTTATTGTTACTGTTTTTTCTATAAAGCTCCTTGATCTGGGACGTCACATTTTCATTAAAGATGTCAATGGAGTCCCGTAACATTAATGGAACAAATGTTGAAACAGGTTTAAAGGGTGTCATAGGTGATATTTGCTTCCTGATTTCTTCATTGCTAGTACTGCCGATCTTTGTCTGCGTTTCAGCTGGGGAATCCATACCATTGTTGAGCCATAGATCAATAATGCCACTAGGTATGAGTGAGTCCGAATCGGGGATCATATCCGATCGTCCAATTTTCAATGGAGCTCGTGGATCTTTATTTTTCATTTCATGGAATTTACGGAGTTTAAGTTTGCGTACAGCTTTGTATGTGTCAAATCTGATGTTTACATAGCTCATATTAGTTTGGGGTGCATAGGAGAGGCCAAGCTTTAATATATCCTCTTCGTCTTTGGTCAGCTCGATGTTCGTGAGATTGATGATTGTAGTATCATTGGTTGTTGGAATTACTGATTTTTCGCTGTCCACAGACCTCTGCCTCTGCCTCTCTTCCTGTAGAAGGTGCCGCCTCCTCGTCCTGTACCTCTGCCTGCGCTTGTAGTTGGCGTGTTTTCTCCGTAGTTCCTTTGTACCCTGGGCCGTAAAGATTGCATCCTTTCCTGGCATAAAAAATGTATTTCTTCGCCGGGATGTGGTTTAACTGTGGTACTCGATGCATTGGCTCTTTGTTCAGATTCGGATTCACTACTGGTATAAACGCTAACGTCCGATCTTGTTGTATCGGAAAAATCCTTATTGCTTGATGTTATCTTAGGAGGTCCCTGATATTTGTTTTTAGTGCCTCTGTAGGAATCATACTTCTTTGAGAAAGTAAAGATCTGACCCAGCTCATAATCATTGCGATCCCTTTGAAACTTATACGCTTTCCTGTCCATTATTTTAGTTTGCTCCTTTTTTAGTCTCTCTCTCATTTCTTCAATTAATTTGTTCTTTTCATCATTATTTTCCATTGTATCCAGTTCATCCTGTATGGTGGCTATGTCTTTGAGAAGTTGCGCCCTGTCGATCTCAGCGTATTTCACCAAAATCTGAACTAATCGTCGTGACGCCTCTAGGTTACTATCCGCCCACTCTTTCATCATCTCGGGGTTCGGATTCTCGTAGCTTGGTGCCGTCAAGATGCGTAAGCCTCTAGGTACACGATTTACTTCAAGATAACTTTGTAACGACTTAGCCTCCCACCACTTGCTTTGTTCACTGCGCAGCTTTTTTTCTAGCACTTTGATCTTTTCTTTAAGTGAAATGTTGTTTGTTGCAGGTTCATTGCTACCTTTGTCCCGTGTGTTGAATGTTGACTGGGGACTATCTGAAAACATTTTTGATGCAGCTGCCTCGCGTTCGCTCACGTTGTCGGTCGACATGATAAAATTATTTCCAGTACGTGTATAGCTGAATTAAATGTCAAGAGAATGCGCGAGAGATTGTTATATTCTTGCTCGTTGGTTGTTACGCGTATCTCTGACTGCACATATACTTCCCTCCCCCGTTATTCGGAGCGCTGCTTACTGACAAGATCGCTAGAGTAATTAACTCAAGTGGGACGCTTCCTCCGACTCGACACCTCCCGAGGATTACTCCTTCGCAATTCACGCCAAAGCCTGCTACTCCGTTGTTTGTGGGGGGGACCAACGCCGTTCCTCTTCCAAGGAATTGAAAAATACCCAGGTGACCAGGAAACCAAGTAACCGGGTAACGGCTCCGTAACTGGCGTTGTCCGTTGTGGGAAGGGTCCCGTGAAATGGCCGTACGTCGCCACTCAGCCAATAATATCCTTCGATTCCGCTTTTCAGTAGGAACTGCCTTCTCGTGGCTCCTGCTCCTGAAAGTACAGACACGGACCAGTTCCTTGAGTGCAAATGTTTATTAGCTTTTTCGCTGGTTAGTCGCCATAACGTTTCGGCTCCAATTGAGCCTTGTTCACATGACAACATGACCTTTCACATTACTTCCTTAAATAGGATACCTTGATACTCAGCACGTGATACTGGAGACAGAGACATGGACATAGTTGACAGACTGTATATGATGGATCTTAATGCTATTAACCTCGTAAGGCAGGCGCCCTTAAAGTTATAATATTAAACTTTATTATTGCTAGTTGGGCCCAAGAAATGCTTATGAATAAGCATGTAGGTGTTGTTATATTAATACGGGGAGCCAGATATTCTTAAAATTTAATTACGTATATCTTGGCAAATAATACCCCTGATTATTCAAATATTCAAATGCTTACAAGGATATCAGTTGTATACTGATAATTTTAGAACAGATCTTGATATATATAAGTCCATCAGCCATTTATTCTATTTACGCATCTCGGGATAAATCCCCATAAGGTCCTATGTCTTGTCATCAATGCCCGATTTTTCTATGCTACAGATCCCTGTAGCTGTGCAAAATACGCGAGTGAATAAATTACAGTGCAAAAGTGCCAATAAATAGTCATTTTGTAAAACGTTTCAATAAACATACGATATTGATAAAAACAATTGCGTTAAAAAACATGTAAACAACATTTGTAATTTTTTGAAAGTGTAAACAAGTGCGAAAAGGTACAAAGTGCAGGTAAAAAAAGCTGACTAAGGCCAATCATATAGGAAAATTTTGATTTACATCTATCATTTTTCATTTTTTGAAACACAAGTATCCAAAAATGGATGACCGGATACTAAGATAGACCTGGTGTGACCAATCCAACAGACAGGAATTTTAGACAGAACACAGTACTAAAGTTATCTGGGGTGTGAGATATTGGATACCATCTGGTCATATATTATCAACTGGTACTGATACCATTAGATAATGTGAACACTACATACCAATCAAAAACATCATCTTTAACATTTCATCAGATGTGATATATCTAAAACAATAAATAGTATATCAATTGGTTAAAATTGTCTTCCACAATAATAAGAACTCATTGATAAAATCAATTGTATAAAATAAGTAATATAAAATTCAGATAGGTAAGTATGTCCAAAGTGAGATATATTCGAGTGTTGTATCCAGTTCCACCCCACTAATAATATGCAAGGAAATATGGTATGTGCTCCTAACCTAAAATGGTATGCAGATCCTCAGTGATATTAAGTCCGCCAGGGAATTTGGAATCAAGTAAGAGTATATATTTCGTCTCCATCTGTCTCAACCTGGCTTCCCTGTTTCCTCCACGTCTGCTAGCTGGTATTGAATCAATAACAAAGAAAGTCATTTCCTTGTTATTGCTATGATGTATCTCCTTAAAATGACGGGCGACAGGATAAGTATTGTCCTGATTAGTGATTGCTCTTAGGTGTTGTAGGATTCGTTTATGCACCTCTAATTTGGTGCTTCCTACGTATCTGAGTGCACATGGGCACTGGAGCACATACACCGCATACTCTGTTTTGCAAGTTAAAAGTTTCTCAATTTTGTGTTTCCTGTCACTAAAACCATCCTTGAAAAATTTGGTGTTAATGCCATGCGTGCAAGCCTTACATATTTTGCATTTATAGAAGCCACCATTGGTTTGTAGCCAACTGGTTTTTTCCATTATTTCAGGATTGGTATTCACTAGGCAGTCTCTCATAGAGGGCGCTCGACTAAAGGTTACGTGGTAAGGTAGGGCCTAATATACTGTCACTGGTTAAAATGGGCCAATTACGATTAAAAATGCGATACAATTCTCGATGTTGTCTATTATACCCAGTGATAATGCGAAATTCTTTTTGTGATTTGGGAATTTCTTGGGTTCCTGGATTACAGCTGATCACATTTTCATATTTTTTCAATAATTCCTGTCTGGTTCTAGACCTGGATTTATTAATGGCTCCATCAATAGTTGCTTCCGAGTATCCCCTTAGTAAAAATCTACGCTTGCTAGAGATTTGGGCCACCGTTAATTCAGCCTCATTACTACATACTCGGCGTAGCCGCAACATCTCTCCATATGAGATACTAGTAATTAGATGTTGTGGATGGGCACTGGCCGCATGTAAGATGGTATTGCCGGCCGTTTCTTTTCTAAATAATCTCGTTTCAATGGAGCCATTGGAAATATAAACCTCCGTGTCTAAAAAACTGACATGAGACTGGCTCATAGTAACTGTAAACCTCAAATTTAAATCATTGACATTGATGGCCCTGACAAAGTCTTCCGCTTCCTCCTTGCTACCCTCCCAAACGACAAACAAATCATCAATGTAGCGATACCACGCGATTACATGTGACTTCATTGTGTGGATATGTTCGGTTCTGAGGACCAGTTCTTCCCAAGCTCCCATGTGTAAACATGCGTAGCTTGGAGAAAAACTGGCCCCCATAGCTACTCCTTGTAACTGACGATACACCAGATTGTTATACATAAAGACATTGTTCTGTAGGCATATTTTTAACATTTCCATGAGCATGGTTGTGTGTTCTGTAAACTGTTCTTCTCTTCTGGATAAATAAAGTTCAACAGCTGCCATGCCATCCTTATGTATGTATATATATATATATATATATATTACCCACTGGCGGTCGCCAGTAGGTAGTTATAGTTAGGACCTATTTTCCATAGGAAATTCGCAACATTCTATTCCCAATAACTTTGGCGCCGATTGACGAATCTTCGCAAAATTTTCAAAATGTATGGCCCGCTCTGGTCCGCTCCTGAAAGTTTCAGGGTGATTCGTCAAGCAGGGGCCGAGAAAAAGGGGGCCCCAAAACGTGTTTTCCCCATGCAATTTGCCATAGGGAACTTTAGACATGGCTACAGCCTGAACTGCTGAACGGAATTACACCAAATTTGGCAAAAAGGTAGATCTTGGTTCAGAAAGAACCCTATTTAGGTCTCGCCTAGCAGCGCGCATGCGTTGTTTGGAAAAAGACGTTTGCCATCGCTTCAGGTTGTGTCCCAAAAGCGTGCACGCGTTGCATTGCCTTCAATGGCAACGCGTGCACGTTTAGCTATTGCCTTGCGGGAGCGAGCTTGACACCATATGTTTGTAATTAACTTACAAACACATGGTGCCCCTGGCTCGATCCCGCTTCCGCAAAGGAAACTGCTTTGTGTGCTCTGGGCCACATTACCCCCATCCCTCCCACTTTTAGCACAAGGCTTGTTTATTTAACACATTTATGAAAGCCTTATTTAAAAGCATTACCCTGCAGGCACAAGCGGCTATGCTCCATTTGCCCACTAGATGATGCTCCTGAGCTGAAATAGATCTGCCAGAAAACAACAGATAACGTATTTGCGGCTTATACTCGTCTACATATGGGGTGTTTGATATTATTTTATATTTCAATGTTGCTTTTAAACTAAGAGCCTGTCTGTCTTATTTCAATATATAGACCGTGTTCATCCCCAGAGGCCTCTTACTACTCAAAACGTTCTCTTAATCAGATTATTGGTATTTGTAGCGCTCGCCTGCCGTTGGTGTCACCTCATAGTGCTATTCAGTCATAAAGCCATTTCCAAGTAAAATGAGCGCAATGTTAGCACTGTAAAAAATTAACTGGAAGCTGGAATTCGGGATAGAGGCCGGGGTTTTATCATTTAGATTGCCATGAGCAGTACAACTTCCTCAATAATGAAGTTTTGAAAAAAAATGACGCAAGCACTGACAAAGCCAAAAGGCTTCCTACCAGACTTAATGGCTTTGCTAATGCCTGTTGTATTCTGTATTTTGCTCAGCCTCAAATCTCTTACCCTTGGGTGTTCAGATGATGTTCAGGTGTTCACGTGAGACAGATCCGCAGAGTGGAACTAATGATTGTACCTGCTGGCCAGGGTCACACATTTGGTATCAACCAGCCCTGTGGCAGTGGTGTACTCTTTCGCCAGGCGACGAAGCGAGAAACCTACAACATTCTCTGTGGATGTTGAATGCTTTCATTGGTCGCTTGGTTTGAAGGTGCTTCAATGCGCTTTGCAAAGACTGGCGGTTGTAAACCTTCCCTCAATGGTTGTGACTTCCCTGTTTAGTGGAGCAGTGATTTGTGCTGCTGGGGAATGCTGACTGCCATGGCAGTTGCAATTATTGTGCATTGTTAGCGCGTGGCCCGGGCTGCGCAGGGGTACAATAGAAGGCTGCCCTCTCTGGGTAAATGAATGTGACTTACAGGTTCTTGGGGTGTCAGGCAGACTGATTATTTACTGCCCAAGAATGTGGCTTTCATGCCGTCACTGGCCAGGGGAAGCCGACAAACAATGCTTCAGCTGTACTGCATCTGTGTGAGGCAACGGGGGTGGGTTCAGCTGTTTCACGCGCATGCGCATGCACTTGTCTATCACACATGCCCCTCTCCTTTCTTACACATACTCGTTCTTGCTCATTTCGACTCTTAGACTATCACTCTTTTTATTTTACGAATACACACACACACCTCCCCTTTCACTGTTGTTTTTCTCTCCCTGTATCTGTCACACGCTTTTTATCTTTCTCTTTCACACTATTTCTTACTCATTTTCAATCTCTGACACTTAAACGCCATCGCCTTTTTCCCTCTCACTTTCTCACACACACTATCTTTCGTGCCCCTGCCAAACAATCACACTCCGTCTTAGAATCTTTCTCACACCTACAGTTTCTCCCTCACATCCACTCTGAGCCTTTCACCCCCCACCTTTCTCTCTCCAGTCGCAGCCTTCTTGCTCTCTGTGTCCGTGCCTTTCTTCCTTATCTCACTCGTCGTTTCCCTACCTTTCTCTACTCTCTGTTTGAATAAAGGTTTAAACCTGTTGGAATGGCAGAATATATGTTTTAATTTTACTAAAAAACACTGATCTGCGCAGTTATTTAGTACAACACAGATGGCAGATGTTTGGTTGACGTAATCAAACGATATTTTCACATATGCACAATTGATGTCATGTGCATCTTATTTTGTGTAATGTTCCATTTCATGAAAGCAGGACTATCTTTGTACTATAAAGTGCCACTCTCCTCCAAGATGACCTGTTCATATTTGTAAACTTTATTAACCCCTTCCAAGTGCCATATTTGCACATATTGGTTGATGTGTGTGGCAGAGCCTCAGAGAAAGGCCCCAAAAAGTCTTCCTTATAGTTCTCAGATCTCATTCTTTTGTTTGCTTCCGTTGCTTGTTTTCAGAAGATTTCAGTCCACCTTCCCACCCGAGCCAGGGACCCTCAGGATTCAAGGGGAGTTAATCCCCCAACTTAAAACGTGCCACAGGGCGCGTTTGCACAGTGGTGAAGGGAGGGGATGGGGCTTGAGGTGACATGTGTGCAAACACGCCCTGTGGCGTGTTTTAAGTTGGGGAATTAGTTCCTCTTCAATCCTGAGGGTTCCTGGGGCCCACCTAGTCCACCAGGTACCTCCAGTAAGCACCACGGAGCTGCGTTGCAGAGAGGTGGTCCAGGCCGTGCCACTTCTTACACCTCCCTGCAACTGCACTTACTGGAGGTACCTAGTAGCCTAGTTTGACCATAGGGACTATCAGGATTCAAGGGGACTTAATCGCCCAACTTAAAATGGCCACAGGGAGTGTTTGCACACATGTCACCTCAGGCCCCCCCTCCCTTCACCAGTGTGCAAACACGCCCTGTGGTGCATTTTAAGAGGTAGTTTTAATCCCCCTGCCCTATTATGTACATGGGTCTTACCGAGGAGGGCATGGTATTCACAGGGGTACCGCAACGCATAGTGTTCCCTAGTGTATGTAGTGTATATAGGTGTTTTCACTGTATTCTAAGTGTCTTTTAACATAGCACTGGCTGTAGGACTAGTTAGTCAGACTCAGTTACCACCAGTACCCGTCTGAAAAAGTTGAGGGTACAGGATGATTTTGCAACAAGGCTTCTTTCTGATACTCTGTTTGTTCTTTCTTCACGTTTTCCTTCTTCCTGCACTTTTCTTCGTCTTTGAGGACTTCTGTTGCTTCTTTCTGCATTTCTTTTTATTTCGTTCTGTGCCTTTTTTCTTCTTTCTTCACATGTCTTACCTCTGTAGGCATAGTTAGAAACTAGCATTTAAAAAACCTTTGAAATTCACTTAAAAAAACATAGGTTCCAGTCACATTAAAGTTAGAAATTAGCATTTTAAAAACCTTTGAAATTCACTGAAAAAATCATAGGTTTCATGCAAGTTATAGTTAGGAATTAGCATTTAAAAAACCTTAGAAATTCACTGAAAAAAACATAGGTTTCAGGGGCGTTATAGTTAGCTGGACATTTCACTCATACAAAAGCCTAGAAATTCCCTCGTTATAGTTAGTTCAGCTAACTATAACTTGCGCGCACCCAATGCACTGCTGATGACGTCACATATTACATCACTCATGACATGGTCAGTGACATCACTCATGACATCACTGATGACATCTCAAATGACATCACTGATGTCATCACTGATGACATCATCCTTGTGATAGAGTGGCAGACCTCCTCTCACCCTAATATAACCTTTGATACACACATTCAAAAATAGAATTTTCAAAACAATGCACATAGCAATACCAGTTACAACAACCTATTCAGTAATTCCAAGATCTACATACACATCCACTCATTCACCAACAGTCCTATACAGTCACTCATACATGTACTCACTCATCATATGTACTCATACACGTTTACATACTGTTACACACCGCCACTCATCCATAAAGTTACTCACACACATAGTCACACATGCAAATAAAGTATCAAACATCCATTTACTTGCATAAACAGTTATACACACACCACCACACTTACTTCTACAGAAACTTACACATACTTACTCTCTTAAACAATCACTTATAGAAACATATACTAATTTATACAGAAAGTCTTCCAATCTCTCACTCTCACATATACACCAACACTCACATATACTAGTTTAAAACATATGTAGTTACTCATAAAGACACTATTGATAGTCATTCACTCACTAACACACCCATACACACACTCATCCACCCATACAGTCCTGCACACATGCTGTCTTCAACACATACAAACAGTGAGTCACTCATTAATGCATCTATGCGCTAAGTAATACCCCCCACCGAACCATACAGACACTCAGACACTCATACTGATACTCAAAAAAACAACTAATAACCATATAGACACTCATGTAGCTACTCAACAACCCATGCAGCCACTTATAGACAAAGTGAGAGACTGATATAGATATGTACATATTTAAACATTACTTGCTAACCCATGTATTCACTAAGATACACTTAAACAGTCAGTTATACAATCAATTTTACAAAAAAAATCATCCATTTAGATACTTATGTACCCATTTATTTTTCCATCGACCTTGAGATATACATATAGTTCATTTGAATCCTGAAGGTCCCTAGGGTCCAACTAGCCCACTAGGTACCTCCAGTAAGCGCCACAGAGCTGTGTTGCAGAGAGGTGTAAAAAGTGGCACGACCTGGACCACCTCTCTGCAACGCAGCTCAGTGGCGCTTACTGGAAGCACCTGGTGGGCTAGTTAGCCCCCAGGGGCCCTCAGGATTGAAGGGGAATTATTTCCCCAACTTAGTACGCGCCATAGGGCGTGTTTGCACACGTCACCTCAGGCCCCGCCCCCTCCCTTCCCCACTGTGTAAACACACCCTGTGGCCGTTTTTTAAGTTGGGAGATTAAGTCTCCTTGAATCCTGAGGGTCCCTAGGGGCAAAATAGTCCACTAGGTACGTCCAGTAAGCGCCATTGCAGAGAGGTGTAAAAAGGGGCACGGCCTGCACCACCTCTCTGCAACGCAGAGCAGTGGCGCTTACTGGAAGCACCTGGTGGGCTAGTTTGTCCCCAGGGTCCCTCAGGATTGAAAGGGAATTATTTCCCCAACTTAAAACGCGCCACAGGGCGTGTTTGCACACGTCACCTCAGGCCCCGTCCCCTCCCTTCACCACTGTGTAAACGCACCCTGTGGCCATTCTAAGTTGAGAGATTAATTCCCCTTGAATCCTAAGGGTCCCTAGGGTCAAACTAGCCCACTAGGTACCTCCAGTAAGCGCCACAGAGCTGAGTTGCATAGAGGTGTAAAAAGGGGCGTGGCCTCAGAACACCTGTCTGCAACGCAGCTCCCTGGTGCATACTTGAGAAACCTGTTGGGCTAGTTGGCCCTCAGGGACCCTCAGTATTGAAGGGAAATTAATTCCCCAACTTACAACTTGCCAGGGGGTGCGTTTACAGAGTGCTGCAAGGAGGGGGCGTGGCCTCTGGCGTGATGCCAGTCTTTAATTTTTTTAATTTTTTTAAGAAGGAGGGCTGTGTGGCCCCCCTTCTTTTTCTAATTTATTGGCCCTGGGGACCCCATCCCCCAGGGCATGCACTCTAATTTCTTTTGTTGAAAAAAATTTATTTGGCCCTCCCAAGGCCTTAATCAGCCCCCGGGGACCCCAACCCCGGATCATGGCCACTTATGGCCCCGGGGACACCACCCCCCGGGGCCGGCCTTTTTAAAAAAAATATTTAAAAAAAATATATATTTATAGAAACACCTAGGACATGCTGGACAAACCGTATGTACCTATCACCATGACGATTTGCGTGATATTCATTAAAAGGCGACTATGCATACAATGAATCCACGTGGGATGTATTTACACCGCTAGTGAAGCTCTGACGTGTCTGACGCCCTACCGTGCCTAATCCCGGTACCCCCGCCGGTGGGTACTCTCCAAGTAATTAAATGTGGCGACAAAGGTGGAGGCATTGTAGTTTTAAATACAGAGGACTATGAGCAAAACATGTTAAAAATGCTAGATAATCAATCATTTTACTGTAGCATTAAAACCAATCCCATATCTAGAATAGAGAAAAGGATTTTGACTCTAACGAAATTTGCACTTAATGAAGGATACATTACAACCAAAGAGTATGACTATCTTAACTACTCTAAAAGAAAAACTGTATGTATCTATGGTGTCTCCAAAATCCATAAAAGCATAGACAATCCTCCCTATAGACCAATAGTTTCAACTATTGGCACTATAACTGAGCCACTGTCTAAATTTGTAGACAACCTAATAAGACCTTATATCCCGAAAATCATGTCGCATATACAAGATACCAGAGACATGATAAACAAAATAGAACACCTACCATTCAACTCTAACAATGATGTACTAGTGACCCTAGACATAGAGTCACTGTACAGCAACATTCCTCAACAGGAAGCCATTGAAGCAACAAAATGGTTCATAGACAAATTTACAATACCATGCTCCAAAATGTTTTTAGTAGAATGTCCACAAATAATATTGACAGAGAATATCTTCATATTTGGCGACCATCTCTTTCGCCAAGTGAAAGGCGTCAGTATGGGTGCTTCTGTAGCACCCTCTATAGCCAATATCTATATGGCATTTTGGGAAAATAAGTTCATTCATAATGAAATTGCCCCTTTTTTCGAATCTGTCTCCCACTGGTTTAGATACATAGATGACATCTTCCTTGTCTGGACCGGTGGGGAAGACACTGTACCAGAATTTTTACAATGGCTCAATCTTAAAGATCCAAACCTACGGTTTACTGCTCATAGCAATACCGTAGAAGTTGAATTCCTAGATATTATAATCAGAAATCGGTCTGGCAACTTAGAAGTGGACTTACATGTAAAACCAACTGCCAGAAATACGTTGCTACACTTCAAAAGTTTTCATCCTAGAAGTCAAAAACAAAGCATCCCCTTTTCCCAGTTTCTAAGGGTTAGACGGAATTGCTCCAATCTCTCTGACTTTGACAAACAAGCAGTAGATATGAAAAGAAAATTTCTAGAAAGAGGATACCCACACAGACTCATAAGCGAGTCTTACAAACGAGCCAGATTTTATGATAGGGATCACCTATTAAGAACACAGAAATGACCTGAACAAAAACAACTCGTATGTATCACTAAACATTCGACATTAAACACCAAAGTGAAACATATTATCAATACCAATTGGCACATTTTAAATTGTGATCCAACAAAAAATAAAAAACTGGAGAAACCCCTATATGCCTATCGCAGAAATAAAAACCTAAAGGACATCATGGTACACTCTAGATTTGACGGCCATAATCCCAATCAACCATTCATTCAGAAATCCATCAATGGCGATTTCCCAATTAAAGGAACAACTAGATGTACTAAATGTAAATCTTGCGATTCCATAATACCTGGAGATAAATTGATCCATAATGGATTTAAAATCCAGGCAACAAACATGTGGAACTGCAAAACACAGAACGTGATTTATTTAATTCTCTGCCCATGTCAACTTGGCTACGTAGGGGAAACCTCCAGAGCCATACACACTAGAATAGCTGAACATCGCTCTGCCATAAAAACCCAAAAATTAATGGCCCCCTTAGTGAAACACTTTCTAGACTTACAACACAAACCAGAAGAGATTCGTTGGCGTATTCTAGAAAAAATCAATATACAAGAAGACAAAGGTGGCACATCAATACGCAAAAAACGGGAGGTCTTTTGGATTTTTTCATTAGATACCTTTCGCAATGGTCTGAACAGTGAATTACCCTGGGAGAACGCCATTATCTGACTTTTTACCCATCGAGACCTTACCATCTACCTCCCTCAACCAATTGCCCCCCTATTGTCCGGTATTAATCAATAGGCTCATTTTAGGTTAACCATCCATCTATATAGACTATGAAAGAGAATATATAATATGTGCCGATTGTTTTGTTTTAAATAGTCTTTATAAAATATAGAACCGTTTTGATAGCTCATCTGCTTTCTATATATGTCCTGTGAACCCAGTATTCATTACAGAAAACGCCATGTATCTGATCTACTAACCGTACATATACATCAATAGGTTGACGGTCTGGTGTCACTGAGCTCACTTAATGGAGATACAGAGTCACGTGCCACTACCTCTATAACCGTCAGTAGACCCTAATCACTGTCAGCCGTCTTATGAACCAATCACTGAAATCCTTTAAAAACGCAATACGTAAATGAGATTAGCGTTTCACAGCACGTCATCACATGACACAAACACCACACCGGTATCTAGTTATCTCCAATGCAGTTTCAGTATTTAAATACTGCTTCGAACGGCACACCATCGTTTACCATTTCCGGCCAGCCTGCCTCCACATCGGTCATCTACAGAACTTAGGCAGCGTATTTGCCCACACATCGCCACCCAGGTAAGGCATATATATAGGAACCGGCTAATAATACACATTAAATTAGGCTCGCTCGTAAACAATAGGAATCACTATAGCCATACAGCTTTAAACACTTTATTAACGGTCGACTCCATTAGGCTTGTCTAATTATATTTTTCTATAGTCCTAAGTGGATGTAGTTGATATTGTTTATAGCACAAGTATCAATCCCCATTTTTTTTATAAAAAACAGGTTAAATTTAGATTGATAATCATGCAATCCTGTTGGAATCGCCATTGGTATAGATGGCAAGCTCTTATACTTAAACAGAACATGTTTCATCTCCGTTTTTTTCTCTTTTCCTCAGGAAAAACATTAGTTTAATATATGCTAGCCATCCATGCGGCATTCTATCTTGATCCTAAACCTGGGACATCCACATATCTTAAAATCAGGTACTTATAGGCCTTGTTGTAACTACCTTGGTAGCATTGCTATTACAACATTGCAATAAATACGATATAAATTTGGGCTTTCTATTTATAGATTCATAACAAAATACCATTGAATGCTTCTGCTTAAATCACAACAAATCAAGGTGACCCACAGCAAGAGATTAATGTCCAAATACATCAAGCGGACTTTTAATATTCATAAGGTATCAATCCCTGATATTCTACAAGTTTTTCACCTATCCACTATATTAGAACACTATACTGAATCATAACCTGCTATAATTACAGGCTTCATCGAATATTCTAAAGAGTATAGACCATTGAGATTTTCCCCTACTTCTGGCGATATAATATAAAGTAAGCAATATAATAAACACTACTTATCACCTTGGGTGCCATATAAAATAAATTGGAAAGTTTGGTAGACTAGTCTTCATCTGCTCGATCTTTTTTTCACATGCACTATCTTTATTGTTCCTTTATGGTTTAAATGTTTTTATTGCAATTTCAACATGAGAATAAACATGTAGCAGCTCTCTCACAGGCTAAGATACAAACCCCAACCGGGTCAGCCAACCTCATGTCCCACCTAAGCAGCATGCGCAGAAGCTGCACAATACCTTCCTATTGTTCCTTTAATCACTTTTCATACCATAGATCTGTTTTTCTGTTTTATACCCTCCTCTCTCTCCTTTTAGCCCTTCGTGCAACAAGAAACATGAAATGTAGACATACAAATCTATATGAAAAGCTTGTTCCGGTGTCAATTAGAATTTGTAACCTGAATATAGTAAAGATGAAACACAAACAACGATCATGAAAAGTCAGTATCTAGTGTACTCTTTTTTTCAATTTCAGGATTTGTGGTTTTTCCTGACTAATGCGTACTTTTCGCCGAAACGCGCGTCGATGACTATGACATGGCTACAGGATTGTCTTTTTTCTAATTTTTTATAATATTTGTACATGTAATTAAACCATTGTAAAAAGTGAATATATATTATGCTTGTATTCCACTAATGTGATTTTAATACTGAATGATTCGTTTTATTAAGTGCAACAAATTGCCATGGGCGTCTTGGCACTATTCGACATTGTAGGATGGTGTAGCATCTATGCCAATTTAGTTGAGTGAAAAAGCCATGTTTTTATGAGTTTCTCGAAGACAGTTCATATGTAAGACGGTTCCAGTGTAGAGCCGTGGACATGAAAAAGCTTTTTCCACCCCAGGAGGAATGTTTGAATGCTGGTGCAGCTAGGTACCTGGTGCATTTCCTGGTGTCTTACCCATCCAATGTGTTTACCGACAAAGATTTGTCCCCATGCCCTTTTTTACTATAGTGTGCCCCAGTCACAACTCCATCTGTTCTTTTTCTGTGAGATGTATGAGGAACAGTGTATTAGTATTTTGAGACCATTACTAAAATCCTTACAAATCTGGAAATGTAAAAAGGCACTGGAGTACCTACGGCTGCTCCAGACAGATGAGGTCTGCTACACAGTTTATATGTGTTTAGCAGCTGTGATCTAAGCCCGGGCGGTAAACTCTGCTCAGCTCACAGAGTTTGCGGAAATCGAGCACTTTGTGCTCTGCAGGAGGAACACAGAATTCCTGAATTCTGCCATTCAGGAGTAAAGCAGAGGTTTGTTACCCGTTCGAGTTTTCATTTGGCTCTCAACCGCGAGTGTCAAGACTCTCGAGCCACTTGTTAGCACGTGCAAGACTTCTCACCCCGCTAGTGAGCTCCCGCGAGACTCGCACAGCTTCTGGCTTCTAGCATCCTTAGTGCCGATCGCAAACAGAGCAATCGAGCAACTTTTCTGCTTGAGAATGCAGCTGAGATGCATTTGGAGTGGATTTTCCACTTAAACTGTACGAAGTAGTTGGTTTTTTTTGTGCCCCAGAGACTCCAACTTCCTGGTCCTGTCCAGCAGGCTCTTCTCAGAGCTCTGTCCCTCTCCTGGTCACTTTACATTTAGATTTGGAGCTGGTAGGATCACTCTACTTGTCTGCTGTATATATACCATTGGATTTAAGGGTGTTGCTTGTTTGATTGGGAGCATGAACTTGGATTTATTTGTACTTTTATTCGATTCTTTACATTTATTGTGGTGGGTGGCCTGCAGTTTTAGTAGGAGTCTATTTTTTTTGCATTTAATTTTTCTTCTTTTGTGAAGGCAAAACGTTGCACAGTTTATCACATGTTCTCCCCATTTTTTTAAAAAATGTGCAATATTTATTTTAATTCACTTTGTGGCCTAGTCTGCCAATGGGCCTTCCAGTCAGTAGGCCCTGTACTAGTCATGGGTGCATGAAACAAATATGTCTGTGGTGCCTGTTGAATTGAAACACCATTTAGGCCATAGATGGCATTGGATTAAAATGCAAAATGTGTTTTTTGTGGTATTTCACTTCCCCCCCTGCAAACAGTGTAATTGTGGGGCAATGGCTTTTGAGGATGTTTGCTGTTGTAAACATTTTTAGCCCTGTTAATTTTCATTTTTGGCATTGCTGAATTAATGCTGTGTTTTCTGTATTACCATATCTCTTTTGTCCCACCAGTGTGTGTATGTGTATGTGTGTTTGCCATAGGCCACCATTTGCCATTGTTGTTCATTACGCCAAGTGGCCAGGGACCATTTTGTATAGTCAGTGTGAACCCTATGCCTGCATGTGTTCTTTGTTTTCCAGGCCTCCTGTTTGTTGCTGTGACCATGTATCTGGCAACCATTTTGTGTAGCCAGCCAGTGTGCTTTTGCCATAGGACTGCACATCTTATCTGTTTGTGACCCTACCTACTTGCTGGTTGTTGTTGTTCTGACCATGTGGTTGGCAGACATTTTCTGTAGCCAGTCAGTGTGCTTTCCCCATAGGCCTGCATGTCTTCCTTGTGTGTGGCCATGCCTTCTTGCTGGTTGTTGTTGATCTGACCATGTGGCTGGTGGCCATTTTGTGTAGCCAGCCATTGTACTTTTGCCATACGCCTGCATGTCTTCTCTGAAATTGTGACCATGCCTCCTTGCTCAGTGTTAGTTGTTGTTGATCATGTTGCACTAGCTGGTAGCCATTTTGTGCGTCCAGCCAGTGTGGTCCTTTGCCATAGGCGTGCATGGATAACACTTTCATAAATTAATATGCTTGCGGATATATTCACTTATCTTTAAAAAAAATGGATTATTTGAATTTGTGTTGTTTTAATTTTACATATTATTAGTATTATTTTTTATTACATTTTGTGACTTTTTAAATTTTATAAAAAATAATGATATCTTTTTTAAAAGTAATTTGGATTTTTTAATTTAAATATTTCCGTTTAAATAAGATGTTTTTTATTCTACAAAACGATTTTTCCATTTTCCTAACATCTGGCATCAACTCCATGACTGAAATATGTGCACTGCACAGCAGCATTCATTGTCTAAGGATTATTCCTTTGTCACTTGCACCTCCCTGACTGCTGCATCCCAATGTGATGCACAATAAGCAAAGAGTTACACCTGTATGTTGCTCTTACTAAACATTCCTGAGTGTACTGCACACAATGAAAGTTTGTTGGTGTGGTTTAATGAATGGATAGTTAGACTGTATTATTGCTAAGTCACCACACCAAATGGTATTGTTTGTTTGTACTACTATTTGAACTGCAACAATGCCATGCTTCACTGATGGTTTTCTTGCTTATTTGCTTTTAGGTGCACAAGAGAAGAGACATAATCCACCGTACAGAAAGCCTGTGCATGATGAGACACGTGACTGACTATGCAACACAGTCATCTCTTCAGCTTGTGTAAAGCTAAGTGCCACTACCAACTGACAGCTTCAAGATGGCCCCAAAGAAAGGTGCTGTCAAGAAAGGGGCTAGTGGGGAGCAGAAGAAGCAGATTTCCACCACTGGCCAGCTGACCGCAACCTCCTCTTTTAGAATCATTAACTCCCAGATCTCCACCAAGGAAAAGTAAGGGTACTACTTCACCATCTTCTCAAAGGACCACTTCTGATGATGATGATAGGGACATGGAGTGGACCCCGACAGAGACCATGAGAGCACAGGAGAGGCAAGGGAAAAGAAAAGTTCCAGAAAGACTTGGATTTATGGAAGGGTATGAGGAGAAGGATGACAATGACGATGAGGTAGTCATGGTGGAGGGTGACACAGAGGAATCTGAAATTGCTTTTCAACCAGGTCCGTGGGATGTGGCACAGGTAGCACCGTCACCAGCTTACATATTTGCAAAGCCCCAGCTGAAACCTGCACCACACCCTGCCTCAGGAGAAGCAGAGAGGAAATTAATGACATGCCCACCTACCTCCACTTCTTCTGCAGGCATTAGCAGTGGCACAGTAAAACAGTTCTCCTTCCCAGTTTGGGACTTTTAACAGTTAGCAAAGAGGGGAGAGCATTGTAGTAGGCACCATCTGCCTCACAAATGTTCATTGAAGTAAGCCTGTTACACACTATGGTACTGGAGGCCGGACGACCCATATGGAAAAACACCACATAATCAAATTGCTGAAAGTGGTTGTGGTCATGGTGGTGGGGAGAGCCGGGTAACATCATCTACAAGTCCAATCACAGTAGAAGGTGATGATGAGGAAGAAGAGGGTGACATCTTCATGCAAAGCAGCCCTACCCCCAGCAGTGTGCTAGCAGATTTACCCACCTCAGCGACTTCACAATGGCACAAGAATACTCAGAGGGAGGTGATGGAGGCACCACGGCATACAGTAACTGCCCCACCACCACCACGCACAATGAGACTACCACTAGCATCTACTGCTCGAAAGATGCCTGTGCCAGTGACCCAATAAAAGAATAAAATCTAGGCTACTATTACAGGCATGTTTAGGCAGGAGGGGCCCTATGAGTGAAACCACTCAACCGTAAGTTTGTACAGTGGGAAGCTGGCAAAAATGTTAGTGTTGGACCTCTTGCCTTTTTCTTTTGTGGAAGGAGTGGGAAGGTAACAAGTAGGCCCTTTTTTGCAAGAGTGCTGATCCAGCGCTGCATCACTATGTGCTGCTGTTGGTTGGACAAACTTTGCAGCAAAGTGTTGTTCACATCATCCACCTGATGACAGACATGTGTACCATTTGTCAGGCGACTGATTACATGTGCATTACTGCACACTGGATATTTTTTGCAGGGGTAAAGCAAAAGATATCTTCAGGTCTTAGCCCTGAAGAAAGGTTTAAGAGCATTCAGCAGCATGCAAGAGTGGCCATGTTTGTGATGGAGAAATCACATACAGCTGTAAAGATCTTGGAGAAATTTAACAACAAGGTGTATGAATGGCTGAGAACCAGGGGACTTAGAAGTGGATTTGTTGCCACGGAAAATCGCAGTAACATAGTCTGGGCCTTGTCAGACTAAGGCTATTTCATGGTCCTGTGGTTTGCCATTGCATGAATGTGGTGGTGCAAGACTTCCTCAGAAAACATCACTGATGACTTCTCAAATGGCATTACTGATGACATCATCCAGTAACTGTGAGTGTTTTTAAAACGTTTATGAGTGTTAAATATATATATATTCCAAGGAGTACTGCTGAAACAGTGGGTGTATGAGTGCCTGTATGGATGATTCAGTGGGTCTGTGACTGACTGTATAAGTGAGAGATTAGGAGTCTCAGTGAATGTATAGATGAGTGACTGGTTGTATAAATGTCTGTATCAGTCTGTCACATGGTATCTAAGTGGCTGTACGGGCGTGTGAGTAGGTATATGAGTGGCTGTATGGGTGAGTGTTTGGTTGTTTGAGTACCTGTATGAGTGTCTGAGTGACTGTATGGGTGTGTGATGGGTTATGTGACTGCCTGTATGGTTGAGTGAATGGGTGACTCAGTGGCTGTATGGGTTAGTGAGTGCATGTGTGAGGGGCTGGATGAATGAGTGAGTATCGGTATGACTGTGTTGATGAGTGAGTGGATGTATCAGTGGTATATGAGTGAGCAACTAGGTATGTGAAAGGCAGTATATGTGAGTGAGAGGGTATATGATTGAGTGTATGGGTGAGTGAGTGAATGTGAGAATCACCGTATGGGTGAGTGTGTGCTTGTGTCAATGACTGTATAGGTGAAAGAGCAAGTGTTAGTATCTCGGGGTGTGCGTAAAAGTATGGGTGAGTAAGTGGCTGTGTGATTACCTGTACGAGTGAGTAGATGAGTGAGTATCTCTATGGGTGACTGACTCATTGTGTGAGTGGCTGTATGGGTAGACGAGTGGATATGTCAGTGGCTGTAATAGTGAGGTAGTGGGTGTACGAGTGGCTGTATGGGTGAGTGAATGGATATATGTGTATATCTATAAATCAGTCAGTAGGTGTGTAAACACTGGTATGGGTCAGTGAATGGGTTTGCGAATGGTTGTGTTGGAGTGGGTGTATAAAATGTTAAATGGTGGTGTGAGGGGGTGTGTTAGTGATTTTGTGACTGGTGTCATCAGTGATGTCATTTGAGATGTCATCAGTGATGCCACTGACCATGTCATGAGTGATGCAATATGTGAGGTCATAAGTAGTGCATTGCGGGGGCACAAGTTTTAGTTAGCTCAGATAACTATAACAGCTGAATTTAACTTGTTTTGTACAAGTGAAACCTGAGCCTAACCATAACGTCCCTGTAAGCGTTGTTTTTTTCAGGGAATTTCTACGTTTTTTAAAATTCCATTTCCTAATTATACAGTCTCTGTACCCTTTGTTTTTCCATTGAATGTCTAAGGTTTTTTAGATGCTAATTCCTAACTATAACGTCCCTGTAACCTTTGTTTTTTTAGTGAATTTCGTTTTTTAAGTAGTAATCATGTCTGCAAAGTGGTGTAGAAAAGGGACGGTGCCTCTGACCACCTCTCAGGTATCCCTCTTTGTAGGACTTACAGGAGGTACCAGGAGGACTTCTTGGCCCCCAAGGTCCCTCAGCATCCAAGAAGACTTCTTTCCCCAACCAGTAGTGGGCCAGGAGGTGTTTTTCAGAGATGTGGGAAAATGGGCTGTGGCCTCCAAAGACCTCTCAGCAATCCAACTATGTTGTACTTACTGGATATAACACAAAGTATTGTTGGCCCCCAAGGACCCTCACCAGCCAAGAGGACTTCTTCCCCAACAAATTGTGTACTAGCTGGCCCCTTTGCTGAGTGGTTGAGAAAGGGAGCAGGGCCTCCGTCAACTTCCCCTGGGGCTTGTGTTTTAAAAAATGATTAGAGGAGGGAGGCCCCCTCCCCGTGATGATTTCGGCCCCAGGGACACCATCCCCCAGGGCCCAGTTTTTTTTAAAGCATTTTCATTAGGGGAGGGGACCTTGCACCCTCCTTTTTATGTTGACTTTGGCCCCAGTGACCCCATCCTCGTGGGCCTAGCTACATAAAGTGGGGAAGGGAACTGCGAGAACCCCCTTCTGGGATGATTTCAACCCTGGGGACTCCAGTCCCAGGGCCTAGCCATGTGGGTGGGCACCCACGGACATAGCAGGAGCCGGCCTTGGGGGGAGGTAGCAATGCCCAGGGCCATATATGGCTCCACAAGGGAGGCCCCGCAACCCTCTCCATCATAGAACTTTGCCCAAGGGAGGTGGTAGTCCCTGGGAGTCTCCGACGGTCCCCTACATTCATTAATTTCAGCCCCGGGAAGGTGGCGATCTACATGGGGCAATGCGTCACCCCTTAAATGCAATAAATTGCCCCAGGGACATGGCAGGCCCCCACACATTCATCAGTGATGTAATTTAAGATGGCATCATTGATGTCATCAGTGATGTCACTGACCATGTCATGAGTGATGTAATCTGTGGCATCATCAGCAGTGCATTGCAGGGGCACGAGTTATAGTTAGCTCAACTAACTATAGCGGCCGCATTTCTCTGGATTAGTACTAATGAAATGTCCAACTAACTATAACGTCCCTGAAACCTGTGTTTTTTTCAGTGAATTTCCAAGGTTTCTTAAATGCTAACTTCAAACTATGACATCCCTGAAAACTATGGTTTTTCCAGTGAATATATATATATATATATATATATATATATATATATGTATATATATATATATATATATATATATTACCTACTGGCGGTCGCCAGTAGGTAGTTATAGTTAGGACCTATTTTCCATAGGAAATTTGCAACATTCTATTCCCAATAACTTTGGCGCCGATTGACGAATCTTCGCAAAATTTTCAAAATGTATGGCCCGCTCTGGTCCGCTCCTGAAAGTTTCAGGGTGATTCGTCAAGCAGGGGCCGAGAAAAAGGGGGCCCCAAAACGTGTTTTCCCCATGCAATTTTCCATAGGAAACTTTAGACATGGCTACAGCCTGAACTGCTGAACGGAATTACACCAAATTTGGCAAAAAGGTAGATCTTGGTTCAGAAAGAACCCTTTTTAGGTCTTGCCTAGCAGCGCGCATGCGCTGTTTGGAAAAAGACCTTTAGCCATCGCTTCAGGTTGTGTCCCAAAAGCGCGCACGCGTTGCATTGCCTTCAATGGCAACGCGTGCACGTTTAGCTATTGCCTTGCGGGAGCGAGCTTGACACCATATGTTTGTAATTAACTTACAAACACATGGTGCCCCTGGCTCGCTCCCGCTTCCGCAAAGGAAACTGCTTTTTGTGCTCTGGGCCACATTACCCCCATCCCTCCCACTTTTAGCACAAGGCTTGTTTATTTAACACATTTATGAAAGCCTTATTTAAAAGCATTACCCTGCAGGCACAAGCGGCTATGCTCCATTTGCCCACTAGATGATGCTCCTGAGCTGAAATAGATCTGCCAGAAAACAACAGATAACGTATTTGCAGCTTATACTCGTCTACATATGGGGTGGTTGATATTATTTTATATTTCAATGTTGCTTTTAAACTAAGAGCCTGTCTGTCTTATTTCAATATATAGACCGTGTTCATCCCCAGAGGCCTCTTACTACTCAAAACGTTCTCTTAATCAGATGATTGGTATTTGTAGCGCTCGCCTGCCGTTGGTGTCACCTCATAGTGCTATTCAGTCATAAAGCCATTTCCAAGTAAAATGAGCGCAATGTTAGCACTGTAAAAAATTAACTGGAAGCTGGAATTCGGGATAGAGGCCGGGGTTTTATCATTTAGATTGCCATGAGCAGTACAACTTCCTCAATAATGAAGTTTTGAAAAAAAATGATGCAAGCACTGACAAAGCCAAAAGGCTTCCTACCAGACTTAATGGCTTTGCTAATGCCTGTTGTATTCTGTATTTTGCTCAGCCTCAAATCTCTTACCCTTGGGTGTTCAGATGATGTTCAGGTGTTCACGTGAGACAGATCCGCAGAGTGGAACTAATGATTGTACCTGCTGGCCAGGGTCACACATTTGGTATCAACCAGCCCTGTGGCAGTGGTGTACTCTTTTGCCAGGCGACGAAGCGAGAAACCTACAACATTCTCTGTGGATGTTGAATGCTTTCATTGGTCGCTTGGTTTGAAGGTGCTTCGATGCGCTTTGCAAAGACTGGCGGTTGTAAACCTTCCCTCAATGGTTGTGACTTCCCTGTTTAGTGGAGCAGTGCTTTGTGCTGCTGGGGAATGCTGACTGCCATGGCAGTTGCAATTATTGTGCATTGTTAGCGCGTGGCCCGGGCTGCGCAGGGGTACAATAGAAGGCTGCCCTCTCGGGGTAAATGAATGTGACTTACAGGTTCTTGGGGTGTCAGGCAGACTGATTATTTACTGCCCAAGAATGTGGCTTTCATGCCGTCACTGGCCAGGGGAAGCCGAAAAAAAATGCTTCAGCTGTACTGCAGCTGTGTGAGGCAACGGGGGTGGGTTCAGCTGTTTCACGCGCATGCGCATGCACTTGTCTATCACACATGCCCCTCTCCTTTCTTACACATACACGTTCTTGCTCATTTCGACTCTTAGACTATCACTCTTTTTATTTTACGAATACACACACACCTCCCCTTTCACTGTTGTTTTTCTCTCCCTGTATCTGTCACACGCTTTTTATCTTTCTCTTTCACACTATTTCTTACTCATTTTCAATCTCTGACACTTAAACGCCATCGCCTTTTTCCCTCTCACTTTCTCACACACACTATCTTTCGTGCCCCTGCCAAACAATCACACTCCGTCTTAGAATCTTTCTCACACCTACAGTTTCTCCCTCACATCCACTCTGAGCCTTTCACCCCCCACCTTTCTCTCTCCAGTCGCAGCCTTCTTGCTCTCTGTGTCCGTGCCTTTCTTCCTTATCTCACTCGTCGTTTCCCTACCTTTCTCTGCTCTGTTTGAATAAAGGTTTAAACCTGTTGGAATGGCAGAATATATGTTTTAATTTTACTAAAAAACACTGATCTGCGCAGTTATTTAGTACAACACAGATGGCAGATGTTTGGTTGACGTAATCAAACGATATTTTCACATATGCACAATTGATGTCATGTGCATCTTATTTTGTGTAATGTTCCATTTCATGAAAGCAGGACTATCTTTGTACTATAAAGTGCCACTCTCCTCCAAGATGACCTGTTCATATTTGTAAACTTTATTAACCCCTTCCAAGTGCCATATTTGCACATATTGGTTGATGTGTGTGGCAGAGCCTCAGAGAAAGGCCCCAAAAAGTCTTCCTTATAGTTCTCAGATCTCATTCTTTTGTTTGCTTCCGTTGCTTGTTTTCAGAAGATTTCAGTCCACCTTCCCACCTGAGCCAGGGACCCTCAGGATTCAAGGGGAGTTAATCCCCCAACTTAAAACGTGCCACAGGGCGCGTTTGCACAGTGGTAAAGGGAGGGGATGGGGCTTGAGGTGACATGTGTGCAAACACGCCCTGTGGCGTGTTTTAAGTTGGGGAATTAGTTCCTCTTCAATCCTGAGGGTTCCTGGGGCCCACCTAGTCCACCAGGTACCTCCAGTAAGCACCACGGAGCTGCGTTGCAGAGAGGTGGTCCAGGCCGTGCCACTTTTTACACCTCCCTGCAACTGCACTTACTGGAGGTACCTAGTAGCCTAGTTTGACCATAGGGACTCTCAGGATTCAAGGGGACTTAATCTCCCAACTTAAAATGGCCACAGGGAGTGTTTGCACACATGTCACCTCAGGCCCCCCCTCCCTTCACCAGTGTGCAAACACGCCCTGTGGTGCATTTTAAGAGGTAGTTTTAATCCCCCTGCCCTATTATGTACATGGGTCTTACCGAGGAGGGCATGGTATTCACAGGGGTACCGCAACACATAGTGTTCCCTAGTGTATGTAGTGTATATAGGTGTTTTCACTGTATTCTAAGTGTCTTTTAACATAGCACTGGCTGTAGGACTAGTTAGTCAGACTCAGTTACCACCAGTACCCGTCTGAAAAAGTTGAGGGTACAGGATGATTTTGCAACAAGGCTTCTTTCTGATACTCTGTTTGTTCTTTCTTCACGTTTTCCTTCTTCCTGCACTTTTCTTCGTCTTTGAGGACTTCTGTTGCTTCTTTCTGCATTTCTTTTTTTTTCGTTCTGTGCCTTTTTTCTTCTTTCTTCACATGGCTTACCTCTGTAGGCATAGTTAGAAACTAGCATTTAAAAAACCTTTGAAATTCACTTAAAAAAACATAGGTTCCAGTCACATTAAAGTTAGAAATTAGCATTTTAAAAACCTTTGAAATTCACTGAAAAAATCATAGGTTTCATGCAAGTTATAGTTAGGAATTAGCATTTAAAAAAACCTTAGAAATTCACTGAAAAAAACATAGGTTTCAGGGGCGTTATAGTTAGCTGGACATTTCACTCATACAAAAGCCTAGAAATTCCCTCGTTATAGTTAGTTCAGCTAACTATAACTCGCGCGCCCCCAATGCACTGCTGATGACGTCACATATTACATCACTCATGACATGGTCAGTGACATCACTCATGACATCACTGATGACATCTCAAATGACATCACTGATGTCATCACTGATGACATCATCCTTGTGATAGAGTGGCAGACCTCCTCTCACCCTAATATAACCTTTGATACACACATTCAAAAATAGAAACTAACATTTTCAAAACAATGCACATACCAATACCAGTTACAACAACCTATTCAGTAATTCCAAGATCTACATACACATCCACTCATTCACCAACAGTCCTATACAGTCACTCATACATGTACTCACTCATCATATGTACTCATACACGTTTACATACTGTTACACACCGCCACTCATCCATAAAGTTACTCACACACATAGTCACACATGCAAATAAAGTATCAAACATCCATTTACTTGCATAAACAGTTATACACACACCACCACACTTACTTCTACAGAAACTTACACATACTTACTCTCTTGAACAATCACTTATAGAAACATATACTAATTTATACAGAAACTCTTCCAATCTCTCACTCTCACATATACACCAACACTCACATATACTAGTTTAAAACATATGTAGTTACTCATAAAGACACTATTGATAGTCATTCACTCACTAACACACCCATACACACACTCATTAGCCCATACAGTCCTGCACACATGCTGTCTTCAACACATACAAACAGTGAGTCACTCATTAATGCATCTATGCGCTAAGTAATACCCCCCACCGAACCATACAGACACTCATACTGATACTCAAAAATACAACTAATAACCATATAGACACTCATGTAGCTACTCAACAACCCATGTAGCCACTTATAGACAAAGTGAGAGACTGATACAGATATGTACATATTTAAACATTACTTGCTAACCCATGTATTCACTAAGATACACTTAAACAGTCAGTTATACAATCAATTTTACAAAAAAAATCATCCATTTAGACACTTATGTACCCATTTATTTTTCCATCGACCTTGAGATATACATATAGTTCATTTGAATCCTGAGGGTCCCTAGGGTCCAACTAGCCCACTAGGTACCTCCAGTAAGCGCCACAGAGCTGTGTTGCAGAGAGGTGTAAAAAGTGGCACGACCTGGACCACCTCTCTGCAACGCAGCTCAGTGGCGCTTACTGGAAGCACCTGGTGGGCTAGTTAGCCCCCAGGGGCCCTCAGGATTGAAGGGGAATTATTTCCCCAACTTAGTACGCGCCATAGGGCGTGTTTGCACACGTCACCTCAGGCCCCGCCCCCTCCCTTCCCCACTGTGTAAACACACCCTGTGGCCCTTTTTAAGTTGGAAGATTAAGTCTCCTTGAATCCTGAGGGTCCCTAGGGGCAAAATAGCCCACTAGGTACGTCCAGTAAGCGCCATTGCAGAGAGGTGTAAAAAGGGGCACGGCCTGCACCACCTCTCTGCAACGCAGAGCAGTGGCGCTTACTGGAAGCACCTGGTGGGCTAGTTTGTCCCCAGGGTCCCTCAGGATTGAAAGGGAATTATTTCCCCAACTTAAAACGCGCCACAGGGCGTGTTTGCACACGTCACCTCAGGCCCCGTCCCCTCCCTTCACCACTGTGTAAACGCACCCTGTGGCCGTTCTAAGTTGAGAGATTAATTCCCCTTGAATCCTAAGGGTCCCTAGGGTCAAACTAGCCCACTAGGTACCTCCAGTAAGCGCCACAGAGCTGAGTTGCATAGAGGTGTAAAAAGGGGCGTGGCCTCAGAACACCTGTCTGCAACGCAGCTCCCTGGCGCATACTTGAGAAACCTGTTGGGCTAGTTGGCCCTCAGGGACCCTCAGTATTGAAGGGAAATTAATTCCCCAACTTACAACTTGCCAGGGGGTGCGTTTGCAGAGTGCTGCAAGGAGGGGGCGTGGCCTCTGGCGTGATGCCAGTCTTTAATTTTTTTAATTTTTTTAAGAAGGAGGGCTGTGTGGCCCCCCTTCTTTTTCTAATTTATTGGCCCTGGGGACCCCATCCCCCAGGCCCAGCACTCTAATTTCTTTTGTTGAAAAAAATTTATTTGGCCCTCCCAAGGCCTTAATCGGCCCCCGGGGACCCCAACCCCGGATCATGGCCTTTTTTTTTTAAAATTCTTTAGGAGGGGGGCTGCGTTGCCCCCCTCCTCAGGCCACTTATGGCCCCGGGTACACCACCCCCCGGGGCCGGCCTTTTTAAAAAAAATATTTTAAAAAAATATATATTTATAGAAACACCTAGGACATGCTGGACAAACCGTATGTACCTATCACCATGACGATTTACGTGATATTCATTAAAAGGCGACTATGCATACAATGAATCAACGTGGGATGTATTTACACCGCTAGTGAAGCTCTGACGTGTCTGACGCCCTACCGTGCCTAATCCCGGCACCCCCGCCGGTGGGTACTCTCCAAGTAATTAAATGTTGCGACAAAGGTGGAGGCATTGTAGTTTTAAATACAGAGGACTATGAGCAAAACATGTTAAAAATGCTAGATAATCAATCATTTTACTGTAGCATTAAAACCAATCCCATATCTAGAATAGAGAAAAGGATTTTGACTCTAACGAAATTTGCACTTAATGAAGGATACATTACAACCAAAGAGTATGACTATCTTAACTACTCTAAAAGAAAAACTGCATGTATCTATGGTGTCTCCAAAATCCATAAAAGCATAGACAATCCTCCCTATAGACCAATAGTTTCAACTATTGGCACTATAACTGAGCCACTGTCTAAATTTGTAGACAACCTAATAAGACCTTATATCCCGAAAATCATGTCGCATATACAAGATACCAGAGACATGATAAACAAAATAGAACACCTACCATTCAACTCTAACAATGATGTACTAGTGACCCTAGACATAGAGTCACTGTACAGCAACATTCCTCAACAGGAAGCCATTGAAGCAACAAAATGGTTCATAGACAAATTTACAATACCATGCTCCAAATTGTTTTTAGTAGAATGTCCACAAATAATTTTGACAGAGAATATCTTCATATTTGGCGACCATCTCTTTCGCCAAGTGAAAGGCGTCAGTATGGGTGCTTCTGTAGCACCCTCTATAGCCAATATCTATATGGCATTTTGGGAAAATAAGTTCATTCATAATGAAATTGCCCCTTTTTTCGAATCTGTCTCCCACTGGTTTAGATACATAGATGACATCTTCCTTGTCTGGACCGGTGGGGAAGACACTCTACCAGAATTTTTACAATGGCTCAATCTTAAAGATCCAAACCTACGGTTTACTGCTCATAGCAATACCGTAGAAGTTGAATTCCTAGATTTTATCATCAGAAATCGGTCTGGCAACTTAGAAGTGGACTTACATGTAAAACCAACTGCCAGAAATACGTTGCTACACTTCAAAAGTTTTCATCCTAGAAGTCAAAAACAAAGCATCCCCTTTTCCCAGTTTCTAAGGGTTAGACGGAATTGCTCCAATCTCTCTGACTTTGACAAACAAGCAGTAGATATGAAAATAAAATTTCTAGAAAGAGGATACCCACACAGACTCATAAGCGAGTCTTACAAACGAGCCAGATTTTATGATAGGGATCACCTATTAAGAACACAGAAACGACCTGAACAAAAACAACTCGTATGTATCACTAAACATTCGACATTAAACACCAAAGTGAAACATATTATCAATACCAATTGGCACATTTTAAATTGTGATCCAACAAAAAATAAAAAACTGGAGAAACCCCTATATGCCTATCGCAGAAATAAAAACCTAAAGGACATCATGGTACACTCTAGATTTGACGGCCATAATCCCAATCAACCATTCATTCAGAAATCCATCAATGGCGATTTCCCAATTAAAGGAACAACTAGATGTACTAAATGTAAATCTTGCGATTCCATAATACCTGGAGATAAATTGATCCATAATGGATTTAAAATCCAGGCAACAAACATGTGGAACTGCAAAACACAGAACGTGATTTATTTAATTCTCTGCCCATGTCAACTTGGCTACGTAGGGGAAACCTCCAGAGCCATACACACTAGAATAGCTGAACATCGCTCTGCCATAAAAACCAAAAAATTAATGGCCCCCTTAGTGAAACACTTTCTAGACTTACAACACAAACCAGAAGAGATTCATTGGCGTATTCTAGAAAAAATCAATATACAAGAAGACAAAGGTGGCACATCAATACGCCAAAAACTGGAGGTCTTTTGGATTTTTTCATTAGATACCTTTCGCAATGGTCTGAGCAGTGAATTACCCTGGGAGAACGCCATTATCTGACGTTTTACCCATCGAGACCTTACCATCTACCTCCCTCAACCAATTGCCCCCCTATTGTCCGGTATTAATCAATAGGCTCATTTTAGGTTAACCATCCATCTATATAGACTATGAATGACAATATATAATATGTGCCGATTGTTTTGTTCTAAATAGTCTTTATAAAATATAGAACCGTTTTGATAGCTCACCTGCTTTCTATATATGTCCTGTGAACCCAGTATTCATTACAGAAAACGCCATGTATCTGATCTACTAACCGTACATATACATCAATAGGTTGACGGTCTGGTGTCACTGAGCTCACTCAATGGAGATACAGAGTCACGTGCCACTACGTCTATAACCGTCAGTAGACGCTAACCACTGTCAGCCGTCTTATGAACCAATCACTGAAATCCTTTAAAAACGCAATACGTAAATGAGATTAGCGTTTCACAGCACGTCATCACATGACACAAACACCACACCGGTATCTAGTTATCTCCAATGCAGTTTCAGTATTTAAATACTGCTTCGAACGGCACACCATCGTTTACCATTTCCGGCCAGCCTGCCTCCACATCAGTCATCTACAGAACTTAGGCAGCGTATTTGCCCACACATCGCCACCCAGGTAAGGCATATATATAGGAACCGGCTAATAATACACATTAAATTAGGCTCGGTCGTAAACAATAGGAATCACTATAGCCATACAGCTTTAAACACTTTATTAACGGTCGACTCCATTAGGCTTGTCTAATTATATTTTTCTATAGTCCTATGTGGATGTAGTTGATATTGTTTATAGAACAAGTATCAATCCCCATTTTCTTATAAAAAACAGGTTAAATTTAGATTGATAATCGTGCAATCCTATTGGGATCGCCATTGTTATAGATGGCAAGCTCTTATACTTAAACAGAACATGTTTCATCTCCGTTTTTTTCTCTTTTCCTCAGGAAAAACATTAGTTTAATATATGCTAGCCATCCATGCGGCATTCTATCTTGATCCTAAACCTGGGACATCCACATATCTTAAAATCAGGTACTTATAGGCCTTGTTGTAACTACCTTGGTAGCATTGCTATTACAACATTGCAATAAATACAATATAAATTTGGGCTTTCTATTTATAGATTCATAACAAAATACCATTGAATGCTTCTGCTTAAATCACAACAAATCAAGGTGACCCACAGCAAGAGATTAATGTCCAAATACCTCAAGCGGACTTTTAATATTCATAAGGTATCAATCCCTGATATTCTACAAGTTTTTCACCTATCCCCTATATTAGAACACTATACTGAATTATAACCTGCTATAATTACAGGCTTCATCGAATCTTCTAAAGAGTATAGACCATTGAGATTTTCCCCTACTTCTGGCGATATAATATAAAGTAAGCAATATAATAAACACTACTTATCACCTTGGGTGCCATATTAATAAATTGGAACGTTTGGTAGACTAGCCTTCATCTGCTCGATCTTTTTTTCACATGCACTCTCTTTATTGTTCCTTTAATCACTTTTTATACCATAGATCTGTTTTTCTGTTTTATCCCCCCCTCTCTCTCCTTTTAGCCCTTCGAGCAACAAGAAACATGAAATGTAGACATGCAAATCTATATGAAAAGCTTGATCCTGTGTCAATTAGAATTTGTAACCTGAATATAGTAAAGATGAAACTCAAACAACGATCATGAAAAGTCAGTATCTAGTGTACTCTTTTTTTCAATTTCAGGATTTGTGGCTTTTCCTGACGAAGGCGTACTTTTCGCCGAAACGCGCGTCGATGACTATGACATGGCTACAGGATTGTCTTTTTTCTAATTTTTTATAATATTTGTACATGTAATTAAACCATTGTAAAAAGTGAATATATATTATGCTTGTATTCCACTAATGTGATTTTAATACCCTATGATATTTTGAGATATCGTAAATAAATTTTATCTTGTTATTTTTTAATTTGTGGTTGCACTAATTTGACACACACAACATAGAAATGCTCTACATTTAATTATTGCCTAGGAAGTTACTGTTTTGTTGGGTACTCTCCAAGTAGACACCCTTTTCGTTTATTTATACAAACATGGGTAGCTATTGACGGGCACATTTAATACACACGCACACCAAGCCATTCAAAAGGGATTCGACGAAAATTCGACCAAACTATGCAAGAAACCCCCCTCACAGTTAATAAAACACACATCCACCGCCGGATGTGTAATACTTTTTATTTTACTCTCTGGAAAGGAGACGAACCTCACTTGAGAGTCACAGCGTGCTCCTGGCTGAGCCCAATGCTGTGTTACACCCACCAGTGCCCGCCGAGTGCCACACACCTCTGTGTTGTATTCCACCAGCTAGTGCGTATGCTATGACACTCTCTAGCCCATGTGCACTGTAACACCACCCCGTGAATATGTCATGCCACACTTGCCTTTGCACGTGTTATATTGCCCCATCTAACGTGCCTTCCTCGATACCTATGTTATAACGCACAGTGCTATGCCATACATATTACAATCTGGGATCCATATCTTTGTCACAGTGCATATGCAACGTTACACTCCCCAGCACATATTTTATATTACAACTTTAGAGACTAGTTAGGTTACACAACACTGCCCTGTGCATATTACACTCCAAGGCGCATATCGCATAGCATGCGCTAGTGCCTGTGCTATCTCGCGCTCTCCAATAAATCTGTCATTGCGCACAATGTATTGCATATTATATTTCACGCCCCGGTTCATCTTATAACACACTTTTTGGTGCATAGTTTATACCATATACTATATCTAGTTTTCATTTTCAATCGTGCTCTCAGGACTATGTTCTATATAACACTGCATCCACCTACCCTTTTCACGGGCATTACATTTTGCGATGGGGGTGGAGGGTCAGGGGGTGTTTCTGCCAAGTGAGTCCGGAGTCACAGTCACAAACGTCCTCTTCTTCCTGAATAAAAGTGAGATTATGCTGCACACTTGTTCATATTTTAAGTAGTTCGCACAGACACACATTTGAAAAACAATAAAGTTCCTAATACCCACCTTCTCTGAACAGTTAGCTTGCTGCCCCATCCACCTCCTCCCTATCCTCTGTTGTCTGAATCCATGGACTAGCCTCCTCCCTTCTGCCATGCATGGTCTGATGTGCTGCCACTGCCCTCCATTTAGCATGATGTACCAGTCCACTCCTCCTGCCCTCCATTGCCCAATTCTATGGCCCATCATTGACATCCTGCTTAGCCTCTGTGCTTAGCTTGCTGCCCCTATTCTCCTTCCCCCTGCCCTCCGATGTCTTTGTGCATGCCCCTGCTCCATCCTTTTTGCCCACTATGTTCCATGGACCTGCCACTCCTATCTACTCTGAGTGTTCTGTTGAGCTGCCACTCCCCTCCCACCTGCCTAGCATTGTCAGATGACTGTAACCTGTCCCTGCCACCTCCACCCTGCCTGTCCACATGCCATGCCCCTATCCCCTTCCTCCTCTCCTCCATGGTCCATTTTACTGCCACACACTTCTGCCCTCCCTGGTCTGTTATGCTGCAACTGCTCCTCCTGCCTGCCCCGCGCGGTCTGTTGTGAGGTCCCTTCCCCTGAACTCTCTTGTCTGTGCCCAAGTCCTGACCCTCCCTTCTATCGTCCATGGTCCTTTGTGCATGCCCCTGCACCCTCCTTCTTGCCCATCATAGCCATTGTGCTGCCACTAACCCTCCCGCTTGCCATGCATGGTCTTCTGTGCTGCCATGGCCCCTCCCACCTTCCCTGTGTGGTCAGCTAGCTGCCCCTGACCCCCTCCCACCTTCCCTCCATGGTCTGTGTGTATGCCATCATAGTCTCATTGTTGCTCTCCATGGTGTGTCTTGTTTCTAGTGGCCATCCTGCCTGACCTCCATGGTCATCTTGCTGCTCCTGCCCTGCCCCCTTGCCCCCAGCCCTCTGTTTCCATGTGCAGACCCCTATTCCCTCCCTCCTGGCTTGTCTGTTCCATTGTAATGCCCCTTATCCGTCCCTCCTGCCCTTTATGGTCTGTTAAGCTGCAGCTTTCTCTCCTGTCTGTCCATTATGGTCAGCTAGCTACCATTGCCTCTTTCCCCTCTGTTCTCTGTTGTCCATGTGCATGGTGCTGTCCCTTCCCTATTGCTTTCTATGGATTGTTGTGCTGAACTCCCGTCCCGCATGCCCTGTGTGGTGTATTGTGCTGCTGCAAACCCTGATGCCTGCCCTGTAGGGTCAGTTTGGTGCACCTCTCCATGTCCCTCCTGTCCTCTTTTATCCGAGTCCATGTCCCTACCCCAATTCCTCCTGCCTACCACGATCCAATGTACCGTACTTGCGAACATTTTGAACTTGGTAAGAGGGAGATTTTGAAAAACAACTGGGGTATTGATTTTCCCCTTTGAGTTACATTGAAAAAGAGGAGATTGTAGACAGGAGACAGATCAAATAAAGTCCATTTGAGCTTTAAAACATTGGACGTTTCCTGGCTGAAACGGGTCTGCTGGCATGTATGGTTGTACTACCAATGCCTCTTCCTTCTGCCCACAATGGTCTATTATATTGCCACAGCCTCTCTTGCCAGTCCTGTATTGTTGGTTTGTTGCCCCTGCCCCCCTTTCCACTGCCCTCCATAGTCTGTTGTGCTGCCACTGCCCTTCCTGCCTGCCCAGTGTGGTCAAATTGTTGCCTCTGCACTCTCCTACCTGCCTTCAATTTTCAGAGTCCGTGCCCCTGGCCTCTGCCTCTCAACAGTATCCCAATGAAAAACTAGATTTCTAACATTCTATATTCTATATTTATTGCAAAAGTGCGGACGTCATCTTGATGTAATCAAAACTGTAATACGAAGAGCATTTCCTTTAGAAATTACATATATGAGAGGGTCTTATTTGCATCAAAATTATGGTTAGTGCTCTAAAAAACTAAAATTAGGACATATTTTCTGAGTTTTCAAATAGCGAAAAAGAACTTTTAAATTATTTGTAATCTTTATGTTTTTTTATCCAGTTGACCACTTGATTAAATGTTGCACCTAGGGGAGAGGATATGGTGTTACTTCCAGAGCTGCAGGCTTTGCAACTGGGGAAACAGGTTGGAGTTTCTGCTTCAGCTCAACATTCTGTGATTCTGGTCAAATCACCTAATCTCCCCATGTCTACAACAAAAAGGAATTTGATCTTGTGTGATGTAACCAATACTCATGTAAAGCACTCCAATACCTGACAAGTCTGCACTATATAAAACTGCAGATACACAAAAAATAAGTGTTTTGCACACTTCTGTCATTGGGCTACATGTGGGCTACATCTGGGTGATATTTGTGCTGCATTTGGGCTCTTTTGTCTCTGGTGGCCATCTTGGGAGATTTATTTGTACTGAAGTTTCCTAATTTCCTCATTTACTGCAGTCTCCTCAGTAGGAAATACTTTCAGTTTTTTACTTTGATTCCATCAAGAAGGCATTCAGATGTGTCACACATTTGCCATAAATTCCGAATGTTAGCACTCTAGTTGCTCATTAGATCACTGTAGTAAAGCTACTGCTCACCACGGAAGTCTGCTGCTGGTATTAAAAGTGCATGTTTCAGTCTGCATATCAGAATTTTTTAATGAAATAGAAGAGGATTTGAGAAGTCACTCAAAATGTGCCCTAATTTTTCTTTCTTCAGCACTAATCATAATTTCTATGGCAAAATGAACCCCCTCATTGTGTTCCTCTTTAAAATAAATGTTTAAGTGTTACCAGTTTATTCCAATCAAGATGGCTTCAGGTGTGCCATACTTTTGTCATAAGTAAGACAGTACGCGCTCTAGTTGTTCTGAAGAACACTCTGGGACATTCTGTCATTGGGCTATACTTGGGCTACATCTGGGTGATATTTGGGCTACATTTGGGCTCTTTTGTCTCTGGTGGCCATCTTGGGAGATTTATTTGTTATGAAGTTTCCTAATTTCCTCATTTACTGCAGTCTCCTCAGTAGGAAATACTTTCAGTTTTTTATTTTGGTTACATCAAGAAGGCATTCAGATGTGTCACACATTTGAAATAAATTTTGAATGTTAGCACTCTAGTTGCTCATTAGATCACTGTAGTAAAACTACTGCTCATCACAGAAGTCTGCTGCTGGTATTCAAAGTGCATGTTTCAGTCTGCATGTCAGAATATTTTTTTTAAAATAGAAGAGGATTTGAGAAGTCAAAATGTGCCCTAATTTTTCTTTCTGCAGCACTAATCATAATTTTTATGGCAAAATGAACCCCCTCATTTTGTTCCTTTGTAAATTAAATGTTTTAAGTGTTACCACTTTATTCCAATCAAGATGGCTTCAGGTGTGCCATACTTTTGTCATAAGTAAGACTGTTAGCGCTCTAGTTGTTCGTTAGAACACTCTGGGACATTCTGTCATTGGGCTATACTTGGGCTACATATGGGTGATATTTGGGCTACATTTGGGCTCTTTTGTCTCTCGTGGCCATCTTGGGAGATTTATTTGTTATGAAGTTTCCTAATTTCCTCATTTACTGCAGTCTCCTCAGTAGGAAATACTTTCAGTTTTTTACTTTGGTTCCATCAAGAAGGCATTCAGATGTGTCACACATTTGCCATAAATTCTGAATGTTAGCACTCTAGTTGCTCATTAGATCACTGTAGTAAAGCTACTGCTCACCAGGGAAGTCTGCTGCTGGTATTCAAAGTGCATGTTTCAGTCTGCATGTCAGAATTTTTTTATGAAATAGAGGATTTGAGAAGTCAAAATGTGCCCTAATTTTTCTTTCTGCAGCACTAATCATAATTTCTATGGCAAAATGAACCCCCTCATTTTGTTCCTTTGTAATTTAAATGTTTTAAGTGTTACCACTTTATTCCAATCAAGATGGCTTCAGGTGTGCCATACTTTTGTCATAAGTAAGACCGTTAGCGCTCTAGTTGTTCATTAGAGCACTCTGGGACATTCTGTCATTGGGCTATACTTGGGCTACATCTGGGTGATATTTGGGCTACATTTGGGCTCTTTTGTCTCTGGTGGCCATTTTGGGAGACTTATTTGTTATGAAGTTTCCTAATTTCCTCATTTACTACAGTCTCCTCAGTTGGAAATACTTTCAGTTTTTTACTTTGATTCTATCAAGAAGGCATTCAGATGTGTCACACATTTGCCATAAATTCAGAATGTTAGCACTCTAGTTGCTTATTAAATCACTATAGTAAAGCTACTGCTCACCAGGGAAGTCTGCTGCTGGTATTGAAAGTGCATGTTTCAGTCTGCATGTCAGAATCTTTTAATGAAATAGAAGAGGATTTGAGAAGTCACTCAAAATGTGCCCTAATTTTTCTTTCTGCAGCACTAATCATACTTTCTATGGCAAAATGAACCACCGCATTTTGGTTCTTTTTGAATTAAATATTTTAAGAGTTACCACTTTATTCCAATCAAGATGGCTTCAGGTGTGCAATACGTTTGTCATAAGTAGGACTGTTAGCGCTCTAGTTGTTCTTTAGAACACTCTGGGAAGCTGCAGTAAAACACAAAGGAATCAACTGACAGTCTCTGCCCTTGTTGGATGTATATGTTTTACTGAGAATGTCAGACTTCATTCTCACATGACTGAGAAACATAATGTGAATTTACAGAAAATATGCTTTCAGTTTAGCTTATAGATCACCTTCCAAACCTCTGTGGGAAAAGCATGAGAAAATAGTTTTCTCTCAAACATGATTCATGATATCACAGCAGAAGGCTTTTTCACATGGTAAAATCACCTTAGAACACACCACAATTCCTAAAATGAGTATGGTACCATCAACAAATGAGTTATAATGTAATTAAAGTCTTAAAACCTTCTATTAACGCAATGCTTTTTAATGAGGTGCTATCATGTATATTGGTCCCAAGATGGCTGCCAACACTTCTTGGATGAAGTACTGACAGCCAATCAGATCTCACGATGAGATGTGTGGTTTGGCTCCGCCCAGATATATCTATCTTTTTAACTCTAAATTTCTCAGGAACTACTGGACGGATTTACACCATTTAAGGAAAAGGCACGAGTCTGAACTGAGGACTACCTCTTTGCCAAATTTGGTGTAATTCTGTTCAGCAGTTCGGGCTGTAGCTGCGTCAACAGGTCCTATGGGAAAATGCATTGGGAAAACGTGTTTTGGGACCCCCCTTTTTTCTTGGCCCCGCTTGACGAATCACCGTGAAATTTTCAGGATAGGAGCGGACCAGAGCTGGCCAAAAGTATGGAAAATGTCGCGAAGATTCGTCAATCGGCGCCAACGTTATTCCAAAGAGAATGTTGTGGATTTCCTATGGAAAATCGGTCCTAACTATAACTACCTACTGGCGACTGCCAGTAGGTTATATATATATATATATATATATATGTATATATAATATATATGCTTGAAGGTCCTTGCTGACGCAGCCGCACCGCGCCAGAAGAAAAGTGCCCGCACTCCAGGTAAGTCCAGATAAAGGTTATTGGGGTAGCTGACGCGTTTTGACCATATAAACCCCTACCCACCCCTAAACCCTAAAATTACCCTTATCACCATATACCCTACTCACCTCTAAACTCTAAAAAGACCCTTACCAACCTATACCACTACCCACCTGTAATCCTAAATTAGATAGATAGATAGATACATAGATAGAGATAGATAGATAGATAGATAGATAGATAGATAGATAGATAGATAGATAGATAGATAGATAGACTTCCTTTAACTATACTTACTTTGTGTGGCAAAGTCATGCATGGTAAATCCATAGGTGCGATAGAGGCATATGTGTTGTAAAGATAATGTGTGGTAAAGATTGCATGGCAAAAGCTGTTTCCCATTTTGGAGCTTTGAGTGGGTAGCTTATTTGATGTTCTACAACCAGAGATATGTCATTTTAAAAGTTTAAGTGTAAATAGCACCAAAAAGCACAAAGCACCAACTGTGGATAGCTGGTCCTGCAAGAAGGGGACAAAGTCATAAGTTCAGGCTGCCTGTGATGGAGCAGAGACCAGGTACAGGAACCCACTTAGGTTAGCTTAACAAAAGTCCCTTAAAGTTTTCGTTGTGGAGTCCCTAGTCAAAGATGAGTTGCACAGTGGCGATTCCTAGGAGCTCTAAGCTGTGATGCGAGGTACTGTATCATCGTCAAGGATGCCATCAATGAGGGGCTAGTGATGCGAAGTACTGCATTAAGATGTGTCGCGCACTGGCTGGTTCCACAGAAATTGTGACACTTGCAATGTGGAGTCCTGCATTGAGTAGTCCATCAACGAGGGGCTTGCAAGGTGACGGCCAGCATCGAGGATGTGTCACGCAGCAGTGGTACCTGGAATGCTGCGGGCAGGGCTGGGAAGTACTGCACCAGAGATGAACACTCCATCGATCCCGATGCAGATTTTGGTTTGGCAATGTGTTGTGCAGCAGCTCTGATATGAAGTTTGTGGTCTTTAATGCATCACACCGGAGCTCCTGTTGCAGGGATTCTGCTCATGCACAGAGCTATGCGCAGGATACCAGGACCTCAGTGAATTGCGGTGTACCAAAAACTCACCTCAGTACCCAGAACCCCAATCCGACTAGCATCAGTGTCCCATTCGTCCTCCCTATCCTCTCGGAGCTCCCAATGTATAGACAACCCAGAACATACGACTTAGAGTACTCTCAGGAATGGTGGGAATCAGAAATACCTGTTCGGTATTATTCTCATATCAGTCCACAACAAGAGTAATCAGAGACAATGTAAAGTTTAAAATGTTTATTTTATAAACTACGTGTCCTAAGATGCAGTACTTTGGCTAACATAAGCAGACAAATGATTAAAATTAAAACCATCAGCATTGTTACAATACCATAGCAAATGAAGGGAGAAATCATATTACAAATGATGGTGGAACACAACCACCCTCCCTTCGCTGGTGAGCAAGTATTATTATACTAATAGAAGGTCTCTAGGTTTGAGTGGGGAACCCCATAACGTAAAGATCAGCTTAGGTGAATCACATCACAGGATCAGCTTTGCTCTGCACCTGGAAAAGTTCTTCTCCAGAATGTGTATCTAATGCATGCAAACTGCAATATTAAAGGCTCTCGACTTTCAGATATTTGCAGCTGTGTGCGTGTTATGGCTAGAGCGTGGGCCGATCAACCTGAACTCAAAAACATACATTGTTTGGTGGCTCAGACTGTTTCTGCACACAGTGTTCAGACCAAGGTCGCTGTGTACGTCTAGGGATGTGAACAACAGACAGTTCTCATGTGAAGAAAAGGCAAGCAAGCAGTTTTCAAATAATAACATGTACCTGCAGTGTCGTGTGCAAAAGCAGCAAAAGTGGCAAGCTGGCGTTTCTAACATCTAAAGCGCTTGTGCTAACATAGCAATGTATCTATCTAAAACGCTGCCTCCACTACACTCCGATCTGTTGGTTCTGCTTGGACCACAGTTGGGGCTGGTAAAGCACTTTCAGGACTCACAGTTTCTGCACCTGGACTCACAGCTTGCAGATTCCAGGTGCTGGGTAGATGATGGAGGAAGCCTGTTTGGTTCCTGAGGCTTCTAATCTAACCCTTGTAGTCATTATGGTGGTCCTGGGTTCAAGATGCAAGTCCAGTCTTCCAATCAGGCAGGAGGGCAACAGGGCAGCAAGGCAGCAGGGCCACCTAGCAAGACAACAGAGTGTCAGTCCTTCTGGCAGCACAGCTGTACATCCGTCCTTCTAATTCTTCAAGAGGTCCAGATGTGTACTGAAGAGTTGGGGTCTGAGGTCTAATATTTATACCTGGTACCCACCTTGAAGAAGGAAAAGCTTCTAAAGGATTACATCCCCAGAGGTGCTTGGAATGTCCTGCTTCCCCACCATGGCCCCAGATTGTCTGGGTCACAATAAACTAGTGTCAAACCCCTTTTGAGAGTGCTCAGGCAGATGTGCAAGTGTGGTAGGTAACAGCTCCTCACTCTTGTTAACTCAGAGTGATTTGGTGGTGGTTAAAGGTCTTCGTAGAGCATACAAGGCTGAGTTAGCAATCCATCAGTCCACCTGGAAGGACGAGGCCTGGTCGGATCAAGTGGAAGCAAGTACATTGCGTAATAGCTCTAAGTTCTGGGCTATTATTAACAGCCCATTTCTCTCGGTAGAGAAAGCTCACTTATTGGACGCTCATATTATGGAGGATGATTGGGTTCATCATTTTGAGGACATCTTCCAGCCAGATTCCATGCCTATTGAGAGGCAGAATAGGGTGGTAGGCAAGATGAACCTCGTCTTTTCCGAACTAGAGGTTAGAGCAGGCCTACTAGGCCTGACAAAGATAAAAACCTCTGGGTTAAATGGGATTCCGCCCGATCTTTATATCGCCCATATATACACCTGGGCACCCGTTCTCATTGCTCTTAATAATGCCTAAGTCCAGGCTGGGCGCCCTGATTATTGGGCCTTATCGACCATAGTCCTGATATTTAAAAAGGGTGACCAGGACAGCACCATATGTTACAGGCCCATCTCCCTCCTGGATTCCGTGGTGAAGGTGGTGGGCCGCATGATTCTCAAAAGATTGGCATTGTGGGCTGATGAAAGTAACTTCTTCTATGAGATACAATATGGGTTTCGCCCCGGTCGTTCCACTGTCGAGCAGTATCTTAATCTGTATCTCGTCTTGAACAAGTACACGGTGGCTCACGCCTGCCCTATTTAACTAGCTTTTATGGCCCTGTCATCAGCTTTTGACTGTGTGAACAGGTCCAAGCTATGGCAGCTGATGGCATCCGTTGGCATTGATAATAACATCATATGGTTTCTGAGGGATCTCCATCGAGACTCTAGGGCAGTAGTACGCTATTCAAAGGACCTGAAAGTGTCCCGCCAATTCACTATTAAGAGGGGGGTGCGTCAGGGGTGTATCCTCACACCCTTCCTTTTTAATTTATATATTAATTCCTTAGAGAAGGTTCTTTTAGACACCAAAGCAGACACCCATCAGGTAGGCAAGCGCAGTCAGCCGGTCCTCTTATATGCGGATGATGCAGTCCTCCTTGTGAGGACTGCAAGGGGCTTACAACTTTTTCTCAATTCCTTTGCCTCTTTTATGGAGGAACTGTACTTATCAGTGAATCATTCTAAGTCATACATCATGCAAGTGGGTCCCGGCAAGGCGAAGGCAAAGCAGCCCGTCTTTAAATTAGGAGGCTCATCAATACCAAGAACCAACGTTTTTTCCTACTTGAGAGTAGTTTTTGATGACTCCCTGAGCTGGTGCCCCCTGATTAACCGCAAGAAAGGGGACCTAGTGAAAGCATCAGCAGCCTTTTTTAACTTTGCCAGCAGAGTGGGAGGGAGGCCAATAGGGGCCCTGCAGAAGATTTACCGAGCAAAATGCATCTCTAAGGTTAGGAGGGAGTGAGATATGGGGTCATATTGAACTTGGGGCCGTGCACAGCACCCAGAACCAATTTTTGCGAAGAGTTCTCTCTGTTCGGCAATGTACTCCATCTTATGTTGTTCACAAGGAATTTGGGATGTCTTTCCTCCCTGACGATCTAGCTTTTCGTCCATTGTCTTTGTGGCTCAAAATTTGGTCGAGGCAGGAGACTTCACTTAGTAAAGTCATCATACGGGATTGTTTCACACTTGATCATGCCTCACGTATCCGATGTCTCCAATATATAAGAGTTGGTCTCGACAGGCTAGGAAAAGCTGATCTTTACACAAACCAAGAAGGTATTTGTGATAGGGACCTCGTTTGGGCCAAGGAGGTTTTTTTTTTCAGAAACTGTCACCGTGACAGAGAGGATAAAGAACTGTGTAAACCGAGTGTGTGAAAATTCGTCATACTGAAAACTTTGCCTACCACTGAGCCCTATCTTTTAGGGCTCAAAAGTACCTATGACCGGTACCTATTGACGAGGTTCCGGCTCAACCTTTTCCACTACTTATTGGCATACCCCCAAGGCTCCCACAGAGTTCAGTGCCTCATGCCCTGTGGTTGTGACGGTGAGTCTCCTCAGGACATGATGCACTTTTTATGGTTAGTACTTTTTATGCCGTACCTATAAAGTTATTTATTATCCCCATTTTAAATAAATTGAGCTTAAGGAGGGTGAGACCAGCTTTTACCTTTTTACAACTTCTATCCAGCGATCCTGTTTTGTACACTCTTAGTTTTTTACGGGAAGATGTTAGACTCAGGAAAACCTTTCAACTAACATCTGTATTGCACTTCATGTATTTTATATTGTGTCTTGATTATTCGGATTTTAGCATATTTGTGATTTTATAACTTGAATGGTACCTTGCAGGCTGTTTTGACTTTTTGGTTTCTCACTTAAAGCTGAATAAAGTTTCTTGATGATGAATGAATAATAAACGGAAACAGATAAACTCAGAGTGGACCATCCTGCCAACAGATAGCTCCTCATTGCCTCACTGTCTGGGAGCAGTACACAAAGACAAATTGCCAAATACACCTGGTAGTGTGACCCAGGATACAGGCAGCTGACATCAAATGGTTGGGACATGAAGATGCCAACTATCTTAAAGGTGCATTTTCAGACTTGTGACTTCCAATTTTATTTTACGATTAGAGGGGGTTTTTAATTATAATTTTGTAGACATCACACTCGACCTATCTACCTGCTCCACATGTAGTACAACTTTACTAGTGACCCATAAGTAAATTAAATATGCCGATTGGGTGTAAGCCAATTCTACCATGTTTAAAGGAGAGAGCACAAGCACTTTACCACTGGATAGCAGTGGTAAAGTGTGCAGAGTTCTAAGGCCAACAAAAACAAGATCAACAAAAATAGGAGGGGTGAAGGTAAAAGGTTTGGGGGAACACCACCCTAAGACTGATAAGACGAACAGTGTTGATTTTTGGCCTCAAGTGTTTTGGATGGTGTGCGTTATATTAGGGCAATTAATAGGTATTATGTTTAAGTTTTATTTTTTTGTGGAGTTCAGTTTCAATTTTAAAGTTCAGGGTATTTTATGGGGTTTATGACATTTATTGGGGTTTTGGGTGAGTAGTTTGTTTTTGGTTTTGTTTGGGTTGTTCAGTGTTACCTTTGGGCTTTAAGTTGTTTTTGAGAGGATTGTGGGGTATATTACAGCTTTGTATGGGCAGTATGTTTAAAGTTCATCTTTTTGGGTATTAACTTTAACTTTGGAGATTATGGGGCATAACGTTCGCCATCGTAACGTAAATTACCCACCGTCATATTACGATGGCGGAGGAGATCGCGTAGGACGGAAAGTCCGCCCGCCGCTTTTCCGCCGGTCAGTAATCATTACGATTGCCGGCCGAGCGGAGCTGGGGCTCATATATGGTGGCGGTGCCTAGCAGGCAATGCCAGCCATATTATGATGTGTAGATTTCAAGGCTGGCGTGGATTTGCTTTGGGGGCCCGTTGTGGGCCCCCGGGGGGTGGGGGGTGCACTTGGGGGATACCATACATGTTCATGCACAAGGTGGCAGGCACCGCGCGGTGCCTGCCATGTTGTGCTTGGAAATGCACAACATGGCATTTTACCATTGCGGCGGGTGCTGCTGCTGGAGTGGGGTTTTCTTTAAAGATCGTATACCCTCTCCATGTTTGCATGTTTAGATTAATAAGATTAATTAATTAATAGTAATTATATTAATGGTTTGCTGTGTGAATTAATCACCATTACTAATATAAGAAATACACGTGGGATTTGCATTTGCATGGCCTAATTAATGACGTAAATTAATTTTCGTATGCATATTAATAATAGACAATCAGAAATTACATGATTATATGTTGCTTTCGTGATGTATCTGTGAATTGTGCTTTATTAATAAGAATATAATCTGCATTAAGTGTTGCTTCTGCTAGATAAATACATACACATATGGGTATTAGTAAGGGAATAACAGATTATTAGTCATTTCTATGTATTAATTACATTTTTGTGTTTCTTTGCTTAAGTTGACCATTTGATGGCCACAAAATGGCTGACGACCCTGTTAGACGAGAACAACTCCATTATGAGCATCTCTGGGTGAAGTGCGCATGCGTCGCCATCAGCTGCCGCAGCCTTTACATGACCCCGACTCAACTGTGACAACCAAGGCTATATCCCGGGCTTTCGGCCAAGCTGCTCTGAAAGAAACAATGAAAAGATACTATTGCATGGATTGGAACTATATCTAAAGACACATTATATGTATGGGAAAGAAGTCGAACTTTTCCCAACGGACCAATCAGACTTGTTCAAAATATCAAATGTTACACTTCGGAATGTAAATTTACTATAAAAATGGTAGATTAGAGAGGATGAGTAGCTTTTACCTTTTGCCATTCATTATCGGTGATTCGTTCGAGACCGTTCAGATTTCCTGACGTTATGCTGACGGAGAGGACGGTGACACTGCAGGACAGCTGTTTCCCAAAGACTCTGACAGTATGAACTGATGACCGATATTTTGACTTAGAGGGCGACTTCTTAGCCAGAATAGGTAACTATGATGATCTAATTTGCTTGATTAAAACTCAGAGAATCGAATTCAATTATTTAGATAAAATTTAATATTCATTACAAGAACTGTGTTGGGTCGTTATTATTTGAGAAAATGAATTTATATAAATGGTGTTATAGATTTCGTTATCACTTCAACCTGCAGCTAGTAGATCCATGGCCTAAACATGGGAGGAGTACTAAAGGTGAAGTTTAGATCTTTATGAATAGGGTTATGTGTGTACTCTCTTCCATTACAGCAAGTGGAACAATCACCTCTTTGAAACAGGTTATTTGATGGGTGTGTGTTGGTGTTATGGGCCCCACCAGCGTACGTAATATTGTTTGTGATCTATGACCTGTGACGAAAAGAGGGATTTTGCATTCCGCGCTGTATCACTGCAACCAGCAGCACCCACCGCAATGTGAAAATGCCAGATGTGACCTCCGCAGTGGCTTTCGCATCATGATCAGGGGTGCGGGACTGCTGCTTGGCAGGCAGGCGGTCCCATTCCTGCTAGGATGGCGGGCGGACTCAGGTCCGCTGCCATCCTAATAGGCCTCTATGTTTTTGGGGGTTTCTTTAAATATTTTTTGATGTTTTGAGTTTCAGTTTTGGGGTTCAGGTTATTTTTATTGGGACTGTAGGTTATGTTAGGGCTTTGGGTGTGTGATGAGTTTATCATTTTTTAGGTTGTTCCGCTTTATCTTTTCACTTTAGGATAGTTTTTTGACGGGGTTGCGGGTTTTGTTGTTTATATTTCTGGGCTTTTTTTGGGGTGTGGGTTAGATTAGGACTTCAGGTGGATAGTTTCATTAAATGTTTTTGGGAGGTGTTTAATTTTAGTTTTGGGTTTATGTTATTTTGGGGGTTGAGGATAATAAAGGTTTAGGTTTTGTGTTCACTGTTTAATTTTGTGACATTCAGTTTTATATTTGGGTTTCATGTATGTGTTAAGGTTTTCAAATACAGTAGGGCCTTTTGTGGTTAGTGGGTGTAATGCTAATTTGTTGGGAGATATCAGTTTTACTTTTATGGTTCAGATTATTTTTTGGGGGGGTGGCTAATATGGCTTTGGATGTGTGGAGTACTTAATGTTTATTTTTGAGGTGTTTAACTTTACTTTTGCAGTTCAGGCTATTTTGGGGGAATTGTGGGAATTATTAGAATTTTGGAATGGTAGTATGCTTTTGACACTTTTGGGAGTGTTCACATCCATTTTTGGGGTTCAGGTTAATTCTTTGGTGTTGATAATTTTTAAATGTTTTGATGGTACTTTTTATTTTGTGGTAATGTTATTTTGATTGTGTTAGGGTTTGAAAGACTAAGTTTTTCATTTTTGCAGTGTTCAGTTTTATTTTTGGGGTTCAGGTCACTTTATAGAGTAGTGGGTTATGTTAAGACTTTGGGTGGGTAGTTTCCTTTAAATTTCATTTTTGCAGTGTTTTCGTTTTGTATTTCAGGTTATTCTTATGGTGTCCTCGTTTTGTTAGGTTTTTGTGTGGGGAGTGTTATTTAAGTTTGTTCTTCAGGTTTAGGTAAAAGTTGTTTTTGTTGGGGGTTGAAAATAATAGTTGGGTTTTGAGTGGTTAGTGCGTTCAATGTTTAATTTTTTGGGTGGTTAGTTTTAGATTCAGGAAATCTTTAGGGTTTAGGGGTATATTAGCATTTTTGGCACGTGGTGTGTTTTTGGTGGTGTTTTTGGTGTGTTCTTGTTTATTTTGGGAGTTCAGGTAGTTTTTGGGGCTTTGTAGGTATGTTCGGGTTTGGGTTGGGATTGCGATAATTTTTTTAAGAGTATTTACTTTTTTTTCTGGTGTCTATGTTTGTTGGAGTGTTGTGATTTATGTAGAGGGCTTAAGTTTTTTTCAGGTTTTTGTTTATTTATGGCTTTGTGTGAGTGGTATGTTAAATTTTTACTTTTGTAGTATTCCATATTAGTTTTGGGGTTAACGTTATTTTTGGGGGTTGTGCATTGCATTAGGGCTTTGTGTTTGGGAGTAATTTTTATAGAGTGTTTTGGGGGTATTTAAAATGATAGTTTGTGATTCGGGAAATATTTTGAGGGGTTGTGGTGATTATGGTTTTCACAGGTAGTGTGTTTAATGCTTTTGTTGCAGCACGTCCAGTTTTATTTTTGGGGTTCAGAGTTTCCTGATGATTTATTGACTGTGTTGGGGGGCTTTAGGTGAGTAGTGTGTTTGATATTTTTTTAAGTGAGTCAGTTATGGTTGTTCTTTTAGTGGGTAATGTCTTGAAGTTTCAATTTCTAGGATGTTTCACTTTGGAGGTTCATGGTGTTTTTTTTGGTGTTGGTTATATGAGTGCCTTAGGTGGGTATTAGTGTGGGTTATAAATATGTTTGCAACCAGACATGGACCAGTAAATATTTGTATTTGTGTTTTCCAAAAGCATGTGCTCAAGGGACAGTTCAGGCTTGCCCAGGTTAATGGTACATGTGGAAATCAATTGGGTCCCCCAAACTGACCAGCAAAACAATGCTTGATATAAATTTAAAAAATCACAACAAAAGGTTCTGACTAGGTCTGAGCAGTGAACTTCGCTCTGTTCACAGAGTTTGCAGAGATTTTCGCACTCTGGGCTCTGCGTAGCATGTGGAGTTCTGAAAAACCCTGCTCTGCAAATCGGAGCTGAATTTTTCCGCGCTCGCCAGCGTTACGTTGGCAAATGAGGGAAATCCAATGCTAGACCATCTCCCAGCGAGATTTCTCAACAATGGCGGTCACAGGCCGTCACGACCGCTCGCATTTGAGAAACCATTCAGTCTCCTTAAGGAAGCTGCTGCTCAGGTAGAACATCTACTTGAGCAGTAGAAAAAAGCAGTGTCCTCTTGTGCTGTGCATGGTGCCATTCGCGCTGATTCTCCAGCGCAGGACAAAGACCCCACGCTAAAAATTAGCAGGAACAGCACGATCTAACGCAGTATTTCTTATACTGAAATGTAAAAACAATTGGATAATTTTTGATAGTAATGAGGAGCAAATACTCAACTAGGCATAGGGCACATCTTAAACGCAGGTACCTTGCTTGGTGTGATTTATCCCTTTTTTAAATAGAATTTTTTGGCTTGGCATATTGGAACTATGAACCAATTTCACAGAGCAGGCGATGGGATATTACTAAGGTCTATGCTGGGTCTTGCGGATAAAATGTGTGAAACGCCATATGTCCAGAGTATGGTCCCAACCCATTAGGACATTGAGGGACCAAAACTTCGACATGATACATCAAACTGCCTATGGTCTAAATATATAACTTCTATTCGAAATTAAACAGACCAAGCTTGTTGAGCAAGCGGTTTGTTTCCCATATTTTAATATAGAGATTTTTGGCATGTTTTTTGTATTGTGTTACTAGCTTTCTGAGTGTGAGTGTAGTTAGTCTATCCTCACTGCTTTAGTCACTAAATATTTTTATATTTTTTAATGTACATCACTACCGCTTTTTTGTGTATTCTATGATATATAGTTTGTTAACTATTAATATCAATCACATTTAACACACTGTATGTATTTAAGATTGTTTCCATGTTTTAAGTGAAGATTAGTGTTGAGTTGGCGCTTTATTCTCAATTGATTAATCAAAATACATTAAATAATTTTTTGAAAATACCACCTTTGGGAGTATACTGTACATTAGAAATTATAGAAATACACAGAATGTAAACAGAAAAAGGAAAATGTACGGTCAGGTATACACAGGGTACATCGACAATTTTAGCTTGTTTAATGTCAGGAGCAGCAGCAATAATGAGGCCAACACTAGGGAGCAGCTGCCCTGTATACCACGATGTGCTCCATTATGTTGTTTAGACAACTAAAGTATAGAAACTTAGGAAACTTCGTGATCATTTTAAGTGCATGCACTGTGATCATTTCTAGTTTTGTTTAAGAAGGCTAGTTTGAGCATATTATATGGTAGAAATCTGGCTATTTCATTTCAATCAGTTCTGTTTGCCTGGTTTTAAATAACTACACACAAATAATCTCACCCAATGTGTCAATCGCCCATTTACAAACATGACTCATTGTGCTTGAAAGTGTCTATATCTGAAGAACCTTGAAATCTAAAATCTTTCTTGGAAAACAGGTCGTTGGTTTCTAACTTCTCCCTCAAATAGAACTCCAACAAAGCAGAATTCTTACTCCTCTAGACTGCCATCTCCTCGTCTTTATGCCAGTCCTAACTCACTAACCTGGCTCTGTTTTAGATGGGCCGAACTTGTTCCCCTGGAGCCTAGACCAATACCTCCACATTGAAAGTACGAACTAAAGTGCCCTCTTCGAAAATGCATCGCATACTTTCAGCACTTAGCAGACCCTTTATATCAGATGCATATGCCATAACTCTGTCACATAACAATGGTAGCTATTCAGGCATGGTAAGGGGGCTAAATTTTTGCTAGTTGCAATCAAACCAATGCTTTACTCAACAGTTCACTTATTGACCAGAGAGAAAAAAAAACATTGGCGCCAAACCGGTGGAACGCTCTTACTCTTATAATTCAACAGGCCCCATCCAAAGCATCTTTATGCAAAAAGCAAAAAACTTTTTATTTCTGGTTTTTTATGTTTTCGTAGCGATTTGTACAACTTTCTCATGGTAACAGTATCCTAGCAATGGGACACTTCGGGGCAGATTTACTATTTTTTCACGTAGCGCACTGCAGTAGATGCAAATGGTGCACTGCGCTACGTGAAAAGGAGAGAAGAGGAGTGCACCCTATTTACTAAAATAAGGTACTCTCCTCCCTTTTCAGTAGCGCTGGTGCTGAAATCAGCTGCTGGGCGCCACGGAGACACCTTTGCACCATGGTGCAAGGGTGTCTCCGTGAGTCTAGCATAGGTTTTGTAGCGGAAGGAACCCTTCCAGTACAAAATACTATGCACAGATTCACTTTAACCATTTTCGGAAAGTCGGAAAAGGATAGAAAAATGAAAGTATTTCTCCTTCCTTGTACCTACTTGAAAGGGGCGCAGTATTCTCACACTAAGCACAATCTACTTTATTTAGTAAAATGGGTGTAGCGTGAGCAACCTTTTGTGGTTGCATGGGAACGCCCATGCACCACCCTTGGTACGACCCCTTGGCACAAAGATTCACATTACTTTTCCATTATTTCCAGAGCTAAACAAGTTTATTGCTGGAGAGTAACTTGGGAGAAACTGATTTATACCAATTTGTGTCACTTTTTTGACCCAAACACAGCACAAAATCTTAGTAAATCACCCCCTTCATCTGAAGTAGCTATGCCCTCTACAAATTGCCCTATTATTATTATTATTACTTCTCATGTCACTAATGAATGAATGAATGAATGAGTATTTATTGCTGGTTACTTAAAACCATAACATAAAACTTTAGCATAAAACAGAAAATATCAGCTAATAAAAGAAGACAATAGTTAAAAGTCCATGGGCATCAGGCAGGCTTGCAGTTGACTGAGGCTCCAAGTGGTGGAGTCGTCAGCAGGGTTCGAGTCTGTTGCATGAATTTGCCAAACGAGGCCATATCTTTTACTGTGTTCAATGTGTACAATTTATGAATCGCCTCCTTGGCTGTGCGGGTACCCAGTTGTAATAAAATTGGCCGTAGATAGAAACTGCGGGCTGTGCGCAAGGCGGGGCAGCAAAATAGGAGGTGAGCCAGTGACTCGTGTTTGTAATCGCAGAGCCGGCAGCCCTTGCTCATCAATGTTCTCAGTTTGGTGTTATATATTTCTTGAAGTGGCAGAGGATGTAATCTGGATGCTAAGATCCTGAGTAGGGCTGCTCTGCCCACGGCCTGCGTAAGGTGAGGTTTAGAGTTGAACCCTTTTTGTGGCAAGGTTTGGCTTTCGTGCAGGCCTTTTTTATCCAATTGATCCAGATCTAAGGCGCGAGAGTGAATACGAACTTGTTTTTTGAGTGTGCACTTGATGGCGGAGTACTTAATGATCTTGGGGTTCCAGGACTCCAGGGCGAGTTTAAGCTGGTCTGCTCCAGCTGCGAGTGCAGTTGACCATGGGTTCCCAGGTACACAGAAAATGTGTTTTAAAACCGCCTTCATAGATTTCTCTTGGGCCGCTGTTGTGAGAAAATAGTATTTACACAGAAAGGCCAGCTCTTCCAGTAGTTGGTGGTTCAAAGAGAATTCTAAGCGCACTAATGTGTTGCGGGTGCACGCAGGTAGATGGAACAGCCTTTTGTGGGCACTACAATGTATTTTTTCCAGTTCTTTCGATAGTTTTCCGGGAAATGCTAGTTGGGCGTAGGTTAGGGCGGGCATTAGTTTTGCACGTAAAACTCTCCGGATGGCCGTCGTGGTTGGGCTGTGCAAGGTGGCTTGTAGTTTGCAAAGAGCATAAATAATGCATTTCCCTTTCGTTTGGATTTTGTGCAATTGAGCAGATGGCCGCCCTGATTCTGTGAGCCAGACGCCCAAGTAGTTATATTTTTGTGCACTTTCCAATGTCAACTGGCCGAGGCTCCATCTAGCTAATTTCTTTTTTGGATAATGGCCGAAGATGACAACTTTGGATTTAGTTTGGTTGGCCACCAGCTTGTGGGCCACGTTGTAGGTTGCCAAAGCCGACAGGGCTTTTTGTAGACCTATTTTGGTATGATCTAGGAGTACCAAGTCGTCAGCGTATTGAATAAGCTGTATCTTTGTGTCCCCGATCCTTGGCGTAGCCAGTGCTGCTCCTGTCAAGGCTTGGCCCATATCAGCGGTATACAGGTTGAACAAGAGCGGAGCAAGCACGCACCCTTGTTTTAGACCCCGATCTGTATTTATTTTCTCTGTTGCTGCGGTGTTGGAGAGTTTAATTCTGACCCAAGTTTTAGAGTATAATGATTGTATTGCTTTCAGCAACCCGGGGTTGATGTTCCAAAGTGTCAGCTTCTTCCAAAGGATTGATCGGTCTACACCATCAAACGCAGCTGAATAATCAATGAAGCAGGCGAAGAGAGGGAGACTTTTACGGTTGACTGCTTGGTGGACCAGATAAGAAAGGGCTATTATATTATCAATCGTCGATGCTCCTGATCTGAAACCGGTTTGAAAGAATGGTAAAAGGCCTTCGGAACTTGCCCAGTGGGTTAACTCTGCTAAGATGGAGCTGGCGTAGGCCTTGCCCTCGATGTCCAGGAGAGCAATCATGCGATAGTTGTTCGGGTTGGATTTGGGGCCTTTTTTATGAATCGGATGAAGGAGTGACCCTCTCCAGGAGTCTGGCACATCCCCCAGGAGGCGGCATTCTGCATAGAGGAACGTCAGAGTCTCGGACCAGAATTCTATATTTGCCCTGAACAGGGATCCGGGCAGGCCGTTAGGACCCGGAGCTCCGTTGTGTCTGATTTTTTTTAGAATTCTGGTAACTAAAGCGGTCTCAAGGTCGACTTTAAATTTGGCAGAGAAGTCTGATTCGCCAGTCCCAGCGTGGTCGTGATTTGGGTTGGGGCTATGTTGGTCGTCTTGATATAATGTCTCTACGTGTCTGACCCAGGAACCTGCTTCAAGTGAGTTTTCTCTGTGGTTATGACCTTGGGCCAGGGTGTTTAAATAGGTCCAGAATTCTTGGGTTTTACAGGGTCTTAACAATTCAAAAATCCTCAGCCATTGGGCATCTGAGTGATCACGCTTAGCCGCCCACACCGTTTTTGAGTGATTTTTTGCGGCTGTTTTTAATCGCATTTTATCTTGATCAGAGCCGGTTTTTCTGTATGTTCTGCGTAGGGCATTTAATGATCGGGCGCTTTCTTTGATAGCCATATTGGTTCCTAGTTTATGGGGTACATATGATCGTGCACGGCCTGCTGGTTTGTCGCGAAGCACAAGGGCTAGGTCCGGAGCTAATCTGTCCCATTCTTTTATAACGCCCCCACAGTTGGGACTTAATGGCCAGCCTTCCCATGCTTGTTTCCAGGCCTCGAACTTGGTTGCCGGCACGGGCCCCCATTTGATTCGTCTCGGAAGATTGTACAGCTCTTCACCAGTGGAAGCCCCGAGGCAGTTCGTCCTAGGACGGGGTTCCGTTGTAAGGTTCAGGGTGATTGTTAGGGCGGCATGGTCGCTTTCATTGCGTGGGTGAACTGTATAATTTGACAGTAAGGGTTGAAGATGTTCACTTAAAATGATGTAGTCAATCGTTGTTTGATTGTTGAAAGTGGGGGCTACGGCTGCCATTGGATGAGTTTTTAAATAGACCACGTGAGCGGTAGCCAAGTTATAAGATTTAATTAAAGCATTGAAGGCGTTTGCTGCCCCAGGGAGATGCCTTTGGGTGGCCCCTATGTTGTGAGTATTAAAATCCCCAAGGATGATGGAGTCCAGTAAGGGGTAATGCAAAAGTAAGGCTTCTAACTGGCTTGTCAGCAGTGACCTGGAGTCCGTGGCCCCCTGCCCATGGGGGTTATAATAAACACTGATTAAGAGGATGGAGAGGGGACCTTTGGTCGTATGGAGCCCTTTCAGAATGCCAGCCAAGAATAAATGGGAAGTAAAAGGTGTTTCAGTAAATTCAATGCATAGCGAGTGCTTGATGTAAATCGTGATCCCTCCTGAGGGTCTTCCGAATAGGTTGGCTTTTATAGCTGGTTTACAAAATTCGGCGTACCCCCTTAGGGATATGGGTTTAACTACCCAAGTTTCTTGGGTGCAGATTATATCGGCTCCTTCAAGGAAATCCACTGCCGCTTGATTTTGTACTAATTTGGTTATCCCTGCGACATTCCAAGACATGATGTTTAAACTGCTGGTGGTTGATGGTCGTGTGGAATGTTTTATGGGAGGGCGTCTATTAGGTGCTGGGGTTTAAAGTGTGCGGCAACCAGGACCAATCTTGGCTGATGATTCCCGTTACACTGCATATGCGTTTGCCCTGACCCAAGTTGGTTGTGATTTTAATTGGGGTTTCATTGGCGGGGTTGGAGGTCGTCCCCCCTTTGGATCCAAGAAGGACGGAGGCTACTTGCAGAGCTGGTTTCCGTGCAGCGCTCATACACTCCAGCCGTCCAGTATTCCCCTCTGAAGAGACCAGACGAGTCTCCGAGCAGCAGGTTTTCAGTATCGATGGATATTTTTCTAGCGGTTGAGGCTTTATTTTTATGCCCCAACTATCCAGTAGCGTATGATGGTTTTTCATAATCTCTGCCGGAGTTGGGCTAGTGAAGGTTAGCTCAGTGGTTTCGTTGGTCTCGTTAGGGCCTCGGGGTAGAAAAGATACGCTCTCAATGTCTGTTGTATTTATCTTTTCCAAACCGGGGATGTTTGCGCAGAGTTTTAAAAGATTACTGCGATTGAGGGTATCCCATTTGCCTTGTGAGGCATACTCTGGATATAACAAAATTTTTTGTTCTTGTTGTTTTATATGAGGCTGGGTCAGGGTCCCAGTTGCCAGTGTTGGGATAGTGGCCGGTATAAAGGAAGTAATTGGGCAGGCTGTCATGCCCTCAGTAGATCGTCCCCAGTGGGGCGTAACTGTTATTGTCCCGGCGGCAAGCCCTGGTGTTAACCTAGGTGGAACTGAGCTTATTTCCGTGGTGATAGCTTGATCGATTTTAGTTGGCGATAGTTGTGGTTGTCTGTTCATGCTTAAGATTGGTTGGTTTCTATGCAGAGGGTTCTTCTGCTCTGCTAAACAATCTCTAGAGGAACCCTGGATTGCTTCATTCGCCTGAACGGTATGTAGTGCTGTCAAGATCTGTTGAGGACCCGGGCCCAAAGGGACAGCCCAGCAAGGGGCAGAAGAAGCCGCTGGGCCCAGAATAGGATCGGAGGTAATCGTGCCAAGAGCGTCGTGACGTGCTGAATTTGTTGCTATTATAGTAGTTGCGGTTTGCAACATAGCCCCCTGGTACTCGTTGGAATGTTCATACGACTCTGAGGAGGCGGGCAGTAGCCATTGTCGGATTGAACCATTTGATGCGGACTTATATTTGCTCTGTTTGTTGAGTTTTTTTAATCTTTTTTTATTTTTTCGAGAGAGGTGTCGAGTAGCTGGACTTGCCAATTTTTCAGTTGTGTAATCATCTTTGTTTTTATCTCGAGGGAGATTTGGGAGACGGGAGGTCTCGTCCGGTTTTGCACTGGGCTCCAAGGCGAGTCTGTTGTCTACTTCGGCTGGATTACCTGGGTCAGAATTACCTGGGTGAGCATCTGTGATGTTAAATGGCCCGTCTATTTTTTGGTGAGCAAGTTCGTTGTTCCGAGTTCTTCGGGCTTCATCTTTGAGGTCAACAATTAGCGTGCTCATTATGTCTGGGAGTTTTCCTAGCTTGAGCAATATGGGGCTGCAGCCACAGCTCCCTGGTTTGATCGAATAAGAAGAGTTTGTCTGTGCTCTGTGTATTAAAGAATTCAGGTTGTCCAGTTTAGTGTCTATCCCGGAAATCAGGCCTACTACTGCCTGTAGTATGGTTATTTGGATGTCAAGTTTGTCGGCGTGCATTATGGCTGCGTTTGCCATAGAAATTGAAGCCTCATTAATTGTTGACAAATGATTAACGATTGTAGATAACTGCTCCTCTTTGCATGTGTCTCTGCTCCCAGGACGAGGGGGCTGTAAGCCATTAGCTTGAGCTGGGCTGCCGGACGCTGGAAAGGTAGTAACCTGGGGGTGTATAAAAACAGAAGTTGAGCTAGTGATTGCTCTCATAGCAGCGTCGGGCTCGCTACCCCCGTCTGTAATCTGACTCGGAGTTGAGGCTGCCAACTGGTGTGTGAGGGGGCAGCTTGAACTTGTATCGTTGCCTGTTTCGAGACTCATTTTAGTGAACTCCGTTACAGCTGGCCCTTGGAGAATAGTTATTTTGGGGGACAGTGGAGTGGTCGGCCGACTAGATGGAGCCAGGCACAGAGGTGTTTCTGAGACTGTAGCTTTAACAGTGTTGGTGGGAGCTTCCATCCGGGGCGAATCCGCTCTATAGTAATTAGCTGAGTGCGCTGATGGGGCCGTGGAATAGATAAAATCTCTTATGTCTCTGTTTGCTGTGGGCGCAGATATGGTCTTTTGGGGCCTTGGACTGAGCCCGCTGGCTAACTGGTTATCTGAAATAGAGGCCCTTACTTGGCATGGTTTTATCGGAGTCGCCAAGCCAAATGTGGAGGCACCGTCTTGAGAAGCTTCCCCGTGGCCTGAACCTCGATCAGAATTCGTTCTGCTGGTGGGGTAGATTAACTTTCTTTTTTGCCTCCTTGCGGATTTGTGGGGGCGGAGCTTCTCGGTGTGCTGTACTAAGGTCGAATTTCTAGTCCTCATGTTAAGTGGTTAAGTTTTGAATGATCAATGGCGGGGGGGAGGCTGGTGTAGTGAAGTCTATGGCTGTCAAGGCTTCTTTAGCTCTTAGCCTCTCTTCCTTTCTTCCACCCGCTCTCCCGTACTTAACCTCTCTTGCTTTCTTCCACCCGCTCTCCCGTGCTCCCTTAAATGACTAGGTGGCCAGGCGAAATGTCGCGCATCGGTAGGCTTACCTCGAACGTGCGAGATGGCCACCGTTTCCAGGGGTGATGATTGCAGTGGTCGGGATGTTAATGGTCAGGCTGTTGGCTGTTGAGTGTTGATTGTACAGGAAAAACCTCCTCGGATCCTCCTCGGATCTGCCAGTCAGAAGAGACAACCTGCCGGAGGGGGGGGGGGCTGTCTGCCCTCGAGCCCTACCCGGTCCTCCTGGGCTTTACTTTAGTCACTGCTCACGACTCGTGCAAGAGTGGCAGGGTCGGAATCAGGATGCTGGGGGCTGGAGGCTAGGGGCAGGGGGCTACAGACTGCGCTGGCAAGGGCGATGACGTGGGGAGCAGCAGACGAGACACTCCTGTGCCGGTGTTATGCTTCACGCTGAGCCCCCCTGCACTCCTGAGCCCACAGCCCCGCCTGCGACCAGCTTCGATTTTAGCTTTTTAGCTTTTAGTTTTTAGCAGTTCCAATCACCAGTCTCGGTCCCAGTCTCAGATCCAATCTGAATCTCCCCGCCAACACACTGCGGTGGCTGCTGCTATGGGCGCAATGGCGGCTCAGATCACGGGCAGCATGAAACCGGGACCAGAAAATACACTCGGGGATAAATCAGGATCGGGCTCTCCTGGGTTATGGACGTTACGGCGGTCGCAATGCTGGCAAGTTACTCCTCTTCTGAATGCCACTTGCTCCCTTGTTCACTCGCGAATGGGAATTGTTGAGAATGTCGGCGTAGATACGAGCGGCAGGCTCCTCCGCTGCTGCTGCTTCGACAAGACTGACTGCGGTCCGACGACAGGCTCTCTGGAAGATCCGGACCGGACTCTCGTCAAAAATCTGGCTGTCTTCAGTTCTGTACGCAACTCAAATGAATACAGGAACAGCTGTGTGCATCTCATGTCACTACCTCCACTTCAATTGCGGAGTCACGTTTACAGCGTTATACATAAAGCCCTGTGTTTGAAACAAACGGTAAACTATAGTCTGTTGAAGGGTCTAAAAATACAGGCTAGAATTTGGCCTGACTGCACACACCCTAATGACCAAGAATGGAAAAACTATGGGTCAAGCTTGGCTATGATTTGCACCTGGGATATGGACAAGTTGTCTGAGAAAATATGTGTAAATGCAAACATATTCTTTTTCTGTAAATCTCCCAAGGCTTACCTTCTTTTCAAGCCTTAATTAGTTCACAAGACACTCCCAATTACTGAACCTTCTCTCATGTTCCTTCGATTTACATATCTAATGCTCTTACCTTTGTTCCTAATGTGATATTATTGGCTCCACTTTGCTGTCTGTAAAGCACTGCCCTACTCTTGTGGTGAGGGCTGTCCCCCTATATATTTTGCAACGCATAAAAACTGTAAGTTTATAATTAGTGCATATCAGAGCATATGTTGGAGTAGACCCCATTAACTTTAGTACTACTCTAAATTTAATCCCAGCACCTCTTCTCAAATGCCACACTGACCTAACAATAGCTGGGTTGTAGATGACCTGGACTTTAAAATGGATTACAAGAAAACATTTCTAGAAAAACTATTCCCATGAACCAGTTTCCGAAAACTTTTCATACAGAACGACAAGATGTTGAGACCAACTTGTTAAATGCGGTTCTTGGCTAAAACACGTGTAAATTCCTTTCCATTTTGTTCACATTTATCTGATGTGGTTGTCCTCTATCCTATCATTTTGTGTGTGGAGTTCTCTGCTGCGACTCTTCGCAGTCATAAACTTACTATTGACTCCAAAAAAGGAGGTAATGTACCCAAAACTGGAAATGTATTTTTGTGCTTCAGATGTGTAGGGCCAGATGTCGCAATTTACGTCCCATTTGGCATGGCCCACAATCACAGAGATGGTGGCCAGCTGGGGACAGCAGACCACCATGTCTGTGTCTGCTTTTTAAATAAAGCAACTTTTTTTTCAAATGCAGTCATTTTCCTTAGAGGAAAACGGGATGCATTTAAAAGAAACAAAAGAAAAGTTTCCTTTTCATTTTTTAATGGCAAGCAGTGCTCCTTGGGACCTCTGCCTGCTATTAAAAAATATTTCTGCAAACATTCATTTGCAACTGTGATACCACCTTCTTGAAGTAGGTGGTAACTGTGATTGGTTTGTAACTGTATTTTGCGGTAACAAAACAATCGTACATACCAGTGGAACTCGCTATTCGGAAGGGACACCCTTGGCATGCCCCTTCCTAATAGCGACTTGCAAACCCTATTTTGCGAGTCGGTAATAGGTTACTGACTCACAAAATAGGGTTTGTACATGCTAAAACTTTTTTAGCTGTCACAAACGGCCCGATTTTCCATTTTAAACCGCTAAAAACGTTTTCTATTTTTTTCGTGATTTTACTTATTTAGTGTTTTTATTTTCACCCGATAGAGCCAGCAACTTCGGTCAGGCATGCTTTTTATCATTAAAAAGGTTTTTCTGTATATATGAATTTTATCCAGAAACATTTTAGAGTCTCCAGGAGGGCATCCACAAATGCAGTGTTTAGTCTAGAGACCAAGGTAACTGAAAGCAGCTTACATTAAGTTGGAGAAAACAAAGCCACAGATGTGTTAGAGTAGAATTCCAAATCTGTACAAACTAAACTTTCAGTACTAGTTCATTGTTGCTTTATTAATATATATGCAGGGATGCATAGTCGTTCCTTTACGTTGTGCAAAATGTAAGCTACTTCTTTGGAATGTGCCCTCATAGCCAGTCAGCCAGAAGGCAGTCTATTTCATCGTTTCATTCGAAACACATTTAAACCACTAGGTGGCAGTGAGTCCAAAGTTTCTGACAGTTCGTGTTCATTCTGCCTCAATTTAGTTTCCTGGCATGTGCAACAACATCTAAGTAGCGTTTTCCTAGGTAGTGAGCATCTGTGCTGAATACCATTCTGAATAATTATTGTTTGCACAGTGTAAACATGTGAGTCACTGTACATTTAAAAAAAAAACCTTATTTCCAGATGCATTGTAGACTGTGACTAAACTGCGAGAAAACCTAAAGGAGCGATGGCCCGGATAATTATGTGGAATGGAATGAAGGTTTAAGCCTGATAATGTAAACCAGCTTTTCTAATCACTCTCCTCTGGGATAGAAACTAAGCAGTTAGCAAGATTTCCCACCACCGCTTTAAGCCAAAAAAAAAAAAAATAACAACTGTAACCATCATTTGTATTGTTTCGAGTCATCGTGGGCTGATTAATACAATCCAAAGGGGACATTGCATAAACGCTCTCTGAGCTTAGTGCTTGCAAAATCCAAAATGTTCTCTATATTTTGATGATTTCATCCTCCTCTAATCCATTTAAATACTATGTATTAATGGTTTCGCCTACGTGTAATGAGAGCATCATGTCTTTTTCTTCATCGCAGAGAACTGCTAACTCTGATAAACCACAACACTCCAAACATAATAGACAGCCAACATTTGCACACTCTGTAAATATTTAAAACTAAATTGTGAATGTGAGACTATCCAAGGAAAAATAGCATTTGTAGGAATCTATAAAGAATCATGCCCCATCTGCCTCCTGGGAGATGGATACTCATTAATTTCAATTCAAAATGCTCACACAAGCCAAGAACAACTGAACCCTCGCTCCTGTAAAAGGGTTCAGCCGTCTCCTCTGGATGCTCAAGCTGAGCATCTCATCAGTGAGTACTCACCCCAGCCAGCATCCTGGCTAAAATACCAGGGGGCAGATTTACAAGCCCCTTGCGCCACTTTTGCGTCACTTTCAACATGGGAAAAGTGACGCAAAAGTGGCGCAAGGGGCTTGTAAATCTGTCCCCAGATACCATTACCCACGCCTTGATCTGGAAACCTCTGAACACATCATCGCTACTGGATAATGCACCCGGCACTGAGGAGGAACCCCTACAATGCCAGTCCTCGGTGTGCGTCAGCACTCAGGTGACAACAAGGTGATGGAAATCCTAAAGTTGACCGATTGTCTGAGCGGGTTGAAGGAGGGAGTATGAGGGACATATGTAGATCTAGATAGAACCATGCCCAGCGAGGAGGAGAAAGCTCGCCCTCAGACATTATGGGTATCAAGACATTCATGGTAATGATTCATCGCTTCGTGTAGCACTCTGCTCAGGGCCGGCTTTAGGGCAGTGCGACCTGTGCGGCCGCACTGGGCGCTGACCTTTAAAGGGGGGGCTGACCTCAGGGGGAGCGCTGTGTTTAGCAATAACTTATGATTGGAGAGATGAGGGGCCTTTTGCCCGGTGGTAATGAGAAAATCCGAGGAGGGGGTCATGAGGTGTGAGGGCACCAAAAATGATTGTCACACCGGGCGCTACCAGAGCTAAAGCCGGCCCTAACTCTGCTACCTCTAGTGTGTGGACAGTAATATGTTTGAACCTTTTTGATTGAAAGAGGCCGATCCTACCATGCATTAAACCCATTTACTTTGAATTATTCAACTTCAACGTGAATGACAAACTCTGGTGAGAATGGGGGAATAATGGAGGGATGCCTCTGAGACCCCTTCTCTTAGCAGCATGTGTGGCTGGCTAGGGGCCCAGGTATGGATCCTCAAGCATCTCATGACCTCCCTGGCAGTGCCTGCATTTCTTTGCCTTTTCACGTCCCAGGTTACCACCCCAGATTCTGCCTGGCCTCTGACAACCAGCAAACAAGACGTGTGTACATTGCCACCACTTCCAAAGGCGATATGAGAAGTATAGGTTACAGTTCATCTGCTGAATGTTCTCTCAAAAGTCATCTCAGTGTTATAATACTGGAAGCTGCCCTCTTCCACTCAATATAACCAACCACAATTGACTGTAAAGATGTCCCTAGGTATGTAAGAGATCAAGCAGATGTCGCCATGGGTCATGTTAAGAATAGGTTTCATATAGCGTTTAATAGTACGAAAGTTTAGAATTATATAAGAGCTGATTTCAATCAAAAAGACCTACTCGCAGTTTTCAGAAAGTGAAGGCCCAGGCATTACATCAAAAAAGACTTCATATTTGGTCAAAAAGATGGATAGTAAGGAGTGTGCCCTAGTGCCTCCTGGTGCACCCACACAATATGGTGCAACTCCTTTTCCCAATAAAAAGCCAGTTTTGGAGTCACCATATACGCTATGTCAGAGGTCTCCAATCTGTAGGACGCGACCCCCAGGCGGCCATGGAGTCCTGGGAAGGAGGGGCGCGCATTCCTCAGCCTTACTTGTGCCTGGAATCCAAAAAGTTTGCTCTTTGTTTTGGAAAAAGACGACCATCCTGGGACGATTAATTCAGATCGTTAAAATGCTTCAGCTGAAGTTTCATTAACTGAGTCTCTTGTGCTGTGAAAAGGCTTCATGCCAGAGTGCCTGCTTGCCTGAATGAAATGCAAATGTGCCTTGTGAGTTAATCTTCAGTGTTGTGGGTGTTTGGGAGCCGGTTCTGGCTATAATTGTTCAAATCACTTCAAGCTTTGTGATCACAAAGATTTAGTTTTTTTGGAGGGGTAGTTCAAAGAGTAAACAACTGGGCTGTGTAGTGCGTTCTTTTCATTGTAATTATATTTACATTGCCCTTAGTACCCCAAAGGAGATGTTGAAGGGACAGTTATGTAAAAAACACAATTGCATTACATAGCTCTGGTATTACTAAAATCTACATTTTGAAGCACCGCTTTATCATAAAAATATTTGCACATTTGTTAGCAGTCTATGACCTCATAGCAAAACAAATCTGCAAGTCAATTTTCTCGGCTGGACCAACCAAGATTTAATTCTGTGGCTCTCTGGTTACACACAGACTTCTGCAGTGCATTACCTAATAGAGGTTTCATAATGTATTGCAGTGCATTTCCCACTGAGTAACAAGTTATTTTATTTATTTTTAATTTAAGCTGCCAATTATTTTATATGTAGCTACCAGATGGTGAAAGACCTAAAAACACGTACAGAATATTTTGGGGATTATTTATAAGAGAGGCTTGCACAGCCAGAGCATCCCTTTTTTGACACTTCTGCGGCAAAAGCATCTCAAACATATCTATTAGGCGGCGCAAAGTCACCCTGCATGGCTTTGCATGGCCTCATAGATATGGAGTAGGACAATGCAGCGCAAGTGACTGCGTTGCCTTACTCTGTGTCAAGGAGGCGTTCCATGGGCATTGCATGGGTTTTCGTGCACAACACCCACGGATTTTGATGCTGCCCCAGATTATCAAAATCAAGTAAACCTGGGCTGTACCAAAACCTTGCGCCTCCCCAGCAGAGGTGTAATGAGGAAAGAAAGAGGAAACACCTCTCTGGATTGTTTTTGTGAAGGGAGGTGCCCCTTCCTGCTTATAAACAATCCTACATATGTTGTTGCTAGGCAGCAATTTGTGCACCAACTCAAGGGGAAATGACATGAATGTACCGTATTACATAAATACAGTGCATTCCTGCCCTTTCGCATTAGCGTAGGGCAGCACTGCAAGAAGAATTTAAGTCCTGCCCTATGCCAATTCTTCATAAATGAGGCCTTTTCTTTTAGCCACACCTTTGACTACATCCCCATGCTCACTGACCTGTGGTTTGCAAAACACTGCTTAATACTATTTCCCCACAGTAAAAGTGATTTGCTGTGGGAATTTGGGGCATTTGTTGTTGTCAATAGTTGTCGATGATGAGGAGTACCAGGTTCTAAAAATGTTTGTCGGGAGGGAGGTCCTTACACCTAAAAAATATTGACAAGGGGATCTCGGCATCAAACGGTTTGAAGGTCTCTGCCCTTAGTAGTGTGTGAGCCCAAAACGTGTATTGAATATATTGTCACTTTATTCTTTTCCTTTATTCTCGTCACAAGAAACACTCAAGCCGAAATGTGCTTCTTGGACCAACCAGGCTTCAAGATGCAGTACTCTTAGAGGAACGAAGCCAGGTAGGTGCCTTAACATGGGTGTGTTTGACGTTTGCTGAGGTTCTCATTGAGGAAACTGTGCACTCCCTCTTGCTAGGACATATCTGGATATACAAAAACGAGGTAAAATCTTCTCTTGTTTGAGCAGATCCAATAGAAAATGTTATGCAAACATGTGCTTCAGTTTAATGATTGAAACTTGATTTATCGATTAAAAAGCATATCTTCCGCAAAACGCATGCCTGCATTAGATAGTCTCAAGAAGACAATGCGGCGTGGAAATAAACCAAAAAGATGTTGAAAAAGATTTCTTGAAGTCTGAAGTTATTTAGGTCCACAGTGCCTCTACCATTCATTTTTATTTTGTTTTGGTAAACGGCAGCATATTACTACATCATAGGCGACTTACTTAGTATAAGCTACACTGTGCCATTGAACAGCAATATGACATAAATACCTTCTGAGAAAAGCATCATCTGCTGGAAACAATCCGTCATTTAACGTGTCTTACAGCTGCTAGATACACTCACAGAAAAGATAGCACTACGTCATTCTTTCAGGTAAGACTGACTGATTCAGAAATTGTATAACTGTGGGCCGAATCTTAGAAAATGCATAGCTTCTTTGGGGTGTGTAGCTTTTTCTTATAGAATATTTAATTTACTTGGCAGCGTATAGCAGGCTATATCATGGAATCTATAATGCACAGGATGGTCAGTTTTGATGTTCTGAAATTCAAGATTTAAATCATGTTCTTTTTTTTGTCCAGGGTATTATTCTGTCAGAATATCCATTTGAGGCCCATAATGCTCAAACTTTTTCTGAAGCTTTTGTTTTATCGAAAGTCTGTAAATGTTTGTTATCAATTGTATACATTTTAAAAATATGTTATCATAATATAAATTTGAACTATTTTTGGAATATTTCTAAGATTATATATTTCTGTAAAAATATTCTAATAAACTTAAACAGTAAATCGAATGAAAGGCCTGGTTACAGTAATGAACCGACCAGTTGCAGAAAGAGGGCCACAAGTGAACCATCATGGAGGTAGTAATAACATGATATTTTCTACTGAAAAATGGCCTTCTAATTTGTGATGGGCGAAGCTAAAATACTTTTTCCTCCACACCCTTGTGACATATTGTTTAAATTCTACAATATTTTTACCTTTCACAACGCTTGTGAAGATTTTAAAAACAAACAGAGGACACAATGTCTTCTTAAAGTAGGTTTGTGAGAATAAGGCTCTGCAAAAAATGCTTTTGGTGGAGGATTGTCTTGCAAAGACAGTATTTGAAAGAAATCTTGAACCTTTCTTTTTATGGTAAACTTCTATAGAGGACGCGGGCCAGTGTTGGAAATCTTGGCACACATCTCAAATTGCAAAAAGTGTAAATATTGCCAACTTTGAAGACAAAGGTTTAATTTTGCCTGCTCCGTATCTTGACCTGGCCAATTTGTTTTTGGTTCAACTGATGCTCTTTAGCTTTCTACAGTAGATGGCGTGGTTTAATAAGACCCATATGTGTCTGAAGACAGAGAAAACTAGAGATTGGACTTTCTTTTGTTTTTTTTTGTTTTATATAGCGCAAACTCAACCCAAAGGTATTGGAGCACTTTACATGAGCGCCGCACAAGGATACATTCTTTTTTTTTTTTGGTACACACAGGGAGATTAAGTGATTTGACCAGGATCACAGGATATTTAGCTGACGCCAAGACTTGAAGCTGGTTCCCCAGTTCCAAAGTCTGCAGCTCTGACGTTACGCCACATCCTCTCTCATCTGTGCACTGGGAGCTCAAATTTCAGATTATGATCTTGTTAACTACCCTCTGGCATCCCTTTCCGACTACTTATTTCTGCAAGTTTGTCCTGCTGGAAACTACCAAGGGAAAATTGCAAAGGTTTGGTAATTATGACGCAAACTTCTTAATTATGATCCCTATGCAAGCTCCTGTTTGCACAGGGATCAGAATTTTGTCCCTATACTTGCAAGTTAGGCCTATTTATTTGATCATCTACTTAACTACCATCACATCAAAAATGGTCAGCTGAGCCTACTTAAAGTACAGACAGAAAAATTAGTAATGGGTCAAATTATAAAAACCATGTTATTGTCACACTATTTTCACCAGTGACAATGAATTTTATTGAGTACAGACACAGCATTTGATTAGATCACTCAAGAAAACATTTGTTTTTTGAGCAACAAGTGCTGCGCGCAAAACATTTGTATTGTAGCAAATCTGGTAATGCATGAAGCATCCTTCAGATGGTCAGTGCATTTTAAATCTGCACACTCTTGTTTTGTTGCTAATTCAGGGCCTCATTTATAAGGCCATTGCGCCGCCGATGCATCACTTTTATTGACACACCGCTGGCTCAGTGTGCCTGCATATATCTACAATGCCATGTAAAGTCACCCTGTGTGATTTTTCATGGCCTTGTAAATGTGGGCTCCTTTCATGCATTACTCTGCGTGAAATGGGCGTTCCATGTGTGTTTCAGTGGGTGTTCCCAAGCAACATGCATGGAACCTGACACATTCCCAGATTTACAAAGTTTTGTATAGCTGGGAATGCATAGGAGTGGCAGAACGAGGAGAAATACTTTTATTTCACTTCGTTTTTTCCTCTTTCAATGCGTGCTGCAGAATAGAAAAAGGAAAATGTGATCATTGATTGTTTTTGTGCAGGAAGGTGTCGCTTTCTGCACAAAAACAATCATGCCAGCAACGCAGGCACCCTTGCAACATTATGCAAGTGTGTCTGCGCTAGTTCAGGGCAGCCAATTGTGCACCCGTGCAGGGGAAAGCACAAGGATGCATCTTATAGTTGTTAAAAAGATGTATCCCTGTGCTTTTAAAATTACGCAGCTCGGCGCAGCAAAATGGCTTGCGATGCCGGGCAATTTTTTTTTTTAATGAGGCCCTCAGTCCGCACAGGAACAGCTTGGAGATGCTCTATGAATTCGCAATTTTTCTCCAGAGAAATTTCTTTGAGACACTACAAAAGGCAGCAGGGACAACGCCATGAACAAAGTGCATCAGTTCAATAAATGGGTTGTGCACATGTTTACAGCTCCATTTTGAATCAGCAGCCTGTGATCTGTGATGTGGCTATAGATGAGTCCAGGTACCTGCCCTTTGCTGTGATTGGCGTAATTGTGCATTAATTAGTAATTGTACATTATGCATTGTGCATTAATTAGTAATTGTACATTATTCATCAGTTAGTGCACATTTTATGAAGTTGTTCCTAACAGACTATTGCAAAAATATGTTTTGCTCTTATGTAGAGCAACGCTTTCGGTCATTTGAAATTATGAAAAAGGTGCTGACGAACATTTTTACAGACAAGTGGTGCCTCAATATGTGTTTTAAGTATTAAAAAATATCTGAATAAAAATATTCCTAACTTGACTGGTTAAAATACACTGTTTAAATGTAATATATTGTTGTCAGCTTTTTCTCAAGCTCAAGTTTTTCTGTTAAGTGCTAATAAAGAAATTATTGCAAAATGCCATGTTTTTATTGTTATCAGCGTTTCACTGCAACTGCATATATTTGCATAAATACTTTCGTGCTATCGAGATATATGTTTTGCAAATTAGGCTCGAGTAATCTCGGAGTGTTAATTGCTTTGGCTCTGTTTAAGCATGAAATCTAATAAACATGTTTTCAGCCTGCCCGCGGGGAAAAATGTTTCCAAAAATGATAATACGGTACTTGGTTGCACAGAAGGGAAGAATAGTGCTAATACTGCATCACAAACAAAATACAGTATGTCGCTGTTTTAATTTGTAGAGTTGTGCTGTATGCCAGCAGGAAAACCTCTCTGATCTCAGCTTCGCGACTATTTTAAGCCTCTGAGGAAGAAAAATATTCATATTTGTTAATTATTTCTGCAGGCGACATCATCTGTCATTCATATCTCATGGAAAAACTGCTGGTTGGCAATTCCAGTAAGGATGTATTCTTGTGAGTGACGACATTTGATGGTAAAAATGCTGCAGAAACGTGACAATAATTACTGAGAAAAACGACCCCTACGAGGTAAGTGCGAGGTGTTTCGAGGTAGTGGGAGAGATCTGTTTTTCAGTTTTTCATTTAACGTAGAGACACTGGAATGATGCGATTTTGCAACTGAAGCGTTTTCTGCATAATTACGAATTTGTCACATTTGCCACATAATACATCATCTGCTGGATGATCTGCAGATTTTAACAAAACAAAAAAAGCTAGCACATAAAGGGTAAAAAGCTGCTAAAAACGTAGCAAAACGTGCTGCCGCACTGTGAAGGCCCTTACCAAAGTCTGACTGGTCACATTTCTGTTGCTTATTGCTATTTGTGGGTGTAAGATTGGCTCTAATGAGGTGAAACTTTATCTTCACCCAGGTAGTGTTCTGTGTGCAAAAATGACAAAATAATGAGTTAATACTTTTACATGTGCCACATTAAGCAGCATAATTCGTCTTTTCTTGCTGGGTAATATAGTGAACCCTGCCACACAATTTGATCTTATTGTGCCACATAATTCCATTGGCCCTGGTTATATGGCACTGCAAACAAAATGAGTTTTTTCCCTCTGGTTCCTCCATAGGAGTGTGTGAGTGTGTGACTATTCCTTATAGCTGCCAGCGTGTACCATGATCGTTGGGGTGCCAGTTTAACTGTATATGATAGATGACCCTGAACTCACTAACCAGCAATAAAAACCTACACCCTGATTATGAATATGTCAGAATTTGGGTTCATATAAACACCTGGAAAAATCCTGATACACCAAGTTAAGGTATTTACTGGATGTGGTAAATTGTTCTTGTTAAACTCTGTAAATGAATCACAAGTAGAATGAGTTTTTACTGCCTCGAATTATGCGTTTTATGAATTTTTTCTGTACATTTTCCACAAATACATTTCAGCAGCTTTGACTTGCCTATGTCTGTCTGGGGTAAACTGCAAAGATGCGGGGGCAGATTTACAAGCCCCTTGCGACACATTTACGCCACTGTTGCGTCACTTCTGTGAAGCAGCGGCGGCGTAAACCATGCGCCATGATGCGCCTTATTTACAACGTGACGCATCTAGGGAGATGCGTCACGTTGTAAAGCCCTGCGCTACATTAAACCTGCGTCAGGTTTGATGTATGCAGGGTGGGCGTTCCATCGGAAAAAGCCTCGGAAAAGTGACGCAGTGAAATCTACAAGATTTCACTGAGGCACTTTTCCGACACTGCTGCCTCAAAACCCTGCGCCTGCCTGAAGCAGGCGTAAGGCGTGACGCAGCATGTTAGGTATGGGCAGCCCCTGGGTATTGCTGGAGTTGCGTCGCGCTTGCGACACGACTCCAGCAGTGCGCCGCCGTTACGCCATCAGATGCGTCACGCATCTGTTTATCCTTGCGCCACGATGCGCCACATTGGTGGTGCAAGGGTAAACTTGCGTGACACATTTTACCTGGTGCACCCCTGCTGATATGCAGGGATGTGCCAGTCCTTGTAAATCTGCCCCGCGGTGTTCAGTGCAAAAGCTGGACTTGTAATCACTGCACGAACAAAGATCTATATTTTTCTCCACATGCATGACCCCATGGCTATCCGCCTTTCTTATGTGAGTGTTGCTTATTGTAATGTATTCTGGGAGATCATATCGGTGCTACTGACTGTGGAACAGCACACCCTGCCAGTGCCAGAACCACATCCTCATTTTTTTCAGAGACTTTTTAATTCCACCTACAGGGGCGTAGCTTAGTCATTGAGATTTGGGTGTGTGAATCGTAAATTTCCAGACTAAAAGCAGTATGCTGAAGGGTGGAGCGATGGCAAGGTTTGGAATACACTGCTCTCGTGAGGAACAGGTTCAGGACTGATTTGCATCAAGTGGGCCCTTGCAGGGTCGGATTGGGAACACAATTAGGCCTGGGGAACCGAAATAGAAAATGGCCCACATTTGTTAATAATGACCTTTCATGAAACATTGCTTAGTATCAGTAGTACATTTGGGAGAAACCTCTGATATATTAAGCTTTCTAAGCTTGTGGGGTCAGTAGCATTGGCCAAGACTAGACTCACCACTAAACATACCATTATTCCACTGCAACTCACCCGCAGGTCTCCTCACCTGATCTTCAGGCCTATACATTTCTCTTCTATGGGTGCCTGAATGTGTTAATCACCTAATGGTCCCATAGTCCAAAGATCCCTGAATATCCTGTATTATATCAGGCCATGAGTCGGAGAACCACCCTGAATATCCTATATTATATCAGGCCATGGGTCGGAGAACCATCCCCATCCATTGTGTCTGGAGGCTTCTGTTCACCTCCAAGGAACCAGGGGTCTTCCTCTTTTGGTGGTCACTCAGGAGCCTCTTTGCAAGCGATGTCTTTGGGGATTGCATACTACTTTGTACTTGATGTCTATTGTTTTGTGAGTAGAGACTTGATCTGAATCTGGGAAAGCTGCAGGAATTTACTCAAAGGCCTTTCATTCTCTCTATACCTCTTTCTTACTTGCTGCGTGCAACTCTCTGGGTTTCCCTATCACCTTTTGCCCCTCTCCTATTTCCTCTTTTTTCTCTCATACTCAACTTCTTTTCCTCTCCTTGGTGTCTCTCATTCTACCTATGTGCTTCACTCTGTCTCTCACATTGCCCCTCTCTCTTTTCCTTTCTTTCTCTCTGTCTACAAATCCCCCTCTGTCTCCCATTCCTGACTTTCCTGTAGGCTCTTTCTTTAGTTATTTGTATATCTCTCACGTCCTTATTTCTCCTGTCACTTTGTATCTCGCCTTTAAGTTTTATTTAGTTTCTCAGTCTTGCAAACCTTTCCTTTTTCTCCTTTCTTGCTCTCTTCTGTCAGTCACTTTCACATCTCTCTGCCCCATGAATTTCTTTTTACTATACTTAATGTTATATTCTTATGTGTCCCCTTCATTGCTTTGCTGCAAACAGTAACAGAAAGTCCTCGTGCCTGGAGGCAGCGTTTAAACCAAAAGAGAATCCACAGGTGGAATTTCCTTTACCATTCCATCCCTTTAATGAAGGAAATTCCACTGGTGGATTGTAATCTACATTTAGTATTACCTCCTAGAATGCCAGCAACCTCTAAACTAAGCCCTTGACTGATGGAGAGAGTGAGGATACTGCATGTGAGCAGTAACCATCCGTGCCTTTTTTCTCGTAGACCAGGAAATGTTTGATACCTTTGTCTGCTTTCCTCTCCTCTCCATCAGTTCCTTCGCCATTCACTTTTTTTTGGTGAGTTTATATTGAGCACACTCTACCCAAAGGTATTAAAGTGCTTTACATGTACACACTCGTGTTTTTAAGGCACTGGGTTAGTGATATACCCAGAATAACAAAATGTTGACCCGACAACAAGACTCAAACCGGGTTCTCAAATTCCAAAGTCGGCCGCTCCAGCCATTACGCCACATCCGCTATCACCACTTTCCAGGCTCCTTCTCCACTTTCTTTCTATCTTTAACAATTTCTGCACTTCTCTCCAGTGCCTTCCAACACTTCTTCTCCCTAATCTCTTCCCCCTCACTCCCTCTTCATCCCTAATAGTGTAACATACTTTTAGGTTTTGAACCCTCCGCATTTGGACATCTGCTGTTTCATTAGGCCTAATAACCAGACACTCTGTGCTTCAAAATTTCCCATCACTGCTAGTGCTGCCTACTGACGTGGCAATCACCTTACAGAAAGTCTGAACGCTACAGTGACTTGGGGAGCTGTAAACTACTGATAATTGCCATATTGTAAACTAAGCATAGGACTACAGATTGACCTGCACAGTTGCATTTATAACTTGTTTATGAGACTACGAAGGATGATATTAATATCCATAGTGCAGCAGTCAGCATCTTTGAACTCGAGTGTCATATTGGAGGCAGGGGGTCAGTTTACAAGAGCACTCTCTTATAAACAAAATCTAAAGTACACTTTAACTTCCTTACTTGAATCTTATGGCAGCATTTAATTTGAAGTTATCTGTGTAGTGTTGCCTGAAACACCCATATAAGAAGATAGATTTGGAATATCTGTTTTACTTTTCGAAATATGGAAATTATAGTTTTTCATATTTCTATCGGCCAAGAATGCATTACATGCATACTTTCATCATGTGGGCTGGAGATAAATCAATGTGAGCGGGCAAAGCAGGTCCTAAGTGACATCATGCACAGAGCTGGGGGCAGGATCACAAAACAGTGTTGTGCTTGGCCCAAAGTACCTTTGACCACTGTATTATAAAAGCAGATTCTGGAGGTGGTGTTTTGTAATCAGAATGTTTACTCATATTTGTGTTTTGCATTTCGATGTTGTTTTGATGTGCTGTGTTGGTTTTAATGCTGTCACTTTTTGTGCCACGGTCGCATTGTGTTGTTGTGTTGTATTATCGTGGAGTTGTGTATTGTTTTGTTGTGTTGTTCGCTGTTCTAAGTTACTTGTGCTCTTATTTGACTTTGCATTATGTTAGTGTGTTATGATTTGTTTACTCAATAGAAGTCATCAAATGCACAGTGACAAACAACTATGTACTGCTGTCTAACTTGGTTGAATATCACTGCTCCAGCTCTTTATCTATTTAAGACAACAGTCAGCCCAAAGCTGTGGCAGAGACCTATCTTATATTTCCAAGGACAGTCATCACTTTGTGTGAAACAGCACCCTGTGCCTGCTCGTGGCAAGCTCCACCCGCTAAAGGCAAGCCATGCCTTTTGTACTGTTATTTTGATACCGCACTGGGTTGAGTTTTTGAGAAATTATGTTTCATTGTTCATGCTAAATTGCTAGTGAGCATGTGCCTGTGCTATGGTGATGATGATAATTATTGTTGTTCTAGCTAAAATGTTTTGAAGCGGACTTAGGGCCTGTTTACAGCAGTGGTGGCTGGTGACATTTGAAAGTGGTGGGGCGTAAAAAAAGGGTCTAAATGTGTTTTGTGTCATAGCGAGCCTGATTGACTAAAGGGGAACTGCAGGACCCTCACGCCAAGGAAATTTTGAAGAACAAAAAAAAAAGGCCCAAAGGATGCAGGTTAAACCACATTTCAGAAAGCAAGAATATTTATAAAAGTAGGTAGGATATGTAGACTTGAAATAATTAAACACATTTAAAACTGTCCCATATCGTGCTTCATTCCTGCTTGCACCCGTGCCATCCATTTAGCCTGACTGCATTATTTTAAAAGAATAGGGAACATTGGCGTTAGCCGCCTGACCTTATTGCCAAAGAAAGATGAACTATATGTCACCTCAGGTCTCCAGTAGGGCCAAAGATTGGGTGGCGAAAACAGTGACCAAGTCTCCATAACCACACTCTCTCAGATGCATTGAATTAGTTATATAGCGCCACTCATACCAGTGCAGGGTGTCTGAGCACTTTGCATCACACGCATATTACACACAGACATTCAATCATACATGTGTAAATCACTGTGTAGGAAATGTTACGTAAGCCAAAGGACTAAAAGTGTAGGAGTCACATGTCATCCATACTGGTAGGCAGCATAGTTTAAGAGTGCTTGGTGTGGAGAAGCACAAACTCAGAGTCGAAAAAGAAACAGCATAGTTGGGAGTTTTCTTTAATAATAAGAATCGATTTCTAGCCAAATTAACCCTTTTTGCAACATTGATCAATGTTCTGTACTTTGCAGCGTGTATGCAGTTCTAGGATGAAAGTTAATACCTCACTATTCTATATTAGGACTAAGGACTTTAAATTATACATTGCAAGTAACCTGCTGATCGGTTAACATCTGTAATCTACATGGTACACGTTCTCTGCAGCAGGCATATTAACCCTCTGCACTAACTTCACCTAAGTCAAAACCACAACTATACAAAATGCTGATCTTTCTCTCCAGGAAGATAATTAATCACACGAGTTATCTTGACATTTATGTGAGGCCTGGTAATTGTGGGGTGAAAGAAACGCTGCAGCAGGTGCTTCAAAGGCATAATAAACTTTCAAACACGGCGCCCCCAGGATTCCAGCACCCGGTGCGGTGGCACCGATCGCACCGCACTAAAGCCGGCTCTGACTGGCATTGATACGGCACCGGAGGGTCTAAAATAGTAATGAATGTACATAACTATTTTAGGCCTAAGGAGGGCCTAAAATAGTTTTGTACATTCATAACTTCACAGTAACGGCCGGCATGATGGGGGTGGGGGTCGTCACGGGGGGTGGAGGCGGGTGGGTAAATGAAAGAATATTATAAAACACTTACCATCCTTGTCCTGCAACATCTTCTGGATGCGTTCCAACTCCCGCTCCGTCCTGCAACACCGCAGCTTCTGGATGCATCCAAACTGCCGCTCCCGCCGTCCTGAAGCTCTCGTCGTCATGTCGTCATGAATGAAAGGCAGCCTCCCTCCCTCCGCTCTGCCAATCACAACGCTGAGGCGCAGTAGAGAGCGCCCCAGCCGGGACCATTTTCGCTATGTAGAGTGGGCGCCGTGGGCGGTGCTGCTCGAGGGCATGGGGGGAGTGGCTTGCCCAGTGCTGTGCATACGGACTGTTTGATCGGCCCCAGGGCCGGCCAAACAGTCCCTATGCACAACACTGGGCAAGCCACTCCCCCCTGCCCTCAAGCAGGACCGCCCACCCCCGATCAGGCACATCTGCTTTCTCGCAGTGCGAGAAGGCAGAAACATAAATGGTAGTTATTACCATTTATGTTTCTGCCTTCTCGCACTGCGAGAAAGCAGGGGGGCGGCGCCCAAACGCCCGTATGGAGGAGCCGCCACTGGTTTACAGTAGCATTACATACCTCAACCCTCATAAGTTGCGAGAGGTCAAACCTGCCAAAATTTAACAGGGAAAACCATACTGTACTTACAGTATCATGCAGATTTGGGTGCACTAAACACCAAGATCTGCATGCTATTCCACAGAAACTCGTAATAGGTGCTATTTAGCACATTCGTTATTTACCAGGTGCAATAAATAGCACATAGACTGTGTGTTACTCCTGATTAACCTAATTTGTTCGTATGAGTTACGTTCTTGAGTCACATATGTTGGGTGTATTCCCACCATGCATGGATACTTGTTGAGATGTATACATTAAAAATAATAAAGTGTTAAATGCAAACAGCTTTGATAATATTCATGCCACGGGCTGTACTAGCTCCAAAGTTCAAAAGGTTCCTGAGACAGAGGGAAAGATGAAGGGCCAGGATATTGGGGATTGTGTGGCTTCTACGAGAAATCTGTTGATTGAACTCTTGTTAAGGATTTTGTCACTACCCGAGTGATTCCTGTGCATAAGAGTAGTTTATGCTTCTCAGTTTCCCAGGGAGGGGAGGAATTATGTTGTTTATTTAGGAGTTGGGTTTAAGTATAGCAAACCTTAGTCACCTATGGGAATTGGCATGCACTCTGCTAACTAAAGGGACCAATAAGGAACAATCTTATTCATGATTAAGAGGAAATAAAATGTTAGATTCCTACTGAGGAATTAATCAAAAAATGATTTGATGCATAATATGCCAATTATATGTGGCACGACCCTCCATTCACGGTAACTAACAAACACTAATGACGTCATTAAGTGAGAACAATTTTTAACGTTGGGGTTTGTGCTCAGTTTTGAAAAGCAAACTCATGACAGGAAAATAAACAATACAAACCAAATAATGCTAATACATTTTAATACATAGTACCAAAACCAGGGTTTATTGTTTTGGTAATGATTGCTTCCTTTATACGAACTTACACATGTTCCACTTTCCACTCACTACAGGTTAGTAATGATTGTGCCCGATACAGGTTGTTGTTATTGATGTGTAGTTGCAGGAAGATTACTTAGCAACAAATTCATTAGTCCCTCTGGTCCTGAGCTGTACCCAAGTATTTGGCGAGAGATAAACCGCCTGAAGTGCATTTTTCTTTGTTGTTGATTATAAATGAGTTTACTCAAATCACTTAAGGAGAGAGAGAAAGATTTGTGGAAGGACACCGTAGCTTCCCAACAGACTTATATAAATGACTAGGGAGGAGCTTCTTACTAGGAATCACTCACATATAACCTATTGCCTACCAGTGATACAACAATAGTCCTTGTTTTCAAAAGGACTCTTGCCTACACAGATAATCTTTATCCTGCTCCAATTATAAGTCAGAAGTCTGAGGGGAGTAGGAGCATTGATAATTTATAGAGCAGTTGCATCCCATGTGGCGAGTGACCCACTGACATGCAATCCTTTTCTGAGGATGTCTGAGGATCCTCCTTTCTACATTCACGACCCCCATTCCTTCGGCATATCTGACAACACTCATTCCCTTATGACTTTCCCTTCTTACTTCTCCATTTGCAGGACTGCATGTAAATTGTTGTGCCATTGTTAGTGTTCTGTGCAAAAAGAATGGACGGAATGCTGAGCAATGTCAAACACCTACCCCCAGTCAGAGATCTGGGCCAAAACCGATAGCTTTTTTGCTCACCACGCCATTCCAGTTTGGATCCGGCTATATGCAAATCAGTCTTGACCCTGTTCTCCATGGGAACAGTCCAGCCCGAACTGCCAAGCTAGGTCCTCCCTGGACCGGAAACAAGCATCCTAGGACAGGTTTCGGGTAATCACCCCTCATCAGCCACGATAGCTTGACTCCAGGGACATGGTGAGCACAGGTCGACATCTGGGCATAACTGTCCCACTTTGGGCGACATGTGCAAAAAGAACACATGATGGACGGAATGCTGAACAATCTCAAACACTCACCCCCAGTCAGAGAACCTGGCCTGGCAGTTTAGGCTGGACAAGTCCCATGGGGAGCAGGGTCAAGACTGATTTGCATATATCTGGGTCCAAAGTGGGATGGCATGGTGAGCCTTTGAAATTGTTCAGCATTCCATCCATCAATTGTTCTTTTTGCAGTTCTTAGTGTTATCTGCCTTTTATTGAGTGTTTTTGTTACCAGAAGCTCACATTCCTTCGCAAGTTATTGACGGTCAACAACTTACAAACCAGCCCACTGCAGTTGCAGTACAACTGGGCAAAACCCTAAATAGTGTTCCATATTTAATCAGTGTGCAGCCTCCACAAATAGTGTTACCTTAATTTCTTTAACCATTTCATTAATATTTCTTTTCCTGAAAACAAATAAACTCTTCAAATTCACAGGATCAGGCACAACCCTTCTTTTAATGCCCTAACACATTTCTAGATTCATTTTGGCCTCGATTACCTCTCAGCAGCCAAATTGTGCCTGTCTTTAGCAAGAGCTTTTAAGCTTGAAAGCCTTAAGAGTTTAGTTACCAATCTGCACTCTGGCAAAAGGGAAATGAGGGCATAGTACTATTGTGGAAGTGGGATTCATAGATGCTGTAGAGGTTACCCTAGCAGTTTTCGGTCTGTGCTTCTGGGCTCTCAGATATTAATTAGCAAGTTGCATTTTGTGTTCATTTTCCTCCCTGCTTCTCTTTTGCTTCTTTTGTTCACACTTGAACTTCTCTCTCCCACAATTCATGTCCTTCCATGACTGCTTTAGCTCCACCTCAAGCTCCAGAAACCTTATGCACCTCTTCATATATTTACATGTACAGTCACAGAAGAGTGTTTGAACAATGTGAGAATGGTAGATGAAGAGTGGCAAGTGTGATCAAATCACCAAAAGGCCCCTTGGCTGTGGCAGCAACTCTTCCCTCAGCCTCTGTCTGGTTATGTCATGCCCTGTTACTGGTGCATGCTGAGTATGGTCTGTTTTCTTTAGCTAGTGTCCACTTTAGGCAGAAATACATGACACTTGTTGTGTACTCAGTACATATTTGGCACTGTTTTTTGATGGTAAGGGTACTGTGAAAATGGCATGGCCCAAGGACACACTGAAGCACCCACTTTGCCCTAGATAAGGAACCAGGCCATGTACCTAGGGTACTAGGGCAGGAGTACTTAGAGTGCGGGCTATGTCTCAAACTGTATTCCATGTCCCCTTGGTATGACCACAGGCCATGTCTAGGGCTTACTTTGGCCAGGGATATTGGCCACAGATGATGGATGAAAGCCACTGACAATGCTGAGCGCCAAATGAGCACTACCACATCCCATGGCCAGTGATCACCTCAAGCATGGATCTGGATGCAGGGGATTGCCGAAGGCTATATCCTGTTCTTACTGTTCGTTGAACCCGTCTGGCACTGTGGGCATCCTGTCTAGGTTCAGAGCATGGTCAGATGCCATGTCGGAAACCCAGAGGACAAGGTGGAAGGATTTTTGATTTGGTTACCGTGAGTATGGGTACTAAGAAAACACTGTAGAGAGCATACCTTTACAGCCACATAGCTACAGCACTTCATACAGAAATTATGTCCAGCAGAATCATTTTAGTGCATAGAATATTGCACAGTTTTAGTAGTTACCATCGACCATGTATTTAATTTAGTTTCTATATCGTAGGTTCAATTAATAGGAGGTAGGTGTCACCTTCAGTAGTAGGGGTTGATATGTGAATTCATGCATTGGTTGGTGATGTTAATACATAATCTACAAGTGATTAGGTATTGTTAGGTAGTAGGGGTATGACTTTTGAAGGAGAGGTTGTGAACTTTGAAATCAGGAATGGGAATTTTGCAGGGATACAATAATAGAGATTAAGGCAAGCATGCATGTGACGTAGAGTAGGTTGTGATCATGGAGAGGAGGCATGCAGAGGATGGAAAGGAAAGAAAGGGTCATTCAAAAGAAAAAGGAGAGTCGAGAATTGGAAGTTTTAAGTCAAAGTCAGTTTTCATGTAGAGTTTTTGGGAATATTTTGGAAGGTTTTTGGGACTGCGTGAAAACCGGTAGAAAGAAATAATATTATTTTCATGTGTTGCAATATCATGCAGATCATGAGAACACCAGTGCACACACACAACCATGACCTGTGGGTAAATAATGAGACCAGTTAGAGAAAGCCTTGTGCAGAAGAGACATTGTGTACTTACATATGAAGTTATATGGACCACCTTCCTGGATTTGAACTCCAGCAGCTCCCCCCTCTCCGCATTTTCTCTTACCTTTTCTTGTAGCTTCAAGGCGCAAACTGTTCTTTTCCTTCTTAACACTACCCATGAGCATACTACAACAGTCATGTACAAAACATAAAAAATAACATTGGTTTTATACCAGTAGATAAAGGGCAATACCCAGAAATTACTTTTAATACTGAACAGGTTTCTTGATTGCCTGTACGTATCCAGGGTTATAACCCTAAAGATATTGTGGCAGCCTGTGATGTATTAAGAATGATGTGTCATAACATAGCTGTAGGAAATATGGTTACTGTTTGAGGGTGGTGGAACCCTACTCAAGAAGTAACCACAATTCTTGTCAGGGTGAAATACAGACACGCCCCAAATTAACCTGTGCTCAACCTCTGGTAGATTGGCACAAAGCAGTCAGGCTTAATTTAGTTAGAGGCAATGTGTAATGTATTTATGCAGCACTTCAAACAGTAATCAAGTGAAAACACAACACACAAAAAATCTCACACTAGCTGTCAAAAATAGGGCGAAGGAAAATGATTTGACTCCAAAATGACAAAAACCCAATGACTGGACTTAGAGATGTGCAATTTTAAAGTTTGAGTAGAAATAGTGCTTAAAAGCACAAAGCGCCAACTATGGTTATCTGGTCGTGCCGAATTGTGAACAAAGTCACAAGTTTTGGTCGACCACGTGGGAGTGCAGGCTGGATATAGGGACCAAGTTAGAACTGCAGAACACCTTCAGGCCCCCTTCCAAGGGTCCAGGACTGGGACGGCACCAGTTGGGGGTAGGCTTCAGAGAGCAGGCAGAGTTCAGGTGCAGGGTTAAAGGTGGTTGGAGCCTTTTCTGTCTCTTGGCATCTGATCAGAAGGCCAGCCAACTAGCCCTTGGAGTCACTCTGGTGGTTCTGGGTTCAAGATACAGATCCAGTCCTTCTCACCCAGGCGGCAGGGCAGCAGAGAAACAGTCCTTATTGCAGCAGAGCAGCACAGCAGTCCATCTCAGTCTTACAAAGGTCCATAGGTGTACTGAAGAGTTGGGGTTCAGTGTCTACTATTGTCCTTGATGCCAATTTTGAAGTAGAGGTTTCTAGAGGGTTCCACCGCCAGAGGTGTTTGGAAATTCTTCCTTACTGCACTGGCCCCATCTTGTCTGGGGGTACAAAAGACTTGTGTGAAAACCCTTGTGAATGTGCTAAGGCAGAATTTTTGTAATGTGTAAGTGTGGTAGGTGACAGCTCCTCAATCCCTATAAAGACAGAGATTGTCCATCTTGCCAATACCTATTACCCATTTGTATCACTGTCTGGGAGCAATACACAAGGACCAATTGTCAGCTACACCTAGTCATATGACCCAGGATACAGGCTGCAGGCACCAAATGGGTGGGACAAAACATGCCACCTTTCTAAAATTGACACTTTCAGAATTGTGACTTAAAATCCAAATTTACCATTAAAGAGGGTTTTAAATTACTATTCCCTAAAGACCAACCGACATTCTCGCCTGCTCCCAATTGAAAGTAAGTGCTTGTTAAACGTAATAAAGTAACCCAATCTAACCCTATGGGAGAGGTAGGCCTTGCAGTAGTGAACAACTAATTTAAGAGTGTTTCACCACCAGAACATGTAAAACTTAAAAGTATCTGTCACACTTTTTGAATAAAATGCACCCTGCCCTGTGGGCTGTTCTGGGCCTACCCTAGGGATGACATGTATATTATAAAGGAAGGTTTAGACCTGGCAAAAGGTGTCTTTTTCCAGGTCACTATGGCAGTTAAACTACATGCACAGTGTCATGATCGGGGTTGCGGCAACGCACCTCCGAGAGCGACGAACTCCAAATCCCAGAATCCTCCGTGATTTCCCACCAGGAGAAGACCTTACGTAACCAGGGACGCGAATAAAAGGCGCGTCAACCCGGAAGGCGGGGCCAATGATTCCTGTATCCAGTTCCTATCAACGGCCCCATCGAGCAGACCTTTGAATCCTTTTGCTCCACCCTTGTTTCCAGCCCCTTCGGACCCGCCGAAGACCCAACGAGAAAAGAACAGACGGAGTTCGCTGAGCTTCCCCCTGGACCAGCAAGGAGGTGAGCGAATGGCGGTTGCTTTTCCAAACATCGACCGCGCGTCACGGCGGTGTCTACTTCGTGGTGTAACCTCATCCTGACGACCCGGACCGGTATCCTTACCGGTTTGACAGGCGCTCCTCCGCCCTTGGAGTTCTGGCGTCGAGTAGCAGCGCATACCTGACCTTCAGCATCATCTGCGCTCCTCCGCCCCGGATTTCCCGGCGTTGAGTAGCAGCGCATACATTGGTCCCACAGGCGCTCCTCCGCCCTGGATTTTCCGGCGTTGAGTGGTAGCGCCTGCACCGGAGAACACCGGCTTCGCTGGTGTCTCCGAATTCTCTTTCCGCTTCTGTTTCCCGTGGATTAACGAGGAAGACGCGGAAGGGAGTGCTCAGGCGACAACCCTCCAACGGCTCTATCGCCGGTTGGCTCCTCAGGTGGCGTGGGGTCAACTCTCAGGTCGTCTCCCCGTGCCCAAAGAGGGCTCGAACTTGTGGAGAACACCAGGGCCCTACGCGCGCTTACCTGAACCATAGCAGACACACAGACCTCGGAAGGAAGGAGTACCAGGTAGGGGGAAGGGGACGACCAGCCGAGGTTGGGCTCTAAGGAAGAGGGAGAACCGTGGCTAAAACCTTCTTCTTCTTTCTTGCAGGTCATTCCACCGGTTCCTTCCTTTCCTTCCCTCATCCACCTATCTCCGTGTCCGAGAGTATTACGCATACACCGGACAGGGGACGGATGGGCGGGGGACCCACACATAGCATCAACGTCATCCTGAGGAGAGAAATCAAGGGGGACCTTGACAGAATCATTGGCCCACGAATATTTCTCCTCCCGATCACGTTGACGCAAAAACATGGCTTCCTTGGACGATGTAATGGCTGCATTGGCCCAAGTTCAGATAGAATTGGCGGCGTCCAGAGCAGACTCCGCCGCACTGCACTCTCGCCTGGATCGACTGCAACGTAATCCCTTCGACGCTGGGATTCCTCCCTCGTCACCCACACCACAGGTTGTTGTCGAAATGCCTGCCCATATCCCCTTGCCCCCCCCTGAGAGGTTTCACGGGGACATCCAGAAAGTACAAGTGTTCCTAACACAAGTGCAACTACACTTTCACTGTAAACCAAAGCTCTTCCTCACGAATCAAGCTAGAGTGGCGTTCTTGATTTCGTACTTGACCGGAGAAGCCGCACAATGGGCAGTCCCCATAGTGAGAAGAGACGATGCCCTACTCTACGACTGGGACTCATTCCGACAGGAATTTGAGAAGACGTTCGACTGTCGCGCAGATACCTTCTCCGCTGATCGGGATCTTCTGGATCTCCGCCACAACCCAGCCGATTTTCTGGGATACGTTAACGGTTTTCGCAGATTGGTAGCTGAAACGGATTGGCCCGAGACAAAGCAAGCCGCGATCTTTTACAGGGGGCTTACTGATGAACTGAAAGACGTCATTGCCCAGATAGACCCGCAGCCTCACACTTGCACGGCCATGATCGAATTGGCTTCCAGGCTCGAATACCGTCTCAGGGAGCGCAAAGGTGACCATAAACGGAAAGACAAGACTTCGTCACCGTACGAACATCCCCGCCTGTCAGAACCAGCCCGGACGGACCCTATGGAGATCGGGACGGTGAGAGCATCCTTGACCCTATCGGAACGAGATCACCGACGAAAACAGGGCCTCTGTTTATATTGCAGGAAGAAGGGCCATTACCTACGCGAATGCCCGGTACGCCCAAAGACCAATCGACCCCGGTTGGGTCAGACGGCGGCCAGCCTCGGCAAGAGACCATCGGAAAACCCCCGCGCTTGAAGGAATGGGAAGGGAAGCCTTCAAGCTGTCATTTTATCCCTTCTCTGGAGGCCGACGTCACCAAAGAACCCGATCACCTATTTATTACCGCGCAGGTGATGCTGGACAACGACCCCCGTGACGTCAGAGCCATGATTGACTCGGGAGCCACGGGTTGCTTTATGGACATCAAAGAGGCGGAGAGATTGCGGATCCCCCTCCATCTCAAAGATACTCCCGAACTGGTGTATGCAGTTGACGGCAAGGAATTGGAATCCGGTCCTATTCGACAAGTCACTCCGTCGCTGTGGGTTACCATCGGAAAAGAACACGGAGAATGGCTCACCCTGAACATTATACAAGCCCCTCGATGCAAGCTCATCCTTGGGTTGCCGTGGCTACGGTGACATGAGCCTTGTATACAATGGTCAACGAACAGGATCACGTTCAACTCTCCCTTCTGCCAGACCCATTGCTGTCACAGAAAGATTCCCCCAGACAGGGAAGATGGGACATCACACCATGTGGCGACTGCTGCAGAGAAGGATGTGGTCCTTCCAGACTGGTACGCACCGTTCAAGGATGTCTTTGATCAGCAACAGGCCGAAGAACTGCCAACTCATCGCGAGTTTGACTGCCGCATCGATCTGATCCCAGGAGCCACCATCCCAAGTTGCAGGGTGTATGCCCTCACTGGTCCCGAAACCTGCCACCTGAAGGAATACCTCGAGAAATACTTGAACTTAGGGTTTATACGCCCCTCCAGCTCTCCTGCAGCATCCCCCCTCTTTTTTATACCAAAGACCAGCGGGGAGCTGCGCTGCTGCATAGATTACCGCGCCCTGAATGCCATGACCGTCAGGAATCAGTATCCCTTGCCGCTCATTCCGGTCTTATTAGAACAAGTCCGAGAAGCCCGGATCTACACAAAACTGGACCTCCGAGGGGCGTACCATTTGGTTCGAATTCGCGAGGGGGACGAGTGGAAAACGGCATTCAAGACCCGATTCGGCTTATACGAGTACTTGGTGATGCCGTTCGGGCTCTGCAACGCCCCGGCGGCGTTCCAATACTTCCTCAACGAAGTACTGAGGGACTACCTGGATAAATACGTCGTGGTATATATCGACGATATATTGATCTTTTCATCTACTCCCAAGGAACATGTCGGCCACGTACAATCGGTGTTGAGGGCCCTTGAACGAAACCACCTGTTCTGCAAACTCACGAAATGTGAGTTTCACGTTACCACCGTAGAGTTCCTTGGCGTTCTACTCACCCCGGAAGGACAGATCATGACCGACAGGAAGGTGCAAGCTGTGGCCAAATGGCCCCAACCAACCTCGGTGAAGGAAATACAGAGCTTCCTCGGCTTTTCGAACTTTTACAGAAGGTTCATTCATCATTTCTCCCAAATGGTTACGCCTCTCACCAAGTTAACACGCAAGAGGGTCCCCTTCTTATGGTCTCCGGAAGCCCAGACCGCCTTCGAACAACTGAAAAGAGCTTTCACGTCAGCTCCGATATTGCGACATGCCCAGCCCGAACTCCCATTTCCCGTAGAAGCCGACGCTTCCGACGAGGCGGTGGGTGCCATACTCTCCCAACGGCACCCGGACACCGGGCTGCTCCATCCGGTGGCGTTTATGTCGAAAAAGTTGAGCCCGGCCGAACTCAACTACACGATATCCGAGAAAGAGCTGCTGGCCATACGAGAGGCATTCATGGAATGGCGACATTGGTTGATGGGGGCTCGTCATCAAGTGACCGTGTTCACGGACCATCGAAATCTCCAATTTCTGCGGTCGGCCCGCCATTTGTCGCCCAGACAAAAGAGGTGGATGCTCTTTTTTGCGGAGTACCACTTCCTGGTGACGTATCGCCCCGGGACACTGAACCGAAAAGCAGACGCCTTGTCACGCCAAAATCCCTCGTGTCTCCCTGTGGTGTCTCCCGAACAATCCATCATCAGTCCGGACCACGTCATCGGCGGCCTTGAAACCGAATCCTTTCTACAGGGGGTGAAAAAAGGAATCCGAACTTTCGCCTGGGCGTCCTGGCTCCGAAGCCACAAAGAATGGCGACTGCACCATGGTCTTCCGCTGTGTGGCTCTCGGGTGTTGGTCCCCACACTTCGGCTCCGGAAACAGGTCTTCTCGTGGTGTCATGACCTACCCTGTGCGGGCCACATGGGTGGGACCAAAACTTTGGAAACAGTGCTGAGACAGTTCTGGTGGCCCTCCGTTCGACCGGACGTCTTACAGTGGGTAAACAGATGCGCGGTGTGTGCTCAGATGAAAACGGACCATCGACGGCAACAAGGGCTGTTGATGCCGCTCCCCACCCCGATGAATCCGTGGGAAAGAATATCAATAGACTTCGTGGTGGGGCTGCCGAAGGACCAGGGATGTACTGCCATCATCGTAGTCGTGGACTACCTCACAAAATGGGCCACTTTATAGCCTGTAAACAGGTCCCCACGGCGGGGGTCTTGGCGGCGCTTCTGTTACGACACGTGGTGCGTCTTCATGGACTCCCAAGGGGGATCGTGTCAGACAGAGGGTCGCAATTCACCGCACGATTCTGGAAAGTGTGGTGTGAACAACTTGGCATTCGCTCCTCCCTCTCCACGAGCTTCCATCCTCAGACGGATGGGCAGACGGAGCGACTCAACCAGACCCTTAAACAATATCTGCGTTGTTACGCAGAGAAAGCAGCGAACTCTTGGGTTGACTTGCTCTGGGTAGCGGAGGTGGCCTATAACAACTCGCAACACTCCTCCACACACCACACTCCCTTCTTTCTCGCCTCGGGGTTCCACCCACGCTTTGTTCCCTTTCTTCTCCCACGGGAATCCGTGTCTCTCCCTGATATACAGACACGACTCCGATCCATACGTTCCGCTCTGAAGCAAGCCCGAACTAATCTCCTGGCTGCGAAGGCGAGTTACAAAGCGCAAGCGGACAAGAGACGGAGACCCGCGCCGGTCTACCGGAAAGGGGAGAAGGTGTGGCTGTCCACAAAAAACATCAAGTTCCGTAATCCCAGTGTCTTTCACCCGAAATTCATCGGGCCCTACCCTGTTGTCCGCCATGTGAACCCCGTGGCGGTGCAGCTGCGATTGCCCCCGCAGCTGCGCATCCATCCGGTGTTTCACGTGTCGCTACTCAAGCCCTCACTGTGCCCGGTGCGGAAGGCCCCAGCCCCTGTATGGGTGTACCACGACCAGGAGTATGTCGTCCGCAGGGTCTTGGACTCCAAACTGGTGAGGGGCAAACTCTGGTACCTTTTGGCCTGGAAAGGGTACGGACCTGAGGAGGACTCGTGGGAACCTGCTTCGGCGGTGCACGCGGCCCGCCTGGTGGCGGACTTCCACCGCCGCTCACCTTCCAAACCCGGGGGCTCCGGCGGTCCGGTGCCCGGGGTGAAGAGGGGTGTGCTGTCATGATCGGGGTTGCGGCAACGCACCTCCGAGAGCGACGAACTCCAAATCCCAGAATCCTCCGTGATTTCCCACCAGGAGAAGACCTTACGTAACCAGGGACGCGAATAAAAGGCGCGTCAACCCGGAAGGCGGGGCCAATGATTCCTGTATCCAGTTCCTATCAACGGCCCCATCGAGCAGACCTTTGAATCCTTTTGCTCCACCCTTGTTTCCAGCCCCTTCGGACCCGCCAAAGACCCGACGAGAAAAGAACAGACGGAGTTCGCTGAGCTTCCCCCTGGACCAGCAAGGAGGTGAGCGAACGGCGGTTGCTTTTCCAAACATCGACCGCGCGTCACGGCGGTGTCTACTTCGTGGTGTAACCTCATCCTGACGACCCGGACCGGTATCCTTACCGGCTTGACAGGCGCTCCTCCGCCCTTGGAGTTCTGGCGTCGAGTAGCAGCGCCTACCTGACCTTCAGCATCATCTGCGCTCCTCCGCCCCGGATTTCCCGGCGTTGAGTAGCAGCGCATACATTGGTCCCACAGGCGCTCCTCCGCCCCGGATTTTCCGGCGTTGAGTGGTAGCGCCTGCACCTGAGAACACCGGCTTCGCTGGTGTCTCCGAATTCTCTTTCCGCTTCCGTTTCCCGTGGATTAACGAGGAAGACGCGGAAGGGAGTGCTCAGGCGACAACCCTCCAACGGCTCTATCGCCGGTTGGCTCCTCAGGTGGCGTGGGGTCAACTCTCAGGTCGTCTCCCCATGCCCAAAGAGGGCTCGAACTTGTGGAGAACACCAGGCCCCTACGTGCGCTTACCTGAACCATAGCAGACACACAGACCTCGGAAGGAAGGAGTACCAGGTAGGGGGAAGGGGACGACCAGCCGAGGTTGGGCTCTAAGGAAGAGGGAGAACCGTGGCTAAAACCTTCTTCTTCTTTCTTGCAGGTCATTCCACCGGTTCCTTCCTTTCCTTCCCTCATCCACCTATCTCCGCGTCCGAGAGTATTACGCATACACCGGACAGGGGACGGATGGGCGGGGGACCCACACATAGCATCAACGTCATCCTGAGGAGAGAAATCAAGGGGGACCTTGACACACAGACTGCAATGGCAGGCCTGAGACATGTTTCAAAGGCCACTTAAGTGGGTGGCACAATTAGTGCTGCAGGCCCACTAGTAGCATTTAATTTACAGGCCCTGGGTACAGGTAGTACCACTTTACAAGGGACTTAAATCTAAATTAAATATGCTAATTGGGTGGAAAACTCAACCTTCGAGTTTTATTTTGATTTATATGTTTTAGTTAAAGCCATGTAGCATCTGAATTGTTTATGTAATGAGAACGAATGGCCTGAAGAAGGGAGGTCGTTCGCAAAATGTGTTGGGATACATGTACATTGTGAATCAATAAGAGATTCTAAATAAAGCTGTGAATACATTGATCACAAGAAGCATTAACAATAACCAATATTCTGTATTCATCTTGAGAGGTACTGTTATAATACAAGTGAACACCAATAAGAGGCCATGATTTGCATGCCCACTTTGAGTGTTTAATCATATTTTGCTAAAGGCAGGAGAATCAGCATTTGTACTTATTCTTCTAGTACCTGAGCTGCCATAAGGGAAGTTTGAATATCTGGAGAGCCATAAGCAAAGCTATCCCACTCCAAACAAATGTTTAGCAAATAGACTACGCCTAAAACCTTATCAGATACAAGAAACAGGCGATAAAGGTGTGATGCAAATCGTTTTGCGGCACAGCTGCCAGAGCTCCAGAAATATCCCTAGGGGAAAAAACTACAGTGCAGAGGTGAGTGTGACAATCAATGTATCTAGCTTATTGAAAAGTGTTCATTCCCCAAAAAAAGCCTATCACACTCGCCTCCTCTGTGTAACAAGACTTAAAGTTAAAGGGAAAAGTCAGTTCTGGTCTACCCTTTGAAAGCAACGTCCCAGATGATGAAAATCACCCCTTATGTGCATTCAGTGCAGGTGCTTGTTTTACGAAATAGCAAGAGAAACACAATGACATCTTTGGTGCAGTGGAGGATTTCTGCCATGTAAATGCATCACTATAAGAGAGATGTGAAACGGGTGAAGTGGGCATAGATAGAGATAAAATAGAAAGATATGAGGCACGGAGAGAAGTAGAGTAAATACAGAAAGATGAGGTAGCCAAAAAGAAACACAAGAACGGGTAGAAAGTGTGGTAGAGAGATATACAGACAAGGAGAAAGAAAGGTAGAAAGACGCAGGGGAGCACAGTACTCCAAAAGTAGTATAGTGAGAGAAAAAAAGCTGAATTAGAGAGAGGTACAGGCCGCAAGGGAAAAGACAGAGAGACTTGAGGAAAAACAAAGTGATGAAAGAAAGAGAGAAAGTTCATTCTAGTCATTCTGTAATTGGTTATCATACACAACCAGAAAAGGACACATGTATACAAAAGGAGACCCTGATGCAATGCAGAGTTAAAGCACAATCGAGAGTAAGTAATGTTTTAGACTCTCTGAACTCCACTGTAAAATATGTCAATTTCCTAAACAATCTAATTTAAAAAGACTAATAAAATGAATTGCAATTAATGTTTGTTATATGCAATAATGGTGAACAAACAAAAACCTCAAGGGTCCACTATGTAAGTCCCAATCACACTGATTAAATTTTCCTTAAATAACTGGAGATGCTATATAAAGGAAAACATCTTAAGAATTAAGGTCATTTAAGAAGTATTACAATGTTGAGAATGCTAGCCACCGCAATTGAGGAACTAGCCACCTTTTAAAAGACAGATATTAAAACAATGACAAAAAATGGGTCAACAGGGGCCGGCAACACATATTTGGATAAGGAGGAAAAAGACCAGGGCTGCATACAAAATGTGCAAAAGACACAAAGTGCGTTGTGTACTAAAAGAAAGAGAGATTATGGCATTTGTGAAAGGTACCATGTGCCAACTGCCATGCAATTCCCACCTCTCAGCTAAAAGCACACTACCCATTGGTCCAACCCCCAACGTGCCATGAGACTGTAAAGTGCCAGTGCATGTATAAAATATGTAGGTGCTATAGAATAGTGAGTTCCAGGGGCAACTTCCAGGACTTGTGTCGTGGGGATGGAGACAGTTATATGATCTGTAATTTCTACAGTGTCATTAGAAATCTCTCTTGAGGACCAAATGGCTGTCAGGAATTTACAGATGGAAAAAACGACAGGTCTACTCGTATCTGTGGTGCATATTCTGAGTGCAGTGGTGCGATCCTTGAAGCCTAGCATTCTACATAGCGCTCGGGCATAATGGTTTCTGACCAGGTCTAAGTAGGATTCAAACTCAAAGTCACACTTAAATGAGAGGAAAGCATCAGTCAAAGAGCCCAAGATGGATCTGGAGGCGAGTTCTCCCAGGACATATGACCATTAAGCCGATTTCAGTTGCCCTATGGCTTCGCCTCATATATTATTTGGATTTCACCAAAGGTCCCCCAGGCCCAGCGTGAGCAACCATGACTTTATGTCAACACACCAAGGGATCATTTCCGCACAAGAGCCCTCTAGGAGGCCCTTGAGCCAGTCTCTATAAGTCTACTATTCACTTTTTGCCCAGACACTTAGCCAGTATAGAATTGGTCTCATCGCGACGATGTCCGAAATGGATCTCAAATTTTGATCCATATGAATTGGAAGAGTGGGGGTACTCAAAGGGATTTTTAGCAATGATTTAAAAAAGTTGTTTTCAGTTGTTTCTAATATGCTTAAGGTACAATGTCCTCAAATGTCCGCTCCATAAATGGCTGCCCCACATGATTAACTCGTATAGATTTCCAAGGAGGAGGAAATGGGGAAAATGGACCATTATAGGCAAACTTCACGATAGCCCCAGCCGATTGCCTTAATAACAGAGAGCTCTTCTTTAACTGGGCTGGCCACCCGTGTGAGTCTTCTAAAGTGATGCCCAAGTAATTGAACGCGGTCACTCACTCAAGAGCTACCCCGTCCACTACTATGGGCCTTCTCATTTTGCCCTCTTGGTCGCCAAATACCATGTACTTAGTTTTGCTGTTATTCATTTCTTACCCGTAGTACCTACAATATGTTGAGAAACCATCAAGCAGAATAGTTAGGCCCTGTGGGCTTTTCGACAGTAACAGGGTATCGTCAGCAAATAGCAAACATGGTATTTTTTTATCTTTGTTCTTGATGGAGTCATTTTCACAGTTAGAGAGGTATGGGAGACACTCATTAATGTAAAGGAAAAAGAGTGAGGGAGCCAGAACGCATCCCTGGCGCATTCCTCTCCGAACTAGTATATTATCTGTCAATTCACCCGCCACTCCCCACCTCATCCTGGCATAGTTATCTGTCTATAATGCCTGGATTAAAGTCAATAGGCCTGTTGACACCCCTAGCCTGCTCAAGATTATCCATACATTTGCTCTTGGAACCATGTTGAATGCAGATCATAGATCCACAAAGGCCACAAATAATCTCCCCTTGTCCAAGTCAAAGTTACTCCATTTAATGGCTAGGAAACGTATGATTTGGTCAATAGTGCTGACCTTCCACCTGAAGCCTGACTGAAGATGGGAGAGAGACAGCAAAATGAGAAGAGGTATAGAAAAAAGCGTCAGACAAAAAAAGTAGAGAAGAAGAGACAAATGTAGAGCTAGGGGTGAAGGGTAGAATGAGAAATGTGTCATAGGGCAAAAAGAGGAAGTTGAGAGATATTCAAGAAAGAGAGGTAGAGTTGTTAGATAGAAAAAGAGTGGTGGAGAGTTGTGAGATAGAAAAAGAAGATGTGATAATGACGCACAGAATGGAGATCAATAAAGAAAGAGGTTGAGAGGGAAAGTTGAAGTGTTGCACAGGTGTGTGTTGTATTACTAGTGCAGGTTCCTAAGGGGGGCGGGGTACATGTGCCATTGTGCAAGACATGTGGAGATGCTTGGAGACATGATGGGTTGCTTTACTTATGGATTTGATGAACACACAGGTAGACTTGGATCAGGTATTGAATGGTATATTGTTTACTATGATGCTGATTGCGAAAATAATGTTCTCTGTGCCAATGTGCCTGAAGGGCCCATGTGTGCAGTCAATTGTTCTTTACACTAGGGGAAATGGGAAAAGACTTGGAAAAGGAGTGCCATATGTTGCTGTCCTGCAGTGACTGTGGCATGGCAACACATTGCTGCTTTTGGTACTACATCAATACCTGGTACAAGCATCAAGGTTGTAAGAAGCCTGCTGGCCCTCTGAAATATTCCACTGGCCCGGAAGTGGAGTGAATCCAGTACCTTGACATGCGTAGCGATGAGACTGTTGATGAAATCTGCTCCTGCAACAGACTTACAACCTTGCCTAGGATAAGGTCTGGAGCAAGTAGAGGCTCCGCACTACCTCTCCTCATACACAGATAATCCGCGATCTGTTAATCCTTGTTGCCCTCCTCAAGTAGATATTCCTGAAGATGAAGAGCATTGTAACTAACAGTGCGGAATAGTTGTACCTTAAGCTGCCTTGAGTACGGTGCATATTTGAGTGTGATTGGATTTTCTGCTGGATTTCCGTTTACATTTAGCAGTGTTATCATATGAGTGTTTGTGGTATGTCCGTCTCTTTCCTTCATTGGACTTTCTTAATGTGTGCATTTTTGGATGATTTTACATGTAATATGTTTGCAGTGACAGTGTACATTTGAATTCTACATTTGAATTTTAAATGTTTTTGACGCTCTTACGTGTGTGGATTTTGTTATGTTGTCAACGTCTGGTGAGTGATCTATCCCACCAGTTACTTTGAATTTCATTTTTTCTTTTGTGCGGGTAGATTTACTTACTAACTTCCATCAGTCTCTGCATGCACTCATTTTACATTTCCAAAGGTGATCTGCACGTGGTGACATACAATTTTTTAAGTTTGTCAAATGATTTGTGTAGCCCTCACTGTGCCCCTCCTTGGTTTTACCCTTGCCAGTCCCCATTTAGGAGGAGATATTCCCAATTTTCCATATGCATGAAATAACTTTGTGAATCAAGCTTTTTTTTGCTTAGTTTCACAATGAGATCATATATTTTGAGTACTACACCATGCAGAGTGGTAAGAATGGGTGATCTTGGCTCCAGTGACTTGTAAAACACGATTGAAGCATAGTATAAAATATGATACAAAAGAATGGGTGCAAATGCAAAATTAACTTTGGATGATCATAAAATATTTCCCACTCTCTCTGGTATTTTGCTGAAAGCTTGTATTTTTACGTGAACATATCATTGAAATCTGCAGCAGTTTTCTAAAGTCTTGCATCCTGCATTGTCACCTTGAGGACCCACTGTTCTCATTTCTTCAACACGTTTAACATTAAGAGTCACCAATAATTAATAGCTTCCTGTATTTTTCAAGCACATTTCTTTGTAATTTTGCATCACTGAGGTGGGATCGTTTATGAAGTTGCCAGAACTGTGAAGCTTCTATGGATGGGAGCGGCTCAGCATGCATTGAGAACATCTTTATAGTTGATTCTTAGATCCACTGTGCAGCTGGAGCTCAAATCATAAGTGTGTTTTAAGTAAAGTTAAGGACAAGATTTGCATGAGCCAAGTAATTAATTGAAAGAATTGTGGCAACTGTGTTTTTGCTGAAATAAAGAGACTTCATGACCCAGATTGCCGCCCCCCTGGGGGGTGCTGGAGAAAAAGGACGGTGAGCACCTGAAAGAGGTCCGAGACACACGTAGTATCGCCGCTAATAGTTACCTCGATCATGAAAGTTACATGCACATACATGACACGGTCCAGGGCTAGACAGCTCCTGTCCCCAAAATATTGCCGCCTGGGGCGGACGGCCCCCACCTAGCTACGCCGCTGAGGAAAAGCAGAAGGAAACCCAAAACTTACATCAGTTCTACCTACTCTGCTTGTGACATCTCACTCATAACATCACAGCTTGTGCAGGACCCTTGTCCCCTGTCCCCTATCTACCCCGTCTGTGACCTCAGCAATGTCTGCAGACCGGTCCACCAAACTGGGTTTAACCACGATTCCCCTGGCAGGACCTTCAGGATACTACAGGTGAGTCCAATGCAACTGATCACTAGACTAACTTGAGTTCTGCAGTTTGGGCAGTACTAGCCCTGCAGTGGAAGCCTTCTCACTCCACCCAAGCCCCCCATGAGAGCTCAGTAGACGCCATCCCACGTGCCCCTCCCAGGAGAGAGCAGTGGAGCCATCCACAGCCCCAGCCGCGGAAGACCTACATACCCTGACCCCACCCATCCCAGGAGAGAGCAGTGTAACCATTCTACTCCTCCCTCCCGCCAAACAGAGAGCATTCAACACCAACTCAGTGTCGCCTACGGTCACTACAGTATAGTAATGTGAGTTTTTAAAGACTGTCAGTGCTCCGAAAGCATTTCAGTAAGCTGGAGTGTCAGGCCAGAGAATGCAGTAGAATGTGAAAAATTCAGTTTTTACCAGGCCAGAAGGGGGATCTGACCCGTGGCCCATCGTAGAGACAGCCTTGACCCTGCACCTGTCACTACAGACAGTCCCATGCCCGCAAAAAAGATGTGAAAATCTATAGAAATATTTTCATATTTTTGTGGGGGGAAAGGGTGTACTAGGAGGGGACAACCCACGGAATCTGCAGAAGGAACCGTGGCAATGAATACTAATAACAGTTTAGTTTCCCAATGTAATATTAAAATGAATTGCACCCAAGGTGCCTCGTTTCAATATTCCTGAAAGTTTAGAAAGCAAAGTAACTGAATGTGAGTCCTGATATCATGGTATGTGCCTGTCCTCACAAACATCTCTCGTTAGCACGTGAGTAATGCCAAGGTCTCTGCACTTTCATATCGCCCGCGCTCTTTTTGTGTTGCTTGCCACATTCACTCTTCAGCTGTAAATGTCCACTTCAGCACAGACTTACTTTGCTGAGCTGACGCTGTAATCAAAAACAAGCACTGGCAAAGCCAAAAGGTCTTGCTTATGAGAGCTATTGCTTTGGCAATGCTTTGTAGCCTTGCTGTACAGCAGTGCAGATGCTTTGCAGTGTGGCCAAAACTAATTTTAAATGGCACTAATACACAGCCAGGGCTAATGCACTTTTACCCGATACTGCCCCTTGAACTATCCCAACCATCAGATATCCCAATCTTCCCTCACACTGTCCCCTTCTACCTTCAATCTAGCACTTCTATGCTCAAATGATCCCCCCCTTTCAACCTAACCTCCTTCACCCAAACTGCACCAAAACAACCTCTCCAACACCAAAACTACCCCATCTTCTCGCTACCCCATACTTTTAGACTACCTCTCCACTCAAACTACTTCCTATTGTCAAATAACTCTGCCTACAGTCAGAGTATCTCCATTTACTACCTTCTAGAACAAAGTCACCCCTTCAAACAAACTACCCCTACCTTCATGCGAACTCCACCTTCAAACTACCCCTCCAATGCTGAAACTACCTCCAGTTGTAAACTATTCCCTTCCAACTTCCTCCCCAGCACCGAAGCTATCCTATATTTTGTCACATCCCTCCTGACCTCTAAATACTTCCAACTTTCAAACTGTCCCCACTTCCTACCTACTACTCCTATACTCAGTCTCCCAGTATCAACTTACCCTGCGCACTCAGCATGACCCATTTTACCTGAGCAAATCTTCGATGTCACAATGTCAGCCTCAATACCCCAGGCCCCTTCCCTTTCACTATACCAAGGATTTCTAGAACTGGTCTTATTTACGGATATTGAAATTCACCCTCTCTCCTCTTACATTTTATTATTCCATAAATTATAATATATATGTAACAACATAATGTTGAGTAATCTAATTCTAGTCGTGTAGCACAAAACCCCTTAGAATTCTTGCAAAGTGGGTGTAATGGGGTAGGAACCACACCAACAGGCCTAGAACTCCAAGCAAAGCCATATCAACTAAACTAAAGCCATACAAACTAGCGTAGCCCAGTACAAACAACAGACAATGGGAAATGCCAAAATATTTCAAAGCATATTAGGTGTGATATTTGCTAAAATTACACACAGTGCCCAATTTACCCTTAGGAGGCTGTCTGCACAAAATAATTGCATTCAAGGGTTTACTCAAAACACAAAACTCATACAAAGTATTGTTTCTCTGTCTTTGCATAAATTAAAAATCATATTTGTCACAAATAACAGAGTTATTTGCATGTGTGTGGCTGATCCCATCATTGTGGCACAATGCGCAGTAAATACAATGCAATGCTAATTTTGGTTGTGCAAGGGAGACTATTGCACATAGTTGCATAGTGTGAATCTTGGTAAATCTGCTCACAAGTGTACTGAATTTAGAACGTGCTAGATCAGTAAATGCATACAAACATAATTACCCCTTCAACACCCAAACTACTTCATACTCCTACTACCTCTGCCTTATATTAACCCATCCTATATTTAAACTATCCAACCTTTAAATTACTCCTTCTACCCTCACATTATATCACCAAAACTCACACACTACACCAGGCCCGGCTCCAGGAACTTTTATTTGGGTGGGCCAAGGGTGCATTCGGGTGGGCCACTACAGGCCCGATTTGTCGCTTATATGTCTAGCCAGGCCTGCTTCCAGCCCTCCTTTATCTCTTCTTAGTCTACCAAGGCCCAGTAAAACACACTCTTTTCCAAATCTCTTTCTAAATGTTATTACTCTCAAAAAGTGTTTTTTTCTCCATGTATTGTCCCTTTGATGGGAAGAGGAGATTTCTAAGGTGGGAGTATCAGGCAAGTGACACTACTCAGGCTCCCTCCGTGCGAGCCTTCAGGAAGAATCCCTCTTCATTACTACCTCCACCTGACCCCAGACTCTGCAGCGTGCTCCCTTACAGGCTTGATTATTCACTTTTCTACCACCCCTCTTCAGTGCATCTTATCTCACAGCTGACCTTGGGCCCCAGCCCCATATGAGCCACCATCCAGTTGCATTTTCATTATTCCTGGTAAAAAAACACAATAGTAAAATCACCTTCAAACTTGAAGCATTGAATATAGCAGTAAATGTAATTAGCATGCACTTTAAAGTATGCTTCACAGTTTTCCTAATCACCCGACTGTTAATTAAATATACGAAAAAAGAAAGGCCATGACAGGGTTGGATTTAGTGCTGGTGCAAAAGTCTTTTTTGGGGCCCTAACAATGACCTCTTTCTCCGTAGATACCTTTACTACCACCCTCCAGCAGTGCCCTTCATCTCTCCGCAGCCCCTCCCCCTCATGACCTCCTCCTCAGACTCCCTCAATGCCACCCTCCACCAGTGCCCCTCATCGCTCCGTAGCCCCCCTACCCCATGACCTCCTCCTCGCTTACCTCACTGCCACCCTACACTAGTGCCGCTCATCTCTCTGTAGTTCCCCCCCACCCCCACCCCATGACCTCCTCCTTGACTTCCCTCACTGCCACCCTCCACTAGTACCCCATATCTCTCGGTAGTTGCCCCACCCCATGACCAGCTCCTCGTATTCCCTCACTGCCACCTTTAACCAGGGCCCCTCATCTCTGTTGCCCCTCTGTCATATGCATTCCATTCGTTGTATTGCGCTACTCATATCAGTGTAGGGTGTCACAGTACTTTACATAACGCACACATTACACAGAGACAATAAATCAGTCTACGGGGAATGTCACATAGGCCAATGAGGATTACACGTGTAGGAGTCACATGTCATCCATACTGGTGGGCAATATATTTTACAAGGCTTTGGTCTGGAGAAGCACAAATTCAGGATTTAAAGAGTACTCCAGTGGTTGGGGGTTGGCTTTACTGATAAAAATGTATAACTGCCCAAACAAACTCTTTTAGCAATATTAGAATAATGAAAGACTGGAGAAGTTCTAACTATATCACAACACAAAAAAAGGTGAAGTTTGTCTGCAGCTCTTTGATGACAGTTCACAGGTCACTGTCCTATTTTAGGATTGTAACTTCTGAACGGCAAGGAACACAAGGATCTTTGTGACAAAGGCAGTAACCCACCGAGCTACCCACATAAAATACAGTTTATCTGCATTTAAAAACTAGCAACAGACAAATGATTGCTCTCCAGCAAGATCATAAATCACCAGTTATCTGAACATTTTTTATTATTGTTGTACATCGGTTGCAGATTCATTGCCATTGCCAAGTCCCACCCGGCCCACCCCCTAGAACCGGGCTTGCACTACACTCCGGTTTGAAAAACTGCCCATTCAGACCCACTGTGCTCTCCTACCTTTATATTCGTAAACGGGTCCCATCCAGGGGTGTCAGGCACCCTAGCTGTTTCATCCACGTCATCGGGGAATGGTGGTGGGGTGCAGGAATCAATCCCTACCCCTGCACGCACTCTCCCTGGCTGCACCGGAAGTAGTGGGCTGCTCGACGTCACGGTGCACGCGCTGGAGCTTGTTCCACCGCGCGCCCAAATAGCCGTAGCCCAATCTCGCAACGTGGTGCGTGTGCTGCAGGTGGCAATTTGTTGCTTTTTTGCAAGCACGTGAGCAGTGCTTGTACTTCAAACGGCGGCTGCGCGGCACTGGCCCGTTGCGGCGACCTTTATATTTTATTTGGGTACACTGTCAGTGTCCCCAAATAAATTATAAAGGCCGCCGCAACGGGCCAGTGACGCGCGGCCGCCGCCGCCCTCAAAACAGTACCGCCTGGGGCGGACCGCCCCCCCTAGCTGGCCGCCGCCGCCCTCAAAACAGTACCGCCTGGGGCGGACCGCCCCCCCTAGCTACGCCGCTGAAATTGCCGCCTGCAGCACTCACACCACGTTGATATATCAATTGATACATCATATTTTTGTGTCACTACTGCCCTCAAAAAGTGTAGTAATGCCAAAGTCCTGTCAAACTGATCCCCGATTAATGTAGTGCTAAAGGACACCTTCTATCACCCACCTGTCAATATGTCTTTTGTCAGCTTCTCCCCAATCAGAGCAGTGCCCTAGACCTAGCAGGGGTCACATCCTGCCCATTAAACTACTTTAATGGTATCTACCTTAATGTCCATTGCAAGTCCTTCCAGAAAGTGCACAGTCCAAGACTGCACAGTGCATTGTCTTTCGTCTGACACACTGCATCCTCAATACCCCACCCATATCGTCTCTTCCCTCTCTCCCTATATAACACTGCAATTTCAAGTAGTACAAAAGTTTAATCAAAGACCAGAGGCATAAGAATAGATCTATATATCTCAACCCAGATCTTTATTTTTTTTCAGGGTGCCCAGCTCTAAAACTAAATAGAAATAATGTATACTTTTTCACTATAGTATATCACATATTCCTCCTCCTTAACATGTCCTCATAGGCTTCTAATGCTCAAAGGAAGGTGACCCCATCATGCTCTGCACTACTAAAACAAAATTTATTTTTGATTTTTAAAGTTTTTGGGATGAGCACACATGATTGGTTGAATCCCCATTAGAATGGGTTTGTACACAAGCTGCAAAGTCCCTGATTTACCTTTCCCCATGCAATCTGTTTCTGTGCCGTGCAAGAAATTTTTCATAGACCCGAGAAACGATTTACACTCTGCTGAAACTCAGCCAAGGTGAAAAATGCAGGCAAACTTTTTCTCTAAAAGATTCCCTTTGGCGGAGCTTTTATAAGCACAATGACAAATGTATGAAGTTTGTCACTGCAAATTCGCCATCTGCTATATAACTCGTTGCAAAAGCCGGGATCTTCAAATCTGTGACAGTATAAAACTTAAAACTTCACAGCTTGATGGAATTTGCAAAATTGTACATAGATGTTAGGTAAATTTGCAAGAACACAACGTTGCCGATTTGCAGATCCCTAAATTAAATGCATGGCAACTTAATTCTGCATGCACGGCAGATCGAGGGTAGGAACATCTACTGTAATCATGAATACACGGACTAAACAAATTTGATGAATACAATTAAATACATTAAGAAGCGTTTATTTTGTAAACATTTCGGAACACAGAAAATTATATCGTGTTATGAATATATTTCCATGGTGAGATTTAATGAGTCATTGTTGAAGCTATCTAAACAGACACATTGCGTAGTGAAAGTTTGGGGACGCCGACAAATATTTGTGGATTACCTTCTTTATGACCTCTGTCTCTAAGAGCACCACAAATTGAGAAACACTGGACTTCAGCAAAAAAGCCTTTTTGCGGATATTCATTGATTATTCCTTACCTTAGTTGTAGTTGTTTGCTTTCTATATCACTCTCTTCTCAGGAGAGAGTGCTGGACTTGAAGCTGGCTCCCCCGACAGTTGTCTAGATTTTTTTGCTAACAACGTCTGCTGAATAAAAAGGTTCCACTGAGCCTAGAGGCACTGGTGATTGCTTGGTGGATTTTTTCTTGTCTGCAACGTATTTCATAAATATGGGTATATGTAGGGGTAGTAGTCTTTCGTGTCCCGTGACCTTGCGTTCCCTGCGTCACCTGACCTTGCGTTCCCTGCTACCCCTGACCTTACGTTCCATGCGTCCCCTGGCCTTGCACTCGAGATACCGGAGGCGAAGTGGACAGATTTAAAAGCAGCACAGATAGTAGTACATGTGCGGTTTTATGGGGGGGCGGAGGCAGAGATCCTTTTAACGAAATTGTCTCTATATTGAACAGCCAGTGCCTCTATGTCAGTTTAAGTTATTGTGTTATTTGTTGCTTTTTTGCAAGCACGTGAGCAGTGCTTGTACTTCAAATGGCGGCCGCGTCGCACTGGCCCGTTGCGGCGACCTTTATAATTTATTTGGGTACACTGACTGTCAGTGTCCCCAAATAAATTATAAAGGCCGCCGCAACGGGCCAGTGCCGTGCGGCCGCCGCCGCCCTCAAAACAGTGCCGCCTGGGGCGGACCGCCCCCACCGCCCCCCCCCCCCCCTAGCTACGCCGCTGTCATGACCTAGGGTGCAGCCGCTGCTTGTGCAGGTAAGAGCGGTGGGGCGGGGTGATTCCGACAGACGACGATGAGGGAAAATTTAATATTTATTTAATTTTCCCTCGTTGTCATCTGTCGAATCTCCCCCCAACCCGGCCCCACCGCCTCCCAGCTCTTACCTGCACAGGCCGCTCCTGCCAGGCTGGCACTCAGTTGGCCTAGTGCACTCTGTACCTTGTAAGCATATACATGTGTGTCAAAAATCTATCCTATTTTGCCCCGATGATGAGTGGGACATATGAGGGTGAGGTGTGTACGTCCGTGAGGCGTGGTATGTACTGGGTGTAGTAAGCACCTCCAATTCACACATTTCCTCATAGAAATGAAGAACTACATGCAGAATTTGGTGCTTTTTGTAACAAATACAGCATGCAACAGTTTCCCTTGTAAATTCCGTCAGGTTTGACCTGCCTTAATTCATGTCCACCCATAAATAAGGCCTTTGTACAATTATAATGATGCAACATTTGGACTACGGTTTGAGTGCCTGGGAAAGCAAACTTTAAATGCTCTGATGTAGAAACTGGGCCTGGATCATGGATAGGCCTTAAGAGGAAATTCTTCAGTAAGAAAAGATCTTTATTATACCATAGACTACAGTCAGATGTGTATTCTTGACCTTGAAACGCGGTTTAACTTTCAGTTCTTGAATGTGCTTTCAAGTCCCACAGGAGTAAAATTCACTAGTTTACAATGTTTTTAAAACAATTTTAATTTAAACCATCTGAAGACAGAGATCACATATCCAAAGAAAATAAACCTATGCATCATTGTTAAGTCCTTATAAGGAAAACAAACTATGGCAAACAATAGATAATAGGATAGGAGGAAAATAGATGCAGATGTAATGAAACAAATGAATGACATTACAGGATTGCATATTTTTTAATTTATATTTTGGGACAAAGCGCAAACAGATTTTTCTTCTTTCACCTAAATGTATATACATGCATCAATAACATCTGATGCTGTTGTTGCAGCGCGGAAACCTGGGTAACGGGAATCAGAACAAAACCCTGTACCAAAATCCTCCCTTCGTCACAGACCAAATACCACACTAACACATTCACTCATACATTCATTGGTGGCGGCCATAACACCACCACTCACGCTTCACTTCTCACTGGTCTGCACTTATAGGAGAGATGAATGTTCCAAGCGCTGACATGAAAGGAATACCTTATAACCTATAAAGAGAAAATGATTTACATATCTATACACTGATATCCTTATCTTTACCCATCTTAAACCTAAACATTAAGATACTACTCCCACGTGATCAATGGATCATTTAGTTGGATTGGAGTGATGATTTTATCCTCGCCAAGACACCCTCAAAGATCCTGATCTAACCCCTCTCAATAAACGACCAAACACATTTTCGCTACAGTCCCAAAGATTGGGTCAAGGACCAGAGACGTGCAAGCATCATTCAGTGCCCATAAATTTTAGGAAGTCCTTAGTTCATCATGAGATTGGGCAGCAATTCAGTCTGTCAAAAGATTCAGGAACGCAGCCGTCACGTAGCGTCACCGTCGTCTCCGTCAGCAAAGTAAAGTACGAGATAGAGCGAAGAGATTCTCCTCACTATTCTAACGCCAATTTTATAATAAAAGTAAGGGCTAAAAGATACATGTTGCAAAATTTGGGCTCATTCCATTGGTTGCGATCGTCCGGTGAGGTTTCACACAGTTCAGGAGGTTATGTCATTAGACATGATCCATCCGGATCCTTGCATCAGTCCTTTGTTTGAATATTTGGCGAGCGTCCCATTGTGACCTTGCTTGGGCACAGCAAGTATAGGGTCATGTCGAGGCCACTGGTACATGTGGTGGCGCAGGCGCACTTCGCACGAAACCTCGTGGAATGGTGGTCATCGCGTCGAGTCAGTCAGTCGGCCATCTGACACAAAAGAATAATTAATACATAGAAATAACTAATAAAATGTTAAACCCTCACTAATTCCCCTATGTGCTTGTAATTATCTAGTGTATGGCGACATTTAAAGCTGGTGCAACATACGATAACGTCACAAAAGCAACATATATCATGTGATATTCTATTTTTCTAGTATTAGTATGCGTACGTATGTTAATTACAAATTATTTTAGCCATGCAAAGTGCAAATCCCACGTGTATTTCGTATATTAGTAATGTTGATTAAACTTCATGCAAACACATTAATAATATTACAATTAATAGATTATTCTAATTAGTATAAACATGTAGAATAGGGGGGTATACAATTTTGTACTACCCGCTCCATCACTGTTTATTTATTTTGATGATATAGCATTGCATTTCGAATACAAAGCACTAACCTAATCTGTGATAATTTAGAAGTACCCAGTCGTACCACGGATGTTCGGATTTTTTAATAAAGTGTTTTCTCCAATTTTTCGGTGTACATTTGAGGTGTAATATAAAGTTTGAACTTGGTGTAAAAAAATCACCTTAAAGATCACGTCATTGTTTCTGATTGCATATATGCCAGTTAAAATTCAAACATTCTCCATGTTAAGTTTAAAAAGAAAGGCCTAGCCGTTTTACTAGGGTCAGCATCGCCAATACTCTGGGATCTCTTTGATGGTGCTCACCTACCATTAGTAAAAAGCCTAGCTCATTCAGAGATGTAAAACTAAATGACAGAAGGCGGCCTTATGATATCAGCATCCCATAGACACACAAAAGCTTGAGGTTGTGCAGCGCTGGGGAAGGCTTAACTGTGGAGCACTGGACTCCCACATTAGCCTCCCACAGCCCCTTGGTTTATTACATATTGATGAGCTGATGGTCCACACACATAAGCCACATCTCTGTCTCAGCACTGCTACTTGCAGTTTGGTGTCTTTTCAGAAGGTACTATCTTTGTATATGTGTACAATGCTCAAGCCTGCTGGTACACGAAGGACATGAGAAACTCCAAATGATACTGTGAGCAGCTGAAGAGGAGAAGGAGAACTAGCCGAGACAGCACCACAAGAGACACCTACAAATCTGCGCTTAGAAGATATTATGCCCAGATCAAAGAAGCCAGGTAAGTGGCCCTCGCACTGAGACTGGAATCTTGCTTCGACTCTGGCAAAGAACTCTTCAACATCGTTAGAGAGTTCCCCAACCCCACAGCAGCCACTAAAACCATCACCCCATTACAGTACCTCTGTAAGATCCTCTCTGACGTTCTCCACAATAAAATACTGAAGATCTACAGTAATTTTGAACTACAACCCACCTTACAAGACTTCCTTGGACAACTGCCCCCCGCCACCAAGAACATTAATCAACTAATGGACTGTAGCCCCCTCTCCACTGAATACACTGTCGGAATTATGAAGACCATCCACTCAGGGGCACGTGTTGACCCCTGCCCACACCATACCTACAACTTGGAAGGAACACTGGTCGGTGCCAAACTCACCACCATCATCAACTCCTCCAGCCATAGCAGAACTTTCTCAGATAACTGGAAACATGAGGTCACAGCTCTCCTGAAGAAACCTTTGGCAGACCCGGAAGAACTCAGCAACTACAGAGCCAACTCACTCCTACCTTTCCTTTCCAAATTCCATGGAGAATGAGATCAACAGGCAACTCTCCACCCACTTAGAACAGCACCACCTTCTAGATATCCCTCAGTCAGGTTTCAGAAAGCTACCACAGCATGGAAATTGCCCTTTTGGCAACAACAGATGATATCTGGATCCATCATGGGCAGAGGGGAATCCGCCGCTCTCATCCTCCTCGACCTCTCATTGGCTTTTGACACCGTATACCAAAGCACCCTCATCTCAAGACTTCACAACGCAGGAATTCAAGCACACACCCTGAGTTGGAGCGCCTCCTTCCTCTCCAGCAGAACCCAGTGAGTCAGACCCCCTCCCTTACACCTCCAAACCCAAGAAGCTCATCTGCGGAGTTCCTCCAAGGATCCTGCCTCAGCCCAACCCTCTTCAACATATACATAGCACCCCACACCCACATCATAAGAGCCCACAACAGCAACATTGTCTCCTAGGCTAACAACACACTGCTCATTCTGTCCCTCATGAACAAGAACAACACCACTTGGACCAACTTCAAAACCTGCATGACCAATGTGGCCAACGGAGGGAGAACTGCCTAACACTCAACACGGACACAACGGGGATTCTGACCTTCAGAAACAAGAGCTCTGCATGGGACTCCTCCTGGTGGCCAGCAGAACTGGGACCCATGCCCACCCCCACAGATCACACCAGAAACCTCGGGATCATCCTGGATGACAAATTCACGTTATCTACACAGGTGAAAGCCATAACCTCTTGATGCTTAGTCATACATAGGATGCTCCACAATATCTTCAAATGGCTTCACATGTATACGAGATGCACTGTGACCCAGGTCATCATAACCAGCAGACTGGACTACAGCAAAGCGCTCTATACTAACATCTCCAAACAGCTCACTCAAAGACTCCTAACAAACCAAAACACCATCACCAGACTCATCCTAGATGTCCCCTGAAGCACTCACATCACTCCCCGACTTATAAAACTACAATGGTTGCTCATCCAGAAACAATGACGATTCAAGCTTCTCGTCCACTCCTACAAAGCACTCCACGATGCTTGACCTGCATACTTCAATAACCGTTTTCAACTCTACCGTCCAACCAGACATCTACGCTTAGCTTCACTCGCCCTTGCACAAATTCCCCGCCATCCGCAAGTCAGGAAGATGCTCCTTCTCCTACAATACCCCCACGACTTGGAATGACCTCTCGCAATACATCAGCCCCTCCCCATCTCTACTCATCTTCTTCAAGAAACTGAAGACTTGACGTTCAACTAGTGTCTCCGACTTGCCTTGCTCCTGCTCCAGCGCCTTGATACCCTCATAGGTGAGAAGTTGCACTCCTTGAATCGATTGAACATAACATAACATTATAATACATGATCCCTTATTTTAGTGAGTGCAGAGAATTATGATTTTAGAGAAGACCCTCATCGGGACAACATTTGTTATAAGAGAAAGGATATGATTTCTTTAAAGGAAATTGTAGTTTTCTCAATTAGTGTTTTTGGTAGCCAATTCCCTGGGTCAAATGTATAATAAAAGATATCAAACCCCGTTACTAACTACTGCAGTAAGAGCACCAAATATTAATGCTACAAACTAGGAAGTTAGTCTATTAGAGTCATTTTTTCACAACATTACATTGAGACTCAACCCTTTTTAAATAGCCATTGAGTAGGATTCAAATAAATTCTGTCTCATATATATTAAAGATCTTTTATGAGCCTATTGAATTGCAGCGAATGCAGTGATGAGAGTTGTTGGAAATGGCCTTTTTTGCGGGGTTATCCCCAAACTTTCTGCTTCTTCCTCCTATTTTTCCTGATCTGTTGTTGTTGGCTATAGGGCTCTGGGCACTTCACCACTGCTAATCAGTGCTAAAGTGCATATGCTCTCCGTGTAAATTATGATTAGAATTGGTTATCCATGATTGGCATATTTGATTTAGTGGTGAGTCTGTAGAAAAGTGCACTTAGTGTGCCATGGTCTGTAAATCAAATGCTACTAGTGGGCCTGCAGCACTGATTGTGCCACCCACATGAGTAGCCCTGTAAATGTATCTCAGACCTGCCACTGCAGTGTCTGTACGCAGTTTTTAAATTGCCATGTCGACCTGCCAAGTGCACCCACTTGCCAGGCCCTAACCTTCCCTTTTCTTACTCATAAGACACCCCTCAGGTAGGCCCAATGTACCCCCATGGGCTGGGTGCAGTGTATGTGAAAGGTAGGGCATGTACTGGTGTGTGTGAGACATGTCCTGATAGTAAAATACTGCCAATTTCATTTTCACTGTTGAAAGGTTATCTGTCACCATAGGATAACATGGGAGGTACATTGTAACATCTTACACGTAGAACTTCCCCTTGGGACAAGTTAGACGAATAAAGTTTAGGCTCTCCGAACTCAGAAATTAATAACTCATCTTTTAGTAAAGATGGTTTTTAAATTGTGAAAATGCCACTTTCAGAAAGTAGGCATTCTCTTATTTAACCATTCTGTGTGCCTCTGCCTGTTTGTGGGTTGACAGTCTGGTTTTGGAGTGATAGGGACTGGGAATGTGCATTCACTGTAGACAGCCACTGGGGGGGTTGAGGTGTGGCTGGCATTTCCTGGATGACTCAGAGCTGAGCTGAATAGACCTTGGCTGCGTTTAGAGTAATCAGAGGAGTTTTCCTTGCACCTGAATAGGGCCTGTCTCCCTTTAACAATGCTGTCTCCGCCCCCTGTGGTCATACTTCACCAATGAGGACAGAACTGGCTTGGACTGGCCTCAGAGACCCTGGCACATAGAAGAGCAAAGACAATATTGGGTATAGGTAGTGCACCTTAAACCCCAGAACTTTAGATCACTTCTGGACTTCAAGGGAAACATTTGCCAAGGAGAAGAGCTGGAGAGCTGTCAGGAGGAGTACTGCCCCTTTGCTGTGTGATGTGTGGGGTTGGCCTGCAGTTGCTGCTTCTGCCAAGGAAAGGACAAAGTCTTGAACTTTGCTGAGAAACCTGCTTGAAGAAGAATCTCCAAGAGTGTGTGTGCTGGCCTCCTGTTCTAAAGTCTCAGGGACACAAAAACTTCACCACCAGCTCCTCTGAACTCTATTGCTGGGAGTTCTGACCTGCCAAGAGGTTCCTTATCCGGTTTGGGGCCACTGGAGGTTGTTCCTTCTGTTGGGAGCTAGAAGAAACCTACGAGAAGGAAGAAAAACAATCACAGACGCTGTCAGTGATGCCACTGTGACACTATGACTGCACCAAGGCCAGCGGCACCACTCGTAAAGTGCACAATGCACCGCACAGCCTGCACCGCAGCTCCGACGCCCTTTGCTGCCTGCTGATGCCTGCAGTTATCGGCCTTCTCGACCCCAGAGCTCACACCAACTCCGTCACTGCCAGCACCTGCATACAGTTTCCCAGCACGATTACAGCTGAGGGTGACTCCATGAACTCGTCAACTTCACATCATCTCACCGGAACCGACACCTCACCACCGACGCAACCGACTTCCCATGCTCTGGATTCAACATGTCGCCTCCTCGCGGACACGATGCCTCACCTCCCCGCGCAAGCCAGGGAGCCGGCCTTGACCTTGGCACCAATGCCTCACCTCCACGACGCAGTGCATTGTCATAGACTTCGTTTTCCAAGGCACTGTTTGTTTGGGGGTCCGTGTGACTCCGTGCCCAACGCCGCGCAACTTGTGGTCAGCGCCGTACTTTGGATTTATTGCTGTTAAGACATTGTAATAGCCCAAGGTGGAGCTCTTTGTTTTCTACAAGTACTATTTTGGCTATAATCGTTTTTAAGTCATATTTTAATATATTTTTTAATACATGTGTGGTGCATTTGGTCTTGTTGAGTTTAGATCAAGATACTTTATTTTTCTAAACTGGTGTGGTGTCTATTTGTGGTGTTTCCACTGTCTTACTGTGTGTTTGGAGTACAAATACTTTACACATTGCCTTTGGGATAAGCCTGTCTGCTTGTGCCAAGCTACCAAGGAGGTGAGCAGGGGTTGTCTAAAGTGTATATCCCCTTACCCTGACTAGAAGTAAGGGTCCCTACTTGGGAAAATGTACCTAGCTCTACCAACTAGAGGCCCCCAGTTCTAACAAGGGTCTACATAGGTTAGCAGACATTCATACAATCACAAAACAATTGCGAATGAAGGCTGTGTCCCATGAATGGACAGAGGGGGCAATCAAAGTAAAACAATTGGCATGGACCACTGTCTGTCTGCCAAAGTGGAAGCTGCAACTCATGGACAACTTTCACCTTGCTAATGGATAATCCCCCCCCCCCAGTAGTTGTTGCAAGTCACTAGTGTATATTCTTACATGTAGCTAGAAAGGACAGCCCTTTTTAAGTCCCCTTTTTTCTTGCATGTCATAAAGAGTCGTAATGTGGACATTGTGAGTCACAAACCCATTACTTTCCCTCAGTAATTGGGCATAAGCTTCATACAAGGCATTCTCTTTCTGGATAGTTCAGGATCCCCTTTGTTATCATTTGATTTGCAAGGGACCAGATTCTGAGACCCTTAGAGGTGTCCAGAGATTCTGAGGAAAGCTAGAATTAGACACTCCATTGTATTTTTTGAGGTAGTCAAATTATTCTAAATAGGTAGCCTTCTTTTTCCTAAGTATTCAAGCAGCCCCCTGAGTTGTGAGTGATGTGAGCAATAGCACTGGTCCCAGAAAGTAGAAGCCCTCAAGTAGTCTGTACAAACTCTGCAGCTCTGTTTCCTTTTCACATACAAATACAGAAGGTGGGGTGCTCTATGTGGAAGCCTGCCTCTGGGAAGTATTAACATTCTCCTAGTCTTTTATTAGTGACTGTTAGACCTGACATCCTTGGCGTGGTTTTCCCTGACTTTTTGGCTTCTACCTCCTGTGTTTTTGATGCTGTGCTGGATTTCGTTTTTGCTGACTTAGATGCTTTGGGCACTTTACCACTGCTGATCAGTGTCAAAGTGCAAGTGCTCCCTGTGTAAATTGGTATTGTAATTGGTTCTCCCTGATTGGAATATTTGTTTTACCAGTAGGTCCCTAGCAAAGTGCACTAAGTGTGCCAGGGCAGGTAAATCAAAGGCTACTAGTGGGCTTGCAGCATTGATTGTGCCTCCCACATGAGTAGCCCTGATAAGGTGTCTCAGGCCTGCCACCGCAGTGCCTGTGCGCAGTTTGTTAACTGCCATGTCGACCTGGCCAGTGTCCCCACTGGCCAGGCCTTACCCTTCCTTTTTCTTACACATAGGACACCCCTATGGTAGGCCCAAGGAATTCCCCTGGGCAGGGTGCAGTGTATGTGAAAGGTAGGACATGTGCTGATGTGGGTAACATGTCCTGATAGTGAAATACTGCCAATTTTGTTTTTCACTATTGAAAGGCTATCCTGCCCATAGGACAGAATGGGGAATGCTTTGCAACATTTTTACAAGCATATCTTCCCATAGGAGTAAGATAAGAAAATAGAATTGGTTACCCCTGAACTCAGAATTTAATAACACATCTTTTAGTAAAGACGTTTTTTAAATTGTGTGTTTGAAAATAGCACTTTAAGAAAGTGGCTATTTTCTTGTTCAACCTTCCTGTTTGCCTCTGCATGGTTGTGGATTGACTGTCTGGCTTTGAGGTGACAGGGGCTGGGGTGGCTCCAGGAGTCTGGGTGAGTCAGCACTAGGCTGAATAGGCCTGATCTGCATTTGGAGTGGTGGTAGGAGTAGCACCTGTACCTGAACAGGGCTGTGCCTGCCTTCCACAATGCTGGCTCCACCCCCTGCTGTGTGTCTGGAGCCAAGGCCCACATTAACAAAGAAAGTTGTAGTGCACTAACAGAGTGCCCCCAGAACTGGTTTGAACTGTGCTCAGAGCCCCTTGCACAAAGAGAACAAAGTAAAGTAAAGTAAAGTAAAGTAAAGTAAATAAAACTTGTAGAGCGCAACTATTGCCCAAGAGCGTCTTGGCGCTATAGGAAAGATGAGCCAGGTGTAGCAGGGATGAAAATTACTGCTATAGACAAGAGCTGTAAGAGGCTTCTTATCCAGCTTGTATAAATAGCCAGGTTTTTAAGCCTTTTCTGAAACTAAGCAGTGAGGGTGCTGTTTTTAGGTCAAAAGGCAGTTGTTTCCAAAGCATTGTTGTTGTCTTAAAGAAGCTTCTGCCTCCCCATGTGGCCTTCTTGGCTGAATGGAAAATCATATTCTTTGCCAGACCTGAACGTAGAGTTCTAGCTGGCGTATAACATCTCAATTTGTTTTTAAACTGGTCTGGTCGTAGTCCATGCAAAGATTTAAACGCCAAGCAGAGGGCCTTGAATTTACATCTTTGTCTGACTGGCAGCCAATGCAGTCTTCTGATGCCTTCTCTTGCAGATTCATTTTTTGGAATCTTAAAAATGAGGCGGGCCACCGCATTCTGTAAAATCTGAAGTCTGTTAATGAGACCTGCTGTGAATGTGAGATAAAGACTATTACGATCGTCAATTCGTGTAAGGACCATTGCAAGGATCACTTCTTTTAAAAGTTCGGTCGGTATATATTTTTTGATCTTTTTAATCAGCCTTATAGAGCAGAAGGATGCTGATGTAATTTTGGTGACTTGCTCTTTAAATTTAAGTTCTCTATCTATTATAATACGTAGGTTTTTTACTTTGGTTGAGGGTATGGGTAATGTATCCAACTCCGGCGGCCACCAGTCAGGTGTCCAGAGGGAGGGTTTGTTGCCAAAGATGATAACCTCGTGTTTTTGAGGCATTCAGCTTCAGGCAATTTCTGTCCATCCAGTCGCTCACCTTTCCCATGCAGGAACTAAAAGCGTCTCCAGGGCTATTTTCTCTGTTTGTCAGAGACACCATCATTTGGGTGTCATCAGCATATGAGGCCAAGGTAAAACCGGCATGTTTTACAATCGATGCCAGTGGCGTAACATAAAGATTCAAAAGTGTAGGGCTTAGTGCCGATCCTTGTGGGACTCCACAAGGTAGGGAAAACTGTCTAGAGACAAACTTCCCCATTGCCACGTTTTGCTGTCGATTTGTTAGGAATGATTTTAGGAGATTAATAGCTATTCCTTTCATCCCTAAGTCTTGGAGCCGGTCAGCCAGAATCTCATGGCTGACCGTATCAAATGCTGCCGAAAGATCAGGCATTACCAGCGCCGCTGTACCTCCTCTATCAAGAACTTCACAAAGATATTTTGGGGTATAAATACTAGACTTAATTCCCCTGAACTTTATATCATTCCTGGAGTTCAAGAGGAACCTTTGCCGAGGAGAAGAGCTAAAGAGACTGAGGAGAAGTACTGCCCTTTCTGTGTGTCTGGGGTTGGCCTGCAGTTGCTGTTTCTGCCAAGGAAAGGAGAAGGACTTTGCTGTGTGCTGTGTCCCCTGATTGAAGAAGATCTCCAAGGGTTTGAAGTGAGCTGGCCTCCTGTTCAGAAGTCTCAGGGACACAAAGACTTCACCCCCAGCTCCCCTGAACTCTGCTGTTGTGAGTTCTGACCTGCCTTGAGGTGCCTGTGCCAGTTTTGTGCCTCTGGAGGTTGCTGCTGCTGTTTGGGAGCTATAAAAAAGAAGCATGAAGAAATCGACGCATCACTCTTCTTGCGGTACGTTTCACCGACGCATTTCGACGGCGAGAGAAGATTTCCATCACATCGCCGTGCCGCTGCGAAGACTGTGGCAGCGCCTCTCGCCGCTGCAAGAACCGACGCATTGAGGGATGGGGGCTGAAGAGGACCGCCGCCGCACAATTCAGCCGCATCGATCGCCGATGCATCCCAAAGATACACGCATCTTACCTGTGCGAGACGCTTTCCCGATGCATGACCTGCGGGCCATAACCGGCACAAAGACTGGATGCATCACTCCCCTACAGACCGGACTCGACGCAACCCGTCCGTTGCGTGCAGCGGGGCTGTCGCATCGCCTCCTCAGGGTCTCAGGAGTGTCGCATCTCTTTGTTTTCCGACGCTGCAGCTGTTTGTCTTGGGAACTTTTGTTGCATCTACAGGTACTTTGGTGAAAAGTCACGCATCCATAGATTTCTATGGTACAAGTTCTTGAACCCTTTTGAAAGTCATATTTTTAACTGTGTATGTTGGATTTTTGTTGTTTTAGTCTTGTTAAGTGTAGATAAAGATACTTTATTTTTCTAAACTGGTGTGGCGTCCATTTGTGGTGTTTTCACTGTGTTACTGTGAGTGTTGGTACAAATACTTTACACATTGCCTTTGGGATAGGCCTGTATTCTGGGGCCAAGCTACCAAGGGGGTGAGCAGAGGTTATCTAAAGTGTGTATCCCCCTTACCCAGACTAGAAGCAAGGTTCCCTATTTGGTCAAAGGTACCTACCTCTGCCAACTAGAGATCCCTATTTCTAACAGTGAACAGTGTCCATCAGTTCCTGCAAGCAGGGGCGGCTGGTAATTTGAGCAGGCGGGCTGCACACACACACACACACACACACACACACACATACATTCTAACACTCGCCCATCTCCATATACACTCAATCACATCCATATATTCACAAACACCCACACATACACCCACCATTCACAAGCACATGCACACACCCATTCACAGCATGCATGCACTAATACACATACATTCACGCACTAACCAGTAGAAAAAAAACTAAAGTTGCCATGCTGAAGTGATCTCGGGTGGCAGGAGTAAAGCCTCTGAGATTACTGGAGGTTGGGACTGTTGCCTCCTTTATTGGTTGAACTTAGGACAGCCAGTGAGAGGAGACTGCAGTCCCTTACTAGTCACAAAGTGGGATAATGTTAGTGAGAGTTGCTGACCACACCCCACTCTGTGATGAGTTGTCACTGGTTGACACTCCACCCTGGGCACATTTTTGAAAGAAGGGGACCCCTACATAACCTAATGGTTTGCTATACGCAGGGACTTAAACAATATTAGGAAAGAATCAATAGCAAACTATAATAAAAATATGCCAATAATTTCCAGGTGTATACATAAATGTAATCTATAACTTAGTTCAACATATAAATCAAAAATACAAGTATAATTTTTGAAGTTATATATATAATTTTTATTTTTATCAACTATTTTTCTATATAAATATGTATCTCTTCAGTTTCATTTGTTAAGATCATTTATTTATTTTCTTTGCAAAAAAGGGGGTAGAATATATATACACAAAAGTGATGATTATCTACAAAAAATAATTCACAAATATCAAAAACATTACATATAGGAAACAATTCATAATTTGGTATACTGATCTGATCTAATGACAGTAATAATACGGTCAGTGTATTGTCGATAGAAGCAATGCGGTAGATGGAGACTACGGCAAAACTGCCTTCATCAGGGGACCGTCTATTGCAAAACAGCTATGTAAAACACCAAATAATATAAAAAGATAAATAAGCGGTTACAAAAAATTGTTTTTAACAGCCAGAGACGCGTTAAGGGGCCCTGCTCTGTCAAGTTGGCTGGAGACATCACTGGCGTTCTGCTTCGCAGTTTTGGTGTTGCCCGAGGGATCGGATTTCTCCAGCCCACCTCCTCTGTGCGGATCAGATAAGGGACGCTGCCAGCTGGCAGCTCGTGACTTCACGAGGGTTGCTGGTTTATTTAAATCAGCCCACGACCCTGCTGACATGCATCTTGGAGGTTAGAGTATATGCGGGGACCCAGGGAGGCTTGTGGACTTATTAAAGACACTGGATACAGCGCGCCATGCTCTGCAGCACACCAATGCCATATAGGAGTTTCCCCACGCATCACCTGACCCTGATGTTGGATTCTGGGAGCTGTAGGATCAACCGACCTACAGCAGGTGAGCGATCACATGACTGGGGAGGTGTGCCCTTCTCAATCGTACGAAGACTGCAGAACTCCATAAAAGCTGAGGCGGGGTGCTGGTCACAGTGTTTGCAGTGGCGTCTGAGGAAGGCAATTCATGCCGAAATATATTATGCCCGTACTGCTGTCCAATAAAAGCCTGTTCCTGTACTCCCTGCGTGGCCCCTTCCTTCTGTTTGCTGGAGGTTTCTTTTGGATATATATATATATATATACACCTAGAAAATTGGTCAATAGTTAAATTCATAACATTTTTTGTTTTACACTCAATCATAACGGCTAATTATAATAGATAGAAAAACACACAATTATATCAAATATAATACATTTTATATATATTTACATAAGAAAGAAGAAAGAAGAAGAAAAGAGAAAAAGTACATTGTATTCACTTTTTACAAAAAATATATAACAAAATATATGTACAAAAGTATAAAAATAACCCAATGTTCCTCAAATCTATGTACATTCCACTAAACATGAATAGTTATAACATCATGAAAGTCAAGATTGTAGACATTTTTATATATCGTGGCCTAGTAGTGAATAGAGAAACAGAAAAAAGATAAGAAATAATTGTTATGGTAAAGAGAAAAGTAAAAGAGTTGTAACTCTAATGTTTGTGATCAAGAAAAACCCTGTCCATACTAAGAATTTTTAGCAATGATGTCTTTTGAAAACATGCATACAGTTATATTTTTTCCTACAGATGAATTCCATACATTTTTATTTGCACCTCAAGATAAGCAGAGATCTCATGTAGATGGCGGTCACTCATATTTGTAAGGTTGATTAGATGGTAGAAGTTGTAATGTTCTACCCCAGATTTATAAACTCTAACTTGCATAGACATGTAGAGGTTCATTTGACTTTTTAAACTTTTTTAACTTTTTTAAAAGGTCTCCTCGATATATATCAACTAGTAGGACAACCCTGAAGATATAGTTGCTGTTATATGTTATTATACTTACTATAAATCTATGCGGTATTTGAAATCCCAGGATATATATGGTGTCTGAAAATATATAATGCAGTCATTCTTTTTATCCGGTAATATTCATATCGCAAAGTATATAAATGTTCCTGTAAAGAGATAATATTGAGTCATTCTGGTCACACATATTCTAAATCTTTAATATGCCGCTTTAACTAATAGTAATGTGTATATCAAGCTGAACTCACTGAAGAGCCGATGTGTGCTCCAAAGGCCAAAGTATGTAGATAAAAACTCAATCTCGATGTGCCGCAAGTGGAATAAATTATTTTCTGTAGGTAAACAATATTAAGTAATTATTATGCAAAAAAGAAGAAAGAAAAAGGCAAGGGCTTTATAAATCACTTACTTAAAAGGCTGTTTTAATGTAATATAAGCGAGCAATCACTTCTTTCTTTTTCGTGATATCTTGATACATATGTTGATCTCTATAGGAAAAAGTCAAGAATATTGTATAATAAACTCAGATGCATCTAATAACCTGACAAACTCTAGGTCAGTAATATCTATCCCATGTTCATACCCGTACCTTAATATTAGATGGAAGAGACCTTACGGATAGAACTTCTGTGTCTTCTGGCAGCAAACGGTAATGATGCAAGCCCTTTGTTTTCTACAGCCTACCTTATATTAGGAATTGTTTTCCCGTGCAAAAACTAATTAGTGAAAACGTAAGCCAATGGTGTTATCTTCCTAGGCGCCATCTTTATGTCAGGCAACATGCGAGCGTAGATAAAAAGAGCGGACTATTGGCACTTATTTTAACAGCGTACCTTGTTGTTACAGAGGCTTTCATCTATTAAATCATGAGTGCCATCTTGGATGGTATAAGCTCGACTAGTTAGAGCAACATGCGAGAGTGGATAAAAAGAGCAGACTATTGGCACTTATTTTAACAGTGTACCTTGTTGTTACAGAGGCTTTCATCTGTTAAATCATGAGTGCCATCTTGGATGGTATAAGCTCCACTAGTTAGGGCTGAGAAGACGGGCTATTTCCCAACGTTTAGCATGTAATTCCTTACGTAAACATAAACAGAGGTTCCTGTGCGTGGCGCAATGCAACCTAAATTTATTATAGAAACAAATTATTTTCTAATTCTAAATATTGTTTAACCTTCTTCATTTTAGAGTAAAAAAATAAAATAATATAAAATAAATCTTATTTCTATTTATGTATAAGGTAAATACCATATTAAGAAGGAAATGGAATGTGTATACCACAAATTACATGTCAATATGATGTGAAAATATAATAATTTTAAATAATTTCCATATATCGCTAATATGAATACGTGATCATTAAATGGAAATTAGTATAGAGAGTAATATGTCAATAGCAATTATATTATTTCAAACAACCATGTTCAGTCATGATATTGTATAAGTATAAGCCATAAAGTATTGACCTGTTACATCACCATCAACATGAAGATGTTATCAGATTTATTCAAGCAGAGTTTTACCGCGTAATGGATTTGCCTTACTTAACGTACGAACATACAGTTATATATACAAAGATTTGTATTTTGCATTTTATAAAATAGCCTGTTCCCATGGTATCTCAAGATTTAGACCCTAGGTCACCGTATCCAGAGAGAAAATCCAATAGACTTCACGTTTTTTTCCTATTTTATCTGAACACTGCCCATCTTTCGTTACAATTCTTTCCAGAATAAACCAACGAATATCGTCAGAAGTGTGGTTATTTTCTAGAAAGTGGAGAACCATAGGTGCAGCCAATTTTTTTGTTTTGATGGCTGATTTATGTTCTGTCAATCTGGTGTTAAGTGTACGAGAAGTTTCACCTGCATATCCTTTGTTGCAGGGATATATGAGCAAATAGATAATGTTCTTAGTTTTACAGTTATTAATATTTCTTGGTGTAATAATTTGTCCATTGAAATGCAGTTCTTTTGTCTCTATCGCTAGGGGACAGACTTTGCATGTGCCACACTTGAAATTACCTTCAATCGGGTTCATGCCAACAATACTTCGCTGTATTGGTTCTTTTTGTTGGGGCATACGCAGTCTAACCACCAAATCTTTCAGATTTTTATTTTTGCGATATGCAAAAAGTGGTTTAGGTATTTGATCAGGTTTGGGTTTATTAACATTGAGTAAATGCCAATTAGAACAAATGATTTGTCGAATCTGTTCATTCATGAGAGAATGTCGTGTCACAAAAACTAGTTTGGCTTCTTGCTTTTGATGTGTATTTTGTAGAAGATGTTGGCGATCAAAAAATCTAGCACGTTTGTATGATTCTCTGATCAGTCTACGAGGATAACCTCGATCTTCAAATTTTTTCTTCATTTCGATAGCTCTATTATCATAGTCTTCCAGTTTAGTACAGTTACATCTCAAACGTAAGAATTGACTGAAAGGGATACTGTTTTTTAGTTGGACACTCCAACCTGGGCACTTCAGGGCTTAGAACTGAAGTGCCCAGGTCCGAGTCTATCTGTGCCATGACCCTTCATCTTGAGGGGGAGGACCTTGAGGTGCTTTTCAGGGCTACGGAGGTCACGCCCACCAGGCTCTGTAATCCTCAGCCTGGCAAAAGTTCATCTCAGGCAACAAGGAGCCTGTGCATTTAGCGCAAGTATAGCACCTGGCTGCCTGACCTGAACATAAAGAGTGTTTGTCAGGCTGTCCTTTGCTTAGCTTAACAGACACTCTTTATGTCTGCAAAAACGTGAGGGTACGAGGCCCATCTGCCCTTAAGGACAGGTCACGTCTAGAAGGATGGAGATGAGCTGAGGAAGGCTTTTGTCTAGGGGGAGACTCAGATCTACAGGACATTCATACCTCTTGACACTTTTCCTGTACTGACAGGAAAAGTGATGAAAACAAATTACCGGTGCTCTGTTGAAAGTCCAGCCAGGCACCACATGCTTTCCAGCATGCTTTTAAAGTGGATGTTTAAAAGGCAGTATACAAATAGCTTTCTAAATGTTGTGGTTGCAATTTGTAAAATAAAATGTATGTTAAAGAATTATGTATATTTTCAACAATGAATTATACGTTGAGAGAATGGCTTTTCTAATTCTTTCTAAGCCAAAGTTGTAAAAAGTAAGCTTTTAATGCAGATTTAACATGTGTAATGTTGGAGAAGCCTCACAAAGATCCTGCACTTCGAACCACGTTACCCTTTAAATCAGATAGGTGGGTAAACCCTAGGGACCTGATTCACAAAGGGCCTCCTTACGTGTGGCAGAGGTCCTGCAGTCAGGGCCAGACTGAGAACCGAAAACAGCCCTGGCACACTGCTCGGCTGGCACCCCTGGGGCGAGGGGGGGTGCAGCCGAGCAGTTTGAGGGCCGATATTTCCGACCCACTGTAACAAAAACGGCCCCCAGGGGCCCAAAACCGGCCCCCACCCTAGCGGCTCACCGGGGAAATGCCCGGTGCCCGCTATGGCCAGTCTGGCCCTGCCTACAGTCGTGGGGGAGTCTGCGCAATTGTGGCGGAGGCCCCGCAATGATTGCGGAGTTTCCGCCCCGAGTGCAGACACTCCCCCACAACGGCGGGGCCAAGGCCAGGAGTGTGGAGGCCCTTTGTCAATCAGGCCCCACATGTTTACACTTTGAACATTATGTGACTGGGCCTTGCTGCTGCAGGTCACATTGGCAAGGGGCTTACTTAAAGACAACTTTACCATGGTAAGTTCAAACATGGATTCAGTTTGTACAACCAAGTCAACATGAAACATAACAATTCATGTACCCAAAATGATTACTATGTATAAAGAAAACATAAGCAGTGAGGATCTGTTTAGCATCCCCTCACGTCCAAGAGGTCAAAAACGCCAGCGATCCAGGTCAGTAAAAAAGCAAAAGAATCCATGGGCACATGTGAAAAAGTATGGTTTTCATGCAATTCGTAAGAAGACAGGTATTACTGAGATTCTATGTGACATAAGTTGAGATAAATATCATTTTGTGCAGTACCCTGTTTCAATAACGTAATATCTGTAAATAAACAGAGGTTGCCTACAGTCCAAGTTGGTGATTTTACACACTTGCTGTATGTAGTAAAAGGGAATGCTGTGTATTATTATTTATAAAGTTAGGACAACAGAATATTCTACAATAAAGTACAATAACGTATTTTCCTTTTAGAGTAAAATATCCAGTAAACACGTCAATGTCTACATATCGTGTTATTTTGGACATACTAGTTTGTGATGTCAAATGTCTGTAAATCAGGTTACTGGTGCTCAGTGTTTCAGTATTAACAGTATAGAACCAAATTCCACAATACAATCTAAAAACGCTTCTTCACAAGATTAAACAATTAGATGTCAACTGACCACAATTTAGTATATGAACTCAACAAATGTATCTCTATAATAAGTAGAATATTCACTATTCTTATTATGACAACTATTAGAGCGAGAAGTGAAGAGCTATAAACTCTTTGCTTCCTGGCTCCCATGGGCATAAAGCAAGACTCCATTCATGGCAAGCTATCAAGAAATACAGGTAAGGTCACTTTCCTGTCAAAAGAGATTTACAAAACTAACTTTCAGGGACTTTCCTGAGAGGCTGTCTGGAATTCAGAATGAAATGAATTTCCAAAACATTTTAAAGTAGCTAGCCTTTGCTCAGAGTTCCACAGAGAAGGGACTTTCCTACATTAACCTATAATGATGATGACCTTACTCCAGAATTGAAGAGAAAGAACTATTATAACATACTCCTAAATTCTGGTGTAGGTATGTTCAATTAATCGATTGCCTTCAAACCTTGACAGAAAACATACAGATTTTGAAAGCTATCGTCGCATTTCTCTGCTGAACTCAGTTGGAGGATTTGAGAAGGAAAACACGGGCATCACAATAGACGAAGGCATTGGCCGAAACGCGTAGGTCCTCTTGTCTTGAATGCACATGCACTTTGCTGGTGATAATTGAAAAACAATAAAAAGAGCAGACCTTGTCGAAACTCCCTGGTTGTGTTGGTGCCATCTTCCTGAGCTTCTGTCCGGATACAGCAGCGGCGAGTACAGAGGGCTGGCATTGGGAATTGTGGAAGTTAGCCACTGGAGCCCCGGGGACTAGCAAAGGATAGTCTGTAAAAAAGTATTTTTGAGCAAAGTATCCAGCACAGGCTGTAGTAAATCAGGGAAATCGGGACCTTAGTAAGTCCGAGACACTTGGTATAAACAAAATGGGCCGCTCTAGGTATCGCGCATTGTTGTAATCAACCACCGCGACCAGCGTGCTTTCTTAAATATAATCACGAAGGGCCTTTACTTTTTTATAGACTTTTTTAAAGACTATCCTTTGCTAGTTCCCAGGGCTCCAGTGGCTGATTTCAGAGCACTCTTAAATCTGGATTGGAAAACTCGTCTTTGACTCAGTACCATAAAGCCTTGAAAAAGTTGCAGAGTGCGAGGAAACACGTGTCGGCTGTCAATGAGCTTAGCTGTTCTTCAAACCTATATGGAATAAAAACGGAACCAATAAGCTGATTATTTGTACTTACTTCTAACTGGAGCTGATTCTACTCGTTTGGACCCGTTAGAGTGACAGACCTTTTCTTAGTGTCTGTAGTGGTGCTCTGGACATTCTTTTAAATAGAGAGAGAGAGAGAGAGGTCGGTAGATAGATAGATAGATAGTTAGATAGATAGATAGATAGATAGATAGATAGATAGATAGATAGATAGATAGATAGATAGATAGATAGATAGATAGATAGATAGATAGATAGATAGATAGATAGATAGATAGATAGATAGATAGATAGATAGATAGATAGATAGATAGATAGATAGATAGATAGATAGATAGATAGATAGATAGATCTTCATGTTATGTAGCTGTGAAGTTAAGCATGATAAACCCACACTTTCCTCAGGGCATTTACCTGTTCGATATTTTGTCCCTCTATATACTGGTCACAATATTGTGAACTGTTGATATCCTGGTTTCCTTATATTCCTTACAACAATCTGTATTTTCGATTTATCTGTATGCCCTTTGGTCCTGAATTGTCATTGTGAGCGTACCTGCGGGTCGCTCTACCGCACATATAGACTGCGTGCCCTGTTGCTAATGTTCAGCACTCTCAGTGGCTGGGTTTGCGCTTTTAAAATAAGGCAAATAAAATAAATAATAAATTAAAGACAATTAAGAGGGCACTGGTGGTGGCTATCATCCGCGTTGCACCATGCAAGCGAAGATTCTCTTGACTTCAAATAAACAAGAAATGACCAGATATCGACAAACATGTATCTGTGGCCTCGGTCAGTTGTGTTGAATCTTAGTCAGTTTCCAAAAATCGAGAATTGTCCCTGGCAGGCAGTTTTTTTTGTAGATTTAGCGTGTGTGAGGCAGCGAGTTGAAGGCGTGTGCTTTGCTGTTCACTGAGCTGTGTCTGAAAACAGAATAAATGCCTGTTTTTCCACCCAGTCCTCTCACAGGACACTGACAGATGTTGGGTCGCTTACTAGTGACTCAGCTAGAGCTGGTCTGACGTCAACTGCTAATAGGATTTGACAAGCCGGAGAAGAATGGAGGTCTCGGGAGCGTTTGGTATTAAAAGGTAGCTTCCCGGAGGCTAGTACGATTATTCCAAGTCCTAAAACAAGACAAGTGAGCCAAGACACATAAAAATATCAGAAAATTGGATGAAACGAATGGAATTGAAAGCAAGGCTGGAAATCTAGAACTCCTTTTTCAGCTTGTCACGTTTACTGCCCGTTTTTCCATTCTTCCTCATAACTGCACAGAGCACTTGTGTTTTATCGGCAGTAATTATTCAAATTGAACGTGCGGAGAAAGATAATTTGTAACACAGAGTCTGTTTTCTATAATGTGTATGTGATCTCATCTTGGGGAGTTAAGAGAAATGATTTCCCATTCACTTAACCCTTCACTGTCCTGTCTTCCAAAGGCTGGTGCGGTGCTTTAAAATGCTGCACCCAATAACGCTCCTAACAACCAATGGGAAAGCCAGTAGATCTGAGTTATTTTTTATGTGTGTTTTGAGTTATAAGCGCTGCAATGGCAGTTGCTACAATTTCCTAGCCAATGGGAAGAATGCATTCAGCAACTTGGTTAGTAACAGGCATCAGTGGTCCTAAATGGTGCATGCATCAAAGGTCCTGGTATGGAGCCCCAGTGCCCCCACACTGTGTATATCAAAATGGGCCACAGTTGCACCACACAATGCATGCATAAACGGGTCTGATAAAGGGCGTGTGTGATCCCATGCAATGCCTACAATGTGTGCATCAATGGTCCTAGTATTGGGAATCAATGGCCCCACAGAGCGCATGCATCAACGAGCCTACTAAGGGCTATCAGTGGCCCCACAGAGTGCATGTATCAATTGACTTAGTAACGCACGCCAATGACTCCACCCCCTTCTTGCATCAGATTCCAAGTGAGGGGTGTTAGTGAAATCACACACAGACACATTGGTCAGTGGGCCTTCTGCTGCAGTCTGGATTTTTGCTAGGTCTCTACAGTCAGGCCGTGTGCTACTCTCAATTGCACAGAAACACAGCTTCGGTAGGATCCAATCGCTGCCATTGAGACATCTCCTTCATTAGCCAAGCCTCTTGGAGACAAACGCATCAGTCGTCTCTGTGGAAAATGGACCACATTACATGTTAAAATGTCATTTGCACCTGCAGCACATCATGTGATACTGGCCCGCTGATACTGCTGGCACATGTAGTAAAAAAAATAGTGGTCCATGCAGTTGTATCAAATTGAGAGTGCTTGTGAGAGCCTTAACCTGCTACTCAAGTGGAATGCATTTAATGTACACAATCGCAGTCCAATAAGTACTAAACAAGTTGTATTTGTATACATTTATCTATATAGTGCTCCAAATGCTAAATTTGTTAAAAAGAATAGTGCATATGAATTGTTACCAAGTGACAGAAAATAAGCAGCGTTTGGCCAGGGAAGATGACTTGACTGACAATTGTAGAAGGAATCACACAGGTTAATGGGATTACTATCTATATTTATCTCATCTCAACAACATTTTGTTAACAGTTCAAGCCAAATAACATCATCGGCATTTTGACCCAAAAAACTATTTGAAGAGCCTCTTTATCAGACCATATTCAGGATGTACCCCCCGTACCAGCAGAGTGTTTGCTGCTAACAATGAGGAAATTACGAAGGGTGAAAACCTCACCTCAACCAATTTTCAAAGAAGGGGCCAGGGATTGCTACTAAAGGATGAGGATGGGTGCAGCGGCCTGAGCTGCCACTCGAGGACCGAGGATCCCAGTTTGAGTCCCTGCATCGGCTTAACATTCTGTGATTCTGGGCCAATCACGTAATCTCACCGTGCCCATGGACAGCTCCTGGATACCCTCACTGGTGATAAGCTGCGTTATATAAATCTACACATTTAAATTTCAAACAGGGTGAATAGATCTGCAAGCCATTCAGTGCCCGATCTTACCTGAATAGAATATGATCCCCAAGTTCCCAGCAATATAAGTTTATCCTGTCACTGATTACTGCTGTTGGCACAAGTGGTTATGCTTTAGTTGTATTTGTATGGAAATTGATAGTATCTGACGTGGCTGAAGTGGATTAGCAGCTGGATCATTATACATTAGGAAGGGCTTGTTTGGAAGAGTGTTGATTTGTAATGTGACCTATGGGGGCAGCGTATGATGTGTGTGATTACCAGAGTGGTGTTCTAATCCAACCATCAGCTGCTGTCCTTAAGAATCTAGTGTGGTGAAGGCAAGCGAGGGATAGCATGCTTGAGCTTTATATTTATGTATTGTTTGTCTGGATGGGAGGGGTGGATTATGAGAGTGTCCTGTGTGGAAAGTCTTTTGGGGTTGTGAGGGAGATGTAATCAAATACACTTCTATTTAAACATGCGCATCATCAAGGTAAATATATGTGGCATGAAGATTAGTAAATCTATTCTTATCTTGTACATATTTATCTTGATAATATGTTGGTAGTCAATATTCTTGAGTCAATATTGTAGCAGGCAAATATTAAAAACTCCATAGTGTTGTAAACCACCATGGAAATCAACTGTCAGGCCTACAACAATGTAAACAATCCCGGAGGCAGCCTCATTAAAAATAAACTTTCACACCTACGCAAGTAGTACACCAAGGCAAGCAGCCTCAATGTTGCAATCACCCACCCAATTAAATTGCACACCACAGACATACTCTGTAAAAGGACTCCACGGGCAGGGCCAGTGGTGAGTACCATACTTCAATGGATACTCAAAACATGCCAGCACGTTCCACCAATAGGATTGATTGATTTGAAATTCTGTAAAGCACTCATATGCCAGGAGGCGTCTTGGCTCTAGCTTCTGACACTAAGTGGGGCCTTGATTAGTTGCTATAAAGTCATTTCTTTAAAGATTTCCTAAAAGTAATGAGAGTCAATGAAGATTTAATAGTAAGGGAAAGAGTATTTCAGTTTCAGGCTGTGCCTCTAATAAAACTGCTGCCTCCCCAACAGACACATTTGTGGGAGGAAACCATCCGATTTCTGTCGGTATTGAGTGAAGAGCTCTTCTTGGAGTCTACCACCTAAAATTCTTCTTTTGGTAGTCTGGACCTGACCCATTCAGGAATCTGAATGCTAAGCATAGTACTTTAAAAAGAGCCTGAGTCTCAGAATGGAATTTAGGGAGGTTCAGCAGCATCTTGGTAGATTCACAAGTGTTTCCCAAGGTTATACTTGGAAACCTGGGATAGACGCAGGCTCCCAGTCATAATCCTGGAAAACATTTGTAAATCCTCACACGTGCCTTTGCAAAGACCCTCTGAATGCACAATGGCGTACAAATGCACAAGGGGAAATGCATCATATTTGTGTAGTGGCATGTTTTATTCCAATGAAAGAGCCATTTCTCCTACACCACAACCAATTTTGGGATTGTTTCCTTCTCTTTAATACCTGGAAAGGGTTTTACACCTGCTCTGGCTGCATTAAATCTCTGGACAATCACAGGCTGAGATTGGGTCAGGAAAAGACATCGGAGTACCCACAAATTGTCAAGACTTTGGGCATTCCCAATCTTTCCAGGACATCTCCTCCCTGAAGTGGCAGCTCCTCCACAATGGTGGGAGAGCGTCGCCCCACTGGCTCAGAGCCTGCATCTGCAAAATAAAAGCAATATCTTACTATTGTTTTATTTTTTAGCTACTGGCTCTGAGCCGGTGTGTCCATGGAGGAGTGGGGCCGGGCCATCGGAGGAGGGAGGAGAAGAGGTATGTGCATTTGTAAGTGCGCATGTCAGTATAACCGACTGTCTCAGGCCGGCCAAATTGACATGCTCACTTAGGTTTCACCAACCCAGCTGTATTGTACAGCTGGGTTGGAGAAACAGCACAGACTCCCTGAGCGAGCATCTTTTCAGACACAGGGATTGGTTGGGAGTCATTATGCTGACCAGAAACTGGAACAGAGGAGCGCAAGGCGGCCAGCAGCACCAGGTTAGTGGTTTTTAATTTTTTTTACCATTAGCCGCCCCCGCTGCACGCTCCTTCCCACAAGCTTCCTGCTGGCCCCCTCTCTCTCCCCCTGCACCCCCTACACCTGCCCTTCCAGTATTTTCCTGTGTCGACCGCGATTGTCTCACTGGAACCTGGAACTCACTCCCTACAAGACGGAAAACACAAAACGTGAATTTGCACTGGTAAGTCATGCAATTTGCTCATATAAGTTAATTTTGCACACAGAAATGGGTTTGTGAATGGTTCTTCCATGTCAAACCATGGGTTCTCCTCTGTTACCTTGCTTACGCCTCTTCCACAATGTGACTGCGGTCTCATCAAGCCAGTTTTACCTGACAGAGACTTGCTTTTTTCAGAAAAAAACAACACTTGTGCAGTTGATTCCTGAAAAATGATTTACAAGAACTTATGCTATATTTAATAAAGAGTATGGCTCTCTCTGTAATAATTCACTTAATTTTCTCTGATAAATTCTCTGGGCGTTTGGATTAGCAAGTAGCTAAAGATGATTAGTTCACATGGGACATATAGTTAATAAAAAAAACTGCCTGGGTATATGAGACATGCTTGAGACAAACGTATTCCAGGATCTGGCTAAGTTAGTAAACCTGAATGCAAGGTGGCTATGTGCTCGGTTAAAGTAACCTTCGGATGAGGGGTGTGGGCCAGAAATAGTAAAAGACCTTGTATCACCAGAGATGTAGATAACGTACATCTGAGACAAACAGCCCCCTGTTGACTCTCCATTTAACTGTCCTAATCCGGCTGCAGCCAGACTCATTCAAAAACAATGTTTGTGTCAGTTCAGGTCTAATTCATGACCTTCTGCGCGAGCCGTTTCCAGCAGAGCACAAACACCTTGTGACAGGCATGCGCTTTCTTTCACGGGGCCGCGTAGCTACCCCCTCCTGAAATGATGTTGAAATGTAAACACCCGTCCAAGCTGGGTAATAGGATTTCTGTTTGCCTCATTCTCTGGTCATTAGCAGGTCAGCATACAATTTAAATAGGTTACTGATTCTCAGGGGAGTTTCTGGACAGTCTGCTAATGCACAGTTCTGTGTGAGAATCACTAGTAAATGAAATATTTTGTTTTTTAAGTATAATTTTAATTAACACGTTGCGAAAAAGTATTACTAGCACGGGAAATTCAACTCCAGAAATTAAACGTGGCCACAAAAGCATCCTACCTCGTCTTTGAATAATATTCATTTGGAAAACAGAATCCTGAAAACATTTCAACTTCGAATGGCCAAATGAGCTCAGAGCTCGAATGTTTCGCTTCAAATTAAACTCGATTTTGCAAGGGTATGGGTTCATGTGCCAAGCCCTTCTGGGAGCAGCTGTCTCACTAGCTGTTTGCTGCACATAAATACTTCTACACGGCTGGAATCAAGGGTGATTATTGGGCTGTAGGGGTGGGGGCAGGGGATTGCTACGCACCACGTGACACCAAAACAGTCTGTGATTCTGGGCAAATCACTTAATCTCCCGGTGCCTAAGAAGATGAATGTGGGCTGAAGGTTGGGCTGTGTATAGTACAATGAGGCCAGTCACTGATGGGCAGAATCGGACTGGCCTATGGGGTAATCAGGCGGTGCCACAGGGGTTGATCTGATCGGTCAGTGTGTGGGTCTGTTTCTGGTCTGGTGAGCTGTTTTTTTACTGAAAACTTTCCTGATTTCAAATCCGCAAAAAGCGATGGGAGAAATGCTTGCATTAAATCAAACCACTCACAGTCACTGAAGTACCGTCCAAATCGCCGCTCTTTTGCCCATCTTGCCACCTCAAATTGGGCCCAGACATATGCAAATCAGTATTGGTCCTGCTCCAATAGGAACAGTCCTATTGAGCTGTCCTACAGATTTCCGCGATATTACCACAGATGTTGCCTGCAGCAAGCACAAATGCATGGAGTCTCCCATACCTTGCAAATCACCTATACTGCGCGTCTGAACAAGCTCCAGACTGCTCCGGATTGCACATGTGGGCCACTTTTTTAGTCAGCTGATTCACTCATGGGGCCACTTTTTATGTTGCCTCAGCTTCTTTTCTGGCGCAGTCCGATCCTGGTACTGGAGTTGAAGCAGTAAACTTTTCAGTACTTTTCGAAACTTCACAGGTCGTATGATGATTCCATTTGCATCAGTGTGCAGGGGCAGAATGGACGATGCAGCCATTCTAAACTAAATCACAGTTATGAGAGGCAACAATAAGGGCTTATTACAAGGGCCCTGGTGATTAACTTGGAAATCTCCTTGAGTTGGTGCAAGACACTGGTATAACGAAAGTTGAGGGGATCCCCCTGCAAGGTACACGGAGGGGCCCCAGCTCCGGATTTAATTGGGAGCTTTCAGGCCGGAGTACTGTGCTGAGGGGTCCCCTGCAGCTCGCCCCCCCCTGCACCGCGGGGGTGTGGGAGCTTTAGTTATGCCACTGGTGCAAGAGCTGTAAACAGCACACATCTGAAACAAGGCAGGGGATTAACGTTGACCCCCGCAACCCCTGTGACGCAGGTGAGTCTACAACCCTTCACAGGTCCCCAAACCTTCAGGGGCCCCATTCAGCCCAAAACGAATTAATAGATGTGAGCTATGGGACACATGGGCTCCTCATCACATTCTATAGGGGGACCCGTCATTTTGCTTTACACCACTGAAACAAGGAGCAGTAGTTTCATATATTTCTAATAGAAAAGACTTCCATAACCAAGCTGGACTGGGAAGGCTGTTCTAGATGCAATGAATGTAAGAAACAGAGCAGTCTCAAGAATTAGCACATTTAATAATCACTAGTAATACTCACCACCCTATCAAAAATTGTTTTTGAATTAGTCTAGTTGCAGCCTATCTGGAATAACAAAATGGAGAGTCAAGGGGGTGAATTTGTTTTCTTTGATTGTGTATTTAATAAGCTTCTGTGCTAAATGCCTGAGGCAGGCAGGCAGGCACTAGAATCAGCATCGCAGAATGAGGACTACTAGATTTTGAACTTTGTGAAAGTGAGACTTGACTGTGACTGTGGGTTTGGTAGCTCCAGATTCGACAATAATGCCTGCTTGCCCGTGGGCATCATGCAGGGCCATTACATTGCTGCTTAATAATGTGGGTGAAAGGGTGGTTGTCTGCAGGAACCTTAGGAAAGGTTGAAGAACAGAATTAAAAAGAAAATTGTCCCTCACAGAGAGTAGCTGAATCAAAGTGCGAATTGGCTCGACACTGTGTGATACTTGGCTGTATAAGAGCTGAACATGACTAATTGAAACCTACCAGCTATAAAGGAGGAGGAGGAACATTGTAGTGTTTCTCATCCATGACGCTATTTACCATTTTTTTGTAACATTTTATTTATTTATGTATCAGATACGCGAGGACCATTATCGACAGGGATGTCCATAAAGTAGCATCAGACTTATGTACTTCAAACATTGCATAAAGAATATAACAGTAGGTCAACATAAGTAATTAAGCATGTATGTATATTTCTGGAGAATACAATATATCTATGATATATCTGCGCAACTTCCAAAAAAGGTGGCAAGGAGTATGGGACAGCAGATCTGAGTGGGAAAGAAGGTGGGGTGCGGTGGAGCGGGTAGGTGTAGTGCCAGTATGGGAAGTAAGAGTACAAGGAAGACAACTAAACTAAACTAAGAGACCCCCAAAGGGAACCCAGGTAGACTCATTATCCAATAGGCTTAACCATAGGACCTCTTTTAGTACCCTAGTGAGAAAGTGTCAAAAGAGAGATGGCCTCAGGAGGAAGTGGGGTAGTCACATATCAGGAAGGACACTCATACTTCATCAAAGAAATGCAGATTATCGTTAAGTTTATAGGTAGTGCATTCATGACTAGCAACTCTGTTTAGTTCTATCAGCCACTCATTACCTGTAGGTACAGTGGGCTGGCATCAGTGGTGAAGTATGCAAAGTTTGGCCTCTGCTAGCGAAGTTGCCAGCCAATGGTGTTCATGCGCTGTCAATTCTGGAATGTCGGATACGTCATGAAGAATGACTTGCTGGGGTGAGGAAGCTATTGGGAAAGAGTTGTGCCACTGGATGTAGAGCTAGAGAGTCACCCAATAACTTACTAGCTCTGGGCAGGACCAAAGAATATGATGAAGGTTGCAGCAGTCGGTGGAGCATTTTTAGCAATGGCCATAGAGCTCAGCCCATTTAAGTTTCCATGGAGAAGTAGAAGAATTTTAGTCTAGAATCTCTGAGGACCCTAGAGATCTAAGAGTAATGTTTCTTAAAAAAGCCATGGTAGACCAAGAGAGCATGGAATTCAAAAAATCTACGGTGAGAGGATTTGCGTTAGTTAAGTCAGTACAGGGTATGGAGACTTATCTCTCCATTTTTACCAGTGCCCATGACAGATTTTGAATCACCCGTTTGAGATTAAATATGCTCCACCATCTATTGGCATCCCCTCCAGGTTTTGTTCAGCGTATGGAAGACAGAGGTCCCTGTAGCTGCGACAATTGGTCTCTACAGTAAACCCTACATTTTGTATTTTCATGTAAATATTATACCCTTACCCGGCGATTGTATCTGAAACCATACCTAAAAGAAGTGGGGTTTAGGCAGGATCGCGTAGCCCTTTTACATTTGCAATTAATATCAAATGCTCGAACCATTTATATTATCACAAGTTTTTTAAGAGCAGTATTTAAATCAAGAAACTCGAGACAGGACTGATGTTTAGAGGGATCTCTAAGTTTTTGCACTAATGATCTTAAAGAATTTGTAACAGTTTTTATTTTTTGTATGTGTATTTTTTTTTGGGTCTCATTTTAACATATTTGTACTGAGACCGAAGACAATCTAGGATTTTGTACACCTGGATGATACGCTGTTAACAAATGTTTCTGATGCTGTTTTTAGCTGTGGTATCTTTTATGGCTGTGATTACTGCCGAATAAAGATTATTATTGATTGATTGAATGTTGCCCACACCTCCCACGAGTAGTCCTTCCCCAGATGCATCAGCCATGTGAGTTTAGTCATGGTAGGGGAGGGACCTGGGTGTAGGGTTTTAATAAGAACTCTATCAACCCAAGATACTCTTGGGCCAGCATGTGTAAGTACTGGAGAATACGTGACTATGGAAGCACCACAGGTGGCACTCCACATGCAGCTTTTCATGCCAGGACACCCCGTAGACTATTTTCTTATTTATACATGGGGCTGCATTGGGCCATGGTAGTTAGTGCCTTAAGATGTTTCAATGGAGAAATGCTCTCGAGCTTGTGGGCCTCACCCCAAGCAATAGCCGATGCAGTCAGAATCAGGATTGAGGCTAGCAAGCGATCAGCAGCAGTGAAATACATCAGGAGGAACATGTGTGGGAAGTTCAGAATGTGTTGTTCGAGGCACACCCATAGTGGTGTCTCCCATGTGAGGCTCAGGTGTGTGGTTAGTTGTGACAGGTGAAAGGCATGGCTATATGGATGTCATATGATTGAGTCTTCAGCCTCCAGTCACAGTATTAGCCCACAGTCGAGGTGCTCTGATACTGGGTTTGCACCCACTCCAACTGTAGGATCTGATATTTGTTTCTATGTCAGTCAAGAGCTGACAGGGGATCCGGAGGGACAAAATGCTAAATATATAGTTGAAAGAGGGCGCCTCTGTAATTTTCACCATCTACACTTTCCCCCACAAGGACAAGTTGAGGTGTGTCCATTTCAGGAAATCCTGCTTGGTACATTCCAGCAGGGTGAGGAAGTTATCCTAAACCATGCGGGTGAGCCCCTTACTTATGCATTTACCTAAGTAACGATGTCCTTCCAGTTCCCATTGCATATTATAGCCATATATCCAATCATGAGTAATAGTTCTGGACAGACGGAGCGCCTCACAACTTGCCCAATTGATTTTCTAACCCGATAGGCAGGAACTATTTTTGATAATTGATATTGCCCCAGGTATCGGAGAATGTGAAAGGGACAGGAGGAGCAAGATGTCTTTGGCATATATTAAAGCTTTACCTCACATGCCATGCCACCATTTCCAACCAATGTAAAATGATCCGGGGTAATGAATGCTGCAGACAAGTTCAACAGCAACTTGATTAGTGCATTGGCCTTTGGCCCAGGAGTAGTGCAATGCTCAGCAACCAAACATTATTTCAGAACTGAGAAGAGTACAGAGGGCATTCAGCTTTGGGAGGTGTGCAAATTGTTAAAATATTTCCTAAAGTTAGATTTTGCAAGTTTGTTGAAGTTTTAGTTTTGAAAAATTATTGGTTTAAAAATCACCTAACGTGTTTTTTACAGGGGACATAACTTGGAAATACACTAGGGCCTATTCACAAACTGCATATAGTAGTAAATAACTAGTACTTTAATAGTACTACTCTCATACTACAAAATGCTAATCACAAACCTACATGGGGAGACCTCCGCCTATGCCTTTGCTATCTTTTCTATGCTGAGATGTCTGCACACATTAGCCTACAATGTATGAGTAAATGTGGGCGGGGAAGGGGCTTGAAAATGGGGAATACACACTACTAAATGGAAGGGCTTAGGGTGTAGCAAGGAGAGGTTTAGGGAGGGGTAAGCATGGGGTTTAGGGAGAGGCATGCGGGAAGGACATGCTAACACAAACACTCATTTATAAAAGAGTAAGACCATTGATAGTCACAAACTACACTTCTAAACTTACTACACCCCAGGAGCACACGCAATATAGGAAAGGCACTCCAACCCAGCCTTGAAGTAACTTTAGCACCACATATAATCACTCATAGGTGCTGCAACTCACTCCCATAGAAGATAATGTTGGCAGGGAATTAATATAAAACCCCATAGGAAATATTATTAAAAGAAATTTAATTATTTAGATTTTTAAATTCAATTACAATAGTACCTCAAGTGCTAGTCAAGTTATAGTTAGGCAAGACATTGCATAGGAAAGGCATTTTTTTTCTTAATAACTTTAGTGCCATTGGATAAATCTGCATGACATTTTTTTTAAAGTTGTGCTGATCTGTAAAGGGAGCGTCAAAAAAAGGGGTGGCTTCAAAAGTGCTATTCCCCATTTTAGCACAAAAAACTAAGATTGCTCCACAATGCCGATATAACTGCTGAACACATTCACACCAAATTTGGCACATAGTTATAACTTTATTCCGATAACATGCTTTTTATGATTTGGCATAAATCCCTTCAGCCATTCTCGAAGATGCCAAGAGTGAAGTAATATGTGAGGTCATAAGCAGTGCATGACAGGAGCACAAGTTATTGATAGTCCACTAAACTATAACTAGCAAATGTTAGTGGTTTTTGGTGATTTAACGTTGGTTCTTGTCTCATTCCGTTATCTCACTCCAATATTACTTTATCCTTTGGTTTTATCAGTGAATTTCTTATGTTATTTGTTACATAAATTAAGATATTATCACGATACCTGACTACAGTATCACTTTAGGGTTTGTTTTTTTCAATGAATATGTGCGTGGGTGTGGTGTGTGTGTGTATATATGTATTGGTTTTTATCATAAACAAATGTTCCATCATGACCTTCAGATCGACCGTCTGGCTGAGTTTGTAGTCAAAGGAAAGGCGTGGAGGTTGCTAAAAGCGTTCATCACGGACAGGAAACAAACGGTGTCCTTTGGGAAATTTTACTCTAACCCATTCTCGCTACCATGTGGAGTTCCACAAGGATCGTCCCTTAGCCTGACCCTTTTTAATGTGTATGTGGCACCCTTGGCCCCTGTGATCAGATCACATGGTTTTAGTCTTACGTCATATGCAGATGACACACAAATTGTGGTGTCACTACTACCAGGACAAGAAGTAGGCATGAACAAGAAATTCCATGACTGTATGGGAGCAGTCAAATCTTGTATGTCACAAAATTGACTAAAATTAAACTCAGGCAAAACTGAGATTCTCATGTTCGGAAACAAAGCTCATTTCTGGACCTGGGACTGGTGGCCATCAGATATGAGCATCCTCCCTAAACCCACGAAGAAGGCAAAAAATCTGGGTATAATGGTGGATGACAGACTGAACTTTGAGGACCTGATAAACAACACAACCTTGGCCACCTTTCATTCCCTTAAACTGCTAAAAAAGGTCAAACCTTTCCTGTCAGAAGACAGTTTACGAACAGTCGTCTCATCCATTATCTTATACCGGCTGGACTACTGCAATGGGTTCTATTTAAACATCCTAGAGCAGCATCTAAACAGATTGCAGATCCTGCAAAATGCAGCAGCAAGGCTGGTAACAGGCACCCCCAAATTCATATCGGTAGCCAGAGAAATTAAAAGAATACACTGGCTGCCCATTAGGAAAAAGGTGCAAAGTCACTTAGGGCCAGATGTAGGTAAATTCAATTTAGCGAGTCCGTAATAGCGATTTTTACCGAATCACTATTAAGGACTCGCTAAATTGAATGTAGGTAGGAATCGCAAAAACATTTGCGATTTCTTAATATTCCTTAATTGAGAATCGCAAATTGAGATTCGCAATCAAGGAATACCATCCCATTCATTCCTATGGGCCAAGTGGCCCATAGGAATGAATAGGATTTGCGCCCGCAATTTGAGAGTAACCAAGAGGCACTCGCAAATTCTGGGAGAATTTCAAGGGTACATGGGTTCCAAAAGGACACCCTGTTCCACCCCTGATACGTGCATGTGTGCACATGTGGCGCACATACATGCCCTAAGGGCTTGGATGTGTGCCACATGGCACTTGAAAAAAAGCAAAAAAGTGCTTTTTGAAAGGAAATCGCTAATTTCCACCAACTTGAAGTTGGTGGTAATTAGCGATTCCTTAAGGCCAAAGTGCACTTTCTTTTGTGCTACTTACATTGCATTTAAGAAATCGCAATTTGTGATTCCTTGAATGAATCGCAAAATAAGGAATCACGATCTTTGCGATTCCTTATTTTGTGAGTAGGTTTAATCTTACCTACATTGCTGAAAGCCAAATTGCGATCTCAAAGGCCGAAATGCTGTGAATTTCAGTGTTTGCGGTCGCTATTTGGCTTCCTACATCTGGCCCTTTGTATTGTCTTTAAGGCACTACATGGTCCGGGCCCTGATTTTCTGACTCACCAGTTTCAATGGCACACTCCCAAAAGAACCTTACATTCACTAAGAGCCAAATTTGTGAGCGTACCACTCATTACAAGTGTGGCCAAAGCATGGAATGCCCTCTCCTGGAGTTTGAGAAACTCCATTAACCTTCTCGCTTTCAGGAAACAACTCAAAACCTAGCTTTTTAACTTATAATTCCCTCCAGCTACATTTCTCCTTTCTGTGCCACTCTGTTCTCAGTATAGTCGAGCTACTATCGCCAGGACACCTCCGGGTAACCGTGCGCTCTACAAATATAATTAACATAACATAACATTAAATAATGAAATACATATTTTATGGTTTAAGTAGTTTTTATTGAGTATGCATGAAGGACGGCACAGTACACCCACCTACAACCACCGGCCGGTGGGGAACCTACAGTCAAATTCAAACTTTTGTTAATAGGAAAGAAGGAATTACGAGAGCACCTTAGTAAAGAGCAATGAGAAAAGGAGGAGAGCAGAAAAGGAAAGAAAAAGTAAATTCCACCCACAGAGTATAACAGATGCGGTAGGGACCTAGTGTTGGGGGGCTGTTGAGGGGGCCTTCGAATCAGGCATCGGGTCGGCAGGGAAGCATAGGATTCTGAGGTATCGAGGGCAGGTAAGCTCCACGAACTCGGACGAGAGGTATGCCACTGTGGACCCCCAGGTCTTATCAAAATTAGACAATGAGCGGTGGATCCCGGCAGTGACTCTTTCCATCCCCACTACGTCCCACATTTTGTGTAGCCAGTCTAATTGAGTCGGAACCTCCACTGTACCCCATTTAAGCAAGGAGAACCTGTTTAGCCGCCCCCAGTGCTAGGGTAAACCCCCTGGCCCTACAGGACCTAAGAGGGTACGTGAGAGGATTGGGCAATCCAAGCAAAATATAGCTAGGGAACCTAGGGAGCTCTGTCTGGTATATTTGGTCGATAATAGGTAATATGGCCTCCCAGAATACCTGGATCTTGGGGCACTGCCAGAGAATATAGGAGAGGGTACCCTCCTGGCTGCAGTTGCGCCAACAAAGACTGCTACTTCGGGGTTTCCATTTCGCCACCCTCACCGGGGTATAGTACCAATAGTGATTGATTTGGAGGAGCATCTCCTTCCCTGAAGTGCTGCAGGAAGATGCCCGGGCTCTGTGTACAATGTCCGCCCATTCCTTAAGTGAAAACTCGCGACCCAGCTCCGCCTCCCATCGACGCTGCGCTGGGGTCTTTGTCTGGATTCTTGCCCTGTTGAGAAACCCGAAGATGTCTGACAGAAGGCGCTTGTTGGAGGTGCGGGTAATATACCAAATCTCGAATTTTGTGAGGAGTCGACCCGCGTGCGGTTGAATCTGTGGCTGTGTGACCCATTGGTGCAGAGCCAAGTATTGCCAGTATTCTGACTTGGGGATGCCATAGTAGGCCACCAATCCAGGGAAGTCCAAGATCCCTCGTTCATAAAAGAGATCCCCAATACGTTTACATTGGGCATCCTGCCAAGGTGGATAGGAGTCACCCCTCATGGCGGAGGGGAAACCGGGTTCCCAATAAAAGGGGTCAAAGGGGAGACCACGGAAGACAGCCGGCACCTCTCCTGTCCCATGCCCACATGGTGGCTCGGAGAGCTCGGAAAAGATAGGCCCCCAACGGGCGGTGGTGTCGAGGGAGCCAGGGAACTTTCCATATGTGCATCCCTGCCACTCCCCTGTCTATGAAACACCAGTGTTTTTTGGATTCAAGTTGATACCACTCAACCATCCAGCGCAGTTGCTCCGCCTCATAGTAGCGTCCATGATGGGGAATTCCGAGACCGCCCTCGTCTTGTGAGAGGTAGGTGAGATGATAGGCCATCCGCGGCCTCTTCCCCCCCCAAATGAAGCCGTAGATCAATCGTTGCAGTTGAGCCAACACCATGGGGGGTGGGCAGAGAGGGAGTGTCTGCATGATATAGAGCAGACGCGGTAAGATCTTCATTTTGACGGCCGCAATTTTACCCAGCCAGGAGAGGGTGTGTTTCCTCCAGTTGTTTAATTTGCTGAGGACCATTTCTAAAGCCTCTAAGTAGTTTACCTGTGCCGTCTTCAGTGTGGTGGAGAAAACCCGAATCCCCAGGTAAGAGATATCTGATTCTGCCCAAGAGAACGGAAACTGACACGAAAATTGACTGCGCTCCGCTACCGGTATGGTAAGGCTCAGGGCCTGTGTCTTGGTCAGGTTAATCTTAAACCCTGACGCCGCGCTAAAAGCCTCCACCTCCGCCAGCAGAGGTGCGTTAAAAAGAGGAGCAAGTCGTCCGCATATAGGGAGATCTTATGCTCTCTATTCCCCATACGGATCCCAGTAACGTTAGGCAATTGGTGCACTCTCTCCGCAAACGTCTCCATATGGAGCGCGAAGAGGAGGGGGAAAGAGGGCACCCCTGCCTTGTGCCGTGCTCCACCCAGAATGTCTGGGAGGCCACTCTGTTCACCCGGATACGAGCTTGCGGGCAGTGATAGATATAGTCTATCCACTTCCGGAGTCTCTCGCACAGCCCGAAACGGCAAAGAACCTGGCGCAGGTAGGGCGCGTGGACCCGATCAAACGCCTTTTCGGCGTCCACCGAGAGGAGTAGAGTCAGGGTCTGCATTATTTGCGTCTTGTCTAATAAATGGCACAGCCGTCGTGTCCCGTCCGATGAAACCCGATTGGTCCGGGTCCACCATGCCCTGCATATGAGGGGCGAGTCGAGAGGCTAGAACACTGGTAAATATTTTGAGGTCGACATTAAGTAAAGAGATAGGGTGATACGCGGCACATTCCCTGGCGTCCTTTCCTGATTTGGGGATAACCACCACGTCCGCCATGTCAATCGAGGGAGCCAGCCTCCCCGTGGTGCTGAATGAGTTAAAAAGTCACGCCAAAGGCGGGGCCAGGTCGGACGTGAAGATTTTATAAAATTCTACCGGGAAGCCATCTTCACCCGGGGCCTTACCGACCGCGAGCCCCAGGATGGCCCTCCGGACTTCATCCGGACCAATGTCAGCTTCCAGGTCAGTCGTGGTGTGAGCCCCAATCGGAGTCACCAGCGCCGCCTGGACATAATCTCCCACCGCTGCTGGATCCAAATATTCCGCAGAGTACAAGGTTCGGTAAAAGGATTCGAACTTGCGCGCTATATCGTCATCCTGCCGCAGGGTTTCCCCCTGTGTATCTCGCAGTTCTGCCACCCGACGCACCACCGTTTCCACTCAAAACGTGCTACCACAGAGGACAGCCTTCAAGGCATCCCATATGGTGTCAACCTCCACCGAGCCGTTGTCATTAAGCTCTAGGTAAGCTTTAATAGCCTCCCTGAGTTCAGCGACGTTGGCTTCATAGGTGAGCAATTTGCGGTTCATCCTCCAGGAGCTCTGCTTGGAGGAACCCCCTGGAAGTAGTAGCCTCAGGATCACCAGCAAGTGGTACGAGAATGCCGCCGCCCCTATAGTCACCTCCACAATAGACGCCGTAACCCAGGGTGAGGTCCAAAAGAGATCAATGCGGGCGTACATTTGGTGAGCCGCGGAGAAAAAGGTGTACTCCCACGCTGTCGGAAAGTGATGACGCCATGCATCCACCAGGCCGGCCTCCCCCAGTCTCTTGAGCATGGTATCGGAAATCGAGCCAGAATGGCCCACCCAAAGAGTCGACCTGTCTAGCTCCGGCACTGGGACTAAGTTAAAGTCACCCCCAATGATAAGGTCTTCATCAGGGTATGCCAGAATAGAGGTCATCGTGTCTCGCAGGAAGAGTCCTGCCGTTCGTTAGGGCTGTAGATTGAGGCAATCGTGTAAGTGCGCTCCCCCATTAGCACCCGTAATGCCAAGAGGCACCCGGCCACCACCGCATGGGTACCCACAACTTTCCCCTGGAAGTGCGTGGCCAGTACAATTGCCACTCCAGCCGTCTTCCCCAGACCCGAGGACAAGTATTGCCTATCAAACCATTGGGTTCTGAGCCTCTTCCAGTCTTCCCGCAACCAGTGAGTCTCCTGTAGGAGGCAAATATCACATCCAGCATCTCTCAAGAGGGCAAGCAGCACGCGCCGATTGACAGGCGAGTTAAGACCCCTCACATTGAAGCTCATAATCATTACTTTAAGTCTGGGCATGATAGAGATAAAATGGTGTTAGCGTATGCAGGCGTAAACCCCCAGGGTAACCAGCACATATAGGGTGTTCCCCCGCAGGCGCCATCCCCTCCACTCCCCTCCCCATAAGGACGGCGAGTAAGATCCAGGTGAAGCATTCCCACTAACCCCGCGTGAACGTGTATAGGTGGGCCCTGAGATCCAACCAGCATCCAAATACATCCAGGACCCATGGGTCGCACTGCCCCATGGAACCTGGTGGTCTCGCCCTCCTCCCAGATGTGGCATCCCATGGCCTGCACCCCTCCGCCTGTCCCCACCACCCAAGACATTGTCGCTCCCTATCTGACTGCAGTCTGGTGGCGCATCCCTCTGGGGTGAAGAAAGGAGACAAAGGAAAGAAAGAAAGGAGAAGAGGTTGAAAGGAGTGAATGACAAACATGAGAATAGATCAAAAAGCAATTTCCAATGAAACTTGTAGGCACAAATGTGCAAGGGTCCATGAGTCCGACGGTCCTGCATCGACTATCCAGGGATGGGGCTCCCCTCGCCAAGACCGATCGCCAGTCATATGAAGTCGGACCGAGCCTTCTGCTAGCATGGCTCGAGTAAGTGTTCCCAGGGGTCCCTCAGTCGCCACCATCATCCGTGCTCTCCCGGCTCTGCAGTTGTCGCAGCACTGCTTCCCGTTCTTTTTGGCATTGCTCCTACGTTGGTCGCAGCCGAGCTCCTCTCCTGGGGCCTCGCCTCCTGTTGGTATGAGGGGGTCTCCCCTTTGGGTGACCCCCCTCCGCCTCCTTGGGATCTCCCATCATGGCCAGGGTCTCGCCCAATACCTCTTTCTCTTCCTGTAAGTTGCGGACACCACGGGTTTTGTTTTGCCAGATAAAGGAGAGGCAGAATGGGTGGCCCCAATGGTAGCGAATCCCCTTGTCCCGGAGGAAGGCTGTTACCTGACGCAGATCTCTGCGTTGCTGGAGGGTAAGAGGGGAGAGGTCCTGGAAGACCCCCAATGAAGCCCCTCGTACTCCACCGTGGCGCGATAGCACGTGGCCGCCATGATGAACTCTTTCTGGCGGTAGGAATGTAGACAGATCAGGATATCCTGAGGCTGGCCTGGACCAGAGGCAGGGTGCCCAGCTCGATGTGTGCAGTCCAGCACTATTTCTGTATCCTTGAGTGCCGGAACCAGATGTTTGAAGAACCGGATGACCCACTCCTCCAACTTGCCTCTGTCCTCCTGAAGTGGTACGCCCTTGAGGTCTTCCAGTTTGAGGTATAGCTCCTCATTACGCTCTCGCAGGTCTAGGAGTTCTCGGGCTTGTGTGGGAAGTACCTCCTCGCGGAAGTCCCCATTACGTTCCAGGGTGTCCACCCTATCCCCCACCTCGGTGAGGTATGACCGGAGCTGCCGGACGTCGGAAGCCATCTCCTGTCGCAGGCTTGCGAAGTCCTCACGGAGGGTGCTGAAGAGCTTCTCCAAAAAGTCTTTGGTGATCGGGTCCGCCGGGCATCCACCTTCTGGCTCGGCTCCTGTCTCACCCGCCCTCCTTGCTCCTGATTTCTGGAGTAGGTCTCTAATGGATGGGTCCTTATGCGCAGTGTCTTTCCGGGACTTCTGTGTGGCCACGACAGCAGTCCAATGGGCGCAGTGTGCGGCTGCAGCAGCGGGAGGATGGGCACCCCAGCCGGGTCTCAGCATCCACCAAAATAGGAAGGGAGGCCACTCCCCGACCCCTACCACCGAGGCTCAACTGCTCCCTCTCCCTTCATTTGGGCAGAGGTGCCAGTGTGCACCAACGAGGGCCAGGCCCACCGCAAAGTCTTGCACCGCAGTGCACTGGTCGCTCACCACCGCCGCCCAAGGCCACAGGCACTCCCCTTACCGGGCTCCACTTCACACACCGGGGTTCCACGTGTGTAACTCGCGTTGGTTTGTCTGCTCCCAGCGTGCATTCAATGAGGCCCTCCTGCTCTAGCCGCCGCCCGGGAGTCTAAGGGACACCAGGAGAAAGGGCACGCCCCAACCGCCTTGGGAGAAATGGCACCTGTCACCGTCCATGCTGTAGTCACACGTGAGACCTCCGCCGGAGCTCAATACACGAGGCCGGGGGCAACGGCCGCCCGGCAATGCACAGCAGGAAGGATGCAGGGAGGCGCTGCGTCCAGGAGGCCGCCAGCAGATAAGCGCCACTTCCCCTTCGCCTCGTGGCCTCACTGGATCGGGCCGGGCCGCTCCACCTCGGCTCCACGTCCAGTTGGGCCCACCAGGCCTCGCTGCTGCCAGAAGTCCTCCACAGGGTCTACGGACCCCCGAGTTCCAGCATTCAGCTCCGGGCCTAGGACAGGTTCAGATGATCCTCCGCGGCCTCCGGCTGCGCCCCCACCGCTCACCGCAAGTTGTCGTGGCCGATCGCCGCACCAACGAAGGGATCGCGGAGCACTCCTGCGTCGTCAAGAGTACGACACTTGCTGCGGGACCCCCAGGGCTTAAATGCGAGTCCCAAAATCGCAGACGTTTGCCAGATTACAGCCTCGGCGAGCGGAGCCCCGAGAAGACAGTGCTACTCCGCCGCCATCTTGGCCACGCCCTTGAAATACATATTTTAAAGTTTCAATGAATAATAATTTAAAACACATCCCAAATAATAAAAAAAATCACTCTAAATGTTAATTAAACATTAGTGATGGTATTTTTCTAAATTTTGATTATTTGTTTTAAATAATGTAATTATTATATTTTAATAATTTAATAAAACTTTTAATTGATGGTTAATGTGATATAACAATACATTTTATTAGTTCTATGTTAATAATAGTTATTTAAAATTAATTTATATTTTTTATTTTACATTCAAATATTTTTAATATTTTTTTAAGAATTCATTATTTTTTCCTATACTTTACAGAGCTGTATTACTCTAGTGCTATATTTTCAAAAAAATAGAAGAGGATTTTATTTAGTTCACATAAAGGGGCAAAAATAGAAAATCCTAAAAAAACATCCTCTTAACCATTGCACTAATCAATTGTCAGGCATTAGATTGATTTGAGTTTTTAGCTTAATGATTAATAATAATAAATAATAATAAAAGAATTTTGTTAAGCGCACAGCTACCCCCAATGGGGTGTCCCAGTGCTGAAGCAGACAGTGGCAGAGCAAGAGATCAGCAAAACTAAACGGCGGGACTCAATAACCAGGTTTTTAAAGACCTACGGAACTCCAACTCAGACTGAATCAGACGAAGCTCAAGAGGTAAGTTATTCCAGTATTGGGTAGCACCCACCTCAAAGGATTTACCTCCCATTCTGGATTTTGAGAATCGAGGGATGACAAGAAAATGCTTGTTATTTGATCGAAGAGATCTGGCTTGATGGTAGGGACGGAGTCTCTTCCTTAGATAGAGCGGCCCTTTACCTTTACTAGCTCGAAAGGCTAAGGTCAAAACCTTAAATTCTATTCACTTGGCAATGGGTAGCCAGTGAAGTTGTCGTAGATATGGGGTAATATGATGACGTAGTGGTGCCCTGCAAATCAGCCGTGCTGCCGCATTTTGTACTATCTGTAGTCTACGGATCAGGTCAAGTGAAAGACCCAGATATAGTCCATTGGCATAATCCAGATGGGAGGTTATCAGTGCATGAACCACTGATTTACGAGTTGCATTGGGCAGATAATTGATGAATTTTTAAATAATTTTAATTTTGCCAAAACAGGCGGCCGACACCGTTTGAACCTGTGTGGACAGGGACAAGTGTTTGTCCCATCTAACACCTAGATTCTTAATTGAATCCTTAGGTAGGGGAGCAGAGCCCAATTCATCAGGCCACAACATGCTCGAAGAAAGGGGAGAAGGTTGATTAAAAAACAAGATCTCAGTCTTGTCCGCATTAAGTTTTAAAAAGTAATGATCCATCCAGGTTGCAATATTCTTCAGGCACTCTTTTAGCGGATCAAAAGTGGAGGTGAGATCATCCCGGAAGGTGAACAGTAGCTGGGTATCATCCGCATAGGATATAATTTTGATCCCAGTTTTTGCAATCAGTTCAGCCAGAGGGGTCAAATAAACATTAAAAAGGAGCGGGATTGATATTTGATATACAGCATAACAACACATGCCACTTTGGGGCGCTGCAAAGCGCTTTAAAACATATATAGAAATATATGAATGCATTATTCTCACGCTAACAGCACATGCCAATACAAAAATATACTAGAGCTATCTAATGATTGAATACCCAAATGTGCCGCCCCCACCAGCGCAGCGGACGAGCGCAGCGGGAGCGCCGTTTGCGCGCCGAAGGCGCGCCTAATGCAAGCCCGTCTGCGCCCGTCCGCGCACGACCGGGCCTAGGGCCAGAACTCCTGCCCGAATCATTTTACCCTAACATAAGGTACTACTGAGCCTCAGACCCCCCCCACCCTCCTGTGATTACACCTATGATCTCAAGGGGCCTTTCACTCGCTGCTCCTTATGCAAGCCAGTCCAGCTCACGCTCCCCACTAAACCTATCAAACCCGCCATCCTTAACCTTGCCTCTCTAAACTGTCGTTCACTTCCAAAACATGCGACACAGATTACCGACATCATAGAAGATCATGAAATTGATATACTCTTCCTCACGGAAACGTGGCTCGGCCCTCACTCGCAATCAGACATGGTACTAGCAACACCACAGGGCTACTGTATCCAATCCCTACCCCGCCCTCTAGGTAGAGGAGGCGGTGTAGCTATCATCCATCGAGAACACCTCCACTGCAAAACCCACGACGCACAGATTACCGACGCAGAAAGTCTGCATTTTACCGTTACACTTAACCCAACCACTTCTCTAACAGGACTCCTTGTTTACCGCCCCCCTGGCCTCCCAGGCCCCTTCACCTGCTCTCTTCTAGACCTAGTCACAACTCAGGCCCACTCCCTATCAAACTATATGATAGTTGGGGACCTGAACATCCACCTAGAAGATCCGGCCGACTCGGTAGCCAATGATCTGATTCAAGATCTATCGGCTTTTGACATCCGCCTATTAAACTCCGGAGCCACCCACACCAAGGGCCACCTATTAGACCCTGTGTTTACCAGCTCGCCCTTGATGCTAGCGAAGGAGGCCCTTCCCCTCCCTTGGACAGACCACTTCCTTGTCCCCTTCCAATTACCTGGAACCTTCAGGAAAAACCGAATACCCCCCACCTTCAGTAAGGACAGGACCTGGTCCAGACTCCCCACGGATGAATGGGTTAAGACCCTTGAAAAAAACATCCCTGCTCACGCTGGAGATCCAACTACGGCAGACAGAAGATTCAGGGACTGGATTACCGCCTCCCTAGACCTAGTACTCCCACTCAGAAATAGGGAAGACAAAAACGGCAAACATGGCTCAGCGCCATGGTATTCCGCAGATCTAAGAATACTTCGTAAAAACTGCAAAAAAGCCGAACGACTCTGGAGAAAAAATTGGCAACATGCCAACAAAGAAGCCTACCAGTCTACGGTCAAACTCTACAAAGAGGCCATTAAATCAGCCAAAGCTTCATACTATGATACGCGAATACAAGAAGCATCTAATTCAGCCCGAGAATCCTTTTTAATTGTCAAAGAGCTGATCAAGGTCCCCATCACCTCCCCCTCCAACACCCCCAAAGTTGATAGAAGTAATGAGCTAGCGAACTTCTTCAACGATAAAATCACCCGCATCCTGGCCTCCCTCCCACCCCCCAGCTCCCCCAGCCTCACGGAAAGCCGTACTCCCCTCGAACAGACTGAAAGCATCTGTCGCCCCACGCTACAGACATTCCGACCTATCACCCCCCTAGAGGTTGAGCGAACCCTAACAAAAATGAAAAGTGGATCACCCTTGGACCCAGCCCCTATCAGGTTCCTCAAGACCGTAGCCTCAGTAATTGTACCTACCATCACGGATCTCATCAACTGCTCGTTCGCCCACGGAACTGTTCCCGACAGCTGGAAGAGTGCTGTGGTCAAAGCACTCTTAAAAAAACCTCAGCTAGATCCATCGGACCTGTCCAACTACAGACCAATATCCCTACTCCCTGGCATCAGCAAAGTAACTGAGAAACTGGTAAACATCCAACTATCCCAGTTCCTTGAAACCAATAACCTGCTCCGACAATCCCAAACCGGATTTCGCCCGGGCCATGGAACGGACACCGCACTCCTCGCAGTCATTAAAGAGGCAAGGGGCTTACTGGATTCAGGAGGATCAGTGGCAGTGATCCTCCTGGATCTAAGTGCAGCCTTTGACACGGTCAACCACCGTGTCCTTCTGCATAGACTGGCGAATGCAGGACTTACCGGGACAGCAATCAAATGGATCGAATCCTTTCTTACAGGACGCACTTTTCAAGTGTGGGACGATAACCATCACTCATCCACCCTCCCACTCACCAGCGGCGTCCCCCAGGGCTCTTCCCTGAGCCCGACGCTTTTTAATGTCTATATGGCCCCCCTCGAGGACGTGGTAACACCATTTAACATAAAAATGGTGAGTTACGCTGACGACACCCAACTAGTCGTCTCCTTGTCCCAGTTGATCGACCATCCTGAAAATCTGACTAACTGCCTCATAGGTATCCACAACTGGATGAATGACTCTTCACTAAAATTGAATGGGACAAAGACAGAAGTAATGCTACTTGGCAAGCAATGGACAACTATCCCTCCTACACTATGGCCCGATGTGTTCGGAGAAATTCCCCCCCCAAAACGCGAAATCAAGACACTCGGGGTGTGGCTTGAGCCACAGCTCACGATGAAAACCCAAGCAACCAAAACCTCGGGCACATGCTTCGGGCTCATGCGCACGACCCGTAAAATCCTGCCCTTACTCCCACCTATGTCCAGGAAGCTCCTCATCCAGGGACTAGTGCTGTCCCGCCTGGACTACAGCAACCTGGTCTACTTGGGAGCCCCCGAGTCTACTATCACGAAACTCCAGCGGACACAGAACGCGGCAGCACGCATGATTACTAACACTCCCTCCAGAATGTCCGCCAAGCCAGCCCTCAAAGCCCTGCACTGGCTCCCCGTGCGCCAAAGGGTGCACTTTAAAGCAATGTGTACTACACACAAGCTTTACAACGGATCTGGTCCAGCGATCCTTAGTAAAATGATCACACCCTACACAGCAACCAGATCCCTACGATCCCAAAATGAGAATTTAGTCAGCACCCCCAGATTCAAAAGAACCCGCACAGGAGGTCGACAATTCTCCGTTCAAGCGGCTAAGGGCTGGAACGCACTCCCTCGCGCCCTCAGACTAGAATCCAACTACCTTGCTTTTCGCAAAAAACTAAAGACCCATCTGTTTCCTAAATAACACCCTTCGGTCGCCTCCCCCCTCTCTCCCCCTCACTAGGATTTCAAGTTACATAGCGCGGGGATGCCCTTGGGTCACCAGGCGCTTTAGAAATCGCTAAAATAAAATAAAAATAAAATATATGTTCTAGCTTCCACTCACTCAGAACTTTTTAGTGTTCGTTTGAAAATTGCCAATGAATGTCGATTGTCGAGTCCGAGATCCTTCCGGCACATCTCGAGTATAAAACTGTGCTGCTACTCAGGGAGATGGAACTATATAAAAGGGATTGGGAGTTACTGGAAAGTGCAGAGCTTGGGAAGGAAGAAAGTCCTTTTGGGGCCTTGTGAAACAAATTAGAACAAGGAATTGCAAAATAATATTCCAGGTTCAGAGTGGGTTCTACATTTTACTTCTATTTATCACATTGAGGACAAACGGAATATGCTAGTTTCCCTGTGTAACAGACTACAGAACTTACGGCCCCTTTTCAGATCGAGCCTGAGCAGTGCATGCGCTGCTCTGCGAAATATGCTATACTGGAGTATGCACTTGAAGCCCTTCCCACTCTCCACCCATATTTGTCATTGGCTTGTGTCATTGTCCTTCATAAATGTTGGCTCCTGATTCGTAAATATGTTTGTTAGTCCCTCCTTACTACTGCCTTGTCTTCATTTGTAACCTAACATGAGGACACCCCATGTGTTGTTACTCGGTAGGCTTTAATTACAGCCTCCGAGCACTATTTCCTTTAATGGTTTTCACGTGCCTGCCTGCCACGCTCTCTCGCAAAAGCTGTATTTATTTGTTTACATAGCATTGCATGCCATGCTGATAGTAGCGGCCGTGCCTTTGCTTTACTTGCTCCGCCAAACGTGGGCGCATTTAAAAAAAATACTTTTTATTTTAAATTACACCATGCAGCACTTACACTTTAATGTCGGCTGCGCCCCTTTCCTTAAATGAGCCGAGTCGAAGAAAAGGGGCGTGGCCACCATCAAAATGAAAGCGGGCATGGGGCACTTTTACAAAAAAAAGCATTTGTTTGTCAACCCATACCGCGCTTCCACTTTAATGGGGGCCACGCCCCTTTCTTTAGACACGGCTCGTCTAAAGAAAGGGGCACGGCCAATATTAAAGTTGAAGCACCACATGGGTGTTTTTACAAACTGGCATTTGTAATGCAATAGGTGTTGCATTTATGAAACTCTCGTAAATGCGAGACCTATTGCATTGCAAATGCTTGTGTTTATCTTTGCAGGAACTGGAACTGATCATTTAACATAGTACGGACGGGGAAAGCGACAGGTCCAGACAGGGCACTGGTTGATTTGATTAAATTTAAATGTATGCCCGAGCTATGGGGCAGTCTGATTACCATTGTTTTTAACTGTTGCTTAACAACCAATATACCATACTCCTGGACTACATCAACGATTGTGCCTATATTTACAAAGGGTGATCGTATGTCTCCCAAGTGCTACCACTCTATTTCGCTCATCGATAGCACATTCAAAATTATTGGTACAGTTATATATGACTCCTTAGTCACATGGACTGGCAAAAAGGATATTCTTTCTCCTTTTCAATTTGGATTTTGTCCAAATTTAGGTACAAATGAGCAGTGTCTGAACTAGCTCTGATAGTTAACAAGTACACCCACGCGAGACATTGCCCCATTTATCTTGCCTTTATGGACCTGTCCACTGCCTTGGATTCAGTGAACAGGACCAAATTGTGGCTAATGTTACTGGATCAAGGAGTGGAATCCCCTTCGTGAATTTTCTCTATTCCTTACATGCAGATCTTTCAGCTAGAGTGCGCCTAAACGCTCACGATGAGCTCACACCCGATTTCCCACTGAAGAGGGGAGTACGGCAGGGGTGCATACTGGCACCTCTGCTTTTTATCCTCTATATAAATGGGCTAACAGCTCACCTAATTTCCACTCAAGTAGACACCCCCAAAATGGCAGGTACTCCGGTGCCTGCCTTCCTCTATGCCGACGATGCAGTCCTTTTAGCTCTTACTCCTAATGTACCGAGGCAGCTGGTGGAAAGTTTTACTCTTTTTATGCAAGATCTTGATTTAAAAAACAATTACACTCAATCGCATATTGTGTCCTGTGGGCCTTGCATATTAAGGCTAAATAAAATTACCATCAAGAGGCAGGCACTTAAAGTGTTGACAACTTCTGCTATCTGGGCTTGACCTTTAGCTCCTCAGGGTCTTGGCACTCCGAGGCTTAATAATTCTAGCCTCAAACTTAGTAGAACTGCAGGGATAGTCTACAATTTTATTAGAGCAGGCACTAGAGGGACTGTCTTGCCAGCATTGCAGGTGTACACCTTCCAGTGTATTAGTGCTGCTACCTATGGTATAGGTTTGTGGGGTTTTAAGTTTCTGCCTACAGGCAGAGAAAAATCCTTTTCATCGTTGGTTGTTGGACTTACCGCCTACCACCTCTAGCTTTATTGTCCATTTAGAGCTGAACCAGGGATTCATTTCTGATAAGGTCCACCTGGCGCCTCTCCTGTTGTGGGTCAGTATCGGGACAAATCCGGCAGCAACATTATGCAGGGAGATCATCTTTGAGTGTGTCAACTATGAAAAGGCTTTTTCTATTCCATGGTTGAGTTATATTACCTAAGAGCTGGCATCCGGACGGGGTAGGCTACCTGTGCCAACACCCGAGAAAAAACCCCAAGAAGTTGCGGGCATCCCATGCCATAAGCTTAAGGAGTAATACTACCTCCATGTTTAGGTCATTTGCAAGGGGGCATAGATTTATTTCGAATCATTAGCCGCCACCCACTATTAGTCTGGAGGTGACCTTCCTCCCCCTTTGATTTGTGAGAGGGCCACTGCTACCCCACTCACAGTTAACACGTCCGTGCACTCACCACACACCACCCTCACTCTTGGTCCTGAAGAAACGCCAAAAGATCACCCAGACCGACTCAGGCGTGAAACATGTCGACCTCAGCATAGTTACATGGGCACATTGCAGCCCCCGCTGGTAACTCATAACCTACGGGTTTTTTACCCTGCCAAGGGTACCTATTCATTAAAATACCTTTTTTCTGTCAACTCTTAGGCAGTTTTAATACGCACTGCACGCACGCACTACTCCCCTCATAAGACCTCTTACCCACACACCCACATGCACCCATCGGCAGCTCTCTAAAAAGATCTCCGCTAAAGAGACCCTTCGGGGGACCCGTAGGGCATTGCACCGCCGGCCCGACAAGGAGCAACTGCCCGATGATGAAGCATGACATCCCCCGGGATGTGTGAGGGCAACAAGAGACAATTTGTGTCTCTCCCCACCCCTACCACTAGGGCCCTGACCTGTCACCTCTCCCTTTTTCTCTTTTTTCGTGTGCTCTCATGCCTTTGTTTTGGGTGTTGACTCCTTGCAACACTCACCCTGGAACAGTGCCCCCGTTGTTTTGATTAACCTGAGTTATATTAGGAAAACTCTAGTAACCCTGGGATTGTCTTCTCTGTTCACTTAGCCTAGCAGCATTTCTAAAGCAGATAAGATAAAGGTGAAGGCAGCATTTTTAAAGTACTGTGAATACCTAAGATTGAAAAATGAGCTAGTAAAATCCTCAGTCTTAAATTACTATAGAGCCTTAGTTACAGGTGAACCCCCTATGTATTTATCTATTGACCTTACACAATGGGAGCAATCACTTATTTTCCGCTTCAGGCCAGGCTCAATATATTGGTTCCTGTGTTTTATAAGTGTCCCAGAACTAGAGGGGAATATAGTATCATCTTGCCCATGTGACAATCAATCTGCACAAACACTTTTGCACTTTATGGCAATTTGCACAGTTTGCCAGATAATCACGTTTTGAAACCATTGTTATGTAAATTAGGATTCCAGCAGTGTAGAGTAGTTTTGCTTTACTTACAGTTTTTAAGTTCTCCTGAAATCGGTTATTGTGTCTGTGCCTTTTTTAAAACATCTATACAGGCAAGAAAAACAATGCTATGATAATTGCACACGTCTTTGCATTTTTTTATACCTTTTATTGCAATTTTAAGCTGAAGGTATGTTTTAGGTTTCAGGCAGTTGTAAACATAAAACTAAATCAAAAAATGTCCTCTGCGGAAAAGAATCCAGTGCTATTTCAGCTCTCATTCAACATACATCCACCACTTATTACTAAATCATTTGTACATGTTTCACTTCAATTTATTATATAAATCTTTGTACATAATATTTTATCAGACATAAATGATTAAAAGACCTTTGTACCTACAACCGGTCACAATAAAAACATGTATGTGAAAAAACAAAATAAAAAAAAACCAATACGACATAAGCCTATCTATCACTATCTACAAGAGTTTCTGTTAAGGGAGAATTGCAATAGATAATAATATCTGTCGTTGATTACCACACTCAAAACCGACAGTCGGACCAACTTTTAAGGTGTTTTGAAATAAAAGCATCAGACTCTACTGTCCATCGATATACAGGAAGATTTGTGGTTTTTTGTAGGGCGTCGACGCGTTTCGAAGGACTATTCAGATTATGCCTTCTTTTTCAAGACCAAACATTATTTTTCAACTCCCGTATTGAAAAATCTATAAACATAAACACATGCATATATTCAAAAAATCTTATTTAAACAAGGGTTGCATTTCATCAACAATATTTCTATGTATTATGCATCATTATTCTAGTATCCCGTCCATTGAATTCCATCCCTGGATCAGTATACCATAATGGTCCGAAAATTTCTTAATATCTCTGTACCTAATGTATTAGACCAATTATTCAATACTATAGGTACTTTAATGTCATATTGTAATAAAAAGGAATTTTTTATATATGTGCCAATACACCACCCCATTCACTCTTGTATCATTCAAACATATTCTTTTTATATTGTTACCACCTTAGGTCTCTCACGTTAATATAATCGACATATCCCCTTGTTATCCATGTCTCCCAGAACATTCCAACTTTTTTAGTAAAAGTTCGAGGTCCATCAGTTATTTTTAGTCTAATAGCAGAGAGGATATATCGTCCTTCCCCTTACCTCTTCCCGTGTTTGTGGTGTGAGGAACCAGCGGTTTCTAATTAGTGGCCACCTTGATTCTTTTGGAGAAGTGGTCCCAGGCTGCTGTGATAAATCCTATGGATACCAGATATCATTAGTCTACCCATATTGATTAAACCTCTAGCCACGTTATTATGTTTAACTGATTTAATATCTACCTGGTTCTTCAGTTTCGAATTCTTATTTTTTCTTTCCGTCGGTTATCATCATTTATCCTTTGTTTTTTTTTGTTTAATAAAAACAGAGGGACGTGAAGCTATTTAGTAGGGATATCGCTATTCCGTTCTCCTATGTGTTTTGCGGAACTCAGCTGCTTACTCATTCAGCTCCGTTTTCCCAGCCCTATGTAGTCTTGTGGTTTTGGGGCCTTAGATCTATAAGAAAATAAATAGAACACTACCGTTAACTCACTCCAAGTATTTTTCTTAAATGTAGAAGAATTATCTAAACAGAACAATTAATAACCTTCCTTTGATTTTTTCTGATGTCTAACTGATATGTGCATCAACCATTATTTCCATTTATTTATCCTGTTTTACATTATCTTAGTCCTCAACTCTGTTTTTAATTTCTTATTGTATCACCCAACATTCTTACACCGTATTACAGATAACCTTGCTCATTTGTCATATTTAGATTTTATGAAAACCCTTATAAAAATCCTTTTCTAATCTCCATTCTCGATATCTCGCTGTCAGGGGGGGATGACTCGCCACGTTCTTACCTGTTCATTTAGTTTAAGCTCCGAGAACCGGCGTCGTCTATCTGCGTCCGTCACGGTGTCGTCTATTACTTTGTTTGTCCTACATCGGTTTCTATTTATTTTGGTGTATACGTTGGTCGTCATCACGCTTGCCGTGTGCTCGTTCTTACCTCCATTTCTAATTGGCTATCCGGACTGTTCCTAGTCCCTTCACGCTTTCTGTTCAAATGATAGGTAGTAACACAATGAAAACTTTATTGAAATGTGTTTCGTGCATTTATAAACATGATATCGATGTTCGTAGTATTTAACCCATTGATGATCCTATACTCACGATGAAATTAAAACAATTTCATCGTAAATTGTTATATCTGTCATGTCAACCATGCTCACTCATATTTTCAGTTTAGAGAATATATGGAAATACACTTGGATCTTCGTTGTACTATGTTCGTTACACCCTTAGATCTAGTGTATTATTCATTTATCATTCCATTATTATCCCTATGTTCTCAGTTCACTGTAAGTTTTCTGTTTATCCTATCCCTCTTTTTTTGTATTCGGAGTATTACCGTAAGGGCTACAGAAGCAAATTCAGGCCATAATCAAAATCGCCCTGTATTTGCGACTTACTTTTATTTATGTGCCCAGCTCCTACGTGATTCCTATCTCTAAATTGTTATTGGCCATTACTATTTTAATGTCTATAAATTCCTGTAAGTCCACTAACATGTGGTCTTATCCAGGAACTATAGGTTGTTATTGGCCATTGCTGTCTTAAAGTCTATGGATTTTTGTTAATCCATTATTATGTGGTCTTCTCCAGGGACTGTATTGCGAAATGTACATTTAACCTCATCGGATTATTGACATCCAATCCTCTCGTGATTTAAGCCCCTTTTGTACTGTATTTAATTTGCAAATGTACCATTGTTCCCTTAATTTCCTTTTCTTTACCATATCACCCCCTCTCTTGTTCCCAGAGATCTTTTCAAGTATGAACCATTTGATGTCTTCACAATCATGTCCTAACTTCAAAACGTGTTCCGTTAGGGGTGCGTTGGCCTTCCTTGTTCTTAAAGCTGATTTATGTTCCTGCACTCTGAGCCTTAATTCTCTGCCAGTTTCCCCTACATAACCCAGTTCGCATGGGCAGATCAGCAAGTAAATCAGATGTTTACTTCGGCAGTTATTCAGATTGCTACACTTAATCTCTTGGCCATTGTAAATGATGGTTTTCGCCACTATACAATGTGCACAGATAGAGCATGTTCCACATTTGTTGTTACCTATTGCTCTAGTCCCATATATGGTGCTCTGCTCTTCTTTACTGTCCTGCCTATAGGTCTTTACCAGGCTGTTTTTGATATTCCTAGTTTTTCTGTAGGCAAACAATGGTTTTTCTAATTTTGAAGTCTGCCCATCATTTAGTATCTTCCAATTCCTATTTAGAATGTTCTTAATCTGATTGCTTTGCTCGCTGAACTGGCTAACAAATACAATTTTCCCTTTTTTTTGATTTTCATTTTGAGTCTTATTTTGATCTAGCATATATTCTCGATCATAATACTTTGCCCTCTTATAGGATTGATTGATTCGTTTTCTCGGATATCCTCGATCTTTCAATTTTTGCTTGAGAAATTCTGAATGTCTGTTGAAGTCACATATTGAAGAACAATTCCTGCGCAATCGCAGGAACTGTCCGAATGGGATATTGTCCCTTTGTGCTTTGGGGTGGAAGCTTCTGTAGTGTAATAAGGTGTTTTTGTCCGTGGGTTTACTATATAGTTCCACCTCTAACTGGCCTCCATTGTCTTTAATACAGATATCCAAGAAGTTAACCTTTTCTTTACTATATTCTGATGTAAATTTTAAATTTGGATCCCCCAAATTCAGCCAACCACTAAAGCTCTCTAGTTCTTCTTGACTCCCTTCCCAGATGAAAATAAAGTCGTCAATGAAGCGGCACCATGTGCTAACGTTCTCAAAATATGGTGCCGCTTCATTGAAGACGTGTTTATTTTTGAATTCTCCTACATACAGACAGGCCAGACTAGGAGCACATGTGGCTCCCAAACTGGTACCTTTTACCTGCTGGAATAAATCATCCTCAAAGAGGAAGAGGTTATTTTTCAACACCATCCTGATGCATTGTACAATGAATTCCATGCTACCACCATGGAGATCTGTCTGTTGCAGTAAGGCCCTAATCACTTTGATGGTGTCATCCTGCGGAATGTTTGTGTACAGCGCTTCGATGTCAAGGGTAACCAGAAATTGAGTTACCCTATTGAATGCTCTCCCTTCAAATGCTGTAATCGCATGAGCAGAGTCTTTCAAATATGATTTTTGTTGCTGTACTAATGGCTTAATAAAACAGTCAGCATAAATGCTGAGTGGTTCCAAAAGGGAGCCAATGCTGCTCACAATCGGTCTCATTGGTGGATTTTTTAGATCTTTGTGGACCTTTGGTAGTCCATATTTGGCTGGTGTAATAGGAGAGCTGGTATTAAGAAATTTGTCTTCATCTATGCAAATCCATCCTTCATCTCTTGCTGAATTAATTAGGTTATCAATTTCAATCTTCAATTTCTGAAGTTTATTTTGAGGGACTTTCATATAATGCTCTGGTACCATCAATAGTTCCAACATTCTATTTCTATAATCAACCGAGTTGAACACCACGATCCCACCCCCCTTATCAGCGGGTTTGATCGTGATATCCAAATCATCCTGTAGGGCTTTCATAGCATCCCTTTGTTCCTTAGAAAGATTGTTGTTGAAATTCCTCTTTGTACTTGGTTTATCTAACAATTGTTTGATTTCCATCTCCATAATTTTCTCAAATATTTCAACATTTTTATCAATTACATTCAATGAGGGGGTAAATGTTGATTTCGGTTTAAGACCAGACACATTTTCAGCGGCCTGATACTCCCTATCTTCAAAGAATTTCCTCAACCTAACCTTTCTAAATAAAATTTTGAGATCTTTCTCAAACTCAAATCTATTTAACACTGTGCTAGGGGCGAAACTGAACCCCTTTTCCAAGACCTCCAGGAATCACCTAGGAGCTGGGCACATAAATAAAAGTAAGTCACAAATACAGGGCGATTTTGATTATGGCCTGAATTTGCTTCTGCAGCCCTTACGGTAATACTCCGAATACAAAAAAAGAGGGATAGGATAAACAGAAAACTTACAGTGAACTGAGAACATAGGGATAATAATGGAATGATAAATGAATAATACACTAGATCTAAGGGTGTAACGAACATAGTACAACAAAGATCCAAGTATATTTCCATATATTCTCTAAACTGAAAATATGAGTGAGCATGGTCGACATGACAGATATAACAATTTACGATGAAATAGTTTTAATTTCATCGTGAGTATAGGATCATCAATGGGTTAAATACTACGAACATCGATATCATGTTTATAAATGCACGAAACACATTTCAATAAAGTTTTCATTGTGTTACTACCTATCATTTGAACAGAAAGCGTGAAGGGACTAGGAACAGTCCGGATAGCCAATTAGAAATGGAGGTAAGAACGAGCACACGGCAAGCGTGATGACGACCAACGTATACACCAAAATAAATAGAAACCGATGTAGGACAAACAAAGTAATAGACGACACCGTGACGGACGCAGATAGACGACGCCGGTTCTCGGAGCTTAAACTAAATGAACAGGTAAGAACGTGGCGAGTCTTCCCCCCTTGACAGCGAGATATCGAGAATGGAGATTAGAAAAGGATTTTTATAAGGGTTTTCATAAAATCTAAATATGACAAATGAGCAAGGTTATCTGTAATACGGTGTAAGAATGTTGGGTGATACAATAAGAAATTAAAAACAGAGTTGAGGACTAAGATAATGTAAAACAGGATAAATAAATGGAAATAATGGTTGATGCACATATCAGTTAGACATCAGAAAAAATCAAAGGAAGGTTATTAATTGTTCTGTTTAGATAATTCTTCTACATTTAAGAAAAATACTTGGAGTGAGTTAACGGTAGTGTTCTATTTATTTTCTTATAGATCTAAGGCCCCAAAATCACAAGACTACATAGGGCTGGGAAAACGGAGCTGAATGAGTAAGCAGCTGAGTTCCGCAAAACACATAGGAGAACGGAATAGCGATATCCCTACTAAATAGCTTCACGTCCCTCTGTTTTTATTAAACCAAAAAAACAAAGGATAAATGATGATAACCGACGGAAAGAAAAAATAAGAATTCGAAACTGAAGAACCAGGTAGATATTAAATCAGTTAAACATAATAACGTGGCTAGAGGTTTAACCAATATGGGTAGACTAATGATATCTGGTATCCATAGGATTTATCACAGCAGCCTGGGACCACTTCTCCAAAAGAATCAAGGTGGCCACTAATTAGAAACCGCTGGTTCCTCACACCACAAACACGTGAAGAGGTAAGGGGAAGGATGATATATCCTCTCTGCTATTAGACTAAAAATAACTGATGGACCTCGAACTTTTACTAAAAAATTTGGAATGTTCTGGGAGACATGGATAACAAGGGGATATGTCGATTATATTAACGTGCGAGACCTAAGGTGGTAACAATATAAAAAGAATATGTTTGAATGATACAAGAGTGAATGGGGTGATGTATTGGCACATATATAAAAAATTCCTTTTTATTACAATATGACATTAAAGTACCTATAGTATTGAATAATTGGTCTACTACATTAGGTACAGAGATATTAAGACATTTTCGGACTATTATGGTATACTGATCCAGGGATGGAATTCAATGGACGGGATACTAGAATAATGATGCATAATACATAGAAATATTGTTGATGAAATGCAACCCTTGTTTAAATACGTTTTTTTAATATATGCATGTGTTTATGTTTATAGATTTTTCAATACGGGAGTTGAAAAATAATGTTTGGTCTTGAAAAAGAAGGCATAATCTGAATAGTCCTTCGAAACGCGTCGACGCCCTACAAAAAACCACAAATCTTCCTGTATATCGATGGACAGTAGACTCTGATGCTTTTATTTAAAAAAACCTTAAAAGTTGGTCCGACTGTCGGTTTTGAGTGTGGTAATCAATGACAGATATTATTGTCTATTGCAATTCTCCCTTAACAGAAACTCTTGTAGATAGTGATAGATAGGCTTATGTCATATTGGTATTTTTTAATTTTGTTTTTTCACATACATGTTTTTATTGTGACCGGTTGTAGGTACAAGGTCTTTTAATCATTTATGTGTGATAAAATATTATGTACAAAGATTTATATAATAAATTGAAGTGAAAAAATTTTAATACATGAGGAGTTTGTGTGCCAATACAAAAACATGTACGAATGATTTAGTAATAAGTGGTGGATGAATGTTGAATGAGAGCTGAAATAGCACTGGATTCTTTTCCCCAGAGGACATTTTTTGATTTAGTTTTGTGATTTGGGTTGCCAAGGGTTCCTCTCTTTATTTATACAGTTGTAAACATATGCATGAACTCATTGTATTGGATCAAAGTGTCACTCTCTTAGAGCATGTATATTGTGGAGTTACGCTAGCATCCTGCTGTTGTTTTTATTTATATGTATTTTATATCTGTCCGTATTCATTTCTGTGGTTTTCTTTTATGACCTATATATAGGTCGAATAAGGGCTCTGAACTGAACTGAACTGAACTGGTCGTCCAGTCCTTGGGCCTTATCATGTAACATGAGCACTGGAAGAGCTAATTTAAGACAGGCCACTGTCACAGTTTTTGGCTGACTGGTGTGTCATATTATTAGGCAACTGTAAATGGTTGCTTGTCACAAGAAATTTAAAGGCATGTGCTGCTTTTGGTTAGAAGTGTAACAGCAATTGAAATGTCAAAAGTAAAAAACAAAACATAGCACAATAATGTAAACAACACAACATAACACAAAAAAGAAATAAATAATAACAACATTTAAATATAACAGGGCACTTGAGTAGCAAATCAACAAATAGGTCAAACCAGAACACAATGCAGCAATTGCAGTACAACACAATAACATCACATTGCAATAATGTAGCACAAAAACACAATAAGACAAAAAACACATCACAACCACAATAAAATGCCACACATCAAATATGAATAATAATACCTGTCATTCATTACTACCTCCCAATGTCTTCTTTCATAATAAGGCAACAAAAGGTGTTTGCACCAAGTACTTCTTTAACTTACCACCAAAGACAAGAAAAAGCACCAATCAAAAGTGTTTTGTGATCTAACCTCTCATTTTAAGTGGGGACCTGTTTCACAAGTTAAGGTCTTCTCCTGCAAGCATTTTCCATCCGTCTGTTTCGAATTATATTCAGTTTTCACCAACAGTGTGCTGTACAGTGATTACAAGCCACTTGCAGGTCTGTACCACATCCCTTGTTTTGCCACTTATGTGCAGAGAATATTTCAAGGTCCTGTACACCCAGAAGTAAGTGCTAAACTGGGTGCAAAAAGCATTTTTGCTCATTTGGGGCCCTGTTCAAAAGCCCCAATTACACTAGGGTTGGTGATTCAGTTTCGGTCACAAACTTTTATTTGTGCAGAAACAGGAAAAGAAGTTGACTGCATATTGTATCTCACACGGGAGTTTGCCCCCACAATTTGATGCAAGCAAAAGGAGCCACAATTCATCGGGCCGGGTGTGTATAATTACAGTTTGTGCACCACTGACCAGGTAGTTCATGCACTATTCACACATAATTCCCAGTTCCAAGGTGTCATGCTTTGAATTGGATGAAAATTATTTACTTCATAATTACCATACCCCACATATTAGCGAGTGCAGAGTTTGCACCCACAATTGTGTCCCAAAAACATTTTGGGTTGTCCTCAGCTACACACACCGAAAACATTTCATTCAGTCATCATGGGTCAAATTTACCCTGTGCATAGGCCTTGCCTTAGAGAGCGCATGCACTGTGGCTTGCGGGACATTTTGTTTATGTACCTGAATCTTAGAGACTGCCCATTGCTTATCATTGGTTGGCTTCATCGTAACTCTCATTTCCTTGCTTCTCTTTGGTCAGGGCATACTAGCTTCACTTCCTCCTCATGTGTTTGTTCCTTCCCCTGGAGCATGTTAAAAATACTGCTTCCTTGCCCAGTGTCCTCCCACTGCTAATGTTTATGGAGTTACTTTTTTCTTGTAGTGACCCCATAAGAGGGCATGTGTTTGTAGGCTGTTTTCCCACCTCCGTCCCACTCCATCTTGAAGTGTTTCATATATAGCTCGAAATCAGCCTGAGGGCTTTGGAGCACTTAATATGATAACCAGGTTATGTCATACAAGGTCAGATTATTTATTTTGTAGTGTCACTGGTTGTCCCCTCCTCTGCATTGTTGCTTACCTCCTCCCACGTGCGCTGTTTTGCTTGGCCCCATTGTTGTGTGTGCCCTTGTTGTTGTGCTTACCACAGCTGTTGCCTTCCACCTCCCACTCTGCATTGTTGCATGCCCGCATTGTGTTGCTTACCCCTTCCATCATCCCATCCTGCATTGTGTTGCTTGCCCTGTCCCACCCTCCCATCGTTGCTTGCATCCACCTGTCTTTGCATGCACCTTCCTACCTTCTTGTATCCTCTGTTGTAATTTGCAGATTGTTGCTTGCCCCATCCAACCCTTCTGTCATTGCTTCCACCCCTCCCATCAGAAAAAACATTATTGACAAAGCCAGGAGATCAGAAGTTTAGCTTTTTTAAATTGCTATGCTGCTTTTTTTTAGCTTTCAGATATGGTTTGCAACATGGCTGAAACTTGACAAAGACAATAGCTTGCATAGGCCAAACTTATTGTCTTTGTCATAGCCTGTTTATCTCTTTCTGGGTTTCAGGCATTCTTTTTTCAGTGTGACATACGTAGTATTGGTGCACATCATTTCCCTGGACAGCATTATATTAACAATTGCGAACACGTTTTGCCACAAATCATTCAGTGTATTAAATATTAAACTCTTTTGTATTTGGTGACGTGGCAAAAGTTAGATTCTGTGAAAATGTTCTTGATGCCTATATTAATCACAAGTCCTCTTTGTGTATGCTTTTGCATCCCTTATTGGCACAACTCTTTAAAGCAGTGGATACATTAACGACAGAGGCGCTAAATAAAAGGAAACTTGTAATGCTAGATGTGGTAACTTTTGGAGCAAACCATGAAGCATTACAATCCTTAATTCCACATTGCTGCTAAACTTGTCTGTTTTCCTGCTATGATCCGGAAGCTTATGGCATGCTGGTTCTGAGTTCTCCATGCTATACAGGGAGTTTACCATCAATATAAAACCCACAAAGTATTAGCAAGTGGTTGGCACATGCCCTTTATATATGCACTCAGTGGTGGCTGGTAGGGAACGGTGGTAGGGGCAGGGGGAGGAGGAAAGAAAAAAAGAAGACTTGCCTGCTAGTCGAAGGTCAACAGCCACCACCTCTCCTCCATCCTCCCTGTTTTCCTGGCTACTGGCAGCACCCAGGCTCACAGACTCCCCTAGTCAATCACAAAGCTGCTGTAACCAGCATGACAGCAGTATTGTGATTGGTCTGAGAGGCTGGTTCCGTCCTCAGACAGGGAGTGGGAGCCTGTGCATGTCTCCACCCAGGCTGTGTAATACAGCCGGGTGGAGAACAGGCTAAGTGCGCTTGATGGTTTGGCCGGCACAGGACGGCCGGCCAAACCGTCATGCGCACTTATGGTGCACCAACCACTCCTCCTTTCTCTGACACGTGCCCAGACCCACCCAGCTCTGACCTGGCTTTATATTAAAAGTAAAATGAAAATACTGTTCTCTAATTATCATTTTATTTTTCCTTTGCACTGCTCAAAGAGAGGTGTGGCAATGCTCTTCCGCCTTAGCAGAGGAGCTGCCATTGTATGAACTAATGCATAACTAAGATTTTAATTAGGTTGTAATCCAGAATATATTTATAGCAAGCACACTTGCCATTCTTATGCAGGGTGTTTGTTCATGATTGCATTTTAAGGGAACTCATTAGGTCACTTGGCATTTATATGTTCCTGCAAGTGTGTGTGTGCGTTTGAGGACAAAAGATGACTGAATGAAATGTTAGAGTGTTTACCTCAAGACTGGAGATGAGTAAATGGAATGTTAAAAGTGCGAGTAGTTGAGGACGAATGTTTGAAGATGAGTCAGTTAATGCTTGAAGTGTGTACCTGGGGAGAAAAATGGACGGAATTAAATGTTTGCAGTGCGAGTAGCTGAGGATCTGAGGATTAAAGATGATTGAATGGAATGTTTGAAGTGTGTGCCAGGGGGCAAAGGATGACAGAACGGAATGTTTGAAGCGTACACCTGAATACTATTGATGTCTGAATGGAATGTTTGAAGTGTACACCTGAATACTAAAGATGACTGAACGGAATGTTTGAAGTGTGTGCCAGGGGGCAAAGGATGACTGAACGGAATGTTTGAAGCGTACACCTGAATACTATTGATGTCTGAATGGAATGTTTGAAGTGTACACCTGAATACTAAAGATGACTGAATGGAATGTTTGAAGTTTGAACCTGAATATCAACGATGACCGAATGGAATGTTTGAATTTGAAGTGTACACCTAAATACTAAAGATGATTGAATGGAATGATTGAAATGTTTGTTCTTGGGGAAGAATGATGACTTAATGGAATGTTTGAAGTGTGTACTAGGGGACAAAGGATGACCAAATGTTTGAATTACATGTATCTGAGAACCAAAGATGACTGAATGGAATGTGTGATGGTTATGTGCTTTCAGAAATGGTAAATATAGATCAGGATGATTTAGTCTGACCACTCACCTGATAAAATACTACAAAAATCATATGTGTAAAGGCAGAAATGTATCAACAATTCATGCCAGGTTTGCATCTCAAAGGTGATGCAAATCCAGACCAAAATGCTGTGCTCTGATTTGCTTTCCAACAGAAATCCTGATTTACATTGGAAAGTTTCCTAAAGCAATGCAAAGTAGTGCTACTTTGCACCAAGAGGTCGTACCATGGATGGTGTATGGCATTCCCTTGCAACTACTGAGGGAGTTTGACATAAATCTCTAAATACTAACACTGGTAGCCAGAGATTTTTGTTAAAAAGCTACGCCTCTTCGAGAAAAGTGTAAGCTTTGAGTGACATTTTCTTGTAGCCTTTCCTACTATGCGGTTACACCCGTCTGCAGATTATGTATGCCCTTGTGACAGTCTAAGTAAGCAGAGCACGTTGCACTTTATGTTGCTATGTACATTTTATAAGAATCTAAGGCGGTTTTATTTAAAGCCATTATTTATTACCCATAATATTAGGTCATGTAAGGAGGCTATGATTTTTATGATGAGATTAGGAGACCCCTTGACTGGCTACAGTGTTGCACTGTACATTCTGAAAGCAATTGATGAGAGGAAAATAATAAGACTATAGGAGTAATGAATTTGAATGTCCAGTCTTATTAATGATCATTTTGCGTGGGATTATCATATTTTGTTTTAAAATTGTTTTAAAACTGCTATGGTTAACATATATGTATGTGTTTTAATGTTTTAGCATGATGTAATGGTCCTTTTAATGATTGTGCTTTTATGGCTATCGGTTGATAGTCGAATAAAGATAATGAAAGAAAAAGAGTGGCATGTGTGCTTCACTGTCCAGCATACAAACATAGCAGGAAAATTACTAAAGCATAGTTTTTATACCAGAAGAGTCCCCTTACAGTACAAAACCTATGCTTGAAAGAACGCACACCCCCTTATACCATAGAGCAAGGGTGTCTGCATTGGTGCATGGGAGCCAAAAGTGCAGCAGCACTGGCGGAGAGAAGAACATCATCTTATCTTTGTAGATATGGTGCAGGCTTTGGCTTTGCCAATGAAGCAGCAACGCAACTCAGGCTGATGCACTTGATTGAAATATGAATTAGTAAGTCTGCTCCATAATTTTATGAATGCCTACCCTAAAAAGTAACCAAAATGTTGCTCAGCTGAAGTTTTGCTCATCTGATTATAAATGTCTGACAGATCTGTGCATTGGCTGGTATTGATGTGACTGAAATAGTCAGAATGTGTGTAGCTGATAACACATAGACAAAATTGATTATATCAAATAATGACTACATTACAAATATACGTTTTTTATTACTATTGAAACGCAATATAATTGCTCAATAATACTATGGGCAACTTGCAAATTATTATTATACAAATTATGGGTTCATGCTTGTCCCTTCCATGTCCTAACTGAATGACAACCTGCAAGATCACTAACCTAATTCATGAGCTTTCACTAGAATATTCGCTTGAGTGACTGAACACAATTTGACATGTGGCATGACACAGTGCATGAAGTTTACATGGCAATTTTGTTACAACCATGTAAACCAAAAATTGATGATAGTTTACAAACCATATGCAACAAATTGTAGAAGCTACATATAACATTGTTACAAGCCGCGTGACAACTGTGTGATAATCAACATGAGAAACTAAAATGATTTCTGTATGACCAGGGGGTTTATTAGAGTTTGGCAGATGGGTAACTCCATCACAACTGTGACAGATATCTCGCCTGCTTTATAATAAGTGCATTACATCCTTTGGCACTTGCAATAAGGCAGGCAGGATATCTGCCACATTTGTGATGGAGTAACCATTCCTTCAAACTCTAAATCAGGCCCAAAGTTTCTAATGTTGCAATCTTCTGCCGAAAGGCATGCCATTTGCCCACATAGCAGTTCAGTGCCTCATCAAGAGTAGTAGCAAAAAGAACAATTGATGGATGTAATGCTGAAGAATGTCAAACATTCACCCCAGGACAGAGATCTGAGCCTAAATCAATTGTTTTTTTGCTCACCATGCCTTTCCAGTTTAAACCCAGCCATATGCAAATCAGTCTTGACCCTGCTCCCCATGGGAACAGTCCAGCCCGAACTGTCAGGCCAGGTCCTTCCTGGACCAGAAACAAGCATCCTAGGACTGGTTTCGGGGTATTTCCTCTCATCAGCCAGGCTAGCTTGACTCCAGTGGCATGGAGAGCATGGGACCCACGTCTGGGCATACCCAGCCACTCAGGGTGACAATTGCAAAAACAACAATTGACGGACAGGGTCAAGAGCGATTTGCATATGGCTGGGTCTAAACTGAAGTGGCGTGGTGAGCAAAAGAATGATGGATTTAAACCAGATCTCTTGACTGGGGTAAATGTTTGATTTGTTCCACATTTCAACCATCATTTGTTTGTCTTTTACTTTCTCATCCTCAGTGCGCCGGGTATGCCCAGGCGTGGGTTCCAGGCTCACTGTGCCACTGGATTTAAGCTAGCCGGGCTGGACTGTTCCCGTGAGGAGCAAGGTCAAGACTGATTTGCATATGGCAGCGTCTAAACTGGGGTGGCGTGGTGAACAAAAGAACAATGGATTTAACCCAGATCTCTTGACTGGGGGTAAATGTTTGATTTGTTCAACATTCCGTCCATCATTTGTTTGTCTTTTGCTCATCAAGAGTAGTAATCCCTACATAAATACAAATACCATAGCATATCCTATTGTCTCAGGATATCTTCTTATTTGAAACATTATTTTAACTCCCTGAACCAGAAGACTATGGTTGCGCATAGAGCCGCAATTATGCTCTGTCCACCGGACATCGGATGGACCGAACCATTAGAGCACTCCGGGGATTTAGGTGGAGATAGTTTGTATCTGCGATGGTTCTAATGGGCAAGGTCAGGTACACCATCAGAAAAGGCCCCTCTGATGATTGACACTAATAGATTCAGCCAGAGTACAGGGAGGTATAGGTGGATAATAGAATACTGCAAGAGATATGGTCTGTAAGCTGGTTTGGAGAACATTTACACTGTACATTGTGTGAGTATTCTAACTGGCTGATTGAATTGACTGCATAGATTGCTGTGTATGTATGTGTGTGTGCATGCGCTTGTGTTTGTGTGTGTGCGTGCGTGTGTGTCTGTGTGTCTGTGTGCGTGCAAAAAGGAGAGACAATTGAATTGAGCTTTGAAAACCTACGGCTGCAGTTGTTGGAGGTTTAGGAAAATGAAAGTTCACATTGGAAGCTCTTCAATTTTCTTTGAGGATACCAGATGTTAATCTTGCAAGGTTTGCATGTAGGTAAATCTTTATCGATTAATAAAAATAATCATAAAAGAATAAAACAAACAGCCATCCATGAATATTAATAAAAAAGAAACACATATATATTACATAATAGCATGACATCTAGGTGCAAAACAATTAAGAACTTTAAAGATCTTTGGCCACATATATGTTGTGCGATAAAATGGCATCCAAGTGTGATTTTTTTTTTTTTAAACGTAAAAATCTTTAATTTATAAATACGTTATTAGTTAAAAAACGATTGTATCAAAGGTTTTGCTGCATTATGCCAAGAGCATAAAAATCTTCAACTGTGTTATATATTACTTGATAACAAAGCATCTGAGTGCAAGATCATTACGGACATTAAAAAACTGTTACTTCATAAATACATTATTGATAAATCAGATTATTCTAAAAAATGTACTGTATACCGCCAAGATAGGGCACTTTTCAGGAAGGCACTTACCTCACAACAAACTATCGGCTCAGATAATATTTGGAGATAGAAATAAAGGCTGGCATATATTGGTGGAAGCCGCGATATCTAAGAATGGGCGAAATAGTGTGTAATATATGCAGAACAAGGTAAAGTGCTCTAGTGTTTGAAGAGAAAGACCACCACAAGGGCAAGGCAGTGTAAGAGTTAGTTCAAACTGGCCAGCTGGGAAAAAGAGATGGCTTCTATTTGAGCCTAAGTGAAATTTTATTAGGAGTACTCTTTCCCATGGGTTCCTCACGAGCAAGAGATAAGGCTCAGGACCGTCACTGGTTTTGATAACCAGATAAGCCATCAGTGTGATTTTTCCCAAGGCCTGCCTCTCCCTGGCATATTGTGTTATGTTATGTTATGTTAATTAATTTGTAAAGCGCAGCGGTTACTCTGGGGTGTCCTGGCACTAGTTACCTATCTTTCTGGCCATCGCCAAAAGAGTTCTAATTATTAAATAGCAATAAGAAGTTCTTATTATTAAACAGCCAAGTCTTCGGAGTCCTTCTGAAGGACAACAGATCAGGTGCGTTTCTGAGCTGGGCCGGAAGATCATTCCACGCCTTGGCTGCTCCGAAGACAAATCTTCGTCCTCCCCAGGAGACCTTTTTTATTTTCGGGACGGTCACCATTTTAGCACCTGATGAACGTAAATTTCTTATGGGTGTGTACAAGTTAAATTGTTTCTGAAGGTATTCTGGACCAGCACCATGAAGTGCTTCAAAAACTGTGCTCAGAGATTTGAAGAGTACCCGCTTTCTTAAACGGAAGCCAATGTAACTTTTTAATTTCATTGGAAATGGCTGCAAATTTAGGCACCCCAGTGAGTAATCTGGCGGCTGCGTTTTGAAGCCTTTGCAGTTTATTCAAGAAGCGTTCCTGAATATTTAAGTAGAGGCCGTTACAGTAGTCAAGCCTTGATAACACAAGAGCGGGGACCACTGTTTTCTGGCTCCCTGATGGCAAGAAAGGCATTATCTTTTTCACTGTTTTTGAAACAAAGGCTGTAGATGAAGAAACAGGGTTAATTTGGTCGCCCAGAATCAATTTATCATCGACGATTACTCCCAAGTTTTCTGCTTTCTTTACCAGGGCAGGGAGTGTCCCCATAGTGACGGGCCACCAATTTGGATTCCAGAAATTGGGAGCATTCCCGAAAATTATCACCTCTGTTTTGTTAGAGTTAAGCTTCAAGCAGTTTTCTGCCATCCAGCCACTCACTGCTACCATGCATTTATGAAAACGGTTGTCCATGCCCCCCTCCAGTCCTGGCCGAAGAGATACCACAGTTTGGGTGTCATAGGCATAGGATGTAAGATCGAAACCCAAGGTCTTAATAATAGGGGCCAGGGATGAGACATAGACATTGAACAGAGTCGGGCTCAATGAAGACCCCTGTGGAACCCGCAGGGTAGCACAAATGGCCGTGAATGGTATTCACCCATGGAGACCACTTGAGATCTGTTAGTGAGGAAAGATTTTATAAGATTCAAGGCCTTGCCCCGAAGTCCGCATGACCTTAACCGGTCCACCAAAAGCTCATGGTGGACCGTGTCAAAGGCTGCGGACAGATCTAGTAGTATCAGGGCGGCCCTTCCACCTTGATCAACAACCTTCCTGATCTCATCAGTAGTTTTCATGAGGGCTGACTCCGTGCTGTGGCCACTTCTGAAGCCATATTGGGTTGGATCCAAGGCCTGGGTTCTATGGAGGAAAGCCCCCAACTGTGTATTCAGTGCCTTTTCTATAATTTTCGCTGGAAGGGGGAGCCTAGATATTGGGCGAAAATTGGAGGGGTCGGCCGGATCTAAGTTTGGCTTTTTTAGAAGGGGTAGAATTAAAGCCCTCCTCCAGAGCCTAGGAAAGAATCCGGTATCAATCATGTCATTAAAAACTGGTGTAAGTGCCATGCTAAAGGGTTCTACTGCTAGTTTGGTGATGGCCACTGGAGAGGGGTCATATGGTGACCCAGATCTGGCAGTTTCAAGAAGACAACGTATTTGGTCTAGGGGCAAGTTCTCGAATTGCTCGAGGACTAAAATAGGGGCGTGCTGCGCCCCAGATCCTCCTTATCCCAGTTGCTTCCTATTGCCGTAGATCCGTTAAGTGCCGAAAAAATCACTTCAACTTTATCCAGAAACTTTTTTGCAATCTGTTCGCAGAGTTCCTGACTGGGCTGTAGTGAAACCGGACGTGGGGAGAAGAGATCTAGGACAGTTTTGAATCATACTTTAGCTGACTCTTTTGCCAACTCAATTTTATTTACAAATAATTTTTGCTTAGTGGCAAACAAGAGTTGCTTGTAGTTCGCTAAGCCCTTTCTATAGGCTAGCTTATCTATTTCCTTATATTCTTTCCTCCATGAACGTTCTAGGCGTATACACGTGAGCTTTTGATTTTTCAGTTCCTCTGAAAACCAGGGGGCAGACGGAGTCAATCTCTTAGGTACAATACTCCTGACTGGGGCTAGCTTATTACAAGCATTCTCTACCCATTGGGTATAGGCGATCGCCCCCTCCTCTGCTCCTAAGTTTAAATGAGTAGATGTAGAACTAAGGAGTTCCTGAAAAGCTCCTTTGTCCATTTTGTTCCAGGGTCGGATGTCAATCCATTTCTTAACCCTTGCCCCACCTGGATGCTGTGCTTTAAAGGTTAGTTCAAACAAAACGGCTGAATGATCTGTCCAGGCCATGGGTAGGACTCCTGTAACCTGGAGGCCTGGAGGGTTTGAAAAGATGCTGTCTAAAGTGTGCACAGCCATATGCGTTGGACCAGTGACCTGCTGTATAAGGTCAACACTGATCATTGTATCTATAAGAGTGGCTGTGTCTGGATTGAGAAGCACCTCCAGGTGATAATTAAAATCCCCCAAGATAGTATAGGACTCCTGACAGATGCTATCTTCCAGCAGGTCTCCAATGGAGGTAATGAAAGAATGTTTATTACTCGGAGGTCTATATATTAAAATGCCTTTAAAGGTATGATGGAAGGACAGGTTGAAATTGAAGGCCAAAGCCTCACAACCTACATTAGGTATTGGGTGGAAGGCTGCTTTGAATGAGCTAGGGTATATCAGTGCTAGCCCTCCCCCTTTTTTTCCGCCGTCCCGGTTCAAGGTCTGACAGACAAAACCTGGCGGAGTTGCTTTCAACAAATCGGGCCCTGAAGATTCATCGGTCCATGACTCTGTTATTCAACACACCATACCACACAATTTCCTAATCTTAATCCGCTCTGCATTGCTCAGTCCTTGAGGAGAAGTATACAGCTCAGATCTACCCAGGGAGTCAGCAATCCGCCTTACACAGGCAAACCATGGAATTTTATAGCCATATTCACAATTTAAACAATCCAAGATCACATGACATTTAAGGGCAGTATGCTCATTACTCCATACCACCATCCATAGGAGAAGAGGTTCAAATCTAATTGTAGCTTAGACAAATGCTAGATTCAGTTTTTTGTGCATGAAGTACCTAGGGGTGCCAGGGGTAGTCCCAGCAGTATTCTGCAAAAGTGATTCTCCTCCTGCTGCAGAGTAGCAAAGTATTGATATCCTCATATACCAGCCCCATATGTCAGGGCCAGAAGGCCCTTCATCTTATATACTTCTAACAGGGGCAAAATAGGGTTACTGCCAACACTGGATGCAAACTTGAATAACGCCCCTCAGGATTGGGTAAATCACATACAATGGTTGGAGAGACAAGGTGACCAACAATTTCACACGTCAAACATAATACCCAAATAGGGGAACTCACTGACCCTCTCAATTGTTGTGCCATTGTTTGAAATAGGCCTAGTTTTGCAGGTCTGCGTTCCACATAAAAAAGGATGTGTCTTAGAGATGTTTGTATCTAGATCTAGCCCATCCATAAACCTGAGAAAGACCCCTGAGGTCGTTGGGATTGCGAGAAAGCAGGACTGCATCATCGGCATACAGAAGAGCCAGAAAACATGCAGATTTTACTTTGGGCATGTCCCTACCATTGGAGATTAAAAAAGGGTTAAGACCATCGATGTACAGTACGAATAGAATGGAAGCCAGGTCAAAACCTTGACGAACACCACGGGAAAGATCAAAAAGTTTGGTACATTCATACCGTATCTTAAGGAAGCCCTGACAACCGTGTGCAAGGCCCACAAGAAATCAATCAAAAGGGAAGGCATGCCAATGCAGGATAAAGTATCCCACAACTTGGTCCAGTTAACCCCGTCGAAAGCATTATTTAAATCGATGAAGGCTAAACAGAGTGCTCCTTTCTTAGCTATTGTATAATATAATGATGAAATTAAGATTTCTGCATTGTCTATGGTCTCCATGCCTTTTCTAAGGCCATATTACACTGACAAGAGGACATTCTTTTCCTGACTCCACCCCACAAACCCCACTGTAGAGTCCAACAGTGATATGGGTCTATAACAACGTGGATCCTGTCTATTACACTTCTTAAAAGACCAGGACAAGTGTTGTCCTTTATTAAGAATATGGGATTTTAATGGAGGCAGCTGCATTTTAAACATTAGTTATCAGAGGGGTCCATAGCTAAATATTAGCCTTGTACAAGTCCATGGGCACCTCATCCGACCCCGGGGCCCTCTTGGCTGGACTGGCTATGATGGCGCTAATAACTTCAGCGTACTCAAAAGAGATTTCGTAGGGAAATTGAGAGAGCTCCTTTGCAGGCATAGTTAAAGGTCTGGGTGCTGATTAATAGATCTGTTTAAAGCGAGCCACCCATTTTTTTGGACTGATATTGGACCTAAGGCTGTTAGACGAATGAAGGAAGGCCTGTTTACTATTAATGATCTCAATAGCAATACAAAACAACTGGTCATAGGGTCTGAGGGAATTTTAAAGACCTGCACAGACAAATCCCCAAATCACTTGAATCAACACAAAAAAGAGTCTGCGGGTCTAAGCCAAACATTCAAAAGGAAAGAAATGACAGGTCAGCACATTCAAAAATGAAAAGAGTCCTCATAAAGAGGGCCAAGTCCCATCACCCACCGAAGTGGCATGCTTCATCATCTGGGACCTCCCATAACTGCACCTGGTGTAGTTATAGAGCTGCTACTCCTTTGTTTACTGTAATAAGGAGGAGCTCCGGGATGTTTTGATTCCTGTAATTGGGAGGGTAGATAAACTCAGACTGAGAAAGCTGTCAAAAGTGTGGTGAATCTAAATGCAGTGTGTAAAAAAAGGTGGTTTAAAATTGATCATCATTGGAAAGTAAATTTTATTCTGTATCCAATGACACCAAACTAAAACAGCAGAAATTGTAAAGGGAGCGTGTCCACAAACGTTATAGGGCCACACCCTCGTGGGTCAACATGTTTCAGCCAACCTGTGTCTACCCAATGACTATGGCTTTCGTCAGGACCAAAAGGTAACACTACTGCAAGATCGTGAGTAACTAAAGAGTGAAATAAAAGAAGAACGATACAACCTACAGAAGTACCTACTTATCCATGGATATGTGGCACCGTAGTGATGTACTTAATCACCTAAAGGTAAAACAGAAACAATAATACATGAATATGCTGAACAAAACTATTCTTTTTCCTTTAAACTGATACAAATGTCTCGTGCATAAACATTTGTCAAGCGTGTAGACTGCGTAGTCTCCTTACCCGCAAAAAGTCGGGGATGCGCCTACACTCCTGGCTACAACTCAGGGCGTGAGGCAACGCTCTAGAAGACAAAGAGAAAGGGAGAAAAAACTAGCTGATGCCAATTACAGCAGAAAAGGATATATTCAACTGTATGTGCACCAAGCTGTATAACTCTAAAGACTTAAAAACCCATCTACAGACAAAGATGTGTTAACTGACTCCAGGGTAGACTATGCCATGCTGCTATTAGGATGGAAAGTAGATTAACCAGTGCCGTATAGCAGGCATGTCAATGACAAAACTGCTGATAAAGTTAAACACATCGGACACGGGTGTCTCTAAGCTCCATCTTCATGGTAGAATCAAATGCTAGTAAAGCATGTCCATTACAAGATGCTAACAAAGTAACACACATTAATCACGGGTGGCTCTAAGCCCTATCCTTTATGGTAAAATCAAGTTCAAAGTCCAAATGCGTGTGTACTGAAGTATAGGGAGCTGGCGTACCTGTCCGTCGTTACCCCGGACTTTCTTCCTGGTTGTAACGAACGTGACGGGGGCCTCGTAAGCCTGCCTTTCAACTATGTGACGCGCGGGACAGCGAGCCAATCAACGCGCGAAGGCGCGATGACGTGGAGCGTGCCCCGAGCGTGCGTGTATGTTGCAAAGCTTCATGGGAATCGTAGTTTGGGCAAGGTTCGGGGGCGCTCGTAACCCGAGCGATGTAATGCCTCGAGCAAGGAGTCTCGTTAAGGGATACCATCTCTGCCCCACATTACACCGTTCTAAGCAGCAAGCCCTGAACTATACTTATTGTGTTAACTGACCAGGATGTCCAAACAGATTAGGTTAAGACGAAGGTGCAAAGCGTGCAAAATGTAGTTAGAGCTATGAGCAACGCGCTCATAGCCTAAATGCAAAAAAGTTTTTTATGGTAAATTGCACACACAAATGGAGTTGCGATATGGTCTACCATATCAAGTTCATGCAGTTAAAAACGTTGTTATTGTTGCATACCTTGAACTACAGAGTCACAATGTTGCACAGCCCTCAAGTTGGTATTTACTCAGAAAACCGGGGAGATTCCCACTGCGGGCGAATATTACAGAAGATGTTACCAGGGAAGCCCCATAGCCTAAATGCCTCAAACAGAGGTATCTCTGGAAGATGCAAACTCGGCCCCATGTTTCTCCATATATGGTAGTACGACCAGGGGAACAGACTAATACGGTGTAGCTGCGGGTAGACAAGGTGAGTGCGTCTTGAGTTTATTGATAATGACAGTCACCACACTCTAGTCGTCACGCAAGAGAATATCTTTCTCACTGCTAAAATATTGTATGCTAGGGATAATGTCACAAAGGATGGGATGAGTTAAAACAATATCCTAGACAACTCTGACTAGAGCACCACTCGATCAAATTAGAGATGCTTTTCAGACTGGTGTGTTATATTTGGAGACTCAACACAGGACACGACCCAGTACCAACAGATTGGGACTATTAATGATCTCCCAGAATCCCCTTGTATCCCTGTCTCTGCATGTAGAGACTAGGGGGCAGATTTACAAGCCCCTTGCGCCACTTTTGCGTCACTTTTCCCATGTTAAAAGTGACGCAAAGGTGGTGCAAGGGGCTTGTAAATCTGCCACTAGATGTTCCCATCTTTCCTCCTTTACCTCAAGTTTCATTTTCTTTATGGCTTTTTTATAATCTGTCCTTGCAGCCTTAATTCCTTGATGATCTCGGGGCCTACCATGCAAAAAATTCACTAAGCCTGCGATTGGAAACTCTACACTCTTTGTTAAACCAACCCAATTTACATTGCTTTCTTGTTACCGGAAGATTTTGCATAATTACTTTAGCAGAGCTGCTAAGACACGAGAAAGCCTATAAAATGTCAGGGACTGATGAATCGCTGCTTAAAATAGAATCAATCAGTGTGGACATATTTCCTTCTAATAACAAGTTTGTCAGGGTGGGGATATCAAATACCCTCCATTGTAGCCTTCAGCCCCTTTCCTCCTGGGAGAGGCCAATAATCCCTGGGATGGCAAAGGGTGGCTGCAAATGGGTAAGAGTAGGGAAAACCCAATAAGATTATATTCACTGAAACTGTTCTCTACCATCCCCCCCCCGAATGTGCAAATGATTCCAGGTTCCTAGAGATAAAAATATAGTCAATTGTGGAGTCTCTGCCCCATCCGACAAAAGAGGGGGATGGCTGTGGGGTCCCCCGCAATTGTTATCATACTAGAAAGGTCCACATTACACAGGGCCTTAAGTAAACTCAAACCCCTCTGATCAGTTGTTACACGATAAGTGGGCAGATCATGCAGCAGGAAAGGATCATTCGGGGCGTGGCTTGGCGCCCGGCGAGAATGGCGGCGTTCGTGTGACGCTCCGGTGAGCGGGTCGGAACAACCGCGTCCTACGGCTCTCCTGTGACAATGGTGAGCGGTTCTTGACGTCGGAAGCTATGCTGACACTCTCAAGCCACTTTGCGAGACCTTATGCAGCCTGTGACTCCGGGAATTCATTGTGTTATACTGAGCGTTTCTGAGGCGCTGACAGCGGACGCCATCTTGAATGTGACGTTTTTTCCGTGAGGAGAACTCCCGGTGAGAGAAATGTGGTGTGCACGTGCAAATGGTGATTTTTTCCTCTTGGTCACTTAAATGCTGTGCAAATTGAGGTCTCAATTCCTTTGGAGCCCTATGTTTGGACTACTCTTCTCCTGTGACATTCAGTTCATTCCCCAATAATATACCTTCTCGCATTGCACCTGTCAGATTCTGTTATGGATGTAAGTTTGTCACGAGTCCCTGATACCCTGATGGATTGCCCAATTCCTTTCAGCTTGGAGATGGTGTCTTTTGATCTGCATTTTTGATAAACAATTTTCTTTCAATCCTATTTTTGTCATTGAGCCTGGAGAGAGCCCTGGTTTCTGTGCCTGCTTGGAGTGAGTTATGCTTCGGATGCTGTGTTTCCAGACCCTGTGCTGGCTTTCTATGTATGGAGAAACAAAGTTTTAATTGATACCGTTTTTACTGAAGGCACCAAGTCGTCTTAGCCATTTTGTTAGCGATTCGAAAGGTACAATAAAGGAATATCCTTTGGACACTGGCAATTCTCCGACGGGAAGCACAAGCCCAAACCCTATGTGTGCAGGAACAGATTAGAAAACCTGTTTGTTTGTTTAAGGTGCATTTGTCATCTCTTCTATGGGTAGAACATATAAGGAGTTGCGCAAGCCTTCTTCAACTCCTCGCAAATTTCTCCTTCACACGAGTTCTAGATATCAGTGTCTAGAGATGGATGATTCCTCTGACCCATCTGCTAAAACCTCCTCTTCTGCTTCAGCTCCACAAACGAGTGGCGCCGCCAAGGGCTCAATCAAAAGACTAAAAAAGGACCCCCCTTCTCCTCCCAAACAAACCTCACAAGTCACAATGGATATCTTATTGGAGGAAATTAGGGCTTTACGTCCTTTTCTTGAAGAAACTAAAACTACTCTTGAGGAAACTAAATCTACTCTTCAGCTGTTATCTGACAAGTGGTCTAATATTGATGGTCGTGTAACCCTCCTAGAACAAACTGTGGATACTCTTACTTCCTCTGTTGCCAAAGTTGATCCATTATGCGTCCAAATATCTACACTCCACAAACAACTTGAGAACTTGGAGAACAGAAATAGGAGGAATAATCTTCGTATTTATGGCCTGGCAGAAAATTCAGAGGGGTCGGATGCCCTTACTTTTTTCAAATCCTTTTTGCCGAAGATTCTCCAATTGCCAGATACCACTAATCTCAATATACAGAGAGCTCATCGTTTAGGTCCTCCTCCTACAGGGTTTTCTACTACTCACATCAGGCAGCCGAGAGGTGTTATCCTCTACTTCCTAGAATACACAGATTTACTTACAGTATTATCTGCGGCCAGGGCTCTCCCCCGACTCACCTGGTCTGGTAATCAGCTTTTCTTCTCACAAGATTATGCTAAACCTACTGCTGATCGGTGCAAGGAATTCCTTTCACTTAGACCACAGCTATGTTCTATGGGAGCGAGATATGGTCTTTTCCATCCCTGCCTTTTCAAGGTGATTTTCAACAACAAGACTACTACTTATGATGACCCGCTGAAACTAAAGAGTTTTCTGTATTCTCATAACATCACCGGAATGGACATTGCTGCTTCTTCAAGCTCTTAATCGTTGGTTTCACTCACATATGTTAAGGCTTTTACGCTATATTCCTTGTTGGTTATCCTGATTGTTATGCTTATACAGTTTTTACTAGCTGTTTGTTTTTCGTTCATTTTCTATGTTCTCAATACCTAACATTTACACTTTTTCCCCCTTGCACAGATCTCTTCATTCGTACCGTCACCCACCTTCATGTTCTTGGAGTTCGTTGCGGTTGTCTTCCTTCCTTGCCTTCCCCTTGGAGCTCACGACCCGTCATTGTTCTATGTGGCCTCTATCCTCCCCCCCTCTTGTTCGTTCTCGACATTATGTAAGTTTTTTGCTCTTTTTCTTCTGCTATTATGTTCTTACATTTCTTTCTCTTTCTTCTTTAAGCTCCTCAGCTCTTCATTTTCTCTTTGATTACGTCTCTCTGCAGCATATTTTCTGTCTTTTCTTCTTGCTCCAGTCTTTTCCTTTTTACTCTTTGTTGCTTGTGTTTTCATTATATTTCTTCTGTTCTATTCTCCCTTTTTTTCCTCATCATGTAACTGGCTTTCATTTTAATGTTTTTTATGAAATAATCCTCTTTTATTTTTACTAGTTCATATTGATATGCATATATGCTTTAAATGTACATCTTTTTTATGGTTATTCTTCAACTGGTTTTTTGGTATGCTTTTCTAATATTGTTTCATGCCTTTGAAAATATTTTCTTGGAATGTTAGAGGTTTGCATTCGCCAATTAAAAGACAGAGAGTGTTATCTCATTTGACCAAACTTAACGCAGATATAGCCTGTATACAGGAATCCCATCTATCAGTGGATGAATCTGCTAAACTGAGAAGGGGCTGGGTGGGTGAAGTGTATTTTTCCCCAGGTGACGGTAAACGTAACGGCGTTTTGATTTTGTTTGGAAAATCTCTTCCAATCAAGTCAGTAACGCAGTTTGCAGATACTTCAGGTAGATGGGTCTTAGTTAACTTTATTCTAGACAATGTTCCTATTTCCATTTTAAATGTGTATGCCCCAACAAGTGGTGATGCCTCTTTTTGGACCTCTTTAGCTCCCCTAATCACCCAACACTATGTAGATAACTTCATTTTGGTAGGTGACTGCAATGATGTTTTTGACCCCTTTTTGGACAGACATTCAGTTAGCGCTTACATTCCACATAACTCACAAAAGTCTTTTACTCACCTCATTGCACAATACCATCTTATTGATGCCTGGAGGCTCTGCAATCCCACTTTGCGAGAATACTCCTTCTTTTCACCCCCTCACCAAACTCAATCCCGATTAGACTATTTTTTATTTCACATAACCTTACCCAATCCCTTATTACTTCTGATATCGGCTCCATCTTAATATCGGATCGTGCCCCAGTTTCCATTTCTTTGGATGTATTACAAAAGCCTACTTCCATTAAAAAATGGCGTTTTAATAACGCTCTTCTTCTAGATGTACAATTTATTTCTTCCTTTACATCCTTTTTTCACGAATATTTTCTGATCAATCATACGGATGATGTTCCATTTCCTGTTGTCTGGGACGCTTTTAAAGCATCAGCCAGAGATTTCATCATTAATTATGTTTCTCGTAAGCGAAAGAGAGCCCAACAAGCTACCAATGCTCTACTTTCCGAAATTAAACAATTAGAACACTTATATTATACGTCTAAATCAAAAGATTGCTTAAATGACCTCCTTTCTGCTAAACTTCAATTTAACAAAGATTCCACATTTAATGCCTCTAATTTTCTCTTAAAGTCTAGCACTAAGTTCTATGGCGGGCAAAATAAGGCTGGAAAATTGTTGGCTAACTATTTAAAGGTGAGACAAAACAAGGTCAACATTGAATCTATCTATGGTCTTGATGGATCACTGAAACACAAAAGCGAAGACATCTTACAAGAATTTTTACATTTTTATGAAACATTGTACTCCTCCGAAGCATCTTCGTCTGAACAGTCTATCCCTCAATTTTTATCAAGCATCTCTTCTCCTTTTGATATTCCTCCAGACCTTTCTTCTTTAGAATCCGATCTTACGCGTAAGGATCTCCTCCAGGCTCTTCGCACTCTCAAGCTTGGGAAAGCTCCGGGACCGGATGGCTTTACTGTTGAATTTTTCTCTTGTTTTTCAAATTTGCTCATCCCCAAATTACATTTGCTTCTCTCTACCTTTCTTCAAACTGGTTCCGCTTCTGTCTCCTTCTCTGATGCCCTTATTTGTATTATCCCGAAACCGGGTAAAGATCCACAGCATTGTAAAAATTATCGCCCTATTTCTCTAGTAAATATTGATTATAAATTTTTTTCCAAAGCATTAGCTTTGCGTTTAGAGTCATTACTACCTGAGCTTTTAGGGAAAGAGCAGTCTGGCTTTGTTAAAGGTAGATTGTTGACGGATAATACTAGATTATTTTTTGACATCATCTCCAAAACTTCACATTATTCTCACTCCCTCGCAGCCATAGCTTTGGATGCGGAAAAAGCTTTTGATCGGGTTGAATGGCCGTATCTGTTTAAAACCCTAAAGTGGTTTGGTTTTGGTCCGAAATTCTCCTCCCTGATTTCCTTCCTTTATTCTCGCCCTAGAGCAGCAATTTCGGCGAATGGGGGTTTATCTTCTTATTTTTCACTGGGGAGAGGGGTTAGACAGGGTTGCCCACTTTCACCTTTTTTGTTTAATCTTGCTTTAGAACCCTTCCTGTTGCGACTTCGTCAGAATAATAACATACATGGTTTTAACTTTCATAATTCTAATATTAAAATGGCAGCTTATGCTGATGATGTCTTATTATTCCTCTCCCAACCAGTTACCTCCCTTCCAGCATTTTTAGACGAAGTTCATTCTTTTGCTCAAGTATCGGGCTATAAACTAAATAAAGATAAGTGCGAAATCTTACCACTCACTAAATTGACTTTCAAGGATGACTTTTCTACTTCAGGTTTTACCTGGAGCCCTAATTCTATCAAATATTTGGGCCTCAATTTTCATTCCTCTCTTTCGGGTACAATCACTAAGTGTATGGAGGATTGCATACAAAAACTAACTACTCTCACTAATAAATGGCATCCTCTCTATTTGTCGTGGTGGGGACGATTGGACACAATCAAGATGATGCTCTCTCCCATTGTTCTGTTTACGATATCCAACATACCACTTGCTATTCCCTTGAAATATTTCAAGAAAATTAACTCTATTCTATCTTCCTTTCTGTGGGGGCATAAAAAATCTCGTATGTCTTTGTCTAAGCTAATGCGCTCCAAAAGAGGTGGGTGAACTTTCCAAACTTTTCCTTATATCACAAATCTTTTATTTTGCATCAAGTTTCTCATTGGATTGATGATTCCTCCTTCTCCTCTCCTCTCTGGTTGACTTTAGAAAATTCTTTCATTTCTCCCTTTTCCTTCAAAGAATATCTCATGTTTTCTCGCAGACCTCAGTCTTTATCAACTCCTATTCTTAAATATACCTCCAAAATTCTTCCTTGTTTACCTGTTTCCTCCTTTTTTGATCAGCCTATCTGGCATAACACGTCTATTCTAATTAACAATAAACCAATTTTTGGGAAATCCTGGAGAATGCGTGGCCTTATTTGGGTGCATCAATTGTTTCCCCATACTCAGATCATTTCCTTTGACTTAGCTGCTATTTCTTTTAATCTCTCTCCTACTTTTTGGGCCAAATATTTGTTGTTGACACACGCATTACAGCAGGCCTATGATGCTCATCTTGCTGTACCTTTCTCATCAATTTGCACGCCCTTTGTTGCATCTTCACTGAATTCTTTACTTCTTACGCATTCTAAAGCTTCCAAGATATACGCTTTCCTTAACATTCCATCCTCCCCCGCACCAAAACCACGATAGAGACGGATTGGGAAAAAGATCTTGTAGCCTCTTGGCCTATTGAGTTATGGGACAAGCTGTGGTTGAAGATTCGTAAATCCTCTAGGGCTGCTAGCACCACTCAAACAATATTTTTTATTTATAATCGCTTATTGTTTTCACTACTCACCCTCAGCAAGCATTTCCCAGATATCCCCGACAAGTGTTGGTCCTGCTCCTCACCATGTGCGGATCTTTTTCACATGCTTTTCAGCTGTCACCTTGTTCTTAGCTTCTGGAAGCAGGTTTGGTCTCAAATTAACAAGATTTTTTCTTCCACTCACCCCTTTTCTTTTTCTCACATTTTTTTAGGGAGTCTTTCTCCCATCTGGGATCATTGCACTTGTTGCGTTAGAATAATTGATTTACTACTAGCAGTAGCATTCCAACAAATAACAACAAATTGGAAAGATTCTACCAATTTATCTTATAAGGCTTGGTGGTATGCAGTTTGCTACAATCACAGATTAGATACGACCTTTGTTTATCCCTTAACCTTAGCTTCTAACCGACGAGAACTGTGGAGTCCAATTACAGTTTTCTTTGACTTAAGTGCTCGCACCTCTCTGTCCTTACCCCCGTTACAGCAAGAAGTCCTTAAACCTCCATGAATTCCTGTTCTCTATTAACAAGATTTTAACTTTTTTAACTTTTTTTTTTTTTCTTTTTTCTTTATAATTGTATTGTAAGGTATATCTCATCTCCCTTTTCCATGCCGTATTCTGTACCAACTGCCAGTTTTTGCTTATAATTATTCTCAATTTTTGATATCTTCTATTCTCCCTAATGTTATTGTTATTACTTAATTTGCTATATGCTTTTGTTTATTACCTTTGTATTATTCTTTTTTATTGTCTTATTTTGTAACCTTTGAGCATTCTCTTTTAATAAAAAAATTTCTGAAACTTAAAAAGGAAAGGATCATTCACGGTTGTGATGTTACCCAGTTTAGAATTAAAATCCCTTCTGAGTATAACATTAAAATCATTGTGGAGGTTAGAGGATCTAGTATTCATGATTGACAGCACCTTAAACAGCGCACCCTATCTGACAGCCCAATTCGTACACTGAATTACAAAAATTGATTAAGAAGAAATTAAACTTATTCTAAAGCGCAGCCCAGATCCCGTTGTGACCTGAAGCTATCAGGACTATTTTTAAAAGCATCGAGGTTCGAGCTAATATAGCCAAACCTCCTCTTAGTCTCTGCCCTAAAGACGCTACCACAGGTATGGTGAAGCTCTCAAACCCATCCCATATAGTTTCCTCCAAAGCCCAGGTTTCTTGTAGCATAACAATATCAAACTGCAATTTAAAGTCAAGGCACTTGGGATCCTGCTGCTTATCCCTAACTCTCTCTACATTCCAACTAATTAGCTTAACTGGTAAACCTAAATTATCTGCACACTCCCCAATAAAAGTACCAGACACTTGTGTATGGACAAGCTCTGTATATTCAGCTGGGGACTCTCGGTGTCAATCAATGTTAGACAAATCTGACATAGGAGTAAACCTATTCAAGGTGAGGACCATAGTCCTGACTTGGGAATCCACCCTAGGTGTTGAGATCCCAAGCCCAACTTCACTCCTTGGGTGCAAATCTTTATAGAAATAGCCTAAAGGAACATTGTTTTTGGCTCCCTGCGAATGCCTCCTGGCACAACCATGAATTAGGCGGCAAAGCAGCACTGGATTATTGCAGTTGATCTCATATTTTTGGGTGAAAGTCTAATCCACCCAGCCCTTTTCACAAACAGGATATCATTACACTCGTTGATGTTAAAATCAGAATTACAAGTCAGCCATTGGCTTACTTTGTTTTTAAGCTGGAGAGTGTATTCCTCGCTAGAAGAGTTTAAGTATGGGACACAAGTCAATATGGTGACATAAGGGCAACAATTGGGGGTAAGATTGAAGCAAGACTGGGTGGGGAGAGGCTGGACCTGAGGGTCAATACCCTGGGCCGGTAAACCATTAGGGGCCATACGCCCCCACAGCAGGCCACTACCGCTCTGCAAGGCCACCAGGGCTCCCTCAGCTTGTAAAGGGGTATCATAGTGTCAATCATATCTCTATAGGGTGGATGTGAGGCTAGGGTAGGTACAGAGTTTGGGTCGTCTCTCTTTCTATACTGAGAAAAGCTAGTTGGGCATGAGCCAGGAGAGCTGTTCGAGTTGCATGAGGTATAGAAAATTGCAAAACAGCATCTTTCAGGCTACGTAAACTATCCACCAATGGGAGTAACACATGCAATCACAATAGATTTAAATTTCTCAAGTACGCAATCCAAGGCAATATTAAGGGCTTCACTAGATACATCATTTGCAGGTGATGAAGACGAGCTGGGCTGTGAGAAGGTGGGCACAATGTTCCTGCCTGTGTTCCTTAGAGCTCTGGATTCCCTGGGTGTATCCACTTGCTTGGTTTTACGTTTCCTTTTGGCCACGGGCTCACAGGCATTTTGAGACCAGAGTTATTAGGCGGCTGGAAAGGGGGTGAAGGGGTTGCATATCTGTCTCACTAGGTGGTGGACAACTTATTGTAGAAGGGTCCTCACTTCCCCCACATAGATGGTGACACGGCTGAGCCATTAGGGAATGGCTAGTACCCTCACCGGTATCCTAAAGATAAGCGCCATTCTGCGAGGTCAATTTCTTTGGAGATTACCCCAATGGCACGAGCCTAACAAGGAGTCAAGTGTAGTGCCTCCAGATGAATTAGGAAAAAAATTGGCTCTGTTCCCTGGTAAATTGTACTTACCCATGATTCTTCAGATTGGGCCTGAGGAAGAATTGCCCTCTACTGATAAGCGCAGAAAAAAAGTCAAGATCCCAGAGTACAGTGCCTAACAAAAATGAATGTGTCATCATGTAATGCAACTGATGCTATTTAAAGCGCTCTGATACCCGATTCGGGTCAAGTTCGCGCTATATAAAACTCTGTTTAAAAATACTGGGGTTAGATCCAAAGGTTAAGAGGGACTGCCCAGCTCAGCCTCTTCCAGGTGATGATGGGCAAAGACGGGCCTACTCTTGGCCCAGTCTTTGCAGAGCACCTGTCCAGGCGCGTTCCACGCTGCGGTGGACGCAGCAACTTTAGTACAACCATTTGGTGGCAAAACAAGTTCCCCGCCTTCTGCAGGTAAAGGATCTCTGGGGCTTTTAGTCCTGCCCCTGGTCTCCTCCTTGATGCACGTCCCACACTGTTGTGGGCCAGGCAACTTTAGTACAGCTGCTTGGCAGTAAAACAGGTTTCTCCGCCTACTTCAGGGAATGGATCTCTGGGGCTTGCAGTCTTGCCCCTGGTCTCCTCATTGATTCACGTCCCTCCCTGCAGTGGACCTGGCAACTTTAGTACAGCTGCTTGGCAGCAAAACAGGTACCCTGCCTACTTAAGGGAATGGATGTCTTGTGCTTGCAGTCCTGCCTCTGGTCTCCTTATTGACGCGTGTCCTTTCGGTTTATCTGTCCATGACATTTTTCAAACAGTAATATGTAGCACAAAATAGTGCATTATTTCATTCACGTTTATCCACCACCCCATCTTCTTTTATGTACCTGGACATTATCCTTCCAAACTATACCTATACCAGTCACCTTTTCATATGAATCTTGGAACTGTGTTTATTAACAAAAAAAGAGAATCTCACTCTGTTGCTTGATCCAAACATTAGTCAACCCGAGTCTTTCTTCATACAATATATTATGAGCATTGGTGGTACTAAATTGAACAGGTCTCCGCAAATATTTTTTAGGGGTCCTGGACGGAGGAGAGTGGTCTTTAAAGATATTATCTATATAAGTTTAAAAATGTTTTGCCTTTCCTGTCCTATGCTCTTGACTTTGGGTCACCTAGATAAATGGCTCAATCAAGTACAAATCTCTCTTTTTAAAATGCTGCATTTGCTGCCTCACTCAGTTAAACAGGGCACATATTAAAAAGGAATTTCATTTATTGCACCAACTTTCTTGAGGTAAAAGCCAATTTTTCAAAATGTTCCTTTAGAGCTACTGACCAAAGGTGAAGAGAGCAGGTTGGGCTCCTGTATCTTTATCCAGAGACTTAAGTCAGAACAATCCATGTGAACTTTTAGAGTCCTCTTTCAAGCAGGCTGCTGCACAAAATTGATGTTAATCAACAAAGTTTTTAGATTAAAATGAAATGCCTCAAATAGCGACTATGATTTTGCATTCATTTGACTTGAAAGTATCCAGGGAGAGGCAATTATCTGCTTATTTGCATGACTTTTTCCGGAATAATGCCATAATTATCCAAGGTAGATATGTCTTTATCTTCTCATTCATACATATTCACTTTTCAACCTTTCGCTAACGTAAAGTCAGACATAGCTACTTGGTACCTTAAATATGGCTGAGGAGTGTCATCTTTACAAGCAATAGAAGGTGAAGCTGGAGTGCTTTATTTCTATCTGTCCAGTTCTTGTGAAATCACAAGTTAGTTTCAACCTATGATACTAGTGGGCATATTTATAAGACACTTGCATTATATTTACACCACGCAATGTGGTACTTGTTTGATTCAAACCTCTAAGTCAGATTTGTGTGGCTCTGAGTGGCTCCATAAATCTAGAGTAACGCAACACAGCGCAAATCACTGTGTTGCATTTCTCTGCCCTGGGAAGGCGTTCCATGGGTGGGGCGTTGGTGTTCCCATGCAACTCGCATGGATTTTGACCCATTCCCAGATTTCCAGGAACTTGGAAACCTGGGAATGCGCCAACATCTTACACCTTCCCAGGGGAGACGTAATGAGGAGAAATATCTTTATTTCTCTTCATTACTTCCACTTTCCTGCTTTCTGCAGCATACACAGAAAGAGGAATATGCCTACCAGGATTGTTTTGTGCAGGGACGAGCCCCTTCCTGCACATAAACAATCCAGTATGCAACACAGGCACCCTTACCCCATGGTGCAAGGGTGCCTGCATTGGCGCTAGGCAGCCACAAGGGCACCAGCGCATGGGAAAGGACAAGAATGTGCCGTATTGCCTTAAATATGGAGCATTCCTGCCCTTTCCCTGTCACGCCGTGCAGCGCAGCAAGGTGACTTGCTGTACTGCATGACTTTCTGGTAAATAGGCCACAACATGCTGGTGTTAGGGCAGGAAAAGCTGGTATAGAAATTCTCTTACTATAGGGGTCAAAGAGCAGATGATTTCAAGGTTAATACAAATTGTTGCTCTTACTAATTTATACCTTTGTTTTAGAGCCACCTTGCCTGATCCCTTTGCATTTTACATCAATATTTTAATGATTAACAAAGAAAGTGATTTGCTTCTGATTTCTTTACTAAGCAGGTACAGATGAACCCGGAGGATGAAAGTTTTTCGAATACCACAACTACAGTTATACAACAGTGTGAATGAAATCTGGTAATTATTTTTTGCCTCCAATGAGATGATTAAAATAAAAGCAATAATGCAATCAACATGGATACTCACATATGCAGCCTTACCAAACGGCTGCACATTGCCCTCACCATATTAATAAATAACATGAAATACCAACGACAACCGTACAGGTCACATATATGTAAATTAAACAGAACATTTAATAATATTAAGTTTATTTGGTAGGTATGTGCATGTATGTATTTTATATCTATGTTGCTTCTTAAATAGATGGTCACTAAAAGACTCATCAATGCTTAAATAACAATACAATATAAAATAAACAAACAAAATAGCTCTAAAATATCTATTTTAAATTCAGAGAGTGTCTCGTGTTCATTCATAATGCATCCAACATATGTTAATCTTTATACAGGATCAGTAAATTTCTTTGCACATTAAACAGACTCCTTCCATGTTGTACCATTGGTGTAAAATAAACCCAGTTTAGTTCCCCTTTAGTTATTTAAAGTTAAACTCAGTCATATGCGTTTCATCACTCTTGTTTCGCTAGACTGTATTTCTCGGCATATATTATTCATGGCAGCAGCTTAATACTGAAATATTTTTGGGAATTCAGTGTGTCTGACTCATGGAGGTTTTCAGGGCTATGTTAAACTGAAGCGTAACTTTCCTTCTTAATTGAAATCAAGCAGCCGCAGATGTCTGGCTTATCCTCAGGATGGCGCAATACTTCTGATTTCTCTCTTTAATATGGTACACGTCAGACCACCTTTTTGACGGGTTCTTCCTCAGAGCCAACAGAGCTCTTCTGGCTTAGCTTTTTCTCCATCCATCTACGTACAGCCCACTGTTCAAGTGTTTCCCTCGACAACCAGTCCTTAAAATACAGCGGCTTACGTATCCAACATTCCAATCTAATTTAAAAGGGTACACCTAAGATTTTTGGGCCTTCTCAATTAGTTATGTTATGTCATGTTATGTCATGTCATGATATGTAATGTTACGTTACTTGTATTTCTATAGGGCACTATCACCTGTGAGGGTATCTTGGTGCTTGCAGGTGAGTGAGTCTAGCTTCGAGGGGGACCATTCGAAGAGCCAGGTCTTCAGCTTCTTGTGGAATTCAAAAAGAGATGATGAGGCTCTGGTGTGGTGTGGGAGGTTGTTCCATGCTTTGGGAGCAATGTAAGAGAAGGCACGATTTCCTGATACGCTTTTGCTTATATTATATAATACTTGTGCAGTAAGTCTGGCTGAGCAGATGTGTTTGGATTTCTGGTGGAACTACACACTGCTATTCAAGTAGGTTTGGCCAGTGTTGTGCAGTGCTTTGAATGTGTGGGTGAGAAGCTTGAATTGTGTGCTTATGTATTGGGAGCCAGTAGAGTTCAATCAGGTTTGGTATGCCGTGTGGCTGGTGTGGGAGGTTGAGAACCAGTCTGGCCGCTGCGCTCTAGATGGTCTGTAGTCTTTTGTTAGTTGGCTGGTGATCCCTGTGTAGAGGGCGTTCCTATAATCTAGTTTGCTGGTGATGAGGGGTTGGGTGACAGTCTTCCTGTTGTTATTTGGTGTCCACTTGTATATCTTTTTCAACATATTCAGAGTGTGGAAGTCATATGCAGCAACAGCATTGTCGTGGGTGGGCATTTCCAGCTTGCTGTTGATTATGATACTGAGGTTTATTGCTTGTTGGCTCAGGTGGAGTGGGTCCAAGGTCTGTAGGCCACCAGGTGCTGTCCTATGGCATGTTTTTTTTTTTAAAGATCACCACTTCGATCTTGTCTGTGTTCAGCTTGAGGCAGTTGGACTTCATCCAGGTGGCCACTTCGGTCATGCAGGGATTAAGTTGGTTCTTGGTGTTTTGTCCAAGAATGAGAGTATCAGTTGTGTGTCATCAGCGTAGCTGAGCATTTTAATGTTGTGAGCACAGATTACGTCTACTAATAGATGTTAAATAGTTTTGGGCTAAGCGAGGAACCATGCGGGACTCCACAAATGAGCTCCTTGGGCTTCTAAAGAGTTTTTAGGCATGTTGACTGTTTGGGTTCTTCTGGTGAGGTAGGTGCAGAGCCATTGGAGGCGGGTCCTTGGATGCCAGTCCGTGCAGTTGTTTGATCAGGATGGGATGTGAGAATGTTTCAAATGCTGCAGATAGGTCAAGTAGGATGAGGGCTGCGGTTTCTCCACTGTCGAATATCATCCAAATGTCATCTGTTTCTGTTAAGAGGGCAGCCTCTGTGATGTAGTTTGGTCTGAATCCCGATTGCATGTTGTCAAGGAGCTGTTCTATACTTTTCGGAAGGTGGCTGTTCGATGGAGAGTGATAGCTTCTCTGATGGGTGTTGAACCCTTGTTGAAGGCGTGATAGCGGCAAGGGTCTGAGGGGTCCCCGGAGTAGACTTGATTGCTGTGGTTTCTTCTGTGCTGATGGTATTTCGTGTTTCCGGGTCTGGTGGCTCAGTGGACTAATGCATCCACTTCAGGGGCCTGTGTTCGACCTCATGGTCAAATCACATTGAGTCCACTTCGCCTTTCATCCATCTGAGGTTGATAACATGAGTGCTATTGAGTTGGGCAACAATAAACATCTCTTATTCAGCACCAAGATGTCTCCGGGTGAATGTGTGCTTTACAAATACACATGTTATGCTATATTATGTTCTATGTTGTCAAGGTGTTGCCTTTCTCTGGTACCAGGAGACTTGTTACAAGAGTGCTTGAGTCCAGTTGTGGGCCAAAATTGCTGTATATGGCTGTGACTTTGCTGCAGACAAAGTCAGAGAGGTCATTGCACAGTTCTTTGGTTGGGGTGATGTTATTGGCACTTGCTACTGGTGTGGTGAATACTTTGAAAGTTTCAAAAATATCTCTGCTGCTGTTGTTGATGTGTTCAGCTTGGGCATTGCTCTTGGTTTTTCGGATTTGGTGGAGGTACAGTCTCTGATCAAATTTGAATGAGTTATTTTCCAATTGGCTCTCCACCTACGTTCTAGTTGCTTGCAGTACCGTTTGGTAACTCTGAGTGCTTCCGTGGACTAGCTTTCCTGCATTTGCATTGTTGCTGATTGTCTTCTTCTCCGATATCATCGCTGGTGGAGATCCATTCACTACAGGTGTTGACATTTTTGGATAGGTGGCTTTGAGCTCTAATTGGTTTTTGTGGAGGGCGGAAGGCCAATCCACCTCTCATATTTTGTTCCAGCTTCAGCCGGCTGAGACTGTCACAATAGCTCTTCTGTGTGGGAGATAATAATTGTGAATCTGACAATGGCGTGATCGGTCCAGGTGAATAATGTGGGTGAGTTAATCATGATGGCACTGAATGAGGTAAAAATGGTGTCCATGATGTATCCAAAGTGAGTTGGTGCCTAGACGTGTTGGGTAAGTCTGAGGTTTCCAAGGCTTTTGAGGAGTGTGACTCAGTTGGGGTCAGACAGATCTTCTAGGTGAAAATTGAGGTCTCGAACAAGGATGTAGCAACTGGAATCAAAGGCTTGTGGGGCGAAAAAGTCTGTAATGTTGCTGGGGAAGTTGGCTCAGAGTCTTGGGGGTCAGTAGACAAGGGTTCCGCCCAGGGTGAAGCTGGCTGTGTTTGTGGTTTGAAGTTGAGTTTTTTATTTTTATTTTACAGAGATTTATATAGCGTGAACTTGACCCGAATCGGGTATCAGAGCGCTTTACATAGCACCAGTTGCATTACATGAGGACACATTCATTTTGTCAGTCACGGGGAGATGAATTGATTTGCCCAGAATCACAGGATGTTCAGCGTCATTGTCGAAACTCGAACCCAGTTCTCCAGATTCAAGGTCAACTGCCCTAGCCATTGGGCCAACTCCTCTCCCCGAGTTATTCCAAATAGTCGGTTTTGGTTTCGGTGGTGGTCGTACAGCTGATGGCGTCCTTAAAGATGCTAGTGATTCCTCTTTCGGATGTTTGTTGGCAGTCTTGCCTGATCTTATATCCAACGAGAATGACTGTGGTAATGCCTGGTGTTGATGCTGCAGTCAGCTATGTTTCAGTGAGGTAAAGGAGGTATGGGGTGGCATCACCCAGCAGGTCCCAGAACTCCATGGCATGCTTTCTGAGCAAGCCATGTTGAGGAGCATGTAGGATATCAAGAAGTGGAGGGCTGGTGTGTGTTGGTTCGAATGTGCTTGTACGTGTGGTGTGTTGGGTGATGTTGGTTTGGTTATGATATGTATTGGAACAGCAGGTGTGGTGGTGCTGGTGAAGTGGGTGTAGGTGAAGGCTCCTTCCATTCTGAGTGATGAAGCATGGCATCAGTGCAGCAAACAGTGTTTGGGCTAAGAGAGTATAGAAGCATGGTAGGTTAGTTGAATGGTGGACTGGATTAAACATTCTTGGCACTGGGTGCAGTCCAGGTGTGGACGGGTCAGACATACTGGCCAGTGGTGTGCCTTCAGAGTACAGGCGGAGCACAAACTGAGTGTGTCTGCTGCATATCTGTGCTGCGGCCATCATTAAGTAGGTCCTGGGATGGGGGAGATGTGCGCGGGACTGTAAATAGTTGGGTTTGTTGTGGGAGCAGGAGAGCAGGAAGGAGCAAGATGCAAGAGGAACAGGTAAAGAGTGGTTGAGAGGAGTAAGGGGAAGCAGAGAGGGTGGGAACAGGGGCGCAGGAGGAGGCAGCAGGCAGGCGGAGGACAAGAGTGAAAGAAGGCAAAAAACAGGTCAATGCAGATAATAGAAGCAAACACCAAAGGCACAAATATGGGGTAAAACAGATAATAAAATCAAATGCTAACTCTACAAATATTAATGTTGGTGTTAAACCTGGTATACTTGGAATGGTTTACTCCCTAACGTTTTGTCTTCATCCTGCTAACTTTATTTTTGCTGGTTTTAGGACCCTGCACACTTTACCATTGCTAACCAGTACTGCAGTGTTTGTGCTCTCCCCTTAAAACATGGCAGAATTGGCTTATACCCAATTGACATATTTAATTTACTTGTAAGTCCCTAGTAAAGTGGCACTACCTGTGTCCGGGGCCTGTAATTGAAATGCTACTAGTCGGCCTGTAGCACTGATTGTGTCACCCATTTAAGTAGCACTTTAAATATGGGCCATTGCAACCTGTATGTGAAGTTGTAAACTGACATGTCGGTCTGACAAACTAAACCTTTTGCCAGGCACAAACTTTCTTTTTCAAATCTATATAAGTCACCCCTAGGGTAGGTCCTGGACAGCCAAGTGATCAGGGTGCAATATAATTAAAAAAGTGAGACATTTCCTTTTTAGTTTTATGTATCCTGGTAGTGAAAACCTCTTAAATGTAGTTTTCACTACTGCAAGACCTACTTGGGCCATAGGATAAAATTGGAGTTACCTTATTACATTCAATAAGCTGTAATTTCCAATTGGGACCAGGTAAACAGTTCATGTTTGGTGTCTTTGGAATTGTCATGCAAAATCCTTAATTATGGTAAAGGTGGATTTTAAATTTCAATTTTGAAAATGCCACTTTTAGATAGCTGGCATTTTCCTGCTTAGCCATTTAATGCCCTTAGCCTGTCTCTGGGTCACATGATAGGGTGTGGATGATAGTTGGGCTCTGTGTATTCCTCCTTGACAGCCACTCACATTAGAGATCTTAGGTGTGCCTGGATGGGCCATTACTGGCAAGAAGGAAGGGCAGAGCTGGGCACAGTCCTTCTTACACTAGCATAGGCCTCCACACAAAGGGCTGCATAACCCCTGCAGTTAGTCTTGAGCCAGGACAGAGAATACAGGATAATTGGGGGCTTCAAGGGGAATTTCGGGAAGCTTCTCTCACCTTCCAGAGAAAGGGCACAGGCATAAATATTGGACACCTAGATACCAACTCTTCGGTACACTTCTGGACCTGTGGATACTCTGCCAGGAAGAAGGACTGCTGTGCTCCTGAAAGGACTACCACTCTGCTGGACTTCTGCTCTGAAGGACTGCTGCACTGTTGGCCTGCTGCTCTTTTACCTGGATGAGAAGGACGGGGCCTGCATTTGTTGAACCCAGGACCCCTAGTGTGACTTCAAAGGCTAGTAGGCTGGCCTCCTGCCTAGAGCCTCAGGGACAGAAAGCTCCAACAACCTAGACCCCAGCACCTGGACTATGTAATCTCTAAGTGTTGCCAGGTGGTGTCACCTCAGTCCGGTACTCTTGGAAGTGGGCCTACAGTACTCTGCCAGACTCTGTGGATCCAGCGGGACTGATGAATTCCTCTACTGTGTGGCGCAACCCCGACCAGAACTAATGCATCACAGCTGCTGCATGGATTGCAACAGTCACAAAGACCCGCATAGCAGTGTAGCCCGTTGCCCCATCAGAACCTGCACTGCATAACGCATCTTCGGTGCAGGGTCTCAGACAACGTTAGCCTTGATGATGCCAAACTCTGCATCGCAGCCTTGCAGCTCCTTGGAACTTCCACATAACCCCAACTGTGCAATGCATCCTCAATGCTGGACTTTGCATTGCAAGCCCTCATCGGCAGGATCCTCAATGAGGATGCCGGACTTTGCACCACAGCCTCCCCACATCTGGAAACTAATACGTAGCTTCGACTGGGTGACGCATTTTCGATGTGGATCCTTACAATTCTCCAAAAAAAGGATATGAGGTACTTTGTTCAGCAGTCCTAACTAGGTCCCTATAGCCAGCCCGTGCTTCATCATGGCTGGCTAGAACTCATGACTTTGTCCTGGTCCAGAGCGACCAGATAACCACAGTTGACACTTTATACTTTTTGGTGTTTTTTTTATTGAAACCTTTAAAGTTGAATATCTTTGGTTCTACTGATTGAATCTTCGTCAATTTGGTCTTGTGTCATTTATTAAAAATAATTACATTTTTCTAACTTGGTGTGGGATCCATTGCCTCTGAACTAAGCTTGACTGCTCTCTTCCAAGCTACCAGAGGTTTGAGAACTGGTTAATTTAGGGTTGGCTTGTGGCTCCCCCTGACAAGGATTGCGGTTGCTACTTGACCAAGGCTCACACCTGAGTCAACCAACAACCCAGTTTCTTACAGTTGGTCTGGAATTTTAAACATAAAACCTTCAGCAAGGGCTGAGAAGGGTAGCAGAATTACACAATTATTAACATGCTCAGTGTCAGCTGTATATTTTACAAATATGTTTTAAAACAGATGAATTACACAAAGTTTAAATCACATTTCCAAATGTTCTCACAAATAATGTTATCTTGGTTGCATATGTTAGACATTTGGTCTCACACTGCCAATAATATATAAATATTTTATTTCTGAGAATCAAAAGTAATTTTGCATGTGCCACATTTTGATCACAAGAGCAACCTAAATATACAGCTAACAGCAATTCTAGCACTCTGTACATTCATTATACAAAGCATATAGCCTTATCAATGATTAGTACAGGTCTCAATTTAAGTTTAAAAACTCCTCCTCCCACTGTTACAAACCAGTTGCCAATGACAGAAGCTCCTTTGCCTAAACTCCCTAAAACACTAGTGATTTCTAAAGGTTCTTATTCAGATTTCAGATCAGAAATATTCTTTGTAAATTCTTCTTCTTTCTACTCTCATCATGGATATATAAGCAGCAATGTTGAGCTTTCAACATTTTGCATTAAAATTAGAACTAATTGATCTTTCAGTAATTCTGTCTTAACTGCCAACAAAGCGCCAGATGAATTAGTAGTCAATTTATCTACTACAGTTTATAACTTTCTAATCTTCTCATCATTTAAAACTATTCCTACTGGTGGTATGATTGCTTCAAAGATGTCTCCCACTAATTGTGTGCCATCATTAGTACTATGATGTGTCTATGAGGTGGTGTCATTGTTAAAACAGCTATGCTATTTATATGATACATTACAGAAAACAACAAAGGTAAATAACAAACACCCGCCCAATCAGCAGGTAACTAAAAACCTGAATCTTGTCCACACACAAAGCAAACTCCAGGAATAACTGCCTGTTCCCCTGTTAAAATTTGTAGAGGTACTCACAAAACATTGACTGTGTGTTCACAATTACTTTACCCATGTGTCTTTTTCTAAACTGATTCCTCCTTTGTAAACTCATTTTCCTTTTTGTCATCTATCTAATTTTCATTTTATATAAACCATTTTCTTCTTGCATTCATCTTCTTTCTTCCAAACATTTCTAAAAACATATTCCTCTTCATTTGTCCTGCGAAAATATGAGTTCTTCTCTCCTCTGATGTTAGAATGGACTACTTGTCTAAAGACCTCATTAAACAGGTTAGATACTATTCGTATGCCTACACAGTGTCTATAAGTGTGCGAGAGCTAAAGAAATATCATGCAATTTCACATCTTTTGATTGTGGATGAGGATTCATTATTTTCTGAAGAGGAATTTTGGAAAACATCATGTCTTAGGGGCCTATTAGGATGGCGGGCGGACGTAAATCCGCCCGCCACCCTTGCGGTGCTGGGACCGGCCACCAGTGATGCGGCGGTATCACACTGGCAATTTAGGATGCCGCCGCCACGGTGGCGGTGGCATCCCCATCCACATCATTGTGTCGGGCGGTGCACACAGCACCGCCTGCCACAATGCTGTGGCTGCACACTGTGCATTTGCATGCACAACGTGGCAGGCACCACGCGGTCTTCCCATCTGCCGCGGTACCCCCCGCCAACATAATCAGGCGGGGGGTAAATTGCATGCGGGCAATGGATAATGGCAGGCGGATCACCACTGCCATATGGGCAGTGGCGATCTGCCCGCCATTATAATAGACCCCTTAGTTGGGAAAATAATATTCAAAATGCTACAGGCAATTTCATATGAAAGTGGGATGTGATGATACATCACTTCTTCTGCAGCTGAAGAAGGTAAGTTTGCAGAGACATAATGATCATTAGTTTCTAAAGCTTCACTGTAATCCTGAACTAATCTAGAATAACTATTAGGTAAAAAATCTTCTTTTGAATAATCTACAAACAAAGTTTTTAATTTTGTCTCATCTATTGTGTGCATCGGTTTTGTAGGTGCAGGTATAGATAAAAGTGTTTCTATCTCTGGTACAAAACTCATTCCAACTAAAAGAACTATAATTGCTAATACAACTAACATTAGTATGATAATAATCACTATTCTACATTTGTCCTTGGTAAGCATACACATGTTTATCTATAGTCAAACCTTGAGTAGAATATAGCAGCAGGCAGATTCAACATTCTGGGTCTTCTGGTACTTCTACTTGAGTAAATGAACACAAACTTCATCGATCAACTTTAAATTATTTCATTCAGTTTGTTTACAAAAATCTTTTTGAGACATACCTAGTCGTACTCCATCTTCATCTAATTGTGTTAACCCTACATGTCTACTGCAAGCTTGGCCCTTATCAGTTCTTTCAGTTTCTGAATTCTCCAAATGGTGCTTGTTAAGTTCTTGGTTGAAATTTTTATTTAATGAAAGCTTATTTAATTAATGCTGTTTTAAGTATAGCATATCATAGAGTATCACATGTCTCTGCTCTCAGACCATTAGGATTTTGACCTGATGTATTTGGCACATTCTCTGAGTAATAAGTCCAGAATACCTACGAGAAGGTACTCTCGCTCTCGTAAATCTCCTTTCTGGCTGTTGATCTTCTTCTGTTTCAATTACACCCCTACATTCTGTTTCTTTGATGATGGTTTGTGGTATACGTTCAACTGACACACTTATTCTCAATTGCCTCCTACCATTTGCCCATTCCAGTCTCCTTAGTGGTCTTACTCTTCTTTTCTCTTCTCACATGTGTTCCTTCACCTGAATTATTTGATTGCTCTTGTGATATTTCAACAGTTCCTTTATCCTCAGTTCTGAATTTTTCTTCTTCTTCAGTAATTGCTTCCACACCACTTTGCGAGATTTCAGAACTAGTATCAGTGTCAGCTGTTGCTGCTCTTCACCCTCTCCTTCTGGTACTTCTGGACATACAGACCCAGGGGCTCTCGGATTTGGTTCAAATACAAACACTATATCTTCATTCGGACACCTCACTCTCTCGGTGTTCGAGGCATGAACCCAATTAAGTATCCTAACGCTTTTGACAGCAATGTTGGTAATCATGAGGACCTGGTAGGGGCCTTTCCACCTCTGCTCCAGGCAGGAATGTCGCAAAAGCATTTTCACCAAAATCCAGTCTCCAGGGTTAAGGTCGGAGCACTGCTCCTAATGTGGACTGGTAGTGGCAGCTCCAACTTGATGAAAAACAGAACACACCACATCAGCTAATACTGTGAAGTAATTGAGTATTGTGTTATCTGTGATGTTTACAAGAGCATTTGCAGGTAAAGCAGGCGTCTCATAACACAATCCTTAAGGATTTTGTGTAGAGATAATCTAGTTCTCCTTTCAGGGGTGCTTTGAAGACTCATTAAAACCAGTGGTAAAGCATACCGTCATGTCAGTGAAGTATATGCACAGACTGTAGTCAATTGAGACTTCAACGTGCCATTCGTCTGCTCAACTATTCCCGAAGCCTCGGGCGATAGCTACATTGCAAACTCTGTTCCACTTGAAGGTCCACATATAGCGTTCTAAGGACCTCATTATTGAAATGGGTTCCTAGGTCTGACTCTAGAGAAACAGGAAATCCGAATGGCAGAATGAGTTCACATAACAGCTGTTTAGCTACAGTAAGGCTGTCATTTCACTCTTCTTCCACCCATTGGGAGAAAAGGCACACTATAACCAGAAAATATCTCAGCCCATCATAGACAAGCATTTTGATGAAGCCCATCTACATCCTATTAAAGGGTCCTCCTGAATTTCCAATGTGGCTAAGTGTTACAGGGGTTCTTTTTCCTACATTCATCTGCTGACATTTAATGCACCTATGGCGTAGTTCTTTAATTAAATTTGCACAAAAGATCTCTCCCCAACAGATTTAAAGGACTTGAATCACAAACCACAAACTGATGATTTTCCTCAAATAAACCTATTTTTTCAGGCACTTTCTTTAAAACAGGAATAGTTATTTGTTTATTTGTAACACCTACAACTTGGATCTACTTTCCCAAGGGGGTGAGTCAGGGACTTCCACTGTTCTAACAGTAGAGCGGGTAGCTCCTGTGTAGCTGAGAAATGATACGTGTTGGCCTTTAACCTCTCCTTCTACAAATGGTCCACTTTGATCTACCTCTAAGACTGCGCCAAGTAAACAATCTTCTTCCCCCCTTTGGCACCGTCATTTGGAACTGTCAGTGTCGAAACTCTCATTTTCCAACATGGGGTACTGTTGATATGGGTTCTGTTTCATTCATATTCAGAATGGGATTAGCCATATTCTGTGGGGCCACTGGAGCTTGTTGAACCTGCATGATACAAACTTGCAATTGCTTTGGTATTTACATTAATTCAGGCAGGAACCTGAACTGGAACATTTTGCATTTGTGTTTGATTTCCACCTTGCATTTGGCCATCATCACTGACTTGATTTGGATTCTGTCTACACTTTCTCCTCCAATGCCCAAGCCTGTTACAACAGTGACAAGAAGTTGATTTCTTCAGCGTTGCAATGTCAACTCCTGAGTTTGGGTCAACCGGAGCACCTCAAGCTCTACCTTGTGAAACACTAACTCTGCCCTGTGCAATTTGACCTCCAAACTAAAAACCAACACCTTGCATTCGACCAATATTCTCTCCATGTGATTAATTCTGAAATCTCTTTGCGCTAACTTTGTTTGCGCAAGCATAAACTTCTCTTTAAGTCTCTTCTGCTTCATTTCTTGCTCATCACTACCGTATTTTGCATACCTCAGAATCTCATCTAGAGGTTTTATCTGCCAACAAATCATATTCTGTTGTATGTGCCTATTGATTTCTGGCCCCAACCCAAGAAGGAGCTGTGGCACAAAACTCCCCATATCTCCCATTTCAGGATGTTCTTGTCTGCCATATTGTTTGGACACCTGAAATAACCGTTCATAATAAGCATTCACTGATCCTTTAGCTTGTTGAGTAGTCTTATTCATCATTAGCCAATCAATATCCCTCGCTGGAACTTTTCCTACAAAAAGGTAATCACCTCATCATACTTGGTCATTACCACAGGTGAAGCACATGTACGCACATCGTCTTGGAGGCTCAGTACGTGGCCATTGCACAGCTATCTTATATTCAGCCCATAGATCACTTGATACCACAAAATGAAACAATGTATTCAAGTGTGTCCGCAAAACCTTTGAAATTCTCACAAATCTGAGCGGGATTATCTCTCAACTTTGGAAAGTTGTTTGTGAATGTTGCAAGGTCACCTATACTCCAAGGTATATTAACATGCCCTCCACCTGGTATTTCCCTCATATGAAAAGTTAAAGCCTCATCTTCGTCTGGGGTACTGGTGGTGGCTTAACATTTGCTTCTGTAGCATCTGATTGTTTCTTTTCTTTCCCTGTTTCATTTTGCAGTTGCTCTCTAATCGGTTAAAATTGCTCCATTTGCGGAAGTACTTCACCAGTTCCACAATGTGTAATCTTATCCCTGAAGCCTGCATTGTCACAATAGCTTCAGCATCTACCTTTGCCCTGAAGCTTTTCTGTAAAGGAACGCTCCTTGGAATTTCCACCTCATATTTTCCTGAAAATTTAGTTAGTCTGTCATGTGTGGCAGCTTCACATCCTGTAATTTCTTTACTTAGATCTATCAATTCATTTTCCCGGTATTGTATCTAATTTGAAATTTCTAGACATCCTCTAAAAAAAAATTCTAATTCCACCTACAGTTTTATGTACATCTAAGTGTCTCACACTTTCCTGACTAGTAAATGGTCTCCCTGTTTCTCCCACCCTTTTTTTTCTGTTTCTTCAAACCAGGGGGGAAAAATCCCATCATCAAATGGTCCTGTCTCTCGCTGTGCAAAAGGTGTCATAAAGACAATCCTTCTCTCTTCTCTTAATGATTGAACAATATGGGGTAGGGTCCAGGCAGCAATTTGTGAGTTTTGAGCTATAAGAATGCACCCTGTCACAGCTACTCCTCCTTCAGCACCTTGAACAACAGTGTTCAGAACAACATTTATAGGTGCAGTTGCAACAGGCACTGCCAATGTCTGGGCTGATACAACTTGTGACACTGGGACAAGAACAGTCATAATAGAAGCAGTGACACCTGGAGCTATTACCGTAGGGGCTACTTCAACAGGTGCAGATGCTAACAAAAGTGCAGGAAGTGGTCTTTCAATGTAATTTGTTTTTTAATCGACAGGGCTGTAGCCGTTGTAGTACTGGCAGTTGTAGCATCCTCCAAATTTGCTGTGGGGCCACATATGGCGGTGGATATGAGGATAAAAAAGCATAAAAAATATCAGCCTTTGAATCGCTATCAGTGTCTGTTTTCTTTGCAGTGTCCTCATCATGTCCCTGTTTCTGATTCTTTTTAGACTTTTCTGTTGTTATTACGTGTTACGTTCTAGTGCCCTCAACTATGCATTTCCTGCTATTTCTGCTGCCCTTTATCCCATTGAGCATCTGCATAGTTTTGCATTGCTTTCTTTGATCTATTCTGGTACTTTTCTTTCTCTTTGGCAAGAGTTGTTCGTTCCCAAGCATTTAATGCTTCATATTGTATATGTCTAGGAGGTGACTTCACTTCATATAATTTTTCTCTCAAATTTTCAAAAATCTTCATATCACTGGTACCATATTGTGGAAATTTGCATGGCCCTTTGTTTTCAGTGATCTTGCACCATTGATGAAGCCACAAACATGTATGAAGCCCTACATGTGTTGCCAAATAATGAGCTGGCTTACCTTCGGGTGGAGCCTCTTCACCTTCCCAAACTGGTACCCATACATCACCTCTCATCAAATCTCTAAGAGTCTTAAAACATTTCATGTTTACAAATATTCAACAAGAAATGAAAAGTAATCAAATTCAGAGAATATCAATGTTTGTTAAAGTTACAATTCCAGATGCGTCAATCTCTTCCTCCTATCCTGTCACAACTTTCCTTCACATGCCTATCGCAGCTTTTTACTTGAGAACTCGCCAACCAATCTCAGCGTGGCACTTCACACCAATTGGCCTATCCCAGCATGGCACACTCTGATGTAACTCTTCACTGCTTTCAGTGCTTCACCCTCCTTTACAATTTTCTCGTAAACAAATTTGTATAACTCTCCCTTTCCACAACAGTTTCCACTAACACCAAATCAGAATTAATACACTCACAACAAATTGTACCTATCTCAATTGTACTGTCAATGGTACCTCACAAATCTGTACGGCAAAACCTTACAGACAAATAACACTATGAATTCAACTTATAACTTGACAATATTTATCAGCTTATCCCCTGATCTGACTACTTCATGAGATTCCTTGGAACCAGCTCTGATGTATACAAAATCTCACACAGGAATCCCCTGGCAACTAATGATCAACCAAAAAGTTGCCAGACTCATAAGGAGTATACAGTACTACAATCACCCCCATAACTAATACTGAACAAATAGGAGGTTTATGCCCTTGGAAACTGGGTTTCTTTCTTTTTCTTTCTTTTTTAGAGAAACCATAATTTTTTAAACCTGAGTGTACACACACTCTATTTTTAAATATACATGGTTTTTGCTTTAAATTCCTTATCCTCTGACAGGAAACAATTTCCAGTTAATATTTTTCCAGCCTCTAGCGTCCTACTGCTGGGATTTATTCTTTACCTTTTTTTCCATTGGGTTTTCAATTTTTCAGAAATTTGCCCCCCCCCCCCCCCCGAGTTTTTATTGAAAAAAACACATACATGAATGCACGTCTGCGATTACTCCATCCGTGCATCTCTAGCGCAACAATTTGTTTTTCTTTTTTGTTTAATAATTCTTTTGAATTCAACCTCCATTTGGCTGCCTTTTGACACTCCTCCAAAATAAGCCTCAAAACAAACAAATATATGCTTGCTTTTTCAACCGATTCAGTGTTAATCGTTCCAACAGGAAGTGGATAAAAATGAACCCTGTTTTGGGTCCATTTACCGGCGGCCATCTTTAAAAATACCAAGGTCTAGTGTTTTTTCAACCGATTGAATGTTAATCGTTCCAACAGGAAGTGGATCAAAATGAACCCTGTTTTGGGTCCATTTACCGGCGGCCATCTTTAAAATTTCAAGGTCTAGTGTTTCCAGCCACACCTGTTTCCTATCAAGCATGCCTCCTTGCACTTTAAAAGACCGGGCTCTGGCAAACCTCAGTTAGGTACCGGCGAGCCACGTGAAGGTACTTCCTTTGGTGATCGCGCTCCTTCCAGCATGTAAGTAGGACAATGGCATGTCCTTAAAAAAGCCAAAGAGACCAAGCTTGCTTGTTTAAAAACCACCTTGCCGTTAAAACCTTGTTTTTCCTTCTGTTCTTTTAAAATACCCACAGTGTCTATTTGAAGGCGCCCTACACCGCTCGTGTGAGCTCATGGAGCGATAACGATTAAATTCTAAAGTATGTATTATTATGGCACGTCCTTTTGAGAGCAAGAATATCATTTTTTTATTTTAAAAAAGGCACACCATGAGATCACAGTTTAAAAGGACAAGTGCACAGACTTTTGCCAAACATCTCCCATTTTTTCCAAAGCTCGTCATGGGAGTAGGAATGCGAGTGCTCGTTTGCTGTGAAAATTAATCTGTAACCCTTTGGGGCACAATAGGAGTGTACAAATACTTCCTTTATGTATGAATGTATTGTAACATAAGATGTATCTTGCTAGGAGATACATAGGTTTGAAAGAATGTTGAATAAATGTGATACTGGGCACTAGAAATCACAAGCAGCCTCATGCATCAAGCCAAAATCCAGTCGGAAAAATACCGAATCGCTAATAACACCCGTTAGCGAGTAAATAAAACCTAATCCCAATGCATCAACCCAAATACAAAAATCGCTATTTAAGGAATCCTTAAATAGCGATTCCTTAAATTGCGATTGCATTAAGGAATCCCAAATTGAGATTCCTTAAATGCAATGCATGAAAGTTAAAAAATTAGCGAATTCGCTAATAGGGGGAGCAAATTACCATGAAGATGAACTGCATGGTAGTTTGCTAAAAGTTTGAAAAATGCACTTTTGTGCATTTTTCAAAGTTTCATGTTGCGCACACACATGCCCTTAGAGCATGTGTGTGTGCAACATATGTGCACATATCAATTTCAGGGGTGCAATAGGGTGTCATTTTGACACCCTTGCACCCTTGAAATTGCATGAGCAATTTGCGAGAACCTACTGGTACTCGCAATTTGCTCATGCAATCTCCAATTCATTCCTATGGGCCTGGAGGCCCATAGGAATGATTGGGACGGCATTCCTTAATTGCTACTCGCAATTTGCTAGTCGCAATTAAGGAAAGTTAAGGAATCGCTATTTGAATAGCGATTCCTACATGCATAGCCTTTTGCTATTCCTTATTAGCGATTCCTTATTTTTCGCTAATAAGGAATCGCAAATGGCATTGTTGATGCATGTGCCCCAAGGAGTGTTCTTTCAGATGATTTATGAGTAGAGGATATTTACCAAATGGTACCATTCCCTACAACAGAGTTGCACAAGAGAAATATATCACAAAAAAGCTTAAAACGTTCCACGTGATGGTGATGTGAATAGATAAAGATAAATGATGAAAGCCATGATTTATCCAAAATATTTTTCTTTTCAGGTTCTTAAGATATACAAGTGGTATATTTTTCTACTCCCACAACAGGAAACAAAGGACATTGTTTGTGACTATCAGGCATATGTACATTTATTCTATCACCCATTGAGGTGTGACAGGGATCGTATTTTTGGTCCTGAGAAAGAAAGCCAAGGGGATGGCTTCTGAAACATGTCGACCTTGTAGGAGGTGACTCATTATAGTACACCATCTACACCTCCCCACTTTTACTATTCTCAGCCAGGGAAGACAATAAAGTATTTTCGTTCCACTAGCCGGAGAATTTTTAACCATCTCACATTTTCTTTTCACGATCCCACGCAATACACATACTCACCAATCACTGAATAAAGTGCTCCTGTGTCTACGTAAGTCGTAGCACGCCTCGTCCCATAGAGGGGCGGGAAGACCCCAATGATGAAGCATGACACTGAATCAGGTTTGTGTGTGTGGGGTATTTAATTTTTTTTTAAAACATTGCCCTTCCCACAAATTGAGAGAAGGAGCTCTGATCCTTTTGCACCATTTTTCATGTATGACTAAGCACTTCAAATAAAAATAGCAGCACACACATGGGTGCATATATATTCACATAATACATGGTAGAATCCCTATGTTGGATAACAGTATCAAGAGGAGGACGATTCTACCTTTTTCCTCTTCACTCCCTCCTTTGATTTTTTGAGTAATCATTAAATAACCCTGCCACTGGTCATATGGACCTTTGACTGTCGACAAAGCGAAGTTAGGAGCAATCATCTACCTTAATCCAATAACACGTTAAATCGTAATAGATTTTTTAGAACAGTCAATAAAGAGAATTTAGTGAGAATGAAAAGTAGCTGTTTTCATCCTATTGGATGCACCATATAAGGAGAACGCCTTATCGGCACCCGTATACCTGCAGGTTTCACACCGCCGGTAGTGGAACGTTTGAATTCTGGACGAAATGTAATCGGTAAGCACCCATCTCATAGTGCCATACCTTTGCTGTCATTTTTTAATTTCTTCATTTACCACCGCCTCTCTATTAAAGTGCTGCCGGTCTGTTTTATTTTCTTCAGATCGTAACCCGTATCTTTTTATAAAAAAGTCGACTACGCGGAGTTTTACTACGATTGAACTGGCCGATTTATCCCTTAACTCCACTCTATTATTCATAGTGAGAATAGTGGAGACATAGTAATCTGCAAGTGAGTACTTGGTTTTATATTGATCCATTTATATTACATTTTTGTAAAGTAGTGTATTATAGTCCCTTATGTTTTTTTCATACCCCTAGGTGGATGTTTTACTACGCTTACTTATCAACACAATTGTTTCTTGATATATATTTATGGCTTGGACCCTATTTAATCTTATGAACATCTCGGTTTTCCAAAAAACCCTCGCCTAGTTTGCCACTTTGAGCTCTGTGAGTACCATGTTATGGAATTTTGGGGATAGATTTAGGTCGAGATCATTAGTCTCCCAGACGCTTGAGGAGCACATCTTTCTATTTATTAACAGAACAATCTATTTACTATTTTTTGGTATTCTATCTCCCTGCTATATCATCATTCTCATTTTCTGTTTTGTATCTTTTGCCCTTTTCTGACTCTATTAACATCGCTTATTGGATTTCTTTGTATGTTCTTTTATGTTTTTGAGATTCATCTTCTGTCCCTTTAATACTCTTTATCGTTGTAGCTTCATTCACTTGTATACTTAGTTTTTTCTTACTGGATAGTAGAAACCACTTAGCACTCTATTTATCTGTAACGCTTTAATTCATTAAGCACTCTAGCTTAGTTGATTTTTGGCTATTTTGATTGCTTGACTTTGTTCCTTTCTAAATTCTGCCCATTCAAGCTGCAAGTACTCTTCTGAAGTTATACATTGGCCAGGCCCCATCTCTTGCATGGGATCCAGTTTCAAGTAGGTCTATCTATGTATATCTGTGAGTTTGTGGTGGCTGGCACTACTTACACTAATCTTATTTTATCTTATTTTCACTTTTCGTTTTTTTCATTTTCTTTTTACACTTTAGCATACCTATCCAAACTTACCTGGTGTTGGTTCATACTTTTTTGGTATTGCCTAGCTTAGGTACTTTCCCCTTTTCTTCACCCAGCTCCAGCGCTATGTAATATTTAGATATTTATCTTATGTTTTTTTCGCCCACAGACCAACATTTTTTCAATATTGAATAAACCCCGGCACTATGACTAAATGACGGTGTAATTGAACATCTAATTTGCTTTCCATAAACGACTCACACTGTGCGCCCTGAAGAGGGAGTCTGTTGAGCTTTCATAGGATCACCGAAACGCGCGTCGGCGCTTGTCTTGTGTTCACTTTATAGTATTTGTTTAATGTATTATGTTTTGTTGTTCACTGCCTTGTAACATTGTTATTGTTGTTTCTTATTTGTAGACTTTTGTTTTCTTTATGTCTTACCATTGTTATTGACTTTTGTTATTACGTTGTGTGCTGGTCAGGATGTGTTTTATTCCATCATTGTCATATACTTTGCACAAAGTCTTTTTTTTAAAAAATGGGAAAAATGGATACATAAACACCATGAAAATGAAAAATGATACAATAAATTAATCTATTTTCTGTATACTTTTGGTCTGTGGGTGTGATCTATTGTATGGACATATTGCCTACTATTGAAACATATACATGTAGGAAGTTTAGTATGTTTTGTTGCTACTTTTATGCAGCAGCATTAGAAAGGAAAATAACACAATACTTGATATTTCAATATAAGGTAAAATAATACATTTGTTAAAACAGGAGTAAATATTGTTATAATGCAGCAAGTGTGTTCCATAAGGGAAATTCCCTAATCTAGATATATTAGAAATAGGTGAAAATCATGTGTCCGTTCAGATACGCAATGAACATTTCTGATGTGAGAATTCTTTACAGGTACAACTTCCCATGGACTCCTAATAGGTGTGGTTTGTAGTCTTCACCCATGAGCCTGGAGCCATTCAGGTAGGAGGTTAGTTACATGTTAGGCCTGTAGGTTACAGCAACAGCAGGTAGGTTCTGTCAGGTCTACATCCTCCCTCCATATGGCCATGTCTATGTCTATGAACTCCCACTCCACGCTCCACCTCAAAATTCTATACATCTCTCACTCTCATCATTCCAGACACCAGCACAGACATAAATAGAATGGGGACTCAAATGATTCTAAATAAAGAATAAGAAATAGTAAAATGGCATTACAGCAATACTGAGTATTTATATGGCACACATTTGGTATGCCCCCTGAATATAAAAGCTAGACTGTTGAGGTATAACAATATCGAGCCCAAAATATAGAATCCAAAATATCGAAAGGTAAGGAAGCATCGATTTCCTATTTGTAACTCCACATCTATGTACCATAGCAATATATAGAATCGTAAAAGTGTATAGATGTGAAGCTAGGAATAGTAAAACTATACTTCCTCTGTATGCATTTGCCTTTTTATATTTTGATCTTCGATATTTTGTATCTTGGTATTCCTCGCCTCGATATTCAGTAGTACAATCTACACATTTAACTCAAATTGTATAAATGGTATCTCAGCAGCTTTTTCCATAGATCAGCTCAGAAATTGCAGTAATATACATTTAAAAAAAAGATATTAGTGGGATTCATAAAGGTGCGGCCCACATCAATTGGGCATGTTCATCCTGGTCATATGCTCTTCATTCCACAGTACGGTTGCTTAAAACACAGTGGGCCATATTCACAAGGAGCTTCGCTGAATTAACGGCACTTCATCGCAGCCAAAGTCGTGATAAATTTACCTCCCCATTCACAAGCTGGTGCTAACAGCCCACAGCACCAGTTTACCCGCGATAGCAGCCGCAAAAAACATCGACACAGAGTCCCCCCGCAACTATCGCTAATGAGATGCAGAGTGGGCATTCCCATGCCAAAAGCCGCAACAACATCACACCTCAACATTCTCAACGACCAGACAGATCTGCGATAAAAACACAAAACAGGCGATAAGGCGCGTTAGCACCAGGAAATCTACACGTGCTCTGACCTGGTGTAAAGTCGGACGGCAGCCTGTACAACAAAAGGGAGACCAGCCCAGGGCCACATCAGAAGGGCAACAGATGCCATGGAGCCACCCATCATGCGACCCGGACACCCAAGAGGGCCACAACACCCGCCGACACCACACCCGGGCCCACAACACCTACCCCCCGGGACCACCCCCAACCCCGGACTAAGAAACTGTACACCAACACCACAAATTCCAATACAAACATTTTGCATGATGTCGCACAAGCAGGAAAATCAACAAACATGCGTGGCCAGGAAATGGAGACTCAGTCAAACAGCAATCACCAACACAAGACACCATAGAAACAAAAGCCGAGACAACCCTTAGGATGAGCACTGGGCAATCCGTAGCACACAGCCTGGAAGACCAAATCCAAGAGAAGAAGGTGTGCCATGCGCCTAACCAAGGAAAGACAGGGAGAGAGCGAGGGAGAGAGACGGAGTGAGATTGCACAAGCAGCGCAAGGCCCCTCGGGCACCTGGCTCCACATGCCAACATGTGTGTGTGTATCGCCATCCATACACCATGAGCCCAAGGCTGTGTCCCAATCTCAGCGCCAAAGCCACATCACATTCCGAAAACGCAAGTAGTAGTCAGACAAAATCAGGGATGAAAGCCCCATTGTTCCAATGCAGAGGGCGGGAGGACACCTGCACCTCTAAACCTTGGTCCAGAACACGCCTGGAACACCCTGAGAGAGATGCCATGGCAGACGGGGACGACTCCCACACCACGCATTCCGCAAATGAACTATCCGACTCATCCACAAACCACACACAAAAGACCCTGCCTGTGGTACCCCCACATGGGATGCCCTTGACACTCACGGAAACAGCAACCCATTCTCCCTGACATTGCACACACATTCAAATCATTGCTCAGAGCTGTGGCATATCATCCTCCACACAACTGCCGCAGTGCAGAAGAGTGCCGGTTCCACGAGACGCACCAACGCAATGGCAGGCCATACCGGGCACATGCACAACCCCCATCACGTGGAACAGTACCGTGCACGTATGCTGCATTTACAGGGCGCAGTGCCACTGGCAGTGCTACGGATAAGTTACCGACTCAGCTTCCGCATTGCCTACGTCACCAGCGTCCAGCCCTGGTTCCACTGCCGAACATGCACATTTGAGTGTCCCATGGATGTCTGCCTATCCAACACAACTATTGATGAATTGGACTATGACTTGTGTCTGCGCCCCCTGTTGGATCACGAACAGGAGTGTAACCGAGACAGCCGTGCATAGAATGCCCTGACATACTGCGCATGTATTGGTAGTTGTGCATGGGAGATTGCACAATTCCTCGTCTGCAGTGACCACATCGAGGCGCTCCCCTATTGGGCTGTGTTACGGATTGGTGAAACGCCGTGGGCTGAGCACACCTGCCCGGACCACTTAATGGATTGGCTCACCCTGGGGTTCCTTGAACACGACAACGACGTACTATTGGAACACATTGCACATGAAGCTGCACGGGCCTTCATGGACGAGTAGCTATGTTCCTGCAGCCACATCCGATTGTGACCCACAGCACATGTCCCAACAACTTGTTTTATTGTGGGGATTGCTCACACATCCCACCACAACAGACGATACGTCTGCCTACGTCCGGGCTCTGGATGCATGTCCGTGGAACAACGCGTGTGTACACACACCTGTGCAAGGTGATGCAGGTCCATGCCCGGTGCAATACAGTGTCGTTTGGCAACGTTGACAATTCGGACACACTGCTGGGGGAGAGCACACACATGGCAATGTAGCACGACATGTGAACCTGCCGGACCCTCACACCTGATCACTGTCAGCAGAGCAGACAATCGGCACACTCGGGAGGCGGAGCACTATGCAGATCCCATGGGCAGTGAGTCGTGCCCCCTCACACGGGGCAATGGACAGACGCCAGACAACACATGACTCATCCAGCAAGGCCAGATCGGCTGAGAGCGTTGCCATCCGTGATGAATGTTGCCCATTTTAGCCCCAACATTTTCTGAACTTCGACATATACCCATGCTGCGCGTAAGTGTCTTAAGCATGTCCCTGCCTGTTGTGGCTGCTGCCTCGTCCGTACTGACACCTACATGTCAATAAAGTCTACGCAACTCCACTGGTGTCTAACTGTGAGGTGTGTTGTTTGGATTGTCCACTCGTGCGCCACAATGGGCATCGAGGAACTGACTGACGCATGTGCAATGGGGGGGTGTCCCTTTGGCAAGCTCCACCTATGTGAGCCAGACATTGTCATTGGATAGCTGCTGGACGCCATGTGCACCTTCGTGACTTCAGCAATGTGAGTATGGTGTCCAACCCCTGACCATGCGGAGCAATGTCATATATCACAACAGAATGTGTTCCCACAGATGTGTGTGAGTAGGTATGCGACGTGAACTTCTGGTGTCACATGTGCTGTAGGACACCACTCCTGGCCTGCTTTCGTTTGGGTCAGTCCTACACACAGCCCTATTCAATACATGGGCGTGTGCCACAGGGAGACACATGCGCATAGATGTCAGTTACCAGGGTGTACCTTCATGTGCAATCATTGTACCTACATCCAGCCATACCTCCATATGTGAGTGAACATAGTGATGACACATCTGTGTGATTTATGTTTTATTCACATTCAGGTGACTGCGGGAGCTAGGGCTGTACATGGCCATCCAAGCCCACATCACATGAAAGCCCAGTGGTGTGCCAACCAGAGTCCTTTGGTGATTACACAGTGATTGGGAAGAGGGAGAGTGCAGTCCGCAGCAGGATAGCTGTTTAATTGGCCAGGAGTGAAGAAATGGCAGTCCATGTCGGAGTCCGGGTGAAAGTCGCAGAGTGTTCTGGGGGTCACTATGAGGTGTTTCCCAGGCCATGATGCATAGGTCATAACGAGGCAGGGACAGGCCATACGGCGGTGATGGCTGCTACTGCCTCCTTCCCCACACAGTAATTCACATCCTCTTCTTACTCCCCTGATACGGGTTCTGTGTCTGGTGTGTCCGGTGTGTGTGGCAGGGTGATGACTGCATCACTGTGTGCCACTGACACATCAGACTGCGAAGGTGATGGGGCAGCATCACTGTGTGCCACAGACACATCAGGGGTCGGAGCTGTGTGTGTCGATGTTCCCGCTGCAGTCATCTGGGAATGGCTCAGTGGCAGCAATGGCAAGATGAAGTACTGCAGGGCATTGAAGTCCCCAGCTACTGCTCACTGGTGTTCAGCCGTGTCAGACATCCTACCAGCCTGCATCCGCTCCATTGACCTCCGCATCTGTCCCAACTCTGTGCTGTCATGGCTGGTGCCTGTCTGCCCACACAGGTCCTGTGTACGATTCATGGCACCAGCGAGGTCAGCCAAGGTCTGTGGTGGAGCATGGTGCGGACAGGGGGTGTCCGATAGGGACTGTACGTGGTCCATGATGAGACTCAGACACCCACATATGGCATCGAGTTTGGCTGCCATGAGCTCGAAACCCACCCGCAGCTGTTCAGCCCGTCCCTGATCGTTACTCACCCTGTTGCTGTTGGGTCAGGTCGTATTGTGCTGTGTTCAGGCCCTCCAATCCTGCCACCTTCTCCTCACTGCTCACTATGTCCACCATGTGCTCCAGCTCCTCCTGTGTCGCTATAGGCCCACCTCCAGTCGCCGTTGCAGCCTCCCTGTTGTTGGCGAGCTTATGTTTGGTCTGCCTTTTCAGATCATGCCAGCGCCTCTTGACCTCCTCCAGGGACCTCCTCGACACTCCAACTGCATTGACGTTGGTAACGATGGCCTGTCATATTTCGGTTTGGGTTGTCAGTGCCGCAGTGGAGATGCGAACAGTTGTTGATGGTGTTCGGTCACCTCCGTGATGAGGATCCGGTCTTCCTGCAGACTGAACCCCGTCCTCCTCTTGTCCTTACCCTTCCACGAACGTGGGGTTCCTGGCTGGTCCTCCGTGGGGCTTGTGGTGTCCGGCTTGTCCTCTGCACTCGGTCCGGGTGCATCCATGTTGCTACACAGTTAGAAAAATTTTTGGACTTTTTTTTCTTCCTTTATGTTGCTTTTTCCCGCCAGACACATGGGATTTGCAAGCCTGTGGCTGGTCTTCGCTGATTGGTGTACCGCGATTGTCCTCATCGCATGATTTTTCGTGTTCGAGTTTCTCATTCTTGCGTCGTGGCGTTGATTTTGACGCTGACATTTGATGTGTTATCTGGTGTCTATTGCATGCTACCACCTTGTTGTGAATTCCACGTTGACACGGGGTTATTTTTCTGCAATGGGCTGCGATATTGAAAGTTGCGTTAAGCTACTCTTGCTGTTGTTATCACACGTTCTTGTGAATATACCCCAGAATGTCTTTGCATTTACATTTCACAGATTTCTCCGAAACCAATAGAGGTTTATTAGCCATTTTACATTTCTGTATATCATGGGTGGACAAAATAAACCCCATGTGAGTGCAAGTCCACAAAGTGCAAAAACTAGGTACAGGCCAGGGCCCGTATTATGGAAAGTGCTACGGGGGCACAATGGGCATGTCCCCCAGCTTTGCACACCCCCAGGGCGATTTGGTATTGAAGAAAGGGCCGCAGATGGCTGTGCGCCCCTTTCTTTAATACAGATAGAGCTGGCGCACATATAGTCCCAGCGCTACCACCAGAGGGTGTTCCCTCATTCTGCATGGAAGCATGACCCCATGCAAATGAGAAAATCCCTTTGCCTCTGCGCCCGCGCCATATTATAAACGCATGCAAAAAGAACAATTGATGGACAGAATGCAGAACAATGTCATACATTCACCCCAGTACAGAGATCTGGGCCTAAATCCATCGTTTTTTTGCTCACCATGCCATTCCAGCTTGGACCCAGCCATATGCAAATCAGTCTTGACCCTGCACCCAATGGGAACAGTCCAGCCCGAACTGCCAGGCCAGGTCCTCCCTGAACTGGAAACAAGCATTCTAGGACCGGTTTCGGGCTTTCAGCCCTCATCAGCCAGGATAGCTTGACTCCAGTGGCATGGAGAGCACGGGACTCACATCTAGGCATACCCATCCCACTTGGGGTGACAAATGCAAAAAGAACATTTGATGGACAGAATGCAGAACAATGTCATACATTCACCCCAGTACAGAGATATGGGCCTAAATCAATCGATGGATTCAACCCAGATCTTTTGACTGGGGGAGAATGTTTGCATTGTCAGCATTCCGTCCATCATTTGTTTGCTGTAACACTTTTCGCCCTAAGTGGGATGGGTATGCCCAGACGTGGGTACCTTGCTCACTGTGCCACTGGATTCAAGCTAGCCTGGCTGAAGAAGGGTGACATACCCTGAAACCAGTCCCAGGATGCTTGTTTCCAGTCCAGGGAGGACCTGGCCTGGCAGTTCGGTCTGGACTGTTCCCATGAGGCACAGGGTCAAGACTGATTTGCATATGGCTGGGTCCAAACTGGGATGGCGTAGTGGGCAAAAGAACGATGGATTCAACCCAGATCTTTTAACTGGGGGAGAATGTTTGCATTGTCAGCATTCCGTCCATCATTTGTTTGCTGTAACATATTATAAACGCAGGCACAGAGGCAAAGAAGCTGTCAGGAGCACACCGACAGTACACCACCTAAAAGGTGTCAGTGCGTCCCCTAATGGCAGCCCTCTGGAGGGGGAAAGAGGGTCCTATGGACCCCCAGACGTCCCCTTGCAGGCAGCTGCAGTCACTGATTGCATCGCCTGGAAGGGGATCGCTAATCCCCATTAAAAGGGCAGGCGGGTTGCCCCCTGGAGGGGTTACTTCAAAGCCTCTCGATTTTTCCCTTGAATGCGCTGCTCCAAGGGCAGCATGACTTTGCGGTCGCTCTAGGGGCAGTGCAGTCAATGTAATAGGGCAGACGTTCCCAGTTTGCACCTGGCTCACCTGTTTTAAGGTGCACTGACAGGGAAAGCACCCCTCATGTATAATAGGGCCCCAGGACTGCAGTCATGCCGTGCACGGCTTGAGGGAAAACTAATATCATCCAGCTTGTAAAATTTTACAACAGAACCCTTTGCGCGGAGCTGTCAACCTGTAGACTTCGGAAATGACTAAAAAAACATAATTTCAATTAGCAAATTAACACAAAGCCTATTTGAGCCACTGCTGACAAAAAATTCCTATGGTTCCCATCATTCTGGGAGATCTACTGATAAAAATTCTATTTGAAGTTAATAGTTTCCCTACATTTCCAACCTTGAGCAGTCGCTAATAGCAACATGCTGTTGGTGGTTGGGTTCATTCGGACTCTTTCAGTAGAAAAAAGCCTAGAAATGATGTCGCAGCCTGGAATGCTCTTCTCTCCTGTAACCTTGTGATTCTGAGGAACTAGAGGAGGGCGGATTTATTTATTTATTTGTGTATTTATTTATTCAATTTCTTATTTATTTCCTCCAGAGTCTATCAAGCTCAAGATATTGCACACTACAAATGTCCTCGGCATCTCTTCTTAGGACAAGTAGTGCCTTGAAGACACACTACCGCTTGCATCTGCAGCGTGCATGGTCCCACCTGCGTGCCTCTTTTTCTTCCTATTCTGTTCTCTATACACCTATATTTAACAATTGCAATGCCTTTCTGTTTGAGTTAAAATGCTATCCAAGATTTACACAACCGCCTGGTCGGCTTCCACCTGAGGAAACGTTCTGTAGGACTCCAAAAGCTTATGTGTTCCTCTGTCTTGGCCTTCTTCTTTTTAATAAGTCACTTAAATGTCATTTAAGAAGTGTTTGGACATTTTAGTCACATGAGATTAAGACTGCTAAAGCAAGGACAGAAAAATGTATATGGTGCAGGTTAAGAGTAAATAAACTGATTCTTCGGCGTGGTTGGGAGATAGAACTTGACAACAAGCTGAACATTTTTCATTTTTACTTGTTTTTCACTCAGTTTAGACGTCCTTGTCAAAGAACGCCCACTAAGTGTGGGAACATTACAAATCACGGCTTAACTGATTTCAGTGTGTGGACAAGGTTTAAGTCCCTGCTGCACTGCACACAGTGTTTGCTGCGTTATTGACATGGGGTGTGCACCTTGCTCAGGTGTGTTGCAATCATGGTTAGTCCAATAAACGGTAAATATGCAATGCTTTCAACAGACAAAACATCAATAGTTTCAAGTTTCAAGCTTATTTAATTTTTGCTCGACTAATTAAAGACATTACAAATTAATAAAACAGCACAATTAAGTATGGCTCCAAACATGCCATTAAAAGTATAATTTGATAAGATTTAAAAAAAAATATGTATTGGTCGATATCACATGTAGAAATACTTACTTATGATGAAAGAATGTTGAACAGTGGTTTTGGACATCAATAACAAGGATTGACAGTATCTTGTGAGTAAATTAATACTGATACATGGTTAATTAAAGCCAGCATCATTGCTATGTCACTCCTTATAACGAAGCTTAAAGTGTCGGCGCATGAATGCAAATGGGCACATTAGCTGAGGGCAACATTTCTGTGCAAGCTCTGTATAGGCGAACAATTTCATGTGTACATTCAGGTTTTAAATATCATTCTTGTATATTTGTTTGCATGCGACTGGTCTTTAAAGATAAAAACATCTATATTGCTCTGCACTCGAGAGTACATACTTTGCCCAGATTCGTGCTCTCTGAACCCAATAGGGCGTTGAGAGCACGAGTCAGAATGACTGTTGCCAGATAATAAATAATATACAAATTGTAATAAGCATTCGATGCAAGTGACGAATATAAGCATAAAGAAATCTAAAAATTGAATTTTTTTTCTTTACTGTTCGTCTTTTCCGTTTACAATCCACTGAATCTTTTCAGGGTGGGATATTTTCGCCTAATTTCTCTTGGAAAGGATCAATAAAATTCACTCAAAAGAGGGAGAGGAATAGAAAAAGAAAAGGAATAGTTGAAGAATATCTAGTCCTACAGTATTTCTTGGAGCTTCGAGAGACACAAACATGAAACTTTACGCTTTTCTACGTGCTGATCAGTCCACTTCAGAGGTGCCTAGCTCTAAACCTTCTTCGACCTGCAGAAGCTAATTCAAGAATCTAACTCTGGCTTCTTCAACGAGTAGCTCGTGACCTACTGGTAGTTCTCCATCTATCTGTGAGTTGCTCTCCTGTGTCTCCAGCCTACTACATTAGAAGATGTTTGCTTGTTTGAATTAATATATGTATGCTGATGTTGTGTATGCAAAACAAGTGTGTATTTTCAGAACTCATATGCTGATATTTGCAGAAAACGGTTATTTCCAAAATATATTTACAACTGATTTTTGACTGATAAATCATGTGATGTTGGGGACACTGGTGAGTTAAGACCAGTAGCGGCCTGTGGAGGGAGTGCCGCGGGGCGGTGGGGTGGGGCTGGGGAGTGGTAGGGTGGGGGGTAGTAAACTCCGGCTTATGGCCGACCGGAATAATGTAAGTATAATAAATAAATTAAACAAATTTAATTGCAACCGCTGAAACGCCAAATGTGTTTCAGCGCGTACAATTAAATTTGTTTTATTTATTTATTTACTTACATTACTCCAGTCGGCCGTGAGCCGGAGTTTACTACCCCCCACCCTTCCCCTCCCCCGATAAGCCCCACCACCCCGCAGCACTCCCTCCACGGGCCGCTACTGGTTAATACTAATATTATTACCCATGTACCAGGGGCATTCCGGCTATGGCTGTTATCTTTAGCCATGAAGAGGCACTATAAATTGATGCATTCCTTTTTACATTTCTTCTGACAACTCTGAACTGATGCACTGAGGTGATCATTGCTACTAATATTGCATAGTGTGCCTCTAATGCAATCTTGTCTGATTTGGTTGCTATTGCAACACTAATAATATTAGTAGCTCGCAAAAACTTTCATTGAACATAGGTAGCTCATATTACAAAAAAGGTCGGTGTTAGGCCTGGCATCTTTGGTGTGATTTACCCTGTCTTTTTGCTTCTGACCACCTTTTTTTTTATTACCATGTGCTGCATTTCGTTTTTGCTGGTGTTAGGACTCTGGGCACTTTACCACTGCTAACCTAGAGCTAGGGTGGTGGGAAGAGTTGTTACTGACACCTAAATAGGACTGTGTCTGTCCTCTCACAAGAGCTGTCTCCACCACCCCTTAATGTGTCTGGTGCCAGGTCAAGGAAAGGCAGGGTCCTGTGCACTACAAAGACTTTCCTTTTAAATGATATAATAAATTAATCTATTTTCTGTATACTTTTGGTCTGTGGGTGTGATCTATTGTATGGACATATTGCCTACTATTGAAGCATATACGTGTAGGAAGTTTAGTATGTTTTGTTGCTACTTTTATGCAGCAGCATTAGAAAGGAAAATAACACAATAATTGATATTTCAATATAAGGTAAAATAATACATTTGTTAAAACAGGAGTAAATATTGTTATAATGCAGCAAGCGTGTTCCATAAGGGAAATTCCCTAATCTAGATATATTAGAAATAGGTGAAAATCATGTGTCCGTTCAGATACGCAATGAAAATTTCTGATGTGAGAATTCTTTACAGGTACAACTTGGACTCCTAATAGGTGTGGTTTGTAGTCTTCACCCATGAGCCTGGAGCCATTCAGGTAGGAGGTTAGTGACATGTTAGGCCTGTACGTTACAGCAACAGCAGGTAGGTTCTGTCAGGTCTACATCCTCCCTCCATATGGCTATGTCTATGAACTCCCACTCCACGCTCCACCTCAAAATTCTATACATCTCTCACTCTCAGCATTCCAGACACCAGCTCAGACATAAATAGAATGGGGACTCACATGATTCTAAATAAAGAATAAAGAAATAGTAAAATGGCATTACAGCAATACTGAGTATTTATATGGCACACATTTGGTATGCCCCCTGAATATAAAAGCTAGACTGTTGAGGTATAACAATATCGAGCCCAAAATATAGAATCCAAAATATCGAAAGGTAAGGAAGTATCGATTTCCTATTTGTAACTCCACATCTATGTACCATAGCAATATATAGAACCTTAAAAGTATATAGATGTGGAGCTAGGAATAGTAAAACTATACTTCCTCTGTATGCATTTGCCTTTTTATATTTTGATATTCGATATTTTGTATCTTGGTATTCCTCGCCTCGATATTCAGTAGTACAATCTACACATTTAACTCAAATTGTATAAATGGTATCTCAGCAGCTTTTTCCATAGATCAGCTCAGAAATTGCAGTAATATACATTCTAAAAAAAGATTTTAGTGGGATTCATAAAGGTGCGGCCCACATCAATTGGGCATGTTCATCCTGGTCATATGCTCTTCATTCCACAGTACGGTTGCTTAAAACACAGTGGGCCATATTCACAAGGAGCTTTCGCTGAATTAACGGCACTTCATCGCAGCCAAAGTCGTGATAAATTTACCTCCCCATTCACAAGCTGGTGCTAACAGCCCACAGCACCAGTTTACCCGCGATAGCAGCCGCAAAAAACATCGACACAGAGTCCCCCCGCAACTATCGCTAATGAGATGCAGAGTGGGCATTCCCATGCCAAAAGCCGCAACAACATCACACCTCAACATTCTCAACGACCAGACAGATCTGCGATAAAAACACAAAACAGGCGATAAGGCGCGTTAGCACCAGGAAATCTACACGTGCTCTGACCTGGTGTAAAGTCGGACGGCAGCCTGTACAACAAAAGGGAGACCAGCCCAGGGCCACATCGGAAGGGCAACAGATGCCATGGAGCAACCCATCATGCGTCCCGGACACCCAAGAGGGCCACAACACCCGCCGACACCACACCCGGGCCCACAACACCTCCCCCCCGGGACCACCCCCAACCCCGGACTAAGAGACTGTACACCAACACCACAAATTCCAATACAAACATTTTGCATGATGTCGCACAAGCAGGAAAATCAACAGATATGCGTGGCCAGGAAATGGAGACTCAGTCAAACAGCAATGCAATCACCAACACAAGACACCATAGAAACAAAAGCCGAGACAACCCTTAGGATGAGTCCTAGCGGCTCCTCACTGGGCAATCCGTAGCACACAGCCTGGAAGACCAAATCCAAGAGAAGAAGGTGTGCCATGCGCCTAACCAAGGAAAGACAGGGAGAGAGCGAGGGAGAGAGACGGAGTGAGATTGCACAAGCAGCGCAAGGCCCCTCGGGCACCTGGCTCCACATGCCAACATGTGTGTGTGTATCGCCATCCGTACACCATGAGCCCAAGGCTGTGTCCCAATCTCAGCGCCAAAGCCACATCACATTCCGAAAATGCAAGTAGTAGTCAGACAAAATCAGGGATGAAAGCCCCATTGTTCCAATGCAGAGAGCGGGAGAACACCTGCACCTCTAAACCTTGGTCCAGAACACGCCTGGAACACCCTGAGAGAGATGCCATGGCAGACGGGGACGACTCCCACACCACGCATTCCGCAAATGAACTATCCGACTCATCCACAAACCACACACAAAAGACCCTGCCTGTGGTACCCCCACATGGGATGCCCTTGACACTCACGGAAACAGCAACGCATTCTCCCCAACATTGCACACACATTCAAATCATTTCTCAGAGCTGTGGCATATCCTCCTCCACACAACTGCCGCAGTGCAGAAGAGTGCCGGTTCCACGAGACGCACCAACGCAATGGCAGGCCATACCGGGCACATGCACAACCCCCATCACGTGGAACAGTACTGTGCACGTATGCTGCATTTACAGGGCGCAGTGCCACTGGCAGTGCTGCGGATCAGTTACCGGCTCAGCTTCCGCATTGCCTACGTCACCAGCGTCCAGCCCTGGTTCCACTGCCGAACATGCACATTTGGGTGTCCCATGGATGTCTGCCTATCCAACACAACTATTGATGAATTGGACTATGACTTGTGTCTGCGCCCCCTGTTGGAACACGAACAGGAGTGTAACCGAGACAGCCGTGCATGGAATGCCCTGACATACTGCGCATGTATTGGTAGTTGTGCATGGGAGATTGCACAATTCCTCGTCTGCAGTGACCACATCGAGGCGCTCCCCTATTGGGCTGTGTTACGGATTGGTGAAATGCCGTGGGCTGAGCACACCTGCCCGGGCCACTTAATGGATTGGCTCACCCTGGGGTTCCTTGAACACGACAACGACGTACTATTGGAACACATTGCACATGAAGCTGCACGGGTATTCATGGACGAGTAGCTATCTTCCTGCAGCCACATCCGATTGTCACCCACAGCACATGTCCCAACAACTTGTTTTATTGTGGAGATTGCTCACACATCCCACCACAACAGACGATACGTCTGCCTACGTCCGGGCTCTGGATGCATGTCCGTGGAACAACGCGTGTGTACACACACCTGTGCAAGGTGATGCAGGTCCATGCCCGGTGCTATACAGTGACGTTTGGCAACGTTGAATTCGGACACACTGCTGGGGGAGAGCACACACATGGCAATGTAGCACGACATATGAACCTGCCAGACCCTCACACCTGATCACTGTCAGCAGAGCAGACAATCTGCACACTCGGGAGGCGGAGCACTATGCAGATCCCATGGGCAGTGAGTCGTGCCCCCTCACACGGGGCAATGGACAGACGCCAGACAACACATGACTCATCCAGCAAGGCCAGGTCAGCTGAGAGCGTTGCCATCCGTGATGAATGTTGCCCATTTTAGCCCCATACATTTTCTGAACTTCGACATATACCCATGCTGCGCGTAAGTGTCTTAAGCATGTCCCTGCCTGTTGTGGCTGCTGCCTCGTCCGTACTGACACCTACATGTCAATAAAGTCTACGCAACTCCACTGGTGTCTAACTGTGAGGTGTGTTGTTTGGATTGTCCACTTGTGCACCACAATGGGCATCGAGGAACTGACTGACGCATGTGCAATAGGGGAGTGTCCCTTTGGCAAGCTCCACCTCTGTGAGCCAGACATTGTCATTGGATAGGTGCTGGACGCCATGTGCTCCTTCGTGACTTCAGCGATGTGAGTATGGTGTCCAACCCCTGACCATGCGGAGCAATGTCATATATCACAACAGAATGTGTTCCCACAGATGTGTGTGACCAGGTATGTGACGTGAACTTCTGGTGTCACATGTGCTGTAGGACACCACTCCTGGCCTGCTTTCGTTTGGGTCAGTCCTACACACAGCCCTATTCAATACATGGGCGTGTGCCTACGTTGGTGGTTGTGAGATTGTTGTTGATGTGCATTGGGGACACAGATAGTACTCACCTTCACAGTCATCCAATTGGTCATGTGTCACAGGGAGACACATGCGCGTAGATGTCAGTTACCAGGGTGTACCTTCATGTGCAATCATTGTACCTACATCCAGCCATACCTCCATATGTGAGTGAACATAGTGATGACACATCTGTGTGATTTATGTTTTATTCACATTCAGGTGACTGCAGGAGCTAGGGATGTACATGGCCATTCAATCCCACATCACATGAAAGCCCAGTGGTGATTGCACAATGATTGGGAAGAGGGAGAGTGCAGTCCGCAGCAGGATAGCTGTTTAATTGGCCAGCGGTGAAGAAATGGCAGTCCATGTCGGTGTCCGGGTGAAAGTCGCAGAGTGTTCTGGGGGTCACTATGAGGTGTTTTCCAGGCCATGATGCATAGGTCATAACGAGGCAGGGACAGGCCATACGGCGGTGATGGCTGCTACTGCCTCCTTCCCCACACAGTAATTCACATCCTCTTCTTACTCCCCTGATATGGGTTCTGTGTCCGGTGTGTCCGGTGTGTGTGGCAGGGTGATGGCTGCCTCACTGTGTGCCACTGACACATCAGACTGCGAAGGTGATGGGGCAGCATCACTGTGTGCCACAGACACATCAGGGGTCGGAGCTGTGTGTGTCGATGTTCCCACTGCAGTCATCTGGGAATGGCTCAGTGGCAGCAAGGGCAAGATGAAGTACTGCAGGGCATTGAAGTCCCCAGCTACTGCTCACTGGTGTCCAGCCGTGTCAGACATCCTACCAGCCTGCATCCGCTCCATGGTCTCCATTGACCTCCGCATCTGTCCCAACTCTGTGCTGTCATGGCTGGTGCCTGTCTGCCCACATAGTTCCTGTGTACGATTCATGGCACCAGCGAGGTCAGCCAAGGTCTGTGGTGGAGCATGGTGCGGACAGGGGGTGTCCGATAGGGACTGTACGTGGTCCATGATGAGACTCAGACACCCACATATGGCATCGAGTTTGGCTGCCATGAGCTCGAAACCCACCCGCAGCTGTTCAGCCCGTCCCTGATCGTTACTCACCCTGTTGCTGTTGGGTCAGGTTGTATCGTGCTGTGTTCAGGCCCCCCAATCCTGCCACCTTCTCCTCACTGCTCACTGTGTCCACCATGTGCTCCAGCTCCTCCTGTGTCGCAGGAGGCCCACCTCCAGTCGCCGTTGCAGCCGCCCTGTTGTTGGCGAGCTTATGTTTGGTCTGCCTTTTCAGATCATGCCAGCGCCTCTTGACCTCCTCCAGGGACCTCCTCGACACTCCAACTGCATTGACGTTGGTAACGATGGCCTGTCATATTTCGGTTTGGGTTGTCAGTGCCGCAGTGGAGATGCGAACAGTTGTTGATGGTGTTCGGTCACCTCCGTGATGAGGATCCGGTCTTCCTGCGGACTGAACCCCGTCCTCCTCTTGTCCTTGCCCTTCCACGAACGTGGAGTTCCTGGCTGGTCCTCCGTGGGGCTTGTGGTGTCCGGCTTGTCCTCTGCACTCGGTCCGGGTGCATCCATGTTGCTACACAGTTAGAAATTTTTTTTGACTTTTTTTTTCTTCCTTTATGTTGCTTTTTCCCGCCAGACACGTGGGATTTGCAAGCCTGTGGCTGGTCTTCTCTGATTGGTGTACCGCGATTGTCCTCATCGCATGATTTTTCATGTTCGAGTTTCTCATTCTTGCGTCGTGGCGTTGATTTTGACGCTGACATTTGACGTGTTATCTGGTGTCTATTGCATGCTACCACCTTGTTGTGAATTCCACGTTGACACGGGGTTATTTTTCTGCAATGGGCTGCGATATTGAAAGTTGCGTTAAGCTACTCTTGCTGTTGTTATCACACGTTCTTGTGAATATACCCCAGAATGTCTTTGCATTTACATTTCACAGATTTCTCCGAAACCAATAGAGGTTTATTAGCCATTTTACATTTCTGTATATCATGGGTGGACAAAATAAATCCAATGTGAGTGCAAGTCCACAAAGTGCAAAAAATAGGTACAGGCCAAGGCCCGTATTATGGAAAGTGCTACGGGGGCACAATGGGCATGTCCCCCAGCTTTGCACACCCCAGGGCGATTTGGTATTGAAGAAAGGGCCGCAGATGGCTGTGCCCCCCTTTCTTTAATACAGATAGAGCTGGCGCACATATAGTCCCAGCGCTATCACCAGAGGGTGTTCCCTCATTCTGCATGGAAGCATGACCCCATGCAAATGAGGAAATCCCTTTGCCTCTACGCCTGCGCCATATTATAAACGCATGCAAAAAGAACAATTGATGGACAGAATGCAGAACAATGTCATACATTCACCCCAGTACAGAGATCTGGGCCTAAATCCATCGTTTTTTTGCTCACCATGCCATTCCAGCTTGGACCCAGCCATATGCAAATCAGTCTTGACCCTGCACCCAATGGGAACAGTCCAGCCCGAACTGCCAGGCCAGGTCCTCCCTGAACTGGAAACAAGCATCCTAGGACCGGTTTCGATGGATTCAACCCAGATCTTTTGACTGGGGGAGAATGTTTGCATTGTCAGCATTCCGTCCATCATTTGTTTGCTGTAACACTTTTCGCCCTAAGTGGGATGGGTATGCCCAGACGTGGGTACCTTGCTCACTGTGCCACTGGATTCAAGCTAGCCTGGCTGAAGAAGGGTGACATACCCTGAAACCAGTCCCAGGATGCTTGTTTCCAGTCCAGGGAGGACCTGGCCTGGCAGTTCGGTCTGGACTGTTCCCATGAGGCACAGGGTCAAGAATGATTTGCATATGGCTGGGTCCAAACTGGGGTGGCGTAGTGGGCAAAAGAACGATGGATTCAACCTAGATCTTTTGATTGGGGGAGAATGTTTGCATTGTCAGCATTCCGTCCATCATTTGTTTGCTGTAACACTTTTTGCCCTAAGTGGGCTGGGTATGCCCAGACGTGGGTCCCTTGCTCACTGTGCCACTCGATTCAAGCTAGCCTGGCTGAAGAAGGGTGACATACCCTGAAACCGGTCCCAGGATGCTTGTTTCTGGACAAGTGAGGACCTGGCCTGGCATTTCGGTCTGGACTGTTCCCATGAGGCACAGGGTCAAGACTGATTTGCATATGGCTGGGTCCAAACTGGGATGGCGTAGTGGGCAAAAGAACGATGGATTCAACCCAGATCTTTTGACTGGGGGAGAATGTTTGCATTGTCAGCATTCCGTCCATCATTTGTTTGCTGTAACATATTATAAACGCAGGCTCAGAGGCAAAGAAGCTGTCAGGAGCATACCGACAGTACACCACCTAAAAGGTGTCAGTGCGTCCCCTAATGGCAGCCCTCTGGAGGGGGAAAGGGGGTCCTATGGACCCCCAGACGTCCCCTTGCAGGCAGCTGCAGTCACTGATTGCATCACCTGGAAGGGGATCGCTAATCCCCCTTAAAAGGGCAGGCGGGTTGCCCCCTGGAGGGGTTACTTCAAAGCCTCTCGATTTTTCACTTGAATGCACTGCTCCAAGGGCAGCATGACTTTGCGGTCGCTCTAGGGGCAGTGCAGTCAATGTAATAGGGCAGACGTTCCCAGTTTGCACCTGGCTCACCTGTTTTAAGGTGCACTGACAGGGAAAGCACCCCTCATGTATAATAGGGCCCCAGGACTGCAGTCATGCCGTGCACGGCTTGAGGGAAAACTAATATCATCCAGCTTGTAAAATTTTACAACAGAACCCTTTGCGCGGAGCTGTCAAGCTGTAGACTTCGGAAATGACTAAAAAACCATAATTTCAATTAACAAATTAGACAGAAAGCCTATTTGAGCCACTGCTGACAAAAAATTCCTATGGTTCCCATCATTCTGGGAGATCTACAGATAAAAATTATATTTGAAGTTAATAGTTTCCCTAAATTTCCAACCTTGAGCAGTCGCTAATAGCAACATGCTGTTGGTGGTTGGGTTCATTCGGACTCTTTCAGTAGAAAAAAGCCTAGAAATGATGTCGCAGCCTGGAATGCTCTTCTCTCCTGTAACCTTGTGAACCTGAGGAACTAGAGGAGGGCGGATTCATTTATTTATTTGTGTATTTATTTATTTAATTTCTTATTTATTTCCTCCAGAGTCTATCAAGCTCAAGATATTGCACACTGCAAATGTCCTCGGCATCTCTTCTTAGGACAAGTAAGTAGTGCCTTGAAGACACACCACCGCTTGCATCTGCAGCGTGCATGGTCCCACCTGCGTGCCTCTTTTTCTTCCTATTCTGTTCTTTATACACCTATATTTAACAATTACAATGCCTTTCTGTTTGAATTGAAATGCTAGCCAAGATTTACACAACCGCCTGGTCGGCTTCCACCTGAGGAAACGTTCTGTAGGACTCCAAAAGCTTATGTGTTCCTCTGTCTTGGCCTTCTTCTTTTTAATAAGTCACATAAATGTCATTTAAGAAGTGTTTGGACATTTTAGTCACATGAGATTAAGACTGCAAAAGCAAGGACAGAAAAATGTATATGGTGCAGGTTAAGAGCAAATAAACTGATTCTTCGGCGTGGTTGGGAGATAGAACATGACAACAAGCTGAACATTTTTGGTTTTTACTTGTTTTTCACTCAGTTTAGACGCCCTTGTCAAAGAACGCCCACTAAGTGTGGGAACATCACAAATCACGGCTTAACTGATTTCAGTGTGTGCACAAGGTTTAAGTCCCTGCTGCACTGCACACAGTGTTTGCTGCGTTATTGACATTTGCTGTGCACCTTGCTCAGGTATGTTGCAATCATGCACTAAGAAGGGGGACCCCTGAAAAATGATACGGGCAGGTAAATCAGGGGAACTAAGAATTACCAAAAAGAGAGAGGAGAAAACCTGCCACAAATTGATAAAAGAACAAGGCCCTAAACAGGGTCCAAGCAGTTAGTACCCACAGCCAATAGGCAAACCAGGACAAAGAACAACCAAGTAGAGATACAGATAAATTTATAGCTCTTTTAATTATTTTTTTATTTTGTCATTTTTATTTATGTATATACCGTGATTTTTTTTGCGTGTGTTGGTTAACATCAAAAACCAAAGATAAATATCAAAACATAACAAAATTCCTATACATAAAATTGCTAACAGTCCCACAACGCTCCTTCAAAACAACACAATCATACTAGCACTCATTCAACAGCGACATCATGCACCACATCACATCAATACACAGAAATAAAAACATATACATAATTGAATAGTAATTCCACAGTTCAAATTCAATGAATAAAGTTTCAACAGCCCGGAGGGCTAAAAAGTGCCAATGAGCACAATTTAAGCAGCCTGTTTAGGGCCTTGTTCTTTTATCAATTTGTGGCAGGTATTCTCCTCTCTCTTTTTGGTGTTGCAATCATGGTTAATCCAATAAAGGGTAAATATGCAATGCTTTCAACAGACAAAACATCAATAGTTTCAAGTTTCAAGTTTATTTAATTTTTGCTCGACTAATTAAAGACATTACAAATTAATAAAACAGCACAATTAAGTATGGCTCCAAACATGCCATTAAAAGTATAATTTGATAAGATTTAAAAAAAAAAATGTATTGGTCGATATCACATGTAGAAATACTTACTTATGATGAAAGAATGTTGAACAGTGGTTTTGGACATCAATAACAAGGATTGACAGTATCTTGTGAGTAAATTAATACTGATACATGGTTAATTAAAACCAGCATCATTGCTATGTCACTCCTTATAACGAAGCTTAAAGTGTCGGCGCATGAATGCAAATGGGCACATTAGCTGAGGGCAACATTTCTGTGCAAGCTCTGTATAGGCGAACAATTTCATGTGTACATTCAGGTTTTTAAATATCATTCTTGTATATTTGTTTGCATGCGACTGGTCTTTAAAGATAAAAACATCTATATTGCTCTGCACTCGAGAGTACATACTTTGCCCAGATTCGTGCTCTCTGAACCCAATAGGGCGTTGAGAGCACGAGTCAGAATGACTGTTGCCAGATAATAAATAATATACAAATTGTAATAAGCATTCGATGCAAGTGACAAATATAAGCATAAAGAAATCTAAAAATTGAATTTTTTTTCTTTACTGTTCGTCTTTTCCGTTTACAATCCACTGAATCTTTTCAGGGTGGGATATTTTCGCCTAATTTCTCTTGGAAAGGATCAATAAAATTCACTCAAAAGAGGGAGAGGATTAGAAAAAGAAAAGGAATAGTTGAAGAATATCTAGTTACAGTATTTCTTGGAGCTTCGAGAGACACAAACATGAAACTTTACGCTTTTCTACGTGCTGATCAGTCCACTTCAGAGGTGCCTAGCTCTAAACCTTCTTCGACCTGCAGAAGCTAATTCAAGAATCTAACTCTGGCTTCTTCAACGAGTAGCTCGTGACCTACTGGTAGTTCTCCATCTATCTGTGAGTTGCTCTCCTGTGTCTCCAGCCTACTACATTAGAAGATGTTTGCTTGTTTGAATTAATATATGTATGCTGAAGTTGTGTATGCAAAACAAGTGTGTATTTTCAGAACTCATATGCTGATATTTGCAGAAAACGGTTATTTCCAAAATATATTTACAACTGATTTTTGACTGATAAATCATGTGATGTTGGGGACACTGGTGAGTTAAGACCAGTAGCGGCCTGTGGAGGGAGTGCCGCGGGGCGGTGGGGTGGGGCGGGGGAGTGGTAGGGTGGGGGGTAGTAAACTCCGGCTTACGGCCGACCGGAATAATGTAAGTATAATAAATAAATGAAACGAATTTAATTGCGCGCGCTGAAACGCCAAATGTGTTTCAGCGCGTACAATTAAATTTGTTTTATTTATTTATTTACTTACATTACTCCAGTCGGCCATGAGCCGGAGTTTACTACCCCCCACCCTTACCCTCCCCCGCTAAGCCCCACCACCCCGCAGCACTCCCTCCACGGGCCGCTACTGGTAATACTAATATTATTACCCATGTACCAGGGGCATTCCGGCTATGGCTGTTATCTTTAGCCATGAAGAGGCACTATAAATTGATGCATTCCTTTTTACATTTCTTCTGACAACTCTGAACTGATGCACTGAGGTGATCATTGCTACTAATATTGCATAGTGTGCCTCTAATGCAATCTTGTCTGATTTGGTTGCTATTGCAACACTAATAATATTAGTAGCTCGCAAAAACTTTCATTGAACATAGGTAGCTCATATTACAAAAAAGGTCGGTGTTAGGCCTGGCATCTTTGGTGTGATTTCTCCGGTCTTTTTGCTTTTGACCACGTTTTTTTTTTATTACCATGTGCTGCATTTCGTTTTTACTGGTGTTAGGACTCTGGGCACTTTACCACTGCTAACCAGTGCTAAAGTGCAAGTGCTACCAGTGTAAATTGTATTGGTGATTGTTTTATCCGTGATTGGCATATTTGGTTTACTAGTAAGTCTCTAGTAAAGTGCACCAGGTGGGCCCAGTCCCTTTAAATCAAATGCTCACTTTGCCACTGGATTCAAGCAAGCCTGGCTGAAGACGGCTGAAATGCCAGAAACCGGTCCTAGGAAGCTTGTTTCCGGTCCAGGGAAGACATGGCTTGGCAGTTCGGGCTGGACTGTTCCCATGAGGCACAGGGTCAGACTGATTTGCATATGGCAATGTCTGAACTGGGGTGGCAGAGTGGGCTAAAGAACGATGATGGATTAAACCCAGATCAGTTGACTGGGGATGAGTGCTTGCAATGTTCAACACTCCGTCCATCATTTCCTTTGGTTTTTGCTTTGTTTGCCATAAGTTGGCAGGGTATGCTCAGACGTGAGTCCCTTGCTCACTTTGCCACTGGATTCAAGCAAGCCTGGCTGAAGACGGCTGAAATGCCAGAAACCGGTCCTAGGAAGCTTGTTTCCGGTCCAGGGAAGACATGGCTTGGCAGTTCGGGCTGGACTGTTCCCATGAGGCACAGGGTCAGACTGATTTGCATATGGCAATGTCTGAACTGGGGTGGCAGAGTGGGCTAAAGAACGATGATGGATTAAACCCAGATCAGTTGACTGGGGGTGAGTGCTTGCAATGTTCAACACTCCGTCCATCATTTCCTTTGGTTTTTGCTAGTGGGCCTGCAGCACTGAGTATGCCACCCACAAGAGTAGCCCTTCAAACGTCTCAGGCTTGCCATTTTGGTGACTGTGAGTCCAGTTTTAAACTGCTATTTCAACCTGGCAAGTGCACCTACATGCCAGGTTCAAACCTTCCTTTTTACTACATGTAAGGCACCCCTAAGATAGGCCCAACGCAGCCCCATGGGCAGGCTGCAGTGTTTTTAAAAGGTAGGGCATGTACTGTTGTGCTTTACATGTTCTCATAGTGAAAAACTGCAAATTTCGTTTTTGCCTTGAAATATCTTTTAATTGTAATTTACCATTTTGAGCAGATGGAGATTTGGAGTTTGGGATCTCCGAACTCACAGTTTTTTAAATTGCGTGTTTGAAAATGCCACTTTTAGAAAGTAAGCATTTTCTTGCTTAACCGTTCTGTGCCTCTGCCTGTCTGTAGATTCCACATCTTGGCTGGCTGACAATTGGGCTCTTGTTCATTTACTCTAGACAGTCACACAAAGGGAGCTGAGGTGTGCCTTGCATATCCTGAAGGGCCATCACCAGGCTGATGAGCCTTCTTGAGCTAGGGTGGTGGGAAGAGTTGTTACTGACGCCTAAATAGGACTGTGTCTGTCCTCTCACAAGAGCTGTCTCCACCACCCCTTAATGTGTCTGGTGCCAGGTCAGGGAAAGGCAGGGTCCTGTGCACTACAAAGACTTTCCTTTTAAGTTTGCCTGCTTCAAAGGGAGAAAGGGGTTTAAGTATTGGACCTCTGACACCCCAAAATAAACCCACTTCTGGACTGAGAACATTCTGCCAGGCAGAAGAGCTGGATTGTTGTCTAGAGATACTGCCACTTTGCTGGGTGCTTTGCTGTGCTGGCCTGCTGCTGTTGCCGCTGCTTCTGTCCTGGGAGGGAAAGGACTGGACTTTGCTTTCTACGTCCTGCTTCCTAGGTTCTCCAAGGGCTTGTGTGTGCTTGCCTTCTGTTAAGAAATCTCAGGGACATCAAAGGCATCACCTGCATTTTGCTCATAGCACCTGGACCTCTCTGCTGGGAGTCCTGATTGCCAAGTGGTGGCAAATCCAGTTCCTGGGTCTTGTGGTTGATGGTGCAACCCAAGAAAAGCAACGTCGACGCCATCAGCGACGCGGCTGCCTGCACTGGAGCCAAGGGCGCCCCTTTTGAGAGCACAACGCACCGCCCCGACTTACACCACAGCAACTTATCAACGTCAACTTCGCCATTGAGGCCGCTTCCTGCACTGGAGCCAAGGGCACCGTTCGCGAAGTGCATGAAGCACCACCTGACTTACACCTGATCCCTGACCTCTCCAACAACAGCGCTTCGCACCGATGCTGCGCGCAGCCTGCATTAGAACCAAGGACAACCGCTTGTGAAGAGCATGACGCACTGCCCTGGCATACACCGCAGCCCTGATGCCTGCCATAGACGCCAGAGGCTTAACCGCATCATCACGGAGTTGATAACCAATATGGGTGACCACCAAAACTCATCAACTCCGCACTGTCGCAGGGAATTGATACCTTTAGGACAACGCAGCATAAACATCTTTTGTTTTCATTGTTTTCAAGGTACTGTTACTGAGGGTAGGTATGATTCCATAGCCGGACCGCCCGTCTTGTCGTCAGCGCCGAACTGTTAAATTAGTACCTGATATGACATTGAGATAGCCCCAGTTGGAGATTTTATTTTCTAGGAGCTATATCTTTACAATAATCTTTTTATAGTGATATTTTGATTTGTTAATGTTGGATTTTTGTTGTTTTGGTTGTGTTTTATTCAGATAAATATTGGCTATTTTTCTAAATTGGTGTGGTGTCCTTTTGTAGTGTTTTCACTGTGTTACTGTGTGTGTGTGTATGTACAAATGATTTATACATTGCCTCTGAGATAAGCCTGACTGCTCATGCCAAGCTACCAAGGGGGTGAGCAGGGGTTACCTTAGCTGTGTGAGTCCCTTACTCTGACTTAAGTGAGGGTCCCTACTTGGGCAGAGTGCAAACCACTGCCAACTAAAGACCCCATTTCTAACAGCTGGAGATTCCTGCTCTGATTATTGCAAGTTAAACCAAGGATCTTGACCCCCTAGTCAGTATATTTCTATTGATTTGGTTTTACGCCAAGGCTGGATTAGAACCAATTAACCTCTTAAACAGTTATAGCTTCATTCTGAATGGCGCACAAAACTTCAAATTGTATTTTGTGACTATAGCCCACTGCTGAGGGTTATACTGGTTGTTATAGGCCCTGAACCCGAGCCCTAGGTCTAAGCTGCAGACGATGGCCCATAACGAGGGAGAGGGCCTTTAACAACTGGTATAGCCCGAGGCTAAAGGGCTATAAGGCCATTAGAACATTCCAGCCACTAAGGGTATAATGTTTTAAACTAAAAAGGGAGAAACCGTAAGACAAACATTGGAATGTTGAAGCAGAAGGCTGATACCAGCCATTATGAGCGAGACACTTCATTTTCTTCAGTTGAGCTTTCCACATTCAATGCTCTAATTCAGATTACAAGTTGAGCCACAAATAGTTTTTTGTTTTAGGTGCACATATTTCTCCAGGTATTACCTGGAGGAATTGGAAAGGTAAATAAAAATCTGCAAAGTGGAATATTGTGCAGTATTACCACTAGTGAAGATGGGTTCCACACATTTGTTTTACTTTAAGTGATCAGGAATTTGGAATCAAGCACTAAACTGCACAGGAAAAAAACATTAGAATAATGTAATGGTAGTACACTTGATTGCTTTCAACTGAATGTTGCTTGCCACCTCTGAACGAGAGGCTGTGTAGTATAGCTTTAATTTGGGTCTGTTGACAACCAGTAACTTAGATGGTGTCAATCAGAGATCCAACACTTGGTTATTATTCCGTAGCGCACCAGAAGGTTTTGCGACCATTTGCAGAATAATTATGGTTCTTGAGGAAATCCGTTTGAGCGTCACCTTAAAGCAATTTTCTATCTTTAATAGAAATTATAGGGGGAGCAAGACACTGTAGCTGAAAAATCACACGCCAGGATAGCACCAATATTTTTTATATAAGAAACGTTTGCCTTTAACCAATCCTTCAAACTTTTGACCTAGGTTTTTAGTATTTAATTTTTGAAGAGATGAAAAAAGACAAAGCAGGGTAGAGGAGCGAGATGAGAGACAAAATAAGAGCATGACAGGCACCCCACAGCTCCCGCGGTGCAGGAAGGAGAATCACTCCAATTCTGAAAGAGACCCCTCAGCTATTGTGTATTGTGAAGCATACTTCCTGACTGTTTTTAGTATTCAAGGATGATGAGAATGAGTGTTTTTGGAGGGTAGGTCTATTGAAATCAATAGAGACAAACATTCTCGGGTGAAGAAGGTTTTCATGGTCAGTGATCTAATCAAAGTCTATCTGATGGAGTTTTCTTGTTTGGAGGATGAAGTATATCCAATAACAGTGACATCCCCCAAATGAAGGTGCATTGAGATGTATATGTGTGACTTGATTATATTTTAAACTAAATTGAGAGCAGTAAGTTGTTTGAGCCTTTCAACTATATGGGCAGAGTGATTGTGTTGGGCGATCTGGAGGAATTCCGTTTTGAGTGCGTTGATCATAAGGTGGTTGTGGGTAGCCATTGCTGGGTTTCAGCAGGGTGCGGTTTAGAGTCTTTACATCCTCGGGTGATGACATTTTCAAGTATAATTATGTATCATCAGCATACATGTGGGAATGAATATTTGAGTGCTTTAGAATTTCGGTGAGGGGTTCCATGAACCATGATTCAACAGCATAGGTAGAGACTGGAGTAGTGTCAGAGATGGTTTGATTGTCTTATTCTTTGAGTTCTGTTATGTAGGAATGACACAAAGTTTGAAACAGGTCCAGAAAGCCCCATCCTTGACTCCATAAGGTCAATCATGCTGTCATGTTTCACCATGTCGAACGTGAGATCAAGAAGCATAAGTAGACATGATTCTTTTTGATCAAGCAATCTCAGGGCATCATCTACAATGTGAGTCAGAGCAGTTTCAGTGCTATGTCCCATTCTGAAGTCTGATTGGTAATGGTCCAAGAGATTAAACTTTCAAATTCTGGTCAGAGAGTTGCAGGTGAATGTATATATACCCTGTGGATACTTTCATACGCGGATGGGCGTTTCTCGGACATTCTCGTTCACTTGGTGGCAGTATACGTGATCTGCACCCTTTAAATTATACACCTCGCTGGTCACTGCTTTCCAGCATCAGAGCATAGCGTTATGTGATAGGTAGCAGCATATGTTTCTGCACCGCTGTATTTCATAAAATACACATCCTAAACCTTTTACCTTGGTGCTTTATTCATTCCATGAGGAAAGCCTTGATAAAGTCTTTGAAAAGACGAAACACGTGTTGGCAAAAAAGTGCTGAGACTATTTATTGAAAGAATTTGTCGTGGACTCAAATGAAAGAAAAGAATAAAGAATCACAGTCCTACACTTGAACTGGATGGTGTCAGACTTATGTTTTTCTGAAATCCTGTCAATTGTTCTTGTTCAAAAAGAAAAAAAGTTATGGGAATACTGTACCCCATATCGCCTTGATACTAAATCTCTATACTTTTAGAGGTTCATGTAACTATCTTAGGTGTGCCACAGTAACCCTAATATTCTGTTTGCAAGTTATTACTCAGAGAATTTCTGTTTTCTGTGTTATTAGAGCAGTTTGGTGGTATGCTCTTTTAGGGTGGGGCACCCGTTGTTTTATACTGTTTCACGCTATAAATGAATGTTAACCTGATGCTAAACTGAAAGTGCGGATATTTCCCATGTGGAACACCGCCACCTTTGTTTTTCATTTAATGTATTATTCTAGTAGCTTTGCTAGTGTTAGGAGGTTGGTAATGGGAATGAAATTATTGCGATAAGACTGGTCCGCATTAGCCATTTTAGGATAGGTGTGACCTATCCTATTTTTAGACAATCAGGAATCAGGCCTTGAGAGAGGGATGCATTAACAATCATGGTCCAGAGTGGGAGAATTAATAATTTATGCTCTTTGATGAGTTTTGCAGGCAGAGGATCATATAAATGGTTGGAGAGTTTTAGTGATATTACCATCTTGAGTATGTTGGCGTTGTCTGGAATTCTGAAGGCATTTCACGTAGCCTTGTTTTTCATAGTAAAGCTGGATTGGAGGTGTTCTCACCAGATGTTGTACAGGGAGGAGACTGATGTGGGAATAGTTTAGTAGATGCTGGGAGGCAAGTTGCATTTCTGATTCGATCTTCTTAGTCTTTTCCATGAAATAGGCAGAGAATTCATTTCCACAAGGTAATGATCCCTTACCTTCCAAATGGAAATTAGAGTTGTGAGTTGCTTGTTGTTTGATGAGTTTGAATCGTTTTTTGGGCCTATTTTTGGCTTTGTCGAGATGCGTCTCAAAGCTTCGTATGTGTTTATTGTAGGCACTTCTAGTTGAACTCAAGTGCTCGAGGTGCGTGAGGGAGGTAGAGATTCTCCAAGTTCTCCCAGCATGCCTTAAGTTGCACCTTTCCTCATTAAGGTGAGAGTTGAACCAGAGTTTGGAGTGTCTATTTGGTAGTCTTTTTAGCTATTTTGGAGCAACTGTATAAAGTATGTTTGACATGGATTGGAAGTAGTAATCTGTAAAATCATTAACATTCTTCACATTTGTGGGAGTTGTAGGAGGTTGTTGCTGAAAGAAGACAGCTCGGTTAGGTTAATATTTCTGAGGTCTCTGGACCATTGTCTGATTTTAAGCGGTTGGCCCTGTCTAATCAGAGTCTTTTCCAAGATGAGGAAGGAGACAAGATAGTGATCTGCCCAGTAGCAAGGGGATATGGATTACACTTGTATGACATAGTCTTTGGAGATAATAAGGTAGAGGGTGGAACCTCTATTATGAGCTGTCCCATTACATGATTGGGTGAGTTTGAGGTCTGACATGAAGGCTTTGAAATTGTTCAGTATGGGATCATTAGAATTTTTCCAGTGAATGTTGAAATCACCAAAAAAAGACCTGGTTGGTGTGTTGGTCTGAGCTAGATGAGAAGGTCTTCATTAGTTGTCAATGAACAGTAGGTTGTTGCCTGGGGGTGGTGGAGGGTGTGGAGACTGCACACAATCGTATCATTGGTCCATATATCAATACCTAGGTATTCACAGGAAATCATTGGAGCAGTTTGTGCATGTTTCAGAGTGAGCAAGAAGCTGAAAATGCATGCTATGCTGCCCCCAGCCTTTCAAGATCTATCTAATCTAATGGTGTCATATTTCGGGTGGAACTAGAATGTCCATAATGGGTGAGGAGGTATCATCTAACCAAGTTTCCATTATGATTAGGAGGTCAAGGATGAGATGGGTGATATCTGCAGTGTGTTTTTACAGCTGACCTGCAGTTGAGAAGCCTAGACGTGATATGAGATGTGGTCACTAGTTGTTGTAGTGTGTTTTTGGGACCTGTAAAAGATTACACTTTTTCATAGTTCTAAGGTTAAGACTAGGTTCTTTGAGAGGTTTGGAGAGGATGGTTTGTTTAGTGATCTGTGAGGGAGACAAATCCTCAAGAGTGATGTTGTAAGATAATAGAAGGGAGTGAATGTCATCCTCAGTAACCCTCTGGCGTCTAGTAGAGGTTTTGGAGTGGCACCTAGATCGAAAGTGTATGATAGTAGGGTTCTAATATTTGATGCCTCATGCCAGGAGTTGATTGTCCTACCCATAGTTAGTGGGTTGTATTGGTTAGAGTGTGGGGTTCTGTTAATCTTAGCAGCCAGGATGTAGTTCCAGAGCTTCTCAAGCTTCAAAGTGGTGAGTATAAGGTTCTGGAGGTCTGCTTTGACTATCTGGAGGTCTCTATTGAGGGCATCAAGTTTGTCCTCCAGGTAGGGGGATCAATAATATAAGTGTGAGAGTAGCTGGGTCTGGAGATAGAAACCGTTAGAGGTCTCTCCAGGGTGGGCTGAAAACCTGAATGGTCATGGTAGGTGGAGGAAGCAGTAGGGGAACCTAAAGGAGGGTGAGGGCAAGTGAGTGGGGATCTAGGAGTGATGATAGGTTGTGGAGTAGGAAGAGGTCTCATAGGTTCATCAATGGCGGGACTCGTGTGTTGCTTGGAGGTCAATGAGAGCAGGTTTGGGGAAGTGGTCAAGTAGGCTGCCCATTGGGTTTCTGAAGGAGTAGGGGAAGGAGAGCCATTGCATAAGGGACCTGGTTCACAGGCCGCCATGCTTTTAAGTGTGGTCTGCTTTTATATTTCTCCTGGCTGCAGTCACAGTTTTTTATTCACTCCAGACACAGTGCAGCCTTTTTTTTTTATTTTTTAAAAAACCTTTATTTACACATCGAATATTGACAGTCATGGGCCTACAACCGCCCGGGCCGGCCGCTAATGTAGAGAAAACAACAATACAGCAGTTAGAAGAGCCGAAGCGAACCGCACCCCTAACGGCTGCAGCCGCCCACAACTGAACATAGTATTTCAGAAAGGTTTCTCATTAACTTTTTACAAATAAAACACAAAAAGAAACTTACACCAGGCAAAAGAACTCCATTAACAGGGACTTGCTCTCTCATGGGCGGGGGACAACCGTGACAACGAAGCCAAGTACACATTTATTTGCGTGAAAAAGGGCACGGGGGCAGGAAGAGGCTCGGTCATCCGTGCAGCCTTGTTCCAGTGCTGCATCATCCTCGGCTACTTGTTCCAGTCCTGTGTAACCAGTGCTCCTTCCTTCCAGGGCAGTTTCACCCGAGAGAAGCCTCATTCTGGTGTTCTCTCGCGAAGCCCCTGCAGCCACTGTTTCCTCATGTAGCGCTATCTTGTTCATGGGCTTCATTAGCATAGCCCACTCTATCTGCGTGATAGAATGTAAATGTCTTAAGGAAAGGGTGCAGTATCACAGGCTGTTACTAGGTGCCCCCAGTAACAGCCTGTGGTACTGCACCCTTTCCTTAAGACATGATGTAAGAATTCCATTAGTTTTTGGCTCAAGGAACCAGCGTGAAATTTTTTCCTTTATTAGTGGAATTTTTTTTTTCTCACAAAGGCTCCAAAAGATTAACATGCTAGCGCTCGTTTCTTAAGCCTCATGAGAATGGCATTCCTATAATATGTCTTAAGTAAAGGGTTCAGTGCCACAGGCTGTAACTAGGTTACCTAGTAACAGCCTGTGGTACTGCACCCTTTTCTTAAAACCAAATATAGGAATTCCATTACCACGAGACTTGAGGAACAAGCGCAAGCATTTCTGTGCAATTTTTTTAGGCTTTTGTAGCCTTTGTGATAAGAACAGAAATTCGACTTATTAAGGGAAAAATGCTTGAGCTCGTTCCATAAGCCTCATGGTAATAGAATGTAAATATGTCTTAAGGAAAGGGTGCAGTACCACAGGCTGTTACTAGGTGTTCCTAGTAACAGCCTATGGTACTGCACCCTTTTCTTAAGACATAATATAGGAATTTCATTACTATGTGGCTCAAGGAACCAGCGCAGGCATTTTTTCCTTCAGTGATGGAATTTATTTTTTATCATCACAAAGGCTAAAAAAGCTTAAAACGCTCGCGCTTGTTTCTTATGCCTCGTGGTAATGGAATTCCTATATTTGGTTTTAAGGAAAGGGTAAAGTACCACAGGCTGTTACAAGGTGTCCCAGGGACACCTAGTAACAGCCTGTGGTACTACACCCTTATCTTAAGACATAATATAGTAATTCCATTACTATGTGGCTCAAGGAACGAGCCTGAGCATTTTTTCCTTTATTAGTGGAATTCATTTTTTTATTGTAAAGGCTCCAAAAGTTTAAATACTTGCGCTCATTTCTTAAGCCTCATGGTAATGGAATTCCTATATTATGACCTAAGGAAAGGGTGCAGTACCAGGTGACACCTAGTAACAGCCTGTGGTACTACACCTGTTCCTTAAAACCTCATATAGGAATTTCATTACCACGATGCTTAAGGAACAAGCGTGAGCATTTCTGTGCATTTTTTTTAGGCTTTTTTAGCCTTTGTGGTAAGAACAGAAATTCAACTTCAAAAATGAAAACAAGCTTGCACTAATTCTTTAAGCTGCATGGTAATAGAACAAGCAATGGGTGAGTGGGTGTTAGATTTTGGGTTGTTGGTTGACTCGGTTGTTTGCCCTGGTTAAGCAGCAACTACAATCCTTGCCAGGGTGAGGCACAACCAACCCTAAATTAACCTGTGCTCAACTCTCTGGTAGCTTGGCACCGAGTGGACAGGCTTAAATTAGAGGCAATGTGTAAAGTATTTGTGCAATGCTTCATACAGTAATAAAGTGGAAAACACTACACCAAAACGATCCCACACCAAGTTAGAAAAATAAAGCAACTTCTAATAAATAACACAAGACCGAAATGACAAAAATCCAATCAGTACAACCAAAGATGAAATTTTAAAGATTTGAGTTAAAAAAGCGCCAAAAAGCTCAAAGTGCCTACTGTGGCTATCTAAGGCACTGGATAGGGACAAAGTCACAAGCTCAGGCCAACTGCGATGAAGCATGGGCCGGCTACAGGGACCCAGTTACACCTGCTGAACAAAGTACCTTCAACCCTGATTTGTGGAGCATTCTGAAGATCTATGTCGAGGCAATGGGTCAGTTCTGAGATGTGTGGTGAGACTGCTGTGCACGGTCATGCATCGTCATTGAGGACGACGATTCTGTCGATGAATGCTTGTGATTTGAAGACCAGCTTTAAGGATGAGGCGTGCATTCGGGGCAATAAGTCAGCATTGAGAAGCTGGAAGGCTGCAGTGCGGAGTCCGTCGTCGTCGTCGAGGCTGCCATTGGCAAGGGACGCAAGGGCCGCACCGATGATTCATCACACTTGATGGTTCCGATGGACTGTGATGCAGGTCTTTGCGACGGGTCCAATCCACTAAATTTGCATACAAAAAGTAATGGATGGAATGATTGAATTATTCTCAGTCACTGGTAATTACTAAGGGCCACATCCCAATCTATCTGTATTTTGCATACCATGCCAACTCAGTTTGGCACAGCTATATGTAAATCAGTCTTGATCCTGCTCCAATGGGACGGGTATGCCCAGAAGTGGGTCCCGTGCACACTGTGTTACTGGAGCCAAGCTGTACCCGGCTGATGAACCTATAACTTGGGTGAAGCCAGTCCTAGAGTTCTTCTTTTCTAGTTCGGGGAGGACCTGGCTAGGCAGTTCGGGCTGAACCGTTCCAACTGGATTGATAGATTGGGATGCGGCTCGAGTAATTACAGAGATTACTTCTAGCATTCCATCCATTAATTTTATGTCTACTTAAGAGTGTCTCACTAAGTGGGAAGATTACGCCCGGACCTAGGTACCATGCACACTATGTCACTGTAACCAAGTTGTATCGACTGATGAGCCTATAACTAGGGCAAAACTGGTCCTGGGTTGCTTGTGTTCTGGTTCAGGGAAGATCTGGCTTGGCAATTGGGTAGGACTGTTCCACTTAGAGCAAGATCAAGAATGATTTGCATATAGTTGGGTACAAACTGAGGTGACATGGTGTGCAAAATAACGTTGGATTGGGATGCGGCCCCAAGTACTTACCAGTGGCTGAGATTAATTCAAGTATCCATCCATCACTTTTTTGTATGCTTCGGTGGGTCCAATCCACACAGCAGCTGCGATGCATCATTTCTGTGAGGCGAGTAAACAAGATGCGTCCGTTGCACTGGATCAACAGAAGCTGGCAGAGCACCTTAGGCCTCCATCCAAAGGTCCAGGACTGGGGCAGTATCACTTGGAAGGTAGACTCACAGATGGCAGAGTCCAGGTGCTGGGTACAAGGACGTTAGCCAATTGAAGCAGGGGCTGAAGTAAGGAGGCCAGTCAACTAGCCCTAGGAGTCACTTTGGGGTCCTGAGTTCAACAGATGGAGGTCCATCCCTTCTTACCAAAGCAAGAGGGCAGCAGCCAGCATATCAGCATAGCAGGGCAGCAGTCCTTCAGGTCAAAAGTCAAGCAGAGTGGCAGTCCGTTCAGCAGCACAGCAATCCTTCTTCCTGGCAGAGTATGCACAGGGTATACTGAAGAGTTGGTGTTCAAGGTCCAGTATTTATTACCAGCTATGCCTTTGAAGTGCATAGGTGCACTGCCTTCCTGACCCTGGATCCAGACTAACTACAGAGGGTATGTAACCCTTTGTGTGGAAGCATAACACTGTCTATTCATGGGTAAATGGGGATGTGACCTGTTCCTTCCTCCTATCCTGCCAGTGATGTCCCGTCCAGGCACAACTAAGCTCCCTATTGTGTGTGGCTGTCTGGGAGGAATACACATCGCCTAACTGTCAACTTCACCCAGCCGTGTGACCCATAGACAGGCTGCAGGCATCAAATGGCTATGGCAGGAAAAGTCCAACTTTCTAAAAGTGGCATTTCCAAAATTATCATTTAAAATCTAACTTCACCATAAATTAAGATTTTTCATTACAATTCTAAAGACACCAAGCATGAACTGGTTACCCATTTGGAAATGATATCTTATTAAATGTAATATGGTACTCCTATGTTATCTGATGGGATAGTTTGGCCTTGCAGTAGTGAAAAACTGATTTAAGAGTTTTCACTACCAGAAAACGTGAAAGTTAAAAGTACATGTCCTTCGTTTTAAGTACACTCCACCCTGCCATCTGGGCTGTCCAGGGCCTACACTAGGGGTGACATATTTATTAAAAAGGAAGGTTTGGGCCTGGCAAAAGTTTTATTTTGCCAGGTCGAAATGGCAGTTTAAACCTGCACACACATTGGCAGGCTTGAGACATGTTAAAGGGCTACATAAGTGGGTGGCACAATCAGTGCTGCATTTCATTTGCAGGCCCTGGGCACAGGTAGTTCCACATTACTAAGGACTTACAAATCAATGAAATATGCCAATTGGGTGTAAGCCAATTATACCATGTTTAGAGGAGAAGGCACAAGCACCTTAGTACTAGTTAGCAGTGGTAAAGTGTGCAAAGTCCAAACAAATGGGTTCTCAAGGCGCTGAGGTGGTTGAGGTGGGGGAAACAGCTGGTCCATCAAAAGCGGCTGGTCCATCAAAAGCGCTGTGGTTCAGTCAAAGGACCAGGTCTTGAGGTCCTTCCTCAATTGAGGCAGTGATGGTGATTGCCTGAGGTGGAGAGGCAGGGTGTTGCAGGTCTTTGCTGTGATGTAGGAGAACGATCTTTCTCTGTCCGCGGTCTTGCAGATACTTGGGAAGGTAGTCAGGGCCAGTTGGTCAGAGCGTAGGTCTCTGGTGGGTGTGTAGAATGTGAGGCAGTGGTTAAGGTACGCAGGTCCTGCATCGTGTAGGGATTTGCAGGCGTTTTTGAGGAGCTTGAAGGTGATTCTTTTGTTGACTGGGATCCAGTGGATGTCTCTCAGGTGGCCGGTGATGTAGCTGTGGTGGGGTATGTTAAGGATTAGTCTGACGGAGGCGTTCTGAATGTTCTGCAGTTTCTTGACGAGTTTCTGTGTGATGCCAGCATAGAGTGCGTTGCCATAGTCAATTCTGCTGCTGATGAGTACGTGGGTGACCGTCTTTCTGGACTCGATGGGGATCCACTTGAAGATCTTTCGGAGCAGGCGTAGCATGGGGAAACAGGATGATTAGACGGCGCTGATCTGGAGGCTCAAGGTGAGCGAGGAGACCAGGATTATCCTGAGGTTCTGTGCATGATCTGTGGGTGTGGGAGGAGTTCCAAGTGCTGTGTGCCACCAGGAGTCATCCCAGGCAGAGGAGGTGGAGCCCATAACGAGGGCTTCGGTCTTCTCTGAGTTGAGCTTGAGGCAGCTGTTCTTCATCCAGGTGGCGACAGGCTTCATCCCATCGTGAAAGTTGTTCTAGACGACTGTGGGTTCGTTGGTGAGGGCGAGAATCAGCTGGGTGTTGTCGGCGTGGGAGACAATGTTGATTCTGTGGTTTTTGATGATGGCTGTGAGCGGGCTGTGTAGATGTTGAAGAGAGTGGGGCTCAGGGAGAAGCCTTGAAGCACTCTGCAGCTGACCTCAGTGGGTTTAGAGAAGAACGGTGGTAGTCAGACTCTCTGTGTTCGGCCAGTGAGGAAGGAGAACATCCATTTCAGGGCTTTGTCATGGAGTCTTGTGCATAAAGTGCGGTGAGAAACGGTATCGAAGGCGGCCAAGAGGTGCAGGAGGATGAGAGCTGCAGTTTCACCTTGGTCGAGGAGAGTGCAGACATCATCTGTGATGGCACAGAGGGCGGTCTTGGTGCTGTGGTGGCTTTGGAAGCTTGACTGGGAGAGAATCAGTTGGCCTCATTCTCAGTTGACCTCATTCATGGGCTTCAGGAGCTTGTAAATTAGATTTGCCCTTACAAGTATCTTTATTTATGACAAAGAGACCACTTTTTAAAATTCAAGCATGTTAGTTTTACACTTGTAAATGGATTAACTCAGACATGGGTTTCTATGTAAGTACATCTACCAGATGTGAACCAGTAGTTACAGGGCGGGAGCATTACAAACACTCACAAACGTTTTAATTTGTTGGGTTTTGATAGCTTTTTCCACCCTGGAAATGTTTGAAAATGTACTCCAGTCAAGAGTAGGAACTAAGGGCCACATGTATTAACGTTTTGCGAGCCGCAAGTTGGTTGCAAACCTATTTGCGACCCAAAAAGTGGCCTTTCGGTACGTACAAATGCCATTCAATATCCACAAATAGCGATGCAACCAATTTGCAAAACTTTTTTTTGCAATTGTTTTCTGCGACTCACAAACATAGAATTGCTATTTGCAACTTTCAAAACGTATGTTAACGGGTCTCGCAATTTGTGACTGGTAAAAAAAAACTCATTTGCACATGCAATTTAGCACTGATTCCTTTCAAGTGTTAAGTAGTGTCAACAATTGCTGCACTTTATGTGATTGCAAGGAGGATTCGATCACTGGCTGCCCAGCAGAGGATGAAGAGGAGGTGGATACAGGAGAGGATCTACAGAACCAGGCTCTCCATATTCCAACAGACAGAGGAGGAAATGTATGAGAAAAACTTCCTGAATAGCAAAGTGATCTTAGAGTTGATAGAAATGCTTAAACCACATCTAGAAAGAAGTACCCTGTGCAGCTGCTCCATCTCCATGCATGTGCATGTGTTGTGCTCTCTACACCTTTTGGCCTCAGGTAGTGATCAGGGGGTGATTACTGTCGCTGGTGTGGTGTTTCAAAGTGCCTTCTCACGTTTCTTTTGAAGGTTCCTTGATGCCATGCTCTTACACGTGACCAACTGCATATACCTTCCCAGGAATGCAGAGGAAATACACACTACTAAAATAGACTTTTATAGGATAGCTAACTTCCCCCATGTATTAGGGTAGATGGGACACATGTCCATATCTGTCCTCCTGCACATCTCGAATATGTGTTCCGAAATAGGAAAAATACCCATTCTCTAAACATCCAGCTGGTACGCGATGCCCATAATGTCTTCACAGATAAAGTGACCAAATACCCAGGGAGCACCCATGACGCATACCTCTTCAGGAACAGCGGAATATAATAACGCTTGGAATATGGAGAATTTAATGATGGATATTTACTAGGTGATTTACTAGGTGATGTATAGCTGTAACATTAAGGACATATATTTGTCAGACTATTATCAGGTCCTGCTATGGTCACACTTACAATTTAAGCCACCATGGATTCTGACCCCATACCTAGCACCCACACACCATAATGAGAGGAGTTATCACATTGCCCATCGGCACACCATAGGTGTCATCGAAAGGACCCCTTCATGCTCAAATCAAGATTCCGGTGCCTTCACAAAAGTGGAGTTGCACTCCAGTATGCTCCGGACATAGCCTGCAAAATAATGGCATCCTGTGCCATCTCACACAACATAGTGACCAGGGGTGGGCTACACTCAATGAAACGGCCCTCTACAACAGCCTGGAGACAGTAGCATAGCAGTGGAGGGGAGACGCCGACGGGATCACTTAGCAGCGCATTACTTCGCAAGGTAAGTTATGAGTAACACTGCGCTCACTTAAAACATGTGTGCATTGCCAAAATTGCAAGCTAAAACAGCCTTTATTATCGGGCCTCTCTTGCTTCATTCAGATTATGAGGTATCTGAGTACCAAGTGGCAAGTGAAAAATGACAAAATATTGGATACGTCACCAGACACATTTTAGCCATGTGTCCATGCCAAACTCTGTACATGTGTCCATCAGACTCTCTTACGGCTACGTCCACCATGCCCTGTCCCTGCTTGGTCTCAAACTGGGTTGCCGCTACTCCTACGGTGCAGGGCACAGGAATCAGTGCCTGATACACTGCTCACACTCAACATCTCCTCACTGTCCTGAGAAGTCTCTTCAGCACGTCTGGCTATCTGTGAGGTCTGTAGCAGCTCAACAGCTGATGTGATCCATCCTAGGCCCATGGCCACATCACCAGTAGAGGCTCTTGGAGGGAGTGCTGCAGGTGGTGGGCAGGCGAGGGAGGAGCATGGTGTGGGGTAGTAAACTACGGCATACGGCCGAACAGAGGTAATTAAACAAATAAATAAATAAAACAAATTTCATTGTGCGCGCTGCACTGCCAAATGCGATGCAGCGAGCACAACGAAATTCGTTTTATTTATGTATTTGTTTACTTACCTCCGTTCGGCCATATTCATTAGTTTACTACCCCCACCCTACCCCTCCCCTGCCCCGCCCCACCGCCCCGCAGCACTCCCTCCAGGATCCGCTACTGCACATCACCCTTGAAATGTGAAAGCTCATCTGGTGAGGCATGTAGTGGAGAGGGCCAAACGACTTATGGATTGAATTAGTCAGTCCATTCTTGCAGCAGCATTGCGATCACAACGCCTCTGAAAGGCATGGCCACCATTTCTTTGCAGAAGTATTGTATGTCAGTGGTGAGGCTCACTACGTTGTTACTCATTGGGGCCAAATGTGTCCCAATACTGTTGAAGCCCACAGTAATTCTCTGCTGCATGTGATACATGTTCCTATTAATGATTTGCAACTGCTTGTTTTGCAGGCATTGATTCTGGAGCTGGGATGTCTCTAGGCCAAGAAACAATTGAGCGCTGGCATCATACTCACCAGCATCACATGCCTCACAATGCGTTTTGCGCCCATGCTCTGCATCATGATGACGTTGGCTAACACTTGGCTGTTTAATGGGACTTTGCGGCAGAGGGAAATCATCATCCTCCGTTTCTGCAGTTTCTGCGGTGCAGAGACAGAATAATGAGTAAAAAATATTGAGCTGCACAAATATCGAGTCACTAATATCGTGGTTCAGAAATATCGACAGCAAGAATATCATGGTCAAGAATATCAACTTACGGTATGTAATATCGATTTAAAAAATATTGAAGTGTTTATTATCATTTGCAAAAATATAGTTGTTAAAAATATCCTTTTTTTATTAATGTTATGTATTTTAATATATATTTTATAGGTATGTGATGTATTTGTTTTGTATAAGAATTGTTTGTATTTTTAATATGTGTGTTACATTTTTAGTGGTTATTAATTTTTTTTAATTAGAATTTTACGTTTTTAGTTCCATAGCGGGTTGAGGGTTTATAGGGGGATGGGGGGTATGGGGGGAAGTAATTTAATTATATTAAATGTATTGATTATCTTGTATTTATTAATATTTGTTTAATTGAGATGTTATAGTGTTAAATGTGTAAAGTAATTTATTATTAATTCATTAATAATTGGTTGTTAATTAATTTGAATTGATTCATTAGTAATTAATTATGGTAATAGTGTAATTTATTTTAGGTGTGTGTTGTGGTGTTTTATAGGTGTAAAGGGTGGGAAGTCATTTATGAATTAATATTTTGTTGTTATTTAATTTTAATTCATTCATTCGTAATTAATTATGGTAATTGTGTTACTAATTTCAGGTGTGTTTCGTGGTGTTTATAGGTGTAACGGTTGGGAAGTAGTTTATTTTTAATTGATGAATTAATAATTGGATGTTAATTAATTTGAATTAATTAGTTGGCAATTAATTATGGTAATTGTGTAATTAATTTTAGTTCTGTGTTGTGGTGTTAATAGTTGTAAAGGGTGGAAAGTAATTTGTGTTTAATTAATTAGAATACATTTGTTAATTAATGTTAATTATTTGCTATTTATTGTGGGTACTTGTTTATGTTTTGTGTATTGTTTTGACTTTTAATGGAGTAAAGGGTGGGCATTAAATACATTTTAATTACTTTATTATCAATTGTTATAGTAATAGTTTTTAGTGTAAAAATAAGTTTTACTTGTGTATTATTATTTTATAGTTTAATTTAGGTGTGTGTTGTGGATAATATAGTGATGAAGTGTGTGTAGACAATTAGGGGTCGATTCCGATCCTGGATTTTTTTTTCCCGTACGACTCGTGTCCGTATTTTTTTACGTTCGAATCGTACAAGTCCCATACAAACGGCGAAGTACGATTCGGATGTGAAAAATACATACGAATCGCCTCGGGAAAAGTCTACGAGACGTCCCCGGACAGTTTTACATACAAATCGTAAAACTGAAGTCCGAGCGCGCAAGTACGATCCGTACCGCCCGTCCGAAAACACGAGCGCACGGAAAAGGCCCCGTACGGAGCGAACTTTGTACGACCCCTACCCCGAGTACACTTGTGCCCGGGGTACGAGTCGTACGGCCCCCCCAGCCTCCCACCCCCTCGCGTACATCCGCACCGTACCCCCCACACCCCCATATGTACGGACCGTACCCCCCACCCCTAGTACGTCCGCACCGTACCCCTCACCCCCCGTATGTACAGATCGTACCCCCCACACCCGGTATGTATGGACCGTACCCCCGTACGTCCGCACCGTACCCCCCCACCCACGTATGTCCGCACCGTACCCCAGGCATACCCCAATCCTCGCGCATGTACGGACCGTACATACGTGAGGATTGGGGTACGCCTGGGGTAAGGTGCGGACATACGCGGGTAGGGGGTACACCTGGGGTACGGTGCAGACATACGCGGGTGGGGGGGTACGCCTGGGGTATGGTGCGGACATACGCGGGTGGGGGGTACGCCTGGGGTACGGTGCGGACATACGTGGGTGGGGGGTACAGTCCGTACATACGGGGGGGTGGGGGTTATGGTGCGGACGTACGGGGGTGGGGGGTACGGTCCGTACAAACGGGGGGTGGGGGATACGGTCCGTACATATGCAATGTTGGGGTACGCACCGAACATGATGACACGTACGATGTGGGTGATGGCATGTACGTCGCGTAGCGGGCCCCCTTTTCCTCGTGCATCGCAGCGTACTTAGCTTTTCTAGCACTTATTGGCTCCCGTAAAAATATAGCCATGCGGAGTGCTGTAGGTACGAATCATACTTGCTGGTCCATAAAACGCTGCCTGACTCCGTGCGGACGTCGCCTACGCGCTGTCCAGGATCAGAATTGTATGTATTTTTTAGCCTACAGAGAAAACGCTCCATACGACCATTCATACCCAGGTTTTACAGGATCGGAATCGGCACCTTAATGTTTATTCGTTTTTTTCTCAATAATATTTTGTAATTGATTATTAATTATGTTAATAATGGAAGAAAATTTAATAAAAATGTTGAAGTGTTTTGTTATTTGTGTGGTGTTATAGGGTAGGAAATAAAATGGATACATTTACGTATAAATACTTTTTTTGTTTGTAAATATTTTCTGGTTTAAAATAATTATTTTTTATAAATGTATTTATTATTTTATTTTATATATTCTTTTTAGATTTTTGTTATATGTAATTAATATTATAATATGTTTTTTACTTATTTAACATATTAGATTTTTCATTTTTTAAATATTGTTTATTTATTTTTATGATTTAAAAAAATATATATATTTTTTTGTTTTAACTGATTGGGTGTGATTAGTAATTTTTGTCTCTCCGCTATCCAACACTTTCCCTAATGTTGCACTCACAGGAGTGGGAATAGTAATTGTTACCCCTCAGCATTCCATCACTTTCCCTACTGTTGCACTCACTGGAGTGGTAATAGTCATTTTTACTCCTCAGCATTTCAACACTCTCCCTACTGTTGCACTCACTAGAGTTGGAACAGTAATTTTTACCCATCCGCTATCTAACACTTTCCTTACTGTTGCACTCACTGGAGTTGGAATAGTAATTTTTACCCCTCTGCTATCCAGCACTTTCCCTACTGTTGCACTCACTAGAGTCGGAACAGTAATTTTTACCCATCCGCTATCTAACACTTTCCTTACTGTTGCACTCACTGGAGTTGGAATAGTAATTTTTTACCCATCTGCTATGCAATACCTTCTCTACTGTTGCACTCACTGGAGTGGGAATAGTCATTGTTACCCCTCAGCATTCCAACACTTTCCCTACTGTTGCACTCACTGGAGTGGTAATAGTCATTTTTACCCCTCCGCTATCCAACACTTTCCCTACTGTTGCACTCACCTGAGTGGCAATACAAATTTTTACCCCTCCGCTATCCAACACTTATCCTACTGTTGCATTCAGTGGAGTGGGAATAGTAATTGTTACCACTCTGCTATCCAACACTTTCTCTACTGTTGCACTCTTTGGAGTGGGAATAGTAATTTTTGCCCCACCACTATCCAACACTTTCCCTACTGTTGCTCTCACTGGAGTTGGAATAGTAATTGTTACCCCTCCGCTATCCAACACTTTCCCTACTGTTGCACTCAGTGGAGTGGGAAAAGTACTTTTTATCCCTCCGCTATCCAGCACTTTTCCAACTGTTGCACTCACTGGAGTGGGAATAGTAATTTTTACCCCTCCGCTATCCAACACTTATCCTACTGTTGCACTTACTGGAGTGGGTATAGTGAGTTTTACCCCTCCGCAATCCAACACTTTCCCTACTGTTGCACTCTTTGGAGTGGGAATAGTAATTTTCCCCCCTCCGCTATCCAGCACTTTTACTACTGTTGCACTCACTGGAGTGGGAATAGTAATTTTTACCCCTACGCTATCCAACACTTATCCTACTGTTGCACTTACTGGAGTGGGTATAGTAAGTTTTACTCCTCCGCAATTCAACACTTTCCCTACTGTTGCACTCTTTGGAATGGGAATAGTAATTCTTTTCCCCTCCGCTATCCAACACTTTACCTACTGTTGCTCTCACTGGAGTGGGAATAGTCATTTTTACCCCTCCGCTATCCAACACTTTCCCTACTGTTGCACTCACTGGAGTTGGAATAGTAAATGTAATTCCTTCGCTATCCAACACTTACCCTACTTTTGCTCTCAGTGGAGTGGGAATAGTTATTTTTACCCCTTTGCTATCCAACACTTTCCCTACTGTTGCACTGATTTTATTGTGAAATGTAAGTTTAAATATCTTTATTAGTTTAATGTTTAAATTTATTAAAGATTTTTGTTTTTTATATTTTAAATCATTAATATATATTGTTATTTTGTATATTATTTTAAACTTTTAACATAAATTAAAATTAGTTTATTAATTGTTTTAAAGTAAATACATATGTATAAATTATTATGTTTGTGTATTTATATATTTTATTAAGTGTATGTGTTATATTTTATTAAAATGTATATTACATTTATATTATGTTGTTACAATTATATTTAATATATATGATTTTATTTTAGATTTGTATTATAGACAATATTTTATACATCTATATTTTTTACATCAATATTTTTTAGTCAATATGTTTGTGCTTACCTGCTTAAGTATAGGAGTCCATATTTTTGTTGTCTATATTTTTTACTCGATATTTTTTACATCGATGTTGTGTTAGTGAACCAGCTTATGCTGACACTGACACAGGCAACTTTGGGGTACGGTGATGCTGCCTTGACTGTCTAAGGGGATCAGTTACTCTGCTGCCATGTTGGCAGCGTCCAGGCTCTCCACACTGGTGTCCTCGCTATTTACTGAGTAAGATCCGTGGGACAAATGAGATACATTTCAATCACCTATATGATGTGTGATGCAATAAATGTACATACGATTCTTAAGATGACTTTTGGCCTACATCACCCATAATTCACCACACTGGCAAGAGACTTGTCATTTGAAGTGCAACTGTCTGATGCATTCTACTGGACCATGTGGGTGTGAGCATGGAGTTTTGGTCAGAGATTAGTAAAATTGTAATGTGTGCCCTCCCAAATAGGACATCATGGTGCTAACGGCACTCCTCTGTAAGTATATCTAACTCCTACTTAACAAATTTAGTTTTCTTTTCCTCCCTGCAGTGTTTATTCAGCAGTTTGGCTGACCATGGCTGATGCTTCTGCTCCTTTCAGCTTGTTGGGCCTCTGCTCTGTATGCCAGCCAGACTCCTCCTCTACTCAGGCTGGTTCCCTGGCTGCTCCTGTGAGGCTCTTCCTGGGTCAGGGGTGATTACCCATGACCAGGAAGTTTTTCCCCCTATTTTTCAGTAGTGGCCACAATCTGTGACTTGATTTGCAATTTGCAACTCAATTCACAAAACTGTGAGTTGGAAACAGGTCGCCTCACAATTTGAGTAACCTACATTTGTGAATACTAAAATTACGAAGCCACTTGTTACAGACTCACAATTTTGGATATCACATCATACGTACATCCCAAAATGCGATTTCCTATTTGCGATTCGCAATTAGGAAATCACAAATGTTTTGGTTCATACATGCGACCCCAAATCCTTCTCTTGGGTGGCAAGGGACCTTTAAAAATAGATGGGGCATAAAGTGAGCTATTTCTCCACAGAGTAAATATTTGCTCAGTGGAGAAAAAAGGACGGTCAGCACTGTCTCACTTTATTGTTAGAGCCTGTAGATGTATTTTCTCACATAATACCAGCAATTCATAGACGTTTTCTAGCGTGGACACCCTTGACTTTCCACTCATACTTCTGAAAACTTTGTGATTCTCTGAAAGTCATAAATCCGCATCCATCTTGTATAAGTCCTACAAGTCAATATTTACTACTTCTTTTATGAAAGAAAGGCACTGTCCTAAAGTGGAGGGTGCTTCATTCCCAGGGTGATGGCTGTCATAACACATGCTTATCCTTTGGAGGCATTATAATTGCTTTTCTCAGAAAGGTTTCTTGATGTTTTGTGCGACTTCACAGAAACAACTGTTGCAAAAGAAGCAAAGGGTTTATTACATACAGACCGCTTCTCCTAGGAGACGTCTGTGTATGTTGCTTGCCAGAAAAATGGAAGCCAACCTTTTGTGCAGCTGTAGCACACATCAAGGTATACAAGCACTGTCAGAAAGGACTATGACTCTTTGTTCTGAAATAGACAAAGCTTTACTTGTTGGACAGTAAGCCACATGTTTTCACCAGAGTCACGGCAAAGGTTTTGTTTCTTTCCAACTGATTCATCTTGTGTTTCCATTTTTTTTTTTTACAAGATGGCAATTTTTAACATTCTCAATTGAACGTTCTAGTTTTGGGTTTAATATTAGGGACTGTGCCTAAATACGAAGAAATACTTTGAAGCGTGTATATATAAAAAAAAAAAGCTAAGCTGAAGTACCGTCTATAACTCGTCATAGAAATATCATTTTAATTCTATATATATATTTTGACTTCAATTTCATAATATAATATTAACACAAAATATTTTTACAGTTTGTTTGCGTCTTTGTTTTAATCGCTTGTTTACTAGTGTGCAAAATACTGTGAGCTATTATTTGGAGCAAAACCACTCTGTTCAAAGAGAATGAACATAAAACAGATGCAATAAAAGTGAGGTATATTACGACCATAATTCATTTATGGGAAAAAATACCATCCGCCGTACATTCCAAGGATATTGCAAGTCATCAAGGCGCTCCATGACAATATAGAGGAACAAGGGCAAAGATCGAGTTCCTTTATAAGGTCATGGACCTTCGAGGTAACTTTCAGTATCCTTTTAATGTATGGCAGAGGATATTTTATTCCTTATAACCTGTGGTGTGGAAAAAAACAGCCAGGAAAACTCATAGAAGTCTATCACACGTTTAATACCAAATAATTGCTATCTAGCATCAAAATATTCTAGTGTGATTCACAATTCCAACGTGTTAATGCTTCGTTGTCTGAACCATTGGGACCTACAATGCAAAATTATTTAATTTCTATGGTACTCATACATTTTCTTTAATGCAGTAAGTGGAGGAAAGATCATTTCGAGACCTTATTATACACCTACAAGAAGGTGCTTAGCTCTCCTTGTGGGAAGAATGTGAGGAGGCCTTGAGAGGTAGATACGTTGTGGTATATTAGAAAAGCTGACAACTAAATCTGCAGTTCTTGCTTGGCTATGTGAACTTCAAAACGAGGCTAAGCCTACTTCAACAGTCAGGCAAAAAGTGCAAAGTACAACACTGAAATCCAAAATGGCAGTATAGCAAAATACTTGTCAATGTGCAATCATACAAAGGCTTTAGCAGTGCTTTAAGCAGGAATAAAAATGAATTAACATGTGTTATTACAAGCAGCTGTAATTATACATTGCATCCTTTATTGTCACACCATCATACTTCCCAAATCTGTTTAGTTCCTTTGGTCTTGTTCTTGAATATGAAAAAGACAGTATGGCTGCAGACATGAAGAATAAAAGTGGAATCAAACACATCAAAAAGCAGATAGTAATTTATTGCAAAAATATATAAAAATGAGTTTAATGTAGGACATATTAAAAAAATGCTGTTGCTCAGAATGCGTAGAAACATGTCCAGTGATTTTGTCTTTAATGTAATGACTTATAGTGTCCAAAAAATAAACTTGTTGCTTTGAATAAATAATGTTTGCTGCTCACTGTTCATTTTAGGAAAAACAGACCAGACAAATGTAGAGCCATCTGTATTTATGCTCTGTAACCTGCGTTTCACCTCTTGTTCTGGCACTGGCATAAGGCTTTATAACATCACAACTCAATTGAAATAAGTTATTCAGCTAAGCAGCTATGGCATTTCATTATTACAGGTGAGCAGAGGCGCTACAACTCAACTATGGTAGTGATGGAGCAAGGTTTCGTAAAGAAGAAACTTGCTTGGATGCAATCTTCTCAAATAACGTATAACACTATAATCAACCTGTTTGTGAATACTAATAATTGCATTGCACACTTTATACAGTATCTAGGGGACGCTTGCCTATGTGTATTACTAACCAGTAACCCGAGTGTCATTAAAAGGGCCGACAAAACGCGGGAATTTCACTGCGCATGCGTCTACTGCATCTACGTAGTATGACGTTTTCTATGCTTGGAGGGAATCTTTTGCAGCTGCGCAATAGCATTTAAAATGGCCGCTTGAAACACACATGTTAAGTGGTATACAGTGAATTCAGTATTTTAACATGTCTTTCTCTGACTTTATTATTAGTTCGTATTTGGGCCTCGGAGGGTGACTGAAATCGCTACCTCACCTGATCTGTGCACATGCGTACAAAACCCTGCCCAGAACTATAAAGAGAAAAAGAAGCTATTTGCAGCACAACCACAAATTAAAGTTGAATCCAACAGAATAAGGTTCTGTATTGAATCAGTATAATCCCTTGATAAGGTATTAGAGTTCCATGGCAAAATGAGAACAATAAAGAAACGTCAATTGGATATAATTAATGACATATGATCAACCAATGAAGTTTTCTTGCACTTTTATTGTCGTCCAAACATAGTTTTAAAGTTCCCAGCACACGATTAGCCGACACGTGTTTTGTCTGGTCAACAGACTCTTTCAAGGCAGCTCATGGGAATAATGAAGAGATAACGGTGGACAATAGTAAATAGAAAATCCGTCACTGCAACACATCAGTATGTGGTAGAGACCATGATCCAAAGTAAGAATAGAAATCCGAATAATTGATCCAAAACTAGGTAAACGCACTACCGATAACACTGTTCATTCAGAAATCAATATACGTCGCCCAAGAAGCCGATTACGAGAAACCCCGAATGAGGGCTAGTATTAAGCTCCAATAGTAATTTATAAGCAAACAACAAAATGTAGCTCCACTTAGAGAACGTAAACTCGGCGAAGCTATAGTATGCTGGTCTCAGTTGAAGAAAGTAGCAAGGACCGTTGCAAAATGCAACTATGATATGTTGCAATCCACTGTCAGGAACGGAGTATCAGTAAGTCCAATTCTATTCAGAGTGACGGAAAATGGAGTAAGCCTGGAACTATGATGACACCATTGATACCCAGCCAAGGTCAAGCTGACAAGAAGCACATGGGAACTTAACCCATCGACCCGGACAAGAGCAACATATATTGCAAATTGTATTAATCATAATGTGAAATGCGGGTGGGAATAAAGCTTTGAGAAAGTAAATTAAGGTGCAGAAACATAGAACAAAGAACCTAAAGTAAAATATTACATATAAAATGGTGTGATGAACTCACCTCCTTGCCCTGTCCAATCAGAATAGGGGAAAACATGATATTGAAACATTTGGGGGTGGTACACGAACACAGAATAGTATAATTGAGGTAGGTTAGTTAGTTAGATGTCTGAATCTGACCCAACACGTATACTGCCACAGACGCTGTCCGAGACGCTGTCTCAGACCCTGCAGATGCCAGAGACCCTGCTCGAGAGACCCACATACTGATCGATAATCCAATCATCTAGAAGGGGAGTTGCGGAAGAAAAATCGAGGAGAGTAGTGCCAGAGAGGAGTGTGACGCTGGCGTTACACTTAGAAGAGGTCACCTTCCCGGTCCTGAACCGGTCCTGATCCTTTGTCTTCCACCTGCCTGGTCGACTCCATCTGACTCATCTTCAAGGAGTTGGGCTCATCTAACATCTTAGATAAATATAATTCTGTGAAATCTGTCCTTGTACCTGCTCTCTGTTTTTCTCCCTCTTAAGGTACTGTCATCACAATATATTTTAAATGAGACTTATATTGAACTAAACTTGATTTCTTTCCTGAATGAACTCGATGTTAACATGTATTTGATACTTGATAAAACTTTTAAAACTCTTTGAGTCTGTGATTATTGGAGAAAAACTTAAATGTTATTTTTCTGCCTATACTACTAGCTACTAGATTCATTGACCAGAGGAAATTTATTGTCAAGGAGATTTTAATGGTAAGATTTGGGTAAAGATAACAAAATCTTGCAGGTAAAACAAAATTGACTCCGCCGGTATTACTAGCTTATTGTATGAATGGTTATGGGCCCAGGTGAGTATATAGTGTGTGTGTAACCCCAAGCTGATAATCCGCTGGATCAGTTTTGCTTGGTAGCAGAGCTATGGTTAGGGTTATAGTTAGTTAGGTAGAGAAGATTGTGGGTTGAATTATTGATTTATGCATTAACACCCGTTATTCGTTTGTATTCTGTTCTATGTTGTCTGGAAATTCCCGGGAATATTGAATAGCGGTTGGTGAATAGAAGCCACACTGCAGTGAGGTTACTTGTCTGGATCAGGAAGGTTCTGAAAAGTAATGCAGGACTAGAAGCACTGATTTGGGGATTATTTTCTTTTGTAAAAAAGTTAGAGTAATTGGTAGCAAAAGAGTTCGCTGGTGAAAGTTTGGTCTTATATCACCTAGAAAGGGTAATACTGAAGGAGTAGCAGGTTCTCTGATGCTTGAGTGAAGAGTGGAAAGGTTTTCCTCGCAGTGTGTGAAGAGTAAGCGGAAAGGTTTTACTCCCAGCAAAAGAAATAAACTATTCTTTGAATTTAGAGGATCAGACAAAGTAGCGAATGTTTCTATGTTGTTAATTAATTAAAATTGCATGTAAATTGTGAGAAAATAAGTTTTCGCATTACCTTGTAAAGGGGGTCAGTTGCGGGTGCTGCACTGACGTCACAGAAGGCCGCGCTGGGATTGGTTGGAACAGCGGGCGTGTGACTGACGCAAAGAACTGTAAAGGAGGGGTCAGTAGTAAGGAGTGATACTGATGTCACTAAGAGCTGCGCTAGTATTGGCTAAACACGTAGCAGAACAGAATCCGATTGGTGAGAAGAATAAGAAGCTGCGCTGGTATTGGTCAATTGTTAAAGTAAAAGCGAACATTTAATTAGTTGAAAATAGAAGCCATAATAATAATTGATAGTGGGTCTTGCATGTGGAAACACGATCCTACTTTGATAGGGAATCGTCCAGATAGAAGGTACTTAGGATTTGCCCACGAACAGTACATAAAAGGAAGATCTCAAAAAATGTACGGAGAGAAAAGGAAAATGTCATTTATGCAGAAAATTAAAAATTATTTTAAAAAGGATAAACCTATTAAAACTAGAGAAGGGATTCTTATCCCTCCCCCAAAAACACCTACATCATACATGATGATAGAGAGAGACTATCATACCTGTGTATGGTTAGAAAATTGGATAGAATATACAAAGGATGATGGAATAATAGCTTTTCCAGAGTTTGGAACCTTTAAGGGAAGAATCCTACATAACCTACGTACTAGAATGAACGAATTAGAAACCAGACCCAGATTAACACAGTATGAGGCATTAGAAGAATGGGAGACTGAAGCATTTGAGCGTGATAGATTAAAAAGTGACAGAAACTTGAGCAGACTTTATCCCAAATTTCCACGCAAATCCCGAGATAGGCAGATGAAACAGTGGAGGTAAACCATGGTGACAGAAGGATTATATCCTGTATTGATGGCTGATGAACAGATAGGAGGAAAATGCACTGAGAAAACAAAGCACTTAACAATGGCAGGTAGTGGAGACTCAGAAGATGATTATTTAGATGATATTTTAATGAAAAATCCTCCGCCTTATCTAGAAAGATCTAATAGAACTACCCCAAGTGCGCCAATTCTAGATATACCTTTAGTTCCACAGGTAGTACATAAAAAACAATGGAGAGGGTATTATAAGAAAGAGAAAGGGAAGCAGTAAATAAGAACAGAAGTGAATTAATACAGAAATTACTCAGTTAAACACGCATCCTGAAGCTTTGACTATACCAGTGACCATAGGTCCTGTTGTCCCATTGTATGGGGATAAATCAAATTGTCCTAAAACACCCGTCATGACTACACCCATCATTGAACCGAGAAAAGAGAAAATAATAATTTATGACCAAGCTAGTGAATGTGAGTCAGTGATTTCATTGATGGACTTACCGATAAGAGGGCAAATGAATGACACACCCAGAAGAGTTACAACAGGTTGCTCGAAAGAAGTACGAATAGAGACAACCACAGGGACGAAGAGTGCCACTATAGTAACCCCAGAAGAAATAGAAAGATGGGCACAAGAAATAGAGAAACTTAATCCACCACGAAAGTATTAGACATTTTCAAATTAAAGGTTGAATTAGAAGAAATGATAGCTGGAATGGAGGACTGGATAGTTTAAACACCTATAGTGAAGAAGAGTTACTGTTCATTTGCAGAAGTATAACCGGAAATACGAAAATATTTCATGAAAAATTTACAATTTTGGCCTCTGAAATGGGAATTGAGATAGGAAGATCCAAGGTGCTGCAGAAACCTTATAGAGCAGAATTTTCTGAAAAAGACTTGGAGAACATGAATATGTCGGGAGGAGAATTGCAGATAAAGGAGTTGATGACAATATTGAAAAAATGGGGAGATTTAGATCAATGGAAAGTTAGATGGACAAAGAAAAAAGAAGAAGCACAGACAAATTGATTGACATCTGAATATTTGATAAAAGAAACAGAGAAGGCTGAAAGATTGTACCCAATAAGAGAGGTTCCAGGAGGGGGATATGTACATGTCCCATGGACCCGACAGGATATTTTATCATTTACTAATGATTTCCCTAAATTGAGAGACAAACCAGTGGAATGGTACAGGCAAGTTGAGAGATTTGTGAAGGTTTCGAAGGTTTTGTTGAAAGATTTGGATGGTTTATTTGACATAGTGGTGCCTGCTGATTTGTGGACCAAATGTAAAATTACAGTTGATTGGCCTAGTGATGAGTACCCGAGAGATGAGAAAACAGGAGCCCCGTCAGAGAAGGTAATGAAGAAATATAACCAAGTGATCACGTTCTTAAAAGGGAAAATTCCCCCAAAAGAAACAGATTGGATAAAGATAGATAGAACAACCCAGGAAAATGATGAGTCTGTACATGCGTACTATCAGTGCCTTTTACAGGTGTTCAAGCAGCATAGTGGATTTGAAAATATTGGATATAAGGACATGACTCATTTTGTGTATCGGTTTGTGTCAGGGTTAAGACAAGAAATATCCCAAATGATTAAGCAGCACAATTTGTGCTGGCAAGCGAAGCCCATAGATGAGATCCTAAAATATGCAAAGTATTTTGGAGATGAAATTGACAATAGACGAAAGAATTTAGAGGAGAAAGTGATGTGGGCTCAAGTGAAATTAGCAGAACAGCAAGAACTCCAGCTACAGAATCAGGCAGGAAATACAGGAAGGGGGCAAGGTCATGGTGAGAATAATGGGGGTAAACCAAAAGGGCGATTGAGCAGAGAAGAGACAAAGAAAAAGTTTCCCTGTCATGGGTGCGGAAAATTGGGGCATTGGAAAAACGAGTGTAAAAGTATACAGAATAATAATGGCCCAAATCAAAATTTTAATTCACAGACGCAGAATGAGGTGATAATGAGTCAACCGCAGCAGGTTGTAAACCTACAGAGTCAATTGCCACCTGCCCCTATGCCAAATTTTGTGAGTCAAGCCAAGTACAGTACGGACACGGGATTTCAAGAAGGAAGTGGTAAGAAAAATGTTGTAACATCGCAATTTCTTTTGCAGGATTCTTATTTTGATGACAGCACCTTATGACGGTGCCTGAGGGGGGAGGAAGAAGAGTGCGTACTTGGTGCATCCTTGCCGGTAGATCAGTCGGGTCCATATATCGATGGTAAGGTGGAAGGAAATGACATTACATTCTTGTTGGATTCTGGTGCTACCCGTTCTACTGTGAGAACAGCAGACATCCCAAACCTACCCCTCTCGGGAGAAGCGATCCAAGTAGTAGGCGTCTCTCATAAACAAATTAGGACCCCAATTACAAAACCAATGGAGGTACGTATTGGCAAATTCAAAGAGATGCATACTTTTGTAGTGTGTGACTCCAGTCCTGTGAACTTATTAGGCAGAGATCTATTGTGCAAGAGGAATTGCAACATATTTTGCACACCGGATGGTGTTGCTATTCAGACCCCAGACGAAGATGGAGTGTACAAAATCATGCTAGCAAAACAAGGAACAGAAGTAGATGAATTATATTCTGTAATGACCAAAGAAGATTTACCAAATGAGGTCAAAACAACAGGAAATCCTGAAGTGTGGGATTTTACAGGAAAAGAGGTGGGAATAATGAAAAATGTAGATCCCGTAAAAGTGACTGTAAAAGAAGGTGCAGTTTATCCAAATATACGACAATAAAAAATGAGTCCTGAAATAAAAGCTGGTGTTGCAGCAGAAAGTGATCGAATGGTCGAACAAGGCGTTTTAAAAGAAATAATGAGTAGTCCTTATAATTCACCTATAATTGGCATCAAGAAACCTAACGGAAAGTATAGGGTAGTACAAGATTTACGAAAGATAAACAAGATTGTTGTGCCATGTTGCCCTATAGTACCTAACCCTGCAGTGATTTTATACCAGATACCATGGAAGGCAGGATGGCTTACCGTAATTGATTTGTGCCATGCCTTTTTCTCTATTTCATTGCATCCTGATAGTCAGTTTTTATTTTCCTTCAAATTTGAGGATCGTATTTATGTTTGGAATTGCGTTCCTCAAGGGTATACTGACAGTCCTTCGATTTTTAACCAAATATTGACAAAGTGTCTCGAAGCATTAGTGTTGCCTAGGGAGTCAGTCCTGGTACAATATATTGATGACCTGTTGGTCGCATCGAAAACAAGGGACGACTGTGTTACTGATTCCATTGGTTTATTGAACCATCTGGCAAAAGGTGGACATAAAGTGTCCCCAGAGAAATTACAGTTTTGCCAAACAACAGTTAAATATTTGGGACATCAGATACAGCGAGGACTAAGAAAAGTGACCTCTGCGAGAATAAAAATACTACGTCAAATGAAATTGCCACAAACCCAAAAAGAAATAAGGATGAATTGTAGGGTTTTCCCTTTTGGCAAAACCCCTGATACAAATGAAAAAGAAGCGAGCAAAGGACCCAATAGAGTGGGATGATCAAAGCATGGAAGCCTTTGTAAAATTACGAGAATGTTTTTGTGAAGCACCTGCTTTAGGTATGCCTGACTATTCGAAAGAATTTGCACTGTTCTGTTGTGAGAGAGATAATTGTGCACTCTCAGCCTTAACACAGAGACATGGTCTAATGCGACGTTCGGTGGCATATTTTTCTGCTACCTTGGACCCTGTGGCATCTGCATTGCTAGGTTGCCTAAAGGCTGTGGCTGCAATGTGCATGAGTTTGGAGCAGAGCGAGTCCATTGTGATAGGACAGCCAGTAAAAGTGTACGTCCCACATGCAGTTGTAATTCTTTTAACAAGAACCCGAACTCAGTATCTTACCCTAAGTAGAATGACAAAAATCGAAAGAGTTATCCTAGGGGCTGAAAACATGACCATAGTCAGATGTACTGTTCTTAACCCAGCTACCTTGTTACCAGATCCATACAATGAAGAAGTGAAGGATGAAGTCGAACATGAATGTCTTGATGTGACAGAACTCAGTACCAAACCCCGTCCTGACATACAGGAGGAACCCTTGGAAAATGCTGAACATGAGTTCTTTGTAGATGGCTCGTGTATGCAACATGAGGAAGGTGGAGTAAGTGCTGCTTATGCTGTGTGTACATTGGCAGGAACAGTCGAAGCATCCTATTTACCAGGAGTGAAGTCTGCACAAGTAGCCAAATTGATAGCTTTAATCAAAGCGTGCAAAAATGGGAAAAATTGGAGAGTAACCATTTACACTGATAGTCAATATGGTTACGGGGTTGTGCACGACTTTGGCCAGCTTTGGATGCAGGGAGACTTCCTGACTTCTTCAGGGTCTCCCATTAAAAATTGAATATTTGTGAAAGAATTACTTGAGGCAATACAATTGCCAAAAGAAGTGGCAGTGGTCAAGTGTGCTGCACATCAGTCAGGAAATGACCATGTGACGGCAGGTAACCAGGGTTGCCCATCACAGCGCAAAATTTAAAATAGCAGTGAACAAGAAAATTGAAACGTGGATTCAGCTGTCAACTTATGTTACTTTCAGGATTAGAAACACGGAAAGAAGTATGAGAATTACAAGATGAGGTGGAAACAAGAGAAAGAGAAGAGTGGGAGAAAGTTGGTTGTCAGAGAAGGGCAGAAGATGGTGTATGGGCCTATTTGGATGGCAGACCAGTAATGCCAGACTGTATGCTTGCACCAATGGCTAGGATGTATCATGGAGACACCCACATAGGCAGAGATGCAATGATAAGACTTTTCAGACAAGATTGGTTTAATGCAAAATTCAGGACTGTTGCAGAAAGTCTTTGCCACAGATGCTTAACATGTTAACAAATGAATCCAGGCGAGAAAACAATATTCAGTTTGGGTAGAATTGGAAAGGCAGAAGGTCCCTTTGTAAGACTGCAAATAGATTTCATTCAATTGCCAGTTTGTCGAGGGTTAAAATATGTACTTGTCATAGTCTGTTTATTTTCAAAATGGGTGGAAGCATACCCAACCCAAAGAAACGACAGCCTGACAGTGGCCAAACTCCTATTGAGAGAACTCATTCCTCGATTCAGTTTTCCAGTAACTATTGAATCAGATAGAGGGTCTCATTTTAATAATGAAATAATATGGTTAATTTGTGAAGCATTCAAAATTGAACAAAAGCTGCACTGCGCATACCGCCAGAGGCATCTGAAGTGGTAGAACAAGTAAATGGCACAATTAAGTCAAGATTGGGAAAAGTGTGTGCATCCACACCACTGGACTGGTCTGATGCTTTACCTCTTGTTCTGCTGGGACTCAGAAGTATTCCAGACAAGAATACCGGGTTCAGTCCCCATGAAATACTCATGGGAAGAGCAAAGAGTTGGCTGACCAAGTGTGTTCTATCTCTCACCAGGTTGGAGAAGACGCAGTCGCCAGGCAGCCGAACCAAGCACATGATCTGAACCCCGGCGACTGGGTAGTTGTGAAGAATCACACTTGAGAATTGTGCCTAGCACCAAGGTGGGAAAAACCACATCAGGATATATTGGTTACAACGACAGCAGTAAAATGTGTGGGCTTGCCGAATTGGATTCATGCAAGCCATACTAAAAGAGTACTAGCACCTGATGAAGACGGACCTTAACTGACCCAAACAGTTGGGAATTCTGAAGGTTGTACAACTGAAGGATCTAAAGTAACAGATCCTGAAGTAGCTGATCAAGAACAACCGAGCACCAGTCTGGATGATTGGATTCCAATAGTAGAGATACCTGAAGTAATTGTGAGAACAAGAAGCCAAACCAGATTAGTTAGTCAGGAAAAGAGTGAGGACCGGATAGGAGCAGAAGAACGCGCTCAGGAGAGTGAAAATCCAACAGTTAGGGAACCTGAGCAGGACCAATCAAGGAGAGAACAATATACTCAGACAGAATAAACTGAAACCACAGCTCCTGAGTCTGAGGAGGGACAGATAGGCTTAGAAGAATGCGTTCAGGTGGCAGAAAGCCAAACTGCAGTAAGGCCTGATCAGGACCAGACAGGAAAAGAAAAACAAGTTCAGGGAGAAGAAGAAGAAAAACGAATTGAAATAAAACCTGAACAGGGTCAGATTAGGAAAGAAGAATGCATCCAGGCAGATGATACTAAGACAATAAGCCCTGGACAAGGTCAGATAGAGAGAAATTCTGAAGACGAAAATAACCAAGTTGTGTCACAAACCAATGAAAACAAAATAACACTTGAAGAAAGTGAAAGTGCAGTGCAAGCCAAAAGAATCAGAAACGGCGATAATCAGCCTAGTGTTATCAAGAGAGTGCGATACCGACTCGAAACAATAAATGAGGAACCGGTCCAAGTAAACGAGGTATCCAGTCAGACTGAACAATCAAAGAAAAATCCCAAACGAAGAAGCACAAGATTGAAAATACTGAACAATGAATTCAAAGGTCCTAAATGGACGTTTGTTATTATCGAAGAATTAGAGAATTTGGAAATAAATGAAGAAGATGATGAAGAATTAAATGCAGAGCAAATTGACGAGGAAGTGATACCAACCTGAAAATAGATTGTGTACCCAAAGATACCATCACAGATTAAAATTTTAAAGTAAAGAAGAGAAATCTTCATATTTAAGGGGAAAATGGCTGACAATAGAGCTGTTGGAAAACCGAATTGTGTAAAGAAATGTTGTAGAATATGTATATGTAGCGTATTTTTAGTACTTGTAATTTGGTTAGCACTAACAGTTGCCATTCCTTATATAATGGCTACAGTAGAAAAGAATAGCACGCACACACACACGAGAGAGTAACTAACATTAAAAGAAATAGGGTAGCCTTAGAAGCACCAGATGAGAACAAGACAAGACGAGACAAAGTAGATTTAGAAGCACCAGATGAATTAGACATATCACACACTATGACCGATAATGACACTGCTTTAAATGTATTTACAAAATTACTAGTGCAATACGTGGACACTATGGAAGTTAGTGATTGTTATGTGTGTATGAAGTAACCAGCACCAGTGGCAGAAGGTGTAACATATCATCATATTCCATTAACATATGGTATTTCTTGTAGTGTGTTAGCAAGTTTATTTTATAGAACAGGAAAATTGCAATACTATTATTCTAATGCAGATGTGATTTTTTATGAAGTTCCTATGCAAAAGAGCACGAACCCTAGAACTAGAGGCTCACAGTTTATGGGAGAATATTTTCTAACTATGAAAGCAATAGATATAGCTGAAGCACACAAAAACAATTTAACATGTAGATTACACGAAGAAGAAAAGGTATTTTTAAACTTAGTTGAACAAAGGAGACAGGACTTCCAGAGAAGGGCTTCTGAACCAAAACCACAGATACCTCAGTGGACTGAGAAAGATGAAATTTATATAACTGGCAAGACTCATGCTGCTCTGTCATTGAACTTTGAAAAGAAAGGAAAGATCTGCCTCCATAGATTAAAGACTGAATATAACAATATGTTTATTGGTTCCAGTGAATGCGAACATAATTTCTTAGTAATTGGGGGATGGGGACTAAAAGGTGGAACAGATCCAGTATTTCCTGGAATTTATTATGTATGTGGCAATAAAGCTTATTTCAGATTGCCTGATCATTGGTACGGGAATTGCTATTTTGGAATAATATTTCCGAAAGTGTACCATGTAAAAACAATCACTGGAAGCAATGAAGATGCAAAGGAACTAACACGTATAAAAAGAGCTAGTTTTTCTGAAATAGTAGGTGACATATTTTGTGCTTTGATACCTTCAGTGGGAGTAATCCTGAATTCTCGTAAAATTTGTCAGCTTTCTACAGTAGTGAATCGGTTATCTACTGACAATGCTGGAGGGTTTTTGATGATCAATACAGAATTGGTTGCAATCAGATCTACGGTTTTGCAAAATCGACTTGCTCTTGATATATTATTGGCAAAAGAGGGCGGAGTCTGTAAAATGTTGAAAGCGCAACATTGTTGCACTTATATTCCTGATAAAAGTGTTGAAATTGGAGGATATATTAAGAATATTACGAAATTAGAAGATGATTTGAAACCACTGGAAGTTGACAGTTTATGGAAGAAATTGACTAATAGCATTTCTACTATAGGTAGTTGGCTTTCTAATGTAGGTAAAGGAATGTTAGGTCAAATAATAATGCCAATAATGGGAATAACTTTATTAGTTTTAGCAATTATGTTTTGGCACAAGTGTTGCAAGAAAAGAAAGGGGTATGGAGTGAGTGAGAAGGGAAAGAAGAGAAAATACAAAGAAATTCAACTGGAAGAAATAAAGGGAGATTTTTACAAAAGAATAAGGGGTTTACATCACAAAAAGGAACAAGCATTTGCAATGCAATAGGTCTCGCATTTATAAGAGTTTGAGCTATTGGCATTGTAAAATTACAATGCCTTTTATTTATGTTTTGGTTTTAAAACAAATAAAAGGCATTGTCATTTACAATGTCAGTAGCATAAACTCGCATAAAAGCAGTGTGTGGAGTGCATCAGTGTGCGGCGTGCAGCATTGTGCGGCGTACAGCAGTGTGCGGTGTACAGCAGTGTGTGGCGTGCAGCAGTGTGAGGCGTGCAGCAGTGTGAGGCGTGCAGCAGTGTGTGGCGTGCAGCAGTGTGTGGCGTGCAGCAGTGTGTGTCATGCAGCAGTGTGCGGCGTGCAGCAGTGTGTGGCGTGCAGCAGTGTTTCGTGTAGCAGTGTGAGGCATGCAGCACTGTGTGGCATGCAGCGGCGTGCAGCAGTGTGCGGCGTACAGCAGTGTGCTGCGTGCAGCAGTGTCGTGCAGCATGCAGCAGTGAGTAATGCAGCAGTGTGCAGCAGTGTGTGGCATGCAGCAGTGTGCGGCGTGCAGCAGTGTGTGCTGTGCAGCAGTGTGTGGCGTGCAGCAGTGTTTCGTGTAGCATTGTGTGCCGTGCAGCAGTGTGTGGCGTGCAGCAGTGTGTGGCATGCAGCAGTGTGTGGCGTGCAGCAGTGTTTCGTGTAGCAGTGTGCGGCATGCAGCAGTGTGCGGCGTGCAGCAGTGTGCTGCGTGCAGCAGTGTGTGGCGTGCAGCAGGCAGCAGTGTGTGGCATGTAGCAGTGTGTGGCGTGCAGCAGTGTGTGGCGTGCAGCAGTGTGTGGCATGCAGCAGTGTGTGGCGTGCAGCAGTATGCAGCAGTGTGCGGCGCGCAGCAGTGTGCGGCGTGCAGCAGTGTGTAATGCAGCAGTGTGTAATGCAGCAGTGTGCGCAGCAGTGTGTGGCGTGTGGTAGTGTGCAGCGTGCAGCAGAGTGCGGCGTGCAGCAGTGTGAGGCGTGCAGCAGTGTGCGGCATGCAGCAGTGTGAGGCGTGCAGCAGTGTGAGGCGTGCATCAGTGTGTGGTGTGCAGCAGTGTGTGGTGTGCAGCAGTGTGAGGCGTGCAGCAGTGTGAGGCGTGCAGCAGTGTTTCGTGTAGCAGTGTGAGGCATGCAGCAGTGTGCGGCGTGCAGCAGTGTGCGGCGTGCAGCAGTGTGTGGCGTGCAGCAGTGTGAAATGCAGCAGTGTGAAATGCAGCAGTGTGCGCAGCAGTGTGTGGCGTACGGTAGTGTGCGGCATGCAGCAGTGTGCGGCGTGCAGCAGTGTGTGGCGTGCAGCAGTGTGTATCATGCAGCAGTGTGTGGCATGCAGCAGTGTGTGGCGTGGTTTGTAAACAACAAGAAAAGCGGACATCAAAGGAAGGGTGGGAGGGAACGAGCATATGGGGTGTGAGTTATAACGAAAGTTAATTGTTGTAAGCGGGGATGCAGGAAGTGAGGCCGAGCGCGCGCTAGCGAAAGCAGTCTGCTGCTTTCAAGTCCGATGCCAGATGCCAGCTTCGCGCTTGAATGCCTCACATGCACTGGCCATAAACCGCATTCCTAAGGTCTTGTGCCCCTTACTAAATCTCTCTGAATGCGTGAGGCGGCGCACGCGCAGGAAGTAGCTGGTGGCAATTGGAATGCGCGTGGTTGTGCGCGTAACCGCCACCCGATCCGCCTGGGAAGCCTTTGGGAGCATTTTCTGAAGCCCCTACATAAGTCTCGCTGTGCGATCGCTTACGCGATAGCCAGGCGAGACCTAAAAAGGAAGAAATGATCGAGTTCAAGAAGAAATAGAAATGGAAAAGTGCTAAAGTTGGCATCTGAATTAGTAATAGAAAATTGGCGACGGCATAAAATGCCATCAGAGTGGGGATTGATGGAGCAAGGTTTCGTAAAGAAGAAACTTGCTCGGATGCAATCTTCTCAAACAACGTATAACACTATAATCAACCTGTTTGTGAATACTAATAATTGCATTACACGCGGTATACAGTATCTAGGGGACGCTTGCCTATGTGTATTACTAACCAGTAACCCGAGGGTCATGAAAATGGCCGACAAAACGCTGGAATTTCACTGCGCATGCGTCTACTGCATCTACGTAGTATGACGTTTTCTATGCTTGGAGGGAAGCATTTGCAGCTGGGCAATAGCGTTAAAAATGGCTGCTAGAAAGACACATGTTAATGTGCATGCTTTTGCTTAAACTAAACATTGCAAGTTCTACTAATTGCTAATGCGAAAGATTATTATAAGTAAATGGGATTAGAGTAGTGATAAGTGGTATACAGTGAATTCATTCATTTCTGTATTCTAACATGTCTTTCTCTGACATTATTATTAGTTCGTATTTGGGCCTCGGAGGGTAACTAAAATCCCAACCCCACCTGATCTGTGCGCACACGCACAAAACCCTGCCCGGAACTATGATGGCACCATTGAAACCCAGCCAAGGTCAAGCTGGCAATGGGAATTTAGCCCATCAACCCGGACAAAAGCAACATATATTACAAATTGTATGAATTGTATAAAGCATAATGTGAAAATGCGGGTGGGAATAAAGCTTTGGGAAAGTAAATTATGGGGCGGAAACATAGAACAAAGAACTGAAAGTCAAATATTACATTTAAAATGGTGTGATGAACTCACCTCCGTGCCCTGTCCAATCAGAATAGGGGAAAACACGATATTGAAACATTTGGGGGTGGTACACAAACTTAGAATAGTATAATTGAGGTAGGTTAGTTAGTTAGATGTCTGAATCCGACTCGACACGTATACTGCCACAGACGCTGTCCGAGACGCTATATCAGACCCTGCAGATGCCAGAGACCCTGCTCGAGAGACCGAAATACTGATTGATAATCCCATCATCTAGAAGGGGAGTCGCAGAAGAAAAATCGAGGAGAGTAGTGCCAGAGAGGGGTGCAACGCTGGCGTTGCACTAAGAAGAGGTCACCTTCCCGGTCCTCAACCTGTCCTGATCCTTGGTCTTCCACCTGTCCTGGTGGACTCCATCTGACTCATCTTCAAGGAGCTGGGCTCATCTAACATCTTAGATAAATATAATTCTGTGAAATCTGTCCTTGCACCTGCTCTCTGTTTTTCTCCCTCTTCAGGTACTGTCATCACGATATATTTTAAATGAGACTTATATTGAACTAAACTTGATTTCTTTCCTGAATGAACCCGATGTTAACATGTATTTGATCCTTGACTCACAAAATTTTGATTAGATAAAACTTTTAAAACCCTTTAAGTCTGTGGTTATTGAAGAAAAACTTAAATGTTATTTTTCTGCCTATACTACAAGCTACTAGATTCATTGACCAGAGGAAATTTATTGTCAAGGAGATTGGAATGGTAAGATTTGGGTAAAGATAACAAAATCTTGCACGTAAAACAAAATTGACTCAGGCGGTATTACTAACTTATTGTATGAATGGTTATGGGCCCAGGTGAGTATATAGTGTGTGTGTAACCCTAAGCTGATAATCCGCTGGATCAGTAGGAAAATTAGAAGCAGGCTTTTATAAAGGATTGCACGCTCCCATGCATTATAGTCGTATAACTACTCTCAAAAATACAATTTGCAAATAGACGCAGTCACAAACTTTTTGGAGTTGTTTGTTGTAGTGAATTTGCCTTTTTCTGATCACTACTCCAGATTTTTACATATTTCCGGACCTATTTTTGCTGGCTTTAGTACTCTGTGCACTTTACCACTGCTAAATTCTAGCAAAGTGCCTGTATTTCACTGTAAAACACTTTAAAACACGTGTTGTACATTGAAAATTCCTATAAATGCACTTCTGCAACACATGGCAGGGGAAACTGCCTTTGACATGTAGAAAAAAGACTATTTTTGTATATCCATAAGACAAGCGGAAAATGTGCCTTGTAGGCCCACATAACAGGGTGCTAATATATAAAAACAGCACACCCTACAAGTTGAGTTTGGTTTGCCGTCAGAGTGAAATAAAAGCTAAGACCTATTTCACTTTGTATGTCTAGCTAGATTTCTCTCTAATAGGCCTAAGTCATGTTAAAATCGTATTTTCCACCTGTGCTTAGGTCTGCAACGTTTCAAAGTTATTTCTTGCTTTGTTTTTAAAATGTGACTTAATGTTGAAATTAGATTTTTGATTACTTAAACAGAAAAGTAAATTGGTGAAAATGTACTTTAGGCTGCCTTAGAAAGAACTGTCTTGATACCAGTTCTGCCACTCATCACACCTCCAGAGCTGGAATAAACATCTTTGGCTGGGAGAGCTAACCACTCTATCTCAAGGACAATGGCTTGTCTCTGATCAGTGAAGGCTGATTGTTGTTAAATGCTGACCATTTAGTAGGAATTAGGTATCTAGGAGTGGGCAGGAATAGTTGGCAAAACAAAGGCCACCTTTGGCAATACCTTATTTTGACTTGGAGATGACAAGGAGTACTTCTTGTAATCATCCCCAGGATCCTCTTAGACAGTTAGACTCGGGGAACAACCTTTACAACGAAACTTTGGCAACGCGTGCAGTTACATCGCGGATTTTACAACGAACGCGATGTAACCACGCGATGCCATTACAACGCAAGTCTTTACATCGACTTGAGCTAGATGGCGTGCTAACATTACAAATAGTGTAGTTTACTATCCCAACACCTTCCCTACTGTTAAGTGGACTGGAGTTGGAATAGTAAATTACGCTTTTCTAATGTTAGCACGCCATCTAGCGCAAGTCGATGTAAAGACTTGCGTTGTAATGGCATCGCGTGGTTACATCGGTTTGTTGTAAAAACCGCAATGTAACTGCACGCGTTGTAAACACACACGTTGTTACGTCATACATCCATTAGACTCCAACCACAGTATATCGAAAACCAGTTTTGACTGTCAGGTAGGAGATTAGCCAAGAAGCTGAAGCTTGGACTGCCTGGAGGCAGCTTGGTTCTGCCACCTTGAAACCATGGGTAATTTTGTAGTAATGCAAATGGGGTGCTGCAGAAGGAGGTGCAGGGATTGTGTGAAACTTGTTTGGATTAGGCAGGCGAATTCTTCCAATCACTCGGTAGTACATAGGATAAATATGGCACCTACCCCACCACCTTCTCATAAAGTTCCTGGATCTGGGAAGACTCTATCTGAAGAATAAGGCCCTGCTGGAAGAGGAATCCTGACTCCTGCTGGAAGAAGTGGACTCACACAAGGACTCAAGGTCTCCTGAAATCTTTAAATACACAGCAAGGTGAATACAAGTGATAATAACAGTACCTACTGGTTAATCCATGACCACTATAAGTCAGTTTATGCTCGAACTTTGTATGGATCAATAGGTGCTACAACCCCAAGGGAGGGTGGGTCTTTATGATGAAGAACCTATGTTTCTGTGAGGTCAATGGGTCTATAAGATCTTTGCATTATTAGCCTTGTCGAGACTTTTACATCCCTTTTTGGGGTATTTAACGAGTGTTTGAGTCAATTGGTGATATTACAAGCACTGCTAAATGACACTAGGGTGTTAAATTACCTGTACCTGTTCTTTATGTAAATTAGCCTTGCGGGCCTTGTGTGTTTATATCGATGAACACTTAAAATAAAGTTTAAAAGGTCTCCAGAATTCTGCTGGCACTCAAGGACTGGAACTGCTCTCCAAGGGTCAAGTGGTTAGTCTCCTGTTTACTTTCTTCAGGGACACAAAAGCAGAAGGACTCATGCCCTCAACAGGGCCCAGCTAACTAAAAAGGAGCAGACGCCTCAGGTTTCTCGGCTGGAAGGGAACCTGGTGTCCAGATACCTGCTTTGACGAGGTAGAGGTTGCAAGGCTGGCCAGAAGAGCTTTCCTAGTAGTTGGAGTCTGAAGATAAAAGCTTGGACTAAGACAATCAGTTTGTTGTATCCAACCTCAGCTTATTTGTGGTTGGCCTGAAAATGCACCCAGGTTCCAGCCCACCGTGAACTGTTGTTTTTCCATTGCGTTTTACTTCTTTCTTTTAGCCTTAAAACTTTAGAAACATATGTCTCTGGTTCCCCATAACCTATTTTGATGATCTTGATGTTATTTACCTCATTACGTTTTTCTCTATTTTTCTAAATTGTGTTGGGAATTTCAATATGTAGTGTTCTTTACAATGAAACTGTTGGTGCTGCTTGAACAGAGCGCACACTTTCTATGGTGATTACTTACTGCTGCTTGTGCCATAGCTACCAGGATCTGAACAGACATTCTGGGTTTTGACCTACCACGATGGGTTTATTGAGTTGGCAGGGGAACTCCCCTTCCAAATGAATAACCTAATATCTGACCTATTCCATTGAAAACTAAACCTGTATATAACATTCATAGATATATTCTCTCATTGTCTTCCTTTTGGACAGGGCTTATGCCTTCACATTCCAGTTGTACAGTGAATCTGTGATTAAAAAACACTTCCAGTATAAGTGACTGGAGACAAACTGACCCATACTCTCTCCCTCTCTTTCTCCTGTACATGCAAGCAGCATGCATACATAAGCATGCACAGAGAAGCACAGACACATACATGCACATAACCACACAGGATCAGCTGGCCTAAACGGAAATCTGGCAGTTCCGAAACAGCTGGTCTGACAGGTCAGTGTGCGGGCTGGCTTTTTGGCTGGTTGTAGATCTATTTGGTGATTTGGTTGTTTTTTCTGATATTACCAAAAAAATTGCCTGCAACAAGCACAAATGCATGCAGTCTCCCGTACCTTTCAAAATACCTATTCTGTGTGTCTTGACATATTCAAAGCTACCCCAAGGTGCAGAATGTGGGCCACGTTTTTAACTATCTGATTTTATTTTGGTGTCTAGGCCGATTTTTGGCCCTCACCCGAGGCTCACAAACACCCACATGAAGTCATGTAATTCCTATCCCTCCCGGACTCTTTCCAACATCAAGAGACATTGAAACCTTTGCCACACAAAATCACAGTTTGGAACCAGTTACTTTTTAAAAATACTGAAATCATTTTTATTGAAATTTTAGAAGAGCAAAAAAGTACAGACATGGTAAATGCATGGTGAATAAACGGTATCCCGTTGGGGAGACATAAATGCAGGAGAATACAGTATTCTCCGTTTTCTCGAAATTGGTGATAAGTAAAACGCTGAGTATGGGTAGTTGTATGTATGTGTGTTGATGATGAGGATGTTGTTGTTTGTTTGAGGAGAGTTGATGGAATAATAGTGATTTTCTGGTGAAAGCCACACCAAATGATTTATTGTGAGGACAGGTGGAAAGAACTAGTAAGGGAAAGAGGATAGGACAGGCGAGAGAAAGAAGAGAGTAGATTCCGGGGAGGGGTATGCCCAGGGCTTATGTATGGAGAGGAGGTGGGGGGAAGCGAGGGATAGGGAATGGGAATGGGAGTAGTTATGACGATGTTGTGAGCATGAAGTTATCTAGCTTGGACCAGATATTATCTTTCCTCCCTGATGTGGTCTTTAGATATGTTTTTAAGCAATTATTCGCCCCTCTGGTTTATTGTACCCATTCCCACCAAGTGTGGGGAGAGAGTTTGGATGAGTCTTTCTATAAGCAGAGAATGACTTTAAGGCCTGTTGAGACAAGGATGTCCCATAAAAGGCGGCCTTCCCTGTGTAGCTTGAAGTGCAATACAGCCACATGTGGCCCAAGTTTCCTGGCTCTTTTTTGCAGCTCCAGCAGGTATCAGAGTTTCAGAGGCCAAGTTTGAATAGTTTGGCAAGGGTCCAATGGGTCATATAAGCCCCCCCCCCCCCCCCAGTATCTACTTTGGGCTAGGGATGGTGTAATTTTGTTCGAGGTTAAGTTTTCTCAGTTGTGCGACCAGTTCAATGGTGTCCTTTGAGGGCTGCATAAGAGTGATTCCCATTTGTTTTGTGTTGATTTGGTTAGTGCAGAACTGGTAGAGGATAGGGGGAGCAGAGTGTAGAAGCGATTTGGCCCCCTTTTCTGTACAAGTGTAAAGTACTGGGTAGATCAGCAGTGGTAGGGATTTGTGTCTGGAGATGTTTGCTTTGATTTTTAAGAGGTGGTAGAAGTCTTTGTCATTGAGGTCAAATTTGGCTTTGAGATGGGAAAATGGCAATGGATTGTGGGAGGTGCCTAGGTTATTCATTATCAATACGCCTGGGTTTTAGAGGCATAGGAATTTTGACACATCTCATGTTCAGCAGCCCGCCTTACGAAGATGCATCACTTTGGGGGAAAATCAACTGCATCAGTTTTACAGGGGATTTTAGCTGGGAACGCCTTCCTCACATATGTTAAAATGTGACGGAGCCAATTGCGGCGAAGAAAAAACCGACACAGGCCGATAAAAAGTGACGCATCTGCCTAGATGTGTCACCTTGTAAATATGGAGCAATGACATTGCCGCCGCTGCGTCAATGATGCTGCGTTGGCGCAAGCTCCTTGTAAATATGCCCCTAAATGTATAGTTGTGGATTTGAAACTGAAGGGTAAACTTATGCATAAGGAATGTGGGCACATAAGCAACAGCCGCCGCTGCAAATTTCAGTGGAGATGCACTAACAATTGGCAGGGGCATTTACAAGCTGAAAAAGCTGACAGTAATGAACGACATTTCTGCACGTAAAGCACACAAGGAGCAAATACGCTTTTCACTGGGTTTTGAAAAAAAGATTAAGGCATGCTATTCGTGTTTTCTTTGACACTGGAAATAACCTTTAGGCACCATGAGGCCCCTGAGGTCCTCAAAACAGACACAACTGAAACGTGACACTCGGATCACTAAATAAACATCGCTTATCGAGAGGAAATGTCTATGTGAATGATCAGGCGACAAGAAGTGGAATTTAAGGGTAGATTTAAAAATATGAAACAATACCAAGGGACAACATAGAGGTGAAAAGACGGCGTTGATGCTGCCAAGCTGACAGCAGAGTTTTATGTAGCGCGAACTTGACCCGAATCCAATCAGGTATCAGGGCGCTTTACATAGCACCAGTTACGTTACATGAGGACACACATTCATATTTTGTTAGGCATGGGGAGAATCACAGGATGTTCAGCGTCATTACCGAGACTTGAACCCAGGTCCGAGGTCGAGCACCCTAGCCCTTAGGCCAACTCCTCCCCACTTGTGGAACTCTCTCACCTGTGCAGGCCTGGAAACGTTTTACAAGCCCTGGCTGCACTGCCCTGAAGGAGGCCATGTCCGCCCTTCAAGATGACTGGAAAGAATCGAACAGGTAGAAGTGGAATGACTTCATGCAGGAAATATGGGACAGTCAAGTGGGTTTGCAGCCGTGGAGCAGGACGGGAAACACATACCCGCAGGGTGTTTGGGATGCCAGACTGGGCACAAGAAGTGCAGCAGATAGACCGCTACTCATACGGGCCCCGAAGATCCGAGAAGAAGAGACTGAAAGGACACCCCTCTCTGATAGAGTGAAACAAAAATCAGTAGCGCATCCAGAGGCTTTTGTCTTGAAGTTCCTGAGGTGAAAAGACAGATGAGGGCATACAAATTGAAGGAAAATGCACAAAAACCTGTAAAGACCACCAGCTGCAAATAGCAGAAAAGGCACATGAAGTATTCCCGCACAAAAAAGCATTCCTGTCCCTGATGAAGAAAGTAATGAAACAAGACATTAGTGACAATCATATTAGTCGAATGATGCAGGGGTTCACAATCACAGCGGCAGGATTTAACAATTGAGGCCTGTATTACATTAAGTGCCCTGATGTAGGGCACAATGGCCATGTATGCCTGCTTTCTGCACCGCTGGGGCACCTTGGTATCACAGAAAGGACAGAAAATGCTTGCACATCCCCTCCTGCAATACAGATAACACCAGCGCACTGGTAACCGGCGCTATCCAGAAGGGGCATGCCCTCATTGCATGGGGTGTGGACACCCTCTGAAAAGGTGAAAATGGGGTCCAATAGACTCCCCAAATATCCCCCTACAAGTTTGCGCGGTAACTCACTGCAACTTCCCAAAAATGGGATCTCTGCCTCCTTTTGAAAGTGCAGGTCCGGTGCCACCTGCACTAAGAGAGTAGTTCCGGCTGCTTGAAACAGCCAGCCTTCTTTTCATTAATGAGCAGCCCTCGGGGCAGGAATGAGCTTGCACCCACACTGCACGAAGCACAATATCAGTAATAGGGCATTGTCCCTGTTTGCTTCTGGCACACCTCGTTAAAAGTGCCCCATGGCGCAAACATTGGCAGTGCACCATTACCATAATAGGTCCCCTGGTCAGAGGTTCCTTCCCAGCCCTATCCAATTACGAGTTGTTCTGCCTAGAATAGGAGTTAACATGTAGGCCAGGTATTGCCAGGTAAAAATCGGCAGGCGTATCCCCATTTTGCTTGGAGTAATGGGACCTTTTCCACTCCCGTTTACCGTCTGTTTTGAGCAGGTGGAAAATGGGACTGGAGAATCACTACAGTTCATGAGGTGGTGGGCCTGGAGGGAGGGTGGGGCATGGAAGGATGCTGCCAAACAAGGGGAGTCTTCCATGCTCCCCCATGCCACAGGAGGGGGGTCAGACAAAGCCAGACTGTGCGTAGGCCCTCAGGCCCTGACTTATGCACACACAATGTTACAGGCTTGTGTTTCCATCCAATAAAATTGAACCTAGTGCATGAATGTCAATTCACCAAAACATCAGGGGTAGCAGAAGTGACATCACACACCCTTAACTTTAAAAACATCGCAGGAAGGGACATTATCATGCCCTGTGATCTTACCTCTTCACAGGAAGTGATGTCACGCCTTTTACGGTGCTTATACGAAATGCCATGGGAACCTTACTCCTTTCTTTTTAGATTATATAAAAATTGTGTTTTTTAAGAGAACATAGTGCTACATACCACTGAAAAGTACCAGGAGCCTAAATTATTCATACCACACACAAAGGGCCTTGGTTTAATGGTTTGCTCTAGTGTATATCACAATGGGATAGACATTATTGGATCATAGGGGGCATTTAAGTTCAATTGTATACATTAATATACACCTTAGATTGAATATGAAGTATGTTATTTTGATTCCTGATCATTTGTGAGGCACTATCACTCACAGGGCTGAGTTTATTTTTCACACAAATAATTTTTCATGTATTAACAATAATGAAACAAAGTAGCAACTTGTTAAAAAATGTATTTACTTTTTAGTTCCTTTTTTATTTAATTTAAAGAATGTGCATTGCACTGCTGAAATTATTTATTTCACAAAACCTAAATATAATGCCCTGGTCCCAGAGAAGGCTGCAGAAAGTAAACAATGCTCAATAAGACACTGTTTCCCTTCTGTTCTTGCAGGGGCAGCTGGTGACCTTTGAACTTGGTATGGCATAATACTTGCCCTGAATTGTATGAAGAGAGTGAAGCAAGTGAGCTGGACTACTTCTAAGGGGAATTCGGGGGAAGGTATAATCTCCCTAGAAAATGTTGAAATAGAATTGGGTACAAGAGTGCATTTTAAACCAGAATTGTTACATTAATTTGCTAAAAAGGCATATGTCCTGAAAGGGCACTCATTGTATATTAAAGTTCCTTCATCGTGTGCAAGACCAATGTAACATGATGCTCTTCAAAAGTTAAAGCCATTTTTTTCTTCAAATTGTGCTATGGGTGCCTCTGCATGTCAAACATGGCCTTCATTATGCCAGAGTCAGCATTGTGGCATGGATTTCCCTTCCTCCCATATGCCATGGGTGCCCCCTTAGACAAAAAGAACATTCAGTATGGCAGTATGATCAGCTTTTTAGAAAATTGAGACGTCGTAGCGGGACACCGAGCGTCTTAACACAACATCTACTGTATACGAGCAACTGCCATGGAAGTATCTAATGCTCCCTGAGGAAGGGCGAGTTGTCCGAAATGCATTGGGGCCAATAGGAGGCTTGTATACAAATGATGTTAAATAAATGAAGAAATGAAAATCATTTTGAATCAAAACATTGAAAGCAAATAAATTAACTCCAGCAACCATTGCGTGAGATTGAATCTATTTGTATAACCAAGCAATAAAAAATCAATAAATCCTATTCCAGGATCCAAGTAGTGCCCAGGGGGACGCAACCAATTGAGTTTGGAAGCGCTGTAAGGTATTAGTGCCACAATTTTGCCATTAGTGCTGCCCATCACATGCATGATCCTTAATTAAAAAAATTACCTCTTGTATGTTAGGACCAGAATTTGATCGTGGTTGCCCTGCCCACAGTATACCATAGTTATCCCTTTTTAAACCAGAGAATTATTATAAGCCAGTGCCAGCATTTTACAATGGGTGCCCCTATGCCAAGAATGTAATCCAGTCATGCCAGTGACAGCATTTTTCCATGCCTGTCCATATATGTCAAGTATAACTCTAGCAGGTTAGTGTAAGTATCATGCTAATAATTGCCTCTAGTATGTTAACACAAGTATTTTTCCTTGGGTCCCTCTGCTTCATTTTTTTAGAGTTTTATATAGTGCAAACTCGATCCAAAGGTATCAGAGCGCTTTACATGAGCACCATTTACATTACAGATGGACATATTCATTTTTGATAGGCACGGGGAGATTAATGGGCAGATTTACAAGCCTCTTTCGCCACTTTTGCGCCATTTTTCCCATGTTAAAAGTGACGCAAAAGTGGCGCAAGGAGCTTGTAAATCTGCCCCTAAGTGATTTGTTCGGAATCACAGGATGTTGAGCATCCCTGCAGACTCTTACCCTGTTCCCTAGCTTGTAGGTCAACCGCTCTAGCCAATGATCCACATTCACTCCTCAAAATCTCTATAAATCAAGAATTACCTTCAGAATGCTAGGGCCAACTGCAGACTTTCAAACATAACAACACATTCTCTCTCATACTTACTTGAATTCACTCACTCGTTCTCTCTCTTTTGGATATACTCATACATTATCGCACACTCACTTGGACTCACTCATTCTTTCTCACCCAGTCTCACTTATTCTTAATCTGACTCAAACATTCTCATTCTTTTGCATTCATTCCCTCTCACATTCAGTCTTACTCATACTGTCTCACTCCAGCAAACTCACCTGCACGCAGTCTTACTTTCATTCATTTATTCACACGTATTAACACTCACTATAAAGCATTCCTTTTCACGCACAGTTACGTTCATTTACTGTAATACACTCACATTTTTTTCGATGAACACTGCCTCATACTCTCTAACAGTCTACACACTCATTCTTATTTATTCTCACTAACTCAACTTTGCTTGAAGTAATATTCTCTCAATAATTCTCACTCATTCTAACTCGCTTAATGACTCTTAGTCTCACTTGTTCTAACTCACTACCAGTCACTCTGTCACTTTACCACACACACACACACTCTCATATATTCACATGTTCTATCTCAGACAAGTGCACTCTCATATGCACACACTGACCCAACAAACATTTAAAAGCATGTATCTTACCTCACCGGCTGCCTGTGAATGTCTACCTATGACGGTGATTGCCCCTCTGTTCTTGCCACTGAACTTGCCATTTCTGAGGACATGGGTCTCGCAAAAGCAGCGCCAGGGGTTTAAAAATGCAAGCCAGGGTAACAACTGCTACCCCTGAAAACATCTAATCGATGTTTATTCCCCATTTCCCCAAATCTCTGCTCTTCTTTTTATCCTGTGTGCCTCAGTCTCGCTCCCTCTCAGTGGCGGCTGGTGACATTTGAAAGTGGTGCGGCGTAAAATTATTGACATACTGCACCGCAGAGAGCGAGCGGAGCGAGAGATCCCGAACTACCTAAGAGGAGTTTGGGGGGGTGTTCCCCCCGAGAAAATTTTGAAAAACGATTGTGCATTTTCAAGCAAATTTGAGTAAGCAGGAAGGTTAATAAAGCAATTGTGAAAGTGCAGTTATTACATTAATAAAGAGATGTCAAATAACATAGGTAGCTGCTTATTCAAGCTTTCTTTCACCTCATAGTCCAGCAGGGTCTTGATACAAGACAGATAAGAGAAAAAGCAGTGTGGTCCTTGACCAGGAAGACACTCATATTTCGTTGGTAAGAAGTCAAAAGATTGGTCAAATTGAAAACCTGAAATGCAATAAGCAATCCAACAATTTGCAAGTACATCTCATCTATGTTCAACAAGCCATGTTTTACCCATGATTGGAATTGTAAATCTCCAAATAAACTGAGCCACTGCAATCAAAATCAACCAAAACTGTGGCTCAATATGGAGGCAGAAACAGTATAAAAGAGAAACACAGTCTAAATAACTATGAAAGTGACACATAAATATTGACCAGGCAACTTAAACTCAGAAATTCCAGATCCAATTCACTGCCAAAGCAGGCCTCCCATGTGTCATTTCATGTGGGTTAAGTGCAGTCTCCAATGAATGACTTGCCAAAGCAAATTAACATTCTCTCATATTTAAAAATTCCTGTAGCAGACAAAATTTTAAGTTACCCCAAAGCGGGACAAGATTTTACATTCCAACATTCAATGGTCTGTTTCAGCGTCTGATTATAGTAGAGATAACTGTGTGCGTATGCTCATACCTATATCTGTCTTACTTCCTATGTCCCTCTTTTTCTCTCTTTAGCTCAACATACCCGTTATACCCCTCTCTCTTTCTGCCACACTCTCTCATTCTGGCTCTGCTTAGCTCCATTTCTCTCTGTTTCTCTCTTTGTAAAAAGTGCAAAATAAAGTGACAAATGAAAAGCAAAGTGATTGTGATCAGGAAGTCAAGCTTTGTCCCCAAACAGAAGGTAATAGAAAGTAGGGTAGCCAGCAACTCACTACCCCATGCACGACCGCTATATTAACAAATAAAGCGCGTGTGACACTAGAACTAAAGTAAAACATTGCGCACAGGACATTTTCCATATCTAGTGCCCAAAAAACAAGAATGAACGTTAAACACCAATCGTTGCGAAAGGTGCGGCCGCCATAATTACAGTTAAAAAGCTACGTGGCACACAGGACATTTTGTATATCCAGTACAGATAAAACAAGGAACATAACAGAAGAATAAAGGTTTGTTTGTCCGCATACCCCTTAAGGTGCAAAGACTTGCCGTACACCTTGTCACAGCCCTGGGCTTGGCAGTGGTGCCGCTTGGTGGGAGTGCTCGGGAGACTGGGGTCAAAGCCACTCTTTATCTGTGAGCAAACCCAAACAGCAGAGCTGCATCTCTGACTGTAAACAAGCACCAACGGTCTGTGAACGGAACACTTCTGGTGTTGGAACTGTCTGTAGCCACTTGCTCAACCCACTCAGCTAACTTGGTGAAACCCCCACGATTATAAACTACGCCAAGCAGAAATATATGCTTTGAACGCAGCCTCTTTCCTCATCTCCCTGGTTTCATTAAGGCATCTATTTGAATGCAGCAATGTTAAGAGTGACAGTGATGTTTATTTGCCTTCTGCTATTTGTTATGCTAACTTTTTAGGCTGTATAAAGTGGGCACCATACCTCTATAAGTGCATACATGTTTGTTCTATAACTGGTAGCGAGGCTACAAAGAATATCACTTAACTCGGCTTTGATAGCCCTGGCGATCCCTGCATTCTGTATGTAAATAAACAAATATTCGAGGCGCTGGCTGTATGGAGGAGCTTCTCTGGGACTCATGCGATGACTTCAGCGGGGAGATGCGGCAAAGTCTTTCCCACAATGAACACTACAGTAACTGTCTACAATATGACGTCACCTCATTCACCACGATGCGCTGTTAATAATACCTTTTAAATGCAATGCAATGCAGACAGTGATCTCGGTTGAGACGACACCAGGACGCCTGCATTCCCTGGCAGTGCATGGCTCGGAGAACGCAACGCTGCGCCTTTCAATCTGCATTAATCTTCTTGACGAGATTACGCGCAGTAAATGTTTCCTGTTTCCTGACATTGGACATTGGGAAGCGCCATCTGAAAGGCTGCCTGCATTGACAGCAGCACATCCGCACATATTAATCCGCCTTATTTATTGGATGTGTGCAGAGCTGCAGCCGGGCTTGTACGCCATGGGGTGGTGCGGCCAGACGGGGTACTCTTCAGGGTTCAATGGGGTTAAATGGCGTCCTATGCCACCTGCCGCGGAGAGGCCTGCCTGGGAGAGCCAGGCCCAGGGTGCGACAGCCCAGCTTCAGGCACACACACACAAGCACAGCACCGCGCACTCACGCACAGCACATTGCACCAAGGGCACTTAAAAGCGACGGAAGAGTCCAGCACAATCACACATGACACACTGCACCAAGGACAAATAAGCACTTGCCGGGTGAGTGGCACGTTGGCATACACTCACATATCATACTGCACAAACAGGTCCGCATATGTATAGTGACACAATCGCAGACAGAGGTTATGTTCTGCATAATGCCGCTGCAGCCGTTTCTCACCAAGATTGTGTTTGCCCTTCTTCCTGTACATAAACAAGCATGGCGCGTACTGTACTTTCACAGAGGAATAGGTAATGAAATGTGCCATAGTGAAGCCTGCAACATGAGCACTATTGAATTATATAGTCAAACTGAGCTGCAAACAGTGCCCACTCACTTGCCAAATGCTACTGCATGCTGAGCTGAGGCAGACAACCAAAGCGACAGGTCAGGGGGATGGCCGAAAAGCAGAGGAAAGAGCTGGAGATAATGGCTTTTCAAAGCTAACATTTGCTTCATAGTTAAGAAATGTCAAAACGAATAAAGCACAGAATCAACTACTGTAGAAAAAAAATTGATTTTGACCTCTTCCCTTTTCCCATCTTTGATGATGCATTGTTTCCCAAACTGAAAGAAATCTGTAAACTTAAATGCAAATTACTGGGAAGTGGAAACACACATTAAGTCTGTGTTTGACATGAACAGTGTGTTTTCATGAAATACGTGCTTCCTTTGGTGTGTGAAGTGGAACGTCCAATCACAAACTTAAGAATGTATCTTCATGATGCTCTAGTTTCAGGACTCGAAAACTCTCTCCAGTTTTTTTCGTGCTCTCGTCATCGCTTTTATTATTTCCTTCCCTCCTCTTTCCTTCCTACTCCCCAACACCTTATGCACTTTCTTCTGGAATTTATTTATTTTTATTTATTTATTTTTAGCATTTATTAAGCGCGAACAAATGCCCGCAGGCGTCTCGGCGCTGTACTATTATTACACTCCTGAATGATCTTATGAGTTTTCAGAGGTTAAATAACCATGTCTTCAGTTTCTTCCTAAAGGACATGAGATTTGGGCAGGATCTTATGGTTTGCGGGAGTGTATTCCATAGTCTTGGGGCGACTACTAAGAAGCGTCTGTCTCCCCAGTTGACCAGCCTAGTCCGTGGCACTACCAGGTCATGCAGTCTTGCTGATCGTAGCGTTCGAGTGGGAACGTATGGAACCAGATGGTCACACAAGAATTGAGGCGCTTGATGGTGTAGTGACTTGTAGACAATGCATAATGTTTTGAATTTAATTCTATTCCTAACGGGAAGCCAGTGGAGACTCCTCAAAGTCTCAGCTATTGGCTTGAATTTAGGAATATTAAGAAGAAGTCTGGCTGCTGCATTTTGGATTGTCTGCATTTTCTTGATAATCCTGACTTGCGCATTACCGAACAAGCCATTGCAGTAATCCAATGCTGACAGGACCAAAGCGCTGACCAATGTCTTTCCCACATTTTTTGGAAGAAAAGGAAGAATCTTCCTGACCAGCCGTAATTTATGGAATGCCGTGGAGGCCGTCTGATTGGCATGAGCCATGAAATTTAGATTGTCATCAAAGATGACTCCCAAATTTCTCACCTTCGTGACCGGTTTGGGTACCGCTCCAAAGGAAGAAGGCCACCAAGTTGGGGACCAGCTAGGATTGAGATGGCCAAAAGTGACCACCTCGGTTTTATCGGAATTTAGTTTCAGACAGTTTGCTGACATCCAATTACCTATGGCCAGCATACCTGTTCTGAAACTTTCCGCCACTGCTTCCCCATCATTTCTGACAGCCAGTATCAGCTGTGTATCATCTGCATATGAGGTAAGGTTCATCCCATTCGCTTTGATGGTTTTTGCGAGGTCCGACACATATATATTAAATAGTGTCGGACTGAGGGATGATCCTTGATGTACCCCACATGGCAGTGATAACTCAGCAGATTCAAACTGGCCCAGTATAACTGCCTGGGATCTCTCTGCCAGAAAAGACGCCAATAGATCTTTTGCTAGGCCTTGCACGCCCATTTTTTCGACACGGTTGACTAAGATCTTATGGTCAACCGTGTCGAAAGCAGCCGATAAATGTAGAAGCACCAAAAGTGCTGTGCCACCTTGGTCTCTGATTAATCGGATATCGTCCGCCGCTTTAATGAGCGCTGTTTCCGTTCCATGAAACTTGCGGAATCCGAATTGTGATTCATCGAGCAGATGATATTGCTCGATGAATTCCGCGAGTTGGGTGTTCATGGCTTTTTCGACTATCTTAGCAAGAAAGGGTAAGTTCGCGATGGGCCTATAATTTTTAAGTTCTGCTTTATCTAAGCCGGTTTTTTTCAGGAGGGGTTTGAGTAAGGTCTTTTTTAACTGATTAGGGAAGATGCCTGTGCGAAACATGACATTGCTTATTTGTGTAATAACTGGAATAACAGTGTCCATTAATGAACGAAGGGTATTTAGAGGACAGGGATCCAGAGCTGATCCAGATTTAATAGTATTAATGATATCTTGGATTTGATCTTCAGTGACCTCTGCGAAGCAGGAAAAGTTATTGCTTGAAGATGGTCTATTTATTTTATCAATGCCTTGGTTATCACCTAGGTTGAACGCTGAAAATATATCATTCACCTTGGTGAAAAAGAAGGATGCCAGTGAATCACAGACATCTTGTGAGCAAGGGGGGTTAAGGTCTGGGACACATCCCGCAAGATGTTTGGTTATTTCAAAGAGCTTTTTATTCGAATTTTTAGCGCTTTCGATTTGTTCAGTGTAGTACTTCTTTTTTGTCTCTGTGATCAAAAGTTTATATTGAGTTAACAATTCCTTATACACTTCCCTATTTTCATTATCATACTTTTTCCTCCAGTTTCTCTCTTTATTTCTGCAATGCTGTTTCAGTTTCTTAAGCTCCTCAGTATACCATGGTGCTGAAGGGGAGCTTCTGTTCCTGGACATTATTTTTACTGGTACCAGTTTATTAGTAGCCTGGCCCACCCATGTGTAGTATTGCTCAATAGCAGTTTCTGGGTCGGTAGCCCATATGGGTATTGAATTGTGCAACGCCTCCTTAAAACAGGGAATGTTGATGTCTTTCCAGACCTTGAACAATTCTCGCTTGGGGGGGTTGTTGTGGCGGTAGATGTTTTATTAATTTGTATTGTAGCCAATACCAGGTGGTGGTCGGACCAAGTCATTGGCAAGACATCGGTCACTAAGATATTTTCCAAATTAGAAAAAATACCATCTAAGGTATGGCCTGCAATGTGAGTAGGTCCTTTTACCAACTGCGATAGACCAAAAACCTCCATTTCAGATTGCAGAGATATGGTCCACAACACACAAACGGCTCGAACTGGCCAGCCTCTGAACAGCGCCTAGAAGCCCAGTCACTTGTCAAGACTGCACCATGCAAAAAAAAGTCAATATAAACTTTCACTATGTTGACAAGACCAAGCGTGATTCTAATAATGAACTGTAGTACAGAGTGTGTATATTTTCGATTCTTTTTATTTCTAATCTCCGTCGATAAATAAATGATCGTGGTTTTATAGATGAATTTAACATACATTTTCTACGTGGCCAGCGCATCTGTACAGATAGGTGAAAGTCGTCAGGAGATGGCGTCGTGGGGTGGCCTTGCTGTTAAGAGAGCTGTTTACTCTGTATTTCAATTATTCTGAGATGAAAGGAGGTGGGCCTCTTTCATCAGATGCTGGAAGCTTCCTATTTTCTTGGGGTGACTTCTGCTGCCAGCTTTGTGAAGGTGTGCTCTGTGCCAATCAACCCCTCTCACACGCCCTTCCCACAGCTCCTCAACCAGGAATTTCACCCAGAACAGCACCTTTACCGTGGAGTACTTAGCGATTAGGAAATGTGGAAAATAATTAGTTTAATCAGAGACAAAGGAAGTCGTGACTTCTTCCCTCCCCTGTCGAATGTCTCCTATCCTGGGCGCAATTACCCCAAACACAATATTATTCAGACTGTCTGAGACAGATGTTGAAGGAGGCCGGGTCCCTCTGTGTCTAGGAGCCAGAAGCAATTAAAAAGGAACATTTTTAAACCGGGTATTTATGTCTGTAATTTTACTGGCAGAAACACTGACCGATGTCCGAAAAGTCGTCGTAAAAAAATTCATGGCAGCAATTTAGTACACGCTTATATTTCACATATTTTACTTAATCTTACATTAACAAAAGTATAGCTATATCCAAGATGTTTCTGTATTTTTGTGTGTGGCATATGTGTACGTTCTGTTAAAGGAAACCTCCGTATATAGAAGCAGTCGTGGCTCGCGGGGGTAAAAGAGGGGGTGTCGCGCAGGAGTGGGGGCGGGGGGGGGGAGTTTTAAAATAAAATGAGTCCTACCTGACCAGGTCCGCGCCGCCTCGGGTCCATTCTGGCTCCAACAGTGGAACAGCCGCATCACTGGAAGTAGCAAACCCCTTTCAGCCAATCCTGGCGCTGGAGCAGCGCCAGGATTGACTTAGAGCAGGCCAGGGCAGTGTTACGCTTCGCCCGCCTGCCCATTAGGAGACCGAGGTTCGCTCTCCTAATGGGCATGCGCCAGCCTGAGCACGCACCAGTGCGCATGACTGGGCACGGCACAGAAATTCGCCTACCTTCCCCACTCATGCGCACTTGTGCTTGTGCTGCTGCCTGCCCCTGACAATGCCTGTCAGTCAACATGACGCCAGACCGTCCACCCCCTTCAGACTCTGAAGGGGGTGGGCGATCCAACGTCATGCTGACTGACAGTCATGATTGTCAGTTCTCCCTCGGAGCCGCTGAACTTGAATAAACTAAGAGTTTACTTAAGTCCAGAAACGCCAAAGGAGCTGCGGGCGCGGGCGGGGGGGCAACGCCCCCAATGGACGCACCGCCACTGCTCCCTCTATGTCTCTTTCTGAATTCTCTCACACCAGTCTCGCTTTATTACTACTGTCACTGCTGTTTCCTACTCTCCCGCTCTCTCTTTAAAATTTCTGTCTCAGCTCTCCCTCACCTATGACCCCTTTATCTCAGATGTATCTTCTTCACAAGTCCACCCTCTCAGCTTCTCTTTCTAGGCTGTCTCTTTGTCACAACTGGCTTTTCCTCTATTTCTTTCTCTCTTAGCTGCATCTTTCTCATTTTTAGGTCTCGCCTTAAGCGAGACTATTGTGGGTTTTAAAAGTGCTCCCAAAAAGCGGATTGCATTGCTAGCACGCGCACAATCACGTGCATCGTGCCGCCATGCAATCTGCTTTTTGGGAGCACTTCAAAGGGTCTGCTCCCCCGCCCCCAAGCGCGCGCGCACGCCACGCTCCGCCGGGCTTGTCTTGTTTTGCATGCCATCTTCTTTCCTTCCCAGCGTATTAACCAAGCATCTGACAACGCTGTTTTTAACAAATCATTACCCCCCCCTTGTTTTAACCCACCATATCCTCCTTCCTGATCGCTGTTGATTTAAATCCCTCCCCCCCCACTTCAGCCACTTCCCGCACTATCACTCGAATCCCCGAAGGTATCGGAGTGCTTTATAAAAGCACCATTTACATTACAAAGACACTTTCAGTTTGATTTTTTTTTTCTATTACACACACAGGCATTAAGTGATTTGCCCAGGATCATAGGATGTTGAGCCAACGCAGAGACTCGAACCCGCTTCCTTAGGTCGAAGGAGGAGGCACGAATGAGAACCATCCTAAAATGAAAGGGTCGGTCAGCTTTCTTTTAATACATTTTCCATGTGTATAATGTCCATTCCCGTCCCACATGCATGACGCTCACCACGCCTGCAAACACTACTCCACCCATTAACCATGTCTACTTGTCACTCAGGCCTGCAATAAAGCTTCCACTTTGAGATTGGTTGACAACGCTTTGCCAAGTACTTGCTATCTTTTACCAGCCCACTCCATGGTTAGTACTCTTATCGGGGTTGCAGACCATAAACAAATCGCCTGGAAAGCGCTCCCCCCGCCCCCGCCAAGCGCGCGCGCCACGCTCCGCCGGGCCTGTCTTGTTTTGCTTGCCATGCCAAAATAAAAAACATCACCAAATATTGGTCATAACGTGCTGGCAATATTAGACTTTCGAAAGCATGGAAGGTTTATTGCTGCGCGAAATTTCTCAAAGGTACCCACCGCAGCACTCAAGAGGATACACAACTTGCCGTCAGCCAGCTTTGCCTTTGACATGCATTGGTTGTGTTAACTCACCCTCCCAGCCCCCGCCATTGTTTTTAACAACTCCTCCTGCTTTTAAACCACCACCTCCTCCTCCCGCTCTCTGCTGATTAACCCACCCCACTTCTTCAGCCACCTCCTGCGCCCTCATTTGTGTCCCCGAATGTATTGGAGTGCTTCCTGCAAGCTATTTACTTCACGCACAAAAATCTGGGGTTTCCACAATTCACAGCTACTTTTCAGTATTAAGACACTAATCCCACTGCTGCGCCGGATAGTGCTCCGTCACCAGGCACCTTAATTCCACATGAAAACACACAAACACAGGGCAAAATGCAAAGTACTGTGGTGGGGGAGGGAGGGGAGCGCGCACAAGCCCAAAGACGTGCAAGCCCGCTCCATTCATCAGCTTTTGGATGTGTTAAAATCCACAGTAGTTTAATACACCATAACATAGCATAACAAAACATAGCCTAGCCTAACATAAAATAACAGCATAACATAACAGAACATAGCCTAACATAACAAAACATACCATTACATAACATAATAAAACATAGCCTAGCTTTGCATACCATTGCATAGCATACCATAACTTAACAAAACATAACATAACATACCAAAACATAGCCTAGCCTAACATAACATAACAAATCATAACATAGCATAACAAAACATAACATAGTATAGCATAACATAACATAGTATAGCATAACATAACATAACATAGTATAGCATAACAAAATAAAGCATGCCTTAACAAAACACAACAGAACAAAAACAATAACATTACAAAACATAGCATAGCATAACAAAACAAAGTATAGCATAGCAAAACACAACAAAACATAGCATAGCATAACAAGACATAGTATAGCATAACAAAACACAACAAAAAATAGCATAGCAACAAAAAATATCAAAACAAAACATAGCATAGCATAACAAAGCATAGCATAACAAAACAAAACATAGCATAGCATAACAAAACATAGCATAGCATAACAAAAAATAGCATAACAAAACTCAACAACACATAGCATAACAAAACATAGCCTAACAAAACAAAGCATAGCATAGCAAAACAAAGCATAACATAGCATAGCATAACAAAATAAAACACAGCATAGCATAAGAAAACACAAAACATAGCATAACAAAACATAGTATAGCATAACAAAACACAACAAAACATACCATAGCATAACAAAGCATAGCATAGCAAAACAAAACATAGCATAGCATAACAAAACATAGCATAACAAAACAAAACATAGCATAGCATAACAAAACACAACAAAACATAGCATAACAAAACAAAGCACAGCATAGCAAAACACAACAAAACAGCATAGCATAAGAAAACATAGCATAGCATAACAAAACACAACATAGCATAGCATAACAAAACATAGCATAGCATAACAAAACACAACAAAACATAGCATAGCATAACAAAGCATAGCATAACAAAACACAACAAAATATCATAGCATAACATAACAAAACATAGCATAGCAAAACATAACAAAATATAGCAGAGCATAACAAAACATAGCATAGCATAACAAAACACAACAAAACATAGCATAGCATAACAAAACATAGCATAGCATAACAAAACAAAGCATAGCAAAACATAGCATAGCATCACAAAACGTAGCATAACATGACGAAACACAAAACATAGCATAGCATAACAAAACAAAACATAGCATAACAAAACATAGTATAGCATAACAAAACACAACAAAACATAGCATAACAAAACAGAACATAGCATAGCATAACAAAACACAACGTAGCATAGCACAACAAAACATAGCATAGCATAACAAAACACAACAAAACAAAGCATAGCATAGCATAACAAAACATAGCATAACAAAACAAAACATAGCATAGCAAAACACAACAAAACATAGCATAGCATAACAAAACAAAACATAGCATAGCATAACAAAACATAGCATAACAAAACATAGCATTGCATAGCATAACATAACATAAGAAAACATAGCATTAAGTTTGAGAAACTCATAGTAGCGGGCTAGCTAGCTTTAACGGCCAGTGAGTGTAAGCAACTCCGTCAACCCAGAAGCAGTCACTCGGTCACCTTTGCTCTTGTATTGCAGTGGCTTCGTTTATTAAACAGTGCCCATATTTATACTGTTAGCACTTTACTTGTGTAAATTTCAGGGCTCACAAAACTTTAATGAATCGAAATTCACAACTGAGGCTGTTAAGTTCATGCTAAATAAAACCCTAAGGATAGATAAAAAAACATTGCCATTTACAATGTGAATAGCTCCAACAAACACAAGACCTTTTTCAAAGTACAAAACATTGCCATTTACAATACCAATAGCTCCAGCTCCAACAAATGCGAGACCTATTGCATTTCCAATGCTTGTTTCACCTGTCACATCTCTCATCTGTGTTGACCTCTATGCCTCTGTAGCCTTTTTTTGCCTGTGGCTGTTATTTCTCACCTGTCTGTGTGGTGTGTTTTCTTCCTCTCTTCTAGTCTCTCTACTGTCCTTGCTCATCAATTGTACACATCCTATCACCCCCACTCACCTGACAATGCGTGAGAGAGAGAGTGAGATATTTAGACTCCTGTTTTTTGCCGGCCCTCCCAACCAGCAACAATAAATTAATTGTGTTGCAATTGTTATTTCCGGTTTGAGGACATCCCTTTAAAATACCCTCCAAACGAAGCTCATAACAGGGACCCCAGTTCAGAATGGTGGTAACATTTTGTTTCATTGCGGTGTCAGTTTCACTGGTGAGTTCATTCCTGTCAACCAAAGGTTTTTGCTACAGGGGAAGAAAGTTTAAAAAGGCTCACAAAGTCAGTGTTTAACTTTTGTTCCTGGCACTACTTTAATTACCTCGTATGCCAGGGATCGCAATGCCTCTACCAGGGGCCACAAGCGTAAATTCAGGGGTTGCAGTTGCCGCCTCTGGCAACCCCTAATTGACGTCCATGGCCTAGCGCCTACTTTATCCAGTAATATCAGGTGTAGGAGTACCAGAACTCTCTATGTTGGAGAGAGTTGTAGCCCACTGTAGATACCGCTGATCCATCATATAATCATAACCCTGGGTGTGGGCTGATAGAATCTGACCTGGGCTTTCTACAGCTAAAAAAACAAAAAACCTCTGAGATGTGAACATGTGATGGAAAGGCTACTTGAGGAGATATAACAGAAAATTAAGAACTAAGGCAGGAGAAAAGATGGAAAAACAGAGCTCAATGAGAAACATTATTTTATCCTACCTCCTTATTGTCCTTTTGAAAGAGGACACACAGAAATAATATTTTAGGTTAGAGATACTTTGAATTCCATTATTGTCTCTTTCCCAGGTATATAACTAATTAGCCTAATACTGATGGAGCTCAAGTCAGCCGTGTGTGTACCTTCCCATACTGTGCCCATTTGGCCCTTTTGTTTTCCTCCTTCCAAGCCCCCCAATACCAACAGGAAATTGTGTTGGATGTTCAGCCAGTGTGTTGGCTGGGGTCACATGGGCACCGGCCAGTGACTTAACATGTCCCCTCGCTTTGAAAAAAATGAGACATTAATATTGCCAAGGGTAGTCACAATTTCTCAAATGGACATAAAGGTTTCTTGAGCAATCCCTTTGAGCTTTGGGGTTGTAGTGTAGTCTTTCTTTCCTGATCCCCATGTGATATATTGGCATGACTGTTTCTGGCTCACTGGTTATGGTGACAGTATGATCTTTGATGAGCTGATGATAGGCCTTGAAATGTGACATGTTGCAGGTTACTTGTATTTTCCTGCACCCACTGTCACCATCAATGTTCTCCAGGCCACCACTTGCTTTGCAGTGCTACAGTATGCTGAGTCTGACTTTCTCACATGGGCTTGCGTGACTATCATCCAGACTCCATCCATTGTGCCTGAGACTTGGGTTTGATAACTAGAAGCAACATATTATTGAATTCCTTCTTCTATCGCTTGTTAATCTCCTACCTGAGGTTCCATTTCAATGCTTCTTGGGCTTCTATCTTTGTATTCTTGTTCAGACTTTCAGGCCAAGCATTAGTGTAGCCAGAGATCTGCCCATGGCACTGTATTGTTTATTTCGGTAGGCTGGGAGTATAGTGCTCAAAGCATGCTATACTGACTTGTGGTCCATCTCTGCTCACTACCGAGTCTTCTTGACTGTGTACATGAATCGTTCAACCATTCCATTTGCTTGAGCTTGAAATTGTGTGACTTTTCCATGTTTGAAATTTAAATGTGTGGCAAATACACAAAATTCATGTACATTGAATGGAGGCGATTGTTGGCTTTCACTATTGTGGTAATACCACATGCTGCAAAGATTTCATGCAAAGTTGGAATTTCAGCTTTCACTCTTTCATTGAGGAGAGCTGCTTAACAAGCAGAAATAATGAGTATTCACCCATCACCCCCAATGCACATTTTCCTAATTGGAATTATCCAAAGAAGTCAACTGCAAGCTTATGCAACACCACATCTAGCAGAAGAGACATTTGCAAAGGGAGGGAGGGGGTTGCCTCCCTGACCTATGATTTGGCATTGATGGGAGTTCAATGTTTCTCTTCTACACCTTGTCTCAAAGTTTATCCCACCTTCATCATCAGATGTCATGTCGACTTGTGACACTAAGACTGTACAGTGCAGACTACAAGTACCTTGAAATTAATTTTTGACTAGTTTCCTGATTTATACCAAATTGGCATTCTCCTGGAAGAGGCATCTCTGCCTAGCATGTGGTTTCCCGTACTGGACCCAAATGTCCCTATTGTCTTCCTCCTTCCTGTCCTATCCTGCCCCCACAAAAGTGGTATCCAATATCCTACTGGTGTGACGACCTTCGGGTGACATGGGCACAGGCTACCAACATGACGGATGTTATCTGATTGTGAAATATTCCCCTTCAGTGTAATCAGAGATATAGATATAAAACATACAATACATTTATTTTGAAAAGAAACTTTAGAACACTTACATTTTCAATTGAGAGGGAGAAGGAAATTATTGGTTCTAGCGCCGCCACTTGCATCCTGACCCTTGCTCAGAATAAATTGATAATATCTGTGGCAACAATGGTTCCTGGTACGGTGGTAGTGGGCAGAGAAAGGAAAAGGTGGAACAGTGGAACAAAGGGATGGTAAAGAATCATGTGCAGGCATACAGACCACTGAATTATGGACAGGAAAATCTTGGGGGGCACAGAGACAAATAAACACATTCTTAGAGAAAGTAGTAGCAAATAGTGGGGTGTCAAGCCTGATGGGGGACAGACTGTAATAGAAATGATGATGAGATTGGATGGAAAAAAGAACATACCCGGGAGAAGAGCTCTGCAAGGTGAAGGAGAGATTGAGTGGCCACCCGAGAGCACCTCTGCTCCTTACTACAAGGGGCTGACAATGTGAGGTAGAGAAGATAGAGAGGAGGCAGCAAAGAGATGAATGTGGACAAAGAGCAGGAACAACTATTGTTCAGAAGAAAAACAGTGGCTGCATGACCCCAGGCACAATGGGCTTGTGTACCCACTTTCTGTACCATTTGTTTACTCTGATATTGCAGTAATAGCTGAAAATGCTTGCACGACCCAATCTGTAATAAAGGTTACGCTGGTGCTACGTGTGTACCTGTGCAATCTCACAAGGGTGTTCCCTCATTTGCATGAGAGTTTGTCCCATGTAAGTGTGGGAATCCTATGAGTTTGCCCCTGTGCCATATTAAGGATGCGGACCTGAGGCAAAGAGGCAGTGAGGATGTGCACTCATTGTGTGCCGCATAAAGGTGGTGCACAGTCAGTGCACTACCCAATGATACTCCATGGAATAAGGAATATAGCGTTCCAATGACCCTAAGAAATTGCTCTGCAGGTGGGTGCATTCACTCACTGAACCATGCTTCAGGGGGACCTCGAGCCCCCTATTGAAAGGCAGTTAATTTCCCGTCTGCAGAATGAAATGTGGAGTGGCAGCGTCAAAAGCAAGTTGATATTCCTCTAATACGCACTCCCAGTGCATGCTTGGGTTTGCATCTGCAATGGGAACTGCAGATATGTTGTGATACGGTGCAGTTTCCGATTATGCACTCTGCACACAGACTTAACTGTGCACCACAGTGCAAAGTTTGATAGTAAGCTGTAACCATTGCACAGCCTGAGGCAGCGTCTGAGAAGTGAAAGAAAATAGGAAACAGAGGCATGGGGATAACATGTTTGGGGATGTGGGAGGATGTTTTTTCAATCGTGACCCTTCTGGCAGGTGAGGAAGGAATCAATGGAAGGTATCGGTTAATGCTGGATTAGAGCATCAGTGGGGAAAGGCACCATGAGGAATGGGACTTAGAAGAGGAGCCTTCCTGTACAGGATTAATGGGTCCTTTTCACTTTAGGCATTTGTGAACGGTTCTTAGTCACTAGGGCATTAATTGAATGTGCTGCCTCTGGTTGAAAACACAGCAGAATGTGTTGAAGCCTGCAAAGAAACTGCATAACACAACAAAACGTAAATACAATACAGCAATACAACACAGCAAAAACACAAAAAAATGCTAAACAAAAAGATAACAAATAAACCACAACCACAGCACAACACATTGGTAATACAGCAAAAACACAAAAGAACGCATCAATAAATAGAAATAGAATGCAACAACAATAGCACCTAGGTGAAACCAACATAATACAATTCAACACAACATAAATTCACAGTGCAACAACAAATAGCACAAACGCAGTATACTAACACAATGAAGCAATGCATCCATGTTAAACCTGACATCCTTGGCATTGTAATCTCCAAAGCTTTTTGGCTTCACTCTCAGTTTTTTGCTGAATTTGTTTGCGTTGGCATTAGTACTCTGTGTATTTTGCCCCTTCTAACCGGCGCTTAAGTGCTTGTGGTCTCTCATTCAAACATGGTAAAATTGGATTACACCTACTTGGCACATTTAATTTACTTGTAAGTCCCTAGTAAATTTTAATACCCATACCTATAGGGCCTGTAAATTAAATGCGACTAGCGGGCAGTAGCACTCATTGTGCCACCACTAAAAAAAAAACGTAAAACATGTCTTAGGTCGGGTACTACAGCTCATGGTGCAGTTTTAAATTGCCTTTTCGAAATGGCACAATAAGTCTTTTGCCAGGCCGAAACCTTCCTTTTTAATACCCATATGTCACCCCTAAGGTAGGTCCTAAAGGCTCAAATGGCAGAGTGCAAGTGCAACACTTTGAAAAAGAAGAAGATGTGTGTTTAAGATATACATGTGCTAGCAGTGAAAGTCATTTTTCACTGTTTAAAGGCCTATCTCTCTCCTCTAACACCCGGTTACCTTATCATGTTTAATAAGTGCTAACTTTAGAAAGGGAGCAGATTGATATATCCTGTTTACACTCAAATAAATTGTTATTTGAAATCCTCTTTAATGGTGAAGTCAGATTTTAAGTTACAATTTTGAAAATGCCACATTTAGAAACAGTGCCTTCTGCCAGTGTCCTGGGTCACTGACTGTGAATGGCTCTGCTGTTGGACTTTGTGTATTGCTTTCAGACAGTGAGACAAAACTGGCTTAGATGTGGACAGGATGGACCATCCTAGTAAGATGACTGGACAGGTGCTGTACCCAGCCCCACCTACAGTTCAAAGAGCTTTGCCTACAACATACACAAAGGAACCTGACAACAGACCTGCTCCACCTTTTGTCATCCCAGAGAGTTTGAAGCCTTGACCAGAGGAAGGGGAAGAACTTTCTGGAATCAGTTTTGGGGGTAGGACAGGGAGTTCCTCCACGCAAAGGCTGGCCCTACGTATAAATACTGGTCCTCCAGAACCTCTCAAGAGAACACTCCTGAACTTGTGGAAGATTCACAAGAAGGACTGCCCTGCTCCCAGAGGACTGCCCTGCTGCTTGATGGACTGTTTTTGTGTCTGAAGAAGGAGACTGAACCTTCTTGCCTTTCTATCAGGCTACCCAGAGTGACTCCTGACGTCCTGTGTGACCTACAGATGCACAACAAACTTCAGCAGTCTCCCTGCACCTGCTCAGCTAACCAGCTGAACATAACCCTGCCTGGACCTCCCTGGACCTGCTGCTGACCTCTGCTGGAGTGAGTCCTGGTCCCCAAGAGGTATGCCTCAGGTCCTGGACCCTTGGCTGGCATCAGTGGATGCTCCTCCAAGAAAAAGGTAAGAATCTTGAAGTTTGAGCTCCTCATGACTGCGAACAGACCTGTTTTCCCCGAAACTATGCTGCCTGTGACGACCACCAATGCAAAACTCCAGGAAGTCCTGCGCTTCGTGTAAACAGTGACCATCTGCGATGGCTGGCAACACAAGACCTGCACTTCACGCTACTGCAACCACAGCCCGCAACGACCACCAACATGGCGCTTCAGTGACAACTGGAGCTTTGCACTACAGCAGCTGTCCAAAAAGTTCGACCTGCTGTTCGCGCCAAAAGTCCCCTCCTTGCACCCTCCTCTAACACGAGTGGAACTCTTTTTGCTCGACTTAAGTAGGTAACTTTTCAGCAGGACTAACCTGTTCCTTGTATACAGCCCGAGCTCCACCATAGTCGGCTTGACCTTGTGACTATACCCTGGTCTAGCACAACCAGATGACCATGAGTGACGTTTTGTGCTTTTAGGCACTATTTTCATTTAAAACTAAATATCCGGTTCTACTATTTTGATTTTTGTCATTCTTACAATTTAATTTTTCGAAATTAGTTTGGGCTTTTCTAGTGTTGTACTTTTACTTTATTACTGTTTTGTGCTGCATAAATACTTTACACGTTGCCTATAAGCTAAGCCTGGCTACTTTTTTGCCCAGCTACCAGAGGTTTAATCACAAATTAATTTAGTAATTTTTGTGGTTCACCCCGACAAGGATTTTGGTTGTTGCCTGAGTGGGTCTTCCACCCCCTCAACCAATAACCCAATTACTTATGATCACCAAATAACACAGAACCTGGCACAAGATGAGCAACTCTGCCCCAGCTGTGCCAACCTCTTAAAGATCTTGAATTTCATTTAATACTATCCATCTTATGAGTTCTCATTATATCTACTTCTGAATGATGTTTGTTAGACTCAACATCTAACATCCTGGACTTATGCTGGTCCCCTGAGGTTTATGTGTTGATTTCTTCAGTAGGTACATTGACACCCTGAGATATTTTACCAAAATCAAAGATTTGAGATAAAGTAGCAATTCTATGGAGCATTTACCTGAGCTAAATTGCTACCTTTTGTATCATTAAATATTACCAACCTCAATGCAACTCATTTTACCAACTTCAGAAGAGTGAAAGCCTGAGTTGTCCCTGTTGCCAATGGAATCCATAATATGCAGGTTACATAGAGATCTCTGCAATAGGCGCATCAACCTGTGCCTTATTCCCCTGGTGTATGATCTCATGCTAACAGACACATTTCTGAAGCAGGGGCACAAATCTGCTAACCTGCCTTGGAGGGATTCTAACCTTGGTTTTACAGAACTGCTCTTCACAAAGACAGTATTAGAAAAAAATATGCAAATCAATATTCATGCTCAACACACAAAATCCAGATTCCATTCCAACCACAGCACAGAGACAGCTCGGATCTCCGCCACCGACGACATCAGAACCCTCACCCACCATAAAAAGACTGTGACCCTGATCTTCCTCGACCTCTCGGCAGTGTTCAACACCGTCTACCACTACACCCTCATCAAAAGACTCTTCAACATCGGCATACGAGACAACGCCCTCAAGTGGATTGCCTCCTTCCTTACAGGACATACACACAGAGCATCCGGCTGCCTCCCTTCACTTCCAAACCCAAGGACATCATGTGTGGCATACCCCAAGGATCATCCCGCAACCCCACCCTCTTGAACACTTACATGACCCCCCCTTCACAGACATCGTCAGATCTCACTGCCTCAAGTTAATGTCATATGCAGACAACACTCAACTTCTCATCTCGCTCTCCGAAGAACCATTGACCGCCAGAGCCAACTTCAGTAACCCCATGACTAGCGTAGCCAATTGGATGAGGGACAACTGCCTTAAACCCAACTCCTACAAGATAGAAGTACTGGTTTTCGGGAACAACACATCCATCTGGGACCACAGGTGGTGGCCAACAGAACTCGGACCAACACCCACACCGATAGACCATGCACGCAACCTTGGCATCATCCTTGACAGCGGACTGACCATGAAACAGCAAGTCAAGGCAGTTGCCTCCTCCTGCTTCTATGCCCTTTGCACATTCTGCAGAATCTTCTGATGGATCCCTACAGACTACAGTAAAACGGTCAGTCAGGACCTTGTACCAGCTGCCTTGACAATGTCAAAGCTCTACGCCAGCATCTCTGCCCAGCTCATCAGACTAGTTCATATCATACAAAATGCAGCAGCCAGACTCATACTGAACCTCCTCAAAATGACCCGCTTCACCTCCCACCTCAGACACTTCCTCTGGCTCCCATCTAGAAAAGATACCAGTTCAAGGTCCTCACACACGCCTACAAAGCTCTACACGATCAAAGACCAGCCTAAATCAACCAAAGATTGAATTTTCATTGACCCGCAAGACATCTGTGCTCCTCCCCTCTGGCCTGTGCGAACACACCTCCCCCAGCATCTGTCACTGCCGGGCCACTCCTTCTCCTACATCGCCATTAAGACCTGGAATGACCTGCCCCTGCATCTTCAAACAGCACCCTCCCTGGCGGACTTCAGAAAGAATTTCAAGACTAGGCTTTTCTACAGAGATGTCGCACCCCCAGCGCCCAGGTATCCCTAGGGGTGACAGTGTTACACTATTCAAATGCTGGCTGATTGATTGATTGATTGATTGATTGATTGATTGCCAGAAGCTTAGTGCAATAAAAAAACGAAGCATTAGGTTGTCCAAACCTGGTTATTTTGGGGTGTTCCCATTCATTTGACAAAATACCATTAGTAGTGTTTCAGTTTTCATTTATCATCCTGGGTTTTCTCTATCCAAACAATCAGAAAAGGTGTTTGTGTGGAGAAGATTTAAGAATTCCTTGAATGTTTAAAAAAGTGGCAAGCCAGTGCCTTCTTTGGGGCATGTGGTTGTGTGATATCTAAAGGCACTTTCCACATTTCCCAGATCGAAATTCAAAATTTTCATCTAAAAGTTAGTGTTATTTTTAACATACATTCTCAGCCACTGTTATTTATGCATTCGTGCTTTTAGGTTCATCCTTGTTTTAATGACATATAGTAGCGTGCAAAAGCCCAAAGAGGAAGCGATCGAATCTTGTCTCCAATTTCATTGACTAACAGATCGTTGTGCGCAGGCCCGGATTTAGTGGAATTTGATTGAATTCCTCCTTAATCTAACTCTCAGTGTTGAAGTACCCTCCCAAGCGTACTTAAGTGGCTAATTGTCCATCTCAGTTTAAGAGTTGTTTTTCAATATTGCCATAATCTTCGATTACTTGAAATTAATTTTCCTCAGTAAAGTGATTTCACCCGCATGGATAATCACCGGCCCAGGAGATAGTTGATTAGGTTTTATTCTGGTGCCATAATAGTGCTAATCAGCTCTACACTTCAACGTGTGTTTTTAAGATGGCCATGGCCTTCATCCATTGGTTTGTCCTTGGGTGCCCTAGTTCATTCACAATGACTCTCAATCCACAAAAAAAATCTGTATCACAAAGTTACAACTCTGCATGGGGTCGAATTTACGACTTTTCCTTATTCATACATTTGTCCTTGAGTCAGTGCTTTGACAAGCTTCAGAAGGGTCCGGGTCAAAATCTTTTGGAGGCGCCCTATAACCCAGACATTCCTATCGACCATAGGAGGTTGGAAAAGGGAGTGGATCTTCCAAGATGCAAAATCCCCCCTATCCTCTCCTGTATCTTCCCAATCATCCCCCTCTGCCTTTATGCTATGTGCGTATGAGTGAACACTAAAGTGATTTTAGTTCCTGAAAATATTTACTTTTTAAATCTTTTACCAAAACGGAGGAGGATAAAATTCTACGCCCATGGGACAATGTACACATAATGGTGATTTGTGGTTTTTTTGTAGAAAGAGACATCCATCTTCATCTCCCCACAACCGCCCAAAAAATTGACCTGACTGGCTCTGAGTCATTGATCTGCTACTCATGTGTTTTTTGAGCTGACATGCAGGGCCCGGTCTAGAGTGTTGGGGCCAGCTGCACTTCCCTTGTTCCCTTATGATGGCATGTGCAGAGCCCATTCCCAGTTAATTGGGCCCAGCTGCACTTCCCTTGGGATGGCCCTTACTGGAGTATACTTTGAACTCAGCGCCAGTCCTATGTTTTTTAAGACGACTCCAAAAAAGCTTTTGTTAATTCCTGCTTTATATATATATATATATATATATATATATATATATATATATAAATTCTGTGCAGATCCACTTTTGAGGATTGGCAGTAATTCTTGGTGCTTAAGCAGCACATATATTTATCTTCCCCTACAAGGCATTGGCTTCTGTCTGGCCAATGTGCAAATGAACCTGGTTTTGTGACTTTACTTGTTGAGGCAATCTGCGGACTGGTTGAACTCATGTGGCTCTTTGCATAGTTACACTCAAAAAAACTCAGCCTGACAATGGGACTTGTCATCCTGGAGTAATGGATATTGGCATGGTTATTATGTAGCGCAAATTACCGGTAAGTGTGCACATCGCCCTGGCATACATCATCACTATTTCTAGGAACATTGTGTCTGGTCAGACATTTGACCCATGCACACATATGAATTTTATTGCTGACCTGGATATGCAGAGACCCTGCATAGGGAGCATGAAGGCAATATATGTGATGTAATTACCCTATGCCGAAGAGCGGGTGTTTCATATGACCAAACATGGTAAGTGGCAAGGTCAATAATAGACTATGATCAGATTGGGGTCTGAGATGCATGTTGCTGGTGGGGCATAATGAAACCCAGAAATGTAATTACACTTCTGGGGCATTCAATCAGACAAATGTATTTAAGTGCCCATGTTATGCTAACATCTGAACGGGTTGGTTGTGCAGGCCAGTGTGGCAGGGGCACAATCTGAGTCCATCAAGGGTGGTGCCATTCTGTGGTGCTGGCATGGCTAATTGTAAGTTGAAGTAGAAAGAGCAGAAGTACATAGAGAATGAATTCCCCTCTGATAGGTGCTTGAAGTCCGGATGTAGTAGGATCCATTTGTTTTGCACCTCTCTGGACAGTGTGTCTTCAAGCGTAGGAAAAAAACATGCCCGTGTTCGACGTTTCCCTCTCAAATGAAATTTATATAATCCTTCACCGGTGCTTTGCCTTGCGCACCTGACCCATTAAATACTAATAAAGCAGGGTGCACTGTTTAGTGGTTGCACAATCACTGGCTTCGAAATACAATACATAATCAGGGTTTACACACCAGATTTGACATGTTTTTGCATTTATCATTGCACTTTCATTTCCTGGCGCAATGCGGGAAAGGAACATTTCAAATATGTTGAGATCCCTCAAAACTCAGACGCAAACTGGAGTTTGCACTCGAATCTGAATTTGCGGGTCAGTTAGAGTGAGGAGGACTGACATTCACAAAACATGCACACGAACTGAGCATAGACCCATGCGCATTGCCCTCCGCCAAGCCACTAACAACACCAGTTTCTTTAAAAAACACACAAAAGCCAAGAAGTTTCAAAACGGCTCCAATGTCTTGAAGTTGTATCCCTAACCTACTTCAACATGATAAACAAAGAATGCGTTTTTGTTCTCATCCCTACATAAATTTAGGTGACAGACTTCAGCTGGCATGCGTCTTGTTTGAGTCTGCGCCAAAAGTCTGAGGAATCTTCCAGCGTACTGAGTGACTGCTTGTAAATGGCATTTGTCGGGGCTGTGTTTTTCCATAGGTAAACTTTTAACTAAAAAATAGTAAGGGTTGTGGAATCCAGCAATAGTATAAAAAATGATTACATAAACAAAAAACTGTTTTAAATGTGTTTCTCATAAAAAGGAGTTTCTGCTTTGTTTCTATAAGATTGTTGCCGAAGATAAAAAAAAATAGGCAAAAATTCCGGCATGTTTGGGGTAAATGTCTGCCTTTTTATGAATGCTCAGAGAACTATAGAAATGCTTATGGAAGGCTGCGACAGTCGTTGCTTCCCAGATGTAGTTCTGAATTTATTATGTGAGTGCGATTTATTAAAACAGGAAACCTTTAGGCACGCAAAGGCGCTCATCATGGAAAAAGAAACATTCAAATAACCCCCATCGGGGAGGAGCCAAGATGGCGATCGGGACGGCAGCGTAGGCTCCCGGCTCCGTGAACCTCCACATCCCGCACAGATATCCTGCATGAGATCCTTAGCCTGCGCTATATGCCCGTGTTGGTGGCTGAGAGCGGCAACCGATCGTGTGATTCTGAAGTTTCTGGCGGCGGTACCGCCGGAGAAATGTCCATTTGAAGTTTGCGGCCTGTGCAACCCTGGAACCGGGACCTCGGGTGGACAACATGCGGCCATTGGTGACTGGGTGGAGTCGGAGTACCGGAGCGGTGCGAATATTGGCCTGAATTTCGCTGTGGTCCTTCCTGCCACTGAGCGTAGCGGAACGAGTGCATGCCCGGGGAGGCAATTCCAGGATTCTCCGGTAATTGCCTGAGCCTTCGCCGGTGAGCTGCCCGGACGCTGCCCGTAACGCGTCCCGATTACCGCGGGCTGCTCCCGGATTTTCGCGGGCGCTGGTCCGTGGTGGGGATGACTGTTACCTGTGGCCACACACTGGATATATATTTTTGTCTGCCCCCGGAACCCTGTTTCCAGTGACATGGAACTTGATGCGCCTGTGCCTGAGTCCCGGTCCCAATCTGGGATGAACCTACCCGGCGGCCATCTTGCTAGGATGGAGTCTATCATCCTGTACACTGGGTCTCAGCAAGATTGGGAGTGTGTGCCTAAGAGGAGCGTAGCGGAGCGGGCGCCGGGAGCTGGGCTGGGGTACGGTGACCTTCTCGAAGCTCTCGGTGCCCTTCATTCCACCCTGGTTCACGGCGCCTCGGTATTGGGGAGGAAGCTTGATAGTGTTGCTTCAGCGTCGGAACAGTTGCGATCTGCCTGTCCCCAGGCACACAGGGACTTGTCACACTTCACACAGGAGGACAGTGTCGTGGCCGCCCCTGTGAATAGGGGAAAGCTGGAAACTTCGGACAATGTGCCAACGTGTGATCGGCTGGCTGTGGGTCCGGTCTGTTCCGGAGGTTTTGGATTTGAGCGGGGGGTGGTGGCTTTGTCCCACGCGCAGCCTCCGGCGACCCAGGCAATATTCCAGCAACAGTCGCCTGCTCTGGCTGATTCCGCCTTCCTGGACCTTGTGTGCAGTACAGATCCTTGGGCAGTACTGGGAAAGATGGTCCTCCATAATGTTGACTGTGTTGGTGTTCAGAGACGTCCACCTTACATGTGTGTGTCGCTTCCTGGTCTTTTTTGGACGCTCCTCTTCCTTGTAACATTGGACATGGCACTGGGTCGATGGGTATGCATGGGTGGATTCGCAAAGAGTGGCCAAGGATAAGGCTGATCCTTCGGAGGTTGTCATCTAACAGGCGGGTGGGCACAGGGGTTGCGTGCTCTCACGTCATAACTAATAGTGTAATAGGTACATAATGCTCCCCATTTTTTCTTTGACATGGTCGATTTTGTGTTTGTTTACTGTTTGCTTTGGGGAGGAACATATTGTGCGGGAGGGAGAAGCCGGGGGCATGTTTTGAAGGCCCTCCTCCAGTTTATTAATACTCTCTTTACTCCCCCTTCTGGTGGGGTTTCCTTTCTTACTCCATTTTCTCTGTTTCTTCTAAATTTCGGGTCTGGTTCCGGGGCGACAGGCACACTGCTGGGGGGGGGGGGGCCGTACTCATCTGCAGAGGTGCAGGGTGGGGGGTTGGGGGAGGGGATTCTTTAGTTTTTTACTTTGTTTCTATGGTCTCCTTTTTCTTCTCTTATTCTTCTTTGTCTTCTTTTCTGGGGTCAGCACGGTAGGTCTCCTTTGCTGCCAATCACTGCTTTTTTATGTGTGCCTCAATTTCCGTGGTGATTTCTGGGTCTTAGGGCAGGGGACTGCAGGCGCAAATGGCCGTGATATTCCTCCACATCCTGAACCTCCTGTTTTAGCGCCATTGCCTGGATAGATTGCTGTTTATTGTTGGCGTTTACTATTCTGCCTGCCATTTTTTGCTGCTGGGAAATTGTTTGGCACCTGATCCTTCTATCCCTTATTATAAAATGAAAACCTTTTGTATCCTGGTCCCTATTTGGGCTGTTCAGGGGCCAAGAGTATGCTAGCATGGAGAATCTGCTCCCCGAGGTGCTGCCTCTGATTAAAATTTGCTTCTGTTACTCTGATTGCTTAGCGGCCGGCCCCGGGGGTTGTAGGCCCATACTTGTCTTTTGTTGAATTGTCAATAAAGGTTTTTACAAAAAAAATAAAAATAAATAACCCCCATCAAATTTGTATACGAATTTACTCCTGTCTTTCACAGGCATTAATTAATCTATGATTCTATCCAAAGTGAGAATGAGCCTGCCAAGACTTTATGAATACCCACAGACTTGCAGCTTTGTGGGTATTTACTTATTTGGGCAGGATGCCCTGCCCTGGAATGCACAAATACCACACCTGGAACAGATCTGCTCACCTTCAGTATATCACCAGTAATCTGTCAATGAACCCATTTCTGAGTAAAAATAAAAAATGATCATGTTTAATATTAAAAGTTACTTTACAGTCGTAAATCAAAGTATTTGTGCACCCATATTCAATTTAGCAACCCAAATATCAAGATAGCATTAACTCCTAAGAGCGTGACCTGGGCAGCACCTGCGGCACCGTAAAGGCCCCACCCCTTCAGGGGCCCCCAGCCCTTCAGGGGCCCACGCACCCTTTAGAAGGGCCAATTCTGCCCACGGTCAATAAGCATCTGTGAGGTACGGGAGTCTCAGGGGGGCCCTGTCGAATTCTAAAATCGTGGGAAAGGTATTAATTACTTACTGTTAATTGTGCTTGGATGGACACACAATCCTAGCCATAAACCACTGTGGCTCCCACCACAGGAACATAATCAGAATTGGTCTAGATTGTGGACAACCTCTTCAAAGCTGCAGACCAGGAATTCCTTCGAGTTCTTTTGCATTTCTCGAGGGCAAGGAGCCAGTTGTGATGGCCCTGTATAGGATGAAGCTGGATTTGAAAATAGTGCGGGCCGGCAAGGGGTGCCAATGAAGTACCATCAGGGTGGGGGTGCTGTAGTAATAATTCTTCAGGCCCTTGATAAAGCATATTCCGAGGCTGAGAATACCTTTGAAGTGGGCTACTGTGGAGCTAGAAGGCTGTGGAGCAATGCCTTGTCACTGTCCACCATCCTCTGCAGGCACTGCATATGTGTCTGTTGGATTTTGGACAAGTCTTAGTATTGGCTGAGATCTCTACCCGTTTTTTCCTTATCTTCACAAGGAAGGGAACTGCCTTTTATTGTTAGTCACAACACCCTTCTTGCATTTGCGGGTTACATATGTGGTACGCCGAACCTATTAAAAATTAAACACATATCTAGTTTGGCTGCGTTTAGGAAGCAAAGGTTCCAGATGGCAGTGCCTTATTAATTTACAGAGGCAGAAGAGAACTCTCATATTTGGGAAATGTCAAGCAAAGAAGAGGTGTACTAGTTATTTTCCAAAGAATCATGGGCAGGCAGCTAAACAATAACAAGGCAACACCGTTTCCACTGGTATAATCCCGTGTATGGTATGGATTATTTTTTTTTTATTCATACAGTGAAAAGGTTTTTACAACATGGCGTCACGTCATTATCTAGTAACAAGAGAGGAAAGCCCCACCCAAGAATGCATTACTGAAAGGGCACAGAAAAAAAGTTGCACCATTTTAATGCCTTTCTCTAATGTCTTGAAGGATAGCTCTAATCAAAGGAACAGTTTTCCATTATCTATGATTCTGGCATAATTCACTGTAATGCACAAGTAATATGTTAGCTCCTGTGCGAAGAGAAGTAAAGGAAGTGCTGCAGCATCTGCAAAAGGTTTCCAGAGCAGGCCAATCTTATCACTGATTTTCTGTTTTTATCAATCTCAATCTTCAGCATCCTTAAAAAGAAGGTATACATTTGGTGGTTGCCCAGCTGCGAGCTCCCTCTCGCGATATCCTGCTATTTTCATTGCAAGGTCTTAAGTGCAGGTCGGAGCATAGTTGGCATCATGGCAGTCTGTGCTATCGCAAGGCTACCTGAGGCCTTAATGTAGACAAGAAATGTTTGCCACCATACATTTTGTGATAGCAAAAAGCATCCATAATTCTGGTGCATTAAACTCCTCACACCATTGGCCCTGGGTACCACTGTACCTGTCACACTATTGAGGGCTACACAACTGATGAACAGGATTCCTGGCTGCGCCCCTGATTTTAAGACATTGCTGTGTTCAAAGCACAAACACTTCAATCATATTTATCAAAAGTCCATATAGCGCTTAGCAGCTAGCAAAGTTGCTGCGCTGCCTGAAAGGGAGAGAGCTGATCAGCGTTATATATACTAAAATATAGTGCTCTTCAGCTCTCTCCCTGCGAGGGTGCACTTGTGCCTACCTGGCAGGAACTCGGGTACTCTTGCACCATAGTGCAAGGCTGCCTGCATTACGGACAGGGTTGTTTTTGGGATACCTTCCTGCACAAAAACAATCTTCTGAGGCAATTTCCCTTTTTCTAGGCGTGATGCAGTATGCATCAGGCATGGAAAGAGGAACTAACGAGGAGAAATAAACATATTTCTTCTTGTTACACTTCACTGGGGAAGGTGTAGCATTCTGATACATTCCCAGGTTTACTAACTTTCATAAACCTGGGAATACGCCAAAATCCATGGGTGGATGCATGGCATGCCCATGTTCCATCCATGGAACTGCTCCCGGATGAAGTATAACGCAACACTTCACAGTGGTCTGTGTTGTATTAAATTTTCTGCTCCAAGCCAAGGAACTTCTCCTGATAAAATAGTACTCCAAATGTGTGAGTGGGTCTACCACACAGGACAGGAAAGGCCAAACAAACGAGGACATGTGAAGAAAAGTGAGAAAACGATGGTTGGACAAGATAGACGTGCAGTGGTTGTCTGCTTTATTGGACCCCAGGTTGGCTGGCACCCATGTGCATTTGAATCCCAGAGCCCTAGGAGAGTCCAGGATGGTGTAGCTTGCATGGATATCACCATGTTTTATTACTCATGATGCCCTTCAGACATAAAACTTTGAGTGAAATCACAGATTTATATGGCAAAGCATGGAGGCCAACACTATGCATAACTCCTTTATTGCACTCACACACACAGCAGCAACAAATAATTTAGGATTAGATTAGAACATTCTTAGAAATCTAGAACTTTAAGAAGATGCATCATATCATAGAACACGTAGCCTTCTTCCTTCTTTTGTTGCTGCTAATACTAAGTACTATTAATAATTACTATAGAGGTATATGAAATTTTGTGCTGGTTGGTTTGAAAAAGCAGAATGTTTTTTGTGACCTACATTATAATAAGGTGTAGACAGTTTTAAAGGTATTGCCGGGATACTAAATGTTTTAGTTTGGATTTTTAGAACTAAAATTGTCTGATTTGGATAAGTCTTTATGACGGCATTTAAATGATGTGACTCGCAAGTAAATGTGCTATTTTTATAAGGAGAGCATGTTTGGCATGGATCAGTCTTGAATGTTTTACTCAAGTATTGTAAGTGTCGTATTTGCTATGAAACGGGTAGCGCAAGGTACGCTCATTATGCCGTTACGGTATGGAGGTCGTTTTGAACACGGGAGATTATGTTTAAAAAGCTTACCGCGTTGCGGTAGGCACAAGAGAAGGCATGGCGCATGCTCACAGGCATCAGCGGGCATTCGGCAGGAGGTCGCATTGAAAGATGAAGACAGCGTCTCATCCCTCTCACTGGAATAGTTGCTTTTAGCAAGGTGGTGCCGCCGTACACTAAACATACGGTGGCCATTTAGAAAGCTTGGGATATTTTGAAAGCTGACACTGGGGAATGTTGACGCCCATATTTTGGGCAATTTACATTCACAATTTGAGGTAATTGCCTGTGTCGCAGGGGGAGGTTTTTCTTACAGAACAGCTGATGAGATTGAAGAAGTGATTTAGGTGTATTTCATTGTGATTTGAACGCAGAGTTTAGTAATGGCGCAGGGAAAAGGCAATTCTTTTGAGGATAAAATGAGAGAATACGTGGAAAAGATGTTTGGGGAGTTAGCAGAGAAAATGGATAGGACAATTGATAGTAGTGTTGAAAGGCATGTGAAGAAGAGAGGAGATATTGTTAATAATGAGTAGAGTTTTTATTCAACTGGAGAAGTAGAGCCAGTGACTAGTGGTTCTATGCATATGAGTTCTAAAAAACATTTAAAAGAATGCACCCACAAGTGTTGAAGGAATTTAAAGAGTCTGGGCATAAGGTCCCAGAAGCAGGAAGCGCTCTAAAGACCAAAGATGATGCAATTAAGGCAAAAGGGAAGAGCCATAATGTTGTAGCATGCAATGAATTGTCTTCTAGTGGGGACATAGTGCTGTCATGCTCGTCTGATTTAAAGACGGAGTATGAGTGGGACAAGGGTAAGAATAGAAATTATGGCCCAAAAAGGCTAAAATTGGATGATTTTGTTGACCCACAAAGGGAGGAAATGTTCGATCCTCTATTGATTCAACACCCTTTGTCACCTCAAGGAAGTCCTCAAGAGCATGTGGCAAAATATGTCTCGTATTGGATACATAGGGAAATCCCTAAAGAGGTTTGTACGAGATTACGATCAGAATGTCCCAGACTGACATTGCATTAAAAGGTGGCCTATGCACCAGAGTTAGATCCGAAGATACTATGTTTTCTTAACAAAAGTGGCAGAGACCCTAGAAAAAGGTTAGATAAACATCTGAAGGGATACCAAGATAGACTCTTGGGCTTTGTAGGGCGAATAACAAAAGGCATTTGATTTGTGTAAAGAAGCACATTGCAGTACACCAGTGTGGATTTGTTTGAGGGTCGTCAATGGAGCCAAAGTTCAATCTGTTTACTGGGTAATACTAATGCAGCTTTGTGCGTGGAAAGGCGCCAAAACATTTTAATGAAAATAGACTCTAAGCTAACGGAATTTGCTAATAAAGAGCTTGGTGAGGAAAGCAAAGGCATGTTGTTTGGGGACGAGTTTGTCAAAGACGTCCAGATATGTCGGGACATTCAATTCTTTGCAGAAGGTGCAAAAGGATTTTGGACCTTTTGGAGGGGACGTGGAGAATGCATAGTCGATTTCCCAGTCTTCGACAAGGGATCACTCATGGTTTATTCATACAAGGTTTTAGACCCTATAGATATGGATATGGATTTGATCAGGGAGTATTTTAACCTCAAAAACAGAGAAGGAGAATGCGTGGATCTCGGAATGAGAGAAGAGCAAGAGTTAGAGCAAGTGAGTTTAAGAAACAACCATTCATGTACCCTTGTGCAACTGGGCAGGAGACTACTTTGTATTGAGATGGAAAGAAATTACACAGGATCCTTAGGTAATAAGGGCTGTTCAGAGGTATCCCATAGATTTTGTAGGAGTGCCAGTGCAAGGGTGTTGCCCAAGGTTGCTTCATTTTACAAGAAAACAGGAGATTTTGGTATCTCAGGAGGTGGATGGACTCTTTAAGAAAGGGGCCATAGAGAGGGCGGAAGGAAGTCCAGAGAGTTTTGTAAGCAATAACTTTTTAGTGGCAAGGAAGGACAAAGGAATGAGATTAATGAGAAATCTACGAAAATTGAACAATTGGGTATGTTACAATCATTTCAAGATGGAAGGCATACACGTTATGAAACTTACTATGGAAAGGGGATTGGTTCACCATGCTGGATTTAAATGATGCCTATTCCCAATATGTGTAGAGCACAGGGATTACCTTCAGTTCAGGTGGAAGGGAAAGTAATGGAGGTTCAAGAGTTTACCTTTCGGGCTGACGTCAGCGCCCTGGTGTATCAGAAAGGTCATAAAGCCAGTGATGGCTTGGCTGCGGTCGAGAGGGATGCGGTCGATAGTGTATTTGGATGATGTGTTGATAATGGCAGAGGAAAGGAAAGTTGCTGTTGAACAGATGAGTTAGCAGTGAGGACATTATAGGATCTAGGATTTGTGGTGAACAGGGAGAAGTCTTGTTTGATCCCAGCACAGGAGATGAATTGTTTAGGTTTTCAGATACAGACCGTGGAGGGTGTGTTGAAGTTACCGATGGAGAAAGTGAAGAAGATACACAAGGAGTTATAAAGAGTGAAGAAGTCAATTTAAATTTCTTTGAGTCAGATTGCAGGGTTGCTAGGACTGTTATCAGCATCAATTCAGGCATTTTTTCCAGCACTTCTGCATTACAGGGCTCTACAGAGATTGAAAGGGTATCAATTACGAATGTGGGTGAAGTATTCACAGAAAGTGGAGATGAGTCAGGAGGCAATGCTGGAGGTAGATGGGTGGTTATTGACCAGGGAGGCTTGGAACAGAAGGGCCATTTTCGAGAAGACACAGGAGATGGCGTTAGAGTCAGATGCAAGTCTATATGGATAGGGTGCAAGATGCGGTTCAGTGACAACAGGGGGTCGTTGGTCAGAGAAGGAGAAAGAGATGCATATCAATTGTTTGGAGTTACTGGCAGGGTCGTTCACAATGCTGGATTTAAATGATGCCTATTCCCAATATGTGTAGAGCACAGGGATTACCTTCAGTTCAGGTGGAAGGGAAAGTAATGGAGGTTCAAGAGTTTACCTTTCGGGCTGACGTCAGCGCCCTGGTGTATCAGAAAGGTCATAAAGCCAGTGATGGCTTGGCTGCAGTCGAGAGGGATGCGGTCGATAGTGTATTTGGATGATGTGTTGATAATGGGGGAGGAAAGGAAAGTTGCTGTTGAACAGATGAGTTAGCAGTGAGGACATTATAGGATCTAGGATTTGTGGTGAACAGGGAGAAGTCTTGTTTGATCCCAGCACAGGAGATGAATTGTTTAGGTTTTCAGATACAGACCGTGGAGGGTGATTTGAAGTTACCGATGGAGAAAGTGAAGAAGATACACAAGGAGTTATAAAGAGTGAAGAAGTCAATTTAAATTTCTTTGAGTCAGATTGCAGGGTTGCTAGGACTGTTATCAGCATCAATTCAGGCATTTTTTCCAGCACTTCTGCATTACAGGGCTCTTCAGAGATTGAAAGGGTATCAATTACGAATGTGGGTGAAGTATTCACAGAAAGTGGAGATGAGTCAGGAGGCAATGCTGGAGGTAGATGGGTAGTTATTGACCAGGGAGGCTTGGAACAGAAGGGCCATTTTCGAGAAGACACAGGAGATGGCGATAGAGTCAGATGCAAGTCTATATGGATAGGGTGCAAGATGCGGTTCAGTGACAACAGGGGGTCGTTGGTCAGAGAAGGAGAAAGAGATGCATATCAATTGTTTGGAGTTACTGGCAGGGTCGTTCACAATGCTGGATTTAAATGATGCCTATTCCCAATATGTGTAGAGCACAGGGATTACCTTCAGTTCAGGTGGAAGGGAAAGTAATGGAGGTTCAAGAGTTTACCTTTCGGGCTGACGTCAGCGCCCTGGTGTATCAGAAAGGTCATAAAGCCAGTGATGGCTTGGCTGCAGTCGAGAGGGATGCGGTCGATAGTGTATTTGGATGATGTGTTGATAATGGGAGAGGAAAGGAAAGTTGCTGTTGAACAGATGAGTTAGCAGTGAGGACATTATAGGATCTAGGATTTGTGGTGAACAGGGAGAAGTCTTGTTTGATCCCAGCACAGGAGATGAATTGTTTAGGTTTTCAGATACAGACCGTGGAGGGTGTGTTGAAGTTACCGATGGAGAAAGTGAAGAAGATACACAAGGAGTTATAAAGAGTGAAGAAGTCAATTTAAATTTCTTTGAGTCAGATTGCAGGGTTGCTAGGACTGTTATCAGCATCAATTCAGGCATTTTTTCCAGCACTTCTGCATTACAGGGCTCTTCAGAGATTGAAAGGGTATCAATTACGAATGTGGGTGAAGTATTCACAGAAAGTGGAGATGAGTCAGGAGGCAATGCTGGAGGTAGATGGGTAGTTATTGACCAGGGAGGCTTGGAACAGAAGGGCCATTTTCGAGAAGACACAGGAGATGGCGATAGAGTCAGATGCAAGTCTATATGGATAGGGTGCAAGATGCGGTTCAGTGACAACAGGGGGTCGTTGGTCAGAGAAGGAGAAAGAGATGCATATCAATTGTTTGGAGTTACTGGCAGGGTCGTTCACAATGCTGGATTTAAATGATGCCTATTCCCAATATGTGTAGAGCACAGGGATTACCTTCAGTTCAGGTGGAAGGGAAAGTAATGGAGGTTCAAGAGTTTACCTTTCGGGCTGACGTCAGCGCCCTGGTGTATCAGAAAGGTCATAAAGCCAGTGATGGCTTGGCTGCAGTCGAGAGGGATGCGGTCGATAGTGTATTTGGATGATGTGTTGATAATGGGGGAGGAAAGGAAAGTTGCTGTTGAACAGATGAGTTAGCAGTGAGGACATTATAGGATCTAGGATTTGTGGTGAACAGGGAGAAGTCTTGTTTGATCCCAGCACAGGAGATGAATTGTTTAGGTTTTCAGATACAGACCGTGGAGGGTGTGTTGAAGTTACCGATGGAGAAAGTGAAGAAGATACACAAGGAGTTATAAAGAGTGAAGAAGTCAATTTAAATTTCTTTGAGTCAGATTGCAGGGTTGCTAGGACTGTTATCAGCATCAATTCAGGCATTTTTTCCAGCACTTCTGCATTACAGGGCTCTTCAGAGATTGAAAGGGTATCAATTACGAATGTGGGTGAAGTATTCACAGAAAGTGGAGATGAGTCAGGAGGCAATGCTGGAGGTAGATGGGTAGTTATTGACCAGGGAGGCTTGGAACAGAAGGGCCATTTTCGAGAAGACACAGGAGATGGCGATAGAGTCAGATGCAAGTCTATATGGATAGGGTGCAAGATGCGGTTCAGTGACAACAGGGGGTCGTTGGTCAGAGAAGGAGAAAGAGATGCATATCAATTGTTTGGAGTTACTGGCAGGGTCGTTCACAATGCGGAGTTTTGTAAGGAATCAAGTGAAGTGTTGTGTGTTTTTGAAGATGGACAATATTTCAGCGGTTCAGTATGTAAACAAGTTGGGGGATCTCATTCGAAGAAGTTAGCGAAATAGGCGCAGGAGTTCTGGGATTACTGCTTGGACAGGGGGATCATGGTAAATGCTCAACATATCTCAGGAAAGAGCAATGTAGAGGTAGATTGAAATTCAAGGAATCTAAGAGATGCCAGCAATTGGAGTTACACGGGGAAGTGTTTTTGAGTTTGGAGAGGAGATGGGGTCCATAGGAGGTGGACCTTTTGCAGACAGGCTGAATGCCCAGTTACAGAAGTTTCACAGTTGGAAACTAGTTCCGGAAGCATTGGGGATAGATGCATTCCTTCAGGATTGGGGGAAAAGGAGGACATATGCGTTCCCACATTTCTATTTGATTTAGAGAGTTTTCATGAAAGTAAGGAGAGAGAGTGGAGTTAGGGCTGATAACTTCATTTTGGCAGTCTCAGATGGTGTGGTTCCCGGATGTGATGAGTCTGTTGGTAGACAATCTGGTGTTGTTACCGTGTTTTCCAGAGATACTGATGGATGCCCAGGGGTATCATCACAAATTGGGGATGGTTGATTTCAGGAGATTCTGATGGGTTGGTTGAATTCAGGAGAGTATGGCAGGCCTCAGGATTATCGAAGGAAGCTTCGGAACTATTATGTACTCATGGGCTCTGGGAACTTAAAAAGTGTACAGGTCTGTATTTAGAAGAAGGTCTTGGTGTGCAGCAAGGGCTTTGGATCCCATATCAGCACCTATAGTAGAGGTGGTGAATTATTTGCCAGAATTGTTTAAAAAAGGTTTGGCGTACAATACAGTGAACTTGAGCAGAGCTGGGCATGAGTTCGCGGATGGACATTCTGTTGGACAACATCCAGTATTTAACAGAATTGTGAAGGGGTGCATATAGAGGTTCCTCCTAAGCCTAGATATGCATCTTTATGGGATGTGTCGCTGGTGTTGAAAGAGATAGAAAGCTGAGGAGAAAATAAATTGATGTGCTTCTATCAATCAATCAATCAGCGATTTGTATAGTGGAGCTACTCACCGTGAAGGTCTCAAGGCGCTGAGGGGGGAGGGAGGGCTGCTGATCCGTCTGGGCACTGGGGTGCAGCTGAAGAGTCAGGTCTTGAGATCCCTCCTGAATTAGGTCAGCGACGGGGATTGCCTGAGGTGGAGAGGAAGGATGTTTCAGGTCTTGATGGTGAGGTAAGAAAAGGATCTTCCTCTGGTTCTAGTCTTGTGGATCTGCGGGACGGGGACCAGGGCCTGAGGGGCGGAGTGGAGGTTTCTGGTGGGTACGTGGAATGAGTGGCGTGGTTCAGATATGCTGGTCTTGCTTCGTGGAGGTCTTTGTAGGCATGTGTGAGAAACTTGAAAGTGATTCTTTTGTTGACTGGGAGCCAGTGAAGTTCTCAAAGGTGGCTGTGGCGGTGGATATTGAGGACCAGTCTGGCTGCAGCATTTTGAACATTTCACCCCCCTAAGGGATCACAACTCAGATCAACCTAACCCCTCTATCACAACACCTGGGCTTACAATAGAATCATTCCCATACCTTTGGTCTCCCCCCCGCCAGCTTCTCCCTCTGACCTTGAGACTGAAACTCTTCCATTGGCCTATGACACAAGTCGACCCAGCCCCTCTACCCTACCACCAATGCATGCCAATAGAACCGCTATCAAACCACTGTCCCCCTGCCTTCAAGCGCGTCTCTCTTATATGGATATCGAAACTCTGCACTACAGAGCAACTAAATTAACGCAGAGCATCCATAACTCCACTCTGGATCTAAAGAGCCTCCTTCACCTCACTGAAATCTCCTTCTCTAAGTTCAAGCCTCCATGGAACCCCACACCCTCCCTATCACAGATCCCCCCAATCACCCACTACCGCTATCCTTGAGACACCTTCGCCCTCGCAAGCAACCATGCCACCTCTCGGAGGAGGAAATTCTACAACTCTTCCCTTGTCACCCCTAGTCCGCTAGACCTTACTGAAGAGGACATTCTAGCCATCCTCCTTTTCTAAAACTCTGCCCCAGTAACTCCTAGTCCAGTAGACGTGAATGTCAAACATGCCATTCGCACGGTCGCAATCAATCCCAAAAGATCAGCTACCCTCCACAACAGAAGTGTGGTTGACAGCAACCTAGCGCCAGTACCCCTGTCCGCCCCATCGCACGACGCTCTCTCCGAACCCCCTTTGTCTGGCCTTTGTCTGGCCTCCTAATTAACTGCCGCTCAGCAGTTAAGCATGCCGCTGATATCGCAGATCTCATACTGAGCCAAAACCTTGACTTAGCAATCCTGACCGAATCGTGGCTCAACGAATCCTCAACGAATCCTCATCTCCATGCCCGGACCTCCTAGTCCCTCCCAACTACAACATTGCAAGGCTGAATAGGCAATCTAGCAAAAAAGGGGGAGGCATTGCCTGCATTTACCGCTCTAACCTCCTTGTCACGGAACTCCTGGCAGATACCACAGACTCCTGTGAATTCCTCGTACTTTCCAAATGCAGCAACACCACCCAACTGTGCAATCTGCACATCTTTTACCACCCCCCAGGCACGAATGACGCCTTTACTGACCACCTCATGGAAATCATCACAGCCAAGTTTCCTCCAACTCTAAAGACATTTTCCTTGGTGACTTCAAGCTGCACTGGAACGACCCCAAGGATCCTCATGTCAATTCCATCAAAATTTCCTGGCCGACCAAGCCCTAACCCAAGCCTGCTCACTCCCTACACGTTCGAAAGGCACCACTCTAGGCTGGATCATCGCTAAGGAATAATCAGTCAAGCTTATCGCTATAGACCCTTGAGACTGGTCTGACCACCACGCTATCACTTTCCTATTACCTGGCACCCACAAGACAAGGGCACCGCAACAGGTGATTCCTAAACGCTGGGTTAGAGACACCAAGAACCTTGATCCCAGGGCACTGGCAGCTCGCTGCAAGTCTGACCTCCCCCCCTCCATATCACAATGGTCAGTGACCTCAATGATCATTACTCTGCGACTATAGCTAACATTCTTAATGACCTTGCCCCGCTAAAACTGAAAAGAACCCAAATCAAAGACAGAAACCCCTGATTCAATGGGTCCCTCAACAGCGAGAGGAGATCCCTCCGGCATCAGAAAGAATCTGGAGACAGCACCCCTCAGCCGCACATTTTAAACTTCTCCGCCAGGCCAGAAATGCCTACGACAGGAACATCCTCAACTCAAAAAAAGGATTCTTCAGATCTTAACTGGCGAATGCCAAGAACAGACCCCCGCAAACTCTTCGAATTGATCTAACAAACTGGCCAAAACATCGAAAGAAACCCCCAAGTCACTTACATCATCTGAGGAATTCTCTTTTTTCTCTGACAAAATCACAGCCTTAGGAAACAAACTTAGATACGCTACTTACTCTCAACCCCAGCCAGATCTGCCTCCCTCCTCCGTGCCGCCTCCACAGGCTTCACCCTAAAACCAAGTGCACTGGAACAACTTCAAAATCTATGATCAACACTCCATATCGAAAATCCTATCCACCTTAAACCTGAACAACCACTTTAATGACCCACTCCCCTCTAACTGCCTAGCAGCTGCTGCCCAATCCATCATTCCTAGCTGGACTGCAATAATTAACGCCTCCCTTCTTCAGGGATCGATACCCGACTCTCTGAAAGCTGGCCAAGACCTCCCCATCTTAAAAAAAACATCGCTTGATCCTGCCTCCCCTGACAACTTTAGACCTATTTCTAACATCCCACTCTTAGCTAAAGCTCTGGAGAAGTGTGTGCAACAGCAGCTGAGCCAACACATCACCAACTTCCACCTACTAGATGACTTCCAATCCGGTTTCAGGCCTGGGCACAGCATGGAAACCACCATTCTCCACATCGTGGATGATGCCCTCCAAGCCCTTGACCAAGGCAAAACCTGTCTCCTAATCCTCCTGGATCTATCCTCAGCCTTCGACACGGTCATTCATGAAAATCTACTCAAACGCCTCACACTCAGGATGGGAATGGATGGCTCTGTTCTTGAATGGTTTAGGTCCTTCCTCCATAACCGGTCACAGAGATTCCTAATTAACGGTAACCTGTCTGCTCCCTCTCCGGTCACGGTTGGAGTCCCCCAAGGATCAACCCTGTCCCCCACTCTCTTCAACTTTTACCTCGAACCGCTTGCCGAAGTACTACACACCGCGAATATCTCATACCACATGTACGCTGACGACACCAAGATCTACATCAAGATCTCCTCTCTTGAGGAGATTCTTTCCCTGAATGAAGCCTTGAAATTGACTGTCCAGTGGCTCTCCTCCAATCAACTCAAGCTCAACGCAAAGAAGACAGAATTTCTACTAATTTCCCCACCCAAAACCAACCCTGAGACTCAGGTATGGATTAAGGCCATCACAGCCTGAAACTGCCCTCCGGCCATCGTGGACTCGGCCAAATCCCTTGAAATAACCCTGGACTGCAACTTGAACATGCAGGACCACATCAACTCGATGGCCAAATCAGCCAGATTCCACCTGAGCTACCTAAGGAAACTGAAACCCTTCCTTGATACTCCCGACCTAAAAATGGCAGTCCAGGCACTAGTCATCTCTAGACTGAAATATGGCTGCTCTACCCTCTCGGGTTTACCCAAGATCTCCCTGGCACCTTTAAAAGCCTGCCTCAACGCGGCCTCCAGACTACTAACAGGCTCAAGGAAATTCTATCACATTTCACACATCTGAAAGCTCTGAACTGGTTTCCTCTACAGGCCAGAATCCAACTCAAATCGGCATGTATCACGCACAAGGCATTATACTCAAACTCCCCTGCATATCTTGGCCAGAGACTCGTGATATCCGGAGGAACCAGAAACTCCCGGTGCACCAGAGACCTCTATCTCCAACCTGCATGTTTTTGGAAAAAGAAAACTTACAATCAGGCCTTCTCTGGGGCCGCACCAAGAATATGGAACTCACTCCCACCCGCCATTGGAAGAATCCCTTCTCTGGCTTGCTTCAAAAAGGATGCCAGAACCTTCCTAATGGGCAAATTCCTCGCCTAAATTTTGCCTTCTATTCACCCAGAGACCTTGCTCCACTTCCGTCTAATGCAACCCCCTGGAGTATCCAGACACCTCCGGGCATCCCACCGTGGACCCTGGGACCTTCATTTCTCGTAAAATGTAAATGTAAAATGTACTTACTTGTCCTTTTCATCCCTTATGAATCCAGCACCCCCTCCAAGTCTTTTGTATACTACTGCTGATTCCTGTAAAGCGCTCTGATACCCTAACGGGTCAAGTTCACGCTCTATAAAACTAAAAAATAAATAAATAAATAAATACAATTCTGCATTTTCCTGAGAAGTTTCTGAGTGATGTTGGCGTAATGTGCGTTGCCATAGTTGAGTCTGCTGCTGATGGGTGCGTGGCTGACCATCTTTCTGGATTCGTTGGGAACCCACCTGAATGTCTTTCGAAGCAGGCGAAGTGTGTGGAAGAATCATGAGGCTATGGCGTTGATCTGCTGCTTCATTGTGAGCGAGGAGTCCAGTATCATGGTGAGGTTTAGTGCGTGGTGCGAGGGGGTGTGGGGGATTTACAATGCGGGGGGCCACCAGGAGTCATCCCAAGCTGAGGGGGTAGGTCCCAGGATGAGGAATTAGATATGTAGTTGTTATCATGAAAAATTGTGGTTTTATTGTGTTTAGTGTCCTTTAGAATGGTGTAAGAGCATTATAAGAGCGTTGGAGGTAACTGCTAGAAGTTATCAGCCTGTAGGAGTATGTTTTGCATTACACAAACACACTAAAACTATATCTAGGGCAATTCGCTATCCTAGAATGGAAGGGTAGGATTTGCTATATGTGGTATGTTGTCTGAAACAGTATGGGGATAGAACAAGGAGATTAAGAGAGCAGGGTAATACACAGTGGTTAATTTCTCATGGATAGCCTTTCAGAGCAGTTTCTGCACCTACTTTGGCAAGGTGGGTTAAGGATGTAATGAAGATGGCAGGGATTGATGTGCCTGTATTTGGAGTGCCCTCAGCAATAGGAGCGATGGTAAGTAAGGCTTTTGTAAAAGGGGATGTTTAAGTTCTAAAATGGAGGCTCAAGTGAGTCAACGTTTAAAAAATGTATTTTAAAACTGTGGAAAATTCTGTACAGAGGGTTTTGGATGAGCTTTAAAGATGCACAATATTGGCCTCCGTGTCTTCCCATAAAATGCAGATTTTCCACAGTTTTAATCAGCAGAAAATCATGATTTTATTAAAGACTCGTAGGCTAATATTATCTCTCCCTATTTCAACCCACCCCATTAAAGTTGTTTGTTTTTGTTTTTTCAGGACAAAGTTAAAGAGATTCATTTGGAGGAGATTCTGAAAAATAAGAGAGACTTGAATGGATTACGGTGGATAGAGTTGATATTTTATGTTTGTATTTTGGGACTTTGAAAATTCCCAGCAAGAAAAGAGTGAAGAAGGCTGGGTGTTTTATGATATTATTCATGTTCTTAAAGTTCTAGATATCTAAGAATGTAAATTAATTCTAAATTCTTTGTTGCTGCTGTGTGTGAGGGAAATAAAGGAGTTATGCATATTATTAGCCTGCATGTATTTAATAAAATCATGATTTTTTTGCCTATTAAAACTGTGGAAAACTGCATATTCCCATATTTCTAAGTGAAAGTTCCAAAATCAATGTGAAATAACAAATGTTCTGTTCTACCACATTCCCACATTTCTCATGATAAAAATGGTCCCTTAATTGGGTGGGTGGGCTTATTTCCGGGGAATGGAAAGGCCTCAAAACACACTAATTATCAAGTTTTTTGCTATTAGCTATATAGATTGTTGGGGTGACGTTGGATGTAGAATTTGGGCCGGGCCCCAAAGCTCTTTTAAGGCATGGTCAAATTGGATGATTACAACAACACCCACCTTCCAGGGCCTGACTTGGAGCAGATAATGGCTTTCATAAAAAACTGATTATTTTTAATTTGACAGCCTAACATACCCAACCTGCCCAATCTTAACCCTTGCTCTCTTAGGCATTAGATGGAAAATAAATGAAAAAATAATCTCTCTGTGTTTCCCCTCCACTTCACCCCTTCTACTTTACACCTCTCTCTTTACCCCTCCCCCTCTCTATTTCCCTCTATACCTCTAGGAACCTTACCATTTCTCACTTAAAGTGTGTCTCACTCGCCTGACTTTCAATAAATCTCTCTGCACCCACTTCAATTCACATCTCTCTATCTCTCTTTTCCACAACCTCACCTCTCTCTTTCTCTAGAACTCTCTGTACTACCTCTACATATCTACTTCTCTACCCCCTCTTCCTACCATATCTCTCCCTACTGTCCTCCTCTTTTGGCACCTCATTTCTCTTTCTCCATCTCATATTCCGCTATCTCTACTCCATTGACTTCAAAGTTCTCTCAAATGTATATTTATCTATATCTTACTGCTCACTGTTCATCTCTCTATATCTTACCTCTTTCTATTTATTCTACCTTACTCTCAGCCCTCTCTCCACCCCACTAATCTCTAGCTAACCACTCTCTACCCTATCCCCTCTCTACCACATTTCACTACCTTATCTCTTAATTTTCTCTCTCTCCTTACCCAATCTCTCAATTGACCTCACTATGTGTTTGCTTCACTACCTTCCCACACCTCCTCTCCTCTCTCTCTCTTTTTCCTCTGCCTCACCCTTCTCCCTACATGACTCCTTTCTCACTACCTATCTTTCTTTAATTCTACCCATTTTATCTGTCAGTACACTCTGTCACTCCCTCTATCTCACAACTCTAACGCTGCATCTCATCCATGTATCAACTTCACCTCATGTCTCTTTCTCTGCCACAATCCTGTCTCTCTGCTTCCTCAATTTTTTATTCACACCTCATCTCTCTTTCTACTCATCAACTTTCTCTTTCTACCTTTCTCCTTGGGAATTTCAATGGAAGCACAACCTAGAAGGTGGAACGATACACCAGTCAATAGCATCAGGTGAGAGAGAAGTACTCCTCTGGGCGTAACCAGAGCCCACTCTATGTAAAGGTTAAAGAATTGGCAACAATAGGACAAGCAAAGCTCACTGTCAAGGCAAGCCTAATAAAATGAACACTTTAGAATTGTACAGATATTAAAACTGTTACCTCTAGTCCTTTGGAGATGCAAACACGCACAGTAATTAATGTATATAGGAAATCAGGATGCACTCAAACACAAAGGCCGCGATTTTAAGTGTTGTGGGACTCCCTCATTGCTAATACTTTACCTGTTATTACGAATATTCTAGAATAGTCTCACACTAAATCCATCTGAAGAGGAGTTTCAACATTACAATGGGGAATGATTCGAGGAAATTGGTGTATTGCTCCAGTTTCAGCATGCGATTTTGTACTTTAGACCATTTTATTGGCATGTAATCCACCTCCTTTTTGCAGGTGAATATGTACTCAGAAAACCATGCGGCATTACACTACTCGCAAATATTGGTGGTATTACAATATCAATTTTTAATCCAGATTTCAGAAATTCAGAGTAATAAGGGCCAATATTGTGACCAAAATGGGGAAATTAGGATACAGCTGACCACTTTTCATAAAGTAGATAGGTTCACAATATTGCCACAAAAAAAGTTGGTTTCATTTCAAAACACAGTTTAAATTCAAGGAGTGGAACTTAGATTGAGCATATCTTTTTGTTTCTCAATATGTCATAATTGTTAGTGCATTGTATTATCACCTTCACTCTAAAGTACACAACAACAGACAGAGTGATACAGACATTCACACACTTTAGACACTAACTCATGTATTCAGTAAGATACATTTAATCATTCACTTAAACAGTCAGTCACACACCTATTAAAACCTCCATCCAGACACTTATACATCCATTCATTCTTCAATACAGCTTGGTATATATATATATAATACATATTTAAATTTTAAAGAAAACCACATTCACTGGATGATGTAATCTGTGATGTCATCAGTGATGTCATCAGTGATGTCACTGACCATGTCATGAATGATGTAATATGTGACGTAATCAGCAGTGCATTGCAGGGGCGCGAGTTATAGTTAGCTGAACTAACTATAACGGTGGAATTTCTATGGTTTTGTATGAGTGAAATGTCCAACTAACTATAACCTCCCTGAAACCTATGTTTATTTCAGTGAATATATATATATATATAATGTGAACAAGGGCGCCTAAGCCCGAAACGCGTCATCTGTTGACTGCTGCTAGGTTTTAAATAAACATCTTGCCTGGAAAAAAGAAGTGGTTCGTTTCTCTTTCTTCGCTGCCGAGGCTTTGGTAGAAGTGGAAGGAGTGTTGTTTGCGATATATATATATATATATATATATATATATATATATATATATATATATATATATATATATATATCCAAAACACCTCCTCCCCAGGAAAGAGCGGAGGCCACACGGGGGACGAGTTGGAAACGCTTTAATGGAGTTGAGGCGGCATAATGCATTTCGGCCACAGTCGGCCTTCGTCAGATGCCTTAATCTTCAGGAGCCATTTGCCACACTTGAATAAGTAAGTCCAGCTGCTTCCCCATAGGTGGGAACCCGCTCCGCCCCCTTTCCCTGAATGCTTGCTCACCAGCTCGAAGTTCATCGGAACTACGGGTCCCAGAGTACATCTGTAATCCTGGTAGGTGCTGCAAGGGGGATATGCTGTCCCAATGGAATGGCAGGATGCTGGACATACTGTGGTGCAATGATGCCAAATTCCTGTAAAAAATAAAATCCCAGCGTCTCCTCGAGTCCCCAAACTCCGCTTCTGCCCCTCGCTCCAGGTACCAAAGAAGGCATAGGCAAGAGTGTAAATGCATCCAGCCCTACGTTTCGCTGTCTTCTGGTGTCCTGGATTATAGAGGCGGGCCACGGAACATTCGATCCCTCGAACCAACAAACAAAACCTGCCGAAGCAGCAGCCAGCAGAGTCCATGGCCACTTGTTGAAGCAGGGCCCTCCGTATCACGCCGCTGACAAGCGTGAATAACATCCAAAACACCTCCTCCCCAGGAAAGAGCGGAGGCCACACGGGGGACGAGTTGGAAACGCTTTAATGGAGTTGAGGCGGCATAATGCATTTCGGCCACAGTCGGCCTTCGTCAGATGCCTTAATCTTCAGGAGCCATTTGCCACACTTGAATAAGTAAGTCCAGCTGCTTCCCCATAGGTGGGAACCCGCTCCGCCCCCTTTCCCTGAATGCTTGCTCACCAGCTCGAAGTTCATCGGAACTACGGGTCCCAGAGTACATCTGTAATCCTGGTAGGTGCTGCAAGGGGGATATGCTGTCCCAATGGAATGGCAGGATGCTGGACATACTGTGGTGCAATGATGCCAAATTCCTGTAAAAAATAAAATCCCAGCGTCTCCTCGAGTCCCCAAACTCCGCTTCTGCCCCTCGCTCCAGGTACCAAAGAAGGCATAGGCAAGAGTGTAAATGCATCCAGCCCTACGTTTCGCTGTCTTCTGGTGTCCTGGATTATAGAGGCGGGCCACGGAACATTCGATCCCTCGAACCAACAAACAAAACCTGCCGAAGCAGCAGCCAGCAGAGTCCATGGCCACTTGTTGAAGCAGGGCCCTCCGTATCATGCCGCTGACAAGCGTGAATAACATCCAAAACACCTCCTCCCCAGGAAAGAGCGGAGGCCACACGGGGGACGAGTTGGAAACGCTTTAATGGAGTTGAGGCGGCATAATGCATTTCGGCCACAGTCGGCCTTCGTCAGATGCCTTAATCTTCAGGAGCCATTTGCCACACTTGAATAAGTAAGTCCAGCTGCTTCCCCATAGGTGGGAACCCGCTCCGCCCCCTTTCCCTGAATGCTTGCTCACCAGCTCGAAGTTCATCGGAACTACGGGTCCCAGAGTACATCTGTAATCCTGGTAGGTGCTGCAAGGGGGATATGCTGTCCCAATGGAATGGCAGGATGCTGGACATACTGTGGTGCAATGATGCCAAATTCCTGTAAAAAATAAAATCCCAGCGTCTCCTCGAGTCCCCAAACTCCGCTTCTGCCCCTCGCTCCAGGTACCAAAGAAGGCATAGGCAAGAGTGTAAATGCATCCAGCCCTACGTTTCGCTGTCTTCTGGTGTCCTGGATTATAGAGGCGGGCCACGGAACATTCGATCCCTCGAACCAACAAACAAAACCTGCCGAAGCAGCAGCCAGCAGAGTCCATGGCCACTTGTTGAAGCAGGGCCCTCCGTATCACGCCGCTGACAAGCGTGAATAACATCCAAAACACCTCCTCCCCAGGAAAGAGCGGAGGCCACACGGGGGACGAGTTGGAAACGCTTTAATGGAGTTGAGGCGGCATAATGCATTTCGGCCACAGTCGGCCTTCGTCAGATGCCTTAATCTTCAGGAGCCATTTGCCACACTTGAATAAGTAAGTCCAGCTGCTTCCCCATAGGTGGGAACCCGCTCCGCCCCCTTTCCCTGAATGCTTGCTCACCAGCTCGAAGTTCATCGGAACTACGGGTCCCAGAGTACATCTGTAATCCTGGTAGGTGCTGCAAGGGGGATATGCTGTCCCAATGGAATGGCAGGATGCTGGACATACTGTGGTGCAATGATGCCAAATTCCTGTAAAAAATAAAATCCCAGCGTCTCCTCGAGTCCCCAAACTCCGCTTCTGCCCCTCGCTCCAGGTACCAAAGAAGGCATAGGCAAGAGTGTAAATGCATCCAGCCCTACGTTTCGCTGTCTTCTGGTGTCCTGGATTATAGAGGCGGGCCACGGAACATTCGATCCCTCGAACCAACAAACAAAACCTGCCGAAGCAGCAGCCAGCAGAGTCCATGGCCACTTGTTGAAGCAGGGCCCTCCGTATCACGCCGCTGACAAGCGTGAATAACATCCAAAACACCTCCTCCCCAGGAAAGAGCGGAGGCCACACGGGGGACGAGTTGGAAACGCTTTAATGGAGTTGAGGCGGCATAATGCATTTCGGCCACAGTCGGCCTTCGTCAGATGCCTTAATCTTCAGGAGCCATTTGCCACACTTGAATAAGTAAGTCCAGCTGCTTCCCCATAGGTGGGAACCCGCTCCGCCCCCTTTCCCTGAATGCTTGCTCACCAGCTCGAAGTTCATCGGAACTACGGGTCCCAGAGTACATCTGTAATCCTGGTAGGTGCTGCAAGGGGGATATGCTGTCCCAATGGAATGGCAGGATGCTGGACATACTGTGGTGCAATGATGCCAAATTCCTGTAAAAAATAAAATCCCAGCGTCTCCTCGAGTCCCCAAACTCCGCTTCTGCCCCTCGCTCCAGGTACCAAAGAAGGCATAGGCAAGAGTGTAAATGCATCCAGCCCTACGTTTCGCTGTCTTCTGGTGTCCTGGATTATAGAGGCGGGCCACGGAACATTCGATCCCTCGAACCAACAAACAAAACCTGCCGAAGCAGCAGCCAGCAGAGTCCATGGCCACTTGTTGAAGCAGGGCCCTCCGTATCACGCCGCTGACAAGCGTGAATAACATCCAAAACACCTCCTCCCCAGGAAAGAGCGGAGGCCACACGGGGGACGAGTTGGAAACGCTTTAATGGAGTTGAGGCGGCATAATGCATTTCGGCCACAGTCGGCCTTCGTCAGATCCCTTAATCTTCAGGAGCCATTTGCCACACTTGAATAAGTAAGTCCAGCTGCTTCCCCATAGGTGGGAACCCGCTCCGCTCCGCCCCCTTTCCCTGAATGCTTGCTCACCAGCTCGAAGTTCATCGGAACTACGGGTCCCAGAGTACATCTGTAATCCTGGTAGGTGCTGCAAGGGGGATATGCTGTCCCAATGGAATGGCAGGATGCTGGACATACTGTGGTGCAATGATGCCAAATTCCTGTAAAAAATAAAATCCCAGCGTCTCCTCGAGTCCCCAAACTCCGCTTCTGCCCCTCGCTCCAGGTACCAAAGAAGGCATAGGCAAGAGTGTAAATGCATCCAGCCCTACGTTTCGCTGTCTTCTGGTGTCCTGGATTATAGAGGCGGGCCACGGAACATTCGATCCCTCGAACCAACAAACAAAACCTGCCGAAGCAGCAGCCAGCAGAGTCCATGGCCACTTGTTGAAGCAGGGCCCTCCGTATCACGCCGCTGACAAGCGTGAATAACATCCAAAACACCTCCTCCCCAGGAAAGAGCGGAGGCCACACGGGGGACGAGTTGGAAACGCTTTAATGGAGTTGAGGCGACATAATGCATTTCGGCCACAGTCGGCCTTCGTCAGATGCCTTAATCTTCAGGAGCCATTTGCCACACTTGAATAAGTAAGTCCAGCTGCTTCCCCATAGGTGGGAACCCGCTCCGCCCCCTTTCCCTGAATGCTTGCTCACCAGCTCGAAGTTCATCGGAACTACGGGTCCCAGAGTACATCTGTAATCCTGGTAGGTGCTGCAAGGGGGATATATATATATAATTTTTACAGATAGTCTTGTAAGTGCACAGGTTTCATCCGATTCCATTGTGGTCTCTCATTATGATTCTCTAATGGATCCACCAAAGAACCACATCTAGAACCTACTAAATGGTCACCTAGCTCCCGATCCACCAGATGATACTTGGCCACCCTGTTAAGATTCCAGATCCTCCAATCACTTGTTTTTACAGCATTTCTAAACAATCTTAATACTATGAAAGGTTGACTAAAGTTGGAACCCTTCCCTTGAACAGTTGAAATTGAGAGAACCCAGTGGTGGATTGTGTTGTCAGGTGGTATTCTCGCACTTTCTTTCTCATCTCAATCTCGCATGCTGCCCCACACACGAGGCCATTGTAGACTTTACTTAGGCACCTTAATAAAGCTCTCAACAACACCATTAGACTCTGGGTGGTACAAAGCTTTGCTGGTTTCTTATGCTTGATTCCTCACTCCTTCCAAAATGTCTCCACCACCTCAGAGGTTAGTTGGACACCACTGTCAGTGAGTACAGAGGAAGGAAATATTTCCTGCTCCAAAAGTTCCACCAAAAACGTATGACCTCATTCGACTCTTCAGAATTTACAATCTCCGGTCACCACAAATACATGTCAATAAAGACAATCACATATCTATCACATGATTTCACCTTCACAGTGTCTAATATGCCCACTGACATATCTATCCAAGGGCCGGTAGCCTACTCTCTCACGACCATGGGTTATGTTCTGGATTTGAGCACCTTGTCGCTCCGGGCACATTCCAGACAGTTCATCACCTCCCTCTCTATCAACACATCTGTGGCCAGCCACCATTAATTTCCTCTGATCCTCTCCTTAGACTTAGACATACCCATGTAACTGGCCTGGGCATGATCTACCAATTTGTCTTCGCATGGTGGTTGAATACTTTCTTCCACTTTAACCATGGGACCTGTGGATGATCAGGTGATGTTAGGACGAATGAAGGTGCAATGACGTTCTGCATAACACACAAGGGAAAACAAAGGCAAACGTGCCAACATGATTGAGGTGGGAAAAGTACACTGAGATCAAATTTAGGCCTCACTGCCATTGGACACAATACCCAAGTTCTGCATAAGCAGCAGAACCATATTACTGCCCCTCAGCAATAAATCATTCACAACAACTAATTCACTCTTCACTTGCCAGTAACCAAGAATTTCTTCTTCACACTTGTTTTTAGTACACCAACCTCCCAAAACCATCCCTAACACTTTTTGCAACACCTCATCCTACTGAAGCTCTTTCTTCCACTCAGCCTCCTGGATTATTCTTTTGGTTATCAAACACACCTTTATCGCTTCATCAAAATAGTATCATCCTCCCAACTATCCTCTTCATGTGCATGACACGATCTTGGGAAACAGCCTATATGTTACACACACCAGGAACACAGGACACATCAAATTCAAATTCCTGCAGTGCAAACACCTATTTGTGGATACGATATGACATCAAATCAATGCCTTTATTGTAAAAGACCTTCTTGAGAAGTTTGTGAACTGTCTTGATTTCAAAACTGTGCCCCCAAAGAAATTTCCTAAGCTTCTTTATACCCAATACACTCCTAAAGCCTCTTTCTCCACCACAAAATAAATGATCTCAGCTCCTCTCAAACCTCTCGAGATAAAATCGTTCTGTGTTGACCCCCAGACCTCTGAACCATAACTGCCCCAAGCCTTTTGAGCTGGCATCGGTCATCACCATAGTTTCATCATTGATGTTAAAGCTACCTAAATCTGAGGCATTCTCCTTTTTGCATAACTTACACCAAACAAATTCTTAGGCCTTACTAATTAAAGCCCTTATGCATGTAGTTCTCTCTGCAAATCTGGGAACACACTTGTTGTAAAATTCAGCCATGCCCAGAAATTTCACCCTCTTTTTGTAAGTTTTTTTGGTGTTTACTAAACTACTCTTGGGTCAAAGGCCAGATCCAATGATCTAAGTACTCAATTTCAGTCACATTAAATTAGCATTTTTCAGGTTTTAATATTAGCCCACAATTCTGCAGTCTTCCCAGGCCAACACACAACCTTAATCGTGTTCACCACCTTCAGCCCGCCCACCAAAATATCATCTTGATAAATCTTGAACCCTCTGACACCTTTCAAAATCCTCTCCATCGCCCTCCTAAAAACAGTTGCTGCTTAAATCAATCCAAATGGCATTCTGAGAAATTTGAATGTGTCGAAGGGAGTGACAAAGTTGGTGAGATCTTGGAAAGAGGAGTGCAATTTATTCTGGTGGTACGCTGATGTAAGGTCGAGTGAGGAAAAATGCTTTGCACCGTTAAGGGAGCACAACATCTCATTGATATTGGGATGGGGATAATGGTCCACCACCACCGACCTATTGAGTTCTCTTATATCCACACAGAGTCTGGCATCCCCATTGGTGTTATGTGCCATTACCACTGGTGCTACCCACTACAAAGCTTCAACTACCTGAACCATCCCATTGTCAACCAACTTGTCCAGTTCCTTTCTCATACTTTCTCTCACTAACAATAGAACACTCCTCACTTTAGCAGCTTTAGGTTGGACATTAGATTAAGCTTGATCATATGCATGCAATCCTTTAGACAACCCAAACCTTTCCTGAAAACATCAGGAACTGTATCCATCCATACCACTCCTCCAGCTATAATCCTCCCCACAGTGGGAACATCTTTGATCCTAACTGGAGGATCCTCATTGGGGTCCAAATAAAAATTCAAATCACGTTGGTTGAACAAACTAATGAGCGATTCTCCCTTGATTAATACATACATTTTCCCTGGAATGATATGATCCTTAAACTCAACAGTCCCCCAGAAGTCGCCCAGCAACTTAATAGGTTCCCTGCCATACCCTTTTGGTTTAACATGTGGTTTCAGTGGTTTTACTTTCGTTTCCAAACTTTGTTCATAAAGGTTTTGGGGAATAAGCATTATTTTGGCATGAGAACCAAACGAAATCCTGACAGACTCACCGTTTATCTGGACTTTATCAAGTGGCCCATCAAGTGTGCCTTCTTTAGTTTGCAGTATAGTGACCTCACCAACTAATCTGTCATCATCATCCTCTTCATCATCATCATAATCCAACTCACCACTTTTCTAGTGTGTTTGGTAGATCTGCAAAACTTTGTGAAGTCACCTTTACTGCCACAATAGTTGCATACCACTTTTCACCCTGGACAATATTCGATATTTGCCATTTGACCTGCATTTCCACACTGGAAGCTCTTCCCTGTAAACTTTTTTGTGATCTTGGCAACTGCCTTTTCTTGCATATCCTTGCTTTTAGAATATTTGTCATGCACTAACTTTACTGTCACATTTTCTGCTATGTCTGTGCCTGTGGCACTACCCCAATAATATTAACACACTCCTTGGAATGCTCATATCTTTTTGCCATGGTGAGCACCTCTTGTAAAGGAGGATTGTCCTTCTGCCACGTGCTCTCTTTAGCTTTTTTTAGTGAACACCCCAGCATAAATTGGTCTCTCAGGTGCTCCTCACATGTACTACCAAAGCTGCAGGCTGATGTCAACCTGCGTATTTCTGGCACATATTGCTCAACAGACTCTCCTTGCCACTGCATTCTTTTGCCAAATTGGTAGCACTTGAACACTGTGCTTAATTTGGGCAGATATTGCATATCCAACTTTTTGTCACCATCCGGCAGGTCAGGAAGGAGAACAAACATTTTTTGACCTTTGGTGCCCAGACAATGCATCAACAATGACATTCTGCGCTCAGCACTAAGTGACGTGCCACACACCCTCTCATAGTGGCTGAATACATTCTTCCACTTCAGCCATGGTACCTTTGGATGATCAGTTGATGTTAAGAAGAATGAAGGTGCAGTGACATTCTGGGGAAAACAAAGGCAAAAGTGCAAACATGATTGAGGAGAGAAAGGTACACTGAGATCAAATTTAGGCGTCACTTCTATTCGACACAATACCTAACGTCTTGTCACACCTACCAACAGTGTTATAGTGTTAATGTAAGATCAATAACGCACAGTGTAAATATAAGGTCATGCTCCAGCTGTGGTACACAAAGCCAATGTGAAATTATGTGGTCACCAACAGAACTACTAACATGACGAGTATTTGGAACAGCTGCAGTTCTAATTATGTGCGCTGTGTCACTTGAGCATCCTCCAGTTCAGGAGCCACTGTTGCAGAGGAAACGAGTTTGGAGCAACAAAGCAATGCGCGTTTGCTTGGCATGGCAGGGGCAGTAAACACTAACGTTTTACTTCAAATTTTATCATGCATGCACACGTTAACAGGCTGCAGAGGCAGTGCACGTTGAGAAGACATGCTGCAAAGGCTAACAGTTTACCAGGTTGTATAGGCAGTATACATTGAGAAAACACGGCACTCCGTGCACGCCGACACTAAGAATTCACACCGCTCCAGGGGATGTTGCTAAAGAAGCTCTCCCAAGAGCGCGTTTTATGATGTGGTGTGACGCGCAAGTCAATATTCCTTTAGACATTCCTGGCTTCTGCCAAGGTTGCAAGCAAACAGGAGGCTCTTGTTACATCACAGAGATACCAACCAGACTCCCGGAGAAGTAGAGCTCATGAGATCCTCGCAGCTCTCATGGGAAGGCTGACGCCATAACTGCCACACCTTAGCCTATATTACTCAAAATCCACTCAAAAGCCTTCAAAAGTGCTAAGAGTGCCGTTGACAGCCTTATCATCTTCCACTAGACTGTTAAGTCTGTTGTGTTGGGGCCTGTGTCGTATGTTCCGTGAAGTGCCTCAAAGCTGTCAACCATTGGCAATTTTACCAAACAGGTTGAATGAGGTCTCCACACATTGCCAAATGAGAAAGTATGCCCCGAAGGTCGCAGATGGTCCAAATTATATCTTTATTTAAGTGTATAAAAACACAGTCCCCAACCACATCAGTAGCCGGGAACAGGTCTCCTTCATACGATCTCCACCACTCGGAGAAGTGTGGCTCAATGGTTAGAGCGGCAGACCCTGATGCAGAGGTCTGGCCCGGGACCAGGGTTCAATTCCCGCCTCGGCGGCTCTTGGATTCAATTTCCCCGGACCTAATAATTCTCGCCTTGGTGCCTATTCTAATCATGTGTCCCACTGTGCAACTCTGGGCAATAGCTTGCTTAATCTCCACAGTGCTAGGATGCCTGGCTTCACCTTGGGGGGTGCCCAGGAGTGGACATCTCACAGGAAAACCAGGAAGGGTTCCACAGTGGTATGAAAACAGCGCTACGAGACCCCTGGGTAGAAGGGCGCTATATAAGTACAAATACATTTACTTGAATCACAACATTCCAGGGATGACGCGGTGGTTAAAGAATACCGCGTAATCACTGGGTTACAGAACACCACACCTGGCTTTGTCAATGGCAAAGGGCTTCGCTGCCCCCCTCCACTGCCTCCTCAGGATAACTTCCATCCACTGGACAAAGCATCCTGACCACTGCTATCTGATCTTCAGCATGTCCCTCTTCATATCTTTTAACAACGCTAATCCTTTACATACCACCAAATCATTTCCCCCTAAGTGTATAACTAGCATATTCAGGCATTTGTGTCACTTCAACAATTTGTTTAAACATTGGAGCAACTCTCACCATCTCATACTACCTTTGCCGTGCCATGTAACCTTAAACAAGCGGTATTGAGTGGATATTCAAACTTTGACCTTTCTGGATTTCATGCCTTTTGGAACATTTTACAAACGAGTGTCCTATGATCCAAACAGATGATTTGACTGCCTCTGGCCCAGCAACTACATCTGAAAAGAACATAATATCAGAAAAACATATTGATGTCCTCATCAACACTGTTGTTTCCCCAGCTGTACATCCCGGCGAAAGCACTCCGACAACCAACGCCCCAACTGCATGATCCTGTCCCTACCCCAACCCTGATGAGCTGCCTCTGTAGCCACCCCAATCCTGAATGAGTAGGACCCGTAATCCCCTGGGGCTTCCCCCATTTGAGCCAGTTCCTTTCGCATTAACCACAGTACCTGAAAAGAGGTCACCTTTTTACCATTATTGTGACAAAAAAAACACAACAACCTTTGCACTACTGATTGCCTTCCGCTTAACTCCCCACTGACTGGGCAAAGGCTTGCAGCTGGAAAGCCTATAACAAAACTGTTTTCCCCTTGGATTTTTGATCTGTCCTAGATTGACAAAGATTCAACTTTAAACTACCCCACTCCATGCTTGTACCCCCCACATCTGCCCATTCCAACCCCGGCACTCCTTTCCTCCCCAACATCTCAGACACACTCCAAAGAACATCCAGCACATCCATGTTAAAAACAAAACTGGCTCCCCTCTCCATCTGCATATCTCTGTCAGCATTCCTAAAAAAAAGTCCCTAGGCAATGGCCTCCTGACCAGCAACTGACTTCCTGTTTCCCTCGCCCATCCTGCTTGTATATGTCACCCAAGTTCCTCGGCGCATAGCCGTAAAAAATCTTGCCCATGGAGGCAATCCCCAATCACTTCCCTGCAATTGTTATCCAAGATAACCCCTTTTTTATCAACAATAGGATAAACTAAACAACATCTTCCGTCTTGGCCCAAACCTCCAACCTGTATCTAGCCCTACCGGATATAATCTCCTGCCAAGCCTGCATATACAATTTCCTGGTGGATTCCGCCAGAGACTCTACCACCAACTGAAGCATCCTTTCTCGCCCATGGCAGAGGTGTCTTGACTTGTCCGTGGCCGGCCCATGGAACCTCTCCCACTGTGAACAAGACAAAGCATCCGCAGAGTCATTGTCCACCCCGGCACATGCCTCGCCTTAAACTCTATATCATGTCTCAAACAGCCCATTATGAACATACTCAGCAGCTTAAGCACTTGTGTATCCCTTGCTAACTGTTTGTTCACCACATGTATACCACAGGCATGTTGCCGACTCTAAACAACACCTTCTTATGCACCAGCTCCTGCCCCATAGGTGACTGCTACCACTAAAGTGAAAAAAATCTAGGAAAGCAATGTTCCTGCCACCATGCTTCCACTTCACTGGCCCTATGCACACCACCTGCCCTGTCAGTACAACCCGAAACCGATGCCCCCGGTGGCGTCAGACTATATCTGCACATACCATTTGCACTCTCTTGGGGCCATCATTGGGATGACATTGAATTCCTCCACAAACCTGTGCGACATGTGTAAATCCTCTTTTATGACCACAAACAATCACATGTGATGGTGTGGGAGTGAGAGCCTAGCTAAAGATATGCTCAGTCTCTTACAAAAAGCCCTTCCTGTCCTCACCACCCTGCAAGCAAAGTTAAAATGTCCTAACAGAAGCTGTACTTCTTTAACTGTCACCTTAGGCTTTGCCAACATGCTGTCCAGCAACATCTGCATGTGTAGTTTCTTGTCTACTGGGAGATGCGCGTCCATGGCTACTGAATCCAGTTAAATCACCAAAAATTAAAGCACTATGCTCGCAAAAACTCAGTGTCCCTCACATTCATCCCCACTGACACCTTCTGTGTGTCACGTCCCTGTGCCCCAGAATACCTAGTGCTCTTACCTGGCGTCAAGGTCAGCCCCTGCTATGGATACAGTCACAAATCCAGTCATGAAATGGCTTCAACAACAGTTGCCTGGGAACTATATTCCTCCTCTTCCAGGCGATCCTGCAACAGACTAGGCACAACCATATTATTGGAACACCCCCCTCCCTGCATGCACCACTTTTGTTAATGTTAATGTTGTTAATGTTAGAAGATTTCTAGAGCGCATGGCTGCCCGTAAGCGTCCCAGCGCTGAACAGAAGTACAGGCGGAATCAAGAGGGGAAGCTTACGAGAACAGCCAGGTCTTCAGAAATTTTCGGAATGTTAGAAGATTAGGTTGTGCACGGAGATCAGGGGGGAGGGAGTTCCATTGTTTGGAGGCGTTGTCAGAGAAGCGACGATTTTTCCACCACCATTTTACCTTCTTCCATGCTCCATTCATTGTAATCTAGCTGGAATGTTGATCTATCACGTAACACGACCCTGTGTGCACCCCAACTTTGCCTCCACACGGCTTGTTGAGTAAACCCTTCAGTATGATGCTAGTGGGATGGAGTATGCCCTCCTAGCTGATACCCCCTTCCCTGTCACTCTGTTGCTCCTCCAACCATCCCAGAGGCTGCATTGAGCCATCTATGTTGATGTACTGCCGAGGCCACCCAAGACCTTTGTGTGGCAGAGTTGTAGCCGCCCCACATTGGCACCCGGCTGGCTGCACTAGACCCTGCCATCTCTTCCCCTCTGGGTCTCTGAGCCACATATGACTCTCCTGAGTCTGCATGCCCACGGTGTTAATGATCCTGTCGCACAAATAGGAGGTCCAGCAAGCAGTGATTAGTATGCCTGACTGCCTGCTCTTTTTCTTCTGCAGACACCCAGCGTCAGCTCCCTCCACTGCCCTGGCCTTCCTGCTACCTCCTCTCCACACGCTATTTCCGGCTACATCGCCATGTGGAGTTCTACCACCCGGGCCTTCGAGCCCCCACCGAATGCCCCTGTCACGCTGGCACTGAGCCCCTGTCTGACCTTGGCGCGTATAGATATCCTCACCCTCCTCCCTGCTCATCCTTATCACTCCAATCTAACATAGCCACCACTAATTCTGTCGCAGGACCCACCCTTTGGCCCCTGGCAGTGCCTGCTGTCATCCCTATGCGCTCCACCCTACCCTGCATGCCTGTGGCCAGGGCCACCTCCTGATCCCACCCTCTCACCTCTGACCAGCTGGATCACAGCCCCGAGGGGGGCTTATCTAACCAGCCCCCCCCATCTCCAGCAAGACTGGTGGCTACCCCTGTGACACTGCAAGCTCCCCATCCACCCCTTCTGCTCTTTCTCTTCTTCTTTCTGGATCCTTCCTCATTTCCCCAACTGTACCCTCCATATCACTCTGCTGCCCCTGCTCGGAGGGATCTGCATCCCTTAGGGCCCCCTTCTCCACATCAGGGTCCCCTTGTACCACCTGCATTCTACCCGAAGTGTCGTCCATGTCCTACCCTAAACCTCCCTATACACCCCCACCCCCCTTTACCACAATTGGGGCTTTCTGCCCTTTGTTGGAGGTACCCAGGGTCCAATGGACCTTCCTCAGTCTCCTGCTCTTTAACTTTCGCCCATTGTGTCCCCTAATGGCCCTCTGTTTCCCTGCCCTACTCCTTGTCAGCACTCCCTTCCCTCTCAAAAACCGCTGTCCTCGCGGCTGCCTCATCAACATTGAATTGGCAGGTGGCTGGCACTGCTTGCCACATGCATGTCCCTCCCCTCTACAAACTGAAATGCATGATGCCACGTGGGGCCCTTCCCTAGCGTCCTCCTCTCTTTGACCCAGGGGCCACTCTCCTATCTCTTGAGCAGCCCCTTTTTGATACTTTGTTTGAATTATGTGCTGCCCGCTGTGGTGAGCACGCCCACACTGCTGCAGCCACTTCGCTCACTGCTTGCTGCATCGGGCGTCCCAGCTGCATGCCTGGTGTGAGCAGGTCCATGTGCCCTGCCTCTGCTAGCATGTATGTGCGCCACATGTGCACACATGCACATTTCAGGGGTGCAACAGGTTGTCCTTTTGGAACCCTTGCACCCTTGAAAATTGCGCACGCAATTTGCGAGTACCTATTGGGTACTCGCAAATTGCGTGCGCAATTCCCATTCTAATTCCATATTAAGGAATCGCAATTATTATTGCGTTTCCTACATACATTCCATTTTGCGAGTACTTAAGAGCGATTCACTAAAAATCATTATTAAGGACTCGCAAAACTGATTTTACCTATATCTGGCCCATTGTGTCTTATTTAACATCATTCACATTTTTAAGACGTAAAGAAAAATAATTGAACATGTTTGTTTTTAAGCATTTGCAGTGAGCCAAGAACTGAATGGAAGCTGTAGAGAGGTTGGAGCAGAGCTGAGGCAGATAGGACTTGGTCGGGGTCTTCCTGATTGCAACTTACCTGCAGTATAACGAAGTCTCAACAGAATAGAAGCGTCTTGACGTCTCCACTGTCGACGAGTTCAGCTCATCAGTGAATGACCCCCCCAAAAACTTTGCTTTTCCATCGATTTGCTGACTTTTTATACCGTGAAAGGCATTTTACACAAGGAATACAGTCAATGAAAGGGTGCTTCATGTGAGTAATATAGACATTTTTCTTTTTCTTCCGTTGACATTTTATTGGAGTTTTCCCTGCTGCTTGCTCTGCTATTTATATGCCACCCATGTGTTTATTTATAATTACAGCATATGGAAAGAAAGAGGAAAGGGAAGAAAGATGCAATTACTGATTGTATTTAAAATTAATATCTACTAGCTGTTTCTTTGAAAGGTCGAAGAAAAACTAAGTGGACTACCACACCTGCTTAAATATTGCTGGAGGCCTCATCACAAACATTTCTGAAGCTTTTGTTTATTTTGGAATCTTACCGTTAAAAGCTGTCAGCTCTACCACACGCCATCACCTTCACTTCAAGCCTGTGTTTATTAAAGCTCCAGTCCTGGCCTGCATTTTCTGGTGCATGTCAGAGGAGCACTGAGTGAACTGTTCTCACAGCTTTTTAATCATGATAACCTAGTTTAAAAAAGAAAGGAAATTGACACAGGACTCACGTGAGGTATTACAAGGCATAGATACAGAAAAAGGGTTTCATGGTAAGAATTCAAGCACAAGCTGAACATGGATTTTGGCAAAAAAACAACAACAATTCTCTACATAAGATTTGCTTACTTCAACGCTGATTTACAAAACAAAGGAACTATAACTTACCATTCATATGACAATGGTGACAACTTTTATTATTTTTATTTATTCTTTACAGCATTTCATGACACGAAGTGCAACCGGTGACTACCTTTATTTTGTTGATGTATTATTTCTATCCACACCCTTCCAAAAGACTAAGGTGTCTACTTTATTTTAATTCATTATTTTGTATGATTATTGTGTGTCACCTAAAATGGAATCACAAGAAGCCCCGCCTGTATTTTTGCAAAGTCCAGGTAACCCAGCTATGCCGTGGGATGATTGGAAAGAAACTTTTGAGACTTGCTTAGAAGATACAGGGGGGGGGGTGGGAGTGGGGGGTTACATCTAAAAGGAAATTAGTCATATTAAAGTGCAGTCTGGGCATCAAAGGTAGAAAAGTACTCAAATCTTTACCCCATTTTGACACAACAGAAACTGACAAATATGAAAAGGCCTTAGATGCTGTGCAAGAGAACTATAGTAAGAAATTATATATTCTTGTGGAAAGATACCATTTTTTTACAAGAGCTAAAGTTGCAGGAGAAAGTCTTGAACAATATTTTGGTTGTTTGCTCATATTGGCAACTATATGTAGATTTAAAGACTTGAGAGATGAGATTGTTAGGGTTCAGTTGATACACAGATCCACAAACTTGAAAGTCCAAGAGAAAATATTTAGATAAAGAACCCACGTTAGAAAAAGCAATCACCATTTCCAAAATAATTGAGTGTGCTTCCACCTACCTGAAGGTATGGAGTCCAAGACAACCAGAGTTTCGGTGTGATAGAAATAAAAGTGAGAATAAGGAAGACCAGAAGATGGGCTAAGCTCAATGTCCAGACTTTCTACAAACTCCTAGTTGACAGTAGACCGGCTTTTAAACAAATTTCTATCACAGATCACGGTTGTATCCATAATTCCTTTGTCTACTAAACCGTTATAATAGACATCTGCCACCAGCTCCCTGGTTCACTAATAGGCTTAAAAGTGAAAAATCTAAGTGTAAAACGTTAGAAAGGTGCTGGAGGAAACATTACAATGAAGATTCGAAAATAACATACAAAAACGCCCTAAGCAAATATCATACTCTTTGTAAATCCTCCAGGCACAAAACTGTTCTAAAATGCTATTCAAAGTGGTAAAAGAGCTATCCAGCTCGGAGTCCCAGACAACTTCCCCTGCTCTTACCCGTAGTCAATGTGAACAACTTGCACTCTATTTCACGGATAAAGTTACAAAGATACATTCTGTGCTGCTAAGCAAAAACTCTCAAGGTAATTTACCAGAGGCTGAGATCACTTCCAATGCCATTCAGGACCCTGTGATGACAGATCTTACCAACAACATTAAATCCTCCTGCAAATTGGAAACCTGGAACCCCTTGGAACCTAGCTCCTTTAATCACCTTTTGTCAAACATTAAATCTGGCTGCCCTGTGACTTACTTCCTTCTCATGTGCTTAAACAGCTTGATACTTCCATACTTTTGACAATAATGGAACTCTTAAATGCATCTCTACAGGAGGGTATAGTTCCGCTGGAATGGAAACATGCTGTGGTGCTCCCTCCCTTAAAGAAAGCCAATTCCGACTCTGCCACTCCGTCTAACTTTTGCCCCATCTCGTTGCTCCCTATCTTTTACAAAATTCTGGAAAAGCACGTTAATGGTCAGATTACCTCTTTTATTGAATCTCAGAACTTTCTTCATACTTCGCAATCGGGGTTTAGAGCCGGTTTCTCCACTGAATCCACTCTCCTAGGAGTAACTAAAATGTTAAGACACCGGTTAGATGAGGGTGAAACAGCGGCACGCATTCTGCTGGATCTCAGAGCTGCATTCGACACCGTGTCTCACAACGTTTTGGTGAGAGCCTTACAGTCACTGGGCTTGGCGGGAATGGACTTGGAGTGGCTCTGTTTCTTCTTAAGGAACCGAGCTGTCCAGGTCTTCTCTGCGTTGCAAGCTATAACTCCCATCTGTCCTCATATGGAGTTCCACAGGGCTCACTTATGAGCCCACTACTATTTAATGTGTATGTCCATCCACTAGCGGAGGTTGCTGAAGAGGCCTGTTTGTCCCTGTGTTCCTAAGCTGACGATACCCAGATCATCTTTTCCCTCTCGTCTTCTAAGGTTTCTGAATCCTCAGTCTTTCAGTTAGGATTGAGTAAAGTTGCGTCCTGGTTGCAAAACAACCTGCTCAAATTAAACGGGGACAAGACTGAAGTCATGATCCTAATTAAAACACAGGTCTTTTGGGGACCACAACATTGGCCCTCTGAAATGGGAGCTTCACCTACGATGGTGCATCATGTTCGTAACTTGGATTTCATCGTAGACAAACATCTGTCAATGAAACAACAAGTTGCCAAGGTGTCCTCTACCTGTTTTACTGTTCTGAAATGGCTAAAGAATTATTATGGATGATTCCTCTCCCAGCACAGAGAACAGTAGTCCATGCCCTAGTTACTTCTAGACTGGACTACAGTAATGTTCTTTATCTGGGTTCCAACAAAGCAACGATCCAGAGACTTCAATTATTGCAAAATGCAGCTGATAGACTCCTTTGTCGCGTGCCTAGGTTCTCCTCTGTCTCTGGTTTTTTTCGTGACCTACACTGGCTGACGGTGGAGAAATGGGTCAAATTTGAAGCTTTATGCTATATGTTTAAAATTAAAACAGCAGTGGGCCTGCAATATCTTTAAGATCTGGTTCAGCGTTATCAGCCCTCACGTCCTCTGCGCTCCGCCCAGCAGACCAGGTTCGTTGTCCCAAAAGTCAGACATACTCGTATGAGAGGTCGTTCCTTCTCCTATTTAGGACCGGCCCTATGGAATTCTCTTCCTGCTTCCCTATGAGAGGAATCCATGTTTGGTGCCTTCCATAAGGGTTTAAATACTTGGTCATTTTAACCTTTAATACTTTTCCGTTCTCACTCACTACTTTTCCTTCCCTACCAGCTTGGCACCAGGAAACACTCTGGGGTAGCTGTGAACCCTACAAATTCAATTTATTAATAATAATAATAATAATAATAATAATAAGGAAGCAGAAGTGAATGTGGTAGTCAAGAAAAAACCTGTTTCAATAAGGGGAATAACATTAAAAATACGAACAAATCCCAGTGTTTTAGATCTTTGAGATTCAAGCACCTTGCATCCTCTTCCACTAGTCCTGCTATAAATGTCAAATGCTATTGCTGCAAGAAAACAGGGCATCTTTCTTCTGTATGCAAGTCTGATGTAAAAAGGTTATCTAAGTGGTCCTTAAAAGTAATTAAGGGTGTGTAATTGTTTGAGTGCAATAGTACTGATGATGATGAGGTTTTAGTATATACTGATCCTGAAAAAATGACACAAATAACAACTCATTCACAAGTTACTCTAAATGATGGAAATCTACATCAATATGAAGAGCTGTATACAATAGAACCCTATAATCCACCTAAATTTTGTGTGCGTATCATGGCAATTGAAGGTGTGAAGTGGGCCGATTCATGTTCACCCTACACACTGATTGCTTTGCAAGCTTACAAGTTAATGAAAGATAGGGTACCATTACAAGAGTCTGATGTTTCTCCTATCAGCTATTGTGGTATCAAGTTACCTGTATTAGATTGTTTTAAATGTAAATTGGAGTTCCAAGGCAGATTGGTAGAAGATAAGATATAAGCTGTTAAAAAGTAAGTATTTTGCTTGGATGGAGAGAGCAAAAAAATCTTGGGATTGCTTTGAATCCCAACCATCCTGATCGGGTGGTGGTGATGAATGCATCAGACGTAGACACATGGGGCCCGATTCACAGAACTAACTTAAGACAAAATCCTAAACTTACTACCATTTTGGTATTCACAGAAGGCACTTACTCATTTTGGTATTCACAGAAGGCACTTACTCATTTTGGTATTCACAGAAGTTAGGAGTCCTAACTTTAGGACTCCTAAATGCCTTCTGTGAATACCGAAAGTCTTAAAATTAGGATTTTTCTCAGTTTAGTAGTAGTATAGTTAGGACTCCTAACTTTAGGACTCCTAAATGCCTTTTGTGAATACCGAAAGTCTTAAAATTAGGATTTTTCTCAATTTAGTAGTCCTAAATTTAGACTTAGGACTACTAAATTGAGAAAAATCCTAATTTTAAGACTTTCGGTATTCACAGAAGGCATTTAGGAGTCCTAAAGTTAGGAGTCCTAACTATACTACTACTAAACTGAGAAAAATCCTAATTTTAAGACTTTCGGTATTCACAGAAGGCATTTAGGAGTCCTAAAGTTAGGACTCCTAACTTCTGTGAATACCGAAATGAGTAAGTGCCTTCTGTGAATACCAAAATGAGTAAGTGCCTTCTGTGAATACCAAAATGTTAGTAAGTTTAGGATTTTGTCTTAAGTTAGTTCTGTGAATCGGGCCCTTGGAAAAGAGAGTTCCTAGAGGTTTTCGAACAAGAGTTAGGAAGATTGAAGGGTCTCACACGCTGTATTATTCTGCGACAAATTTCTGTGCCTAAGTTACATAAGATGAGGAATGTCCCCTTGGCATATTGAGATTCTCTTAAGCAGGAACTACGTAGGTTGTGTAAAGACAGAGTAATCTAGCTTATAGAGTCATCAGACTGGTTGAGCCCAGAGGTTTTAGTTCACAAGGCAAATGGCAAGATAAGGATGTCGGTTGATCTGCATGGTCTTAACAACTGTATATGGGTGGATCGACATCCACTGCCTAATATGAACAAAATGTTTAGTACAGAATGGGAAAGTAAGGAATTTTCCACCATAGTCCTATCTAAAGCATTTCTTCAGATCATACTCCATTGAGATAGTAGACATTTGACCTCTTATGTCACACCAGAGGGTACATATAGGTATACCATATAGGTATCGCACACTGCCATTTGGTTTAGCTTCGGCTTCAGCTGTGTTTCAGCGTATGATGGAAAATATTATGACTGTAATAGAACGAGTGGCACTATTTGAGGCTGACATTTTATTGTGTGAAAAAGACAAGGCAGACCATGATGAAATATTAAGGTAGGTTTTAATGAGGTTGAAGGAGTTTGGTCTCACCATAGGAGTAGACAAGTGTTGATTTGGATTAGCTGTGGTGGAATATTTGGGTTATTGTAATAATGGTGAGGGTATAAAACCCAAGTAGTAATTGCTCAAAGCCATTGAGGATGCATCCGCTCCTGCAAACAAAGAACAGTTGATATTTTGGGGGGGATGTGGCTGAATATCACAGAAAGTTTTGTCATCATTTTTCTGATTAAACAAACTCTAGGAGACTATTGCTGAAGAAAGGTGAGAAATTGTCTGGCCTGAAGAGTGTCAAGAATAATTTATGCAAGTAAAGAAAAGCATAGTTGATGCACCAATATTGAAACATTTTTACCCTAAATTTAAGACAGTTGTTATAACAGATTCCAGTGCTTGTGGCTTAGGTGCTATCCTAATGCAGTTGAATGATGGAGAAAAAAGAATTGTGGCATTTGCATCACACACTTTACGGGCTGCAGAAAGTAGCTATTCAGTAATTGAGAAGGAAGCATTGTAGTGTTGGTGGGGCAGTCAATATTTCAGGACATATTTATGGGGTGTACGGTTTGACTTAAGGACCGACCACAAGCCCTTGATTGAGATTTTCTCTATGAGTGGTGCAGGCAAGGCAACTCCCTCATTAGCAAAATGGTTGTCACATCTACAAGAATATCCATTTGGTATGAAATATGTGCCTAGTATTATTAAATGTTCCTGTAGATTGTCTCTCTAGGCTTCCTCTATATGCTCCATTGGAGATCAATTAACAAGATTGGCTAGTAGCAAGCGTGGATCAAGTTTGCCCTTTCTAAGGAAGAATGGTAGAATGGAGTAGTGACCGATCCTGAATTGACAAGTGTGAAAAATGAATTGCCTCATGGTTGGAAGAAGAAGTTTAATAAATGCACATATTTGTGTACATTTAGATTAGTCTGATTGGAATTATCTGTGGTGGATAATCTTATTTAGTGAGGATACAGATTAGTGGTCCCTGCTTTGTAGAGAGAGAAAATAATGCCCTTATTACACATGGTCATAGGGAAATGGCATCCATGAAGAAGAATGCAAGGTTGGATTTCTGGTGGCACGGAATGGATCAAGATTTGCAAAGATGTGTAAAGCATTGCAGTGTGATAAACCATATGTAGTAACAGTGTCTCCTATCGTTCCTTTGCAAGTCCCTAATGGTCCATGGAGAAAACTTAGTTTAGATATTTGTGGTTCATTTGTAATTGGCAGTTTGAAGAGCAAATTTGCAATAGTGATGGTTAACTTTTACTCAAAATGGCCGGAGTTCAGGATGGTAAATGAAACACGGTCTGAGGATGTTATTAATTTTCTCAGTGGTGTCTTTTCAACAGACGGAATACCAGAGGCAATAGACTTGAATACTGGTCCTCAATTTACATCTTCGAAGTTTGAGGAGTTTTTGTTGAGGCATGTAATCGAGAACTAAAATACTGCTTTGTATCATCCAGGGAACAGCTTAGTTGAGAGGTTCAAAAGAGTTCTGGGAGATTGCTTTCAGTGGATTGGATTGGAAGTATGAGTTGAAGTGTATGTTGTGGAACTACAAGACCACTCCCCATTCTGCCACAAATAACCCTCCTTTTGTTTTGTTATGTGGAAGCGTCCCTGCAATAGTGGCATGTCCGAATTGGATGAACAGGTGTGGTAAAAAGATATGTGATGTGGAAAGTATTCTGGAAAAAGTGAAGACAAGGCAAAACAGGTAGTGGCAGATTCACCATGAGAAATTGACAAATATTAGACATGTGTTCAATAAGGGAAATGAGGTTCGAGGTAAGGTACGTATGGCAACAAGAAAAGGTCAATCCAAATTCTCTGAGCCTAGAAACATGTCTTTTGTATATAGCAATACAGTTCTTTTGGATAACAATGAAAAATGGAATGTGAGAAAATCAGTGCGGTATGAAGGGATTCAATTGTATAATGAGGATGTTGCAATCACAGATCTTGAAATTGATACAAGAAGACGATCTGTAAGGTGTATAGGTTTACCTATCAGATACATGGATTCTATACAATGAATATGAAAAAACAAATCTAAAATTTTGTAATCTACTGTATATATGTTGGAAAGTTATTTATATGTTAGAAATGTAAAATGTGTTGTGATTGTACAATACATGTGATATTCTTTATTTATTATTGTATTCTAATGTGGAATCTTTTCCTGCATTAATGTGGTATGAGAAAGGAGATCCAGAATGTTTGGATGTGACTTGGTCAGGGTCTTCCTGATTGCATCTTACCAACAAAATAAAGATGTCTCAAAAGAACAGGAGAATCTTACCTTCTTCAGGGGAAAGTGGAACAAGCACTGAATCGGTACCTTCTTTCCACTAAGTACACCTGTTGCCAAGAAGTCCTCCATTTATCTGGCAAGCATGGACTTCAGCTGTACCTTTGACAATGTCATGGGGGTAGAAGTGCTGCTGTTCCGTTTGTTAAGTGTAATGCATGGAAAATGTGAAAACAAAAGTGCAATTTCACCCAAATGTGGAATGTACAGTCTTTCAACATAAATAGGGGCATACGCCAAGGGTGCATCTAGGCACTATTTTTTTCACATTATACAGTTAGGAGACTTTTTTGTGCCAGCAGGGTAAAGATATGCCCCAAGTAGAAAAACAACTGATCCCAGTATTGCTAGATGCAGACACTGCGGTTATTTGGTAAGGACCGCAAACAGGATACAAAAGCGTTTGGACTTCTTTAACATCTTTATGCACCAACTGGTACTGTTGACAAATCTCACAAAGCCATTCACTATTAGCTGCAGCCCGAAAGCATCTAAACCTCATGCTCACCACATCATTGGCTTAAAGTTGCCATCTGTATCAACCTTTTACTATTTCAGGGTTTATGATATATTTATCGTTTTCTTGGGGGACCCTGCATAAGGCCAGGAACCAAAATATGCCTCAGGGCCATAGAGGCAGTGCTTAGCTACGCCACTAAGGTTTGGACAGAAACCAATACACAAAATGATTAAGGTCCAAGATCATCTCTGTGGTGACATACAGGGTGGGTGTATGGGTATACTCAGACTGCAGAATGATCCAGAAGTATGGAGAACTATTTTCTGCAGAGACTCCTGTCTGTACCACAGAACTGCTCAAAATATGTGTACTATGAAGAGCCGGGGGTTACTTTTGTGTAAGATCGGAGAAAGATTAGATCGTTACTTGTATGGGAAGCTATTTGGGTGAAGCTGGAAGCTGGGATAACAAGAGCAATACTGAAAGACTGTTTGTGGTGGTAAAAAGGTTGTGATATACCATAGCTAAAGTACATTAAAAAGGAGGGGAGAAACATAGTTTCACTTACTACTTTTTGGGTCCTTGCCGGCAACTGCACCCAGGTCCCAAAGCTCATAATTCCTGTATGCTAGGGAGACCTGCATGAGACCCGATACTTATGACAACATCATGCAGGCGAATATGAAGTCATCACAAAGTCATGTGATGATGGAGACATCTCCCCTAGTCCAATGTCTCATAGTCTCCATCATGAACTGGTGTACTTCCTAAACCTTAATGCAAACAATGCTAGCAGGTGTCTGTTGTCAATCTTTATATATTAATTTGTCTAATTACAATGCGGTGCACACTGTGTTTAAGTCCCTAGTTCTTCATCTAGAGTAGTTGTGTGGATGTCTAGTCCTAGAGGATGGAGTGTCCATAATCAGACACACCTGCTTGAAGTAAGTAATCCCAAAACAGATCCACCCACTAGACATCAGAGTGGTGACAGATGGCGCCAAGGCATGGGCAAGTGCTCTTCCCATCTTTCTGCCCACCATGGAGTGCACAATTTGGTTAATTTGCCTCTAATTGTCCCACAGGAGAGCATAACCCCACTAGACACCAGGGCTAACTTTTTATAATAACGAGTAGGGGAAGTACATATGGGTCCAGAAAGGCTCCAACAATCTTTCTGCCCCAACAGAAGGGCAGATTTGGAAGGTTTCCCACAATCTGCCCTCCCTGTGGGTGCAGACACCAGAGACATGAGGGAAAATATTATTTGAAAAAGCTAGGGTGGAGGCCCGCTACCCAGTGCTTCCGCCCCAGAATGCCAGATGCAGACGCAGTGTTTCTGGCTTATTACCATCATGGGAGCAGATGGCTAACTAGACACCAGGGATCATATTTGTTAGGAAATAATAAGGGTATTGGGTGGGGGGAGTCAATCCAATGATCAGGCCTATCCCGTATGCCTAAAGACCCCACAATCTTATATGGTTCATACTAATCTAGTAGGACAGTGCATTTAGAACAATAAAACTTTGTAATACAGGAAGTGAGTCTTCTGATATAATTAGTCAATGTTAGTCTGTTTGGCTAACTCACAGTTCTACATCTAAACTCCTAAACCTCTAGAGTTATAGATGTTATCAGTAACCTAGAACATGACTCTCAGATTCCCAAGGAAACAGATCTAACCCTTTCGTTTGTCAAATTTACATGCCCCAAAGTGTTCACAAAGAAAAGATACAATATTGCATTTTCAAACATTTATTGAAAAGCTCTAATCTTTGCAAATAAAACATGAACTGCAATTGTAATATTGCATTAAGCATTATTAGAATAGTGAAAAATACAAGCAATTCAATCATGGTAATTGTTCATAATATTGATAATGTTACTCCTATCTAATACTAGCCTCCATGCTAAAGAGAGCATATCTGGACTACCAATTTTCACGATCTGTTGAAATGACCTAACCCCATACCTTGATTTGATACTGTATGTAAGTAAGCCAGGATCAGTGCATCCACAGATGCACCTGCGAGGGTACAGCTATCTTCCGTCTCAGGATGAAGGTCGGGGACAGCTAGTCTGTATCTTTCTGCAGCGTTCTGTGATGACTTCAGCAGAGGTCAACCTCTCTCCGACTTCAGCATGGAAACGGTTTTTCTAATAAAACAATAAGCTAATCAAACTGTGTCAAAGGTATAGGACAGCCATTTAATTAGACTTAAGCAGAAGAGTTATCTCTTTGCGAACACAGAAACTAAAATAATGCCTCATGTTCTGAATGTGTGCAACCCTGGAAAAAACTGAGCAGACTACCGGGAGACAATGGTTATTAGGTATAGCATTGTGCAAAGGCCATTCTCGCAATAGATAAACATGTGCAGTGCACCATAAAAAAGAGGCTAAGTTAGCATGAGAACTAAAATGAAAGGTAAATGCAAGAAGCATAACACCCTCCCCATTGGTCAAAAAAGGGACAACTCAAAGAAAATTAAACAATAATATATAAACTATATAAAAAGCAGTGCGTTATGTGTGTTTAAAAAGCCTTGCATTTCACATAAAAACTTTAAACAGCAAGCAGATGCTAATGGCAATAAAAAGACCACAAAAAAGAATTTCCTAAAAAGAAAAAAACAATCAAACAGTCTAAGAGGCATCCAAATCGAAACACGGCATCTCCAACAAGTCTGGGATACCCAGATCCGAAATGTCTGCTGGGTCCAGGATGAAATCTGTATGCGCAGAGACCACATCAACAGAGGCCATTTGAACAAGATCCAAACGACCAAGCCCAATCAACAGAAGTCAAGGGCAACTGTTGTGCAAGTGCAGTCTCTGCAGAGGAACCAGAAGCCGAAGGTGCATCTGGCATAGGCTATTAGTTGGCCTCTTGACGCAAAGGGAGCAGAATTATGGGACAACAAAACTGGTGCAACCAAAAGGACGCACAAGCTGATTTATGTCCGGAAACTGGGACAACTGCATGCCAAGGCATAACTCAATAGCACACTTAAAATAGTACCATAGGAAGTGAAACAGAGGCTGCACTTTCTGAAACCACATGGGCCAGAAGGACAGGGACCAGTTCTCCTTAAGATCCAACAACAAGGACTCTCTGAAATATTGTGTCATGCATTCACGACACAGGAGGATGTGTGGTAGTTCCATTACTACCAGGTCTTGATGTGGGACAGCCTTCCATCATGGATCAACAAAAATAGTACTAAAAAAGCAACCAGAAGGAACAGTACAATTGGAATGCCTCCAAAAACACTTGAAAAAAACAAATGAATAAAGGACAGAATAACTCCAAGCACAGTCTGAAATTTATGAACAAATCCAGACCCAATCACCTTAAAAAAGTGTGCCACTCCAGCTGTGTTAGAAGCATTACAAATACTGTGTATAAGTTCAATAAAATGTTGTAGTAACTGGGTGTGCAGCAATAACTGTACTTCAGCTGAGGAATGGGCAACTTGGAGATCAAAGGCTTCTTGGACAGATGTTAGAGCCACATCCTTTTGAAACAATAAGGCTTTCAGTCTGCTCAATTTATCAAAGGTAATTTGTTAAAGGGGGCTCATTGGCCACAAAGAAAGTTCCCCAAGAGAAAGTGTAGGAGGATATAAGGCATTCATACAGCACGTCACAAACTTGAAAACAGCGACAATATAAGGGACACCAAGTTTCATCCTGCAGCAACTCTTATCATTTAAAATTAAACATCTGCTGGTTGAAAGTAAAAAAAGTTCATGTTTTAATAAAGGCACAGGAACCCTCATCAAAAACACCCAAACATAGCCATTGAGGCATCACATACACCATGTAGTGTTAATTCCCTGCAAACATAGGATTGTCCTAAAGAAGTTCCACAGTCTTGTCGACTGACAAAAACTTCTTTGCTGTCATGCATAATTTTGAACTGAAAGGGCAAAAAACAAGCTTTATATAGAAAATGTGCACCTATTTCTTCATATCTACCCACAGGAAAGTGTTTTAAACATGAGGTGAAATGAAACGCTGATATAGGTGAATAAGAAATGAATCTGTGAATTAGCCATGTGGCTGAAGGGGTTTCATCTACAGTAAAAGGCAATGTTTCTACCCTCTCCATATTAAGCATTGTGTAAGTGAGTTCCTTTATTGCTAGGTTTTTCTGCATAAGTGTCAAATTATTAGGCAAAAACAATTCATTTGCATTTAAATATTTCAATAGCACTCGATTTGATTTTAAAACCTGTAATGTCCAACTTAGCTGTAAAATTGATCTCAATTGACTTTGGCCATGATATATAAAAAAATTAAGTAGATGTAATATAAATTAAAAATATATCTAATAAATAAACTTAATTTAAAAAAGTTAAACACACATACATAATAATTCATATATATTTACTTTAAAACAATTAATAAACTAGTTATATAATGTAAAAGTATATACAAATGTACAATACATATATATGTGTACCAATAACATAAAATCAAATTTAAAAAAAACATTATATTATAAATTAAAACATTAAACTATTTTAGAAATCTTCGAATTTACATTTCCCACTCCAGTGAGTGCAACAGTAAGGAAAGTGTTGGATAGCGGAGGGATAAAATGTACTATTCCCACTCCAGTGGGTGTAACGGTAGGAAAAGTGTTGGATAGCTGAGGGGTAAAAATAACTATCCCCACTCCAGTGAGTGCAACAGTAGGGAAAGTGTTGGATGGCAGAGGAGTAAAAATTACTATTGCCACACCAGTCAGTGCGACAGTAGCGAAAGTATTGGATAGCAGAGGGGTAAAAATTAATTTTCCCACTCCAGTGAGTGCAACAGTAGGGAAAGTGTTGGATACTGGCAGGATAAAATGTACTATTACCACTCCAAAAGTAGAAAAAGTGTTGGATAGGGGAGGGATTAAAATTAATATTCTCACTCCAGTGAGGGCAACAGTAGGGAAAGGATTGGATTGCAGAGGAGTAACAATTAATATTCCTCTAGTCAGTTCAAAATTAAAAACAAACACAATTTTAACAACAAAAATATTTATTTAAAAAAAATGAAAAAATATGTCAATATGTTAAAAATTAAAATACAAATATACTTAATATTAAAAATGTTTAAAATAAATACTATACTGTTAAATACCTATGGCAAATACCTACAAATATTATATTAAATAAAATAAAAAAAGTATTTCCAAACAAATAAATATTTTTAATTAGAAGTTATTTAGAAACAAAAACATTACTTATTCCATACATTTACGTTTTTTATTTCCTATCTTATAACACCACATAATTCACAACCCACATCTAAATTTTTTTAAATGTACTTCCTTAATTAACATAATTAATTACCTATTAAAGAAATATTATTAATTAAAAAACAAATTAAAACTCATAAAAATCGGACCCGACGGAGGAGCAGCTCTCCCCTTAGCATTCTCTCCGGCTTTGTATTCTTTGCTGGTATGTGTTTGCCTTCTTGAGTCTCTGCCTTCCCCTCCTTCCCTTACTATAGACCTGTGTCTGATGGATGAAATGGGGCTCGCTCCCCCTGCTGGGAACCCTTTTAGTGCTTTCAGTACTTATCGCCTTGCTTGTGTTTAGGTTTGGGTTTGTGTTTATTTAAAACAGAACCTTTTTACTCTCCTATCAGTGAAATGTGGACGCTTGCTTGTGTTGTGTTCTAAAGCTGCCGTACCTCCGGGTTGTCGGCTGAATAGCTGTGTCCCTGACTTGAAAAATAAAGGTTTTAAAAAAAAAAAAAAAACTCATAAAAAATATTCAACTCTCCACACTTTACCCCTATAATCCCCACATCCCACAGCTAAAATTAAACTGTAACAACATGTTTTACACAATTAAAACTTATTTTCAATTAAAGAAAAACTAGTAGTATTTAACAACTAATTATAAAGTAAGTAAAATTAATTTACTCCCCACATTGTACCCCTATAACAATAAAACCCACACAAAAAATAAACACATACCCTAATTAAATATACATTGATTAATATTAATGATCAACTAATTTTGTAAACTATTTCCAACCCTTTACCCCTATAAACCCCACAACCCACACCTGAGATTGATTACACAAATTCCATATTTAATTTTCTATTAATTAATATTAAAAACTAATTATTAAACATAAATTACTCTCCACCCTTACCCCATAAACCCCACAAGCCACACCTAAAAATAATCACACAATTACCATAATTAATTATCAATTAATTAGTTGATATAAATTAAAAACTAATTATTAATTAAACATCAATTACTTCCCACCCTTTACCCCTATAAAGCCCACAACACGCACCTGCAGTTAATTACACAATTTCCATAATTTATTTTCAATCAATTAATTAATATAAATTAACAACTAATTATTACTTAATCAAAAATAAATGACTTCCCACTTTTTACCCCTATAATCCCCACAACACACACCTAAATAAATTACACAATCACCATAATTAATTATGAATTAATTATTTATTCATAATTAACGTCCAATTAATAATTAATTACAAATAAATTACTTCCCACTATAAAATCTAAAATAAAAAAATAACAAATAATCATGAATTTATTATAATTAAATTACTTCCCACCCTATTCCCATATAAACCCACAACCTGCTATGGAACAAAAAAATGCAAAATTTTATTAAAATAAAATTCATAACTACTAAAAATGTAACACGTATTAAAAAACATAAACAATACTTATGCAAAAAAATACATCCCATACATTTAAAATATAAACTAAAATACATAACACAAATTTAAAAATCGATATTTTAAACAACTATATTTTTGCAAACAATATTAATGACTTCTATATTTTTTTCAACAATATTTCTTACCATAAATTTGATATTCTTGCTGTCGATATTTCTGAATCACAATATTTCCAACTCGATATTTGTGTACGTCGACATTTCCAACTCGATATTCTGTTTCAACACCGGAGACAGCGGGTCTGCATCTTCCAGCAGCATTCCGTGATGACTTCGACAGAAGTGACCCACTCTTCGACTTCGGTACAGATGCTTTTTTTGTAATATAACAAGAAGCTAATCAAACTGAGTTAAAGGTGGAGGAAAGCATTTTAATTAGACTGAAGCAGAGGAGTTGCCACTTTGCAAGCACAGAATATAAAACAATGCCTCATGTTCTGAATTTGTGCGACACTGGAACTAACTGTCAGACTACTGGGTGACACAGCTATCAGGAAGAAATGTTATGCAGAGGCCATTCTCGCAATAGAAAAATATGTGCAGAGTACCATTAAAAAACGAGGCTAAGTTAACATGAAAACTGAAATGGAAGCTAAATGCAAGCCGCATAACAACAATTGGTCTGCCTGGGGCCTAGAGCATCCCCATCAACATGATGTATGGGCCTCCAGGGCGGCGGGGTACCTCTTAATTTCCTCTCACTTGCCATGGTGAATAGCTGCACTATTTGGGGTCTGGGTCGGCTGGCAGCCAGAAAACCCTATGTATCCTGGGAACAGGTTGGTGTGGTTTGCAAGGATCCTGCTACTTTTTCTTAACAAGAATGCTCTTTTACAGCTCCAGTTGTTCCTGACAGGTGAAAAGGTGGTCATAGCAAATCCTTTTGTTAATGACATTTTTAGAAAAGCAAATACACGTTTGTGCAAAACACTTGATTTTCCCCCCCAAAACTTTTGCTATATTTTAGCTATTTTCTTGGTTCTCTCCAGAGGAATCCACAAACTATGAATACTTTTCGAAAACCCATAATGTGAGAAAAAAGGAAACAAATAGACACCTTTTGTGACAAAAAAAGTTCTGAAGGTTTAAATCTGAAGTGCACCAAAGATCAAATAAAGGCCCTAGCACTGGTTAAGGAAAAACCTCAGAAGCTAAGGGGCGGAGGCAGACATCTTGGTTTCTCGAAAAAAGGTTTCTTTCAGCAGTTTAAGTTAAGGATGAGCTTAGCCTCTGCTTTGTTCAGGTGCCCAGGGAAAGTACATTTTGGTGGGCCACTCACAAGCTATGTGCAGCTTCAGTCTAATTTTGGCTGAACCAGGTTGTTGTTTTTTTTACATTATTTGTTTTCCATTTTCTCATTACTGTGTATAGGACCATACCAGAATATAGGACCATTTAGTTGTGGTTCATTTAACTTCTCCTTTGAGGTGTACAATCCAGAGAGTCAGGACGGTCAGCTGCTCATGACCCACAACTAGTTGAGACTAAGGGGCCCATTACGATTGCGGGCGGATGACCTATCTTCACCCCCCGCCGTATTAGTATGGCGAGGGGCACCGCGGCGGACGGAAAGACCGTCCGCCGCTTTGCCGTCCGGGTGGAAAAGGAATTGGTAATGGTGGCGGTGCCTTGCAGGCACCGCCAGCAATATCAGGATGCATGCCTTTCCGCCATGGAAAGGCATGCGGGAAATCACCGCGAGGGCCCATTGCGGGCCCCCCTGGGATCGGGGGGTAGCTGCACTGGCACATTGTGCATGGCAATGCACGACATGGGCTTCAACATTGCGGCGGGTGCTGCTAACAACACCGCCCGCCGCAATGTTTAAGTCGAGGATGTGCCAGCCAGTGTGGCGGGCGCATCCTAATTTGCCTAGTGAGACCGCCACAACTTCGGCAGTCGGTCCCGTGCCCCGATGCGGTGGCGGGTGGAAAAAGTCCGCCCGTCATCGTAATAGGCCCCTAACTTTCCTGATTTTGGTGATGATAGCATTGATGGTGATATTGGTGAGGGCAGGGGCATTATTGGTAATTTTAGTGGTAATCTTGTGGTATTACTGGTGGTGATGGTGGCATTTGTTGTTGTCTTGGTGGTGATATTGGTTGTGGTGTTAGTAGTGTTAGTAGTGGTGATATTGGTACACCATGTCTTGTGATGTGCTTAAACAAAAAGAACAAAGTAGCGCTTGAAAAATGAGCAATGGAATGACTCAAGAAATGCATAGGTGCTCCAGGGGAGGGACAAGCACAAGAAGAGGAAGTGAAGCCCACGCAAGTTAACAGATAAGACGCAAGCAAATGAGAGTGGCAATAAAGCCAAACAATGGTATGCAATGGGTGTGTTCTAAGCCCACTGTAAGCTAAAAAAAGTCTTTTGACACACAGCGCATGTGATGTCTAGTATACGAGACCTAAAAAGACTGCAACCTTGATAGGGAATCTAGGCATAGGAACTATGAGGCAAGTGATATATATCCCCCCAGATTTTGGATTGGGTGGTGCAGGGAAAAACATCCTCCGATTTTATTTTTTATACTTTATTTATCCATTTATAACAGTCTTATAAACACATCAAGCAGTGCAATTCGCCAGTTACAAGTGCTGCATGATACATCAACAATTCCTCCAACATCAATGGATAAACAAGGTGAACTGTACAGAATAAAATGGGTTTACAGACCACTCCAATGTACACAGATCCCATCTGCAGTCGGCGACTGTGGTACCGGACTCCCCCCTTCCCTTTCACCGAGTCAGTATCATGGTTCCCATTGGTATTAAATCTGTCCAGCAATAACTCCCAGTTGGCCACATCCTCAGCTGCCTTTTTTATTGAATTGGGACAGGTGCCTCCACAATATCTCATTCTACCACATCCTTAATCTATAGTAGTGTCTGTGGTATACGAAACCCCATCCACTTGGTGGTTACCTGCTATTTGGCCAAGAGGAGTGCAAGCTGTAAGAACTTATAGGGGATCTTCCATCCCTTGGGTCTAATCACCACCCCCAGGGGCACGGGGTCTTGTGATTCCCATGCCTGTCTCGACTTTGGGCACCACCTCCCTTCAGAACCCATGTACCTTGATGCAAAGTCAAGCAAGATGGAAAAAGGTGGCCCCTCCACCCCACAGTGTGCACATTTTACTGCTCTGGTGGGATCAAGTTTGTTCAGTCTAGACAGTGTGACATATGTTCTGTGTAGAAAGTTGAAATGTAATAATTGAAACCTGTTATTACAGGAGAAAGTGCGCACCAGCCCACAGGCTGCAAGGGACTTCCCCAACTCCGCTGCCCACGCCGTCCAGGCTTTGAATGGATGATTAGCCATCTCGATTTTGAGATATAGAACAGGGTAATTAGAGGCCTATCCCATTGAATCAACCCGCTCAAAACCTGAAGTGGCAGCAGTGCTGGTCGAAAACTGCACCACACTTCCTAGACCGTTTTTTCCAATTTGGCCTATTGCAGGAAGTGACCTGCCCCTATCTGAAATGTATCCTGCACATCCTGGAAGGTAAGAAAATAATTTCCCCCGGCACGAAGACAGCCACCAACCCTCCAACGTTCCATGGACATATTGAAGTATATAATATAAAACAGCTTGAGATCCCAGAGGCACAGTTTCCTGTCAAATGGGGCCCTACGGAGTACATTTTTCAACTGTTTCCCATATTGCGGCTTTGTGCCTCACCAGGTGTGGGTCATCACCTGATTTTTTTTTTTTTTTTTCTAAAAACCTTTATTCTTTTAAATCAGTGACACAGCTATTCAGCCGACAACCCGGAGGCACGGCAGCTTTAGAAACACAACACATGTGAGCGTCCACATTTCACTGACAGGAGAATCAAAGGTTCTGTTTTAAATAAACACAAACCCAAACCTAAACACAAGCAAGGCGATAAGTACTGAAAGCACAAAAAGGGTTCCCATCAGGGGGAGCGAGCCCCATTTCGTCCATCAGAAACAGGTCTATAGTAAGGGAAAGGAGGGGAAGTCAGAGACTCAAGAAGACAAACACATACCAGCAAGGAGTACAAAGCCGGAAAGAAAGCTAAGGGGAGAGCTGCTCCTCAGGCGGGTCCGGGTCTGGGGGCAGGCATATGCCCCCTCTGTACTGGTTCCATCGCGCCCATACAGAGTGCCATTTCCGAGGGCGCCCTCGAGCACAATACACTGTCTTCTCCCTGAACATGCTCCAGTCCATGTTTTCCATCCACGCTGTCAATGTAGGAGGCCTAGTAGAGCCCCACGGGCGAGCGATGTCGCGCTTGGCTACCATGTTCCCTAGGGTCACCCACTGAGTCTGTGCCGCGTCGTGGTCAGTAGGACCCCAAACATTCAGGAGACAACACCGCGCCTCCGGCTGCATGACGATGCCTGTCACCTCCCCCATCACATCGTGGATTCGCTTCCAAAACTCCATAATCGCACCGCATTCCCAAATAATATGTAGGAAGGTGCCCACCATATCATAGCCTCTCTTACATAAGCCCTCCTCAGAGAAACCCATATGAACCAGCCTGGGCCCCATCACGTAGACCCTATGGAGTATTTTAAGCTGCACCAGCCGCAGGCGCGCGGGGATCGCGACCTCTATGGGAGAAGAAACTGCATACTGCCAATCCTCATCATCTAGTTCGAGGCCATCCCTAGTCCATTGATCGCGCAACCCTAGAAGAAGATCCACCCGAACATTAATTAGTTTCTTATAAATGAGCGAGATTGTACTCTCTGGCATATGGCCATCCAGGATCCGGTCCTCTAACAGAGAGGACTCAGGCACCTTCTCCCCCTCTACAGGACTGACCGCAAGGCGTGGCACACTTGAGCGTATCAGAAGAACTCCGTGCTCCCTAGCTCATATTCCTTCTGCAGCTCCTCGAATGACTTTACCCTACCCTTAACCAAAAGGTCTCCAACCCTGGATATACCGATCAGGTCCCATTTCTCAAACCCTTTTGTATGCCAGAGCTTCCCCAGAATATCGGAGTCAAACAGAGGGGTGGCAAGGGTAAGCTTACCCTTCCAGCCCAGTGAATCCGTCGCCACCTTCCATACATGCACGGCCACCCTGGTGGGCCCCGTAAGGGTTAAGTCCGACGACTTCGAGTACAACGCTCTGTGGTAATTACCCCCACGCAGCAACCATCGGTCCATGGCGTAGCCGGGGCTCAGCGCCGGACCATATACACCATGGTTAATCGCGCTCAACTGAGTGGCCCAATAATAACGTCGAATGTCTGGAAGCGCGATACCCCCGTCGTACCACGGAAGCGTCAACTTAGCAATCGCTATGCGCGGGCGCCCTTCCCACAATAGCGCGCGCTGGTGGCTTTCGACCTCACGGAAATAACTGGCCGGGACCAAGTCAAGGGTATTCTGCAGGGCATAGAGGAAACGGGGAAGAGACATCATTTTAAACAGGGCGGCACGGCCAAGGAGGGAAAGCGGCAACCATCGCCAGCCCGCCACGTCCCGTCGCAGGCGTGCCAAGGGAGGGAGCAAGTTCTTCTCGTATCTTAAAATGGGGTCGGTGGAAATATAGATCCCCAAATACAAAAAGCCCTGCCGGGCTATCTGGATCGAGCAGTTGCGCGGGACAGGCGGGACATCCCCACACAGGACATACAAGTATGACTTCCCCCAATTAATGACAAGACCAGAGTTCCTACCGAAAGAAGTCAAGACGTCGCAAACCACTATCAGAGATTTCTTAGGCGAGGTGAGGTATAGCAGAATATCGTCGGTGTAAAGTGAAATACGGTCTTCGTGGTCAGGCGACCAACGAATCCCACGTATATCCGGGTGCCATCGTATCCACGCCGCCAGCGGCTCAAGAGCAAGGGCGAACAACAACGGCGACAGGGGACAGCCCTGCCGGGTGCCTCTCCCGAGCTCGAACGGTGTCGACGCCCGCCCGTTCACCACGGCGCTAGCAAGAGGCCCCTCATAGAGCAACCTCACCCAGCCTACAAATCCAGGCCCAAAGCCGAACTTGGCTAGCACAGCCCACAGGTATGCCCACTCCACCGTGTCGAAGGCCATCGTGGCATCGAGGGACGCCACAATAGCCGGCTCTCGCATCGTGCCCGTCCTAGCGATCACTCCATGAAGGCGTCTAAGATTCAGTGCAGTGTTACGGTGCGGGATGAAGCCCGACTGATCCGGGTGGATCAAGTCGCCAAGCACCCGGACCAGGCGGTTAGCAAGGATCTTAGCAAGGATTTTCGGCTCGGCGTTGAGAAGTGATATCGGCCGATAGGAGCCACACTTGTCCCGGGGCTTACCGTCTTTATGTATTACCACAATCGTCGCCAGCCGTTGATCGAGCGGAAGAAACCCATTCACCCGCGCCTCCACGAACATGGCGCGCAGGTGAGGAGCCAACTTATCTGGACGAAGCTTATACAGCTCAATCGGCAAACCATTTGGGCCCGAGGCCTTACCGGAGCGCAACGCACGGATAGCACACGCCACTTCGTCTACAGTTATATCTCCATCGAGGTCATCCCTATCAATGGCAGAAAGGCAGGGCAGAGCGATATCACGCAGAAGGTCACACGAGTCCTCAGTCGGCCTATCCGAAACCGAGGTGTATACCGTACGAAAATAGTCCGAGAAACACTAAACTATACGGTCGGGGTCAGTGACAACCTCTCCCCCATCCATCGACAACTCCGGCACCACTCGATTAACACGCTCTTTTTTATCCAACCACGCCAGCAATTTCCCGGCCTTATCACCAACATCGTACAATCGACCCTGCTGCTCCCTATTGAGGGTCTTGGCAGCATTCGTCACCAGATCCCTATATTCCAATTGCTTCAAGCTCAAATTATGCAGTGTGGCCGTTGCAACATCCTCTTCCAAGGCCACTTCTAAAGCCGCTATCTCGTCCTCTACTTGTGTCACCTCGGCGTCTCTCCGCCGCTTGGCGGCCACTACCAAGGAAAGGGCCTCCCCTCTCAATACAGTCTTAAAAGCTTCCCACAAGGACACCGCTGATTCAACTGAACCCTGATTATCTTGAAAATAGTGATCAACTGTCTTCAGCAACGCACTGCGCAGCTTGGGGTCACGAAAGTACCAGGGGTTAATGGGAGCCACCCTGCCCCCCACCACCCGGCCAATATCCAGACGGGCCCACACCGGCGAATGATCAGATATTCCCCGTGCCATGTGCCTAGCCTCAGATACCAATGAGGCGTGCGCAGCCAGAGTGAGCAAGTAATCAATCCGAGAGAGACTCCTGTGGGCCCCGGAATGAAAGGTATATTGTCTCTGAGTGGGGTGCCGTAGCCTCCAACAGTCTACCAGGCCAAAAGTATCTATAAAATCAGGAAGCCACTTCTGAGCACCCCCGGTGTCCCTGGGCGGGTACCTATCGAGCATTCCAGATCCAACCGCATTGAAGTCTCCTCCCACCACTAACATCCCTTCAGGGAGTTCCAACAAGGCCTTGCCCAGATCAGCAAACGTGGAGGCCTGCAGGGCAGGGGGGACATAAACAGAAACCAATACCAACGTTCTGCCCTCCCACCTCCCCGCCACAGCGACAAAGCGCCCCCTGTCATCAGTGATGGTGGAGTCAACCTCAAATGGTAGGTAAGCTCTAACAAGTATGCCCGCACCCCTGGAGCCCGAGGAGAACCCCGAGTGAGCAATGAATTTATAACCCTTTCTGTTAAGTGCATAACATGTATTCCCTATAAGGTGGGTCTCCTGCAGGAGGACCACATCTGGCGAGGTCCGTTTCAAGAATTGCAGGACTATCCCCCGTTTAATACGATCACCTAAGCCATTAACATTCCAGCTAATTATGTTTAAGCCCCTATCCCCCATCCCCAAACACAAAAAGACCTCCACCCCCCCCGGAGAACCACGATCGGACAATACTGACAACAATTGCTACGCCTTGCGAGAAAAAAACAACCCCCAACAACAACCCCAACATCCCGAATCCCCCCCCTCCCTGCACCCCTGCGTCAGCTTACAAAGCCCCCCCAACTTGCAGTGTGCCTGTCGCCCTATCAAAAACAAATCTACAAAAAGTACCCCAAGGGAGGAAAGAGCTCCTATCTTCCCCCCGCCGCCCTCCCATTACTGCAGTAGGGTGCGAGTCACTGTCCGGGGCTGAGTCAAAACAGACCGACACCGGAGGTATCACTTCTGTCCATCCCGGTCGCCTTCCGCTCCATCCACGCGGTCCCGGCCGGGCTGTCGCCGAGGGAGCGCATCCAACCAGTCCCCTGCCATGTCCGGTGATTCGAAGAAGAAAGTCCGATCCTCATACACTACACGTAGCCTGGCGGGGAAAAGCATGGCATACTTCAGGTCCGTTTCCCTAAGCCGCCGCTTCACCCCCAGGAAACTCTGCCTCTGTTTCTGCACCATCTGGGTGAAGTCAGGATAAAAGCTCACAGAGGCATTCTGAAAAGGCACCGGGCCTGTCACCCTCGATGCTTGCAGGATAGCGTCTCGATCCCGAAAATTAAAGATCCGGGCGACAATCGGCCGCGGGGGGGCTCCCACCTTAGGCCGTCCGCCAGGCACTCGGTGAGCCCGCTCAACCGCAAAAAACTTGCCGAGGCCCTTAGGCGCAAGATGATTCACCACCAAGTCCTCGACGAGTAAATCCACGGAGAGCTCCTCCGAAGTTTCCGGGACCCCAATAAGGCGCACATTATTGCGCCGGGCCCGACCTTCAAAGTTTTCGAGCCGGCGGGCGGAGAGGTCATTCGCGGTTCGTAACTTACGAACCTCAGCCTGGAGTTCCGAGACATCGTCCGCGAGGCCAGTAGTCTTGAGGTCCAGGGATTTGACCCGCTCATTGGTTTTGCCCAGGTCCGCGCGAATCAAGTTGACATCAACCAAAATCATGTCCACCTTGTGCGCCAGGGTCTCGAACTGTCGCCCAATCGAAGATTGCATCCCATCTATCGCCCCCTTGATATCCTGCAATGATAACTCCGAGGCTGGGGATGAATCGGCCTTCTGTGCTTCCAGCGACTGTCCCGATCCACCAGGCGACCCCTTCTGCTGGGCATAGCGATCCATATTGTTGGATTGGGTATAGCCTCCCCTCCTGGTAGTCTTAGACTTCGGCTTGTCTGCCTCCGATTTGGTCGACATCTCGAACAGCAGGGCGGTCAGTTGCAAAAAGACGTCCCTCACTCAGCCAGAGGAAACAGGGTCAACTAGGACTTCAGCAGCCAGCCAGGGTCGAGTGGAGGTCTTCCAGATAACAGGGGATCGGCACGAAGCACTCCCAACCCAGAGCAAGCAAAGGGCGAGAAAGCGAAAGTGAAAGTGCCCCGGCACCCGTCCGCCAGTTCACACCTCCCAAGGCCGCTGCTGTTCAATTAGTGGCCGGGCATCCTGCCAACGCAAGCCCCTGGCATCCCTCGGAGGTAGGCCGTAATCTTCCGCCATGCACAACTTCGGTCCCCGGTGGGCGATCTTAGCCCGGACAACGTCAATCGCCCCAGCTGTGACTCATCTGCAGGATTCCGTGCATGAAAATCAGGATTTAGGACAGGATGATTGCAGGAGGGCGCGAGGGTCGCGGGAGCTCAAGGCTCACGCGGCCATCTTGGTCAAGCGCTAGGCTCCTCCTCCCATCCCCTGATTTTTAAATGGAAACTGATTTTAAACAGTGGCAGACCTTCTTCCTGAAGCCATGATGCATCATCTAATTCTCCTTGAAGCACTGTAACCTGAGGAGCAAACTCTATGGGGCCTCTATGACCACCTAGTTTTGTTTATTATTGAATTTGTGGTCACTGAGGTATGGAACCGGTTCTTAAATTGGTCCTAGCGATGTCCAGGAAGGCACAAGATACTACTTTAGGTTAATACTACTTCAGGATTGGAGCAGCTCAATACCTCAATGACTACAATTAAATAGTTAGCAAAAACAAAGAGGTCTTGGAGCCCCAACAGAGTTTTCTCCTGCAGCATACTTTCAGACAGACATGTTCTTGCAATGTGTTTGATCGATAGTTTCTGTGGAAAAATCCCAAACCATAAAGAACAGCTTTAAATCTTAAGACTACACACATGTATGTGCGCATAGGGTCAGTTTTCTTTAAATATGGGATGTTTATTTATTGTACTCCCTTTACTAATAATAATTGAATAACATAAATTGAATAATTGAACAGAAAGCACTGACCTTTGGTGTTAAACAGAATAGAGAAGGATGTAGTCCTACAGTCTCTGCACTGTACAATATGCATGTCTGGACTCAAATCCCTGCTTTCCAACTTGACCAAACTGTGTGATCCATGGCGCACCGCTTTACTTCACTATTTATCATTTTCCTTAATCATCTAGTTTCAGAGCACACTGAAGTGATTTACTACAGGGTTAGGCCTCTACAAAAATCTCACTTATATATGGTTGATATATATGGGATAACATACCCCTTGTCATACATTATAAGTATATTGCAAGTCACCGAGGAGAAACATGACCATATAGAAGAATGAGGCCAAATGCCAAGGTCCTCTATAAGGTTATGAATCTCCGAGGTGACTTGCAGGATCCTTAGCATGTACAACAGGGGCTACTTTATCCTATATAACACATGGTCACAGTATCACCTTTCCCACAAACCACTTAATTTCTTTGTGCGTAGCACTTCCATATGAAAGAGTGAGCAGATTTGCAAATATGAAGAATAAAAATAGAGTCTATAATGCAAAATTGAACACATCAAAAAAGGTATTCGATATTTCCTACAAAAATATTAAAATCATTTTAATACAAGTCAGTTTTAAAAAAAGTCTGCAAGCACCTCGGAATTTGTAGAAAGAAGCAGAAAGATTCTAACTTTTCTATAAATACCGAAGGAGTGCAAAATATAAACATGTTGCCATCTTGAAATACCAAGTTGTAATCAAGTATTGACCCTGTTACGTGGGCTTCGAGCAAATGGAGCCCCTGGACCTAATGGGCTACCTAATGCCCTGTTTCGTGCTAATAGTGACATGTGGGCTGGCATTCTGCATCATTTATTTAGGGAAGTTTTGACACTGGGGGTTTTCCCAGAATCATGGCAAGGTAGTATAGTGCAACCTATTTATAAAAGCGGCCCGGTGTCAAATCCTGCTAATTATCACCTAATGTCATTGACTGATGTCGATGCAAAGGTGTTTGCTTCTTCTCTTCTGATAGAATTGGAAGATTGGGCTATGCAGGAGGGTATTATTCCATTTAATCAGACTGGTTTCCTTAAAGGACAATCCACTACTACAAATTTGTTGGCTCTAACCTTACTTGCGGAGAGGGCTGTCTTGAATAATCAAAATTTATATATTGCTTTTATTGATATTAAGGCAGCCTTCGACTCTGTGCCATGAAACTTGTTATGGAAAAAACTGTCAGATCAGGGCATATCAAAGAAATTGTTGAAAGCTATCATACTTCTGTATGCCGACACTTGGGTTCAAGTTAAGCTTGGGGAGGGCAATTCCTTATCAAGGCAGATTAGAACATATAATGGCCTAAAGCAGCATTGTGTCCTTGCCCCCTGCTTATTTAATTTATTTTTATCAGATCTTTCTCAGCATTTGGATGTTGGTAATGGGCATGTTCCTAGGATGGGGGGGGGGGGGGTGAAAATTAGTTAGCTCCAGTATGCCGATGACACAATTCTTGTGAGTCATACTCCTATTGGCCTACAAAGACTCATTACTGCCTTTGATGACTATACACAACAGAATGGCCTTGAACTGAATGTTAAAAAAAACAAAGTGATGAAAATTGGTGTAGTTAAACAGAAGTTTAATCCCTGGTCGCATTGTCAACATCAGCCCCTGCATCTTTAGGGAATTTTTTTGGGCAAGAAATAGACAAGTCTGTCTACGCGGCTAAATGGAGATCTTTTATTTTAACTTCCCTACGAGATATCGGCCTGCAAAGTGAATTGCCAGATTTGAAAATGCCCAATTATAAGTTAATTTAAAAAAAGCATATCAAAGCTGAATCGTTTAAATTGGATAAAAATGCATTATCTGTGAAAAATTATGCATGGTATATGATTAATTCATACCAATCCCTGCGTGTTCAGCCGTATCTGAATGTTTTCTTTTCTGAATAGTTTAAAAAAATATTTTTAACGTTACGTATGGGAATAAACCCAACAAAGGAGGGCACTCAATCTTGGATCAAACGTGGCCGGATTCCAACTGTAGATTTTGTGGATGGCCACAGGAAACTCTTTGACATATAGTATGTGTATGCCCCAAGCTGATTAATCTTAGACGTTTAGTTTTGAGACCTTACTTTTTGATGAGTGGCGTGAGATCTGCTCGACAGGCATTAATCATGTCATTGTCTGGTGAATCGGTTCCATTACTATGTCAACTAGTAAAATTTTTAATTGCAGTTGAAAAATGTCTAATATAATAGGGTAGATCCCCTCTATTTTTATGGCTTTGGTGACTAACAGTTTTAACCGGCTCATAAATTTTATCACCTAATAACTTTTATTGCGAGGGTATTAATATGAAATGTAACAATAGCTGGGTTATCATCGCAGTAAATTGATGCACTTTTATTGTTTTGATATGATGGTCGTTGCAATTATTGCACATTAGCACTTTGAAAGGTAAGGGGGTCAAGAAATGTATAATAGAAACTTCTTCGCTTTAGTCACTTCTGCACTTTACCATTAGCACTTTGAAATATTACATGTGTAGTGTTTCATAGTGGAAATTAATGGTTATTTGTCTGAATATTGGAATGTGTGTGTCCAGCTGACTGTGTGCTAAGTGACTTGGAGGTGTGTTCTGATGTGTCATTCAAGTGATGATGTCATTCCACACATTTTAGCTGGGACACTACATTTTTTAAGAGCATGGTGACAACATCATTCCTGTAGAGTACATGTACATGTCTGCGGATTACTAGCTCTTTGCTGACTTGTTGTGTGTCTGTCCTCCCCAGGTTCTTGCGACTGTCGTCTGCTCATGTCATCATTGCCCTCCTGCTATTCCTCATGAGTATTGCAACGTGTGCTGGATCAGAGTTACATGCACAGACATGGTGAAAAGTAATTTTGGGTAAGGAGTGCAGCAAGGCATTTTGTGGGTGGTACGTGTTTGTGATATGTGGGGACTGCTCCTGTGCATGTTGTGTTACCATGCATACATGCCGACTCACCATGGGGCACATGACGTGTTGCATGGCTCCCATGAATTGATAGTCACCCTTCCTGACAGTCATCTGTAATGGTTTGTGGATTCTGATGAAGGCATCAATGTGTGTATAACGTCCCTCAGGAACATACGGGATGCTAATGGTGGACATAGTGTGGGACATCCCCATATGAGCCTCAATGGGGAATTGCAGACTCTCCGTGTGCAGCAAGGGGTGTTAGGCTCAACCCCTTCACGTGTGTGCCAGCTCAGTAGGATTTACCACATCTGTGTGTTGAAGGGGGTGTCCAGTGTAGGTCACACATGGTCAGCCAAATGACCTGTGAGTCTGTTCCAATTGATGCATTTCCCTTAGTGTGAGGCTGAGTAATAAAGGTGTTCGTCACACTCCAAGGTGCCTCATCTCTGTCAATGCAGGTCTCTTGCCACTTTGCATGCAGCATATCTGGTATAGTTGTGGAAGATTATGCATAGGAGTCCATGTGTAGTTTAGCAACATGCATGCAGTTGCTCATGGATTAGGCTCCCTATTGGGCATGAAGTACATGGTTGTGTATGTTTTTTGGCCTGTTGGTCCACACAATGGGCCATCAACACCTGCTGAGGGTGTGTCTCCTGTGCGCAGGTCGGCCTTCAGTTTCCTGATCCGGTGTCATGCTTCTTTGGTGATTGTGCATGCATTGTCTCTGGGTGTGCCATGTGACACTGGACACTCCTTACTTTACACACGCGCCAGTTGCAGTTGTCCTTCTGACATCCTAGTCTTTGTGTGCAAATTCTGGCATTTTGCAAGGAGATGCCGCCTGCTGCTGCGGCCCCTGCAGCAAGGGCCCACAGAGTATCCAGATTTGGCAACACACACGCCTCCAAGATGCTCCTCACTTCCTCCCTCTGAGGAAATATGAATTTTGTGATCAGTTATGTCCCCTATCGTAGACCCCAACGGCTCCATGTACATGCTATAAGTACATGTATGTTCCCTCCTACTCCAGTTTTGAAGACGCAAATATATGTGCGTCCACCGTCAACATGTCCTCTTTCAGATCCGCCATGAATGGGTCAGATATTCCATTCCTAAGTATGAAAGGCCACCGACTTTATATGGTTCACTTTCCACATTTTACAGATTCAGGCGAGTAGGCCCTGAATTCTGTCATCAAGCCTTTTCCTGCCTTCTGCCTCTGAAAGCTCCAGTCTGAGCCTGCATCTGTATCCATGAACTTTGTCCTACTCCCTGCGCGGCTAACGGTGCCTGATCCAGCCTATCGCCTGCCAAAAAACTGTATTTCACCTTCAAGATTATCTCCTCCCTCCTCATCCGATGCATTCCTGTCTAGTAGTTTAGGTAAACATTCCTCCAGCTACCGTGCAAAGGGGCCAGGCCTCGCTGTCTTCATGCAAGTAATTCATAGCCCCGTTACCATGGAATATTCCTACCCCCTCGCATCTAGTGTAGACACTTAGACGCTTGTACACGCACTAACAGTCAGTATAGAATAGATTCTATCCTAGAGACCTTTCCTTTTGGATAACACAGTTCTTTAAACATAGGATATTAGATATGATTTGGGATTAGGTTGACATAACCCCAGACTTCTGTCTCCACATGTAGAGCTAAATGTCAAGTCCTCTTCACCCTCTAGTTGCACGTCAATCACACGTCATGCGGCTGCGCGCGCATCTCTGCCGAATATTTCTGCTGACATTGCAGGATTCTTTTATGGATCCACCCACTTATGACATCATGTTTAATGACGTATTTTAGTTACACCCATGTTTACGCCTCTATTAGTTACGTATGTACAGTTTATCTGAATTATCAGCTGTCACGCCTCTTGCATCTGTTTCACTGTAATGTATTTTCTATAAAACTGCCTATCTGTCAATAATATATGCTCCCTTCCTTCCTGAACTTTCGTGGTGATGGAATAGAAGGCCCACAATTCGAATTGTATTCCTTTGTATAGGAATAAAGCCTTTTAAAACCTCTAATACCACGGATTCTGCCTCTTATTTTTACTGAGTTATTCTCACTAAGACTTTACTGCATAAAAAATAGTACCGGTAACGAAATATTTACCACATAAATTGGCGCCCGAACAGGGACACTTTCTCATCTCACGCGCCGGCGGTGCGTTGCAGGCCCGGTCTCCTGCCACAGCTGAACGGACAAAAACGCGTACCTGCAGGATTTCCTGTATCTCCCTCCGGCCAAGCGGGAGTGACTGAGGCTGCGATCAACACCCAGACGAGGCGGTGAGAAGTGCGAAGTATCCCGACCAGAGCCTAGCTGAGAGAGCAAGATCCGAGGTATACAGAGTCCCACCAGGTTCCGAAGTTCCGAGTCCAGTCGAGTCGAGTCCAGTCCGGTCCAGTTTCAGTTCCGTTCCGAGGCCTTCCGTTCCGAGCTACCCGGTGAGTACCATTACCGGGGAGGCATTTAACGTGCACATAGTCTGTGCCGGTCAAGACGGGTTTGGGTACACAAGTCCGGTCTGCACTGTTTCAGCAGTGTATCTGTACTGTTTAGCAGTATATATAGTATGTCTTGCATATAAATAAGTATTATCTAGTGTCAGTATTATGTCAGTAACTAGTTTTCTATTAGTTATCATTGTTCGTTAAAACTGTTAAATGTTAAATGTTTTAATACGTTCTATACATTGTGGTGTGAATGACTGTTCATTATTATGTTCATTGTATAAAGTGTGTTCTAGTAATAAGGTCTAAAAATGCCGCTCTTTTCGAAACTAAGACAGATCAAAACTAGAAAAGGTGTACTCGAAGAAGCTGTTCCCATTCCACCTAGGGATACTCCAGGATACTTTATGTATCATAAGCATGGTCTAGATGCCGTATTATTTCTTGATTTATGGGTGGACTACACCAAAGAATTACCAGAGAGTCAGAGATGGCCCGCAACGGGGACCTGGGATGCAGATTGCATCATGAGAGTAGAAGAAGAATTATGGAAAAAGAAAGCCAGACAGTCACAGAAAGATGCCATTGAATTATGGCGTAAAGAATCATACAGACGTACAGAAAAAGCACACAGACAGGAAGAGAAAGGTAGAGAGAATTCAAATAAAACTCGAGAAAATCTATTACTTGAGGAAGGTACCCGAGTAAACTCAGAACAAGTAGATAGACAAAGAAACACTCTTATGAATGGTATGTATCCTCTTCTGGCCGAAGGGTTACCTAAGGCTACACCGGAAATACCAAAAGATTTAACTCCCCCATTGCTCCCGATAAAAGCACATCCCAAAACACATCCCAAAACAGCAAAGGACGTTTTCCTTTCCTCCTATTTAGATGACGTAGCTCCCGAGTATGCTAATGCCATACCACACATGCCGCTTGCCGATGGTGTTCAACACCAAGAGCATCCGTCTGTATCCCCGCAATTACAAACTCCTACACAAGTTCCCACAGGTCCGTCCGTTTCTACAGTTTTTCCCGCATCTACAATCTCTATCCTACGCCCAACGAATCCTTTCGTGCCTAGCACCTCAGACGGTGCTACAGGAGGTACGACAGACATGTTTGCCATCCCGCCGCAAAATAAACAGACCCTTAGAGATTTAGCACTCCAACGTACACCCCAACTAGCGACATCCGACATGTTTAAAGAACAGCTTGTGGATTGTAGATACGACCCCGTACCAGGTAGACAGGATAAATTGCTCATATCATCACTACGTATAAGACGAGCTACATTATATTTAATGACGATACCAGGAATGGGTGAACACCTAGACGAAATATATCGCTTTGTCCAAACAGGGCGAGGTCCAGAAAGTATTAACGAAGCTATGGAATATCAGAAAGTGGATGTCCAAAGACAACTACTACGTTTTTTCATAAATTGTGTAATTAGGAATGAAGACAGGCCCGGGGCAGATCACGATACCATGCAAAGACTTGTCAAATGGGGTCAGAACATATCAGAAGAGAAACACGATAGACAGGCGTGTATAATCGCCATGAGTCGAAAGATCCGCAAGGAAGTAGAACGAATACATAAAGAAAGACGAGAAACAGACAGAGTAGAATCAGAGGAGGAGGAGGAGCAAGAATCAGAACAAGTCGAAACAATAGCTTATGTAGGTAGAGGAAGACCCCATAATAATACTAGAGACTTTAACGACCCGATACGTCCAATACGTCCAGAATATAATAGACATTTTCCAAACCCTATGTTAAATACAAAATACCCCGAACACCTATTCCAAGCCGTTGATAAATTACTCCGAGATCGAAGAGGGTACCATATGCTCGATTCCATGGACGAACAAGAATTAGCCAGGTCAGCAGTACAATGGGCTGACAGTCCCAGCGAATACAATGATGATGTACTTGCACACACGTTTCTGAATCTTGACCCGTACGAACAGCGTTTAGCTAGTATATACATGATTCAACACCTCCTTATATTATATAAAAGCCAACACTCCGATCCAGGACCCTTACCTGACATATTGACAGAACTGCTCATGAATATATGGAGAGGGTCAAGTACTGATTTGATTAAAGAAATTCTAGAATTCCGAAACCAATATTTAAATTTCGTATGCCCAGAACACGTTCCAGTTCCCATCATGGGAAGAAAAATGTATCACATAGATAGACAGAACCCGTTACGCGAAGTGCACCCAATTAGAGGTGCCGGTGATAATTTTACACGCGTATTTGTGTACACGCCTATAACTAAATTAGAATTATTAGAAATGAAGAAAGTAGTACCCAGCCATGACAAGGACCCAGCAGGTTTCCACCGTGAAATAAAGGACATGTTACTCATGGGAGAGTATACCTACCCCGACATTATGAAAATATTAAAAATACTATTACCAGCCGGTGTTTATGAGAAACTCAAAGAAAAGGAATGGGAGGTGGGAGACCAAAAGATAGATTGGACAGCATTAGAAAACGAAGAAAAGGCCCGAGCTGCAGGAGCAGGGCTTGGGGAAAAGACTACAGCACTAGCAGGACTACTAGTACAGGTACTGCCACGTTTATTAACTACGAAAAAGGAAGACTGGGGTGCAATCTCAGCCTGTAAACAAAAGCCAGACGAAGACACTAGTGATTTCTATTCCCGATTTGAAAAATGTTTTGGTATAAATAGTGGCATAAAAGCCAGTAGTGAGTCATATCCACATCTGTTCGTGACAAAATTAGTTGAAAATTCTCTGCTACAAGTTAAGAATAGAGTATTGAAATTCGAAAGTACCTGGCAAGGTAATACCCCATCACAGATGTTACAGATGTTACAATATCATCACAATAGAATTAGAGAAGAACAAGAACACGAACAAAGACGTATGAAAGATACAAAAATGAAAATGCTTGTTGCTCAGTCAGTTCCAGCCGATGGTCATCAAAAGGGTAATTCCGCAGGTCCTACGAAAGGGACATGCAACTATTGTAAACAACCAGGTCATTATATACACGATTGTCCAGTCCTGAAACATAATATTGCTACAGGTAAAACTCAGGAGAGACCACGTCCACCTAGACAGGATCAGAATCAACAACAAATCCCTCAGCATGCACAACCTAGGTTAGCTCCGCAACAACTAGCTCCGCAACAGGGAGCTCCACAACAGACCATAGCACCACCACAAGCGCAGCCTATTGCTGCAACACAAGCAACAACACAACAGATGTATCAGTATGCACAAGCAGATTATCCCGATTATCAGCGATACTCATGAGATAGCCTAGAGAGGGAAGTTGGCTTACCCCTTATTGAGGTTCCTGTAGACCAAGAGGGACCTTATGTACATAGTGAACTATTAGGGGAAGACAGAAAGTTTTTACTTGATACAGGGGCAAGCAGAACAACTATAAGACGCAGTGAAGTTCCAGGGGCACCCCTCTCAGGCTCACAGAATATTTCCCTTGGATTCTCAGGAAAACCTATAATAAATGACGTGACACAACCTCTTCCACTTACGATTGGTCCATTGACACGTACTACAGATTTATTGCTTACTAAATCATGTCCAGAAAACTTGTTAGGTATAAAAACATTGAAAGCTCTAGGAGCTATAATATGTTGTTCTCCGGAAGGAGTACGACTATTTCTACGTGACTTCAAAGGTCACTACGTGTCCAGAGACATGGATCACCTACTGCAGAATTTACCTACACATTTATGGGCACAAGGCCCCACTGATGTTGGTTGCATGAATATTACACCATATCGTGTCACACTAAAAACAGGAGTAATACTACCACGAATACGACAATATAAGTTACCACCCGATGCTGTTGTGGCTTTGCTGCAAATCATTGACGAGCTCATTGTACAAGGAGTGGTTGTCGAAACCGACTCCAATGTATGTAATTCCCCGATAATTCCGATTCTTAAAAGAACGGATCCAAAAGCATCACCAGTATATCGATTAGTTATTGATCTGCGCGAATTAAATAAATGTATTGTACCACAATACCCCGTGGTCCCAGATATCTCTTCATTACTAACAGCTATTGACTCAGAAACAACGTTCTTCACTGTAATCGATCTCAAGAATGCTTTCTTTAGCGTCCCAATAGATCCGGAAAGTCAATATTTGTTCGGATTCAGTTTAAATGGACGAAGTTTTAAATTCACACGCGCACCTCAAGGATTTACAGAAAGCCCCAGCATCTATAGCCAAGCACTGAAACGAGAACTTGACAGTATCCACATGCCAGTTAACACTGCCTTGCTTCAATATGTCGATGATCTGCTGATCACCGCCCGAAGCGAACGTGAATGTGAAAAAGCGTCACTGACGGTTTTAAAATTTTTGGCTGACAAGGGGCACAAGGTGTCCCCTTCTAAGCTGCAATTCTGTGTCCAGCGAGTTGTTTACCTTGGGCACTCGCTGTCCAAGGAGGGAAGGCAGCTTACATCCGACCGCATCCAGTTAATCGCTAACATGCCACCACCCAAGACTCAAAAGGAGGTACGGGCATTCATAGGCCTCACTTCATACTGTAGGCAGTGGATCCCTCAATATGCATTTCTAGCAAAACCACTCATCCAGTTGACAACACAGGAGGCAGCCACATCGACTGTCCTCCCTTGGACTCAAGAACATACACACGCCTTTGAAAGCTTAAAGAAAGCTTTATGCCAAGCACCTGTTTTAGCAACACCATGTTATAGTAAACAGTTTACACTCTTTGTTACAGAACGCGAAGGTACTGCCTTGTCAGTACTCACTCAGGAACAAGCAGGATCACACAAACCATGTGCTTATTTCTCTAGTACATTAGATCCAGTAGCTCAGGCTCTTCCTGCGTGCCTGAAATCGGTGGCAGCAACAGCTTTAGCAATCAGACAAAGCGATGCCATAGTGTTAGGACACCAATTGACAGTACAAGTACCACATGCAGTAGAGGTTCTCTTGAACCGCACACAAACACAACACTTGACTATAGCGAGACTCACCGGTTACGAACTGACATTGTTTCAGCCACACATAGAAATCAGACGTTGCAATACGTTAAATCCTGCCACACTGTTACCAGTGGGCGGAACAGATCCATTGGCACATGATTGTGTCGAAGTCATTACTATCACGACGAAACCCAGACAAGACTTGACAGATATCCCTTTGTCAGATCCAGACTTGACATTGTATGTAGATGGGTCATGTATGAGAACAAGTACAGGAGAGTTAGTAGCTGCTTACGCAGTCACAACAGACACTGAAGTCATTGAAACAAATCGTATTAACACTTTGTCAGCTCAAGCAGCAGAGCTCATCGCTCTGACACAAGCCTGTATTCAAGCCAAAAATAAGAAAGTCAATATATACACAGATTCACGTTATGCATTCGGAGTCGTCCATGACTTCGGCGTACTGTGGCGAGAGAGAGGTTACTTAACTTCTCACGGTGCCCACATCCAACACGGACCCCTCATTCAAGCCCTATTAGACGCGATTCATCTACCTACTGCAATATCGATTATGAAATGCAAAGCCCATACAAAAGTTACCGATATCATTTCTCAGGGTAATGACCAAGCTGACAGAACAGCTAAACAGACTGCTCAGAATCAGACTATCACAACTGACATGACAAAGACAATAGTTCCGACACTAACACATTGCATGACAGTTAAGGATCCCGCCCTTGATGTAATTGACATACAGACACATGCTACACCAGAAGAAATAAAGAAATGGACTGAATTAGGAGGGATCCAAACGGATCAAGGATGGATGACGAAGGAAAAATCTATATGGTTTCTTCCCGACTCAATGGTTCAAGTTATCATTAACACAATACATAGTCCAGCACACCTAGGAGAGAAAGCTATGCTAGACAGCATTCAACACATTTGGTTCAACAAGCACTTGCGAGCAGCAGCTAAACAAAAAGTTCGTACCTGTATGATATGTTGTCAGTTTAATCCAGGTAAAAGCATCCCCGTAGAGCAGGGTGGATTTCAACCTCCCGATCATGCTTTTGAAGTCCTCCAGATGGATTATATCCAGATGGAACGATGTCGAGGATTCAAATATGTCCTCGTAGTTGTCTGTGCTCTTTCCCGTTGGACAGAAGCATACCCGGTTTCAGATTACACCGCTCCGACTACTGCCAAACAGTTAGTTCGAGAATTCTTCCCACGGTACGGTTTACCACGTGTTGTCTACTCAGATAACGGCCAGCCGTTCTCATCCGAACTAATGAAACACGTTTCCCTTTTGTTAGGCTACCAATGGAAATTCCACTGTGTCCGGCATCCCGAGGCCGCAGGTCTTGTGGAACGCCATAATCAAACTCTGAAAATTAGATTGTCCAAAATATGTAGGGAAAAAGGTGTCGACTGGATAGTAGCCTTACCAGTTGCGCTCTTTTACATGAGAATGGTAGCACATTCTCGAACTGGGCTATCCCCGTACGAGGTGATCTTCGGTAGACCACCAAATATGTGGGGGACGCCTATACCTCGCAAAATAACTGATGTTGACTGTAATATGCTGACAGATTACCTGGCTTCCTTGATGTCTGCACTACAATCTTGTCGTTCACAGGTAACCGCAGCTTTTCCCGATAATACTGAGGTGAAGCCCCATGACGTGGTTCCTGGTGACCTGGTTTTGGTCAGGAATTTCGACCGGAAGACCCAACTGGATCCTAGGTGGAAGTCGCCTAAGTTGGTTCTACTGACTACAAGGACTGCCGTGAAGATTGAGGGTCGCAAAGGGTGGTTGCACTCGAGTCATATCAAGAAATTTTATGGACTACCATCCAGTATAAATACTCAACCTTGTATTCCCTCACAGACAGACTCAAAGCTCCCCTTGGTTGAATTAACCAAACCAGAACTTTACAAACTAAAATTGAGGTCTAGTAAGTCAGACAATTTGATTGTTTAAGTCCTCTCCAAGGTGAATCGGTTGAATTTGTCTCTGACATGTATCCTCTAGACCGGAGTAGAGAAAGAAATCAGCGAATGCAGCTGAAAAAGCATGCGTATTGTAAATCACTTCGTAGTCACTGTACAGTAACATTATTAATTTTGTTTTTTCTAAGTCTTCTGATCATTATTTTCAGCATACTATTGCATATGTATTACCCTATTCTTAAGCGTGCTTACAATATAACTGCAGAACATTCTTTTAGCGAATTACCTCCGCATGAGTTGTCATATAGATTTGCTCTGCGCAACAACACATTCATTAGTATGTTACATCATTCCCATCAAACCAGCAATGCCACAAATTGTTGGATATGTGGCCGACTCCCTCCCTATCAGAACTATAAGGGAGTTTTGCCCCTCTTTCCATATCCGTTCACACACAATGGCTCCTGTGGAGCATGGTTTAGTTTGATTAATTCCCTAGATTCAAATTCCGCAGTTTATCAAGACAACTGGGTATGGGGAAACCTGAACCTAGTTTTACTTAAAGTCTGCTACCCTAACAAGGAGGGACTCCCCAAAAGAACAGGAACTGATCTAGAAAATGAAGTATATGGATTAGGTAATTTTACACTTAACCTCATGATCCTGAACGTTGAATCTGAAGCTACACCAATCTTGCCCGCTATGTCAGTATTCCCAGTAAAAGGGGAATTATGTATAAGAAAGAATGGTTCCATACACATGGGCCATAGTAAATGTACCACTGTAATAAAATTCAGTGATCAAGGCAAGTCTACATTTAGAGCTTCCCATCATTCCTACTTCATATGTGGCCAGACCGCATATATATGTCTACCTCTAGATTGGGATGGTACTTGTTACATAGCATTCCTTCTGCCACCTGTTTTCTTAGCTCCTCCTGATTATCATAGAAATACCCATTTAGTACACAATAGACAACAGAGAGATCTCCCAATTGTCGATTACACTGAAACAGCATGGGAAAAATACACAGATTTCAATAAAGGATTCTTTCCCTATATAGGTACAGTCACTAATAGTAAGCTGATACATAGATTAACCAGAACCCTTGAAGCAGTAGTGAATGAGACTATTTCCGCCTTAGGCAATTTAACAGAAGAGCAGTCTGCTATGCGGATTGTTGTGCTTCAAAATCGTCTTGTCCTTGACGTCATCCTGGCCGATAGGGGCGGAGCTTGTAGGGTCATCGGATCAAGTTGTTGCATTTTCATACCAGAAAATTCGCCGTCAGTATATAAAGCCATAACCCGCCTTCATAAGATTATAAGCCAGATACACCAGAGTCCAGGCACCTGGACTTGGTCCGGTTGGTTCTGGGGCGTGTTGTCAGCCTGGGGATGGAGAATAATATCCTTCCTAGGTATTGGCTTTCTCACACTATTCAGTTGCTGTTTATGTCTACAATGCGGGCCAGCGATTTGTGGTCTGTGTGCCACGTCGTGTATCCCACATCCACGTTTTCACTCAAGATCCCGGAAGAAGAAAGAAGAACAAATGATGCTATATGAACAGATCGATGGATTGATGAAGATCGATATCTCCTGAGGGTCCGTAGGGGACAAGGAGGGAATGAGGAAATATGAATTTTGTGATCAGTTATGTCCCCTATCGTAGACCCCAACGGCTCCATGTACATGCTATAAGTACATGTATGTTCCCTCCTACTCCAGTTTTGAAGACGCAAATATATGTGCGTCCACCGTCAACATGTCCTCTTTCAGATCCGCCATGAATGGGTCAGATATTCCATTCCTAAGTATGAAAGGCCACCGACTTTATATGGTTCACTTTCCACATTTTGCAGACCCTGAATTCTGTCATCAAGCCTTTTCCTGCCTTCTGCCTCTGAAAGCTCCAGTCTGAGCCTGCATCTGTATCCATGAACTTTGTCCTACTCCCTGCGCGGCTAACGGTGCCTGATCCAGCCTATCGCCTGCCAAAAAACTGTATTTCACCTTCAAGATTATCTCCTCCCTCCTCATCCGATGCATTCCTGTCTAGTAGTTTAGGTAAACATTCCTCCAGCTACCGTGCAAAGGGGCCAGGCCTCGCTGTCTTCATGCAAGTAATTCATAGCCCCGTTACCATGGAATATTCCTACCCCCTCGCATCTAGTGTAGACACTTAGACGCTTGTACACGCACTAACAGTCAGTATAGAATAGATTCTATCCTAGAGACCTTTCCTTTTGGATAACACAGTTCTTTAAACATAGGATATTAGATATGATTTGGGATTAGGTTGACATAACCCCAGACTTCTGTCTCCACATGTAGAGCTAAATGTCAAGTCCCCTTCACCCTCTAGTTGCACTTCAATCACACGTCATGCGGCTGCGTGCGCATCTCTGCCGAATATTTCTGCTGACATTGCAGGATTCTTTTATGGATCCACCCACTTATGACATCATGTTTAATGACGTATTTTAGTTACACCCATGTTTACGCCTCTATTAGTTACGTATGTACAGTTTATCTGAATTATCAGCTGTCACGCCTCTTGCATCTGTTTCACTGTAATGTATTTTCTATAAAACTGCCTATCTGTCAATAATATATGCTCCCTTCCTTCCTGAACTTTCGTGGTGATGGAATAGAAGGCCCACAATTCGAATTGTATTCCTTTGTATAGGAATAAAGCCTTTTAAAACCTCTAATACCACGGATTCTGCCTCTTATTTTTACTGAGTTATTCTCACTAAGACTTTACCGCATAAAAAATAGTACCGGTAACGAAATATTTACCACACCTCCACCCATTCATTTGGCTGTCCTCAGCTTGTCTATGCCACTGTTGCCGCCACGCGGTGCCAAAGGCTGGACCATCAGCACATGCAAGGTGCACATGCACCACCATCCTGTCCTTGCATAACCCACATCACACTACAGTCTGATGTAGCAGCCACACTCCGAGCTATGTCCATCCGCACATCTAACGCCTGCTGTCAGACAAACCCTGGGCACACACACGACACCTTTGCATGCTGAGTGTGCAACTCCAACTGCCTACACTGCGCTGCCCCGCCTTCCAGGCCCTGTCACACCAACCAGGTCACGTCCCTAATACTCCCCACCGGCTCTGTAGCCCAGCAAGGGCATGGGAGTGGGACTCAAGGCTTCAGCATGTAAGTATGGGGTCATCGTCTGGGACATGGCACAGGTATCATCTCTCAGCATGTCAATCTACAGAGTGTCCAGGACCCCCCTCTCCACCATCACATGCGCACAGCACCTCATCATCAGCTCGTATGCCATTGACAGCCAAGTGCTCCTCACCCTCAACAAAGACACAGACATTAGCAGTTCCATCATTCAAGTATGCATGAAATCCATTGATGAATGGCTGAACACGAGCCACCTGAGGCTGGACTTGTACAGGACTGAGGTGATCACCTGAGGATTGTCCCCTTCCAGCTGGGTCAAGTGCTTGTGTCCCACCCGCAAGAGCCCTGCACAAGCACCCAGTGGCCACACACACAAGATGGTGTGCATCATGTTTGGCTCGCTCACATTTGCCATGCTAGTCCACAGCATCTGTACCTCATGCTGCAACGCCCTCTGCATTATGCACATGATCCACAGATAGATCCACTCCAAGAAAAGACAGACCATCCCCCAGGTCCATGACAACATCCATGTCAAATACTGCCCTGCCCTCTACGGAGCAAGTACATCCAAACTCCCAGGAAACTTGTCCACATCCAGAGTGCATCTGCACACCTCAGCTTCAACACCCTGCGCCCCAGCCACCTCACCGTCCACCATAGATAGCTGCAATGGATCACTGTCTGCTGCAGGATGACCTCCACACTCCCCACCCACACTCAGGAGGCAGTCCACAACCCCGACCCCAAACCAACCTTGTACGTCTGTCATCCTAGATCCCGTTGGGCCATCTCCGTGCATCCAACCTTGCCCTGGCCACCGTTCTTCACATCCACCGTACTCCAGCATACAGGACATTGTTCTCCCACCTGGCCACACATACCTGGGACTCCCTCCCCGGGAACCTCCACATGAGCCATGACCTCTACGCCTTGATGATAATCTCCCAAATAGGTCTGTCCGCACCGTTTAGCAAGCCCCCCCTCAGCAGCCAGAGGCCATCACAGGTGAGTGTTGTGCTCCATGCCTACATTGAATGATACCTTGTGACCCATGTGTGTCCTGTACCAGACTCTGATCCCAGGGTATGGATGGCTGGAGTTAGTTCAACACTCAGGCATAGTTTGACATTTCCACACACATATGTTGTTGAATAATGCAAAATGACAGGAACGTCTCATGACCAAAGTAATATATTTATTTGCGGTGGGGTATGTGTTTTGGTAGATGAAATTAGGTGCTCTATCGGGGGAATAGAATCCAAAGTTCACAGGGGGAGATGGTATCCTTGGCATTGGAAGTCATCAGAGTCCAGGGCACAGTATTGGTCATCATTGGTCAGACTGTGACCAGCAAGTCCATGTGGCAGAGAATGTCATTGGATGAGGTGCTGCTGTTGCGCCAGAGGGCCAGGTGCCAGGCCAGGTGACCTGGGAGATGTGGATGGTCCGCTGACTCTCACGGTCTTTTCCGTGGACGACCCACCTTCCTCCGGGGACCCTCAGATGCAGGCCTTGACGATGTTTGGGACGCTCCATCAGACGAATCCTCCTCCTCCTCCCTCCCTCTGGTGCTGGTCTACGCCTGGTGGCACAGGGAGGGTTGCCCATGCTTTGGGCGATCTGACGGAGTGATTGGCTCATGTCCCTGTGCACCGCCAGGAGCTCAGCCAGTCTTGCCTCCATCCGTCCTTGGTGTTGTTGATGACTGGCATGATGCTCGACCTGCAGGTTCTTTATCTCATCGAGGGTCCCCTGCATCTCTGAGAGTCTCGACACAACCTGGTTGATGCCTCTGGTGTCACGCCGGTATGTGTCCAGGATGTTGCGTATGTGTGACATACCGGTGTCCTGAGCTGGCTGGTCAGGTTCGCGCCTCCGCCTGCCTCCACTCCCACCACCCGTGCCCACTTGAGCCTGGCCATCCCTCAGGGGTCTACGGGACCCCTGAGGGATGGCATTTGCAGGGTTGCCTGCCTCCTCCTGGGTGTCCGTAGAACCTTGTCCCTCCTGGTCAGACTGGCTCTGTTGTTCAGTGCGAGCAGGGCTCCTGGGTGTGTCCTGGGATGTGGCAGGAATGGGGGGGTGGTTGGCACAGATGTACCTGACGCAGGTGCTGCAGGGGCTTGGGCACCAGAGGGTCCAGGTTGGTCGGGGTCATCCACGGAGTGGTGAGAGTCGTCGCTGCCGGTGGGATCATCTTCACACGGAGCCTGGGACTGTGATTCTTCCCCCCCAATGTTGGGGGGAGATCGACGACTTTGCCCTGTGTGTGAGAGAGAGTCAATGTTAATGATGTTTCATGCAACATCTATGTTTCATACATATTCAAGTTGACACAGTTCCTCCAGGTAGTTGGATGTGCCTAGCATTCCTCTCAATGTCCACTTGGGGATGGGTATGTTGCGGGGGACAGATTGGGATGTTCTCCTGAGTGTTTGACCTGTAGATTGTTGGCTATGAGGCTTATTTGGCTATGGATTGGTCTTGTTGTGTCACATGTCCATTGTGGGAGTGTGTAAATCCATTGCCTGCCCCAGGGGTGTGTGCTTGTGTTAGTGGGGGGGGGTGTGACCGGGCCTGCTGTTGTGTGTAGTGTGAGTTGTCATTGGGTCTCCCAGGTGATGTGTCTGTCCCCTCATGGTGCATGCTGGCATGACAGTGAGTGTGAGTTCCTGTGCTAGATACCTGTGCTTGTGGAGTTGGTGTTTGAGTGTACAGTGGTCCCAGGGTGGCCTTGTGCTGCATACAGCAGGGGCAAGTGTCAGCTACCTTGTCAGTACTTTGCCAGTCCCTGTGCATTGTGCATGGGTATGTACCTATGCCATATGGGCTGAGGGCATTGGTGTCTGCGTCTCATTTTCACAATGTGTTGTGTGGGGCCCACCCTCCCAGCCTCCCGGACATCCAGTCTTGTGTTTGTGGTTGTTGTAGCCTTGGACATGGCCTTGCCTTGATTTGTGAAGGGTGCATGGAGACGTTGAAGGCATGAGCGTGGTTTTTGAGTGTGGCTGTGTGTGGTGAGTGCTTCGGGGAAGTTGCGTGCATTTGGTGTATATGTGGTTTGGACCCCATTGCCCCCATGTTACGTAAGTTGTTTGTGTACTCACCAGGCTCTGCGACTCCTTCGACTCTGTGTACTCCCACCGGCGGTAGCAGGGCCATCACCTTCTCCTCCCAGGTATGGTAGTGTACCGGTCTGCGGGGCGGCCCACCTCCAGTGATGTTACTCTGGGCATATTCTTTGTTCATTTTCCTCTTGACCGCGCTGCGCAGATCGTACCACCTGGCTTGGCATTCATGCCTGGTCCTTCGGATGGGCGCAACAGCATTCACCTTATCGACAATCCTCTGCCACATGGCAGATTTTTCAGCTATGCTGGTCTGTTTGACCAATGTTCCAAACAGCTGTGGCTCGACTCTGATGACTTCGTTGACAAGGAGGTCCAGCTCCGCCGTTGTGAACTTTGGATTCTTGTCTGTGGGCATGGTGTGGGGTGTGGGTGTGGGTGTGGATGGTTATGGGTGTGTGGATGTGAATATGACGGTGTGTGTGTGAATGTGAAGAGGGGGATGTTTGTGAAGGAGGTTGTGTGAAGGTGTGTGAGTGAAGGTGTAGTGAAGGTATCATTAATGTAGAGTTGTTTCTCTGTGGGGTCTGGCAGCAGTGGGTCTGTTGCAAAGGCTCATGGTTGTGTGTGTGGGCCCTTTTTATTGGTCCATTTTTGGGTGTGGCTGTGTTTGAATTTTGGTGGGTGTGTTATAAGAGGTGGTTGTGATTTAGGGCCTCTGTTTGCCTGTTTGGATGTGCCAGGTCAGTCATTGAGATGTATTTTGTCATGTAGACGTGTTATGTGGTGTTGTGCGAGTCGAATTGACCCTCCTTGTGCTGTTTTACAGTGTCCTGGTTCTGTAAGAGTCTTTTTCGCGTAGGTATGGTCCGTGCATACGCGGTGCTGGTTGAGGGTGCTGGGGTACGGTGTTGGAGTGCGGCGCGTCCATGCGGTGGGGGTGCGGTACGTAGACTGCGGGCCTGGGGTACGGCGTGTACATGCAGAGGTATGGCGCGTACATGCGGGGGTAAGGCGCGTACATAGGTGGGGTACGGCGCGTACAGGTGCGGGCCCGGGGTACGGCGCGTACATGCGGAGGTAAGGCGCGTACATGCGGGGGTAAGGCACGTACATGGGGGTGTACAGCACGTACAGGTGCGGGCCTGGGGTACGGCGCATACATGCGGAGGTACGGCGTGTTCATGCGGGGGTACGGCGCGTACATGGGGGGAAGGCGCGTACATGGGGGGGTACGGCGCGTACATGGGGGTACGGCGCGTACAGGTGCGGGGCTGGGGTACAGTGCGGACGGGGGGTACGGCGCGTACATGCGGGGGTACGGTGTGTACATGGGGGTAAGGCGCGTACATGGGGGTACGGTGCGTACATGGGGGTACGGCACGTACAGGTGCGGGGCTGGGGTACAGTGCGGACAGAGGGGGTGCGGCGCATACATGGGGGGGTACGGCATGTACATGGGGGTACGGCGCGTACAGTTGCGGGGCTGGGGTACAGTGAGGACAGGGGGGTGTACGGTGCTGAGATATTAGGGGGGTTGGGGGGGCTCTACGGCTCGTACACGGGCATAAGTTCACCCGTGTACATGTGTGCTACTGCGTTGGCTCCGTACGGGTCATTTTACGTGCGATTGTGTATTCGGACGGACGGTCGGGATCGTAATTGCACGCTCGGACTTGTGTTTTACGATTTTCACATAAAAATGTCCGGCTCACTCTCGTACACTTTTCCCGACGATATTCGGACGTAAAAACTTTCCGATGCCCTCACGTACACTTTTCCCGACGCTATTCGTAGCTATTTTTCTTGTACGACTCGTACTTAAAAAAATACGGATACGGGTCGTACGCAAATTATTTTTAACGGATCGGAATCGGCACCTATGTTGTGGTGTGCCTCTACAAATCAGCATGGAAGACCATAGTGTTTTGAAGTATTTATTAACATCAGCTCAGGAAGTACAGGACCACACAATATTCAACGCCAACACCAGCCCTCAACTCCTCCACCCCAAGATTCCATGACTGATGTCACTTTGCCCATTCTGCCATTGCCTCACACAAAGCTGGTCCTGCATACATCAATGGCGTTACCATAACACATCTCACTTCATTAAAAGAAAATAATAAACTATGTCAACTTGTGGAAATAACACAAAGTAACATGGCGAATAATACAACAGCAGAATAATGTAAAGCAAAAACTGCAATAATAGTCACATGCATATATGGAAAAAATAAACGCATCCACATACCATACTTAGAGCAATACCCAGGGATTCTTAAGAATAAACAATATAGGCCCTCCACCAGGCAGGTCTCTTCTGACTTTTTCTTGGTTGAACCCCTCTTGGTTGAACATGAACCCTTCCTGGTTGAACATCCACCTCATCCAAGGATGTGAATCCATCATACCCTCCATTTACATTCACCCTTGTCCTTACGAAACAGTAGATACTCCACACATCTCCTGATTACAACACCACCACTTCCTTTACTTTGAACAGCCCCAAAAATTAGTTTCTGCCCTTCTTAACACAACTTGGTTCCTCCACCAAGATTATCTCACTCACTTCCATGCCACACTCCTGGCACTATTCCTCCAATCATACCTGACTTTGAATTTCTCCTGGTAGTTCTGACTCCTATCCTGTAACCTAATCATCTTCTTCCTGCCTCCCTCCAGACCCTCGGCACTGAACACCCCAAACGATGCTGGCTTTAGTTCTGAACATGGATTTCTTCCCTTTAGCATCTGGAAAGGTGACCTCAGTGTAACAGAATTTGGAGCATTGTGATGTGCCCACCAAGTCTCCCTCAATACTTCCTTTAAGGATGTACTAGTGTCCACTGCTCTTTACAGACCAGATTTGACTATTCTATTTCCTGAGGTGAGAATAGGGCTGTTCTATGATGTTGAATAGACAATGCACTAAGGAATTTTCTCATCTCACATGAGGTAAAATGTGCCCCATTGCCCGTAACAATGACTTCAGTTGCATCCTCACAAGCAAATTCAACCTTAAGAATATCAATGACCATACTCATGTTCACTGCACTCACACAACGAGTGAGTAAGTGACTACCCAATTGGTTGTATAGTCTACGAGCAACAAAACATACCGTTCCATTGACAGCAACAATTCTAAAGGGTCCATAATGTCCAATTTCAGTTTCCTCCAGGGTTCCTCTGGTATCTCAACTGGAGAAAGTGGTGTAGCGCATGTAACCTTCCCTTTATCACTCCTGGCACATAGCCAACAGCCCTTCACCACATGCTCCAGTTGCCGATCCAAATTTGGCCACCAATAAAGTTCCTGTAGATGAGACTTAGGGGTCTATTACGGTCCGCCCGCCACTGTACCGGGAAACGGGACCGACCGCCATAGGTGCAGTGGTCCCGCCTTGGAAATCAGGATGCCACGGTGGCGGTGGCATCCCGCATATATTGCATTGTGGCAGGCGGTGCTGTAAGCAGCACCCGCCACAATGCAATATATGCATGTCATGCATTTGCATGCACAACATGGCAGGCACCGCGCGGTGCCTGCCACATTGTGCATGCAAATGGAGGGGGGTACCATGGGTACCCCCAAGTGCACACCCAACCCCTGGGGGCCCGCAACAGGCCCCCAAAAGCAAACTCCGCGTGGCTTTCCATGGCGGGGTCTTCGCCATAGAAAGCCCTGCACCGCCGCCCATCCTGATATGGATGGCCGTGTATTGCAGACACCGCCACCATACAGAAGCCCTTTTCCGCCCGGTCGCTTGTCTGACCACCGGAAACCGGCGGACAGTCTTTCCATCCACCGGGGTCCCCCGGCCATCATAATATGGCGGGGGGAAATGGTAGGTGGGCGGTGGGAATTGGTGGGCGGATCGCCACCGCCATACGGGCGGTGGCGATCCGGCTGCCAACCTAATCGACCCTTTAGTTAGATTTCTTCCCAGGTGACCTTCATGCCCTAAATTCACAAGTTTCTGCTTCAAGCTTACAGGTGGTACTAGCCGTGTGCCTCTGAACAAATCACCATCAATAAAACTCAACTCCTCCTTGACATTCCAAAAATCTTTCACCAGACAAGGAGCCTCCTTAAGAATAGGCCACACCTTTATCACCAAATCAGACTTAATTATGAAAGCTTCATCATCACTTCTCGCCTGTTCCCATTCACCCTCCATTATTGCCTTTTTCTTCACCCATGATACCGCCACAACATTGCCACACTGTTTTGTTATTTCAACTTGTTAATCCACTGATAGTCTTGATAGACAATCAGCTGCTCCATTCTTTACCCCAGGAGAGACTCAACCTTTAAATTGTAATCAAATAGCCCGTCTATCCATCTCCTGATCCTAGGTGTTAAATTGCCATGATCTCTGCACTTGAAAGTGTGTACCAATGGGCGATGGTCTGATTTCACAACAAAAGGTATCCCCCACAAATAAAAACGGAAATGTTGCATTGCCCATGCCACTGCTAACAATTTGCGTTCAATCACAGAGTAGCGCTTCCTTCAGGGAGTGTGACGCAAATGCCACTATACTTTGTTACCCTTAGACCATTTGTGATAAAACAGCACCAATGCTTCTCAAACTGGCATCAGTAGTTATGACAGTCTTTTTACTCGTATCAAAATGTCCTAATGTGGTTAACTTGCTAATAACCGATTTGACATGACTGAAAAGCCACCTCATAATCATTAGACCATGAAAATACTACAGATACTTTGTAGATTCCTCAACACAATGCTTGCAAAGTTAGCAATGAACTTAGAACAGAATTCCATCCAGACTTGAGGAAAGACCTGACCTGATCCCTGTTCTTAGGGTTAGAAGCTTCAACAATACTCCTTGCCAACTCTAGCTTGCGAATAACTCCTTCCACAGCGATTGTGTCCAAGATAGGTGACCATTGTGAAACCAAATCAGTTTTTTTCCTTTTTCAACATCAAACCTGTTGTTTGTACTCTAACACCTGTCTCAAGATGGTATCATGATCTTTCTTATCTTTTCTATACACCAACACATCATCTTGGAAAAACAACATCAGTGGCACCCCTGCCCACACCTGCTTCATCACTCTTTGAAAGCAGGCTGCCGCAGAGACAACCCAAAAGGCATCTGCAAGAACCAGTAAGCCCCCAATGGTGTGACAAAGGATGTAAGGTCCTTGACTCTTTGTGCAGAGGGACCTGGTGGTAGGCCAAACCTAGGTGCAAAGTGCTAAAAACCTTGGTCTCTCCAATCCCCACCTGTCTTTTTGCGGCGGCTTGACCACGACAAAAAGACAGGCGGAAAGGGATTCCATAACCCGAGGCACTGCCGCAATGCTGCCATGTGTCCTGGTTCCGCAAGGCGGGCGGAAAAGGACCGCCTTGCAGAAACAGGGCAAACGGACTTTCCGTCCGCCACGGACACATTGGGATTCCCACTGCCATTCTAATTTAGCGGTGGGAATTTTCTGTGTGATGGTGTAAGGACCGCCACCGCCGGGCCGGTGGTGGCGGTCCTTCCGCCATCATTATGAGCCCCATAATGTCCTTCTCATCATAGTGGTTATACCATTGCTGATCTCCTACCATGGTATGGAGAGATCCCAAATTCATTAGAACTTAAAATGTCTCTCCACCAATTACAACATTATCCTCAGGCATTCTCGCACTGCCCCCATCAATCACACCTTCATCCGTCACAGTTAACACTACTTTGCCACCAAACTCCATGCTTTCCTCCACAACACCCGCTTTGCCTATTACATATTCCTCTCAAGTACTTAGGGACTTTCAGCACACTGCAACTTTACCATCTCCTATGGTCTCACATCGCATTATTTCGGCGGGCCTCATGCGCCCCAACCAACCCCTTCTCAAAGGCTACACACCCCAAGCATTGGCACCAGCGAACACCACACTTCTCAAGGTATCCTACCTTAACACCCGCTCACTGGTGAAGCACTCTGAGGATATTTTTATCCTGTTAACTAGTTCGAACCCCGATATGCTTTTACTCACAGAAACTTGGCTCACACCAGAGTCCATGCCGGACATCCTGGCAGCCCTCCCCCAGATTACTACATCCTCTGCGCAGACCGCCCTGGCGATCGGCCTGGTGGTGGGGTGGCGGCCATTATTTCCAAACGCCTTAAATCCTTATCTTCATACTCCCTTCCCCTACCTCAGGTGGAGAACCTAGTCATCAACCTGCAGACGGATGCTGAGCCCCTCACTCTTCTTTTACTTTACCGGCCCCCACATCCAATGCCATCTTTTTCTGCCATTCTTAGCGAACAACTATCTTCCCTTCTCACATCGCATTCCCATCTCGCCATCTTCGGCGACCTGAACTACTGGTTCGGCGATAGCCACGCCGGCTCTCATGCCACTGAGCTCTTTGAGATGCTTAAAAGCTTGAACCTTGTCCAACACGTCCCCCAACCTACTCATATCAAGGGACACGTCCTGGACCAGATCTGGACCTGCAACCTGGAGCTGTCCCCACCAGACATACGTCCGTGTGCCTGGTCTGACCATCACCTGGTAGACACTACCATCATGGTTGCTGCTCAGATCGCCGCTCCCTTGATGGCCGGCGGCCATGCCCGTAAATGGAGTTCATATGACTCCCAGGGATTTCTATCCGCCCTGGCTGACTCCCCCCCGGTGATTTCCGACCTCACCGACATGGACGGGCTGGAACAAAAAGTGGCCACCTGGCTTGAGTCGGCCAGCGATTTGTTTGCCCCTTTGATCAAATTTCCCTGTACCAAACATAGGAACTCCCACAGGTGGTTCTCCGATGACCTCAAAGCCTGGAAACTTAAAACGCGCCAGCTGGAACGCATCTGGAGACACGATTATTCTGACCTAGCCAAACAATCTTATCTGACCGCTCGTAAAGAATTCAAAAAAGCTATTCGCTCAGCTAAATACGAACACTTCGCCAGTAGGATATCCCAGGCAGCTAATAAATCTAAGGAGGTGTTCAAAGTTATGAACGAGTTAACTACAGATGATAGGACCCTACCAGCCCAGACTCCCACGCAGGAGGCCTGTGACACCTTGAACGCGTACTTTCTTGAAAAATTTCTTCTATCAAAAAATCCATTCCCTCACTCCACCAACTGCCACCACTGGATCACTCCCCCAACAATCCCCTGTCTTTCACTTCTTTTCCGGTCCTAGACTCCTCTTCTTTGGCGGAACTAGCCACTCGCGTAAAATCTGGCTCCCCAAATGATTGCTGCCCGCCGTCCGTTCTGCGGAATATATGTCTCAATCTACCTGACAGTATTTTACATCTACTTAATAGCTCCCTCAGCAGCGGCACTTGCCCCACTGCCTTCAAGGAAGCTATCCTTGTACCTTTACTAAAAAAACCTGGCGCCGATATTACGGAGCCATCGAACTATCGCCCCATCTCCCTTCTCCCCTATTTTGCTAAACTCATGGAGGCCCATGTCACTCGCTGCCTGTCCGGGTTTATTGAATCCTCCGGCTATCTTGTATCTACCCAGGCCGGCTTCAGACCCGCTCATTCTACAGAAGCTGTTATATTGGCAGCCCTTGACACACTCAGAGGTAACGCGGACGCGGGAAACCCCCAAGCCCTCGTCTTACTGGATCTTTCGGCCGCGTTCGACACGGTGGACCATGACATCCTTCTCCACCGTGTCGGACAGGCGGGCATCCAGGGCGTTGCTCTCGAGTGGGTCAGGTCTTTCCTCACCGGGAGAACACAGGCGGTCCGCCTTGGACCTTATACTGCAAAAAAATCTCTCACATCCTGTGGTGTTCCCCAAGGCTCTTCCCTCTCCCCGCTTCTCTTTAATCTCTACCTCCGGCCACTCATTCAATCGCTTCTGAAATGGGACATCGTCACCTATAACTATGCTGACGATCTCCAAATCATTTTCCCCCTCAATTCACCTAATGCCATCACAACCTTCCATGGTGCCATGTCTCATATCCAACTCTGGATGAACCAGAACCAATTAAAGTTGAACCCCGGTAAAACTGAGCTCCTATTTCCCGGACTCAGCGCCACCTACTGGGGTCCACAGTTCTGGCCTCCGGAGTTTGGCTCCCCCCCCGTCCCAGCAAAATCAGTAAAAAGTCTGGGTGTCATTATTGACACCGAGCTCTCTCTTAGCGCTCAGGTGGGAGCGGTGGTTTCCTCCTGTATGTTCCAACTTCGGAGGATTCGTAAAATCCGCCACCTTCTCCCGCCGGCAGCACTCACCCAAACTGTCATCTCACTGGTACTCTCCCGTTTGGATTTCTCCAATGCCATCTATCACGGTCTGCCACAATACTTGACCCAACGCCTTCAAATCATTCAGAACCAGGCTGCCCGCCTGATCCATGGAACACCTAGATGGCAATCCGCTAAACCTCTGCTTACGAACCTGCATTGGCTCCCGGTTGAGCGAAGGGCTGCCTTTAAGGTGGCTTGTCTCACCTTCAAGGCACTTCACTGCCCCCCTCCTGCTTTCCTAAAATCTACCATTCGTCCTTACTGCCCCACACGTAATCTTCGATCCGCTCACCGCAACTTGCTGATCACCCCCAGGAGCAAAACCAAGAGATTCGGCGGTCGCCGGTTCTCTCACCTAGCCCCCGGGCTCTGGAACCTCCTTCCTTCTTCTATTAAATCTTGCTCTTCTTTTCTCCAATTCAGGAAAATGCTAAAAACTCACCTCTTTCCCACCCCCACGTAGACTCTGTTCCTCTACCCCCCACCCCTCACTCTGTTCTGTCTACCAGCGCCAGGAAGCTTCGGTGTCAGTGCGCTTTATAAGCATCACTTAACATAACATAACATAACACTCAACCTTGTACCTCTACACACTCTAGTACAATTACCTTTTTTCCAGCTGTTCTTGCAGAATGCATTTCTAGCACTACTTTTAGGATTATTAGAAAGATGTGCAGTACTACCACATCTGTAAAGTTTTAGCTTCTTACTCTCCGAACCAGTCTGAGTAGGTCTAAATTAGCCTTAACACCAGGTTTCTTCGTGGTCATCTCAATTTTCGTACCTACTACTGAACTGGTTCCTCTAATTATGCTGATATGCTCATCAGATTGTGTCCCTCGGAACTCCCGAACCCAGGTCGAAGCATTCTCCATGGCCTCCACAATAGCTAAAGCCTCCTTGAGATCAGGATCTATAGCGTATAGCTTCTCTTGAACCCTCCGAGAGAGTGTTTGCAATGAGGCTACATAGTTTCCCACACTCTCAGTTTTACCTTGAGTTCTCGTAAAATAAATTGTGCCTCTCAAGAACAATGTTAATCCTACTGCCAAAATGTTTCTCCAGCACCATTAGAGACATGTCATATTGGTCTCTATCTACTCCACACACCAGTATTTCCTCTAAACTCTCATAGATATTTCTTCCCTCTAAATCAAGATTATGTATCAATATTGCTAATTTTCTGGCTGTGGAGAACCGTTCTCCACCAATGGCCACGAGGTAAGAATCAAACAACTTCCTCCATTGCTTCCAAGCCAGCACTGGTTCTCCCTTCTCAGGCAAAAATGCTGGCTGCTGGGACATTTTAGTGGTTGTCATTGTGGAAATTTAGCTTGTAACTGAACATTATCTGCGCCATCTTGCCTCTCCCCAGCGCCACGCACAGCGAATGCACGGCCGCCATTTTAAGCACCCCACTCTCTCCCCGCTCATTCTCGATCGCCAGCGCTTTCCCCTGGCGCTGCGAGCATCCCCCGCGCGCCGGCCGCCCCCGCTCTCTCATACACGGGCCGTAAACCCTCTCCTTCTGCGCGACCCTGCTACGGAACCACATCCGACCGACATCCCATACATGGTCATGCCTCTCCTTTGATAACCCCCTTCCTCTGCTCCCCATTGTCCGAACTGGTCCCAGGCCATCACCTAGCCCTGCGGATGCAGTTTATTGCCCCTACTGTAAGGGAAACACCCCACATCAAAGGGATTACAGTAGATCAAAGCCCCTACCCCCTGAGACCCGACCGGTCACACACACCCCCGGGAATTGGCGGAATACCCTGCTGCGCGATAGCCATCTCCTACTGCGGGTAAGGTGGGAACTTCTACTGTAGCTATGTGTGGGATCGGATCTGAGCCGGGGCTTCAGGGGATGTTCTCTCATGCATCAAGGGAATCTCAAGAATGTACTATGTGTAATAAAGCAATAAACCTGTGTATAAGAGACCAGGTCTCGGAGATGCAGTTAGAGCACCTCGTGACGATACCTTGCTGTCTGATCTGATGTGTTCTGCTCCGACGGAATAAAACTTTGTTTCCTGCCTTCCAGTCTCCGGCGCCTGCCTCTTTCATTGGTAAATTATCGAGTGGTATGAGAGGCGATTACCGCCGGGCAATACTTGAAAGGTTATCGACTGAAACTGCCACTACCATTTAACAATTGGCGTCCCAAACGTGGGGCCCATCAGCGACACGTGGATCCAGTGGGAGAGGTCCCGACGACAGAGTGAACGACTGCAACGATCGGGAGAGCTCCTGCCCAATAGACCCTCGTCTGGCAGCCGATCATCCGAACTTCACTGGTTCCGAGCAGACCTCTCTCGAGTGATCTACGGTCCTGACTGGGAACCATCAGGAGTGCCGCGGCAAATACGGAGAGTAGAGGACGATCGGGCGCTGGAGGCGGAAGACGAGAAACTGTCCACGCGGTCCGGGTAAGGTCGTGATACACGACAAATTGCGAAATAATTGATTGATTGTTTGAAGCTTTGGAATACTAGTATTGCTCATTGATTGTGCTCATTGATTGTTCTCTTTGAGATATTCGCTGTCTACAAACGGGGAGGAGTAGAAATACTCTCTCTCTCTCCCTTTGCAGATAGTGAAGGGTAGGTAACGCAGACTTTTGTCCCCGTTGAAACCCGTCGTGCCTATCTTTATCTCCCCACTGATTGATTGTCCGAACATTGATTGTTTTGAAGAATAGTGCTCTTTGAGATATTCTCTGTTTGCAAATAACGTAGAATAGAAATATTCTGTCTAGTCTTTGCAAATAGTGAAGGGTAGGTAACGCAGACTTTTGTCCCCGTTGTAACCCGTCGTGCCTATCTTTATCTCCCCATTGATTGATTGATTGATTGTCCGAACACTAGTTGTTCGATATTGGTTCTTTGGAGGTATTCTCTGCTTACAAATAACGAGGAATAGAGATATTCTGTCTAGTCTTTGCAAGCAGTGAAAAGATAGGTAGTGCTGACTTTTGTCCCCGTTGAAACCCGTAATGCCTATCTTCTCCCCACTGATTGGTAGTTGGTTCTGCCCGGACCGCTTATTAGAGGTGAACCATCCGGCTCCACTGGAGGGCGACCCTAATAAGGACATGTTCACTAAATATGGACTAGTCGCCGTAGCTTATAGCAAGCTGTGGCATAAATATACCAAGAAGGACCCCGAGAGTCAGTGGCCACTGATGGGATCCTTCGACGACCATAAGATAGAAGTGCTAGAAATAGCTCTGCGTAGCAATAAGACGACGCCTACTATGCTTGACAGCATCGGCATGTGGCGCAAAGAAGCAACGCAACGGAAAAAGAGGGAAGAAGTAAAAGCAGAAAAGGAATTACGAAAAGCAGCTCACCTTGCCGCTAGAAAGTTAGAAGAAGAAATAAAGGAGAGAAGGGAAACTAAACTAAGACAGGAGCCCGAAACATCAGGCCAGTACGCTGTTAGGACCCCTTCTTTGCTCTACCCTGAGTTATCCTCTAAACAGCGAACGAATGATGAATTACTATTAGGTCCCCCGATCATTTACATGCCCCCTCCATACGCACCCTCCCAATCAATAGTGCAACACCCACAACCCCCAAACACGAACGAAAGCAGTACAGGGGCCTCGGTCCTCACGGCCTCCGCGCCGGCCGAGCCTCCTGTACTGAACACAACGTCGGCAATAACGTTGGATGACCCTGAGATGAGAAAGAAAGATTCCACCAGAATGAATCGACTAACGAAGGATGAACGAGCAGGAATCGACAAAATAGTAAAAACTCTAGTGGAGCGTAAGGAAAGTGAGGAGTATATAACAGACGTATATAACTCGTATGCAGACAGCCGCAGACGACACTTTGTCGTACGACTTTGTTATCATGCCCTAAATGCATATGAGGATAGGTACCGCGATAAAGGTCCCGAAGGCTTAGCGACCCTATATAGGAAGGTAGACATTGGGGAAGAAGGAGAGGGCGATGTAACGAACCTCTTCACTCGTACACTCGAGGTCTATCGACACCTTAGAGAACACAGGCAGACCACCAAAGCAGAAACCCCCATAGCGACTAAGCCCCAAGAAGGAAGGGCTGATACCATGATGCCCATCAAAGAGGCTGCCCCCTACTGGGTCCCCCCACGAGGTCAGGGAACACATGACGACATCAACCACCAAGATGCGAAGGGAAGGGTTGTATATAATTGGGTCTACCAGCCATGGGACCGACAAGATATTTTGACCTTTAGAAAAACCCTACCCGACTTGAGAAAGAACCCGACTGCCTTCTACACTGAACTGGGTACAGCCTTGGGTTCTACGATAATGACTTTAGCAGATATCGACTTGTTCTTTGGGCTATGTCTGCCGGCTGATGTGTGGAAGCAAATCCGGAAAGTTGACCACGCTGAGCCGTTCGGATATACCTGGGTACAACTCGATACCATAGATAAACAGCGAGAACCGGGACAGAAACCCCCGAAAGCCATATTAGAGCTCCCAGACAAGATTGTACTTAAGTTGAAGACTCTAATCCCGGAAAGAAAGGTAGATTGGTCAATAGTGACGGCTTGTCGCCAGAAACCCCAGGAGGATGTGTCTGAATATTTCTCTCGGTTCGAGACTGTGTTTTCCGATTATAGTGGCCAGGACATGACCACTGCAACCGGACATCACCTCTTTGTCCAGAATTATGTGAAGGGTCTGTCACAAGAAGTTTCCCAGAAGCTACAGACCAGCGAGAGTAGTTGGGCAGCCTCCAAACCCGCAGCAATTCTCCAGATGGCCCAATATTACGAAAACCAGAAGAACGAGAACGATAGGGCGTCAGAGAGGAAGAAAAAGGAACTGAAGGAGAGGGTAATGATAGCACAGTTGCAAGGGGTGACCATAGGAAGGGAACCCCCGAAAGGGAATTACCAACCAACCGCCCCTAGAAAGCTACCCCCTAGAGACCATACACCTGCACCCTACAACGGACGGAGAGACTTAGATGGGAACCAATGTGCGTTCTGTAGAGGGTTCGGACACTGGAAATCCCAGTGCCCGGTCCTTCTGGAACTGAACAAAAATAGGGATCCCAGAGACACAGCATATGACCCCAGAAATAGAGGACAGGGACGAGGGCACACGAACGACGCAATCAACGACAGGCCAGGCAGACCAAACACCTTTGATCGCCCCCGACAAAACCAGTGTCAGCAGTCCGACTACGAAAGCACCCATGACTTCGCATAGGACCGCCAGGGGCAAGGGAGGGATCCAGTCGAACTCCGTGTTGACCAGCAAGGTCTTTACGTCACTGCTAAGGTCTTGGGCACAAAATCTCCATTCCTGGTAGACACTGGGGCGACACGTAGTGCGTTATCCAAACGACTGATCCCTAGGGCACCCTTGTCTGGCTCACATGTAACCTCAATAGGCTTCGATGGAACGCCCTCCACTAACCCCTTATCAGCACCAATCTCCTTTGACTTAGAAGATAACACCACTGACACGACCTTTCTGCTCTCCTCCAACACCCCCGATGCTATTATGGGACTTGATTTGCTAAAACATTTTCGAGCTACCATCAGATGCTCCCCAGACGGAGTCCGAGTCATCCTACACGATAACCCAGATCTGTCCAGACCCTGTCACACACGGCGTATGCTCTCTATAACCGATGCTGACATGTCCCTACTCGACACATTACCTTCACATCTATGGGCTAAAACCGACTCAGATGTAGGGCGCATGGTGATCGACCCGGTACACATAACCGTCCGACCGGACGCAGTGCTCCCAAAGCTTCCACAGTATCGGATATCACCCGAAGGCGAGAAGGCACTGGTGGAAATCATCGAGTCCCTAGTCGAGGCAGGAGTGGTAGAAGAAGTAGTCAGTAATGTTTGTAACAGCCCTATCCTACCCATTGTAAAGAAGCAAGGCGAGGGAGATGAGAAAGCCTACCGTTTCATTGTTGATTTGCGAGAGGTTAACAAAGTAGTCATACCCCAGTACCCCGTGGTCTCAGACATCACCACCATCCTCACCCTGATTCCATCCACTGCCACCACCTTTACTGTTATTGATCTCAAAAACGCATTCTTTTCCATCCCCATCCACCCAGACAGCCGCTACCTGTTCGGCTTCACTTTAAAAGCCCGTTCGTACAGATTCTGCAGGGCACCCCAAGGCTACACTGAGAGTCCCAGTATTTATAGCCAAGCCCTCAAGAGGCAGCTAGATGCAGTCCAACTACCCGATGGAGTGGTGTTGATACAGTACGTCGATGACATTCTTTTGGCGGCCGACACCACTCCACTTGCCGTCACAGCCACCATTCACCTCCTCCGCTTCCTTGCGGAGAACGGTCACAAGGTCTCCAGAAAGAAATTGCAATTCTGCCAGCCCCAAGTAACGTATCTAGGCCACCTACTATCCAAAGATGGGAGGAAACTTACCCCTGACCGAATTCAGATCATCCTAGAAACCCCTGTTCCCAAAACTCAGAAGCAAGTGCGGTCCCTAGTAGGCCTCACCTCCTTTTGTCGACAATGGTTGCCAAACTTCAGTCTTATCGTAAAACCTCTGCTTTCCCTGCTGGCTAAAGATGTCCCCTTCCCCCTCCCCTGGACACCCGAATGTCAATCCTCCTTCAAAGAATTACGAGACGCCCTCTGTTCGGCCCCAGTCCTAGGAACCCCAGACTACACTAAACCTTTCTCCCTCTACACCCACGAAAGGGAGGGATGTGCGTTGTCTGTCCTAACCCAGTCCATAGGCCCTAAACAACGCCCTTGTGCCTACTTCTCTGCCACTCTTGACCCTGTAGCCAGAACTTTGCCCGCATGCCTTCGAGCAGTAGCCGCCGCGGCTATCTCTATCCGGCAAAGCGAGGGGATCGTACTCTCAAACCCCCTCACAGTATTGGTACCCCATGCGGTTGACACCCTCCTGAACCAAACCAAGACTCAACACCTGACTAGCGCACGACTGACCGGTTACGAACTGACTCTGCTTGCACCCCACATCACATTGAAACGATGCACCACTCTGAATCCAGCTACTCTACTACCTCTCCCTGACACTGATCCCAATGCGTCCCCTATACACGACTGTGTGACCCTCACCGACGAACAGACCAAGAGTAGGGTCGACCTCCGAGATACTGCCTTCCCGGACCCTGACGGAGAACTGTGGGTGGATGGCTCATGCATCAAGCTCCCCGATGGCACCACCTCAGCTGCCTATGCAGTCACCACAGCCCGAACAGTTGTTGAGACAGCCCGCATCACACAGCGATCCGCACAGGCGGCGGAACTAATTGCTCTCACACGAGCCTGCATCCTGGCAGCAGGGACAACCGCAAACATCTACACAGACAGTCAGTACGCCTTCGGGGTAGTTCACCACTTTGGGCTCTTATGGAAAGAGAGGGGATTCTTGACTTCTCATGGCACACCCATCCTGCATGGAGATCTAGTCTCTGCCCTGACCGAAGCGGTCCTCCTCCCCACACGGCTGGCTGTGATCAAATGCCAAGCACACAAGAAGGTGACAGACATTATAGGACAGGGAAATGCACTAGCTGACATTACTGCCCGAACCACAGTCGTGAATAGGTCCACGACCCGTATGTACGTGACCAGGTCACAAGCTGAGAAATGGAAGGATGCTAGGGAAACGATTAGGGACATCCAATTAGCCAGTACACCACACGAGTTAACTGAATGGGCACGGGTGGGATTGAAGGACGATGACGGTTGCTGGCGAACTAAAGACTTGAACAAATGGTTGCTACCAGACTCATACTTGATCCCCATGCTGACCATGGCACACTCCCCCGCACACATAGGGTCTGCCCCCATGATCGAACTCGTCTCCAAAGTCTGGCACAACGACAAGATCCCAGACTCAGCCAAACGTCTGGTCCAACAATGCCTATTATGCCTCCAACACAACCCTGGGAAAGGAACTGCTGTACCCCGGGGAGGGTTTGGGGTCCCCAATCACCCTTTTGAAGTCCTACAAATGGACTATGTCCAGTTAGAAAGGTGCCAAGGTTTGAAGTACGTACTTGTCGTTGTGTGTGCCTTCAGCAAGTGGGTGGAAGCCTATCCAACCCACGACAACACCGCCATGACTACCGCAAAAGTACTACTGAAGGAATTCTTCCCCCGATACGGCCTTTGTCGAATTTTGTGGAGCGACAACGGCCCTCACTTTGTAGCCGAAGTTATCCAACTCATCTTAAAAGGGTTGGGTGTAAAACAGAAATTCCATGCGGTCTTCCATCCCCAATCTGCAGGCTTGGTTGAGCGACACAACGCCACCTTGAAGCTTAAGATAGCAAAAATAGTCGCCACCACAGGACTGAGATGGCCAGACGCTCTCCCACTAGCATTGCTATCAATGCGTTCCACCCCCACCAAACACCACTTAACCCCCTACGAGGTCGTCTTCGGGCGGCCCATGAACCTTTGGGCTGCTCCAAAGCCAACATCCATCCACGACGTCCCGAACGTCCTCATGTCTGACTATTTGTATAACCTAACTAAAACGTTGTCTGTCATCCATCAGCAGGTGCTGCACGCCATTCCCGATGTTTCCAGGGGCCCCGGACATGACATCCAACCCGGTGACTTCGTCTTAGTGCGTAACTTCCAGCGCACCAAGAGTCTGGAGCCCCGGTGGACGGGCCCCCTGCAAGTCCTGATCACCACCCGAACAGCTCTTCGAGTGGAGGGGAAATGCAATTGGCTGCATGCACACCACTGCAAGAAGGTATCACCGACCCTGACAACCACGGACAACATCACCGCCCAAGAAGAACTTCTGGACAAAGACCGACCATCCCTGAGCCGCTGCCCAGATACAGAGACACTCGAGTTAGTAAGATATCCTGATCCCACCGTGCCATCCAAGGAAGGGTATAACTTGCGACGAAAGGAGAGAACTTCGGCTAAGCAGACCACAGGCTAAGTGGAAATCTCAGAGCAGTAGCCTAGTCACCTCAAAGGCCACCAGGAGAGAAACTAAGCGAAGTCTGTGGTTCTGCCCGCTACCGAGTCTCTTGAAGGTGATGGAAGCGCCCGACATGAAGATGATGGAAGCAACCGGACGTCCGAAGATCCACTACAAAAACCCAAAGACTGACCGAATGCACAGCTTAAAGACTATTGCACTTTTCATTACCCTTCTCTTTTGCCTTCTCCTCGTGGTCACCTTCTGGATCATGGAGGAGGGCACACCCGCTCATAAGATATTGCTGACCACCGTTCAACCTACCACCACGAAAGAACACCATCTGATCTCACTTTCACCCCAACTCCGAGAAAGGCATAAGGAGTTCTGGAATAACTCTTTTGTGCAGTTGCTCCACCAACACAATCTTGCTGCCAACGCCACTAATTGCTGGATCTGTGGATTGCTACCACATGCCACTGGACACTCTATCCCTTTCATCCCTTCACCTTTTTCTGTCCATGGTTCCTGCCTCGCCTGGCTAATCCTCCTGCAAGAAAGCTACAAGGACAATGCCACTTCCGGCAGAACCATGTCACACTTCTACCATGGGTTCTGGCTGAACAAAACTGGAAGAACTTCTGCCCTCTGAGATCGAACACTTCCTTTCACATGGACATCCCTGCCAAAGAACGAGTTGAAATGCAAGTGTTCAATAACCCAGCCAGACCCACCTTCTCTTACCTCCGGAAACGGACGGCCGCCACCCTAACAGTGGCCCTGTCCGTCATCAACATCACTGGATTTGTGTGCCTCGAAGGCCTGGGGGCGCAGCTGGTGGGCCACAGCTCCTGCCTCATCACCCGAACATTGGACTCAGTTGACCCACCCTCCTTTGTTGCCTCCCCGAATATGTACTTCGTCTGTGGTACTAAGGCCTACACCTGGCTTCCGAAAGGTTGGGGAGGCACCTGCTACATCGCCTTTGTCCTTCCTCCGACATATGTGGCTCCAGCAAACCATCACCGACAGAAGCGGGCCAAAGACATTGTGCAAGCCGACTCCGCCGGAGCACAGTTCATGGACGCAGTGAAAGGCCTCGTTCCTCACTGGGGTCCAATGGCAAACAGCCGTGCCATCCGCCACTTAACCCAGGCAGTCGAAACGGCGATGAACATTACGGCTGGCGCCCTCGCCAACAACACCGCCGAGCTCCAGGCCGTCCGCTTAGTGGCCCTTCAGAACCGCCTCGTTCTAGATGTGGTTCTGGCTGATCGTGGAGGAGCATGCCGCATCATTGGGTCCAGCTGTTGTACCTACGTACCGGATAACTCACCCTCAGTCTACAAAGCAATTGAACACCTCCACAGACTGTCCGCAGAGGTCCATCAAGAGCAAGGAGAATGGTCACTGGGGAGTTGGTTTTGGGACACTATTAAAAGTTGGGGATGGAGGCTGTTTTCATTTATCCTCATACCAATTGTGATACTATGTGGATGTTGCTTGGGGATTCAGTGTCTGCCACCTTTATGTTCGCTTTTTATGAACTGCATCTGCCCTAAGACTTTGGACTTTGAAACAGAGCGAATGAAAGCTCTGTATGAGGTGGAAGTTCGGAGTATTATGGGGATAGATCCGAACTAGACAAGCTGGCGAGATATGTTAAAAGGGAGGACTGTGGAAATTTAGCTTGTAACTGAACATTATCTGCGCCATCTTGCCTCTCCCCAGCGCCACGCACAGCGAATGCACGGCCGCCATTTTAAGCACCCCACTCTCTCCCCGCTCATTCTCGATCGCCAGCGCTTTCCCCTGGCGCTGCGAGCATCCCCCGCGCGCCGGCCGCCCCCGCTCTCTCATACACGGGCCGTAAACCCTCTCCTTCTGCGCGACCCTGCTACGGAACCACATCCGACCGACATCCCATACATGGTCATGCCTCTCCTTTGATAACCCCCTTCCTCTGCTCCCCATTGTCCGAACTGGTCCCAGGCCATCACCTAGCCCTGCGGATGCAGTTTATTGCCCCTACTGTAAGGGAAACACCCCACATCAAAGGGATTACAGTAGATCAAAGCCCCTACCCCCTGAGACCCGACCGGTCACACACACCCCCGGGAATTGGCGGAATACCCTGCTGCGCGATAGCCATCTCCTACTGCGGGTAAGGTGGGAACTTCTACTGTAGCTATGTGTGGGATCGGATCTGGGGATGTTCTCTCATGCATCAAGGGAATCTCAAGAATGTACTATGTGTAATAAAGCAATAAACCTGTGTATAAGAGACCAGGTCTCGGAGATGCAGTTAGAGCACCTCGTGACGATACCTTGCTGTCTGATCTGATGTGTTCTGCTCCGACGGAATAAAACTTTGTTTCCTGCCTTCCAGTCTCCGGTGCCTGCCTCTTTCATTGGTAAATTATCGAGTGGTATGAGAGGCGATTACCGCCGGGCAATACTTGAAAGGTTATCGACTGAAACTGCCACTACCATTTAACAGTCATTGTGCCACCTCTAAATTCTTTACATAGAAATTCCACATGGAAAACTAAACCAACCTGTTCAATGTCTCATAAGAAGATTAATTTCAGCAGTGTTCACAATCATATACACTCTGTGTGCCTAATTATCAGTTTGTAACCATTGACATGCATATATCAATAGGTGTGCGTGTCACTGATGGTTAGATTACTCGTATATGAGACAATTCTCACAACTCCTTCGATATAAACAACTCCAAAAGGAAATTGAACCAACCTGGTCATAGTTTCATAGACTCATTTCAGCAGTGTACCCCAATACTATACCCTCTGTGTGCATAGTTACCAGTCACACATGTAACCATTGGCAGGCATACATCAATAGGTGTGCGTGTCACCAATCCCTAGAATGCTGCTATGTGAGGAAATTGTGGCACGCATCAGAAAACTGGTGTGAGTGCCACCGCTATTTGGAAATTCTGGCTCACATAGTTGAATGCTTCCAATTATTCCCCTGTGACACGCATACAGAATGGTATGCGTGTCACCATGAATGAAGAGAAAATGACCAATGCAAGATGGCCACTGTCACGCACACTCACATACATGAGTCCTTCTTCTCTTCTTGACTTAACAAATGATGAAAGTACGTCACACACTTGACGCGCAACCGTGGCACTAATAATGTGCGAGACATGAAGCCACCAGCGCGAGGCCAAAGACGGTTTGAAGAGTGCAATTCAGGGGCAGCTCTTCCATTAAGGCGGAAGAGCGTCGACCCACTAACCAAATTGCCCCCGATATGGAAAAATAAAATGGTAATAAAGTTAATTTATTACCATTTTATTTTTCAAAAACCTGTCCCGAGCTGAGCGTCAGGACGGGGGGGCAGGGGTTTCTGGTTTCTGCTGCTGCCAGTCAGGGCGCAACAGAAAGCAGTGATAGGCAGGGCACTCTAGGTTTAAAGTATGCATGTCTTTTTGGATGGCCCTCTAGGGATGACCAGCCACACATGCGTAGTCTAAGACAGCTGTGCTAGAGACAGCATAGGGCTCCAGTGCCCTCTGGAGCAGCAAGAGAGGGCGCTCCCTCCAATCCTGGTGCTTCTTTCATGCTGCATATAAGCAGCACCAGGATTGGTTACTGCAGTTTCCTGGTCCCGCGTTGGAGCCTGCCTGCACCTGAGCAAGGAGGACATTGCGCCAGTATTGAAGGTAAGTGTCATTTTTTTATTTATTAATAATTTTTTTTTTTTTACTTCCCACCCCACTATCCTCCTACATGCCAGCCGCCACTGGCGCAATTATCGGTAAATAGCCTTAATTATGGTTCCTCCACAAGCATGCCCTGATAGCGCACATAAAAAAAGTTACAATATATGGTATTCACATGTCAAGTCCCATCACAGTAGCAGCCCGGCACTTAAAAGTTTTATGGTCTTACGGTCCTTGAAATGGCTAATAGACGAACGATGTGAATCCATAGGAACTTAGGGCCACTCTTCTGGTTACAGCTTCAAAATCAGCAACTTATAACACCTTCCCTTCTTGCTGTTGCTCAGCATCCCACTGACTGGATGCTTGTCACAGCTCCAAACTTGTAAAGTGCTCCTCGTCAGGAACAAATTCTTGGTTAGTGGTCCTGCTCCAAATTTAAAAAGGCCTGCTCGTCTGCGGTGTGCCTTTAAAAAAAAAAATCAGCTTAGAAGACCATAGTGCTTTGAAGTATTTATTAACATTAGCTCAGTAAGTACAGGATCACACAACCTTCAACACCAACACCAGCCCTCAACTGCTCCTACCCCAAGGCACATGACTAATTCCACTTTGCCCATTTTGGAATCCCCTCACACAAACCTGGTCCTGCACACATCAATAGCTTAACCATAACACATCTGCTCATGATTTGCCTCTAGGAGCCAGCCCAGACCTCCGGCTCGACACACTCCAAGGCTGTGTCCAGCCAGAAATACCAGCTTTCTAACGCACAAAAAGCGACCAAGCTTCGACCGTACCCTCACAGATCAGTGTGGTACCAAACACACTTTAATGATTTTGCATCATTGACTGTTCGTTATCTCGTCCCTGTCTTTGCATGAAGGAAGCGACTTAAACGTTGTTGGCGCTATGGCAAAGATGCCAGTGGCATTTCCATTTCACATTAAACCAGATAAAACAACATGTGTATTTGCGCAACAATAACAAATTGCTGGTGTCGCCACTCTTGCAAATACAGAGTGCTAAATGGCTGATGGGTTTTTAAAAAAGCAAGAACTCAGCAATATGAGGGAAGGCATAAAGAAGTGAGCAAACAAAGGCGTTATCAGTGCGATAACAATGTTAGGGGTTCACAGGTGCAGCTGGGCGGGAGCCATGCGCCTGCCTGTTCAGACATTGCAACAAGGGACCCGTTGTACTCCGACCCCAAGGCAGAACCCAAGGTGGGGTGCTTGGCTGGACTGGACAGGACTGAGAAGGGGCGTCATGACTTTTAGGCGGTTGATTGATGGTGCTGTTCGGCTAGGCAGGTTTACGAAGCTCTTTGGCTGCCCAATGCAGGAGGCGGTAGGCGTTCAAGCTCCTCGGCCAGGGCCTGGGCGGAGTTTGGCTCTCGGGGCCACGTGTTTGGTCGGCAAGGTGTCCGCTTGCAGAGAAGGGGGTGTACCGCCCGCTGAGTTCAGCTAAAACACTGCATGCGGCGCTTCCAAAACAAAGTGAAAAGACAACCTGCACAGACGCGCTCCTCCGCTCCCCGTTCAGGTAACAAATACTGCCTTTTTGTTTTTACACATTAGATAGAGAATCCCCTCCGGGGAGGAGGGTGGCTGGTTATTCGCGTAACTTCTGTTCTCTTGTAACTGGTGTGGCCCAACCTTAATCGCAATGGTTTATTCCAAATTGTAAGGAAGGAACATGCATGTTTGTGATGGCGGAGGCGTGCCCTCTCGTGCTGCCGCTGAGTAGCACCTGCAGCGCACTTTGCCAGAGGCACTTAAGAGATCAGGCACTTAACATGAATGTGGTGCAGCAAGCCTGTTTGCCCTTTTCACAACAACACGTTCTTGGACAGTGGGGCACGTTCCGTGTCTTCTGGTTCCAACATGTCCCTCTGAGGAATTTCGCGGTGTGCTGAACGTGGGATATGCTGCTAGTTAACCACGACACATTCCGTTCTTTATCGGCGCGTAGACCCACTTGCTCCACTGCATCATGGGAAGTGTATCAGCAATAACACGATCTGTTTATTTATTGCAATCCTAAAGTGAGGATGCCCTGACCAGCAAGGTCACAGTCATGCGCGTAGCATCTCCTGGTTTCAGACAGTTCTTGGCTTTGACTTTCATAATTTATATAGCGCTTACTACCCCTGACGAGGTGTCGAAGCACTTTTTCGGAGAGTAGCATGTTACTCTGGAACCCATAAAGGATTAGTGGTGAATTAGTATAGTGAAAATATGAAAGTAATTTGAATGGTGGATATGTTAGTCAGTTATTTGGAGTGAGAAAGATAGTGGAGGGATAGAAGAGGAAAAAAGGTTTGCATTTATAAAGCACTTGTTACCCTCGATGGGGTGTTGAAGCGCTTTTTCAGCGAGTAGCACGCTACTCTAGAACCCATCAATACAGTACAATAATATATTCACCACAATAATTGATCCTGTTGTAAAAAGAAAGCACAACTCTTTTCCTCTTCCCCTTGTAATATGCTAACATGCACAATACATGAGCCAGTGCCCATTTATGTTCCAGCTGGCTGCGATTCCTGTAAGAGGAGGTAAGTAAAAATAGCAAACGTTGCAATTGTGATGTGATACATTATAAGACTAATAATCCATGTAAGTTACAGATTAGTGCTCGGTTACCAATGCGCCCGGGGTACAGATGGCTTTTGTGCCTCATTTTTGTGCGCTAAAAGCCCTTTTGATTACTGAAGAGCTGCAATCTGCATGGGTGCCCCTTCTGTAGTATCCACTGTGCTTGTGCACATTTGGTGCCCACACAGTTTCACAGCAGCAGCCCCCTACAATTGAGGAAACAACTTTGCCGTGCACTTGTCTAATTTTACTAAGGTAGGGTTGTCCGCAAATTCCAAGCCAAAAGCCACCAGGCAAGTTCGCTCTAAGCCAGGGGGAGCTAAATCTGCACATCATGGTGTAGCTTTAGTGGCAGACTTGGTGGCTAGAGATGGTCAGGGTATCCACTGTGCTTGTGCACATTTGGTGCCCACACAGTTTCACAGCAGCAGCCCCCTACAATTGAGGAAACAACTTTGCCGTGCACTTGTCTAATTTTACTAAGGTAGGGTTGTCCGCAAATTCCAAGCCAAAAGCCACCAGGCAAGTTCGCTCTAAGCCAGGGGGAGCTAAATCTGCACATCATGGTGTAGCTTTAGTGGCAGACTTGGTGGCTAGAGATGGTCAGGGTAGCTGCACCCTCCCTCCAGTTTCGTCTTCCTCTAAGTCTTCTGGGGATCGCCCTGTCCAGGCATCAGCCCTGTCTGAATTGATGACACAGTCAGAAGGGGACGCAATAGTTCCGCAACAATTAGATCTAATGCTGCGCGCGCTACTGGCACCCCTGGAATCCAGGTTGGAGGGAATAGTCACCCTTCTGACTAAGCTTGAACAAGGAATTAAGGATCACACTGAGGGTGCTAACAACAATAAAGTATTCCCCGCATGCTTTTGCAATTGCCACTGTACCACTATAGCCGGGGCCCTACCAGTCCCGTCGGCCCATTGCATAGCTCCACGGCTACCACCTGTCCCGAAAGCTACATCACTGGCAATTCCAGCTACACCAAACACTCCATCACTAGAACATCATGAAGCTAGGCCTCTTACGGACCATCACACAGATAGTAACATCCTGGGAGAGGCCCCCTTGGGTAATAATAGCGATAACATGAGGACAGTGAGAAAGCGAACCCAGGATAAGGCTACTAGGATGATTTCTAGAATAGACTTGCCTCCGGAAGCTAGTCCATACATGGTAGTCCTAACAGGGGTTCCTGAAATTAATGATCATAACACTGAGGAGTTCCTGAACCTAAAAAACAAGGCAATCCACTGGCTCTCAAACCATAGGCCCCTGCCACCGCAGGTTAGTTGTGAGATTATTATGGTTAGAAGGGTGGGGTGGGTAGGCCACACTCCTAAAAACTTAACTGGCGATTGTGTCATAGTTAACTTTCGGGATGCCAGGACAGCAGATTATATCTGCAACTGGAAAAAACCCCGCTTAGACACGAACATTGGGGTGCGCCCCCTCTCTTACTTCTACCCAAACGATCATCTGAGGATAGAAGAGAGCGGTTGGACATACATTCCGCATAGACAAAGGGGAGGTGCTGGGAAATCAAGGCATCTGCCCTCCGACGCAGAATGGGCTTACCCTATTTGTACAAATAGGTTTAGCTGCCTCGACCAGGTCGATTGACTGGCCAAGTCAACTCAGGTAGCTCAGGGTTCTACGGGGGACAGTATTCTAGGTTTAGAGCCCCTTGGGCTGCATGAGGAAGGGAATTTGACTCCTGACACTATGGGCTGCACCACTAGCATAGGGGAGACCAGTTACAGTAGCATCAATGGCAATCCCCAAGCGCACCCCCTGCAGTTTTCTGCTTCCCCTCCAATGTCAGCCCCCTCCCATAGCGCTAGTTCCATCTTTGGAGGGAGAATTGATCCCCAGCAGAGAAGTAGCATCTCGTCTGTATCAGATCCCCCATCCCAGCACACACTTCGCCCCCAATGTATGAATTTACTATCATGGAATGTGGCAGGCCTAACAAATAAGCTAGCATGTCCCGAATGGGGCTCTTTTGTGGACACTGCTGACGTGATTCTATTGCAGGAGACCTGGGCCAGGGAGGTGGTTCATAGAGCCGGGTTCGCTTCCTTTAACATCGCGGCTCGGTGGGGAGGCAAGGGCCGCCCTTCTGGTGGCCTGACAACATGGATAGGTGTACACCTGGGCTGTAGTGTGGATTTGATCCAGACCAATTCGGACGACATTCTTTGTGTCCAACTGTCCTGGCCCAACTCATATAAATTGGCAGTTGTGAATGTATATTCACGCCCTACTGCTATGGCTAAAGAATCAAACACTGTAGGGGAACTATCATCTTTCCTGGAATCTTTGGACCATGATATTAACTGTGTGATTGCAGGAGATTTTAATTGCCACTTTGAGCCCCTTCCAGGGCTGGGTGAGGGGGCATTGCAGGAAGAAGATGAGTTTTGGGGTATCCCACAGTGCAGGTCCACTGTTGTAAAGGCATGGACCCCACTGGCCATCCAGGTCATGACTCTAACCTTGCAGTTTTCAGTTAGGGCGGTTAATGGCCGAATGCCTTCGGACATTCCATCCAAATGCACTTACAACAAAAAAGACCACGAATCTCATCTGGACTACTTTTTGGTCCAGACTAGGTTATGGTCTAAAATTATGGATTTGGAGGTCGTGAATAGATCGGATAGCGATCATAACGCCCTACTGCTGAGAATGGAAATGCCATACTCTGCTAAAGCCCATTTGGAACCAACTGTTGAACTAGGACTGGTTCTCACCAACAACAGGAGGAGGGTTAAGTGGGAAACCCTATGCGAAAGGCGGGATGCATTGCCAAGCTTATATTCATCTATTCTCCCCTTGCTTAAGCTGGCAAGTGACATCTGGGACAAAGGGCAGTCCGAGGATAACTCTGCACGCTTCCTCAATGTTCACAGGGAATTAGTTGATACCCTTGCAGGCTTTTTAAACCCTATAGTTCCTGCTAGGCAACCAAGGACTAACCCGCCATCCTGGTATAATGCCGAATGCAGGAGAGCTAAAACAGCTTTGATTAATGCCATCAAAACCGGCAGTGACAAGCTAACAATCTGCTCACTTAGGGATGCCCACAAACAAGTTTTAAAACAGGCTAAGATAGATTGGGATTGGGAGAGATGGGAAAGTCTATCATCGGCCCTCGCAAATAAGGAATTGAGTAGATTCTGGGCCATTGTGAATTCTGGGTGCGCAGAACCCCGTAATGCCATTGAAGCTAATCTTGACCCGGGGGTGTGGGAATCCCATTTTAAATTTCTTTACGCTGCCACTTCTGATCTAGATCTCTTGCCCTTCCGGCTCTCGTCTGTGGGGGATGCCGAAGCCCTGGAATTCACCGTAGATGATGTTATGACTGCCATAGGGAAACTGGCAATGGGTAAAGCACCGGGCATAGATAAGATACCCGGGGATTTGCTCAAAGATCAGCCTAAGATTTGGGCACCGTACCTCTGTGCACTCTTCAACTCAATTTTGCACGGTACGGAGGTCCCGGACTCTTGGTTGGGAGCGGAAATCGTACCGATATATAAGAAGGGTTCTCCCCTGCTCCCCGTTAATTATAGGCCTATCAGCCTCATTGACGTCCCCCAAAAAATAATGGCAAGACTTATTTTAGATCACTTGCAGGACTGGATCAATGAGAATGATATCCTTTCTCCCTATCAGGCTGGTTTCAGAAGTAAAACATCTACCATGGACCAGATCTTCCGCCTAGTAATGCTATACTGGAAGACTGTGTCATTGGAGGGTGGCAGTCTCCACATGGTTTTTGTTGATTTACGCTCTGCGTTTGACACTGTTCCTAGGGGCAAACTTTGGGCTGTTTTACGCGATCTGGGTGTACCCATCTCCCTACTGGGCATATTGGTGAGGCTACACACTGAGAATTTTGCCCAGGTCAGGTGTGCAAGAGGAGGTGTATTGTCTGACAGGTTTGCTGTAAGCAAGGGAGTCAGGCAAGGGTGTGTCCTGGCCCCTACTCTGTTCTGTATTTATGTGAACGGATTGATTGCCAGCCTGGATGCAGTCCCTAACAACGATGCACCCAGGTTGGCAGGCAGGAAAGTAGCAGCCATAATGTTTGCGGATGACACCCTGCTCCTTTCCAAGACACCAATGGGCATCCAGCGTATATTGGAGGGATTTAGCAACTTCTGTAGGGAGCACGGACTACAGATCAATGTAGATAAGACCAAATACATTATTTTTAATCCCCCAATACACACTAGGCCACCACCTACCCTTGATTCAGTTGCACTCGAGAGAGAGTTCACACCTTCCAATACCTTGGTGTTACCCTAGGTGAAAAACTTTCCTGGGGCCCACATCTTACAAAATCTCAACTTAAACTGACCCAAATAGCTGGGGGAATCCTAAAGATGACAAATGCCTCTACTTTTAAACCCATCAGCCCTAGTCTCGAAATCTATAAGGTGAGAGCCAGAGCGGCTGCACTATACGGAGGGGAACTATGGGGGCACGCTATTAGACCAGGACTAACTAAGGTTGAGAACAACTTCCTGAGACAACTGCTCGCGCTCCCCCAAAGTACACCCCTACTACCGCTGAGGCTTGACTTAGGTTTACTCCCCATCCAGGAGGAACTAGCCATTAAACCTCTCAGGTTTTGGAGGAGGATCTGGCTGACCCCCGAGCTGGAGCAGTACAAAACAGAGCTCCAAGAAATACTGAGATTAGGCAGGGCAGCACATATCCCCTGGCTCTCATACATCAAAGATGAATTTACGAATCTGGGTCTTGCAGATATGTGGGTGAATCCAGCAATAGCTTGCAGAGAGATGCCTGGGAAAACATTCACCGAGTTATACCGATCTCGATGCTCTAATGCGTGGCTCCATGATTCAAAGAATGGTACCATGGTGAAAGCATTTATAGAGATCAAATCAGTCTATTCATTTGAAGATTTTATGGATGTAATTTTCCCTGTTATGGCTAGGAAGCTATACATACAATGGAGGTTTGGTGCACTCCCCTTAGCGTGTTTAACAAGCAAATGGTACCCGACTAGGTCCTCACACTGTATTGGTTGTGACATGATTAAAGAGGATGAAAGCCACATCCTTTTTTTCTGTCCACTCTATAGCAGAGCAAGGCAGAAATGGATTGTACCTATCTGTAGGAACCTTGGTTTTAGGAAATGCTCGGACGCACTAAGGGTTTTTAAGACTGAAACTGCAGGTCACATTGTATTTGCCTTAGCCAAATATTTGCATGCTTTCTGGATTAAAAGGAGTTTTATACTATCTAATACTGCCTAGTAGTCGGGCATGTTTTCTACTTGTGCAACGTCAGTTACAGATACAATGTGTGCCCCAAAAAGCAACATTAACATTGACACTGTTTTTCATCCCTGATTTGCATTTGCCTATGTCATTTTTAGATGCTCTTTGAACAGTGTAATTTTAATGTGTATAATATGTTGTGTACTCTTTTATGGCTGAAATATTGCCGAAATAAAGATTTAAAGAAGAAGGAATACTGCCTTTTTGTTTTTACACATTAGATAGAGAATCCCCTCCGGGGAGGAGGGTGGCTGGTTATTCGCGTAACTTCTGTTCTCTTGTAACTGGTGTAGCCCAACCTTAATCGCAATGGTTTATTCCAAATTGTAAGGAAGGAACATGCATGTTTGTGATGGCGGAGGCGTGCCCTCTCGTGCTGCCGCTGAGTAGCACCTGCAGCGCACTTTGCCAGAGGCACTTAAGAGATCAGGCACTTAACATGAATGTGGTGCAGCAAGCCTGTTTGCCCTTTTCACAACAACACGTTCTTGGACAGTGGGGCACGTTCCGTGTCTTCTGGTTCCAACATGTCCCTCTGAGGAATTTCGCGGTGTGCTGAACGTGGGATATGCTGCTAGTTAACCACGACACATTCCGTTCTTTATCGGCGCGTAGACCCACTTGCTCCACTGCATCATGGGAAGTGTATCAGCAATAACACGATCTGTTTATTTATTGCAATCCTAAAGTGAGGATGCCCTGACCAGCAAGGTCACAGTCATGCGCGTAGCATCTCCTGGTTTCAGACAGTTCTTGGCTTTGACTTTCATAATTTATATAGCGCTTACTACCCCTGACGAGGTGTCGAAGCACTTTTTCGGAGAGTAGCATGTTACTCTGGAACCCATAAAGGATTAGTGGTGAATTAGTATAGTGAAAATATGAAAGTAATTTGAATGGTGGATATGTTAGTCAGTTATTTGGAGTGAGAAAGATAGTGGAGGGATAGAAGAGGAAAAAAGGTTTGCATTTATAAAGCACTTGTTACCCTCGATGGGGTGTTGAAGCGCTTTTTCAGCGAGTAGCAGGCTACTCTAGAACCCATCAATACAGTACAATAATATATTCACCACAATAATTGATCCTGTTGTAAAAAGAAAGCACAACTCTTTTCCTCTTCCCCTTGTAATATGCTAACATGCACAATACATGAGCCAGTGCCCATTTATGTTCCAGCTGGCTGCGATTCCTGTAAGAGGAGGTAAGTAAAAATAGCAAACGTTGCAATTGTGATGTGATACATTATAAGACTAATAATCCATGTAAGTTACAGATTAGTGCTCGGTTACCAATGCGCCCGGGGTACAGATGGCTTTTGTGCCTCATTTTTGTGCGCTAAAAGCCCTTTTGATTACTGAAGAGCTGCAATCTGCATGGGTGCCCCTTCTGTAGTATCCACTGTGCTTGTGCACATTTGGTGCCCACACAGTTTCACAGCAGCAGCCCCCTACAATTGAGGAAACAACTTTGCCGTGCACTTGTCTAATTTTACCAATAGTAGCATAGGGTGAAATAGGCCTTTAGGAGGCCCAGTAACTGGGGGGCACCTGCCCATTCTAAGGGTGCACGGTGGCTTACAGGGTACAGTACACCACTGACCACCTGCATCGGGGTCTCTGCTGCATCTAGTAAGTCTGACCGGTCTGTAGGATTTGAAAGGTGGGGTGCCAGTTTGAAGCCACCACTCAGTCTTTCACTAATGGTCTTTTGCAGCACAGACAAATAGAGCTGGTCCTTGTCCAGATAGCACCCTGGGCAAAATTAAATCTGGCACCCTTGCTCTTGCTGTGCGCCCACTTCCCTTATTTGAAAAAAGGCCCCTATGGATAGGGTCCCCAGGGCCCAAAGTGGATCGGGGAGAGGGTGGCGCGGAGAGAGCGACCCACCCAGCCACTCATCCCAGCAAAGGCTCGGGTAAAGTCTGCGCCCAACTTGAAGTTTCTTCTGCAAATATGCCCTTGGCAGCAAACAATTTTCTCTTTGTCACCTGCAAGTATTTTACTGTTCAGATTTCCAGGTGGATTGAGCCTCGGGTCACAGTGGTAACTGAACAGTGGCAGGTAGAGAGCCATGAATCTATCCTTACAAAGTTTCAACTCTGGGCCCTTTGCAGCTTTGTAGCATCTTTCCAAACCTTTGGCTAAATCAATCCCAAAAGAACCATATTCTAGGTGTTTTTGTCATAGGAGAAGGAGGGTCAGCTGCTGGAGTTACCCGAGCCAACCCCTAGGCTTGCCTATTAAAATGAGGTACCTCACGTTCACCACCAGTGGAAAACATACTCAAACTAATTCTATCTCTCTGGTTCCCACTCTGTGGAAGGTGGCAGTGAAGCTATGGGAAGGTCAACCTCAAAGGCAGGCTCATACGCTCACACTGTTTCTTTACTTTGAGATAAACACAACACTTACTAACTGTGTTTTGTGTGTTTTTAGGTCGAGCCTATCGGCAGCGCACGTACACTGCTCGCTCTGCGAGGCATGCTGTAATAGAGTATGTAGTGGTAGCCCTGCCCACTCTCCGCCAATATTTGTCATTGGCTAGTGTCATTGTCCTTCTTAAATGCTGGCTTCTGATTCGTAAATAGGCTTGTTAGTCCCTCCTTGGTACCGCCTTGACTGCATTTGTTTCCGCCCATAATAACTGGACCTTTTACTTGGCTTCTTACACGGTCTGCATTATAAGTGGGTGAGCACTATTTTGTTTATTGACACTGATGGGGACAATGGTGGCTGCTTTTTTTTTTTGCTGCATGCTGAGCGCGGCGCCCTCTTTAGGGACACCGCCACACTCAGTTTTAATTGTATTTTTAAAACTTTGATGTTGAGCTCAGCGCCCGCTTCAGGGACACAGCGCTCTGTTTCATATTTTTTTTTTACTTTAATGCTGAGCGCACCGTCCACATCAGGGTCACCGCGCTCAGTTTCTTTTTTTTAATTTTAAACTTTATTACTGAGCGCGGCGCCCGCTTCAGGGACACTGCGCTCAGTTACATTTTTTAAAACTTTGATAATGAACGTAGCGCCCGCTTAATGGACATCGTGCTCTGCAATACAATAGGTATTGCTTGTGCAAAACTTTGAAATATTGGTATTGTAAATGACAATGCCTTTTAATTTTTTATAAAAGGCATTGCCATTTACAATGCCAATAGCTCAAAAACTCGCAATTGCAAGACCCATTGCATTGTAAATGCTTGTTTTTATTTGCCTCAGCTACCCTCCTACCCATCACATTCCTCTGATAACTGCAGACATGTTTCCTGGGCGTGTGAGTCCCTATATTTATCTTTGCCTTGTTCTGTTGATTGGAATCACCCAGCAGTGCAGCTTCCACAGAGGGGCCTGGGCAGCATGAAATCTAATTACAGTCACTGCAGGAGACAGGAGACTGTCAGAAAAAGTATAACGGAGATCAGCTGGGCTTAGGCAGAGGTAGCTACATTTTGCAAAAATCATCTGTTTGACATTTATATTAAAAATCTAAGTTCACTAAGGAATTAGATTTTTAAAGCTGAAGAAAATCTTGCAAAGATGGATTTTCTACTTTAAACTAAAGCCAAATTATACATTTTGAGATTTTATACATAAGGTTGGCCTTCACAAATGAAAATGATGCTTTAGCCTATGTAGTAACTAGGACTCTGAATTTTGGTACTGTATTAATTTATTTAAGAGTTTTCTCTAGCGCTGCTAGACCCGAGGGTATCAGAGAGCTTTACAAGATTGTTAGGCACGATCATTAAAAAAGAATACTTTATAACATTGTCAGAGGCATTGTCAGTCAATTATAATACAGTATGATTAAAGTGTTGAGTGTTGAACCAGTGCAGAGTCCTTGTGGATACATGCATAGAGCGAGGTAGTAATTCCAGAGTGAGTTGGGTGGTATTTCCCAGATGGTTGAGGTGTTGATTGAGGAGGAATTCTTTTAGTTGTCTCTTGAAGCTCACGTAGGAGGTGTTAGTTCTAATATGTACTGGGAGGGAGTTCCAGATTTTGGGGGCATTGCCTGAGAAAGAGCAAGCGTTCTTCGATTGGTAGCCACTTTAGACTTTTCAGCGAGGGATAAATGTGTTTGTATCTCTTTTCTCCAGTGACCATCCTTGCCGCTGCATTTAGGGTGGCTCACAATGGGGCTAAGTAAGAATTTGGGGTGCCTTTGAGAGTGGAGTTCCCGTTGTCCAGTCTGGACAGAACCAGAGCTTGTGTGGTGGTTTTTAGGTCATTCGAGGAGAGGAAGGGCTGCATTTTGTTAAGGTGTTTTAGGTTGTAGAGACATGCCAGTTACACACATGACATGTCTACAAATGCACTTCGATCTCATCCATTCCAGGGCACCCTTTACTGGTGACTTATTAAATCTAAGTAAATCAACAGAAATAAGGTTTATTCTGGCATGTGTTTATAGCAGCTCAGCCTATAGCAGTCCAGGGACCCAATTACAGAATGGGCACACCGCCCCAGTCTTTGCCAGGTTCCCATTCATTGAAAGAGTGCCTCCAAGCAGCTCTGTGTTTCACAGTGGAGGTAGCAGCCACCTGCACTTTAAAAGAGAGGACAGAGATACATGTGCAGGCTTGTGCAGCGAGTGACTGCATTCCTCTGCACAGCGGTGTCTGAGAATTCCATGGGACCTCCTTTCCTCCCCTTGCAGGGGTTACCTTAAGGCAGTGCACCTTTTTGTGACCCTCTCAGGGCACCTCCTGACCACCACTTTGCCTCTATGCCTGCATCCAGAATAGGGAGCAGAGGCAAACTGTTCTCCTCCTTAGCAAGCAGCCATGCCCCCATGCTAATGAGGGAACTGCTCCTGAAGTTTGTGCCAGCGCACCAATACTATCTTCTGGGAAGATAGCGCTGGCGCACTGGCGCTATCTGTATTACAGAGAGGATGCACAAGATTCTGCACGCCTTCTGTAATACTACAATGCCCTAAGGGCACAGAAAGTAGGCACACATACCCGTTGCATCCCAGGGCACTGGCTGTAATACAGCTGAAGACTTCTGGAGCAGCCCTGATGAGATGTTTTAAAATCTCTTATGCGGGAGGTGCAAAGCCACATTTGGAATATCTGTGCCACTTGACTAGTTTTCAACATTTCTAAACACCAAATATGCCCATTGGGGTTAGTTAAATCCTCACCATGGTTTAGGAGCAGTGAAAGATGTTTAGCAACCTCCCTGTGTCAGTGTTACAAATATGCATGCATATCAGTTCAACAAAATGAAAAAATCTCGAGAGATTACACTAAAAGATAATACATAACTTTTACTTTCAGGGACGTCAATGCAAACTATGTTTTTGGTACCTACATGTGTTTATTGTGACCTGAAACTGATGAAACTTGGGAAACTTCACTGTCTGTGATTCAGAACGTAGCGTCTTCTTTCCTTGCGAGGGGGGAAGGGTGTTCTAACATTTTGACTGCTCTAGAAAAGTTGCATTGTTGATCAATCAGTGGCATTACTGCCTGGTTCTCTGGCTTGTATTGCAGACATTTTCAAATATTTTTTCAGCCATCAATTATACTCCTATTCAAGACCAGTGGTTCAGTTTCTTTTTTTTCTACAGGTGTCTGTACAGAAAGTGATAACTTGCCACTACTGCTGATCGAAATTCTCGATTATTTGATTCCAGTGAATATGGTGCTACTTTGAAACTCTAGACTAACATTAAACAAGCAACACCCGGATTGAGTTCAGTGATCTCGAGAAAGTGACAGGCCGAGCCACTGCTTTTCCTGTACAAAATCCATGCTATCGGATGCTGCTTCAAAACGTAGTTATATAGTGAAAAAATAATACAAGTAGAGGTGGATTATACATTTACAATGAATTAATACTTCAAGCACAGTGGTTCTATAAAATAAATTTGCTGTTGAACTGAAGAGATCTGGTACGGTTCAATGTTAAATTACCCCCTCGTCCCGCTCGCTTTGACAAATGTTAACTTGATGCTCCTGCACTTCTCAGACACACCCCCGGAAACATAAAGTCCCTCCACCCTCCTTACTTCCTGTAATTTTTGTGTCTCGTGGACACTTCCATGGGCAGGTACTGTGCGTCAGCTTCAGGGATGTTTGTGACCAGGTACCATGCTCCTTTAGGTGTCAGTAATGGTGCAGTTTTAATTTTTCTGGTGGAGATTGATCCTGGCAGTGTGGAGAGGAGCAAGCGCACTTGTTTATAGAGCTATGACACAGTAGTGGCTGCTAGCTCCTTTGTTGGAGTCGGGCATGTGCATAGTTACGCTTCTGTGTAGGAGAGAGCAATGCCTCTCCATGAAGTATAGAGACCACTAAGCTGGGTGTGGTAGTAAAAACATTCCACAAGTAATATTTGTGAAGAAGCTTTATTAGAGCATCCACCCATCTTTTAACTCTACCAGCAACTGCTCTCTCCCACATTTAGAATTCAGAATCTTACCTAAAGCTAAACACCATGACATAACAAAGCTAGCTGCTAACCTAGACTGTACATTACAGTGCACACAGTCTGTACAGGATTCTTTCACATTTACCATTCTTCTACATTACTACATACTATTGTTCCTTATAATAAAAACACAAAAACAAAAAAAACAAAAATAATAAGATAAATAAATTCTAAAAGCATATGCATAAACAATATACACTGTATACTCACTACACACTAGGGGGTCTATTAGCATGGCGGTCGGAAAATCACTCCGACCGCCATGGTAGCGGGAAAACACCGCCCACAGGGACCGTGGGAAAACCGCCGGTCCAATTATTATGCACCGCAGTGGAAATCCGACCACGGCGGTCGGATTGCGGCGGTTAACTTTGTGGCGGGCGGTGCTGCCAGCAGCACCGCCGTGATGTCCAAACAAGCATGTCCTGCATGTCCCTGCTCTGTGTTGCAGGCACTGCACAGTGCCTGCCACCTGGTACAGGGACATGTAGGGGGGTACCATAGGTACCCCCCCAGTGCATCCACACAGACCCCCAACACATTGGGGGTCCGCAATGGACCTCCGGAGACATTCTCCGCATGCCTTTCCATGGCGGTTCCACCGCCACGGAAAGCTGGCTACCGCCGGCATCATAATCGTGCCAGCGGTGCTTGGCCCTGATCTGCCACAATTGTATCGGTCCAGCTCCGCACGCCAGGCAAGCGGGTGGACTGCAACCGGCGGAAAAGTGGCGGGCGGAAAATCACACCACTGCGGTCACGACCGCAATGCTAATCAGACCGGCGGTGTCCAGGGCTTCGATGGCGGGCGGATGACCGTCGCCGGTCCGGTGGTTGCTACCGCCCGCCCAGCAGAGGACAACCGCCCTCCACCCTAATGGACCCCTAGGTCACAATAAATTTGTATAGTTAATACAATACACAATTTTAAAATCTTCTAGGTAAACATCTCTTTCTTATTTGCAGTCTAGAAACATGTGATAACCCATCTAAAGTATGGCTTGGTGTTCCAACATTTTTAACTTCCACGGTATCACTAGCAAATTCAGATCATTGTAATCATTACACTCTTTGTGTGTAGTAATATTGACTTTGGCCAACCTGGATAAACTCCACCAATGACCATTACTTAAACAGGCTGATGTTTTTTCCCAACTTCAAAACTTGGAATACTCCAGAAAACGATATCCTTTCTTCACATGTATATGTGGCTTAATTTTTACATCACCTACACTGAACCGTTTTTGTTTGCAGACTCTCCCGTTCACCATGTTCTTTTCCTTTTTCACACAATTTCATTCACGTTCTTATACATTTTTTTTTTTTTAATCAACCTTATTCTCTTTGAGCTTTAACCAACTGGGATTCAACTCCTGTCTAGGTTTCCTTCCCTTAAGCAAGAGAAACGGAGGAAAACTTGGTTGTACAATGTGGTGTACAATGATAAGACCAAAAAGGATTCGCTACAAGTTTTTTAAAATCAATGCATGCTTTAAGAGCCAATTGAATACCTTCAACCAAAGTTTTATTGAATCTTTCAACTAAACCATTCATATTTGGTGAATATAACATCATCTTCACATGTTGAATGTTAGCTTTTTAAAGAAATGGCGTGAATAAACTAGATATAAACTGTGTGCCATTATCTGACACTAAATACTCCGGTAAACCTTCCCTCCCGAACAACTCCTGTAAAAATTCAATGATGGTATCAGAATCAACATGCAAAACCCATTTTACATTCACCCATTTTGAAAAATAATCTATCACCACTACAGTAAAAGCTTTGTCATTCAAGATTCTGTCATAAGGGCCTAAAACGTCAATAGCTACCTTTTACCATGGTTTTTCTGAACAGAAGTTTGTAAATGGGTGATTTGTTGTGTTTGAAGCACTTTGTCTGAATCTGCACATAGTGAACCATCCTTTACAAAACAAAAGTCACTATCCATATACGGCCACCAAAACAGATCCCTCACTTTTTTGACTGTATTGATTTGCCCTAGATGTCCCAGATGAGTAATAGATATCAACTTCTTTCTAATACCAATTGGAGGAACAAATACTGCACCTTTCAACACATCATCATTTGCCAGCGAAAGATCATGTCTGACTTTCCAACACATTTCTTTACAAAAATGCTTCTCTAAAGGACATCCTTTAACAATATAATCTTTCAATAATTTCATGGTCTCATCATACGATGTAGCTTTCATCCATCATTCTTTGGATATTACTTGTCCCATGGAAAGTACAACATCTTCCACAGTGGCTACCACACACTCCTCATGTGCAATCAATGTACAACATTACCAGCCAATCTAGACAAACAATCTGCCAACAATTCTGTACTCTGGGTATATATACTACTGTGAAATTCTTTTCATACATTTTCGCCAGCAACCATATCAACCTAGACAACGCTTCTCCCACTCCATTCTTGGACAATAATGATATTAATGGTTTGTCATCCATTTTAAGTTGAAAAGGTTTACCACATAAATATGTCTTGAAATGCTAAATGCCACAATATGTTCATTAGTCCATTGAAACTTAACCCTTTTTTTAAATAACATTCTCAAAGGAAGTACAATATCTGCAAACTTATTCAAAACCTTGAATAATATTCACAAATTCACAAAAATGACTTGAGCAGATCTTTAGTTTGAGGCTCTGCCATATTTCAAATGTTATCAACCAAATCATTTTTTAAAGCAATGCCTGACCCACTAATTCGAGGTCCTAAATATTCCACCTCTGTAGCAAAAAAACGCACACTTATCCAGTCTAACCGTCTTTCCCTTGTCATTTAACATAGCCAAAACTTTACCCACCGTCTCATGATGTTTGTCAGCAGATTCAGAATATACCAAGATATCATCCTGGAATGCCAACACCCCATCGGTATCTCCAAAAAGACAATACATCAATTTCTAGAAAACCAATGCAGCGGATGACAATCCAAAAGGCATCCTGACGTACCTAAATGTACCTTCTGGTGTTCTAAATGTTGTAAGGTGTCGTAGCTCCTCTGTTAACACAATCTGATGGTATGCTGTTTTGCAATCTATTGTAGTTAAATATTTAGCTCCATCCAGCTTCACCCATTAATTCTTGCACCTTGGGTAAAGGACGACACGCTTCAACTATTTGTTTGTTGACAGATCTAAGGTCCACACACGTTCTGAGTTCTCCATTTTTCTTGTTAATCAAAAGGATGGGAAAAACCCATTCTGATGCATCTACTGGTTCTATCCCACCCTCTTCACATAACCTCTTAATCATATCAGACAACTCTTGTCTGACAGATAGTGGAACATGTCTTAATTTGTGTTTGCTCAGCATTGCATTTTCCTTGAGTTGCATATCTCAAGTTCCTTTCTAAATACATCCTTATGTTTATCAAGGAATTCTTCAAACTTCTTATTTCCATCTGTGCAATCTTGCACAGATAACATCTCTTCTGCCATACAAACGTGTACTTTTGAATTAGGATTCAACGTAATGTTAAATCTACCTTGATGTTTCCATCCCATTACTTGTTACACATCTATAGCAACATGTACTTTGCCAATGATAGTTTGGTGTTTCAATGAAATATCTGCGATAAAATAACCTGGCATGTTGATTTCTTTTCCTACAAAACCAAATACTCTTACATCCTTAGGTTGCAATATTCTATTTTTTTTCTCCCAATTCTTGTTGAAAAATGAGTCTGAAATTATAGTATATTGGGATCCAGAATCCACCATTACTTCTAAATTTCTCCCATCAATAACAATAGTACATAACAGAGGTGTATACAGTTCATTATCTACATCAGAACCCATTGTGACGCTAGCCACTATTTGTACATCACTAGATGTTGCTCCATCCCTTTCCTGAATGTTATCTTGCTCTCTTATACACAACACCATATTTTCACATTCATTCCCATCATCCACTACCATTTCCACAGGTTTCTTGACCGCAAGGGCAGCTACTCCTTCAGACACACTTTCCACGTTAATAGTTTTGAAAGAGATAATAGATCTTTCAACATTCTAAGCTATCTCTATGGTTTCCTGTAATGTTGGATTACAATGTCACAAGCTCTTCCTGAATTTTCTTATTAGCACAATGTATTATCAAGTAGTCCCTGATGTAAGTATCTACTTGTACTCCAAATTCACAATCAGCAGCTAGTGTTCTTAAAGTTTAAACATAAGCATCTACTGATTCATCAACCAGCTGATGACACGTATAAAAATGAAAACTTTCCAAAACAATTTGTGGTTGTTCCACAAATCTTTTTTTAACCTGTCTAAAGCTTCTGTAAAACAATCATTATCTCCTGCTTCCACACCCTGAGGAGTTGGTAAAGGAGTGAGATGTTCAAAAACATATTTGGCATCTGTGCCCGTCATATTTAATAACATTGCTTTTTTTCCTTTGAGCACTAAAGGTGTTGCCATAAAGAGCCAATAAGTCATTTTTAAAAGAACGTAACCATTTTTACCCATTTCATGCTAGGCTCATTTAGCCTCTTAAGAAATGGTGGTGGTGGATTTCGACAGACTGTAGCCATGGTATCAACTAATAAGATATACTCCCACTACCAAAATTAATTTCAGCCCTTCCTAAATCTTCCTCCAAGTGTATCAATAATATTCTTAAAATTATGAACCATACGATTTACTAGCAATGTTAATGTTAATTGAACATGTATTGCATCAAAAATTAAATTAAGTGCGCGCATCACTGAATAATTCTTTATGCGTGTGACAAATATTTCCATGATGTGCCTTCATAATTGTATGCACATCACAGAACTTGCAGATCCTTTTGTGTGTGTAATAAAGACTTTCTTTTTTGTTTAGCTGCTCACTCCTAACAGCTTTCGTCACATTGACAGCTGCAACTCTGAGTGTGTGCGCATCACAGAGGCATGCCACTCCTCTTGTATGCGTCACAGAGACTTCACTCGTTGACTTCTCTGCCCTTTTCACCAAGAGACAATGTGTTAATATGGACGCATGCATTATAAAGACTCATAGTAATGAAACCAATCACTGCTCCCAGTTGACTCCCAGACCAATCACAACGCTCTGCAAACAATAGTTCAAACAGTGGCCAATGAATTTCTTTCCACTGGTGTGTAACCAATAACAACCAGCGCTGATGTCCCCCATTATCAGACTTCTGGTCTCGCTGATCCTTTGGCAAAGATGTACGATCCAGCACGAGCTTCCAAATAGTCATCAACATGAGTACGTCGCTGTCTTTTATTTAGAGTCAAAATCTCAACAATTTCAATGCAAAAAAAATCTCTGGATAAATATTTTGATTTCACTGGAGGGCTTACACAAAGTCCCAGATTCCTCCTTTACTTCACAGAAAAGTCCTGTGAACTGCACACCGTACCTGTTCCTCAATGAAGCGTTATGCAGATACCTGGAGCAGAAAATGTACAAACCTTGTTTGTGGATGCTGCCCGTGGTTCAGATCCGTATCGTTGCAAAAATGTGGTAGTAAAAACAGTCCACAAGTAATATTTGTAAAGAAGCTTTATTGGAGCATCCACCCATCTTTTAACTCCTCCAGCAACTGCTCTCTCCCACAGTTAGAATTCAGAACCTGACTTAAAGCTAAACACCATGGCATAACAAAGCGAGCTGCCAAGCTAGACTGTAATTTATAGTGAACACAATCTGTACAGATTTCTTTCACATTCTTCTACATTACTACACTGGGGGATGCATCGATTTCCCAGAGCTGGAAATCGGACAGTAAAGTAGTATTGGGTATCAATTTTAATAATTCGTAGCATGGCTATGTGTTACAAGGAGTCTGTTGTAAAGGAAGCTACAGAGTCCATCTGTACATGTAGGATACTTCTTTATTGGTAGCTTGGTTCCAGCATAGGTGGTCAGGATGGTAGGAGAAGATAGATGATACAACGATAGCCCCACCAGGAGCAAGCTCCTTACAGCTCAGCCTGAGTAGACCAACTGACAATCTCACCCAGAGAGACACCCAGGCATTCTATGATGTCATGCAACATTCTAACAGAGCAGTACAGTGGAGAATAGCTGACAAGTACTTTACTACACATCCTCTTTCCTTAGGGAACAACAGAAGTAAAATTAAAGACAAATGAGATACCCCAATAAATCTTTAGCAAGAAGGTGCAACAATGAGGTGCACATATCCACAGGTGTATTACATGAGGTATCATGAATTCCACTGGCATGAACAGAAATGTGTTAAGATGTTAAACATTAAAATCGCAAACAACATTACTACACGCCCCATCCCCCTCCCTTAGGGAAAACACAGCAGCTTAGATAAAAACACTGCAACAAAGAAGGGTGGTCACCCACACAACCTCCCCATACTCGGGTACACCACAGGGTAGACACCCTGTTAAACAAAAGTGGGTGCAAAACACAGACCCTTGGGAGAAAACAACATCCCCAACAAAGAAATACAATAGTGGCTAAACACTATAGATAACAAGAAGAGTGCCACCACAACAACAAATCTACTCCAGAGAGAAAACACTCTGTAAAAAACACGAGGTCCCTTGGTAGAAGGCATGCTGACACTTAAAGAGGTCTAAACACTAAACGAAAAAAAACTTCCCCCTCAAAGTTGTACAAGCGTGAAACCCTTGGCCACGAATTCCACGCAGGTAGACTTCGACTGGAGCATGGTGTCCACATGAAAGGAAGACCCAAGATGACATTAGGAACCACCCAAAAACTTCACCAAGGAACACGACAGGGTACTAACTCATGAAAACAAACAACCTCCCCTAGAAAGGGTACACCATAGGGTACACGCACCCAAGAAAACTGAAAACTAAAATAGAGGCATTGACTACCCCTACAACCTCCCCAAAGGTATGTGTACACTACGAGTTAAACACTTTACAAAACCACACGACTACCCCTAGATAGGGTACACCACAGGGTAGACACCCTGGAAAACGACAACACCTCCCCTAAATAGAGTACACCACAGAGTAACAGCTCCGGAAAATAACACAACCTCCCATAAATAGGGTACACGACAGAGTAATAACCCTGGAAAACTGAAAACTAAACTAGAGGCATTGCCTACCCCCACAACCTCCCCAAAGAAATAGGTACACTCTATGTACAGAAACTACGAAATTAAGGGCATTGGCTACCCCCATAACCTCCCCTAGATAGGGTACACGCACCCTAGAAAACTACAAACTAAAGGCATTGACTACACCCACAACCTCCCCAACGAAATGGGTACACTCTATATACAGAAACTACGAAATTAAGGGCATTGACTACCCCCATAACCTCCCCTAAGAGATGGGTACACCACAAGTTACATAGAATAAGGGGAAAACCGCCAAGGGAACAACAAACCACCCTATGGCAGGGTACACCATAAGGTATACAACAGCCTAAAAACACTTAAAAACTCCCCTAATAAGGGTAGACCGCAAGAAAAACTACAAACTAAAATAAAATGCCCTGGAAAGACTGCACAACCTCCCCAAAGTGGTACACTCTCGATAAACAATCAAAACTAAAGCAAGGCACAAATGTTATACACTGACCCCTCCCCCACACAAGCACAGACCTAACAAGAGCATGCATAGTGAGTACAGACGGTATAATCACTAAGCACTAGTTAAAACGCCGGTGAGCGGTCTCTCACCCGAAGTCGTCCCCGAGGAGAAGGTCGTTCCTTGCTCGTTTCAAGTAGCTCGAACAGTAAATTCGAAATTACCCTCCTGAGGCGATAAGCTGGATCAAAGCCCAAGGTAACAGTGCGAAGAGACATCGCTGCTTGAATGCTGAATGTCAAGAAAAAAAAAACGTGATTGGCAATGAAAACTTGACCATGGAGTACCAAGAGACTCTGTATGTGCTGTTGCCAAGCACAAGATGGCGGCACGTTTCCAACGCCACACCGGGTGGCTCACGGCACGCTGTTGCATGCAGGTGTCACTGGACAGCTATAGAGAACTAGTGAAGGCGTCACACACGATTCATCAAGCCTCCACACGGAACGAAGATAACGGTGAGGTGCACGTGGAGGAATTTTAAATAAACACAATGCGCTACAGTTTGATGTAGAGAGTCCATTAGGGAGCAAAAGCAGCGAATCAAAACGTGCACATACACCAAAAACACGCAGTCTCTGCCCCCGCAAATATGTTCAAGTGCTCACCAATGAAGCCGTTCCTCAAATCACCAATCTCTCGGCAGTTCCTCACCAAAGGTGCCGTTCCTCAAATCACCATTCTCTAGTCAGAAAAACTCCCAAGACGATTCTGTGTAGTCACTGTCCTCGCAAAAACACCAAGAGCACAACACGCCCCCAAAGCGAGCGGAGTGTGTCGTCTGCATATGTAGCACGCAAATGAGTACACTGCCAACAAAACCGTTTAAATCTGCAATCACCAGTCTTTGAAGAACACGCTGTTTGAACACACAGCAAGGCCCTGTTGGAAGCCAATTGTAGCTCAAAAATAAATCGGTCGTTCAGTGCTGTGCCTGTTGTGCCTCATAGAGAGTAGATGCAGTCTTTTAAATGACAGCAGGGTCTTTAGTGAACTTAGTAGCTAACGCCCAGGTTACAGGCCGTCCGGGTGGTACAGAACACTGGTGGGGCTGGCCAGGGCGTGACCTCTGAATTTCAATTGACGTCTTGAAAATTATTAAAGTCTTGAGTTCCTCTTGCTTTAATTCCTTGGTTCCTCAGTAGTCTTAACTCCTTAATGCACACGTCAGTTCTTCAGATCGTCGCCAAAATTGTTGTAAAGGATGATACAGCGATAGCCCCACCAGGAGCAAGCTCCTTACAGCTCAGCCTGAGTAGACCAACTGACAATCTCACCCAGAGAGACACCCAGGCATTCTATGATGTCATGCAACATTCTAACAGAGCAGTACAGTGGAGAATAGCTGACAAGTACTTTACTACAGAGTCGTTCGTTCCCAGAAGGATTTGTGATATTAGCTTTGATGGGCTTCATCTCATTCTGTGCTATGATAGAGGGTAAAAGTTATGAGACGGGAAGGCTCTCCCACTCTCCTTCCTCTGGGGGTAAATCTGTGGAGTGCAGGGCACTATGCTTTAGGTCTCAACCTACTGCTATTCCACTGGTTCCTAGTCTCTCAAGGCATGAATTTTTCAATCTCAATCACCAAGGAGATGAAATCGGAACTAGCATGATGGCGGGGTCATGCAAATCTCTGAATGGAGATTCCTTTGTGTCCTCCAGCCCCTTTAGTTATTAAAATAGATGCAAGTCAGAAGGGCTGGGGAGCAAGGACTGGATCACATCATGCCCAGAGAAATGGACATGTGTTGAAAACGTCAAGTCTTCCAGCTGTAGGGAGTTGGAGGCAATTTGCCTTGCTCTACATACTTTCTCCCACCTGATCCTTCTCAGAGTCATAATAATCAGAGTTGACAATACGACGGCAGGGGGGGAAAAAGAGCACCTTCTGTTTCAACAAATTAGACCCGTTTTTTTGGGGGGGGGCCAGTTCAGCTTTTGAGACAGTTGCAACTTTTGAGTGTCAGTTCTTGGTCATCCTGGCTGCATGCTGGTAGTCAACAAGTGACTTTGGCTACTGACTGGCTAGAGCAGGCATCTTCAGCTTTTGTGGCCCTGGTGCTGTATACGGAAGACAGTCAACTGACTCTTTGAGGTCACCTCTTCTGTCTGGGCCTTGGAGAGACTTTTCACGAGTCATGCCCCAGAGGCACAGCCCTCTATTTGCTAATCCAAGTATTGGCAGGTGCAGCCCAGCAGTTGGTGCAGCCTCTCTTGCCACGTCCAGGTACCAGCAGGGCAGTCCTTTTTTGGTCCGTTGTCTAGTCCAGGTGTGTTTTGAGGTCTGGATGCTAAGGTGCCATATTTATGCCCAGAAAGTGCCCTCGGGGGGTATGCAGTGGTTACTAGCCAATAGGGTACTAGGGTCCTCCCTGCCTGATGATGATTTTCCACAATGTGTGTCATCTAGCTATCCCAGAGTGTACTATTTTACCCACTGCCAAGATGGCAGAACACCCCCCTCTTAGTGTTTGGAACTTGGTAGCCCATCCTAGAGGTGTGGCTACCTGTGCACTACACACCCATGAAAAAACAGGTTTGGCAACTGTTTTACCCTCTCTGTCCCCAATGCCAACACATCTACCTCAACAAAAGAGTAGCCCCTCTCATGTGTGTTCACCATTTGCCCTTCAAATGTGGCTTCCCTTTTGAAGCTAACCTATTGGGCCCACTCCCTGTGTGGCTTCCTGCCAGGGAGAGGTACACATCTTCCAACCACAATCCTCTATTGTTTCTATTCTGCTCCTGGGAGTCATTCACACCTCTCCCCAGGAGGGCGGAAGGTTGTCATGTGGCTAGGCATCTATGAATGATCACTGGAAAACTTGGACAACAGAGTGGCAACTTTCTAAAAGTTGCATGTACTCAAAGTTACTTTAAATTCTACTTGGGCATCAAGCTAAGATTAATGTAAAATTATTTTGATACCTTGATGTACCAACTTTAGGACTGGTATACCCGTACTCTGACCTCAGTTGGACCACACATTAGAGCACTATCAAGGAGCCATAGTTGTTAGGCCCCGATACATTAAGTTTAGTAGGACATATAAGTTCAAAAATTGTTCATAAAAATTTCGTAAATGTACAGTCAAATCCTTTTGTGACACGTATGTAATATCTAGTATGTTTATTGCGTAAGCACATATTCATCAGTCTTAATGTGCTCTGGCTTCTGAATGTTTTAAACTAACTTGTTGATGCACGTTTGGTCTTGTGGCCAATAATCCTTTAATTGTTCTGTATTTCATGTGAAGTCGTTTCAATAATTCACTAATTGTTTTGTATTTTATGTGAATATTGTCACTGTGCCAGTCTATTGTTCTTTCTTACAAAAAGACAGGATGTCTTTATGTGGCAAATGTAAGTAAAAAACTGGCATAACTTCCTTGAGTAGTAGACTCTAATTTGAAAAAATGGGAAAACACTAGCAAGATGTTTTAGAAAAGTTCAAGTAGCCAAGTTCATTAATTGAACAGACTCGGAGATCTCCTTCTCAAAAAGATTTTTTATTTATGGTCTAAGAGGCACCTGTTTGCTGCAATCCAACTTTAGTAGTAGCACTCCGAAGTTATCAAAGCTGAGTTGTCAGCATGTAACACTGTACTCGCCGATGGGGCTAATAACTTTTCCACAGTCAAAACTGCAATTTGGTTTTTTTTCTGGTTGGACGAATAAAAATGCATGTCCTCCCTTTTATTATACAGCACCCTGCCGTGGGAATCAATCGTCATGCTATAGGGGTGACGCATATAATAGAAAGGGAGGTTTGGGCTTTGCCATTAGGTTAAATGACAAAGTCCAGTTAGCTGTTTGCAACTGCTCTTCCAGTCTCCAGTGGCAGGCTGGAAGACATGTTTTCATGCTTTTCCATCCAGGGTGGCACAGTAAGTGCTACACCCTAGTGGGACACTTTACCTTAGAGTCCTCTGGGTACCACTGGTACCACATATTCGGAACTTATAAGTAAGTAAAGTTAGACCAATTGGGTATAAACCAATCATACATATATTGATATTGATGCATTTTGTAAAGCACTCAATTGCTCAAAGGTGTCTTGGCACTGGCGTCAGAAGTGATAAAGGTAAAAATAGGCCTGTTAGATGATTTCATTGTGATTTGATTTTAAATTTAAATAGCGCAACAATTACACTGAGGATGACAAAGAGGTGGTACTAAAGGGCAGGGCCTGTGAAAAGAGCCAGGTTTAAGTTGTTTCCTGAACTGCAGGTGAGTGGGTTGAGCATTGAGGTGCAATGGCAAAGTATTCCACAATGTAATGATGGCATCAGAAAGACTTTGTCCTCCCCAGGATGCTTTCCTGATTTTAGACATAGCCATCGAGTTGAAGGAGCCAGAACGAAGGGGCCCTCTGGGGATATACCAGTGGAATATTTTTCTCAGATAGAGTGGGCCAGAATTGTGTAGTGCTTTGTGTGCTAAGCAGAGTGCCTTAAAGGCTACTCATTTTTCTGACTGGAAGCCAATGTAGCATCTATATAGTTTCATCAGCTACAGCCACACCATGAACTCTCCTGCACCGACCATCACTGCGTACATCTTGCCTACGACATGCCCACCGTACACCATGTCATCGCCCCCTCAGCTGCAGCTGGATTAAGGCCACCAAAGAACTCCTAGTCAACTCCCTCAGCGCAACAACTCCACAAATACCCCCAGACGCCAACACCACAGCACGCAACGTCCACCAATGAATCTCCAACTGCGCCAACATGTTGGCACCCCTCAAGAGAAGACCTGGCAAAAAACGATCCAAGGCAGCCACCTGGTTCACCCTAGCAATCCACAAGTCCAGACGCACCTGCAGATGCCTTAAGAAGAAATGGAGGTGCAACAAAACCCCAGAATCTCACACAAACACTAAGGAAATGGCCATCCAAGGTAGAATCAACACCAACTTGCACAACAGCAAAGAACTCTTCACCATCATCAAGGAGTTCACCAGGCCCAACAGCCAGACCGCAGACATTTCTCCCCTCTCTAGACCTCTGCAACGAACTCAGCACTTTCTTCCACCACAAGGTCAGGAAGATCTACGACAGCTTCGACACACTACACCCGGCTGCTACACCCGCCACCATCGCAGACATCCAAGCCACCCCTCAACAGACCGTGCTCTGCTGGACACCACTTATCACAGAGGACACGCTGAAAGCATCCACTCAGGGGCCCCCGACGGACCTATGTCCGTACCACATCTGCAACAAAGCAGCCGCCATCGCCCTCCAGCTCTGCCTCACCATCAACTGCTCCATCAAAATCGCCACTTTCCCCTACGACTGGAAACACGGCAAGATCAACCCCCTGCTGAAGAAGCCATCCTCAGACCCGACAGACCTCAAGAGCTTAAGACCGATCTCCTGCCTCCAATTCCCAGCCAAGGTGATAAAATCCCAGCTCTCCGTGTTCATCAAAGCGAACCATGTCCTGGACACCTCCCAATGCGGCTTTCGAGGCAACCACAGCACAGAGACTGCACTCCTTGTCACCACAGATGACATCCGCTCCCTCCTCGACTGGGGCGAGACAGCAGCCCTCATCCTGCTAGACCTCTAGGTCGCCTTCGACACTGTCTCCCACCGCACCCTAATCACCAAATGTTGTAGACTTGTAAAGCGCACAGCTGCCCCAGAAACGGGGCGTCCCGGCGCTGTAAACCGCTGGGGTACCCATCCTGGCTTTCCCTGTGAGATGGTCCCTACTGGGCATCTCCAAGGTGAAGACAAGCATCCCCGGCGCTGATGGGGCCGTAAGTGGAGATTAAGCAAGCTGTTGCCCAGAGTTGCTGAGTGGGATCCATGGTTAGAGTAGGCACCGAGGCGAGAATTGTCGAGTCCGCTGACCTTGGCCCAAGACTCCACAACGCCGGCATTCGCGACAGGGCTCTAGACTGGATTCACTCCTTCCTCACTGGCCAGACCCAGCGAGTCACACGGCTGTTGTGACATGGATTAAAGACAGCTGCTCAACATCAACTCGGACAAGACCGAAGATCTCATCCTGGGACCCACAGCGTCAGCCTGGGATGACTCTTGGTGACCAGCCGCCCTGGGAGCACCACCCCACCCTGACGGATCACATGCACAACCTTGGCATCATACTGGACTCTTCGCTTATGATGCACTGCTAAACCAATGCAATTTCCTCAGCCTGCTTCCACATGCTCCGTCTGCTCTGAAAGACTTTCAGATGGATCCCCACACAATCCAGCAGGAAGGTCACCCATGCACTCATCACCAGCAGACTCGACTACGGCAACTCACTCTACTCGGACGTCACCCAGAAACCGCTCAGGAAACTACAGTATTTCCAAAATGCCACTGCCAGACTGGTCCTCGACATCACCCACCGCAGCCACATCACACAACACCTCTGACAACTCACTGCCTCCCAGTCAACAAGAGAGTCACTTTCAAGTTCGTCACTCACGCCTACAAATCCCTGCACAACGAAGGACCAGCGTACCTGAACCACCGCCTCACATTCCATGTTCTCGCCAGACAACTCAAACCCTCCCAACTCACCCTCGCCTCCATCCCCAGGATCCACAAGACCAGAACCGGAGGGAGATTGGTCTCCTACCTCGCCGCCAAAAACTCCCTACCCCTGCACCTCAGGCAATCAGTGTCACATGCCCAATTCAGGATGGACCTCAAGACCTGGCTCTTTGAATGATCATCCACCCAGTCGAACCAGCAGTCCCACCTCTCCCCATCAGTGCCTTGAGACCCTAACGGGTGAGAGCCACACTTTACAAGCCCCTGATTGATTGATTGATTGATTGATTGATTGATTGATTGATTGATTGATTGATTGATTGATTGATTGATTGGAGACTGATGCATATTTTGAGATCTCAATGAGACGGCGAGCTGCCGCATTTTGAAGTGTTTGCAATTTATTATTTTGCCGTTTTTGGAAGCCTAAATAAATGGCTTTACAGTAGTCAAACCCAGAGAGAACTAATGTAGTGATTATTGTTTTCTGTAAATCAGAAGGGAAGAATGGGAGGATATTTTTAAATGTTTTCAAAAGGTAAAAACAGGATGATGTAATTTGATTAATCTGGTATGAAAACATGAGCTTACTATCAAAAATCACCCCCAGATTTCTGAAATTAGTGACCTTTGAGGGTCAGAGCACTGGCCCTGAGGTCTGGTTGGCAGGCCTCTGTCCACTCCCGCAAAAACAACAGTTGACGGACAGAATGCAGAACAATGTCATACATTCACCCCAGTACAGAGATCTGGGCCTAAATCCATCGTTTTTTTGCTCACCATGCCATTCCAGTTTGGACCCAGCCATATGCAAATCAGTCCCGACCCTGTGCCCTATGGGAACAGTCCAGCCCGAAATGCCAGGCCAGGTCATCCCTGGACCGGAAGCAAGCATCCTAGGACCGGTTTCGGGGTTTCACCCCTCTTCAGCCAGGATAGCTTGATTCCAGTGGCATGGAGAGCACGGGACTCACGTCTGAACATACTCGTCCCACTCGGGGTGACAAATGCAAAAAGAACTGCTGATGGACAGAATGCAGAACAATGTCATACATTCACCCCAGTCCAGAGATCTAGGCCTAAATCCATCGTTTTTTTGCTCACCATGCCATTCCAGTTTGGACCTAGCCATATGCAAATCAATCCTGACCCTGTGCCCTATGGGAACAGTGCAGCCCGAACTGCCAGGCCAGGTAATCCCCAGACTGGAAACAAGCATCCTAGGACCAGTTTCGGGGTTTCACCCCTCTTCAGCCAGGATAGCTTTATTCCAGTGGCATGGAGAGCACGGGACTCACATCTGAGCATACCCGTCCCACTCAGGGTGACAAATGCAAAAAGAACTGTTGATGGACAGAATGCAGAACCATGTCATACATTCACCCCAGTACAGAGATCTGGGCCTAAATTAATAGTTTTTTTGCTCACCATTGCATTCCAGTTTGGACCGAGCCATATGCAAATCAGTCCTGACCCTGTGCCCTATGGGAACAGTCTATGCATAGTGGTTGTGAGTCTCAAAGACTTGGCACATGGTGTGGCAGGAAGCCGAAGCTTGTATTCTTGACCACCACTTACATCCAAAGGCCTAACACAGTTGATTTGGCTGTATGAGGACTAGGTATGGGGTATGCCTCAGTATCACTCCCATGTCTGAGTAGTTCCTGTGCATGGTTGAAGGTAGTAATTAATGAGTTCTGGGCAGGAGGACAGGGTGTGAGTGTGGCCCTCTGTCAAGACGCCTTGTGTAGTTGGTTTATGACATGAAGACACGGCAGAGAGCCTGGTGGGAGGTCCACACCCAGCCGTGGCCTGTGCAGGTGTGAGCAGTAAGGAGGAGGGGCCGGGTGGGAGGGGGATTTCGACAGACAATGAGGAGGGAAAATTAAATAAATAATTAATTTTCCATCGCCATTTTCCGTCAAAATCCCCCCCAACTGGTCCCACAGCCCCACATCATTTACCTGCACGGGTCGCGGCTGTCCACACCCTGCACTCCAATCACATTGTGTCTAAATAAAGTGCCCAGTGTCCACTGCACACGGTCAAAGACTGTGTATTGTAGATTAAGAGCTCAAGAACTGGATCTGCAGCTTTTGAGTGCTGCGCACAGTTTAAGCTCATGCTTAGAGGTTGGGTGCAGGACCAGGCCAGAGGGTATGACCTGCACCCAGCGGCTTTGAGTACATGAGGAGTGGTTGAAGGGTATGGCCAAAAGCTTTTTCCTGTGACTAATAGGCAATGCACACAGTGCTTGAAATGGAAAAATAGAGTACATATTGTTACAGTTGTGAAGAAATAGATTCATCTGATTTGCATTAGGCGCCCAGATGTCCTGAGAAAAGCACATAAACTATTCTGTGAAGTGCTGAAACATGCTGACCCATATTAAAAGGAGAGTGCTTCATTTTTTTTATTCCAGGCACTAGAATGTTTTACCTTTGTACTGTATAGAAATGAGCCATGATTCACCTTTTAGCAAGTTTCTGAATGACAATTGTGTGGTTTCCTTATGCTGAAATTGGTGCTTGCCCAAATAATCCATCACCAGCAATCTCTAGATGCAGGGCGTAGCGTTATTTCCTGTTCATAGCCCCTCCTGCCAGAGGCTCTGCTTCAGACCCTTGACTTAAGTCATGATTCTGCTCTGCCCTTTTGACTTAAGTATAGCATTAGATCATCTAGATCAATGTGAGTTATGATTAACTTACATAGGTGCAATTGCATAGGGGGTAGGGTATTTCAGATGGTTTGCTAAGGCGGGCAGGTGGCCTTTGCATCAATACTCGGGGGAAACATAAAATTGAGCAAATCGGTGAAACCACTAAACCTCAATGATTTGAACTGCCTGAAGCATGTGTGACATTTGGAAACATTTGCAGTTTATTCTACATTATGTATATCCTCTACTATGTTTATGTCTTATCTTTTTCTATACAGTAAAATTGCATTCATTTTCTGGTCCCTATTTGTCAAAAGGCACCGGTTTGGTTTACTTTACAATTATTGGTCTCCAAAAAAATTGTGTATGGGAACCAGAATACTATTTTCCCTACAAACTAGGGCAATATTCAAGTCTTAGGTCCGCCATTTGCATATGGTGATTTGTTTTATATACAAAGACTCTACAAGGTCCAAACACATCTGTTTTCCATTGGTAACTTTCTAAATACCTGTTGTAACCACTAATAACAGAAAAAGCATATACTTATTATTTGATAAAGCCACCAATGCCACACCTGTAGAGACCATCTAAAATCTGCAAAACTAATGTTTTTCTTAATTCAACCATAAAGTAATTTATTAATTGAGATACTTTTCTTTTTAGGTGACCTTTCAAAAGATTAGTACATTTTCTCTGATCAGGAACCATGGCATTTCTTGTTGTATGGCGGTGAGTATTCAATTATGTGAAATATGATCATCATTCCTCAGTGGAACTAGAATTATGTTGTGTTTGCCATGCAGCTGTTTTTGTCATTCTCATCTCACTGTGAAACTGTGTCACTGCCTCTCAAACCCCATTCGAGGGGCCTACAGGGTAGGCAGGGACTACTGGGCCCCAGTCGAGGAACTTGTGGTCTTTTGCATCTGGTGTCTTGGTGTCCATCCTACTATGGGTCTACAAACTGAACCAAACACCACTCTTTCTGCACTTAACCCTCAGGGTAGCAAGGGCAAGAAGTCACAGGTCTCTCAAGGAGGTAGTGTGGGGTTGTACACGCTCAGAGCGCAACAATCAACCAACAGGAACTTTTAATATTCGTCCCAGTGCTCAGTGTTTTTTTATATAAGAAAAACACTTTTCATTTCACAGCAGTACTGAACGCTATACTATTCAACTTATGGTACAGGTCAATTACAGTGGTGGTGCCATCCCCTTGTGTCGCTACACCCTCCCAGTTCTATCTGTGTTGAACCCACCCCAGATGATCCTATGATGACTGCTTGCTCCAGTTTTATGGCAAAGGCATGAGGAACAGGTGTTGTCTCTAGTGTCCTCCTCAAGTCAAATTTGCTCACAGTTGAAGTCAGATCAAGTTTCTAACCCTGGTGGTCTTGTGCTTATGCAACAGTTAATAACGCTCCTTACAGAGCATATCCGGCAGCCTTGTTGTTCTACCTGATGCGGGCCAGTGATTGAGGACAGCATCCGGGGCCTCTGGGTAGGCCAAGCATAACCACATCTCTGAGCGCACAGCCACCCGGCTCCTTCTTTGCAATGGAGCTGCTCAAGCACATAGAGTGCAGATGTGACCGGACTGTGGTAGTTCTGCTTGCCCATCTAAGCTGATCATTCACCCCACCAGATGCAGCCCAGGGCAGGCTGATGCCATCCTACAGCAGATGCAGCCCTGATGGGCCAATGTTGCACAGAAGATGCAGCCTCCATCATATTGATGTTGTTACACCTCAGGTTAGATCAAACAGGCAGTTGCAGCACCGACCGGGCTGATTGTGTTACATGACAGATGCAGCCCTGTTTGGGCCAAATCTGCACTTGCATAAAGTGGTTCCAGGCAGGAACTAGGTTCGCGAGCCCAGGCAGACAGTTCTAGCATGAGTCACTCTAAGATTAAAAAAAATCGGCTTACTCTGGGCATCCCACAGAGCCTCTCTGGGCATGATTCTAGATATTTAGGCAGACCCCGCGCTTCTCCAGCAGAAAGTGCAGACTACAAATTATGTCCTCTCATCACTGCAAAACTGGCTGTCATGTAGATACATCCTTTGAGTACTTTGTGAAGCACTTCCTTTCTTGGTCATGAAGGATTTAGAACTGGAGAAAGTGGGATGGCTTGAGCTCCACTTTTATACCCAACATCGAGACATGGGTGTGGATCCACAGTCTACGACTTCAGAACTGGTTTGGGGTGATTCTCTTTTCAAGTAGCCTTTGCGTGCTGCTGTCCAGATGCAGCATTTGTTTAGAGTGATGCTTTTCACAGCAGATAGCACTCAAACCATCTGCCGACTGGAGAAACCATATCACAAGTTCAGTGAAGTGTGAGGTTTCTGCACCTGCCTGTCATCAGTCTCTCTGAAAAAATAATCAGGGGTAGACAAAGGGACAGGCCTGACCTAGAAATGTCCTCACACAACACAATAGAAACTGCAATTTCTCCCTTGAGTCCTAACATCAGCCAAATGGTATTACAATAAGAAAAAATCATCCTCTTGCCATCAAAAGTCCTCATGGGATTTCTAAAGTTAGCCCTGTTCCCATCCTCGTCACTTTAGTTCACCAGCCTCCAGCCACAGAAATGCAGGCAGTACTTTCCAACTGTCTAAGGAAGCTGTTGTCGTTGATCCTGAGCTGTGCCAAACCAGGGGCATCCAAAATGGATCTCACTGACTCACAGACAAAGCCTTACTACTTCACTGCACATGTTCTACATGCACACCACTCACATTTGCCTTTAACATTCAGAATGCCAGCGACAGTTCTGGGCATACATATAACAGAATAATTTTACAAAAGAGGCGCCTGTAGGCCTCACTCTCAATAACATAAATAAAAAGGTCCAGTTACACTGTTAATCGCAATGACACAGTATGCTTCCACCACTGCTTTGTGCGCGATACCCAGGACAGAAATACTATTGGCATGCCCCTCCAGGTCACATATCAGGTCCAGGATCTCACATAGTCAGGGACAGGCCTAAGATCCTGCGTTCACAGTAGATTGGCATGATGCTAGGGCTAAAATAAGTGTCAGGATACCAGATATACATACAGTTGCACACTCAGAGTAGGGGAGCTCAGTACTTAACCGAATAGCTTAACACTAAACACCTACAAAGTGCCTAAGACAACCATAGATATTACTATAAATAGCTTGCATTCACCGATTCACTCTACTGTGTCCTTGGGTGGAGGATAGACTGTGGATTAACCAGAGATACTAAACATACTAAAGACATAATTCTGAGGTCTGCAGTAGTGGTAGGGCAAACATCTGATTTAATGGCCATTTGCACGGTACTAGATCGATTCTTTTTGGGTATAAAATGTATACTTTTGAGTCTCATAATACAGACTCTAAGCGCATATCATTATGAATTTTTAAATATTTTAAGCAGAAAGAACACCTCTAAATCTGTGACTTTTCTTTCTTATTTGGGTTATATTGATCTCTTGCTGTGTTTCACTTGCATTCTTTATGTTTGTGAAAGTAAATAATTTGTAAGATTGTTAAATAAACATTAGTTTTATCTTGTGTTTTGTATATGAGCTGATCGGCTTAGATTTAGATGGTCGGGAGAAGGGGCGACATGCAATGCAGACAAAGCTTGCAAAAATATCCATATTAAAAAAAATTATCCTGGCAGAGAGTGGACTCACTAAGTTAAAAATCATTCCCAAGGGTGTCCAGTTTTAGGGTCCTATCATATAGACACTAGAGATTCTAAAACTAACCAGTGTATGTTTTAAGACACAGAAGACATAGCAGTTAGAAGACCATGACATTTGTAGAGGGCTTCTGAGGTTGGACAGTTATTTCTAGCTAGATATAAACAATTAAGTACCCAAGGAAACTGATCTTACAAAAATGCATGGAGCCGTGGACATACTCACAATAAGACACTGCCTTACCTATTAGAGAAAACTTGATGTTATGTTATTTTATGCTGTATTTTATAATAAATCACATTAGATTACGCAATTACACAAAGTGATGCTTAACTTTGTTGTATTTGTTATCCTATGCTGTTATGTTATTTTATGATAGTTGTGTCACATTACATTACTCTATGCAATGCTACACTATTATTTATGTTTGTTATTGTAGGAAACTGGGTTTTTTGTTGCAATACCCCCCACACACACTTTGTGCCTGTTAGTTGGTGCAGCTTTGACTGAAGTGTACTGGGTTCCTGCTAACCATGTCCCCATTACTAGTGTTCTTTCCCTAAAAATGTACAATTGTTACTCCAATTGGCAAAACCTATAGCACCCGCTGTAAGCCCCAAGTAAATGGTGCGCTGGTACCTAGGGCCTGTGGTACTAAAGAGGGTCCCTAAGGGCTGCAGCACAAATTGTGCCACCCTATGGAATCCCTCACAAAGCACATGCAAGACTGCCACTGCAGGCTGCGTGTCTTGGTGCAGACAAGAGTGAAAACACTGCATGTCCCACATCCCTTTGTGCCATGTCCTTAACAAAGCATATAATATTTGTAAGTCACCCCTGCAGCAGGCCTGTCAGCCCTAAGGCAGGGTGCTTCATATTACATGTGAGGGCATACCTGCCTGAGCAGATATGCCACTGTGCTGGTCAGTCCTATTACTGCCACTACAAGTTAACAGGGAAGCCATTTTAAAACATGTGCTGGATACTGGTGAAAACAAGTTCCCCAGCTACTTGATGGCTTCACTGAAAATAGGGATGTTTAGTATCAAACATCTTGTATTGGTAATCCCACACTGATCACTATATGTAGAAAGGTACCCCATGGGATTAATTTGTAGGTCAAGGAGCAAGGGGGAAAAACACAAAGAATAAAAGAAAAAAACTCTAATGCAACCTATATTCTTTCTTTTTATATTGGCTCACTAGAGCTCTATGGGCTGCCCATTTGTAGAATTATCAAATCATGAACGTGGCCATATTTTTATTTGCCATTTTATTATATTTTTGATCTTATTCATATTTTCTCAATTTATCTAATTATACAAAAGTTAAAAACATGTTTATGAAACCACAAGAAATTCATTACTGCAAACATACATGTGATGATTGTTCTAATGCAATGAGAACGATACATATATGTTGAGACATTTGGTATACACCCTAAAACCAACCACACTAACATTCTAACCTCACACGCAACAACACACTAACCCTCTCTCAACACATACATAGGCCACCCAGCCACAATTACAATCACTGATGGTAATCACAGAGAGAACACTTCAAAAGATATCCTTGATCGTGTTGTAGGCTGGGACTTCACAACAACCCGGACAATGCACGTTTCAGTGGGGTTTTTGATTTGTATCACCATCATCAGGACCACCCATTTATGTATTTATAGGTGAGTGGTAGGAGGATCATGAGGTTCTCTTATGCTTTCTAAGGAATGCCTCTGAAGACTCACAGGAATGGAGAGATAAACCGATATGTCCCGCCTAAGACAAAGGTTCAATTAAGTTATTTCTACAGGAGGATCATTCAATCAATGGCAACTATAACCAAAAAATAAATTGACTCAAAGATGGCTTCAATATTGATAAGAGAATTCTTGCAGTCGTACATTATATACAGCATGTCACAATTGCCCGAGGCCTATTTCTACATTGTTGCTATTGCGGTTCAAAAACTCAGACGTAATCTTCCCAGCTAATAAGGCCAAAGGCTACTAGGTTTTCAGGGGGCACCTTAGCGGTGCCCCTGAAAACCTAGTAGCCTCTGGTGTCCTTGCTGACTGGTTTCTGCCAGCCTGCCATCCAAGCCACTGTTCTGCCCTCCTAGGGTAAGAGCTTTTCCTCTCAGGAGACCCAGAACAAAAAGCCTGTCTGGGAAGAGGGTATAACTCACCCTCCAACAGGATGACCTGCTGATTAGCCTCCTTGAGCCGGCAAGCTTCAAAGAATCTGCCACCTATAGAATGTGAATCTGGGCTCCCCTCACAGGAGAGGAAGCCACCCCCACCCATCTAGATTCCCCTTAGCACCCGGACAGGTGGGAAAATTAGCTGGTCGGGTAACCGTGCCACCTCCAGGCTTGTGCCACCCCCTAAGGAGGGATGCTGTGAGGTGGACAACATTTTTCAGAAGTAGCCATCTTTGTGATGACATACTTAAGAATTCTGGGATAGGGTTATCCCTACTTCCCAAAGGAAGTGGTCACATAGGGGGCGTGGTGACCCAAGGGGTCAGTAGCCCATTGGCTACTACCCTATACTCTTCTAATGCCCCAAAATTTAGTATTTAGTGGATCCCCTGGCACCAGAGAAGCAGATCTGGATGACCTAACAAGAGAGAGGACACCACAGAGCCCCAAATGTCGAGAATTGAGAAGCAACTGATCTGGTACCAACCCTGCCGGCCTTTCTGCACCCCTTGTCAAAAATGGCACCAAACTTGACTCGTCCTGCAGCTATGACTTCAGAAATTTGGGAGGACTGTCTGCCTTTGAAAAAGACTCAAGACCTCCCGTGAACAGCAAACCTGTTCTACAGAATTTCCAAAAGAGAAGACTCTGAGCCTTCCAGAACTACAAAAACCCAACATCCGAAGCCACCACTGCAACCGTCGCCTTCGGCCCAAGTTAAAGTGGGCCACTGTTGTCAACAAGGTTTCCCAGCCCTCCAGAGCTCAATTCCATTGTGGTTACACCCATCCTGGACTCCCTGACGTCACCTGCATCCTCTGCATGCAGACCCCCTCAAACGCGACTGCTCCGGTAAGGAAAAGCCTGATGCCTAAGGACACCCCTGCACCCGTCGCCCCTGGGCTTTGGAGAAGAGGACCAAAGGTGTCTTCCCCTGTCCCTGAGAATCGCAAGGCCTGAGCCCACTTGCTGGTTCAGTCTCACTGGGTTCCTAGCCAGAGCTTGCAGCCTCTTTTTACAGTCATCGATCCCCATTGAAACGCATTGGGCTCCCGATGTTGATTTGCACTCTGCACCCGGCCGCCCTCGTATCGCTGGTGGTGTACTGTAGGTACTGCCTTCGACCTTGGCCACCACTTACCTTAGCTACTGGAGATTGTCCTGTATGTAAGAAGATGTGATGTACCTGTTTGCAGAATACGTTCTTCCTTCTATGAGATAACACTGCAGAACACAGAAATTGCTGGGTCCACTTTTTAAAGAGAAAATAATTTATATTTAAAAATGTACTTACCTGAACGATTTTTCTCTGATGCCAAATCATATATAAAGGTTCTTGGTATTTTTATAAATTGGTGTGATGTTCTTCTTGACTTTGTTATGCTGTGTTTTGTTCTGCCATGCTCTTTTTGGAATGCAATGTTATGTTAGGCTGTAATGTGTTATAGCAAACACCGGGAGCTGAGTGCTGAAACTTTTCAGACCTCACCCCCAGTCACAGATATGGGTTGAATCCATCATCGTTCTTTAGCTCACTTCGCCACCCCAGTTCATATGCCAATCAGTCTTGACCCTGTTCCTTATGGGAACATTCCACCCCGAACTGCCATGCCAGGTCTTCCAATATAAAAAGTGAGGAAAATAATGTGAACTCATTCTTTACATGTTTCCCTGGCCTGATGCAGGTATCGCTTGCTCCTTTCCCATTTACAGAAACAGCGAATACGGTGCCAGCGTATTGGCCCTGTTTTTTTGTAACAGCGCAACGTATCTGTAATGCGTCCGCTGGAGTTTATTTTTAGGTCTCGCCTGACCCAGTGCATGCGCTGGTCTGTCGAGACTTATTGAGAGGGCTCCAAAAAGTGCTACCAGGCCAGCCTAGAGCCACAGTGCATGTGCTCGGGCGCGCGCGCTGCGCGCGCCGCGATTACTTTCACTTTGATGCTTTAATGTTTGATCGCGATCGTGATCTCTTTCGCGGCCGCTTGTTTCAACATTGTTCCTTGTCTTGCTGATGTTACAGTGTGAATATCTCTTTATACAAATAGAGCTATCAGGTAAAAGCCAACCTGATAAAATGAGTCTGCACTTATTCATGCCAACGTCTCCAAGTTCTTAATTGGTCAATGCCTCCGCTCTCCCTAAATTATTTTGGCCCTAATTCCAAATTCAGGGCTACCCCCTGATCGAGTGAAAATGCTAGTTTGGGTCTGAAAGTAATTTCACGTTACATGATATTTGCTCATGTGCTAACTGCACATATGCTATTTACTCATGCGTGAATGGTGTATCCTGCAATATTTGTGCACAAGTTTACCACAGGTAAAACCTGGTGAGCATCTTATTGGAAAATACTTTAAAATTCTGATTCCCACACCCCAGAATGAATTCCAGGTCAGCAATTCTAACTTGTGTACTACGATGCGCAAATTGCAATTATGTGCTATTTGCTAGTAAGTGTCTTGTGATGTTTTACCTGCCGACAACCCCGTGGCAAGTAAATAGCACAATGTACGCCATTTGCAATTGGGTAAATAGATCCTGTGAAATTAGAACAAGGGGTAAGGCCACACACCTTAGAATTTAATTTCGGATGCACACTGGAGTCGTCATCAGGGCCTATGTGCTATAAACTGGACCTCTCCCTGCAATCTAGTAACCCCCACACCCTCCACCCCCTGTCGAATTCAGCCTCTTCTTCCCCCATTTGACCCTAGGGACAACATTGCAGCACGTGCCACACGTCTAGCTAAACAGCCTCTGGAGTCTGGACGCGGCCATTATTGTCTTTAACCAGTGATTCCCAAAATGTGAGTTTAAAGCTTTTTTTCCAACTTCTGCCACTGGCGGGTACTTACGTGGGGCACCCCGGCACGCGCAGCAGAAAGGTGGCGGGCTGTATGTCGTATAGCTACAGTGATGTACTATATTTTGTATGGCGTAGGTGCTGTGCTGTATGTGGTACAGACAGCACTGTTGTGTATGTCCTGCAACTTGTCTCCTGTTTGAAGTTCCTAAAACAAGGTCCAAAAAGATGTGGAGACGAGGGCGTGATATTAGATCACATCAAACTCAGGGAAAAAAATAGAAATCTTTCCACATCCTCAGCAGACAATCTTGTTAACGAACTTTCAAAGCAGTATTTCCTACAGCGCCAAGAAACTCTACGAAAGTCAATGTCGCGCTTCACAAACCCTCCTTAAACAATAATCACGGTGCCTTACTGCGTGCTGCTTAGCTGCAGCTCTTTACTGTACGCCACAGGGAGGTTGTGCTGTATTGTGTGCACAGGGAGGTTGTGTTGTAGTGTTTGTTGTATGGATGGAGTGATATGTTGTTGTATGTTGTGTGGATGCGGTGATTATGACGCATAAGCGTGAGGAGGTTCTGCGGCACATCCGTTATGCAGCATGGTTTTACTGCTTCAGTCCGGTTGTGAGGAGAGTTACTGCAGGCACTGCTCAGTGTTGTGACGTGGACGGGCGCTGCCGCCCTTGGACAGTGGCTGTGCTCCGCTGCCTGCTGTGAGACAGTGCATTAGCTTTAGTATGAGGTGTGATATTGGGGTTGCTTGCAGTGACTTGTGACAGGTGAGGTGCAGTGGCGTCCTTCACAGACAAGGCCCTGGTGCAGTGCAAACACAGGGCTGAGCTGCATGCACCGTACACAGAGTAGCACGCTGGTGTGGTTGCAGTGACGCATGCAGATTCTCTGGTTCACGGCGTGCAGGGGTCTGTTGCATGTCATTTGTGGTGGTGTTCTTGTGGTTTTGTCATTTGTCTGTGCTGTTTAGAAATGGTGTGACATTTATAAACACACAGTCCAGCAACAGAAGATGGCGGTGCAGTGTTGTTAGCAGGACAGTCACTGTATGAGTTACTGGCATCTCTGTGTACATCCGACTCTCAGCATGGAGGGGATTCTCAGGTCGAAGGAGCAGATTCATTCACAGACTGAATCTCAGGGCCTCCACAGAATCACCTCATCAATCACATTTGCTTCCTTGCCTCTATCTGCCCATCACTTCATTACTCTACCTCACTCAATTCCTCTCTTCAAATCACCTGCCTACCTCCAACTCCCTGGACCCCTCATTGGTCTTTCTTTCTTTCTTTCTTTCTTTCTTTCTTTCTTTCTTTCTTTCTTTCTTTCTTTCTTTCTTTCTTTCTTTCTTTCTTTCTTTCTTTCTTTCTTTCTTTCTTTCTTTCTTTCCCTACATCTTACTTCCTTGATTTCTTCCATTTCCTTCACCCATCCCTCCCTTCCTTCGTCCTCCCTCCCTCCCGCCGTCTTCTTATGCTCTCCCTTAATTCCTTCCTTCAGCCTTTCTCTATCCCTCTGGTTCTTTTCTTTTCCCCTTCCTTTATGCCTTTCTACCTCTAACTTGTGTCCTCCTCTGTCCCTTACTCCATTTCTCTCCCTTCCCTTCTCTTTTCTCCATTCCCATCATTCTCTTCCTCTATTCCGTCCCTCCTAACACAATCTGTAATCTCTTCTTTCCTCTCTTTCTCCAAACACCCTCTGTGCTTCAATGAACCCCACCCCTTCATTCTTGTCTCAATTCATTCCTACCTCCACCCCTTTTATTTTCTTTCTTCTTCCCTTCATCTCTCACTCTCTTGCTCCATATCTGTTCACTCTCTTGCTCCCTACTTTTCTTCGCCCTTCCTTCTGTCTTACCTTATTCCTGCCTTCGCCCTTCTCTTTCTTGCTTTTTCACTTATTCTTTCCTTGTACAATACTCTCTTCTTCACTCCCACTCTCCCTCCTTTCCCTTATTTCCTTCATTCCTCATTCCCTTCTTCCACCCACTCCCATTAATTCCTTATTTTCTCTCACCCTATTCTCCCTCACTTCTATTAATTTTCCTTCTTCTCTTCACTTCTTCTTTCCACTTCCCCTCCTTTTCCTCCATCTCTTCTCTCTTAACCCCGTGTCCATCTCTTTATTCACTTCCTTTCTCATAAGCCCCTTCTGTGCCTTTCTGTCATCACTTTCCCTCTCTTCTTTCCTTCCTCCCTCTTTTCAATCATTCCTCTTCCCCTCCCTTTTTAGGTCTCGCCTGACCCAGCGCATGCGCTGGTCTGGCGAGACTTTTTGAGAGGGCTCCAAAAAGTGCAACCAGGCCAGCCTAGAGCTACAGTGCATGTGCGCGGGCGCACGTGCCGCGCTTGACTGCGATTACTTTCACTTTCGCGGCTACTTTTATGTTTGATCGCGATCACTTTCACAGCCGCTTGGCATAGCCAATAGGTCTCACTTTTGGGACCTTATATGTATTTAGTCATGCAACTGTTGCATGGCTAAACACTTATAAGGTCCCAAAGGCGAGACCTATTGGCTATGCCAATGCTTGTTAAGAAAGGTTGGAGCGCTTTCGTCGCTGGATTTGTAGACCACAAAAATTGACTTGAAAGAGACTCTGACAGGAAGCCAGCGAAGTGCCCTGTGATTTTCAGAAATGAATTCAAATTGTGCATAGAGAAGTTTCCTCATGTCGAAAACGTTGCTTAATAACAATAGAAGAAACACTTGTGCTGCTGCTGCAATTCGTTACAAACCCAAGAATTTTGTTTCTAGAATTCTTTTGCCATCACACCATTTTGTTACCTGCACACGTTACACATCGGGCATACTGACGTTTGGGTGGGCAACCTAATCTCATATTTGTTTATTTGCTATGCAGGTAGAGTAGGTGCTGGGATCAGGTTGGTAGTTGCTCTCTTGCTGAAGCATGACTGCGTCCGTATGTGAGGGACATACACAGGTGTGTAAAGTTGAAAGGTCGAGACACAAGAAGTGTGTTTCTCATTTAATCTGAGAATCTCTGCCCCCGCCTGGAACTGCCTTGGTTATCTGACTAATAGAAACATTCCTGGAAGGAAGTGGAATAGAAAGACAAGCGTCCTGCAGAGCTAAAGTGGGGCCTTTCCTGTGTGAGTGCTTGCACTCGAGTACAGGCCACCTCGTAGAGGGATTTAGAGAGAGGCGTGTGTGTGTGTGTGTGGCCGCACGTGTGTGTGGCCAAGTTTTTTCTTGTTCAAGGGAGAGTATCCATATGATACTTTTCCACCCTCCCCAGGTACCTAAGACATGGACCTCCAGCCATTGTGATGAATTGTTATAAAAGCATAACGTACCGATCTGTATGAAGCCTGCATGAGGAGTGATGTTAAAGGTATATGTTAAATACTAGAAGCTGCTTGTAGATCATGGACTGCTACCCACATTCTATTTTCTGTGGAAAGAGCAGTTATGTGTTTGGAAGACGTATCTGCTACCATCCTTGATTAACATTGGACACACAAAGCACCACAAATGAGGTACTGGTGTGTTTTGCATCTTTCTTGAGGGCAAAGATATCTCTCTGATCCAAATCTTTGCAGTTAACCTATTTGTTTGGCAGGGGGATGTTAGCTTGTAGGGTATAAAACAACCAGTAAAAAAAAATGCATAGAGATGGTCAATGTAAAAATTAAGGGCCTTATTATGACTTTCATGCTCTTCCTGTAGGACCGCCACCACAGCGGTCCCAGGAAGACCGCCACGCAGTCGGCATTTTCAACTGCCCAATTACAATCTTGATGCTGGGTTGGCGGGGTGTGGCAGCAGTCCCATGCCAGCCGTATGCTTCGGCTGAGGATTACAGCCAGCAGTCATGCCGCCGCCATGGGACTGCTGACATGTAAGGTGCACTGTGTGGCATGCACCATGTCATGCATGCCACACAGTGCAACCACAATGGTGCTATTCTAGGGGGCACGACAGTTGCCCCCCGCATGCATCCTCATAGACAGATGCACCCGGGGGCCCTGTTTGAGCCCCCTTCCATACCTTTCTGCCACCCTTTTCATGGCAGGATCCCCGCCATGAAATGGGTGGTGGAAATGAAGGTTGTAATTTGCTCGGTAGTGCTAACATGGGCACCGCCAGCATTTTCAGCCCCTCTCACCACCGCCGATGCAGCGGGATCCTGGGGTCCGGCAGAGGAGACGGGCTTGTGGCAGTCCCACTGTCATCATCGTAATCGGGCGAAATGCCTGATGCGTAGGTGGTGGTCGGACTGCCATCAACGGGTATGGCAGTCCCAGGACCGACATACTCGTAACTTGGCCCTAAGCTCAGTCCCCTGTCTGAACTTACCTTGCTCCTAATTTTCAGGGCACGGATTTGTAATACTTGGACTGTGTGTTCCTTCTCAATGCCCACATTTTAAAGTCTGAGTTTGTAGGAGATATCAATATTGTCTTTGAGATTATTGATGTAGTTGATGTGCTTATCTAACCAGAAGTGAAATTTATGTATGGAAATTAAAAATACCCATGAAGATAAAGAGTATTTTGGAATTAGGAATCTTGGTCATTGTTGGAGATTTGATTGCAAGTGTGATTTTTGTGCACTTAGTGGCAGTGTGTATGCAATTAAAAACAGAAAACACCGTGTATTAGGCAACTCTGCTTATATGGAAAACAGCGTTTTGCCATCCCGTTGGGGCTGACAACTCTAACTACCTCACTTTTCCTTTCATATAGCATTAAACATGTTTAATCAATCAGGTATACAATTAAGTCATTTTCGGACTCATACATAGTACGAACAAAGCAAACTGAATTATTTTTTAGACTATGACTATGATGGGGGATCTGTAAAATAGAACTATGTATAAGGTAGCAAAATTCCATGCACTAGCCCTACCTGAACCTGCAGTTTTATTCGACAGACAGCCATTCAGGTAAATAAACTAAGCAAACATTTATTGTCACTACCAAGGGGTGGACCTCGGTGAACACCCTCATTTTGTGATTTTGGTTTTGTTGTGTTACCATTTTCACCATGTGGAGAGGGATCTACATAAGCTTATTGGGCCAAAGGGGGGTGAAGCACAGACCACAAACCAACTTGTTAGTGTGAAAAAGGCCGCTTTATTGAAGACAGGTGCACCTTACAACACATATCCTTGGCATGTGCCGTATAAAACTAAACCTCACTAAACATTTTCTTCCTGCCTTACCCCCACGCCTAAAGTTTCCCCCTTTGCAACCATTTATAAACCCCCAACTCCCTGTTGACTCATTAAACATGTAACTTCTTATCATTTCCTAAAATAACTATCTACGTAACCTTCCTATGCTACTTCCCCTTCCTGCGTGTTCCCGGAGTGACATTTTCCAACCAATAAACTTAAACTGTAAACAGATCTACCAACTATTACTAAGGAAAATGCCCCCTCATAAACCATAACCCTGGACAACACCCGCACCTGCTTCAAGCGACAACCAATCAATTACATGTTTCCCCACCCAGTGCACCTGTTCCCAACAAAACCAACCGAACCAAAAAAGAAAAATCCCCTATACGCTATCACCCCCTTAAAACCTTAAACCCCCTCACCCATCCCCCTGAAAAAAGGGGAGGGCGGGCGGGACAAAATGTCCTCACCCTATCTACCCCCAACCGTCTGCCGTGTCACCCCACCGAAATTGTGGCTGGTGACCAACCCGGTGCACCTGTTCCCAACAAAACCAACCGAACCAAAAAAGAAAAAAAAACCTATAATCTATCACCCACTTAAAACCTTAAACCCCCTCACCCATACCCCTGAAAAAAGGGGAGGGCGGGCGGGCAGGACAAAATTTCCTAACCCTATCTACCCCCAACCGTCTGCCGTGTCACCCCACCGAAATTGTGGCTGGTGACCAAAAATGGCCGTCTAAATATCCCCCTAGCCCAAATGTAGCCAACAAGCCCAATTGGGCTCTGGGCTGCACCAATGGCCCAAAAATCCCCGGGGGAGGCAGGTCTCCCGTTCGTCGGCCGCCCCCCCCCCCGAAGCCCTATTCTCACAAGAGCTTTGAAACTGTTGTCTTGATTTACAGAAGTTAGGGAAAATGGATATAGTGGAGGGAAGTCAGATATACCGTGCTAAGTCCAGTGTAACAAAGTTAGGGCAAAATGCACACTATGGGGCAGTGGAGCATATGTTGGAAAAAGCGCATAAACTAGTTCCAGTCTAACAAACGATGAGGCGGGTGCATACACTGGGATGCTGAGTGTAGATTTCCTATTCTAACTCCAGGACATCAAACATTGGGAAAAATGCATAAACTGGGGGATCAAATGTACTATTCTATAACCAGTCTAACAAGCATTAAGAGAAATGCATGAATGGGAGACAGGTTTACTGCTCCACCACCAATTCAACAAACATTGGTGAATGTGCATACATTTGGTGGTAGGTAGTAGGAATTAATATTGTAACTCCAGTACAAACTGTAAAAAATGTGGGGGAAATGCATGCACTGGGGAGGGAGGTTACATTTGCTATGCTAACTTTAGTCTTGAAAACACTGGGGAAAGTGATTGCATTGGGTTGGGGAAGGGGGGATCAACTACACTATCCTAACACCAATCCAAAGAACATTGGGGAAAGTGCATACATTGTATTAAGGTCAGATTTACCTTTCTAACTCCAGTCTAACAAACACTGGGGAAAGGGCATATATTTGAGAAGTGAGACTCACAACTGCCGAATAATATAATAATATAATTAAAATGATTTATTAAGTAACATTTAAAACATTAAAAAAAACAAAAAATGTTTAAAATGTCATAATATTGCAAAAAGGCTACATATGTGTTTTTTTAAAGTGACACAAAGTATCGAAAATTAAATTAAAACTACCAGAAATCATTTTTAAATAATCAGGATCCCTCAAAATGTGCTGTTATTGCAAAATAGTTTTCAAGTCCATTTTTTTAAACTTATGTAAATATTTAATTGATCATAAAAAATGAAACATTCAATTTCCAGTATACCTCACAACTTATTAAAGAAACACTTATTTATAAATATATAAACAAATATTGTTAACTGTTAATATTAGTTAAATATACATTGAATTAATATCAAACTAAAATTGCATAAATAATGTGATAATTACTATATATATATATATTTAATATGTTATTTATAATACTACCCACGCAATCCCCTGGTAAACCCACAAAATCTAATACACCTATTCAAAAAATAATAATAAACATTTTAGCCAAGTATATAAAGAATATAAAATAGTTAACAAGTTACTCGATTAAAATTAATATATCATTTAAAAAACACTACCCAATTAATCCCTCAATACTCCACAATCCGAAATTAAATTTAAATACAGAATTTACAAATTAACAAACATTTAAAAAAATATCAAAAGACAAATATACTATATGTACATCGATTAACATTAATATATAATTAAAAACAATACTAATCCAATCCAAAAATAAACTGAACATGAAAAAATGTACTTTGCCAAAATATGTTAAAAACACAATAAAATACGTTCCACAAGAACATAAATAATCTAATAAAAATATAGTACAACACAAAACTGCACTATAATTAATATTAAAGTAAACAACATTATCATAAAACAGCAAAAAACAATATACTTATCTTTGATATTTTGATCCACATTATTTTTGTAGCCCCTTGTATTTCTTACCCTAAATGAAGCTTGAGCAATATTTTTGAGACATTTTTAAGTGTTTTCCCTGCTAGAGAAGAACACATGTATATCATGCAAACCTTTTAAAATCCAGATCTGCTGTCCTTATAATTTCAGACCCTCCATTCCTTTGTAATTTGTCAGCAGTGCACCCACTAGTTACATATCAGAATTGAAAGCAAATACCCTTAGAAATAGCACACAAATCAACTTTAAAGCAAGGGCATATAAATTGCTTTGGCCCTCTGAACCCTCCTGCCTGAAAGGTTAACTACACAACATGAGACCCATTTGAGAGGTCAAATATGTGGACAACGCCTTGTGTGTGTCTTAGTTTCTGAATTCTGGTTATTTAATTCTTTGGTTAAAGGTGCTCTGCCCTCTGTACTCACTGGATCTCTTTAGTAATGAGCTGCTTTCCAAACCCAGCTGCTTCAGACAGTAGCTGTTCTGGTACTTAATGTAACTCCTCAGTGACTATTTCTTGCAATGCGTATTTAGGGAACATTTACTACACCTTTTCTATAGACGTCTTTCACAGAGCGAAGCCCTCTAGATATGTTGAGGCATAAGTCATTCTAGATCATTCTGTTGCCCCTCCACCTTTATTTTTTACCTAACCAACTCAAAATATGACAGGTCTGCCACAATAGGCACAAATGGTAATTCAATAATTTTGGCTGATGTTTCATGCCTCTGCTGGATAAATCATGCCCCGATGTTTCATTTTTAGACCTGCTTCTTGGTGGAAGCAAGCGTAGAGGCCTATCAATTTTCAGTGGCAACTGACATGTACCGAGGTTGGTGGGGAGGGGGCACAAAAAAAATAGACGTACCTTCCTGGCTTGCTACGTGACATCCTCCTCGCTCGGGTCTTCTCTCCTCAAGGCAGGCTCCAACACATGCCCAGCCAGCTCCCCTAATCAATCCTAGCGCTGCTTTCATGCTGTTAACCAGCATGAGAAGAGCGCCAGGATTGGAGGAAACAGCCTCACTCAGCACTTGCAAGAGCACTGGAGGCCTTCACTTTCTCTAACCCAGCTGTCTAAGACACTGTGTTAGAGAGGTTTAAAATGCTCATGTCTGGCTGGCCATCGCAAGACTGACGGCCAAAGAGACATGCGCATTTTAAACTTTAGAGCAAAGCTCCTTGCCACTTGGGAGCAATGGCCCTGCCCCGTCCTGACACTTAGGGGCTCATTACATTAGTCCGCCCGCCATTGTTGCGTGCTGGGGACCAGCCTCCAGTAAGGCAGCAGTCCCGCTAAGTGAATTACGATATGCTCGCCACTATGTAGGGCGCATCCTGGGCCCTGAACATTGCGGACGGTGCTGCTGGCTGCAGCACCATTCACAATGCGAAAATGCCACGTAGTGCATTTCCCTGCACTACGTGGCAGGCACCACGTGGTGCCAGACACTTTGTGCAGGGAAATGCAGGGGGTACCAAGGGTACCCCCCCAGTGCACAACCACCCTCTCCCCACACAACGGGCCCCGTGCCGCCATGGAAAGGCCTGTTTCAACACTAAATCCTAATTTGGTGGACAGTGCCTGCTGGGCACCGCCACAATTTTAAGCACCCTGCACCGTCTGCCAGGCAATCGGACGATTGCCTTTGGCGGTGAAGTGGCGGACGGACTTTGCGTCTGCCGCGGTACCCACTGCCATCCTAATTGGGCAGTGGGAAAATCCTGTGCGATGGCGGAAGGACCGCCACCGCCGGCCCGGCGGTGGCGGTCCTTCCGCCATCGTAATGACCCCCTACGTTCGGGACGGGTTGCTGAAAAATAAAATGGTTTTAAATAAACTTTTTTTTACCATTTTATTTTTCAGCTCTGTGGCTTTTAGGGCGGGGCTTAAATGGAGGAGCCCCCCTCATTATTTTTTTTACTTTGTGACCAATGCTCATTTCTGGGAAATCTACGAGGGGACAGATGTGCTTCAGACATGTTCTCTTTTAGTAAGTTGTTTAGGTTTCCCATATCGCTCCTCCCCTTTTTTTGTCTGAAATCATAGAGGATAGAAAGCAGCATCTCAGGTAATGCACACCAGCGAACGTAACCTAAAATTGCAGATGTTGAAAATTCAACAGTATTGCTTAAGTAGGGTGGCATTCTTGCATCTTACTGTATATGTTAGTGGACATATCGATTGTCTGAATAAGAATGACCATCATTGGATATACCTGTGGGGCCTGACCCTTTTTTCAGTGTTTCATGGAAATCATTCACATGTTTATGTTCCCAATCGGTCAGCGTTAGCTGAGTTCATGTAGAGTTTGGTTGGCATGTACATATCACTCTAAGGAGGAAATTGCACCTCTGCCATGCCAGTGGAGAAAACTCTGCCATATTACGACTTTTCCATTGTTGCAGCTTAGCAGTGGTACTGCCAGTGCAGAATTCCCAAACCATGGAGCCAGATATGGTGAGATTTCCATCAATGTTGCTAAATCTGCAAAATAAATGTTACTTGAGTATATGACAGCACTGAAAATATACATGGGACAGAGAGATGTGCTATCTTTAGTCACATGGGCCACCGAATGGATCTGATTTATCAGTTCCCCTTCATGAGGGTGAGGGGGGGGGGACGACAGCATCATCATCATCACTGATAATGATTGAAGCAATTGTCTCTATTCAAAGGCATGGTAATGCTTTTTAGCAATTCCTACTCATGCTAAAATCACCTCCTTCACCATAAAGATGCTATTTGTCTTTATTGGCAATAGTGGCGTGAATAGGTTTTTGGGTGTGTTTTCTGTTACTTTTGTAACATTTAAGACCTTTTTCATAAAGTACATTTTGGGGCCTATGACGCTGTGGGTTGTAAGGCCTCTGACCTCAGGTCGGAGGCCTTGCTAATGACATCGTCGGTTTCAATTCCGACCGGCTGATTTTGATTCAGCTGGTTGGAATTGAAACCAGCCGGTCAATCCGGCTGGCTTCCAATGGGCTCAAGGAGCACGTCAGCCAGTCAGATTTTGCCCGTAATCCAAATGGATGGCAGTTTATGCCGTCCAGATTATGATGCACGGTTTCCGGCATGGTTTCCATACCGTCCTTTCTGACATGGAAACCCTGTCGGAAAGCTTGTTTGGTGGCCCCTTGCAGGGCCCCTTTCCTTTGTGGCTTCTGGTTGGTGTACTTGCTAATCCCTGCACCCCGTGGCAGACACCTTGTGGTGCCTGCCACTTTGTTCAGGGATTAACACCACCTCACATTTCCCTTTGGGAACATGTACTACGGCCGGTTTATGGCCGAAACAGATGCTCCCAAAGGGAAATGTTGGAATGCGACCATCATAATGAAGCAGTCTGTATTGATTGTGCTATGGTTTGGGATTTATGGTTTCGAAATCTATTTTATACAGTGTTACTCCTGCCCTTTCCAGGAGTATATTTCGGACCAGCCCTGGAACACTCATCGCTGCCCACTCCTCACCTGTGCAACTCCCTCATTTACAGCACCCACTGCCTGCTCAGTGCTTCTTTGATGCTCACTCTATTGTGACTGAACATGGTTTCTCTCACTAGCCCCACTTACTAATTGGTTAGAGGAATTGCCCTCTCACTCAACAGCGTTCTGTTTGCACAGAGTATCTTCCCCACTCCCTGTCTTCACAGTGCTTCGCCCATACCACATTGACTGTCTGCACATTGCCTCTCTCTCGCTGTCTGCCCAGTACTCCCCCTTCATTTACAGCACACTGTTTCTTGTGTAAGGTGCCTTCGTTCTCAGTCAGCACACTCACTTTCTTCACGCTTTTTATCCCTCACTCACGCAAGTTTGCACAGTACTTCCCTCTCACTAACCCCACTAATTTCTGCATAGTACCTCACTCACCTTCAGTTGCTGCTTGCGGCAGCTCATAACAGAGGGGTAGAAAGATGTATAACCTGATTACAAAATAGGATGTGAGGACACAGACAGATTTTCACACAAAGGTCCTATAAGACCTCCCGCTAGGCCTTTTCACGTACACCAACACATTGATACCTCCACCTATAACCCAGGACACATCCATCCACCCATGCTTGGACAGTGATTTGTCTATTCCCTCATCCATACGTTGATCCATCCACCTTCATCCATGCATTCTTCTCGTCATCTCTCAACACACGCTTTCATCCTTCCCACACACACATCAGGATATGCAGTAGCCCCAACTAGTGTATGTTTCCTAGCCCTACTTTGAATCAAACCTCCACCGGTCGATCCATCCACACGCCATTCACCTGTGTGTGTACCCATGTGTATGTTATTTGTGATTGTATCTCTACCTTAATGTTTGTTGTGACTGTGTGTATGTATTATCTGTTGTATGTATGGGTGTCTGTGTGTGCCATGCTGGTTGGTGTTTGAGCATGCATGCCTGTATTTACAGTGGCCTGTGTGTTTGTACTTTTGTTAGTCAGTGTGTGTAGGGATCACATTAGGTGTGTTGCTGTATATTTGCACAAGTGCATTTGTGCCTATATGTTTTACACAAATAAACACACTCACAAATGTGTATTTAGTTCGGCTGATTTTCACTCGACTGATGATACAATTTAATTTGCTGATCTGAGAATGTGGGCAGTAACATTCATCTTGTAAACTGTCGTTATTGCAGATGGACCTCTTGAGAGAGGATGCTAAACGCTTCCTATATTGATTGCCCCAGAGACTATGATTCAAGAGTTACTAGGGAATTGGATCCAAGGGTGTATTATTCAAAGGCTGTGTGGGAAGCTGTTTTCACATTTTGCTTCTCCAGCTACCAGGATATGTTCCAGCAATGGAATGCTGGTCGAAGACAAGCCGCAGGCATTTTAGGTGGTTATTTAAAGACATCTAGACTGTAAATCATTCAGTCCTCAATGTAGTTTACATGCCCCATGCTAGGAAGCGAATGCCACCAAAGGCCCCCTCAGTATTCCAGCTATTAAGTAATTTGCATGTTATATTGAATGTTGCTTCCCGCTTTATATACACAGTAGAAGGGGTTTGTGTTTTTCCCCACATATAAATAGAAATGTGTTTCACAGGAGCCACTTATTTACATTGTGTCACACTGACAATTGTATCCAAAAAAACACTATTGCCTTTTCCTGTGCTTCTGTATCATTGTATTGTAGATGTTACAATACCATGTGATTGTGTGGTAAATGCGGATGCAGGGTAGCCAGCAGTAAGGTGAAACAGGATCAAGGTTTATTCTTAAGGTAGTAGTCTCAGGTTACAGGTAAAGTAGGTATGAAGGGAATCCCACCGGGAGCAGCTGTTGCTCAGCCCACTCATTCAACTGACCCTCTCTCCAGCCATGCACACACCCGCATTCTAATTACAGCCCAGTCACTTTGACTCAGCAGCAGGGGACATAACACTAAGAGGAGAATTGTAGTGATTGCTACTCATCTTTCTTGCTCACCCTCTGCTGTCACCATGTGGAATGTTGGTATCCATGATGACACGTGAGAATGTTGGGTTCCTACCTCTGTCAGTTCAGTTGGGAGCTTGGGGCTGAGCTGTTAGGAGACAGCTCCTGGTGGGTTTTTTTCATCCTTCTTAACATCTTGATACCTTGACTACTAACTTGTACCATCTACTAAATAAATACTTAATCTTACAAGAACCTACGTGGACCTGATCCTCATTTACTTCACTACAAGAATGCATGGCAAAGATGAAGATACCACAGATTGTCTAAGAGAAGACAGCTGAAAGTGAGGCTTACATTAACGAAAACTGAACATAGATTTGTATAGTGTGATGTGCTCACACACACGAGACACTACAATTTTCACTGTAACATGCGGGACATATATATATGAGCTTCACCAACGACACTGCTACTAGGCAAACGGTGCGGTTGGCCTAGACTACCTCCTTGGCATAAAACTGTCAAGCGTTTACAAACTCACTTTTCACAATTCACTTTTTACAGGTCCTTGGGAGACATATATTTGTCGTTAATCTGTTTAGTATCGTATGTTGTTATTCTGTTCAGTCTCTTACACCTTTGTGTTCATTCTTTTGTGCTTACCCTCGCTCCATATTTGCGTTTTTTATATACTTAAATCAGAATCCGCGGAGTAAGAAGTGTACTCTAGATTAACGTGAAACAACAGTAGCTTTAAAGATAAATGCCTCTCTTTAATGGAATAGAGTTCAAATGCTTACTCTTGAAACGAGCACAGCCCTTCGAGAAAGGAGAAACCATGCAAGATTGTCCTATCTGCTGGTGCCTTTTATATGCCAGTTTTAGATTTAATCAGATGAAATAAATACAATTATGTCACAATATGTTTTGTGTGTGAGAAAAAGTATTCTCTTGGGTATTTATGAAGTCCACCTTTTATTCAAATATACAATATCATATCGTATATATACCAATCACTCTAATTCCCAATCAGGGGTACAAACATCCCATTATTCAACCTGACTCAGAAGTTTTTTTATATACATTATGTTTTGTGGCCTAACGACAGGGGCTGCCGATTTTGCAACTGGGGATCCTGGTTCGAGTCTTGGCATCGGCTCAACATCTTGTGATTCTGGGCAAAACATTTAACCTCCTTATGCAAAAACCAGCATTGGCAAAGTCAATAGGTCTCGCCTGTGCAGAGTCGCTTGTAGTGCCGCCTTGATTCTTGTGCCTCAGTAGATTTTGCTGGCAGAGTTGTTGTCATTGATTTTCTAGACCTTCAGTATGGTTCTGATTGATTGCATCAACTGCAGTACACAGTAAGTGAAAACGAAAAGCTTATGCCAGAGCAGGTCTTACTGCATTCTTGCACTTCCACATTCTTTCCCTGTTATTGTTATGGTTCGGAGGGATCTTAAGGCAAAACAGTCAGATCACTGAAAGGTATAACAGATGCAGAATGCACAAAACGATTTGTTCATGCTGAAAAGCATTTTAAATCACACAGCATTTTTACATTACATTAGCTACTTACTCCAGTAAAAATCATAACATGTACATGCATACCTTAGACGTGAGTCGCAAAGCTAGAAATGCATGTTAGGCATAAGGAAACTCTAAAGGCCCTATTCTCAGCAAAATGAGGAAATGAGTCTAAATATGCCCTCCGTAGGAGTACATTTACTCATTTTTAGAAATGGCAAATTTTTGCCAGATTATTCCTCGAAAGTAGTGACACACAGGCTCCCCAGAATACTAATGGAAAGATTTTGTGAATTCCATTTTCGCAAGAGCAGATATAAAGGTGAACTTCTGATCATGTAAAAATTGTCCATGCAAGTGAAACTGCATTGCTATTTTTCCTTGTTTTTCTCTAGACGAAGAAATGTATTCAGCCAATGAAAACCTCTTCCCTTACAACCTAACATGTTTGGGGATACTCCCTTCCCTATCTGACACTAGAAAGGGGCTTAGTTGGCCAAGGACTGACTTGTCGATTTGTACTTCTTTATGATAATTGATTGTTCTATGGTTTGGGATTTATGGTTTCGAAATCTATTTTATACAGTGTTACTCCTGCCCTTGCCAGGTGTATATTTCAGACCTTTTCCTAGGTGGTGAAGGATCAGAGAGAAGTTTGTTATTACCCACATGCGGGTAAGTCTGCGGGTATGCACAGATTCACTGAGCATCCCAGCACTGGAACACCCATTGCTGCCCACTCCTCACCCTTGCAACTACGTTCAAACACATGATGGTATTTGAGGGGGTAAATTCTTTTCGAAGGGGAAACTAACTTTTGTGCGAATCTAAAAACATTGCTTTGTGACATAGGCCCATGTGTACCACACACTTAAGAAGGGTGCGAATAGCTGTGAAGGGGTGAGAGTTCTAAGAGGTACACCATAATAAATAGTTTCGTGGGTGTGTGTTTATCTATAATGTATATATATGTGAAATGTTATCTAATTGTATATACTTTGGATACTCTATTTGCCAGTATAGTGAATGTAGCACTTTCGTGAACGTAGGATAAGCTGTGGGACTATTAAGGGAAGGGCTATCGTGCAGAAGTTGGTGAATGATCACAAACTCACGTTTTTCACATATCCGTTGCTTGTAGGTTCCCACTCATAAACACACACAGATTTGCTGCAGCCAATGGGATGAGTGAGGTTCTTTTCAGGTCAAAAAGAGGGAGAATATTGGAATGAGTTCTCCATAGGCTACAATGTGATGCCCGTGAAGAAAAAAGGAAAAGTGCTAATGCGCTGTTCTGTATGGTTTATATGTGTAATACTGGACGACCATGAATGTATGGATTCACAATGGTACTTACTCCTGTGACTCTTGGTGAATTCGATAAACGCCAGAAATATACTCACAATTTAGGAGTAACCCTCTAGGAGTAAAATTGCATAAGGTTTCAATTGGACTTTGTGAACTGGGCATTTTGTGGATATCAGATAACGCCAAAAGGCATTTGAGTGGTTTCTTAGTTAGGCATGCTTAGATCCGCCGCAAATGGAAATGTTTGTGAATTATTAAAAATCCCTATTTTACTTACTCTACCAACTCCGTTGTGGGACTCCCAGATGCTGGGTGACCTTTGGAAATCGAAGGGATTTGACAAGTGGGAACTCATCGGGATTTCACTAGTCCGGGACCTCTGGGACAAGGGCGTGGTAAAGTCATTTGCTGCACTTCAGCACCAATATGAGCTAGCAGACTCAGAACGCTTTCGCTAGGCACAGGTGCGACACGCACTGTGATCGCTCTTTCCAGCGGGGTTCTGCCCTCCGGACACTTCTCCCCTTAGAGGATAGAATTCTCAACGGTCATTTACCGGAGAAAACCATATCCCTAATATATAAAAAACTGATAAATAACATGGAAAACCCCCTCCACGCACTACGGGAAAAAATAGGTGAGTGACGGTATTGAAATGGACGATGAAGAGTGGCAGGAGGCGGTATCCTCCCCAAGCTATGCCAGCGCGCCTGCGACTGATACAGCTAAAAATCCTTCATAGAGTCTATTTGACGGGGCCCAACTGCTACATATGGGAATATCTGAAGGGGGGACTGCAGGAGGGGATTCAATCAGCTAGGCACATTTATCCACATCATTTGGGACTGCACTCCTATACAGTCATACTGGTAAAAAATACATAAGGTAATCAGCAAGGTTCTAACAATTTATCTCCGCCCGGAGGCACGCAGATGTCTCCTTAACACCTGGGAGCCCACTGATTTAAATGGTCACCAAGCACAATGAGTCACCCTGGGACTCACAATAGCCAAAAGAAATATAGCGCAGCTCTTGGGGGTTGCACACGCAACCACGATTGTAGACTGGAAAAAAGACCTCGATTGGTGCATATAGCCCGCGGCTGCCCCCAAGAATGGTCCAAAATATGGGACCCTTGGAACTCCTATCGGGGGAATATTTGTAGCCTACCCCGTGGAATTGACTTTGATGTTGCCTCAACCCCATAGCCTCCAATGGACAGTAATGTTTTATTAATGATTACTGTTTGTCTCACCTGTAAGCATACTTGCCAAATCCTTCGTACTGTATGTAAATGTCAATGACTGTTAATAAAAAGATTTACTACAAAAACAAAAAATCCCTAATTTGCTGACATAAATAATAAAAATGTATGTTTTGCGTAGATTATGAATGTTTATCAATACTCTTGTTAACCCATTTCATTTTCTGGTTGGCATTGGTTCCTGTCTATGTGAATATAGGTCCCCATTCTCCACGGAAATTGCAAATATCCACTCATAGAAGTGCTATTCCTAAAGAGTCCAGATTTTTGCTTTTCCCTAATTCATAACACGCAACAGTTGAATGTCTGGAAAGCTGGGCCAGTTGCATTTTTTCAATTGTACTACTGAATAGGTCATATATAAGACTGCCTTTACCACAATGAGCAATTGTAGAATTACGCACTGTGGAAAGTCAGCCTGACTTGCCTATTGAAAAACATTCTTCGACTAAAACCCACCATGTTTAATGTTGATTCATTCCCTTTTCCCCTTGGAAGGACTTTCACACCAGCCCTTTACTAGAATAAAACTCTTTCTGGTTGGCAAAGGATTAGATAGGAGTTTGTGAATATCCATAAACTCATTGTCTTGTGGTCAGTCACAACCCACATTTTGATACACATACTCCTTGTGTTGGGTTTACTACTTCGTAAGTGCGTGCACTTGTGGTGAAAAATTACATGGTAGTAAAACCATCTTAGCTTGGCAAGTGTGCCTTTGTGGCTAGCTGCCAGACATAAATTGAGGAATTAATGCTGTAAATATTGGTTTACAACCATAAATGACATTCTGAACAAAGCCATCAATCCACACTTCAGTCTCACTCAAAATGAAAGCTGTTATAGGAAGAGAAAACATATTAATTACACATGTTCCAGTAAACAATTGAACTAGATATAAAGACTGCAAAGCGGGATAGTGTAACATTAACTGTGTCTTACCTGCCCTGGAGTTAATTCAGAAAGTTTATGTTAGAGACATGTGAAGGAATCGAATTGGATACGCAGTTTCCTTTATATTATATAGTTCCTTACTGGTTCTGCCATTTGGCATTCTAGAGAGAAGGTCTTGGTGGGGATTGTTCACACTGCAATGTTAAATCATGAGGGTGCACTTTAATGTCAAGAACCTTATACCAAATTGAATCAAAAGTGGGCAAAATGGAATTGATAAAACAAGCATAATCTTTCAGTCATATAGATTGAATGTAAACAAAATGCACTTAAACAGCAGACCTAAGAAGGTTGGAGCCTAGAGGTGGACACAATGGCCTCTTCCCTCTGAAGATCCCATTGACAATCCCTCTTCCCTACCTAAAAGGTTGACTTGCCAGACTCTGTGGGAAAGTGGGGTGCAGAAGGAAGTGACGTAATCAAGAGAGATGCTGTAGTCCAAAGGGCGACTGACATTCCTGTGGTCTGTCACTGAGGTGTAGATGGAGGGAGCCTTCCTGCAGCCCAGAGCTCTGAACTAATTGCTGATCACAGAGTGTGGGAGTTGCTTGGAGTATGGGAATAGCCTGTAGGAAGCGCACTATGTGGGCCACTGCATTGACGTGCTGTCACCCACCTAAGGAGAGTAGAGGAGCTTCCTGACCGCTATTGGGATAAACTGCAAATTTAAGCAGTGGAAACCCAATGGAAAATGGGAGAAGAGGAAGGCATAGTTCTTAATATCAAGCTCCTGCACAAACACTGTGTGACAGAGAAGAGGGGATACAGAGGCATACATTGATGGACAAACTACAGAGCGGAGAAAAGCATTTCAGTTCAATTACAAATGTTTTGGTTCACGACAGCATAGCACTAACAGCAAACTAAGCAATTAAAGATAAAACCCACCAATTAACTATACATAAGAAACTCACACCACAGTTCCATAACAATAGTTAAACATTGGTAAGAAGCTATTTTTAAAAAGTAAAAATTGGGTAACAAATATGTGTTCCAGATTTTGCCATTATGAGTGACTACTCATTCATCGGAGATTCAGCATTTTATCTGAGACATAGGGGCTGATTACGATGTCGTTAGGAAGGGCTCCGGATGGGAATCGGTATTGCCGAATCTGATCCAGAACAGTTGTTTCCTACTGAATCGTACAGTTTTCACAACGACCGATTACGATGTCCAGAAACCATATGGGCAGTACGAATCGGTTCCGAAAGGCACTGGGTCAGTCCGAGTCTTCCGGAGCCAAATCGTACAGCTCAATGGGCATGGTTTCTGGGCGAGCGATTACAATGACCGATTTGGACAGCTGTTTCGATTCAGTTTGCCCGAGACGAAACGGCTGTCGGAATCGGTTTTTGGGAGCCCGTAGTAGCGGGCCCCACTTCAAGGCATCTGAATGTAGCCCATGGGGTACCCAAGGGACCCCTCTTCCCAACCATGCACAATGTGGCAGGCACCATGGGGTGCCCACCACATGGTGCAAGGTTTTCCCCAACCACTCCTTTAATCAATGGGAGCCTGTGTTCACATACAGAACACAGGCTCCAATTGAAGTCAATGCGAGTCTGACCGAACGATGTTGGGAAGCATCGTTATCGGTCGTCCGGACTCAGAGGGCCAGAATCGTTTAGAAATTATTCCTGAACCGATTCGCTCGGGACAGTTTCCAAACGCCATCGTAATCGGGCCCATAGTGTTTACAATAACAATAGTGTACATCTAGTCCTCAAAATGGGAGAGCAAACAAAGGGAACATGATTTAGATCTTGGGTGGTCAATGTACCTAAAAGGCAAATGCAATCTTTAATGGGTAGAGCCTCCCATGCCTCAATAAGTGATCTCTATGGTAAGCCACCTGTTCTAATTAAAAAGATGTATCTTGTAACCTTGTGTTCATGTATCATACCAGTTGCCCAGAGAGAATGGAATCTATTAATGTTGACCGAGTATTTAATTTGGTACAGTGATCTATGTCTAAATCGAACATATCTTTCAAATTCTGTCCTTTAATACGAATTTCATTTGAGTCATTATTGTCCATCCATCTATATTTTCTCTCAAAAGTGAAAAGACTCTGAGGGCTACATCTAAATCCGAATGCACCTGTCCTTTAAGTTCAAATGATACATTAATTTCTATTTTTACAAGCTCTTTCACGGTTCCACTTTTGTGACGGGGTGCCTTCTCCACCAAACTATAAATTGGCTCCTAAGACATTTCTCCTACAGAGTCATCACAGAACTGATTCACAAGCTTCCTAACCTGAAGAGGCGGAGATAAGGTGTCTGCCCCGGTTCAGAACCATGAGGGGAAAGAGGGTGACTGTGTTAAAATGGGAGACTTTTGTGACTTTTGACCAAGTGCTTACTGTCTTCAGAGTATGGCCAGGGCAGTTCTTACCATAGACCTAGTTGACAGGAGCCGCCCGATGCTCCTGGTAGGGTTTCCAGGGGGTTCCACCAGAAATGGCTGGTGAGGGGTGCCAAGTGAACGTGTTAAAAAACACGGGGACAAGATTGATCTTGGAAAACCACTGCGATGCGCTGACTGGTCGAGAACATTGATATGATATGCAACAAACGTAGTTAAGCCAAATTTAGGTACACCCATATAAATTCCAACATAGGTTTTACCTAACCGCGAGCGGTCACTTTCTGAGAGGGGGTGGAGTTACACTTGGGGCGTGCTGTGGGGAGAGCAGTAGGTATGTTGCTTCAACCCTGCTTGCTTGGACTCCACCTCGTACAGAAAAAGGGAAAAATAATATTTAAAATGGTGGCCTCATCAATACTACTAGCCAAAAGACGTACGCTGTACACTAACTCCGTGTGCCGGGCCTGTCTTTAGAATGATGGCATGAAGGCCTACCTAGTGGAATGTTTATTAGAAGAAGAAATCAGAATACAAAGGGTGCACGCGGTAGAGAGACTGCCAGACGATGTTCTTGAATGCAGAGGGAACAACATGGAGCTGAGATGCAAGAGGAGACCTAGGGGCATAACAGAGGCAATTGCAGCCCCTGCCGCATAGGGGAGCCCCAACCCTCCACAGGGCCCCCAGCGTTTCAGGGGCCCGCCATTCAGCACAAGGCCAATGAATATCTGTGAGGTGTGGGAGTCTAAGGACCTCACACTTGCGTTCTGCGGGGAGGGCACTGTTTTGCATTACGCCACCGAGGAGACCCAGTAATCAGAAACAGATGAGTGGGAATGTATTAAAAATAGGGAAAGTCCTCGAAAAACGTGCCCAAGCAATGCTACCCTGTTATGTCATGGTTTTCTTTTTTTCTTCTAACTCTTTTTACTTGGATACGCTGTAGCTAATGCACTAATAAAAAAAGTAGAAAAATGTATTTAAAAAAGAGACATCACTCTGATGCCTTTCGCAGTAAATGCAACGCTCATCAAAAGGTGACTTGAAAAGCTTATGTCGTTACTATTTAAACCAATTGCACCACTATAAAGGCCCTGCCTGACCTGTGACCTGTGACCTTGCACCCAAATCCTAATCTAGATTAATTGAACATAGAATCATGACATTTGACGCAAGCTGAATCCATCCAGTCTGCCAACCCCTTGGTCACTCTTATCACGCAGTCTATACGCCTATGCCTCTCCCCTGCCATCTTAAAGTCTTTCACAGCTTTGTGTCAACCGCTTGTATATGTATTCCACACATTGTACTTTACACCGCATCTTCATCCTTACACTGCTGCTTACACATCCTTAAACTAGTCTCGGTGTCCATGCTTACAATGCTATCGGCTTATACCAAAAACCATCGGTTCATCCATATAACCAACTGTTCATCCACATATTCATATATTTCGATAAACCAGCTGTTCATCTGCATACTGATAAACAGACTTTACATCAACTCTTCATCCTTATACTGATATCTGTTATACTCCAATCCATCATTATACTGATTGCCGATTTTAATTGACACAACTTCTTCATCCTTGCTGTTCATAAATCCTTAAAGTGGTCTTACTGTTCATCCGTACAATGCTGTTTGCTTAGACCTTAAATCACTTGTGCCTCCTTGCACCGCTTCTTACCCACCCTTATACTGCTCTCATGTTTATCTGCATGGTATGATGCTGTTTAAGTGGACTCTAAATCCATTTACCTGTTTATACTTTTAACCACCTGTTCATTTTTCAACTTCTTGATTGTTCATCCTTGCAGTGTGGTCTGTTATGCTTTAAGCCATCTGTTTATCCTTACCCTCATCTTTAAACTGCTCTTTTCTGTTCCTCCTTACCTTGCTGTTTGTTCACACTTTAAGTCACATCTTCAAATGTACAATGTAACATGCTTGTACTTTAGTTTAAACAACCGTCTCATCCTTGCACCACTAACCGACCCACCTATGTGAATGACATACTTACAATGTTGTTCATTATCACAGTGCTGTCTGTTTATAGTGAAAACCACCCGTTTATCCTTCTGCTCACCCTTAAACTATTCTCATCTGTTCATCCTTACAGATTTTTTTGTTCATACTTTAAACTACCAGTTCATCTTTAAACCCACCTTAAACTATTTTATACTGTTTATCCTCACAATGATGTCTTATACTTACATTTTTACACTCTTATACTTACGTTTTTACACTGATATTTACTAACCCTTAAACCTCTCTTATTTGTTCATCCTTACAGAACTCTCTGTTTATACTTTGAACTGCCTGTTCATCTCTACTCTTCCATGTGTTTATACTTTAAACCACCTATACATCTCTGCCCTGACATTTACTCCTGCTTAATCCTCTCTTGACCATTTATCTTTAAAGCACTGTCCTTTTATACTGTACACAAGCTGTTCAGCTGTATCTTGCTGTCTAGTCAGACATAGACTATCATCAGTTGTACATCCGCACAGTGCGTTAAGCCAACTGTTCACCCTCAAGCTATTTACAACTTCATCAGGTGGAGTTGTATCTGTTCATACTTTAAACCACATGTTCATCCTTCAACTCCCCTGTAAACTATCCTCAAATGTTCATCATTACAGTGCTCTTTGTTTATACTTTAAGTCACCTGTTCATATTTAAACTCACCCTTGAACTATTTTCAACTGTTCATCCTTGCAATACTGTCTGTTTATACTTTAAACTACCTGTTCATCCTTGCACTGTTATTTACTCTGCCTTAAGCCTCTCTTAACTATTCACCTTGAAAGCTCTGTCTGTGTGTCCTTTAAACCACCTGTTCAGCTACATCTTGACATCTACTCGGGCATAGAGTAGTCGCAACAGTTTTCCATAAACTTAATATTCTTAACCTCTTCGACGCCGATGACGGAACGGTTCCGTCATGCACGTCGGTTGGGCTGTGCTTATGACGGAACCGTTCCGTCATGGCCCCGCCCGCGCTCAGAACTTTCAGCACCGGTTAAACTACATGTGGACAGTGCCTGTTCATCCTTATACTGCTCTGCATTCATCTATAACCTATCATCAGTTGTACTTCCTTACAGCGGTGTCTATGCTTCAAAACCACCTGCCCACTCTCAGATTACTATTTACTCACATACCTGTCCATCTGTTTACTGATGTACCGTTGATTGACCCATACATTGCTATCTAGTCGCCCATAAACAGTTTTGCCCGTTAACCAATCAACAGACTAACTTTTAAACTATTTGTTCCTCTACAATTCTTCTTTCGTAACAAACTATGCTGGTCTTCGCATCGGTGCTATATTTTTTGATCGTCTTTAGATTTCAATACACCCATGCTTCCAGAACAATATATCTATAAACCTACTATTTCAACTATGCATTCATCCATAATCTGCCATCAACAGAACTCAATACTGTTAAACTGTTCTCAGCGAGTCACATGTTAATTGCCACATATTAATCTATAGTCTGCGCTCTATTCATCCTCAGCCCACTCACATGTTCACTCAAAGTAACATTTGTTTATCCTTAAACTGATAGCTACCCATCTTTACACTATTATCTGTTCCTTCTTAAATGGTCGTGGGCACACTTTTAACGTGATGTCCAGTCTTCCTGCATCTACTACTACTGCTCATGTTAAAAATTACAATATATTTATCTTCGGATTGCTATTAATTCATCCATAAACTGCTATCTATTTATCCTTAAACAGCTACTGCTGTATTTTCATATGCAAACTACCAATTCATTCCTAACTATCCTTACCCCAGTGGCCTTCCTTTATTTCTTCACCCATGGACTATTTTAGCCATTCATCGTTAATCTATGATTTTTTCATTCTTCAAGGTCGCTCACCTGTTCTTTCCTAAACTGTATTGCGAGCATCCATATGCTGTAACTATTTATTTATCACTACTCCTACTTCACCCTCTGGAAAATACATATGTTTACTAACTGTGTTCTTAGGTATTCACCCTTATAAAATTCTTAACTGTTCATGGTCAAACTCTGGTTTAATTATGCTTAGACTGTAGATGCCAACTGATAAACACCTGTGACCTCTATGGTTCCTTAAACTAGTATCTATTCATCTTTCGATTCATTCTTAAACTGTACACGATCATCCTTAAATTATTGTTGTCTACCCATGCTTAAACATCATTACCTTGTGTTGGAATGACCTTTTTTGCGGGGTTACCCCAAACATTTTGCCTTCTTCCTGACTCTGGGCACCATTCACTGCTGACCAGTGCTAAAGTGCATGTGCTCTGTGTCTAAAATGTAATGCCATTTGGTATCTCCATGATTGGCATATTTGATTTACTGATCATTCCCTCTTAAAATGCACTACATGTGCCCAGGGCCTATAAATCAAATGCTACTAGTGGACCTGCAGCACTGATTGTGCCACCCTCAGGAGTAGTTCTTCAAACCTGTCTCAGGCCTGCCACTGCAGAGCCTGTGTGTGCAGTTTTAAACTGCCATGTTAACTTGGCATGTTCACCTGCCTAGTTAATGGAACAAGTGTACACTGCCACTTGGCCTGGCCACACAGCAAAAGGTTAATTTGACTTTTTTTAAACAAAACTTCTTCTTCATTTATATGAATACAATCAAAATGTATCAAGTTGTTTACACTTTTTTTTATTATGATGGGTAATTATCCATTCATTCAAATCACTTTTTTGTCATAAAAACGAAAATGACCAAAATTCAAGCATCAATGTTTATAACAACATGATGAACACACAACTCAATAAATATTTCTCTAACAAAGGAAAACTATTCTTTTCTTGAAGAGTTGTAGTGCGAGCCAAATGCATTTCGGGAAGAAGATCCCTTCTTCAGGGGCGACTGTAAAAAACTTAGTAAACCATTGTGTTATCATTCAGTATTTCATTGAATATCGGGTGTGTGCAACACAATTCATTTACAAGTTCACCTACCTGCCAGGTCCAAACCTTCCCTTTTATTACATGTAGGGAACACCTAAGGTAGGCCCTTGGTAGCCCCTTGGGTAGGGTACAGTGTATGTAAAAGGTAGGATATGTGCTGTTGAGTTTTTACATGTCCTGGTAGTGAAGAACTGCTAAATTGATTTTTCGCTTCAGCAGGGCCTGTCTCTCCCATAGTTTAGCATTCAAGCTGCCTTACAACACTTTACATGTGTAACTTCCAATTGGGAGTAGATAGAAAATTGGAATTTGTTGTCTCTGGCCTCACAATTTATAAACACATCTTTCAGTGAAGCTGGTCCTGAATTGGTCTGAAAATGCCACTTTTAGAAAGTTTTCACTTCTTACTTTGACCATTCTGTGCCTCTGCCTGTCACTGGAACACGCATGTGGGTTGGATGACAGCTGGGCTTTGTGCATTCTCTTTAGACAGTTGCACACAAAGGGAGCTGGGGTGTGCCCTGCATATCCTGATGGCCCATCACCTAGCTGGTGAGTCTTCCTGTGCTAGAGTGAGGAGCTGACACTTGCATCTTAATAGGGCTGTGCTTGTTGCAACATGAAGAGCTGCATACCCCCAGTAGTGTGTCTGGAGCCAGGGCAGGGTCTTGTGCACTACAAAAACCTTTCTTTGAAGTCTCCCTACTTCAGAGGTTAACATGGGTATAAGTACTGGACCTCTGACACCATATACTTAATACACTTCTGGACTGAAGACATTTTGCCAAGAAGAAGAGTTGTTGTGCTGCCAGTAGGAACTGCCACTTTGCTACTTGCTTTGCTGTGTTGACCTGCTGTTTCTTCCCTGAGAGTGAGAGGACTGATATTTACTCTCTACATCCTGCATCTAAAGGTTCTCCAAGCCGTGGTTAGGCTTGCTTCCTGTTTCTGACGTCTCAGGGATATCAAAGACTTCACCTGCATCTTGCTACCAGCACATGGGCTCCTCTGCTGTGAGTCCTGTTCTGCCAAGTGGTGCCAAATCTATTCCTGGGCCCTTGGAAGTGAGTGTTTGATGCTGCAACCCAAAAAACAACGCATCAACTCCAAAGCTTTGTTCAGAACCTACGTAACTGACACATTGCCACTGCCTGCACCAAACACACGGACACCTCTCGCCAAGTGTGTGACGCAATGACCCTAACTTACAACCCAGCCCCAACTTTGCCGAGACAGTGCCTCCAAATCACTGCTACGTGAGTCTCCGACAATGCATCGCCGACGTCTGTGACACCCTGTCCTGACTCCGACATATTCCTGGCCCGGTATGGCTTTTAACGGATACATCGCCCTCGGCCCAGCAGTCTGACATCAGCGCATCGGAATAGAAGCACAGTGCTCTTTACATTGACGCATCCACTGTTTTGTCCGACTCGGAACCGACGCATCGCCTGGGACAGCGACACATCACCTCCGTATTTCAAAACATTGTTCACATTGTGCCCGAGCATTGGTGCATCCAAGTTACAGCCAGCCGGTCTGCATGACTCCTGTATCTGACGCACTCCATCACAGTCGGGCTGAACTTTTGGAATTGCCCCAGTCAAGCACGAGCAGATAGCCCCAGTTGGAGTTATTGACTTCTAAGCACTGCTTTTTGATTTAAGCTTACAGAATTCATATCTTGACTTGTGTATGTTGGATTTTTGTCTTTATGGCCTTGCTTTACTCAGATAAATGTTGTCTATTTTTCTAAACTGATGTGGAGTACATTTTTGGTGTTTTCAATGTATTACTGTGTGTGTGCACGAATACTTTACACATTGCGCAGTGGTGTTACACTGGCCCCTGTGGTCCGAGGAGGCCCCGAAGCTACAGGGGCCTCCTCCAGCACAGTACTCTGGCCGGAGAGCCCCTGATTGAGTCCGGAGGGGGCCCCTCCATGTACATGGCAGGGAGGCCCCCTCAAGTTACGTTACGCCAGTGACATTGCCTCTTTAGTTTAGCCTGACTGCTCTGTGCCAAGCTACCAGAGGGTGAGCAACGGTAACCTGTTAGTGTGTACTACACTTAAACTGACTAGGATTGTGGTTCCTGTTTGGACAGGGTGCATACCTCTGCCAACCAGAAACCCAATTTCTAACACCTAACCATGGCGAAAGTCTTTACGCCTTTATCTTTGCAATGCTACTCATTTGCATTCACCTTCTCCTCGATTCACCCATGAACTGTTGTTCTTCTCTCACCATTTGCCCCTCTAACCTCTGACTTTCCCCGTTCGCTTTTCCAGGCTTGTCACCCTCTGTTGGCCCAAATGATCCAAATGATTTGCCTTTATCACCTGCTTGTTATTTATTAGCTCCGTACTAATACATGTTTCCCTCTGCTAGTCCACTCCCAGTCTCCCTCACACATCGGAATGATGTTTTATTAATGACTTCAATTCACTCTTCTTCTATCCATCCTGAGCTATCATCGCCCCCCCCCCCCCCCCCCCGCTCTGCTGCATCACTGACCTCCACTCGCTTATTTAACTGCTGTTTAAATGCATTCTTTGCTGTGCTTATTAAGAGCGTCGTTTGGTAGTTCTTCTTGGGCTGCTATTTATGCATCCTCTGCCAGCACTATTCGAGCAATCTCAATCTTGCAATGGTACCAATCTGTCTGCAGCGTTTCCACGTGCCTGGTGAACACAGAACTGTTTTTCAAATGTCTGTGTACCTGCATCCCTCATCCGCTCTGGCATGCTTAATGTTCTTATATCCCACCAGGCATCCCCTTCGTTTAATGACTGGCTCTTGGAAATGCACGGTCTATCCACATTAACAACTCAGTGGTTGGCAGTGCAGCTCTTCAGTAACAAGCGCCCCCTACAGGAAAGGAAGTAGCACACCTCTCGATAAACACTGGGGCCGGATGTTATCTGTCTTTGCATTAGGCATTCGTGGGAGGGCTCTGCCTCAGCCATCAGTTGTTATGGTTCATCGACCCCTCATGGTCGCAAACTGTCTATTTTTTTTCTTGTTGTTTAAATTCAGCTTTGTAGCACCTCTTGCTTTAATTTAAGTGATTTGTAGAAGAGACTTCTGTTCTGAACTCATGCAGTTTTACGAATTCTCGAGGTCACAGATCTTCAATTAACTTAGCCCATGTGCAGATCTCTTAAATTATTTTGAGTTCACAACATGAGTATGATAATGTTATAGCACATGCTGTGTCTGCCTTCTGTTTTTCACAATTCTCCAAATTGCTATTGATTTTGGTCCATTTCTTCGGATTTTTATTGTAATGTTTTTTATGTCAGTTGCATCTTTGTATTCTGAAATTTGTTAAGTGCTCTGACACCCTTTGGGTCAGAATCTTACAATAGAAAACTGCTGATAAAAAATAAATAACCTATAGTGCAATTACTGATCAACCATCGTGTTGATGTAAATAGAGTCCAGAGACTAGCCAGGAGAAATGAAAGTAAGCAAAATATTGAGGCATCACTTGCAATATTCTATTTATTACTGTTTTGAATGTTGGGAGTGGCAGTGACTCATGAGAGGTGGAGCCTCTAGAGTCGATGATGCCCCTCCCCTATCCATGACCAATGTTTTTGAACAGCATATCGCTTTTGTCGCATCTACGCTTATGGATTATGAATTTTTGTTCTGTGGCGAAGTTTTAAAAAAAGGCGTTTAAAAGAACAGGCGTTTAAATCCACAGAGTGAGTTAAAATCTCATGGAACAGGCCTTGTGAATAGCGGTCAGGCGATTTTCATGTGTGGCATGGAAGCTGAGGGGCAGTAAGCAGTGAGTTCTCATTTAAGCTGCACTGTGATAATATGGATTTTGACCTTTGTGTGATATTTGTTTGAATAGTTTTTTTAATTATATTTTTCAGTGATATATTTTATTAGGACATATGTATCTTCAGTCGCATTGTGTAAAAAGTGTACATATAAATGAGCAAATGTATTGAGTATATTTTAGCTTGTTCCACCTATGTCTAGTGCCTAGTCTCTTCCAGTTATGCATGGTGCCACCTTCGTTCAGTGCCAAGGTCTCTATTTCCCAACTGTCAAGACCAGTTTGTTCCTTTATCTACCTGGCAGTGCCAAAGTCACCCTTCTTTCAGAGCAAGTGTTTCCTTTTGCCTTTTCGCCAGTGGCTTGTTCTTCCTAGCATCTTCACTAGTGCCCCAGGTTCTCACTGAATGATTCAGTCGGTGTCCTGTTCTCATTTTAAAATGTAATCTGGGCCCGAATTTCCCCTTTCTTCCCAACATTGCAATGGTCTCCATTTCTATTCCATCACCTGTCTTGCCTTTTGCAATGCTGGAAGCCATATTTACTCCCTTCTCTTCCCTTATAGGAGGCTCTAACTTCCTCCTCCCCACACCTTAATAGCCACAGGTTTCGTTTGTTTGACTTTCATTAGTGTTTACAGTGTTCCTCTCCTCTCTGTTTCCAAATTATCTCAACTTCTCGCTCTTCACTCCTGCTCCCTCCTTGCCTCGCATCTCTTCCTCGCCAGCAAGTGCTAGCAGAGGTCATCACTCTCTCTCGCAGTTAATGTCAGTTGCCTCCAAGGCAAATAGTGCCTCAAGTGATCTTCAACTTCAGATACTGCAGCAGTGTCTATCTCCTGACCAGTTGTTACCATTTTTGTCTTAGTGTCTGTCCGCTGGGCCCCTCATGTTCAGTTAGAAGAAGCAGTGACCCTCATCTCAAATTAGCACTAGCAGTGTCCCTCATCTTTAGTTGCAAACAACAATGGCACTCTTCTCTACGTACTAGCAGCAGTGTCCCTCATCTCCACTTAGTTTCAGCGCTCCACCCATCATCTCCTTGTGTTTTCTGTGCTCGCCTTAAGTTGGCACGGTATGCCCAGACGTGGGGCCTTGCTCACTTTGCCTCTGGATTCAAGCTAGTCTAGCTGAGGAAGGGTGTTACCCAGAAACCGGTCCCAGGATGCTTGTTTCCGGTTCAGGGAAGACCTGGCTTGGCAGTTTGGGCTGGAATGTTCCATAAGGCACATGGCCAAGACTGATTTGCATATAGCTGAGTCTGAACTGAGGTGGCGAAGTTGAGCTAAATAATGAATATGGATTCAACCCAGATCTGTGACTGGGGGTGAGTGTCTGAAAAGTTTCAGTGCTCCGTCCATCATCTCCTTGTGTTTGCTATGTTCACCTTAAGTTAGCAGGGTATGCCCAGACGTGGGTCCCTTGCTCACTTTTCCACTGGATTCAAGCTATCTTGGCTGATGAAGGGTGTTACCCAGAAACCGGTCCCATGATGTTTATTTCCGGTTCAGGGAAGACCTGGCTTGGCAGTTCGGGTTGGACTGTGCCCATGAGGCACAGGGCCAAGACTGATTTGAATATAGCTAAGCCTGAACGGAGGTGGCGAAGTGAGCTTAAGAATGATGATGGATTCAACCCAGATCTGTGCCTGGGGTTGAGTGTCTGAAAAGTTTCAGCGCTCCGTCCATCATCTCCTTGGGTTTGCTCATCTCCACTTAGTAGCAGCAGTGTCATATCTCCAGTTAGTGGAAGGATCCTCCATCCCCAGTTAGTAGCAGCAGTGTGCCTCTTCTCAAGTTAATACTAGCAGTGACCCTCATCTCCTCTTAGTATCAACAATTTCTCAATATCCAGTTAGTGTCTGTAGTACTCCTATCTCCAGTTAGGGCAGCAATGGTACCATCTCCAATTACCAGCACTGCTGCTCTTCTCCAGTGGGAAACAGCTTTCACCATGCAATGGCACATAGTAGAGTGGTGTGGAGTGCAGTGGTGTCAAATAGAGTGCAGTAGCATAGAGTAGTGTGGTGCAGAGTAGGGTGTTGCAGAGTGCAGTGTCCTATAGTAGAGTTGCTTAGAGTGCAGCAGCGTAGAGTTGAGTGGTATAGAGTGCAGTGGAGTAGACTGCAATGGCATAGAGTGCAGTGCAGTGCCATAGAGTAGAGTAGAGTGCAATGGCATTAGGTAGAGTGGCGTAGTGTGTAGTGGCATAGAGTAGAGTGGTGCAGAGAAGAGCAGAGTGGCATAGAGTGTAATGGCATACAGTGCAGAGGTGTAGAGTAAAGTGGTGTAGGTTTTTGTCACCTCGCTAGCCACACTACATTTACTATAACTCACCCCTCAACCATACACACTCTTCTCATAAATTATGTCATTTCAGATGGCATGAGTGTTGTCAAAATGCTATAATTGTACATACTATAAGGGATGTAATATGAAATGGCATTTTTTTTTACATTTCAATAGTACAGCTGTACTTTGTCAGTACTTTTGAGAAAATACTGCTGTACATCGTAAATATACAGATCAATAAAAATAATTTTTCCTACCTCCACAGAGTTTTCTGAACGGCCAAATAATTTAGATTTCACATTAAAATACAGAACAAAGACAAAGTGTGGTCTAAACCATATTGCTGCCTTTTTTGTTTTTCATGGCCACTCATTACCCATAATATTGTGTTTCGTCACGTACCGCGCTATACCGCAAAGGTACCATGGTATACAACACCCCAATATATCACTAAGTTTTTTGTGGCTTATTACTCAAAAACTACTGAACAAATCCAGATCCGGTAACAAAAAGAACCATTTCCACACTAATGTCTATATTCATACAAAATTTAATTTAAATCCGCTCAGCCATTTTGTCTCTACATCCGTCTTAAGCGTTTATGGAAAATGCATTGGTGGTAAAAACCTATTTTGGGACCCCCCATTTTCTTGGCACTGCTGAACTAGTCACCACAAAACTTTGCTTTATCAGCCAATGTATAAAAAAGACTAGGTCTGCAAAGTTTCGTAGGGATTTATCAAATGGTGAAAGTTATTAGCAAGTAAAAAAAAGATGAATAATATGAATTCATATCTCTGGATATCCTAACTATAACTACAGAGTGGCATCCACCACAGTATTATATGTATACAGTTATCTGTTTTTAGTGTGGAAAATATTTTTTTTTCATATGATTGTAAATTTTTGGGATTACCATTAGCCGTTAAGTGAATACCAATTCTTGTTCATATCACAAACTGCACTATGCAGACATTTTGCCAGCCGCTAAACTTTATATCCACATTTTTATCCTTTGTATGAAATATATGAATTTCAGCGGCTGTATTTTACGTAAATGACCATTTTAAAGCGCTATAGTCTATCAGCTTTGTTGTTCACAGATAAACAGTTAGTCTGTTTTTTACAGTTGATTGTGCACATACTTCACTTTAAAAATTGTCAGTAATTGGAGGTGCATCATGTGATCAAGCTCCCAAGAGGAGCGAAACGCGTCATGGAGGACACTGGTCCTAGCACTTATTCATGCTAAAATAAACTGCACCGTATTATTTACTATTCCGGAGTGAGAGTCTGTTACTTTCTTAAATAAGGAGTAGGGGAGGTCCGTGCCTGTGGTTTTCACCCTTCAATTCGGTGGAACAGGACGTTTTCAGTATATATATATATATATATATATATATATATATTACCTACTGGCGGTCGCCAGTAGGTAGTTATAGTTAGGACCCTGTTTCCATAGGAAATCCGCAACATTCTATTTGGAATAACTTTGGCGCCGGTCGACGAATCCTCGCGAAATTTTCAAAATAGGTGGGGCGCTACGCTCCGCTCCTACCCTGAAAGTCTCGGGGGGATTCGTCAAGCAGGGGCCGAGAAAAAAGGGGGGTCCCAAAACGCGTTTTCCCCATGCATTTTTCCATAGGACCTTTAGACACAGCTACAGCCCGAACGGCTGAACAGAATTACTTGAAATTTGGCAGAGAGGTAGCCATAAGGTCAAGGAAGTGCCTTTTGCAGGTCTGGTGTAAATCTGTTCAGTATTTCCTGAGAAAATAGCATTTAAAAGCATATATATATGTGGGCGGAGCCTAACCACACATCTCATCCTGAGATCTGATTGGCTGTCAGCACTTCATCCAAGAAGTGTTGGCAGCCATCTTGGGACCAATATACATGATAGCACCTCATTAAAAAGCATTGCAGTTAATAGAAGGTTTTAAGACTTTAATTACATTATAAATCATTTGTTGATGGTACCATACTCATTTTAGGAATTGTGGTATGTTCTAAGGTGATTTCACCATGTGAAAAAGCCTTCTGCTGGGATATCATGATTGAGAGAAAAATATTTTCTCATGCTTTTACCACAGAGGTTTGGAAGGTGATCTATAGGCTAAACTGAGAGCTTATTTTCTGTAAATTCACATTATCTTTCTCAGTCATGTGAGAATGAAGTCTGACATTCTCAGTAAAACATGTACATCCAACAAGGGCAGAGACTGTCAGTTGATTCCTTTGTGTTCTACTGCAGCTTCCCAGAGTGTTCCAAAGAACTACTAGAGCGCTAACAGTCCTACTTATGATAAACGTATGGCACACCTGAAGCCATCTTGCTTGGATTAAAGTGGTAACTCTTAAAACATTTAATTTAAAAAGGAACAAAATGAGGGGGTTCATTTTTCCATAAAAAGTATGATTAGTGCTGCAGAAAGAAAAATTAGGGCACATTTTGAGTGACTTCTCAAATCCTCTTCTATTTCATTAAAACATTCTGACATGCAGACTGAAACATGCACTTTCAATACCAGCAGCAGTTTTCCCTGGTGAGCAGTAGCTTTACTACAGTGATCTAATGAGCAAAAAGAGTGCTAACATTCTGAATTTATGGCAAATGTGTGACACATCTGAATATCTTCTTGATGGAATCAAAGTAAAAAACTGAAAGTATTTCCTACTGAGGAGACTGCAGTAAATAAGGAAATTAGGAAACTTCATAACAAATAAGTCTCCCAAGATGGCCACCAGAGACAAAAGAGCCCAAATGTAGCCCAAATATCACCCAGATGTAGCCCAAGTATAGCCCAATGACAGAATGTCCCAGAATGTTCTTAAAAACAACTAGAGCGCTTACTGTCTTCATTATCACAAAAGTATGGCACACCTGAAGCCATCTTGATTGGAATAAACTGGTAACACTTAAAACATTTAATTTAAAAAGGAACACAATGAGGAGGTTCATTTTGCCATAGAAATTATGATTAATGCTGAAGAAAGAAAATGAGGGCACATTTTGAGTGACTTCTCAAATCCTCTTCTATTTCATTAAAACATTCTGACATGCAGACTGAAACATGCACTTTTAATACCAGGAGCAGACTTCCATGGTGCAGTAGTTTTACTACAGTGATCTAATGAGCAACTAGAGTGCTAACATTCAGAATTTATGGCAAATGTGTGACATATCTGGATACCTTCATGATGGAATCAAAGTAAAAAACTGAAAGCATTTCCTACTGAGGAGACTGCAGTACATGAGGAAATTAGGAAACTTCATAACAAATAAATCTCCCAAGATGGCCACCGGAGACAAAAGAGCCCAAATGTAGCCCAAAATCACCCAGATGTAGCCCAAATATAGCCCAATGACAGAAGTGTGCAAAACACTTATTATTTTGTGTTTTTGCAGTGTTATATAGTGCAGACTTGTCAGGTATTGGAGTGCTTTACATGAGCATTGGTTACATCACACAAGAACAAATTCATTTTGGTTGTAGACATGGGGAGACTAAGTGATTTGACCAGAATCACAGAATGTCGAGCTGAAGCAGAAACTTCAACCTGGTTCCCCAGTTGCAAAGTCTGCAGTTCTGGAAGTAACACCACATCCTCTCCCCTAAGTGCAACATTTAATCAAGTAGTCAACTGGATAAAAAAACATAAAGATAACAAATAATTTAAAAGTGCTTTGTCGCTATTTGAAAACTCAAAATATGTCCTTATTTTAGTCTTTTAGAGCACTAACCATAATTTTGATGCCAATAAGACCCTCTCATATATGTAATTTCTAAAGGAAATGCTCTAGGTATTACAGTTTTGATTACATCAAGATGATGTCAGGCGTTCCACACTTTTGTAATAAATATAGAATGTTAGCAATCTAGTTGTTCATTAGGATACTGTTGAGAGGCAGAGGCCAGGGGCACGGACTCTGAAAATTGAAGGCAGGTAGGAGGGTGCAAAGGCAACAATTTAACCACACTGAGCAGGCAGGAAGGGCCGTGGAAGCACAACAGACTATGGAGGGCAGTGGAAAGGGGGGCAGGGGCAACAAACCAACAATACAGGACTTGCAAGAGAGGCTGTTGGAGGGAAGATCTATTACGGGTCAAGGAAGCTAGGGGCGGTCCCCAGATCCCCGGGAGCCACCACAGAACTGAGCAGGAGAGTGAGTCAGGGACAAAAGGGGCACCTTAATTTGAGCCAGGGTGCCTAGTAACGCTTGCTCCAAAAATGAAGAAAACAGACATATGAGACATGGAATTGGAGGCAGAATACAATGGCAGTTTAATGAGAAGATGCAACTTCAAAGAAACCGCAGAATAGAGACATAAAGTACAAAATACAGAATCCAGATAATCATACAGCTGTCATATTATTCTCTGTATCTCAATTAATGTACTGACAGAGAGAGAGAGAAAACACATCTATAAATGCATCATGAGAAACAAGTTACACCAAGGAAAATGTTACCTAGGAACACTCACGTTTACTCTTAGAGCAAGCATTCCTGCAATTACAATACAAAATCTTTTAAATGCAAAAGTAAAGAGAACAATGGTTAAACATAACATGACATTTCATATAGGTAAAATAGAATAAGATACTTCAAGCAAAGCAGAGCAAGACATTTTAAGCAAAGGAAGACAAGAGCTCCCAGCTCTTGGGGAAAACCTGCACTGCCTGTTAACCTACATACAGACGGCGAGGTAGTCCGTCGATATCTGTGGGTGCTCCCTTTTTATATCATTTTGTGGGCTCCTTTGCACGCTACATCTACCTACGTATGCTACCCAAAAGCTTCGTCTGCAGATTTTACCAGACATTTCGTCATTTACCCACTTAATGCTGACAATGGACTGGGTGAAAAGGTCAGTCTCTCAGGCCAATCGCTTATCGTAAGTTCCATAGAGCAAGCAGAAAATAATGGGTATTGTACGGGAATTCAATATATTCATGTATAAAATCTCCTCAGTTCTCCTAACTTGACGCTCTGCGGTTGCCACTTCCTTAAAAGCGGGAAACCTGCCCAGGAAGCAAGTACCAGTCCAGGATGCAGCCTACTGTATGTCGACAGCTTCAGGGGGATGTTGAACTTTGATACCGAGCACGGAGCACTCGGGTAGGGTGGGGGCTACTAGTTTGGATCAGAAGGCCTCGCAGACCTGCCTTCAGACTGCTATACACTAAAATTGCAGAGCTATGGTCAATTTAACAAAGAGGCCTACATATTGAACAGAAGGGCCTACACAGGGGTTTTATGCTGGCTGAGTGGTAAGGATGTCTCAGGATAATTATATAGCAACACAGGACCCGCTGGTCAATTTAATACGGCCTACAAATGCAGCTGGCAGGGCAAGGACAAGGGTCTCATACTTCAGGTGTGGACAGAACGGGCCAGGGGCCCCCTGTGATACAAAATCTACCCTCCTTCAAGGCTGTGGCAATGTAATAGACCATTGTGGGCAGAAGGAAGAGGCAATGGTAGTACAACCATACATGCCAACAGACCCGATTCAGCCAGGAAACGTCCAATGTTTTTAAGCTCAAATGGGCTTTATTTGATCTGTCTCCTGTCTACAATATCCTCTTTTTCAATGTAACTCAAAGGGGAAAATCAATACCCCAGTTTTTTTTCAAAATCTCCCTCTTACCAAGTTCAAAATGTTCGCAAGTATGGTACATTGGATCATGGAAGGAAATGGGATAGGGACATGGACTTGGATAACAGAGGACAGGAGGGACATGGAGAGGTGCACCAAACTGACCCTGCAGGGCAGGCATCAGGGTTTGCAGCAGCACAATACACCACACAGGGCATGCAGGACGGGAGTGCAGCACAACAATCCATAGAAAGCAAGAGGGAGGGGACAGGACCATGCACATGGACAACAGAGAACAGAGGGGCAAGAGGCAATGGTAGCTAGCTGACCATAATGGACAGACAGGAGAGAAAGCTGCAGCATAACAGACCATAAAGGGCAGGAGAGACGGATCAGGGGCATTACAATGGAACAGACAAGCCAGGAGGGAGGGAGTAGGGCTGGGGGCAAGGGGGCAGGGCAGGAGCAGCAAGATAGCCATGGAGGTCAGGCAGGATGGGCACTAGAAGCAAGACACACCATGAAGAGCAACAGTGAGACTGTGATGGCATACACACAGACCATGGAGGGAAGGTGGGAGGGGGTCAGGGGCAGCTAACTGACCACACAGGGAAGGTGGGAGGGGCCATGGCAGCACAGAAGACCATGCATGGCAAGTGGGAGGGTTAGTGGCAGCACAATGGCTATGATGGGCAAGAAGGAGGGTGGAGGGGCATGCACAAAGGACGATGGAGGATAGAAGGGAGGGTCAGGACCTGTGCACAGACAAGAAAGTTCAGGGGAAGGGACCTCACAACAGACCACACGGGGCAGGCAGGAGGAGCAGTTGCAGCACAACAGACCAGGGAGGGCAGAAGGGTGTGGCAGTACAATGGACCATGTAGGACAGGAGGAAGAGGATAGGGGCATGGCATGTGGACAGGCAGGGTGGAGGTGGCAGGGACAGGTTACAGTCATCTGACAATGCTAGGCAGGTGGGAGGGGAGTGGCAGCTCAACAGAACACTCAGAGTAGATAGGAGTGGCAGGTCCATGGGACATGGTGGGCAAAAAGGATGGAGCAGGGGCATGCACAAAGACATCGGAGGGCAGGGGGAAGGAGAATAGGGGCAGCAAGCTAAGCACAGAGTTTAAGCAGGAGGTCAATGATGGGGCATAGAATTGGGCAATGTAGGGCAGGAGGAGTGGACTGGTACATCATACTAAATTGAGGGCAGTGGCAGCACATCAGACCATGCATGGCAGGAGGGAGGAGGCTAGTCCATGGATTCACACAACAGAGGATAGGGAGGAAGGGGATGGGGCAGCAAGCTAACTGTTCAGAGAAGGCGGGTATTAGGAACTTTATTGTTTTTAAAACATTGTGTCTGTGCGAACTACTTAAAATATGAACAAGTATGCAGCATAATCTCACTTTTATTCAGGAAGAAGAGGACGTTTGTGACTGTGACTCCGGGCTCACTTGGCAGAAACACCCCCTGACCCTCCACCCCCTATCGCAAAATGTAATGCCCGTGAAAAGGGTAGGTGAACACAGTGTTATATAGAACATAGTCCTGAGAGCACGATTGAAAATGAAAACTAGATATAGTGTATGGTATAAACTATGCACCAAAAAGTGTGATATAAGATGAACCGGGCGTGAAATATAATATGCAATACATTGTGCGCAATGACAGATTCATTGGAGAGCGCGAGATAGCACAGGCACTAGCGTGTGCTATGCGATATGCGCCTTGGAGTGTAATATGCACAGGGCAGTGTTGTGTAACCTAACTAGTCTCTAAAGTTGTAATATAAAATATGTGCTGGGGAGTGTAACGTTGCATATGCACTGTGACAAAGATATGGATCCCAGATTGTAATATGTATGGCATAGCACTGTGCGTTATAACATAGGCATCGAGAAAGGCACGTTAGATGGGGCAATATAACCCGTGCAAAGACAAGTGTGGCATGACATATTCACGGGGTGGTGTTACAGTGCACATGGGCTAGAGAGTGTCATAGCATATGCACTAGCTAGTGGAATACAACACAGAGGTGTGTGGCACTCGGCAGGCAATGGTGGGTGTAACACAGCATTGGGCTCTGTCAGGAGCACGCTGTGACTCTCAAGTGATGTTCGTCCCCTTTCCAGAGAGTAAAATAAAAAGTATTACACATCCGGCAGTGGATGTGTGTTTTATTAACCGTGAGGGGGGTTTCTTGTATAGTTTTGGTCGAATTTTTGTCGAATCCCCTTTGAATGGCTTGGTGTGCATGTGTATTAAATGTGCCCGTCAATAGCTACCCATGTTTGTATAAATAAACGACAAGGGTGTCTACCAGGATTAGGCACGGTAGGGCATCAGACATTTCAGAGCTTCACTAGTGGTGTAAATACATTCCACGTGGATTCATTGTATGCATAGTCGCCTTTTAATGAATATCACTCAAATCGTCATGGTGATAGGTACGTACGGTTTGTCCAGCATGTCCTAGGTGTGTCTATAAATATATATTTTTTAAAAATAATAAAAAACAGTGGCCGGCCCTGGGGATTGGGTTAAAAAAAATATAATTAGGAGACAGGCCCTGGGGGATGGGGTCATCAGGGCCAATAAATTAGAATAAGAAGGGGAACCAAACAGCCCCCCTTCTTAAAAAACTAAAATAAATAAAAGACTGGCATCGTGCCGGAGGCCATGCCCCCTCCGTGCAGCACTCTGCAAACGCGCCCCCAACAGGCATCTCCAGTATGCGCCAGGGAGCTGCGCTGCAGCCAGGTGTTCTGAGGCCAAGCCCCTTTTTACACCTCTCTGCAACGCAGCTCTGTGGCGCTTACTGGAGGTACCTAGTGGTCTAGTTTGACCCTAGGGACCCTTAGGATTCAAGGGGACTTAATCTCTCAACTTAGAACAGCCACAGGGCGCGTTTACACAGTGGTGAAGGGAGGGGACGGGGCCTGAGGTGACGTGTGCAAACACGCACTATGGCACGTTTTAAATTGGGGATATAATTTCCCTTCAATACTGAGGGCCCCTGGGGGATAACTAGCCCACCAAGTGCTTCCAGTAAGCGCCACTGAGCTGCATTGCAGAGAGGTGGTCCAGGCCGTGCCACTTTTTACACCTCTCTGCAACGCAGCTCTGTGGCACTTACTGGAGGTACCTAGTGGGCTAGTTGGACCCTAGGGACCCTCAGGATTCAAATGAACTTAATCTCCCAACTAAAAATGGACACAGGGCGTGTTTACACAGTGGTGAATGGAGGGGACGGGGCCTGAGTTAACGTGTGCAAAAACGCCCTATGGCCTGTTTTAAGAGGTAGTTTTAATCCCCATGCCCTATTATATACTAGGGGCTTACAGAGGAGGTCATGCTAATCACAGGGGGACCCCAACGCATAATGTTCCCTAGTGTATGTAGGTGTTTTCACTGTATTCTAAGTGTCTTTTAACATAGCACTGGCTCTAGGACTGGTTAGTCAGACTCAGTTACCACCAGTATCCGTCTGAAAAAGTTGAGGGTACAGGATGATTTTGCAACAAGGCTTCTTTCTGCTCTTCTTTTTGTTCTTTCTGCACGTTATCCTTCTTCCTGCACTCATCTTCGTATTTGAGGACTTCTGTTGCTTCTTTCTGCACTTCTTTTGTTTCTTTCTGTGCATTTTTTCTTCTTTCTTCACATGTCCTATCTCTGTAGGCATAGTTAGAAATTAGCATTTAAAAAACCTTTGAAATTCACAGAAAAAACCATAGGTTTCAGGCACGTTATAGTTAGGAATTAGCATTTAAAAAACCTCAGAAATTCACTGAAAAAACCATAGGTTTCAGGGGTGTTATAGTTAGCTGGACTTTTCACTTGTACAAAACCATTGAAATTCCCCCGTTATAGTTAGTTCAGCTAACTATAACTCGCGCGTCCGCAATGCACTGCTGATGACGTCACATATTACATCACTCATGACATGGTCAGTGACATCACTCATGACATCACTGATGACATCTCAAATGACATCACTGATGACATCACTGATGACATCATCCTTGTGATAGAGTGGCAGACCTCCTCTCACCCTAATATAACCTTTGATACACACATTCAGAAATAGAGACTACAATTTTCAAAACAATGGACATACCAATACCAATTACAACAACCTCTTCAGTAATTCTAAGATCCAAATACACATCCACTCATTCACCAACAGTCCTATACAGTCACTCATACATGTACTCACTCATCATATGTACTCATACACCTATACATCCTGTTACACAATGCCACTCATCCATAGAGTTACTCACACATAGTCACTCATGCTAATAAAGAATCAAACATACATTTACTTGCATATACAGTTATACACACACCACCATACTTACTTCTACGGAAACTTACACATACTTAGTCTTTTAAACAATCACTTAAAGAAACACATACTTATTCATACAGGAACTCTTTCAATCTCTCACTCTCACATATACTCACATATATACACCAATAGTCACATATACTAGTTTAAAACATATGTAGTTACTCATAAAGACACTATTGAGACAGTCATTCACTCACTAACACACCCATACACACACTCATCCACCCATACACTCCTGCACACATGCTGTGTTCAACCCATACAAACAGTGAGTCACTCATTCATGCACCTATGCACTACGTAATACCCCCCACCGAACCATGCAGACACTCAGACTGATACTCAAAAAACCAACTAATAACCTATATAGACACCCATGTAGCTACTCACCAACCCATGCAGCCACTTATACACAAAGTGAGAGACTGATACAGATATTTACATATTTAAACATTACTCACTAAGCCATGTATTCACTATGATACACTTAATCAGTCAGTTACACAATCAATTTTTCAAAAACAAATCATCCATTTAGACACTTATATACCCATTTATTCTTCCATCGACCTTGAGATATACATATATAAAACATATTTAATTTTCAGAAAAACACACATTCACTGGATGATGTCATCAGTGATGTCATCAGTGATGTCATTTGAGATGTCATCAGTGATGTCATGAGTGATGTCACTGACCATGTCATGAGTGATGTAATATGTGACGTCATCAGCAGTGCATTGCGGGCGCGCGAGTTATAGTTAGCTGAACTAACTATAACGGGGGAATTTCAATGGTTTTGTACAAGTGAAAAGTCCAGCTAACTATAACACCCCTGAAACCTATGGTTTTTTCAGTGAATTTATATATATATTCACAGAAAAAACCATAGGTTTCAGGCACGTTATAGTTAGGAATTAGCATTTAAAAAACCTCAGAAATTCACTGAAAAAACCATAGGTTTCAGGGGTGTTATAGTTAGCTGGACTTTTCACTTGTACAAAACCATTGAAATTCCCCCGTTATAGTTAGTTCAGCTAACTATAACTCGCGCGCCCGCAATGCACTGCTGATGACGTCACATATTACATCACTCATGACATGGTCAGTGACATCACTCATGACATCACTGATGTCATCTCAAATGACATCACTGATGACATCATCCAGTGAATGTCTGTTTTTCTGAAAATTAAATATGTTTTATATATGTATATCTCAAGGTCGATGGAAGAATAAATGGGTATATAAGTGTCTAAATGGATGATTTGTTTTTGAAAAATTGATTGTGTAACTGACTAAGTGTATCATAGTGAATACATGGCTTAGTGAGTAATGTTTAAATATGTAAGTATCTGTATCAGTCTCTCACTTTGTGTATCAGTGGCTGCATGGGTTTTTGAGTAGCTACATGGGTGTCTATATAGGTTATTAGTTGGTTTTTTGAGTATCAGTCTGAGTGTCTGCATGGTTCGGTGGGGGATATTACGTAGTGCATAGGTGCATGAATGAGTGACTCACTCTTTGTATGTGTTGAAGACAGCATGTGTGCAGGACTGTATGGGTGGATGAGTGTGTGTATGGGTGTGTTAGTGAGTGAATGACTGTCTCAATAGTGTCTTTATGAATAACTACATATGTTTTAAACTAGTATATGTGACTATTGGTGTATATAAGTGAGTATATGTGAGAGTGAGAGATTGAAAGAGTTCCTGTATGAATAAGTATGTGTTTCTATAAGTTATTGTTTAAAAGACAAAGTATGTGTAAGTTTCCATAGAAGTAAGTGTGGTGGTGTGTGTATAACTGTATATGCAAGTAAATGTATGTTTGATTCTTTATTAGCATGAGTGACTATGTGTGTGAGTAACTCTATGGATGAGTGGCATTGTGTAACAGGATGTATAGGTGTATGAGTAGATATGATGAGTGAGTACATGTATGAGTGACTGTATAGGACTGTTGGTGAATGAGTGGATGTGTATGTGGATCTTAGAACTACTGAAGAGGTTGTTGTAACTGGTATTGGTATGTCCATTGTTTTGAAAAATGTTGTCTCTATTTTTGAATGTGTGTATCAAAGGTTATATTAGGGTGAGAGGAGGTCTGCCACTCTATCACAAGGATGATGTCATCAGTGATGTCATCAGTGATGTCATTTGAGATGTCATCAGTGATGTCATGAGTGATGTCACTGACCATGTCATGAGTGATGTAATATGTGACGTCATCAGCAGTGCATTGCGGGCGCGCGAGTTATAGTTAGCTGAACTAACTATAATGGGGGAATTTCAATGGTTTTGTACAAGTGAAAAGTCCAGCTAACTATAACACCCCTGAAACCTATGGTTTTTTCAGTGAATATATATATATATATATATATATATATATATATATATATATATTCACTGAAAAAACCGTAGGTTTCAGGGGCGTTATATTTAGGAATTAGCATTTAAAAAACCTTAGAAATTCAATGAAAAAACCATAGGTTTTAGCGAAAGTTATAGTTAGTTGGACATTGCACTCGTACAAAACCTGTGAAATCCCCCGTTATAGTTAGTTCAGCTAACTATAACTCGCGCCCCCGCAATGCACTGCTGATGACGTCACATATTACATCACTCATGACATGGTCAGTGACATCACTGATGACATCATCCATGTGATAATTTGATGCATCTTCTCACACCCTAATATAACCTTTGATACACCCACTCTAAATTATAGACTGACATTCAAAAAACCATAGACACTCCAACACCAATAACTACATACCCACTCACTGATTCTTAGGTTTTCACACACATCCACTCCCTCACCCGTACAGTCAGTCATACTTATGGTCACTCAATACAGGACTATCATATGCACTCATATGCACTCATACACCTATATATATACTTTATTCAAGGAGCTCCACTACTACTTTTTTACTTATGTCAGCAGGTACAGTCACATGATCTCATAGACCTAAACAACAGATTTTAAACATCACTTTTCACTGGTTCACGTCTTTACTTTAGCATGCATCATTTCAGTTGACTAATTTTTATGTTTCAATAAGTAAACATTTTATCAGTTTTATATTTGTTATGGGCTTTTCAACCTACACGTTTCGTGTGTCCACAAGTGAAAGTTAATAATTGAACCTTAGAATGTCCCTGAAAAAACCATAGGTTTCAGGGACGTTATAGTTCGAAATTAGAATTTAAAAAAACCTTAGAAATTCACTGAAAAAACCATAGGTTTCAGGGACGTTATAGTTGGTTAGACATTTCAGTCATACAAAACCAGAGAAATTTGGCTGTTATAGTTAGTAGAGCTAACTATAATTCGCGCCCCCACAATGCACTGCTGATGATGTCACATATTACATCACTCATGACATGCTCAGTGACATCACTGATGACATCTCAAATGACATCACTGATGACATCATCCAGTGACTGAGTGTTTCTAAAAATGTCAAGAATGTTATATCTATATATGCCAAGGTATATTGAAGAATGATTGGTTGTCTGAGGACCTGTATGGGTACCTGGGTGGGGGGGTGTGACTCCCTGCATGGATGTGTGAGTGGGTGATTCACTGAGTGTATGCATTTATGAGTGTGTGTGTTAGGGAGTTATGGGTGAGTGAGTGTATGTATAGCTGGTTTGGTGAGTGAATGGATATGTCAGTGGTATATGTGTAAGTAACTACATATGTGAAAGGCAGCATTTGTGAGTGTTGGAGTATATAAGTGAGTATATGTCACAGTGAGTGATTGTGACAGTGGCTGCATGGATAAGTGTGTGCTTATGTCAGTAATTGTTGAAGACAGTACGTATATGTATGAATAAGTGACGTGGTGTGTGTATAACTGTATAGGTGAGTAAATGGCAGTGGAATTAATTCTTTGGGTGATTAACTAGGTTTTTGAGTAACTATTTGGGTTAGTGGCAGTGTGTGAGTGTTTATATGGGTGTATGAGTGGATATAGCAGTGACTGCATTGATGAATGACTGCATGTATGGGTGACTGTATGGGTTAGTGGCTGGATGTGTCAGTAGACGTATGAATTACTTAGCGGGTATGTACTAACTGCTATTGGTTTGTCTATGGTTTTCATATTGGTAGTCTGTATTTTAGAGTGGGCGTATGAAAGGTTTTATTAGTGTGTGAGTAGGTGCATCAGATGATCACGTGGATGATGTAATCAGTGATGTCATCAGTAATGTCACTGAGCATGTCATGAGTGATGTAATATGTGACGTCATCAGCAGTGCACTGCGGGGGCGCAAGTTATAGTTAGCTCTACTAACTATAACAGCGGAATTTCTCTTGTTTTGTACGACTGAAATGTCCAACTAACTAGAATGTCGCTGAAACCTATGGTTTTTTCAGTGAATTTCTAAGGTTTTTTAAATACTAATTTATAACTATAACATCCCTAAAGTCGCGTTTGCAAAGTGGTGGAGAAATGTGAGCATGTCCTCCGAACACCTCCTAGCAATCCCACTGTGTGGGATTTACTGGAGGTAACAGGAGGGGTAGTTAGCCCCCAATGTCAACCTTGGGGGCCAACTACCCCTCCTATTACCTCCAGTATGTCCCACACAGCAGGACTGCTAACTTCTCATACCAGGCCACGCCCCCATTCTCCACCACTCTGCAAACGCACCCCCTGGTGCGTTGTAAGTTGGGGAATTAATTCCCCTTGAATACTGAGGGTCCCTGGGGGCCAACTAGCCCACCAGGTACCTCCAGTAGGCGCCACAGAGCTGGATTGCAGAGAGGTGGTCCGAGGCCACGCCCCTTTTTATACCACTCTGCAAACACAGCTCCTGGCACGCCTGGGAGGTCAGGGTGTTCCTACCCTGCCCCCCTTTTTTGTTTTTTATGTTACTGATACCTTTTTCCCTCTCCCTTAGTCCGAGGCACAAGATGGCTGCCAACACTTCCTGGTTTGAAGTGTTGGCAGCTAATCAGAGGCAAGCTCATGCTCGGTAGGGCTCAGCCAATCAGATCTCACAATTCTCACATATCGGGATCTCTAAATCTTTAAATATCTCAAAAACTACTAAATGGCATCACACCATTTACAAAAAGCGTGCTTTCTGGACCAAGAGCTATCTCTCTGCCAAATTTGGTGTAATTCCGTTCAGCCATGTCTAAAGTTTCCTATGGAAATTAACATGGATCAAAAATGTTTTGGGACCCCCCCCTTTTTTCTCAACCCCCTCCCCCCCCTTGACGAATCACCCCAAAACTTTCAAGACAGGAGCTGACCTGAGTGAACCATTCGTTTTGAAAATGTTGTGAAGATTCGTCAAACGGTGCTAAAGTTGTTGGCAAATCAATAAACGCTTTTCTTATGGAAACTAGGTTCCTATAGGGTGTGGTGAGAGCGCAAGTTATAATTATCATAGGACATGAGTTAGTTACACGAAAACACTAGAAATGGTGAATTTCTGTGGTTTTTAAAGTTTAGTATGTTACAATGTTACTTAACATTTCACTAACCATAACGTTACTATACCCTTTGTTGGTTTTTTCAGTGAATTTCTAGGGAATTTTATACATAAAGTAATATTTTATTACCAATTGTACCGACAACCCCCTGCTGCCCATGACCAAAGGCAGTGGGTGGCTGTGGGTTGGGCTCAATGACTGGCCTGCTGCCAGGCCCTGCAGTCACCCTCCTCCAAGCAGCCAACCCAGCACTGCACACGGCTTTTGGCCAACCTCCCCACAGGTAGCCAAACCCCTCTCCTCACTCCCCCTTGCCCTTCCCCTCTCCCCTATATATGAAGCAGATCGATCTTCTTTCTCAAAAATTACCAATAATTTTAATCAAATGTATTTTTAATAATTCACACAAAGCAACATTTATTAATGATTACTTGAAAAAATGTAATATTGTTTTCTTAAACTACATGTCTGTGACTCATTCTTTTTACATAGGATTTAATATTGCATTTGGGGGTGAAAACGTGAAAATAAATTGTCAGCGAAATATTATATTTTCTTTAAGAAAACAATCATGTCTCTGAGTCTACTTTTAAAGATAGGGGGCACTGCAGTCCGAACTGTAGAGAGAAAGCTCCAGCCTGGGAAATGCTCTTACAAAAGTTGTCCTGGGGTCATAGTTTCAGTGACTCAGGAAACCTATTGTTTTTTTCTTGTGTTGCTGGGAGTGGCAACCCTGCCAGCTTCCCTGCTTGGACCCATCACAGGTGCAGTGGGAGCTGGCAATGCTCCCACCCTAGGAAGTAGCTTTTACTTTGCTCCCACGGGGTGGGAGGAATTGCAAGTATTTTTCATGCCCATGGGTATGGACATTGAAAATGTTTTGCTTTCCCAGAAGGCAGGAAAACAACGTCCCTGAGCTGGACCCAGGGGATGGGGTCCCTAGTGCCATCAATTGTCTCTGGGACGGGGGCCTTTAATAATTTATCGGCCCTTTTTCCTATAGAAACGGCTGGGAGTCAACACTTTTTTTTATTTTACCATGGATTTTGGACACATTTTTTTTTTTTAAGTGGGACCCTTCCACCAAGCTTAGGGGGTGATGGTAAACGTACCCTGAACCGGTGTCTTTTTTTATGTATTTTTGTTATGACTCAGGACTGAGTGCCGAGTGTTAAGATCGCTGCCACCACTTCCTGGTTGATGTGGTGGCTGCCAATCAAATCTCAGCTTTGTATCTGTCTGGTTCACGGATCCTCTGTGCCATGATATATATAAAACAAATCATGGCTGACAAAGATAAAGTAAATGTGGATGACTGATAAGATTACTGACTGAAATATGGAATGATGACAGATTGCATTAGGAAGAAAATTATAAATTGACACAGACAATGCCAATGACCCATAGAACACTTACTTGTATGTAACCATGTTGCCAGAGCAACACCATGTAAAATGGGTGGAAGCTCATACCGTCATCCAGAATACACATACACATCTGAGGCACAAAACTATTTTTGTGATGTCGGGGGCACGCACTTTCAAAATGGAAAATGCAGGAAAAAGAATGATAAACGAGTGACAAGAGCCGCTCATTTATTATGCACTGTTCCATGGGACGAGAGGCCCTTAATGCACTAGGGTTTTTAAAAAAAATATTTTTTATACTTGGTGGTCCCCCTAGAAGTGTCAGGAGCACCAACAACTTTTTTTAATGTTGTTTCAGGCCACAAGGAGTGCAAAAGCTCCCCAACAATATTGCAAATAACACTGAAAGTCTCCTGGGTCATTGAGGTCATGACCCCTAGGATAGCTTACCATATTTTTAAAGCACTCCAGCCTGAGCTGTATGCTTTTCCGCTTGAGTGCAGGTGGCCCCTTGTGGTTGATTGCATGGCTGTTCTTTGTGGGTTCAAAAAGTTTTTTTTAAAGGACACAGACTTTAAAAAAAAAAAAGCTTTAATGAATTTGAGACAACTACTATTATTAAACATTACAATGTGTGAATTCATAAAATGTACATTTGAATATAGTTATTGTCGAATTATTGACAAAGCCAAAAGGTCTGCATTATACACGTTGATGTGCTGACCCTTTGATAAAGCCAATAGGCCCACTGCTTTTTACATTTTGACCCTTTGAGAAAGCTAGTAAGTCTGTCTTACTTAAAATGGCACCCTTTATATTGTTACACTTAGCCATACCCGGCAGCGGTGGGTTGGGTGCAGGGCCAGGCTGCAGGCCAGGCCATGCGCCCAACCCCATGCTGCACAGCCGCAGGCCAGGTCCTGCGGCTCTAGGCCATGCACGACAGGAGACTAGATGGCTATGAGGGGATGGGCCAAGCCCCTGCGCTCAACCCCACGTTGCACACACCGATGGACATCTTACTTTACGTTGCAGTAATATGTTTCTTTACATTTAAAAAGACCTTAGAAATTCACAGAAACAAACAAGGGTTAAACGGATGTTATAGGCAGGTGAAAAAGTCAGTTAAAACATACCCTTTTAAATTAGCACTGAAATTCACCGGTTATAGTTATCTCAAGTAACTATAACTTTGATGAATAGACCAATAAAATTATTAATGGCCTTAATTCTAACAATAACACTAGGTTAAAGGCGGAAAAAGTACTATCTGATACAGTGATGACAGAGCAACAGGAAGAAGACAGTAACCAACAAGTTGTGCTAGAGCACTTTCAAATTCCTACTGAGGAAGCTTTCAATACACTAGCTCTGAGTGTATCCTCTGGCTCGCCTCTGGACCCTGTTCCGCAGAGGATATGGAAAGAATTTAATTCAGAAATCTTTCTCCGGCTATGGCACATCTGCTGCCAATCATTAGACCAGGGAACAGTACCACAGAGGTGGAAGCTAGCTGTGGTGAACCCGCTACTTAAGAAACCCACACTAGACACCCTCTGCCCGGCAAGCTTCAGACCTATCTCCCTGCTACCCTATCCGGTAAAGATTCTGGATCGCGCAATTAGCAAATCTCTCTCTCTTTTTTTTAGAAGAAAATCATCTTCTAGATGACCCAATTTGGGTTTCGTCCGGGGCATGGAACTGAAACCGCCCTGGTGACAGTTTTAGATAACCTAAGAATGCGGGCTGACAATGATAACTCAATGTACTGGTACTACTGGATATATCGGCCACATTTGACACGGTGAATCATAATATTTTACTGAAAAGATTAGAGAGTATTGGAGTGAAAGGTCTGGCACTGAATTGGCTACGCTCATACTTGACAGGTAGACAACAGGTAGTAACAATCCCACCTTTCACATCCTCAAAAACCCCTGTATGTCACGGGGTACCACAGGGATCAGCCATAAGTCCAATATTATTAATATTTATCTGCGCTCTCTCATCTCCATTATCAAATCTTTTGATATTGATCTTGTACATTATGCAGATGATATGCAACTGGTGTTTCCACTTGAAGGCAATCAGGCAGTCTCCCTGAATACATTTCAGGATTGTATATAACAAACTACAAATTGGCTCAGAATTAACTCATTACAATTTAATGGGGAAAAAATGGAGGTTGTATACTGCTCAACAACTAAGATTACTCGTCCCTTACCGTCAGAATTTCAACTCACTCCAACAGATAAACCTCTAGCACCAGTTACAACGGTGCATAATTTGGGGATTCTGATGGATGACAACCTGCAGCTGGAGTCACAAACCAGTAAAACAGTAAGCACGTGTTTCTCCCTGCTTAGAGCTCTACGGAAGATTTTGCCGCTCTTACCTGCTGCCACCAGATCACTAGTCGTGAGATGTGTGATTTTGAGCAGGCTGGATTACTGCAACTCACTGTACTTGGGTGCTTCCAAATCAACGATACAGAGGTTCCAAAGGATCCAGTCAACTGCGGCTAAATTAGCTCTGAACAGACAGCGTAGTTCCTCAACGTCTATGGCCCTGAAGCACCTTCATTGGCTGCCAGTTCATCAGAGGGTACAATTTAAATCCCTCTGTGTTGTGTTCAGAGCAGTACACGGAATGGGCCCAGAACCCCTGCAGAGGGAATTCACCCGGTATGCCCCTATGAGAACTCTTCGCTCAGCAAATGCAAACCTGGTGAACACCTCAAGGTTTAGGAAAATGAAGTCTGGTGGCAGAGCCTTTGGTGTGGCAGCCTCACGGCTATGGAATGAACTTCCCGCAGACATCAGGCAAATCCATTCTATGCTTCCATTTAGGAAGAGGCTGAAGACCTGGCTGTTTCCTAGGTAGAAGTAATCTGAGCTATGCTTTCCCGGACAAATCGTTTACAGGTACCTGTTTTTAACTCGGTATGCTAAGCGCCAGGATACCCGAAGGGTGACAGTATGCGCTATACAAGATTCTCTTACATTACATTACAACTTGTGTTCTAAAGTAACTATAACTTGTGCCATCACAATGCGCTGCTAATCATTGATAACATCACTGCAACATCTGAAATTACATCATTGATGACAACACTGCACATGGTGGGGGCAAGAGATATAGACAAATTAAGGTTACTTAGAGCATGAGCTTTTGTTACTTCAGATAACTATAGATGGTTAATTTCAGTGGTTTTGTTAGTTTAAAACAATGTGTTTAACGGGTATCTTCACCTACCTATGATGTTTCATTAATCTTCATTTTTTTCAAATGTGTATATATAGATATATATATAATTTATTGAGATATATATATATATATATATATATATCACTGCTCAAGGATTGCCCTCCGGAGGGAAGCACTCCAACACCGTAAGTAGTGTGAACACCTTTATTGGGAATTGGAATAGCGATGAAGCACTGATCGCATTTGGCAGTTTATTAGCGTCTTCCCGACGCGTTTCGAAGTTTACATCCTTCTTCTTCTGGGGCATGGACGTCAATGAATGTTAATGTGTCGGGCACTCCCTTCATTAAATACGGGAAATATATATATTCAAAAAAGAAGCAGAGAACTCTGGGTAGTGCTCAAGTTTAGGTGGAAAGAAGTTCCTGTATAGAGCACCCTCAACACTACCAACATTCTAACTTTGCTCACCTCAAAGTGATATCTATGCCGAGCTGTAAAATGACAAAAGCCTTTTACCACTCCAGGCACAGAATTACAGCTTTGAATTGGTAAAATACCAACCAAGCCAACCTGAAAAGAATAAAAGCAACCCCTGACACATGTTTCGCTCTCATTAGAGATCTTCAGAGAGGTATCGTTTTTGCTTTTCCAGACCCAAGATAGCACACAGTATAAGTCATAACAATAGGCTTTCAAGCATAGAGTGATGCATAAGTTATGCAAAAAAGAAGCAGAGAAATCTTAGTAGTTCTCAGGTTTAGGTGGAAAGCAGCTCCTGTATAGAGCACCCTGAACACCAGCGACACTCTAAATCTGCTCACCTCAAATGTCTGCTTTTCTATCAAAGTCTTTAAGCCTAGGATTAGCACAGTGCCATCTATACCAAGATAGAAAGGGACAAAGTCTTTTGCCATTCCTACAGCAAAGTTTGTAAGCATAGGACTAGCACAGTGCTTTCCATGCCGAGCTGTAAAATGACAAAAGCCTTTTACCACTCCAGGCACAGTATTACAGCTTGAATTGGTAAAATACCAACCTGAAATTAATAAAAGCAGCCCCTAACACATGTTTTGCTCTAATTAGAGCTCTTAGAGATAGCATTGTCAAGACACAAAGGAGCACCCAGTATAAGTCAAAACAATACCCTCTGGGCAGTGGCGGCTGGTGACTTTTGAAAGTGGTGGGCGTAAAATTATCGTTGTACTACACTGAAGCGAGCGTAGCGAGCAAGCCTGAACAACCTACGTTTACAACCTAAAAAATAGTGGATAAATGGAGCATTTTCAAGCAAATATGAGGAAGCAGGAAGGTTAATAATGCAATACAACGAATTTCGTCGCATGCACTGCATCGCATCGCATTTGGGGATGCAGTGCACGCAACGAAATTCGTTTTATTAATTTATATGTTAACTTACCTGTAAACCTCCATAATCCATAGTTTACTACCCCCACCCTGCCCCTCCCCCTCCCCACATCACCGCCCTGCAGTTACTCCTACTACCGACCGCGGCTGGTACTATAGCTTTGAATTGGTAAAATACCAACCAAGCCAACCTGAAATGAGTAAAAGCAACCCCTGACACATGTTTTGCTCTCATTAGAGCTCTAATGAGAGCGAAACATGTGTCAGGGGTTGCTTTTATTCATTTCAGGTTGGCATTTTACCAATTCAAAGCTGTAATACTCTCCTATTAATGTCTGTAATGTTTCTAATCTCCAGTTAGTGCAGCAGTGTCTCCCATCTTTGGTTAGAGTACCGGCAGTAGCGGCCCGTGGAGGGAGTGAGGCGGGGCGGTTGGGCGGTGCGGGGAGGAGCATGGTGGGGGTGGTTAACTACGGAATACGGCCGAACGGAGGTAAGTAAACAAATAAATAAATAAAACAAATTTCATTGCGCGCTCTGCATTGCCAAATGCGATGCAGCGCGCGCAACAAAATTTGTTTTATTTATTTCTTTGTTTACTTACCTCCGTTCGGCTGATTCCACAGTTTGCTACCCCCCCGCCCCGCCTCACCGCCCCGCAGCACTCCCTCCACGGGCCGCTACTGAGTACCAGTGCCCCTAATATCGAGCTACAGCAGCAGAGTCTCTCATTCACAGTTAGTGGCAACAGTGCTCCCATCCTTTGTGGTACTGGTGTGGCGCATCGCCTTCTACAGAGATGTGCGTGTGTTTAGTTGCTCATGGTCAGGTCATGGTCATGCTCATGGTCAGGTCCACTAAAAACCCACACAATCCCGTAGCTGTTTTTTTCTGTGTAAATGTGGATGTGCCTCACTTGCTACAAAATGTCACATCTGTTGGAAAATGTGCATACTTTAAGCAAAATAAATAACTATTTCTAGTTGGAAAGGATCTAAAGTCATTGAGGTATACGACAAGAAGTCTTAATTTCTGTAGATTTTTCTATATTTTACACAATCTACTTTACATTGTAAAGTACAAAGGACAGTGTTAATAAAATAAGATTGTGTGCTTACATGGTAGATCAAAACAATAATTGTTAAGTAAAAAAAGTTCTATCTGCTAAAAGTGTATAGTTTTCTGGAAGAAACATATTTACCTTTTTAGAGTTGACCTCTATGTCAGTGTGTATTAAAATAGCTACATATTTCCAAGAGCTGTGACTACTACACGGGACGGGGGGTAAACTGTAGACTGCTTGTCTGAAATCTAAGGTGTTGCAGTGGGTTATAATAGTTTTGCAGTTAAACGTGAGCAACCGGGTTGTCACAAGTTCCCCAGTCTACTAAACCGCGTTGTGGGTTAGGCACCAACTGCAAACATATTATATGTAACCAGCAAGCCTGAGTGTGAATCTTTGGAGAATTCATTCAAAATATAATTTTTTTTAGATTGATAAAACGAGGATTGAGTTGGGTTAGTAATTAAGTGCCAAGGATATTTAGGGAATATAAATGTTCAGTATTAGTTTAAAAGACTTTTAAAGAAAATGTGTATAATCCCAGAAGGACGAGACGAAACAGCATCAATTGCTTGCTGCAAAATAGGTTACATCTTGTTTTCAATATATGCAAGGAAAACAGAAAGTGAGGCTCTCTTCAGTAATTGTAGGAGGGCCGACGGAACAAAAGTGCCTGCAACTGACAGGTCTGCTTGGCAAGTACGAGCGCCAACTGCTCCTCACCACCTCTAACCCTGTTACATTCCGCATCACCCTGATTATTTTCGTCACAGCCTTTTCAGTAGTTGTTACAGATATTTGCGGCGGTCCGCCATGTGCAACCTGCTTAGGCATGCAGCAACAGAGTGCTAGGCTGTTCTTAGCCTCACAAGTGTTAATGATACATTTGGTGAGAGACAGACAGAAAAAATAACAGCTTTATGGCCTAATTTTTTGACTGGCCTATTCTTTTCTCAGGAGCATGCTTTACTTCATTTATTTTAACTGTGTATGATGCAAAAATGGAATGGCACATGTGGGTGGCTGGCAAACGTGCCCCACTGATCAAATTTCTGTATCTCAGACACAGTTTTTTGTGTAGGGATGCCCCTCACAGCAGAGTAGTCTCCAGGATCCAGCACCTACAAAAGAGGCACAAAGAGGTGTGAGGTTTCTGAACTTGTCAGCCTAACTCAAACTGTTATCAAGGAAGGCAAAAGGCTGGGTCTAACCTAAAGGGCCCCTTCACCTATCACAACAGCATCTGCAGTTTCACCCCACAATACTACTATTAACCAAATGGCACTGCTTCAGGAGGTTTAATCCGCAGCCCCTTGCTAACAAAGCCTTCATTGGATTTCTAAAGCGAGCGCAGTCACCATCTTCCACGCCTCATTGTCTCAATCGCCGCCCTGCAGCCAAAGAAATGAAGGCAATGCTCTTCCGCTGCCTGGATAGGCTCTTCACCCACCATCTTGTACCATGCCAAACCAGACTCGTCCAAATGGATCCCACTTTGCTTTCATAATTAATACTGTGAACCAATCTTAAGGATGAATATTAGAAGACATCTGATCCAGCATGTTCGGTTTACATTCTATACCAATATAGTTTATTTCACTATGATCTTGAGGCTACTTCTTCCTTTGAGTGCAGCCTAAGCTCCTAATATTTCCCTACACATTCGTCCAGTCATTACTTTTTGCTTCTAAACCTTAAGTTCATCAGCTGACCTGGTTCGAGTGGTGGTCTAGCAGTAGCCTAGCAGCAGGCAGGCTGATTGCCTAATTCTAGTACCTATTAAAGAAACCTAATATAGCACTAGCTTCACATGCAAATATTATTTCCTTCTAAAGTTTACATCCCCACATTTTCATGATATCTCAAAAAAGATACTCTATATTCCTAAAATCTGGCATGAAAACATGGCCTTTAAATCAAACTTCTTATTGTCTCCTCTTCTTTTGTCTTACAAATTGCCTTCTCCTTACCTTTCATCCTCTGCATGCCTCCTCTCTCTGAGCTCAGCCTACTCTGCCACATGCATGTTTGCTTAATCTCTATTATTCTATTTCTGAAAATTGCCCACTACTTATTTACAAGATCACAACCTCCCCTCCTCTGAAAATCATACCCCTGATACCCAACAGTACGTAATTTCCTGCTGCTCATCTATTAATCCAACCAGCCATATCATGGTTCCCATACACCTCCATCCACCCCCAATGATTTCAAATTACCCCTATTAATCTAATCCACCACAAAAACACAGTAGTGCATGGTTGGACACAAACATCTAATTCCAATAGCAAACAATAACCAATGATACTGGACTAACCACTAACCTTGGGTTCCAGACCACGTGCTGCTTGCTTTAAAGCGCGTCAAAATCTTGTCTGGGGTAGTAAGCGCTATATAAATGCAATTGCAATTACCATTCCATTTGCTGCTCGTTCTGATGTAAAATGTGAGTTTTTCTCTATGTCAATTCGTTGCTGTGGCGTTTTCTTCTAGTAACACTTTTCAGCTCGGACATACCAGTCAGAAGGTGCAGTTCCTTTATGACATTTGGGGCTTAATGTAAAAAAAAGGCAGTAACGAGATACCTTCCAAAAACAAATCAGAAGCTGAGTCTTCCTTTCTTTTTCTTGTGTTCCCCTACCCATTTAGAAAGTAAGGGAAAGCTAGAAACCAGGTAGCAAATCCGCCAATTTAAGGGGACGGGCCATGCAGGCATAGTCCAAGCTCAGATTTGTTGTCATAGTCCTTGTGTCAGTTTCACTCCTCTTTGTTACAACCATTTATATGCTTGTGTGCCACTCAGCTGAGGGTCTGGAATATTTGGCATACCAAAATGTAATTGTGGCTGCTTCACATGCAGGAAGTAGCTAATTGTCATATTGCTAGCTTGTGGCTGGGTAATCCTGTAGTGAACAATTCTTGTGTTGGAACGTGCACTGCTTGTTTATAATCAATGTTTAGCGTGTGTACCGTGCTCCTGGGTATCAGTCCCTGATCAAGAGCATATTAATATATATTATAGTAGCATCCCCATATGGGTGGGGTATGTCTCCCAAGGCACAGGTTAAAGGCGCCCTCACTGGGGCTTTATCCTCTTCCAATAGGTTTTGTTTCTCAAAAGATTCTTTTCAAACAGTTCATTTCAATGTATCTTGTTTTATTCACAATGATTCTCTTATATGGATTAACTTCAATTCCCAAGATGCATCATTCTCAGATTGACATTTTACTTGTTGTCTCTGTCCCAATGCATTTCGGCCGACTGGCCTTCATCAGGGGAATATCTATGAGGTTAAATATGATTCCTTGTTAGTTATTGGGGACAAACCACCAAAGCACGGGTTAATGGTGACTTAGTGTTCAATACTTAAAGAGTGCAAGGTGGTGATTAGTGAACATATTGTGTTAATATGGTGGTCTGCACGTAAACGGATGCAGAAACATGCAGACTTCCGTATTAACCCACAAGAGACACATATGGACATGTCGAACACTAAGTCGCCATTAACCCGTGCTTCGGTGGTTTGTCCCCAATAACTAACAAGGAATCATATTTAACCTCATAGATATTCCCCTGATGAAGGCCAGTCGGCCGAAATGCATTGGGACAGAGACAACAAGTAAAATGTCAATCTGAGAATGATGCATCTTGGGAATTGAAGTTAATCCATATAAGAGAATCATTGTGAATAAAACAAGATACATTGAAATGAACTGTTTGAAAATAATCTTTTGAGAAACAAAACCTATTGGAAGAGGATAAAGCCCCAGTGAGGGCGCCTTTAACCTGTGCCTTGGGAGACATACCCCACGCATGTAGGGATGCTACTATAATCCTGTAGTGAGTCATAGACGGGCCTGGGTTAAGTAATATCATGGTTACTGATGCGACTCTAGCCCAGTTTTTGTGAGTTGTGGAAGCAGTGGTGGCTTGCCGAGGGAGTGCTGCGGGGCGGTGGGGCGGGGTGGGGGAGGGCCGCAGGGTGGGGGGATAGTAGAGTCAGACATACAACGACATGGAGTAAGATAAGTAAATAAATAAATATAATTATTTACCTTGCGCTCGCTGCATCGCCAACTCGGCGATTCAGCGAGCGCAAGGTAAATAGTTTTATTTATTTATTTACGTATATTACTTCATGCTGTCGTATGTCCGAGTCCACTACCCCCCCACCCTGCCCCTCCCCCGCCCCGCCCACCGCCCGGCAGCACTCCCTCGGCGAGCCGCCACTGTGTTGGAGCCTAACTTCCCGCATCCTGTGAACTCTCACAGGATCAAATCTTACACAGAGACATATAATGATCCAACAAGGAGAGATGAACGGCAGGGAAATCATCTTTAAAGCAGGAGTTGAACGTAGAGGATCTAGGGTATGGCCTGCGACATGCCTTGGGTCAGTTACTTGTTGCTTTAACTCCAATGACCAAACAAGAGTTAATTATGAAGAGGTTTGAGATGCAGTCTGAGGTCTCAACCCAATTTTAAGAAGCCCACGGGCAAGAGTCATGGAGATAGTCAATAAGAAAGGTGCAGTTGCAATCAATTAGGATTCACTATTATCCCCTGTCGGTCCCAGTGGTGAATAGGCTATAAAGGCCATGAATAAGGATTTATCTGAAAAGAACAATTTACTTCAAGGATTTCAGCCATATCATCCTGGTCCATCCTAATTAATTAAGCATAATCATTAGCTATCAAAACTACCACATCACTCCAACCTAGGACCCTGTCAGGATGGAATTAGGAAAACCCAGGACATATGGCAGCTGTGAGATTAGAACCACAATTCTCTGCTAGCCTTATCTTAGTTACTGCCACTATGTCCACGTTATGTTCAACAATAAGGTCCCTCACTTCTACCTTTTTTTCTGGCTAGTGAACAAGCATTGAAAGCCATGGCCTACAGGGGGTTCTTGCAAGCTTTAGGTGCCTTAAGGTTGTCTTAATTGCTCCTCCTAAATCCTGTTGTGATTTTTGCAAACTGTTACTGAAGCACTGTCTCTGTTATCTGCCACAGCATTAAGAGAAAGGAGCTCCTCTGCAGAATAGATGATCCTGTAAGGCGTCTCTGGGCAGGCTGTACAACCTGCAGCCTTCCCCGCCCATCGGTCAGACTCTTCGTAGAAGGACACAGAAGAGCCTGATTCTGGCATGCCTATTCTGCGTGGCCAGCAGCTCCTTTTAACAAGCATTTGCCATGCAACAGGTCTCACATTTGCGAGTGTTTAAGCTATTGGCATTATAAATAACAATGCCTTTTATTTATCTGTTTTGCTAATTAACACATAAATAAAAGGCATTGTAATTTCCAATGCCAATAGCTCAAACTCTTGTAAATGTGAGACCTATTAAAATAAGCGGCTGCCATTGTCCGGGCTTCTCTGAAAGTGAAAGCACGCAGGGCGCGCTGAATGTTGCAGGAAATCATGTCGTGCCTGCAGTAGGAGAAACTCATTAAAGAAAATATGCTTACAGACTAAAAAATACGTACCGTGTAACAACCGAAGTAAAAGCGCCAGTCCTCATGGGAGGTTACTAATGAAGACAAGGGGGGGACTAACAAGACTATTAACGAACCAGAAGCCAGCATTTACCATGGGTAATGATACAAGCCAATGACAAATATGGGTGGGGAGTGGGCGGGGCTTCAATTCAAAACTCCAAACCAGCATGCCGCAGAGCAGCGCATGCGCTGCCCAAGCTCGACCTAAAAAGGAAGCGCAAAGGTCCTAGAACAAATTGCAAGTCAAATAAAACAAGGTAAACTGGGATACAAGCCCAGAAAGAAACCAAATCAAAGACAAGAAATATTACCAGGCGCCAGGGACCGTGAAAACCTCACAAGCACGAAGCAAACAAAAAACGAATTTAATGAGACTCAAGTTAAATGGATTTACAGAATCACACTATATCAAAATCATTGCTCTACACAACCAGAGCAAGACCCACATCATGGTCTAAAACCGTAGGCGGCAGTCACTTTGTGCTGCACAATTTCTGAGAGTCTGAGACTTTATTGACTATCTAGAAGTACACGGGCTAGGATCCACATGTCTGCAACCCGAGCATCCTCACAGACTCCTAGTGAAATAGTCCTCATCAGCGAGTAAAAATCCTGCTGTCCTCCTTTGCAGCCATGCAGTGTTCAATGTAAATAATGCTGCAGTTTCCACGGCTGCAAGACAAACTTCAGATACGACACTGCCTTCGAGCCCCACGGAAGCTACCAATGAGCTGTACTCTCGCTTACATAAGCCCAGTGCTGTTGTTACCACACCTGTGGCACCTTTAAATCTGTTTATTACTTATTCTTGTTCTTCATTTCTGGTCAAGCTACTCTGTAATCACCAGCCTTCTATTGAACTCAGGGTTCTTCACCATTTTTCACTGCAAATTCCAGTAAATTTCCCGGGTGGCATCTGTTCATGTGTTCCAGTCAGCAGTCCTTATCAGAAAGCAAATAAACATAAACAGATGATAACTGTATACAAGTTGCATTCAATTACCCCTTTGTGCCTCATTGCCTGTGTTTTCTGTGTGAAAGAGCACTCGGAATTAAGTGCTTCTGCACCTTGGTCGAGGCAAAATTGTAGTCCTACGTTTATGTTTACAAAAAGTCCCGGTTTTTGGTTTCCAAAATCTCGTCTCCCTACACTGGGATATAAATATACAAAAACAAACTGGAGATTACACTGTGCTCCTTTGCTGTGTCGTGGAAATCGTAAACAAAAACTATGTTGGGAATGGTCTATGGCGATGCACATAAACAATTTGGTTCATGCATGCTAATGAGTAGGCTGCGTTTGTCTGTGGTGAAGTCGACATGCACACCCCTGTGTTAAAGAATCCCTACCCAAAATCTCTTCCCTGTTGCTTTCCTCTTCCCTCTGTTTATTTTAGGTTTCCCTGCCTACAGTAAAGCAGACCCCTCTTCCTGTTTGCTGGCTGTCACCTTGCACTTAAGGCCTTCTCATGGCCTCTCGGACTCTGCTGGGGTGGGACCCTTCTGGTGTAAGTTGTAGATTTTGGCATGAAGAGTTTTTTTTCTTTCCTTAACTGAAAAGTCAGCAGGTGAAGCTTCAGCTGAGTAGTCAAGTGTTGAACACCATTGAAACTATGAGCCAGATCTCTCATTGCAACGGTGCTAAATTATATATATTTGTTGGTCATGCACTCCCATCCCATTGAATGAGGCTGTATTAGTACCCATCATAGTAAAGGCAATGAGTCCTAAATTTTGGAGGTATCCACCACACTGGCAAGGTCACCTCATTTGGCACCGCACTTGGCAAACAGTTTTACTGACTTCATCTCACACTTACGACTGTGACAAATCTGATGGGCTGCATAGGGCCACCTGAGTCCACTTCATGCTCTCTGCAGAGAGTTACTTGCTGCGTATTATCATCAGACCAAAACATAAGAAGATGCAATATAAATACCTGCAACTTTGGATGCGCTGAGACGCTTTTGCCTTGGGCCTCGCTTTGTGTCATACGTTTGGGCACAGTTGTGGGTTAATGGGGTTCTGCCACAGACCTTTCTGATACAGCATGGCCCTAGACAAGGTTTCCTGCTGTTGTCTCTCCTTTTCGCCCTGGCAATAGAGCCACTGGCAACATGAGTGTGGTGCGATGAACAGGTCCTAGGATTTCAACAGGGAGATGGTGTGGAAGAACGGATCACTCTATACACAGACGATGTACTGCTCTTTGTCCCCGACATGGAAACTATGGGCCCCAGACTACTCCACATGTTAGAACAAAATCAACGGGCCTCAGGCCTGCTCATCAACGGGTAGAGGTCTCTCCTGGTCCACCTTGACAGGGGCTCCGATGGAGATGCCATAGCAGACCTAAGTGCCAATCCAAAAGTTGAGCTCCCTATAACTGGGCACTTATATTATTCTGCTCCCAACACTCACCTGGTCCCTCAACTTGAAGCCACTGGTCGGTAGGATGCGGGGAGACTTAGTGAGGTGGAACCGCCTGCCACTTAACATACTGGGAAGAAGGGCTCTCTTTAAGATGATGGTCCTAATGTGCTGTTTATACATCCTACAACATTTTCCGCAGAGATACAGACTGGAGTGCGTTCATTCCTTGGGACCAACCGAGTGCCGAGCATCACCTTGGGGAAATACGTGAAAGCCACCTTTGATTGGGGTCTGGCGGCTGCAGACTTAAAATTGTACTATTGGGCTTCTCAGCTGGTGGTACTGAATGACTGGCTTCATGGAGGCAGGGCCGACCCAGCTTACAAGGTGCAATTGATTTCTATGAGATGAGATACCACAGTAGATAAGCAATATGGAACAGCTGTGCCTCGCACCACTCTGACCTTACTAGAGTTGTGCTCTTGGTGTGGAGATCGGCATTGCCCTGGACTGGCTGGGCAAGTGGGATTACGCTTCATCATGTTGAAATTAGGCGAGTTTCTCTTTGGATGAGAGAGTGCCGCCCTGAGTTTGCATCCTCCTCATATGAGAGGTGATATGGAGGCCAATATTAGGTCAGTTCATTTCTGGCTTGCTCAGGCAGTTGATGGCATTGCTCCCATCAAACCCAGAGAGGCTAATTCCTCTAAAAAACAACAGTCAGCTCCTTGGTGTAATGAGGAGTTTAAGGGATTTCTGAAAACTTGCAAGAACCTGGAAAGAAGCTGGAGGTGGCAGTGCCTCCCTACTGATAAATCCATATACAAGATGGCCTTATTTGATTATCATCGAGCAATTAAGAAAGCTCAGTATGAATTTTTTACAACACAGATAGACTCATCCCATAACAAACTTGGTAAGGTTTTTAAAAAGTGTAAAGAAATGTATCCATGCAGATGCCCTGCTTCAGCCCTAAACACCTTCTCTAAAACTTTGCAAGCAACTTTTAATTTTTTTGACACCAAAATCAAAAGCATTGTGGACTCTCTACTCCTTACGAACAATGGCCCCATGAGTACTGACGGCTCCTTAGCTCAGCAGGAAGTCTCATCGCCACTCGATGGCTCATTATTGCAGGAATTTGCACCCATCACGTTAGAGGACTCTGCCCATTATCTAAAATGTTGTGAATCCGGGTCACTAGATGACCCCTGTCCCCCTCATATCATGGCTCCAACTGTGCCACCATCGATCCATGTCTAAATCAGCTTTTTTATCAGTTGATTCTATTAGCCACAGTGCCGATTGGTTGGAAACAAGCTAAACTGATTCCACTACTAAAAGAAACCATTGACTGACAAATCCAATCTCGCCAACTACAGCCCTATCTCTCTGCTTCCAGCCTTTGCCAAGATATTGGAGAAGCTTATTGACAAACAGCCTTCTGCCTTTTTAAGAGCAGAATAAGCTGCTCCATCCCTCTCAGTCGTGCTTCCACCTGGGCTTCAGCACTGAGACTACTTTGTTGGTGGTAGCAGACCTGATCGGGCTAACGGTGGATCAGGGGAAGCAGTTTGCCCTGGTACTTTTGGATCTATCCACAACTTTTGATACAGTCTTACATTCCACTCTCCTGCAGCATCTCGGTGCTGCAGGCATTGGTGGCCCAGCCCTGACGTGGTTATGTTCCTTTTTGGCAGAGAGATCTCAATCAGTTTGGAAGGCATCTTTTGCCTCTGAACCCAAGCCATTGGATTTTGGAGTTCCTCAGGGGTCCGCATTGAACCCCACATTGTTCAATGTGTATATGACCACCTTGGTGGCTCTGATGGAATCGTTTGGGGTACAAAGTGTTTAGTACGCTGACGATATGCAACTTCTCACTTTAGATCATAAAACCCCCAATGCATTGAGTAATTTTAAAGCATGTATGACCGCTGTGTTCTAGTGGGTGCATGACAGCAGCCTTCAGTGCAACTCCAGGAAGACAGAAAACTTGCTTTTCGGGTCTCCCCCCGCCCCACATGGGACAATGACCTTTGGCCACAGGATGTTCCCCTTCCATTTCACCCCCTCCCCCCCCCGGCCAATGTAGCGCGTACTTTAAGAGGACAGCTCTTGCTCCTCATGTGGCAGGGGTATTAGGTACCTTCTTTGGCCTGTTAAAAATGTTATGTATCTGCTTCCTCTCGCACAGCAAAAACAGTGATCCAGGCCTTGATCACGTCTAAGTTGGACTATGCCAACTCACTCTATTGGGGGCTGACTGCCCACTTCCTTACGAGATTGCAGCTAGTGCAGAATGCTGCTGCTCAACTCTTGCTGAATCTGCCCAGGAGAGCTCACATCCTGCCATCTCTAAGAGACCTACACTGGCTGCTAGTGAAAGAACATGTGAGGTTCATAGTCCTAGTGCTAACTCATAGAGCTTTTTATCGTAGAGGCCCTCAGGATCTGTCCAACAGATTTACCCCATATCAACCGGTCAGGTCACTTCGGTCCCCCTATTCTCTGCTGGTGTTAATCCCTTGATTCAAAAGGAAAGAATGGGGTGGCAGCTCCTTTTCTTATCTGGCTGCCAGGGAGTGCAACGAACTTCCACTACAACTTCGTGCTTCCGGGGACATTTTGCTCTCTCCGGGAAACTTCTCAAGCTTTGGGTTAGCCTTTTAGCTCATTTTATTTGTTGAGTGTAGATTTTACTGCTAGCGCTAGGACACTCTTTGAGTAGCTGCTGCGCAATATAAATTGCCCACATAATAGCAATAATAATAACTGTGTATGTGATTGTTAATCCACAATTGTCACTACTCATTTGCACGGTATAGTTTACAGTTTTTTTTTTCATCATCATCAAGGAATATTTTATTTCGATAACTTAAGATCATAAAACACATTTAAATAGAAACAACCCAGCCATTGGAAGGTGACAATCTTGATTAGATATAAAATATATAAATAAAGCATACATTATTTTGTTAAGAAGATACTAAAATTCATATTAGTTAAAAAAAAAGCATAAATAAATATAAGAATAAGTTTACTTTTTTTTAATAAAATCAACTAAAATTGGTTTATTTAAACAAAATACCTGAAACTGGCACAGGTATTGGCAAAAGGCCTATAACTATTGGGTGGCTGGCACTGCGTGGCCCTAGTATAGATGCATAAATAAAGGATATTATGGAATGAGCAGGGTTATGGAGGGTCCAGAGGTGTTGGGAACAGGATGAACGCATTACTCACCAACTCAGGACCTGATAAAGCGCCCCTGTCTCAGATCACGCACCCCTAAATGGAAGATTAAATTGCAGAGAATTACTGTATGGTGCTGGGAATGGAACCTCCATGTTGTCTGTGAGTGCACATTGCAATTAACCCTGTAAAGACAGGAAACTGTTGCTCAATAAAGAGCTTTGGGATTCTCTTGGAATGGTAATATGCGGGCATATCTATGATGTAAGAAAGAGCCCTTTTTTATGGTCACCCCTACATTTCTTTCTCCAGTGATGATGAATGTTGCATTATTAAAAACTTGTAAAAAGAAATCGTTTTTTATTTATGGTGTGCATAAACTGTGGTTAATATTTCTTACACACAGATACACAATGGATAAATTATGGTATGCACAATCCATGATTAATGCACTGTAGGTGGATGTATGACGTAGTATTAGCATGCGTTGTAAAAACATGCGTTATAAAGGAGTTTGCGTTATAAAAGTTGCGTTGAAAAGGCATTGCGATGTAATGCCCGCGTTGTAATGGATGTTTCCCATTGTAGGCACAGGTTTGCCAAATTCACACAGTGCACTCGTTTTGGCACATTCATGTTATGTGCAAGCCCTAGCTCCATCACGTATGCAAAATCCCATACCAGCCAACGGTATGCACTATGCACACACTTCAGCTAATTTACACATTGAAGAGTCATAATTTGTGTTATGTGCATCCCTACATGCCATAGCTACTTCATAATAAGCATGGTGTTGTCTTTTTAGCATTGTGCTCTAATCCTGGGTGAGGGGCAGCATACACAGTTTCTGGCTATTGCATGGAATATGTACACACTGGCTAAATAATGATGTGTAGATACCTTGAATCATTCATAGCATGAGCATCAACTTGGTCTGGTTATGTTTTTTCAAGCCATAAACAAGTGCTGACTAGTTCCTAGTGTGCCTATGTCCTGACAATCTGATTTATTCAGGGTATATATTAATGCTGGTGGATCCATCTAAACATCGCACCATGGTCATAATACATTTATGTTATATGCTACTTCTGGTTATAGGAAATCATTTCCTAATTAATACCATTCAGACACCGTGGTACACTTATAGCCTGCATAAGTCCAGGCTTACATATTATATACATAAGGATTATGCATAAGACATTATTAATTCATTGTAGGCACAAATCCTTGCTAATACATATCATGCCTAAATCCAGGCACAAATCCTGACTAGATCATGATCCGCACATATCCTGGTTACTTTGAGGAAATATGAATTTTGTGATCAGTTATGTCCCCTATCGTAGACCCCAACGGCTCCATGTGCATGCTATAAGTACATGTATGTTCCCTCCAGTTCCAGTTTTGAAGACGCAAATACATGTGCGTCCACCGTCAACATGTCCTCTTTCAGATCCACCATGAATGGGTCAGATATTCCATTCCTAAGTATGAAAGGCCACCGACTTTATATGGTTCACTTTCCACATTTTACAGATTCAGGCGAGTAGGCCCAGAATTCTGTCATCAAGTCTTTTCCTGCCTTCTGCCTCTGAAAGCTCCAGTCTGAGCCTGCATCTGTATCCATGAACTTTGTCCTACTCCCTGCGCGGCTAACGGTGCCTGATCCAGCCTGTTGCCTGCCAAAAACTGTATTTCACCTTCAAGATTATCTACTCCGCTCCTCATCCGATGCATTCCTGTCTAGTAGTTTAGGTAAACATTCCTCCAGCTACCGTGCAAAGGGCCAGGCCTCGCTGTCCTCATGCAAGTAATTCATAGCCCCTGTTACCATGGAATATTCCTACCCCCTCGCATCTCATGTAGACACTTAGACGCTTGTACACGCACTAACAGTCAGTATAGAATAGATTCTATCCTAGAAACCTTTCCTTTTGGATAACACAGTTCTTTAAACATAGGATATTAGATATGATTTGGGATTAGGTTGACATGACCCCCAGACTTCTGTCTCCACATGTAGAGCTAAATGTCAAGTCCCCTTCACCCTCTAGTTGCACGTCAATCACACGTCATGCGGCTGCGCGCGCATCTCTGCCAAATATTTCTGCTGACATCGCAGGATTCTTTTATGGATCCACCCACTTGTGACATCATGTATAATGACGTTTATTAAATTACGCCCATATGTCCGCCTCTATTAGTTACGTATGCACATTTTTATCTGTATTATCAGCTGTTACGCCTCTTGCATCTGTTACACTGTAATGCATTTCCTATAAAACGAATTATCTGTCAATAATGTATGCCCTTCCTTCCTGAACTTTCGTGGTGATGGAATAGAAGCCTACAATTCGAATTGTATTTCCTTTGTCAAGGAATAAAGCCTTTTAGAACCTCTAATACCACGGATTCTGCCTCTTATATTTACTGAGTTATTCTTACTAGACTTTACCGCATAAAAAATAGTACCGGTAATGAAATATTTACCACATAAATTGGCGCCCGAACAGGGACACTTTCTCATCTCACGCGCCGGCGGTGCGTTGCAGGCCCGGTCTCCTGCTACAGCTGAACGGACAAAAACGCGTACCCGCAGGATTTCCTGTATCTCCCTCCGGCCAAGCGGGGGCGACTGAGGCTGCGATCAACACCCAGACGAGGCGGTGAGAAGTGCGAAGTATCCCGACCAGAGCCTAGCTGAGAGAGCAAGATCCGAGGTATACAGAGGCCCACCAGGTTCCGAAGTTCCGAGTCCAGTCGAGTCGAGTCCAGTCCGGTCCAGTTTCAGTTCAGTTCCGAGGCCTTCCGTTCCGAGCTACCCGGTGAGTACCATTACCGGGGAGGCATTTAACGTGCACATAGTTTGTGCCGGTCAAGACGGGTTTGGGTACACAAATCCGGTCTGCACTGTTTCAGCAGTGTATCTGTACTGTTTAGCAGTATATATAATATGTCTTGCATATAAACAAGTATTATCTAGTGTCAGTATTATGTCAGTAACTAGTTTTCTATTAGTTATCATCGTTCGTTAAACTGTTAAGTGTTAAATGTTTTAATACGTTATATATATTGTGGTGTGAATGACTGTTCATTATTGTGTTCATTGTATAAAGTGTGTTCTAGTAATAAGGTCCAAAAATGCCGCTCTTCTCGAAACTAAGACAGATCAAAACCAGAAAAGGGGTACTCGAAGAAGCTGTTCCCATCCCACCTAGGGACACTCCCGGGTATTTTATGTATCATAAGCATGGCCTAGATGCCGTATTATTTCTTGATTTATGGGTGGACTACACCAAGGATTTGCCAGAAAATCAGAGATGGCCCGCAGCGGGGACCTGGGATGCAGATTGCATCATGAGAGTAGAAGAAGAATTATGGAAAAAGAAAGCCAGACAGTCACAGAAAGATGCCATTGAATTATGGCGTAAAGAATCATATAGACGTACAGAAAAAGCGCTCAGACAGGAAGAGAAAGGTAGAGAGAATTTAAATAAAACCCGAGAAAATCTATTACTTGAGGAAGGTACCCGAGTAAAATCAGAACAAGTAGATAGACAAAGAAACACTCTTATGACTGGTATGTATCCTCTTCTGGCCGAAGGGTTACCTAAGGCTACCCCGGAAATACCAAGAGACTTAACTCCTCCATTGCTCCCGATAAAAGCACATCCCAAAACACATCCCAAAACAGCAAAGGACGTTTTCCTTTCCTCCTATTTAGATGACGTAGCTCCCGAGTATGCTAATGCCATACCACCCACACCGCTTGCCGATGGTGTTCAACACCAAGAGCATCCGTCTGTATCCCCGCAACTACAAACTCCTACACAAGTCCCAACAGGTCCGTCCGTTTCTGCAGTTTTTCCCGCATCTACAATCTCTATCCTACGTCCAACGAATCCTTTCATGCCTAGCACCTCAGATGGTGCTACAGGAGGTACGACAGACATGTTTGCCACACCGCCGCGAAATAAACAGACCCTTAGAGATTTAGCACTCCAACGTACACCCCAACTAGCGACATCCGACATGTTTAAAGAACAGCTTGTGGATTGTAGATACGACCCAGTACCAGGTAGACAGGACAAATTGCTCATATCATCACTACGTATACGACGAGCTACATTATATTTAATGACGATACCAGGAATGGGTGAACACCTAGACGAAATATATCGCTTTGTCCAAACAGGGCGAGGTTCAGAAAGTATTAACGAAGCTATGGAATACCAGAAAGTGGATGTACAAAGACAACTACTACGTTTTTTCATAAATTGTGTAATTAGGAATCAAGACAGGCCCGGGGCAGATCATGATACCATGCAGAAACTTGCCAAATGGGGTCAGAACATATCAGAAGAGAAACATGATAGACAGGCGTGTATAATCGCCATGTGTCGAAAGATCCGCAAGGAAGTAGAACGAATACATAAAGAAAGACGAGAAACAGACAGAGTAGAATCAGAAGAAGAGGAGGAGCAAGAATCAGAACAATTAGAAACGATAGCTTATGTAGGTAGAGGAAGACCCCATAATAATACTAGAGGCTTTAATGACCCGATGCGTCCAATACGTCCAGAATATAATAGGCATTTTCCAAATCCTATGTTAAATACAAGATCCCCTGAACACCTATTCCAAGCCGTTGATAAATTACTCCGAGATCGAAGGGGGTATCATATGCTCGATTCCATGGACGAACAAGAATTAGCCAGGTCAGCAATACAATGGGCTGATAGTCCCAGCGAATACAATGATGATGCACTAGCGCACACGTTTCTGAATCTTGACCCCTACGAACAGCGTTTAGCTAGTATATACATGATTCAACACCTCCTTATATTATATAAAAGCCAACATTCCGATCCAGGACCCTTACCTGATATATTGACAGAACTACTCACGAATAAATGGAGAGGGTCAGGTACTGATTTAATTAATGAAATTCTAGAATTTCGAAGCCAGTATATAGCTTTCGTAGGCCCAGAACACGTTCCAGTTCCCATTATGGGAAGAAAAATGTATCACATAGATAGACAGAACACGTTACGCGAAGTACACCCAATCAGAGGTGACGGTAATAACTTTACACGCGTGTTTGTGTACACGCCTATAACTAAACTGGAATTATTAGAAATGAAGAAAGTAGTACCCAGCCATGACAAGGACCCAGCAGGTTTCCATCGCGAGATAAAAGACATGTTACTTATGGGAGAGTATACCTACCCCGACATTATGAAAATATTAAAAGTCCTATTACCCGCCGGTGTTTACGAGAAACTCAAAGAAAAGGAATGGGAGGTGGGAGACCAAAAGATAGATTGGACAGCATTAGAAAACGAAGAAAGGGCCCGAGCTGCAGGAGCGGGACTTGGAGAAAAGACTACAGCACTAGCAGGACTACTAGTACAGGTACTGCCACGTTTATTAACTACGAAAAAGGAAGACTGGGGTGCAATATCAGCCTGTAAACAAAAACCAGATGAAGACACTAGTGATTTCTATTCCCGATTTGAAAAATGTTTTGGTATAAATAGTGGCATAAAAGCCAGTAGTGAGTCATATCCACATCTGTTTGTGACAAAATTAGTTGAAAATTCTCTGCTGCAAGTCAAGAATAGAGTATTGAAATTCGAAAGTACCTGGCAAGGTAATACCCCATCACAGATGTTACAGATGTTACAATATCACCACAATAGAATTAGAGAAGAACAAGAACACGAACAAAGACGTATGAAAGATACAAAAATGAAAATGCTTGTTGCTCAGTCAGTCCCAGCTGGTGGTCATCAAAAGGGTGATTCCGCAGGTCCTACGAAAGGGACATGCAACTATTGTAAACAACAAGGTCATTATATACACGATTGTCCAGTCCTGAAACATAATATTGCTACAGGTAGAACCCAGGAGAGACCACGTCCACCTAGACAGGATCAGAATCAACAACAAATCCCTCAGCATGCACAACCTAGGTTAGCTCCGCAACAACTAGCCCCGCAACAGGCAGCTCCTCAACAGACCGTAACACCACCACAAACGCAGCCTATTGCTGCGACACAAGCGACAACACAACAGATGTATCAGTATGCAAAAGCAGATTATCCCGATTATCAGCGATATACATGAAATAGCCTAGAGAGGGAAGTTGGCTTACCCCTTATTGAGGTTCCTGTAGACCAGGAGGGACCTTATGTACATAGTGAACTATTAGGGGAAGACAGAAAGTTTTTACTTGATACAGGGGCAAGCAGAACAACTATAAGACGCAGTGAAGTTCCAGGGGCACCCCTCTCAGGCTCACAGAATATTTCCCTTGGATTCTCAGGAAAACCCATAATTAATGACGTAACACAACCTCTTCCACTTACGATTGGTCCATTGACACGTACTACAGATTTATTGCTTACTAAATCATGTCCAGAAAACTTGTTAGGTATAAAAACATTGAAAGCTCTAGGAGCTATAATATGTTGTTCTCCGGAAGGAGTACGACTATTTCTACGTGACTTCAAAGGTCACTACGTGTCAAGAGATATGGATCACCGATTACAGAATTTACCTACACATTTATGGGCACAAGGCCCCACTGATGTTGGTTGCATGAACATTACACCATATCGAGTTACACTAAAAACAGGAGTAGTACTACCACGAATGCGACAATACAAGTTACCACCAGATGCTGTTGTGGCTTTGCTGCAAATCATTGACGAGCTCATTGCACAAGGAGTGGTTGTCGAAACCGACTCCAATGTATGTAATTCCCCGATAATTCCGATTCTTAAAAGAACGGATCCAAAAGCACCACCAGTATATCGATTGGTTATTGATCTGCGCGAATTAAATAAATGTATTGTACCACAATACCCTGTGGTCCCAGATATCTCTTCATTACTAACAGCTATTGACTCAGAAGCAACGTTCTTCACTGTAATTGATCTCAAGAATGCTTTCTTTAGCGTCCCAATAGATCCGGAAAGTCAATATCTGTTCGGATTCAGTTTAAATGGACGAAGTTTTAAATTCACACGCGCACCTCAAGGATTTACAGAAAGCCCCAGCATCTATAGCCAAGCACTGAAACGAGAACTTGACAGTATCCACATGCCCGTTAACACTGCCTTGCTTCAATATGTCGATGATCTGCTGATCACCGCCCGAAGCGAACCTGAATGTGAAAAAGCGTCACTGACGGTTTTAAAATTTCTGGACGAGAAGGGGCACAAGGTGTCCCCTTCTAAGCTGCAATTCTGTGTCCAGCGAGTTGTTTACCTTGGGCACTCGCTGTCCAAGGAGGGAAGGCAGCTTACACCCGACCGCATCCAGTTAATTGCTAACATGTCAGTACCCAAGACACAAAAGGAGGTGCGGGCTTTTATAGGCCTCACTTCATACTGTAGGCAGTGGATCCCTCAATATGCATTTCTAGCAAAACCACTCATCCAGTTGACAACACAGGAGGTAGCCACATCGACTGTCCTCCCTTGGACTCAAGAACACACACACGCCTTTGAAAGCTTAAAGAAAGCTTTATGCCGAGCACCTGTTTTAGCAACACCATGTTACAGTAAACAGTTTACACTCTTTGTTACAGAACGCGAAGGTACTGCCTTGTCAGTACTCACTCAGGAACAAGCAGGATCACACAAACCATGTGCTTATTTCTCTAGTACATTAGATCCAGTAGCTCAGGCTCTTCCTGCGTGCCTGAAATCGGTGGCAGCAACAGCTTTAGCAATCAGACAAAGCGATGCCATAGTGTTAGGACACCAATTGACAGTACAAGTACCACACGCAGTAGAGGTTCTCTTGAACCGCACACAAACACAACACTTGACTATAGCGAGACTTACCGGTTACGAATTGACATTATTTCAGCCACACATAGAAATCAGACGTTGTAATACGTTAAATCCTGCCACACTGTTACCAGTGGGCGGAACAGATCCATTGGCACATGATTGTGTCGAAGTCATTACTATCACGACGAAACCCAGACAAGACTTGACAGATATCCCTTTGTCGGATCCAGACTTGACATTGTATGTAGATGGGTCATGTATGAGAACAAGTACAGGAGAGTTAGTGGCCGCTTACGCAGTCACAACAGACACTGAAATCATTGAAACAAATTGTATTAATACTTTGTCAGCTCAAGCAGCAGAGCTCATCGCTCTGACACAAGCCTGTATTCAAGCCAATAATAAGAAAGTCAACATATACACAGATTCACGTTATGCATTCGGAGTCGTTCATGACTTCGGCGTACTGTGGCGAGAGAGAGGATATTTAACTTCTCACGGTGCCCACATCCAACACGGACCCCTCATTCAAGCCCTATTAGACGCGATTCATCTACCTACTGCAATATCGATTATGAAATGCAAGGCCCACACACAAGTTACCGACATCATTTCTCAGGGTAATGACCTAGCTGACAGGACAGCTAAACAGACTGCTCAGAATCAGACTCACACAACTGACACGACAAAGACAATAGTTCCGACACCAACACATTGCATGACAGTTAAGGATCCCGCCCTTGATGTAATTGACATACAGACACATGCTACACCAGAAGAAATAAAGAAATGGACTGAATTAGGAGGGATCCAAACGGATCAAGGATGGATGACGAAGGAAAAATCTATATGGTTTCTTCCCGACTCTATGGTTCAAGTCATCATTAACACAATACATAGTCCAGCGCACCTAGGAGAAAAAGCTATGCTAGACAGCATTCAACACATTTGGTTCAACAAACACTTGCGAGCAGCAGCTAAACAAAAGGTTCGTACCTGTATGATATGTTGTCAGTTTAATCCAGGTAAAAGCATCCCCGTAGAGCAGGGTGGATTTCAACCTCCCGATCATGCTTTTGAAGTCCTCCAGATGGATTATATCCAGATGGAACGATGTCGAGGATTCAAATATGTTCTCGTAGTTGTCTGTGCTCTTTCCCGTTGGACAGAAGCCTACCCGGTTTCAGATTACACTGCCCCGACTACTGCCAAACAGTTAGTTCGAGAATTCTTCCCACGGTACGGTTTACCACGTGTTGTCTACTCAGATAACGGCCAGCCGTTCTCATCCGAACTAATGAAACACGTTTCCCTTTTGTTAGGCTACCAATGGAAATTTCACTGTGTCCGACATCCCGAGGCAGCAGGTCTCGTGGAACGCCATAATCAAACTCTGAAAATTAGATTGTCCAAAATATGTAGAGAAAAAGGTGTCGATTGGATAGTAGCCTTACCAGTTGCGCTCTTTTACATGAGAATGGTAGCACATTCTCGAACAGGGCTATCCCCGTACGAGGTGATCTTCGGTAGACCACCAAATATGTGGGGGACACCTATACCTCGCAAAATCACTGATGTTGACTGTAATATGCTGACAGATTACCTGGCTTCCTTGATGTCTGCACTACAATCTTGTCGTTCACAGGTAGCCGCAGCTTTTCCCGATAATACTGAGGGGAAGCCCCATGACGTGGTTCCTGGTGACCTGGTTCTGGTCCGGAATTTCGACCGGAAGACCCAACTGGAGCCTAGGTGGAAGTCGCCGAAGCTAGTTCTACTAACTACAAGGACAGCCGTAAAGATCGAGGGATGAAAAGGGTGGTTGCACTCGAGTCATATCAAGAAATTTTATGGACTACCATCCAGTGTGAATACTCAACCTTGTATTCCCTCACAGATAGACTCAAAGCTCCCCTTGGTTGAGCAGCCAAAACCAGAACTTTACAAACTAAAATTAAGGTCTAGCAAGTCAGACAATTTGATTGTTTAAGTCCTCTCCAAGGTGAATCGGTTGAATTTGTCTCTGACATGTATCCTCTAGACCGGAATAGAGAAAGAAATCAACAGATGCAGCTTAAAAAGCATGCGTATTGTAAATCACTTCGTAGTCACTGCACAGTAACATTATTAATTTTGTTTTTTCTAAGTCTTCTGATCATCTTTTCCAGCATACTATTGCACATGTATTACCCTATTCTTAAGCGTGCTTACAATGTAACTGCAGAACATTCTTTTAGCGAATTACCTTCGCATGAGTTGTCCTATAGATTTGCGCTGCGCAACAACACATTCATTAGTATGTTACATCATTCCCATCAGACCAGCAATGCCACAAATTGTTGGATATGTGGCCGACTCCCACCCTATCAGAACTATAAGGGAGTTTTGCCCCTTTTTCCCTATCCGTTCACACACAATGGCTCCTGTGGAGCATGGTTTAGTTTGATTAATTCCCTAGATTCAGATTCCGCAGTTTATCAAGACAACTGGGTATGGGGAAACCTGAACCTAGTTTTGCTTAAAGTCTGCTACCCTAACAAGGAGGGACTTCCCAAGAGAACAGGAACTGATCTAGAAAATGAAGTATATGGATTAGGTAATTTTACACTTAACCTCATGATCCTGAACGTTGAATCCGAAGCTACACCAATCTTGCCTGCCATGTCAGTATTCCCAGTAAAAGGGGAATTATGTGTAAGAAAGAATGGTTCCATACACATGGGCCATAGTAAATGCACCACTGTAATAAAATTCAGTGATCAAGGCAAGTCTACATTTAGAGCTTCCCATCATTCCTACTTCATATGTGGCCAGACCGCATATATATGTCTACCTTTAGATTGGGATGGTACCTGTTACATAGCATTCCTTCTACCACCTGTTTTCCTAGCCCCTCCTGATTATCACAGAAATACCCATTTAGTACACGATAGACAACAGAGAGATCTCCCAATTGTCGATTACACTGAAACAGCATGGGAAAAATACACAGATTTCAATAAAGGGTTCTTTCCCTATATAGGTACAGTCACTAATAGTAAGCTGATACGTAGATTAACCAGAACCCTTGAAGCAGTAGTGAACGAGACTATTTCCGCCTTAGGCAATTTAACAGAAGAGCAGTCTGCTATGCGGATTGTTGTGCTTCAAAATCGTCTTGTCCTTGACGTCATCCTGGCCGATAGGGGCGGAGCTTGTAGGGTCATCGGATCAAGTTGCTGCATTTTCATACCAGAAAATTCGCCGTCGGTATATAAAGCCATAACCCGCCTTCATAAGATTATAAGCCAGATACACCAGAGTCCAGGCACCTGGACTTGGTCCGGTTGGTTTTGGAGCGTGTTGTCAGCCTGGGGATGGAGAATCCTATCCTTCCTAGGTATTGGCTTTCTCATACTATTCAGTTGCTGCTTATGTCTACAATGTGGGCCAGCGATTTGTGGTCTGTGTGCCACATCGTGTATCCCACATCCAAGTTTTCGTTCAAGATCCCGGAAGAAGAAAGAAGAACAAATGATGCTATATGAACAGATCGATGGATTAATGAAGATCGATATCTCCTGAGGGTCCGTAGGGGACAAGGAGGGAATGAGGAAATATGAATTTTGTGATCAGTTATGTCCCCTATCGTAGACCCCAACGGCTCCATGTGCATGCTATAAGTACATGTATGTTCCCTCCAGTTCCAGTTTTGAAGACGCAAATACATGTGCGTCCACCGTCAACATGTCCTCTTTCAGATCCACCATGAATGGGTCAGATATTCCATTCCTAAGTATGAAAGGCCACCGACTTTATATGGTTCACTTTCCACATTTTACAGATTCAGGCGAGTAGGCCCAGAATTCTGTCATCAAGTCTTTTCCTGCCTTCTGCCTCTGAAAGCTCCAGTCTGAGCCTGCATCTGTATCCATGAACTTTGTCCTACTCCCTGCGCGGCTAACGGTGCCTGATCCAGCCTGTTGCCTGCCAAAAACTGTATTTCACCTTCAAGATTATCTACTCCGCTCCTCATCCGATGCATTCCTGTCTAGTAGTTTAGGTAAACATTCCTCCAGCTACCGTACAAAGGGCCAGGCCTCGCTGTCCTCATGCAAGTAATTCATAGCCCCTGTTACCATGGAATATTCCTACCCCCTCGCATCTCATGTAGACACTTAGACGCTTGTACACGCACTAACAGTCAGTATAGAATAGATTCTATCCTAGAAACCTTTCCTTTTGGATAACACAGTTCTTTAAACATAGGATATTAGATATGATTTGGGATTAGGTTGACATGACCCCCAGACTTCTGTCTCCACATGTAGAGCTAAATGTCAAGTCCCCTCCACCCTCTAGTTGCACGTCAATCACACGTCATGCGGCTGCGCGCGCATCTCTGCCAAATATTTCTGCTGACATCGCAGGATTCTTTTATGGATCCACCCACTTGTGACATCATGTATAATGACGTTTATTAAATTACGCCCATATGTCCGCCTCTATTAGTTACGTATGCACATTTTTATCTGTATTATCAGCTGTTACGCCTCTTGCATCTGTTACACTGTAATGCATTTCCTATAAAACTAATTATCTGTCAATAATGTATGCCCTTCCTTCCTGAACTTTCGTGGTGATGGAATAGAAGCCTACAATTCGAATTGTATTTCCTTTGTCAAGGAATAAAGCCTTTTAGAACCTCTAATACCACGGATTCTGCCTCTTATATTTACTGAGTTATTCTTACTAGACTTTACCGCATAAAAAATAGTACCGGTAATGAAATATTTACCACAACTTCATGACATACACAAGTTATTGCTAATTCACGGTTTGCATCCATCCTGGCTAATTCTTGATAAGCACTTGTCTTGGCTGATTAATTTCAAGTTTGAAAGCTAATTTATGAGGTACACAACTACTATAGTTCATGGGAGAATAAGCACTAAGCTAAGGGTGTACAATCTAGGGCTAATTTGCAGTATGCATGGCCCAGTTTATTTCCATTCATACACTCCGCCTGTTTAATCCGTGATAAACACATAGAAGCTATTCCATGGAATGCAAAAATCTTGGATATGTCATTGCATGCGCATATCTTGACTTCTTCATACCATGCAGGGGTATTGACGGATTCATGTCCTGCGCAAACCTTGTCTAATTAGCGAAATCCATAGGTCCCTTCCGATTCCTGGAATGCGTTAACCCTCGCTAATTTACTGAAAGCACAAATCCGGCTACTTTAGAGCATGCATCAGTCTTTCCTGTTTCATGATATGCACAACTGATGTCAGTTTCTAGGGAAAAGGCACTTTTCAATGATCACCCTCTGACTTCAAGTACATTTTTTAGGGTCATAAATAACAATATTGTGGGGTAAACAATCTTTTGCGCCACTGAAGTCCCACAAAATATTCCCAAAATGCAAAAGATATCCTAGAACTAGTAGTTGTAGTAAAATGGGACCGTTATAAAACTGGATAAAAATACATCTAATTTACATATGCACATAAAGTTATGCCACACCATTGGCTCTAGACCCTTGGGGGTACATGCCTCCCGAGCAGTCGGCTGACCCCCCCAAAGTCCCATAGAGAGCGCTGGGGGCCGAGGACAGATGCGTTTCCGCAGTGATGTGACTTGGCCCCCAGGAGGAACCTCCTCAATCCATGGCACCAGGGTCAGGAGCAAGAACTGCCAGCACTGGATCAAGGTAGCTCAGTGTCGTGGGATATGGCATTTTCCAACTCAGTGCCAGACTCCCAGAGGTAGCCTCCAGCAGTGTTCACGCTTCCTAAGGCACTACCCAGGCTTACGGGAAAATTTGCCTCGAAGGGCGGGGACAGCCTAGGAAGGTGATGTGACCTGCCCCTGGTCAACCAACCTCATCTTCTGAGGAAGAGGCCACAAAAAGACAATGCCTCCAGCAACCACCCAGGCTTTGTCCGTGGAGGGGAGGGGAGGCGACAACCTATTATGGGGATGTGACCCGCCCCAGGTCATCGGACAGCAGCAGCTGCCGCCGGCCAAGAGACGCACGGGCAGGAGAGGCAGAGCCCAGGGGAACCTAACTACCCTCCTTCGGAAACAGCTCTTAATGCTTCTTAAAGGAGAGGGGAGCTCCCAGCTACAGTAGTGGAGGCTTCAGGACAGCTGTAGAGTGAGGCGACCCACTCACCAGAGGGCCCTTTCAAACAAGAAAAAAAAGAAGAAAAGAGCACAGCAAACGTTCAGTGGCAAGGGGGTCAGGGAGAGCTGTAAGGCGATTTGACCTTGCCATCCCCCTCCACACTGTTATTAGCAATCCAGAAAGAGCGCAAGATATCCCTACAAGGCACTGTTCATGAGCCAAGCAGGGCAACAACTGTTGGAATCAGCAGAAGATGCAAGAGATTAGCCGGGCATGGAGGAGCAAAGGCAGGCAGGTGATTTGGAGGAGCTGTTGAAGATGACAAGGAAGGGCAGCAGTGGTCATACATTGAAAAGACTGCCTGATGACGCAGCTGAGGCCGAGCAAAAGGAGGCTTCATGTGAGCAGCACAGTGATCCAGGACCACGGGACAGTGGTGAGATGGACACAACACAGGAACTCAGCAAGGACCTGGATACAAGAGAGGAGCTGAAATAGAGCCCCCCAACAGACGTCCAACTAAGGGAGCATAGGGAGCTGTCAACAGGAGGATCCACAGTGCAGGCATGTGGGAATTCGCTACGCAGTGGCAGGGCCTTCAAGTCCAAGAACCCAGCGCTAGATGGGCAACCTGCTGAGGCATATGCCAGGTGTGCACCAGACCAGCCATCCATGGTGACGAGGGCCACAGGGCTCGCCAGCCTGATCCCACTTGGAGTCAAGGAGAGGGTTTGGTGCGGGGAGTTTATATATATTTTTTCCCTGTTGGAAATACAGGTGGAGGGGCTGGACAAAGCAGCAGGGGATAAGAAGAAAGAGGACAGGAAGAAAAAGAGAAGAGTAAGGAAGGAGAGAAACTTTGATCATTGATCTGATGCCTTTAGAATCATTGTATGCATCATAACTGAGAAATGTCCTCAGTACACCCAGGATTTAGGATTGTATGAAACCAAACTCCATGAAGCACATGGGCAGACCATGGGCAATGCATGGCTGGAATATGATAAAGGCTTCAGGCTAAAAATGCAGATCTACCCCTATATGACATGGGATGAGGCGGATATTGCAGGTTTCATTCATGAGAGGCAAAGAAATGGTTGGGCGAAGAAGAGCAGTCCTTTCGCTAGTCAGCATTCAAAGGGAAACAAAAGAAAAGCAGAAGCTTCTACAGAGCCAGGCCATACTCGATTTAGAGGGTGTCAAACCTCAAGAAAGGGGGCACGGCAGTATGCTGGAAATATGAGAAAGAAAGTAATTGGGGCCCAGAATGCAAATTCAAGTACGTGTGCGTGGGGGGGCACCCGGCTACACACTGTGGGAAAAGAACGTTCCATAATGACAAGAAAGAAACAACCAAAAAGAGACCATGAGGGCCCCGGCTGGGCAGAGGCCTTAGAGGAATGGGGAAAGTACAGGTTAATAAGGTCTCCTATCATTAGGCCAACGCTGAGGGGATTACTCAACAGCTATCACAACAAGGAGGATGCCCAGCTACAAATGGAAGGCTTTGAGAAGGGCTTTAAAATTCCTTTCAGGGGCATGATCATTCCAGAGGATAAGGTGATGGCATTCAAGAGGGACAGAGGTGCCATGATTAGGAAAGACAAAGCAACCTTGATAGAGATTTAGGAGTTAACAGGAAAACTGAACTTCATTGCAAAGGTGATCCCAGCAGGATGGGTGTTTGTCAGAAGGCTCAGCCAGCTTACCTCAAGCCTCAAAAAGAAACACCACCACATCAGGTTGGGGGCAGATGTAAAACAGGATCGGACGTTGTGGAAGACATTCTTGGAAGACTTTACTGGTACAGTGAGCTGGTGGGAAGGCTGGGTAACGACAAAACAATTGGTGCTTTTCACGGATGCTGCACGGAGCCATGGGTTTGGGGTAACCTAGGTAGGACATGGTGTGTGAGAAGGAATGGCTGGGGAAGTGGGCGAATGCCAAGCTCACCAAAAACATAACCTTCCTAGAACCTTTTCCCATTGTGGTGGCATAGGGAATTTGGCATGGTTGGCTGTGGAATAAGAAGATAACACTATGTTCAGACAATAAGGGTGTGGCCCATGCTATTAACAGTGGAGCAGCCAGGTGACGTCAGGTGTTGAAGCTGGTGTGAACCATGGTGAGGCTGCAACTGCAGCACAACCTTGAGATCAGGGCAAGACATGTCTAAGGGATACGCAACTCACAAGTGGATGCTCTCTCTCGCTTCCAGATGGAAGTTCTGGGCCCTAGCCCCGGAAGCGGACGAGGTGATGACCTCTTTGCCGGAAGATCTGTGGCAACTGGACAGCCAAACCTGTCATTCCTGATCAAATATACCCTGATGCAAGAGTCTGCAAAGTGCTACACGAGATATGCCCAGACGGTGAAGCAAGTGACAGGGTTACAGTCATTTGAGGACAGCAAACTAGAAAACCACTTCCTGAAGTGGACCTTTGAGGCCAAAAAGATGAAGTCATTGGCACAGGCCCAACTCGTCGCAATTGCACATTTCACAAAGCATGCGTCGGGCGAACACCCCACATATTCGCATTACGTAAAGGTATCCTTGAAGGGCTGGAGATGCCTGGAAGGCACTAGGTACATTACAAGTCTCTCAACAGATTTTCAGTGCTTGGGTAAACTTATTATAGCAGTGGAAACGGTTGCCAGCTGCAAATTAGAGGCAGCATTGTTTCAGTGTGCGTTTGCGCCGGCATTCTTTGGCACTTTTGGGGGGAGCGAGCTAGTGGCCCCATCAAAAGTGAAGGCGGGCAATACATGTTTGCAGTTAGAGGAGTTGAGAATAGATAAACAGATGGCCATACTACTTAGGAGATCTAAAACCGACCAAACGGAGATGGGTGCATGGGTGCAACTGTCATGCTTGTCAGATCGGACCTGCTGCTGGGTATGCATTTTGCCATGGGTATCTGGCCCTGCGCCCAATAGGAGGAGGCCCTTTATTTGGCCATCAAGATGGCAGCCTACTGAGCAAAAAAGTTGGGATGCCAGCAGAGAATTTTGGCACACAGAATAGATGCAGCACCTTCAGCCACAACCACACAGCACGTGTTACAAGAGAGTGATGGCATTTAGGGATTTACAGGACCTATGTGAGACTGCATATCCTGTAAAAGACGCGCCAAACGCAGACACGCCCCTTTCATTTCTCCTTCCACCACCACAGTTGGGGTTTAAAAGACAATTGTCATAGTGCTTTAATGATTGCCTCGACAGGTAGTGACCGGAGGACAGTTTGGGTGATCGGGCACTCATACATAAAGAGACTGCATGGTTGGTGGTCCCAATCGTAGGGAACAAAGGCAAAATGGCCACGGAACACCATCATAAAATGGATGGGCTTATTCAAATGAGATGGGCTCAGTTACTACCCACGCTGAAGAGCCAAGGAGCAGGGAAGCCCCCGCCAGATATACCGATCATACATTTAGGAGGCATTTAGGAGGCAATGACCTATTGCAGCTAGGGAGAACAGAGCTGCCGACCCACATAAGGGAGGGGCGCAGTGAGGTGAACAAGCTATTTAGTAACGCAATGGTGATGTGGTCCGAGGTCATCCCCGACACCATTGGAGGGGGGCCCTTTCCATGCGGCCTTAAAGAAACCAAGGAGAAAACTCAATGTGGCAGTATTTAGGTTCTGCAGATTAGTGGATGGGAAAGTATCCGGCATGGGCTGATTAACTTATGGCACTCAGAGCTGTGCGTGAGGAATGGAGTTCGCCGTTCGGAAGTGGGACTGGAGATATTTTGGGCCAACCTTTGGGGAGCTACGACCTCGATGGGCTGATTACTTTTAAAAATCACTCTGCTACGGGCAGCTGCCTGGGGGCATAAGCCCCACAGTCAGTGTGGTGGTTCTCGCAACGATCAGTCTAAGGCCACGCCTGGTCTTGGAGGGGTGGTGACATACCATGTGGAAGAGGTGTGGCACCGCGGCCAGGGCGACTGACTCCGGAATCTGGGGATCACGGTTCGATCCCCGACGCCGGCGGCAGATTAGCCCAGCTCCATGTGACTCTGGGCAATAATTTGCTTAATCTTCCCGACGGCACCCAGGGCCTAGAAACCCTTACGGGTGATTGTTTGCGCTTTACAAATGTGGATTATTATTATTATTATACTGGACTTGCCATGGGATGCCTTATGGCAGGGCAAGCCAGCCAACGGAGGGTCAATGGAGCTTGAAACTCGCAGTCCAGGCGAGGTGACTAGAATTTTAAAGCCAAAAACCGGGACATTTCGCAAAAAATAGAAAGACTACAATACTTCAAGTCAGCGCACTGAATGACCGTGCTCCTCAGCAAAGAATTACAGAACAGGCCGTCAGAACATAAATAAAATGTAATTTTTAAACCCAGTAGCTGGCCTATTAATTAAATTGCGTTCTTGAAACATTTCTTGAAACAACTGCTAACGATTCCTGCTCTGTAACCTCCCACAGTTTTCAGTCGACCCTCTCAAAAACAGGGACATGAGGTATTTGGGCTTAATTTTTTTTAGTTTTCTTTTATGCGTTTTTATATAGCGCGGACTTTACCCGAAGGTGTCAGAGCGCTTCACAATAGGAACAATATTGATACATGAGGAGACAATTACAAGTGAGCATGTTACAAAAGCAAACGTTACGTTACATCATTTAGCTCATGACATGAGCTAAATTTCCTGAAATCTTCCGGGATAGCTGATGAAAACCCAGGACCATCCTGGCAAATCCGGGACGCCAGGTCACCCTAAGTCCAGGCCCACCGGCCAGCAGGGCTCGGAGGACACACGAGGTAGCGAACTAAGCCTAATACCTGAAAGGGTTACCCTCCTGGCGACAGCGAGAAAACTCCAGCTCCTAAACGCTGCATGCTTTACTTGCCGAGCAAATGATTTATGACTCGATATGTAAATAACTTGATGGGGGTTGGCGTGTTTATTTATGGGGAGCAATCCTGATTGATGGTTTAATGCAATAAAAAGTTGGGCTTGGCTTGATTCATGGCTGTCATGGTGAAAGTCGCCCGGTGGTTTGCTTGCATTACACAGTTTTTTGGGAGTGAACTGAGTGCCCGCGTTTTCTGTACTGCCGCGCATGTCAGCGATTTACTTGGTTTGTTTCTGTGTGTTCCTCTGATGTCTATCACTTAAACTACATGTGTGACACTACTGTGTGTATTCTACTGAACATGAACCACAAGCAGCCATGACTGCTGTTTGTCTACATTGCTGCTCTCCCGGCGGGCTGGGATGAATCAGTGCCATAGCTTGGCGGGTCGTTTTCTTCTGGTGTCAAATATGCGTGGCATGTGTTATTTGGCCAGCGCGTCCCCCGTGGTTCTGCACATCTGTGTAGAGAGCCGTGCGCCTCTGTGATGCATGCATCAGACTTGCCTTGGAGGCTGCGCGCCCGAGTGCTTCAGTCAGCTCAGTTGGACTGGTGTCACCCAACAGCCGCCGCCGCTTTGGGGCATGCTGCGCATCTCACAAACAGCAGTGCATAAATGAGGCCGATCCTAGAGAGCAGCGCGTGAGGTAACTGCGGATCTCTCCCTGCCAAGGTCCTGTGTGGCCTTTCCGTGGTGCTGATGGGACGCGCGCACGCGATCCTCAACGGTGCAGTTGAAGAGTGCGCGCCCCCGCCGACCGACGCGCCTGCGCACCTGGCCTCCCGGACAATGTTTTCATGAATGAAATCCAATCACCAATCTATAAATAGACGCGATGCGGTGACGTCAGGAGGTGAGTGTCTGCTGCCTCTGTTCCGCGAGAGCCGCCTCTCAGCTCCGGGAGCCGAGGGCCGCAGGGGCAGCGCCCTGACACACCGGACAGCGCTGCCGCCGAGCGGAGCCGGGACCATGGGAGCTCACCGGGCCTTCTTGCTAAGTTCTGCGGCCGCCACCTAGCACCGCCGGGGCCCTTCTTCAGAGCGCCGGGGCTGTGAGGACGGGCTGCGGCCAGCACGCACTTGGTAGGTTGTTTCTTCTTTGTCATGCAAAGCTGTCAAAGTTGCAAAGGAATGGGAGGGTCGCGGGGGTCCTTCAGGTTTACAAAGGCGGGTCATTGCTTGTCTGTTTGAAATGCATTTGACTTGGTGATTTCAGAGACAGCACCAGTCATAACAGAATGACTCCAGAACCAATGTGCACAATGAACCCCCTCCCCAATTTAGGGCCATTTCAGGACTGTGATTATTACCCCATAATGTAGAACTGGTGGCAGTCCTTCGTGCCGGCCCTTCATTGACATCCGCAGCCTGCTCTCAGCAGATGTGATGATGCCCCTGGTCCCCTGAGTATATCATCATCCCTCCCTTCTTTTGTCTTCGGTCACAGAGCGCTGAGTGCTGCTGACTGAACGAGACGGACGCTCTCGGCGCTGCGCGCCCTCCTTTGATGCTCTGAAGCTGGAAGTAATGCCACAGCGCTTAGCAGGTGATCCGTTATCTTTCATGCTGGGGGAAAATAAACAGAGCCATCAAAGCTGATGTAATGCGTCTTGTGTGGATGCGCTCGGCATAATTCGATGGCTTAATTAACCACTTGCCAGGAGATGAATTTCCAAACAGCTGCGCGGTTTGCACAACAGAGTGTTTGTGTTTCTGGTGCGGGAAGGTGTAAACAACGGGCTCGGCTTTGGCTCTGAGTGGAGTTTACAAAGCAGCCTCGCGATGGAGGGCTTGCTGGTGCTTCTGCCGAGTCTGTTGTGGGTTGCTGTGACAACAACTGCAGGCAGCCGTGAGGGTACAGGCGCACGGCATCCAATCCCCTCACAGATTGGTTTATTTACGTTGACGTACCGGCGGGTGGTCATAATAACCTTTCCAACGTAGTCGCAAGTTTATGAACACGAGCAAGAATGAAGCTCTCACTTGAAATATCAAGTCAGAAATAAATGTGTGTGGTATTCCTTTTGTCACAAATCTTAGGGATTGAATAACGGGTATTAAAACCAATTTGCAGCAGAGGGATTCGTTTTTCTTCTGCCTTTACGGGATAGTTATACAGTCGCTGAAATGTGCGGATTATTCCCACGGGGACGCCAGCCTCAGGTTACCTTCACTTGACTAGGGTTACTAAGAAACTCTCTTCTGCACACAATGTTAATAGGGATATTAGGGTCGATCTCGTAAGTCATTAAGTAGCAGCTGTAAAGCGACACGCCATTAACACTCCAGGCTGCATTTGCCTGGCCCTCTGGAAAAACTAGTTTGGATAGAGCTTAAAAACTGTCTTGCTGATGCCAGTCGCTAAGCCAGCCAGATTTTCATTTGAATAAGAAGTTTACATTGCGGAGTAGAAAGCCAAACAGTGTTTATGAAGCCCGCAAAATGAATCTTTCCTGTCATTTGGAGGCATTATTTGTGTGTTTTTGTGACACAAAATGTAACAAAACGTATAATTTTGTGGCATTATTTTACTGCATGCCGAGGAAACTTGAATTACAGAGATGTCAAAGAGTAATCGTATAGAAGAACTTAAAAGTGGTCACTGATCTCACAGTGTGCCTGGGAATCCAACCAAAATTGCTGTACTACATGAAGACATTTTGACGCGTAACATTTCGCAAGTGGCTATTTTATGTATTCTTGTTTTAGGAGAGTAAGATCAGAGACTGCTGGCATACATACCCATGCTCAAGGCTTACAAGTCTTGGGCAGCAGTCCTACAATGGGTTAAGTCCCAGGTTGTTGGTGATGCCCATTGTGGTCCCATGGTACTATACCAATATGGATAGCTTCTCCCATTCCTTCCCTTATACTCCTCGAGAGTCCCACACACTAGAATTTATAGCAAGGCACAGAGGCCAATATTATGTAAAACCTTCATGCACAGCAACAACATGGATAGAACTCTCATATATTAAAATTCTAACACATTCACAAACCCACAGAAACACAGCCACCTTCTTTCTTTTGCTGCTTGTGCACAGGTCCTGGGGTTTTATCAATGTTCTAGATTTAAAGTGTATAATTGAGTTCAGCAAAAATAGTGCAATATATCTGTAAACAATATTAAGGTTTCTATATTCTTGTCAGACCATATTTATGTCACAATTTTCTGGTACCATACCACCCAAGTGAATACCTAGTTTAATACCCTTCCCAAACGCAGTAGCATCCGGCATTGCTCGTGGGTGGGGGGGGGGGGGGTGCTGGGTCTTGCGGCGAGGTGGGGTCTATAATAATTTAAAAAAAATGTAGCCTACCTTTCCGCAGGCCCGGGTCCTGCGTTTTCACTGCTCCTGCTCTCCTGTCTCCGACAGGAACAGGAAGCAGGTAGCCTCCCTCCCCTAAGCCAATCACAACGCTCCAGTGGAGCGTTGTGATTGGTCGGTACACCGGCTAGCCAGGGGCTGTAGGGGATAGCATGTTCTCCATGTAGGCTGCAATGCACCCTGCATGGAGAAGGGCAGAGTGTGCATGACTGGTTTGGTTTGCCTGAGAGGGCCGACCAAACAGTCTTTGCACATTCAGGAGTGGGCAAACCACTCCAGACCTGCCCGGGCAGCTCCGCCCATCCGCCCGCCCGCAATGCAGAAAGAAACATAAAATGGTAATAACCAAATGTTATTACCATCCTCTGCCCTAGTGGAGGAGCCGCCCCTGCCCAAACGGATCCACATCACCCCCACCTCAGAAATCTCGACTAGCTACCTATCCAGAAGAGATGCCGGTTCAAGATCCTCACGCTCGCCTACAAAGCCGTACACAAGCAAGGACCGTCCTACATCTACCATTGACTGAACTTCCATCTGCCTTCAAGATACCTGTGCTCTGCTTCACTCGCCTTCGCACACACACCCACATCTGTCGTTGCTGCATCTTCTCCTACATCGCCACCAAGACCTGGAACGACCTGCCCCATCATCTCCGAACAGCACCCTCCCTGGTGGATTTTAGAAAGAAACTCAAGACATGGCTTTCCTACAGAGACACGGACCCTGAGCTCCCAGATACCCCTAGGGGTGACAGTGCTGCGCAATACAAAATGCTAATTGATTGATTAACATATCTGAACAGGTTGTGACAACTTTAATTGAAAATCTCTTTGTCAGGCAGAATGATTTATTTTGGGAAAATTACTTTAAATTTGATTTTAAAAAAGTTCACAAACTTGTCAGATCTGCTGGTCAAAGTAAAGTAAATAATGAACTTCTTAAAATGTTTATCCAGATCAATTCAATAAATGTGTCATATGGTTTCTTTTAAATCTCAGGTGCTGAAAGTCTAGTACATGTTTCCTAGATAGGGGAGTGATTCTGTCCTGGACTGTGGAGGCTGGAATCAATATAAACTGTTCATGAAAGAGTGCCTCCCAGACCATAAATTACGATCGATTTTAAAAACAGGAACCTGTACCTTGTTTCTATCGGCGTCCATAAATGGATTATCTTCCTGAAAAAGTTTTAAGGGTATATTTTGCTATACCGCACCTTTCAATTCTAAAGTAAATTTTAACATACTTGCAGTTTGTCTTTTTACTTCTTAGAGTTAAATACATTTTTTACACACACATAAATACATTAAATTGCAAGATGCACCATAAAGACATAAGACAACTAATTTTTACACGCCATATTTGGCTTTGTCACATACACAAAAAATTAGTTAGACATATAATACATTTAAGGGGACACAAAATACTAACAATACAGTACACCAATGTTTATCTACAAAAAAAAATTACAGGCTCCTCACACCTCATTGTTTGTGAGGATAGATCTACAATCTTGCAATCATCTGTTGCTGTGACCTGACTGGTGTCCTTAGAGCGATTTAGCTAGGGACCTATGCCTTGGTCCTCTTTCTCATTTGTCTATCCCTATTACTCTGTGGCCCTATGGAGGTCAGAGATCTACTGGTATTTCAGAGTAGATTCCCAACTTGCTTCTCCCAGTGTGCATTATCACTATGCACTGTGTATTGCAGTAAATGGGAACAGCAAGAGCAAGAGGTGTTCACTGTTTGCTGCCAGAGCACAGAGCACAGTGTGTCTTGTAATGCTTACAGAATGGACCTTTACTAGAATAAATTGACTATCTCTTTTTTTTCTGGACACCTTTTTGATGTCTGGATGTGTTTTTTCGTTTCCCTTTCTAAGCCTCGAGTTTTTAAGCCTTGTCAATGTCAATCATTGTTCTAGACCACTGGTACTCCAGTTTACCGCTCATTGTTTTGGGGTCAGGTCAGTTTAACATTGCTTTGTAGCATTTGGTAGATCTATTGTTTGATCAAGTGTGTAACACATATTGAAGAGCTTTTCTTGCAGGGCCTATGGGTCTTTTTAAAATTTTAAAACTGATTGCATATTGTACAGGCGTCTGTCGTTCTCCCACTTCAAGGTACTGTGTTGATTATGTTTCGTCTGTTTTCTGCTAGACACTCGCTTGCGCCCTTCTCTTCGTGTAATAGGCGTAATATTTTTCAGCATGTTTACTCATCTGTGCACCGAAGACAGCTGGGATGAATGTAGTTTATGTACACCCTGCTTGCCTTCCCATCCACTCTGCCCTACTCACCATGGTGTGATCTAAATCCAAGATGCTGCACCAAGTAAACATGCTGCCTCTTTATATTTACACAAATACCTCTTGCTGTGCATAGTACTTTTCTCCTTTTATGTTTTTTCAGTGTGGTGCTGTGAGGGTTCTCCTCTCGGGGTGGACAAAGAGAGGAGGCAGATCACACCAAGTTCAGCTTCTGAGATGCGCTCCCAGGGGTGGCTCCTCCTCGAGAGCGGAGGAGAGTCGCCCCACCTGCTGAGAGTGCAACGGGCACACACAAATAAGTAAAATCACACATCAATACCATTTTACTTACAAGCGCAGTGAGTGGGGCTGAATCCCTCGATTGCAGGATTACAACTGCCCCTGTAGTGTACATGTTGGGTTGGCTGGTTGGTTTGTTACGGCCAGCCCAACATGCACAGTCCGCACCCAGCATTCCCATAGCTGTGGAACAGCTGGGGGATTGCTGGCACAGGCCCCAGCCTCAAAATGAGCGCTTGGTTATCCTGCTCCCACCAATCCTGGAGCTGCTCTCATCCTGAGAGCAGCTCCAGGATTGGTTGTTGGTGTTCTCCTGAGCAGAAAAGAAGTCCTTCCTTTTCCTGCTTGAGCACATTGATATGGAGAGATAAGTGCCATAACTGGAGAAGCAGTAAATATGGTGAGTTTGGCGCAGTCGCACCCTACTATATTTTTAGGTCTCGCCTGACCCAGCGCATGCGCTGGTCTGGCGAGACTTATTGAGAGGGCTCCAAAAAGTGCTACCAGGCCAGCCTAGAGCTACAGTGCATGTGCGCGGGCACGCGCGCCCTGCTTGACCGCGATTACTTTCACTTTTGCGGCCGCACGGCCGCTTTGATGTTTGATCGCGATCACTTTCACTTTCACTTTCGCGGCCACACGGCTGCTTGGCAAGCCAATAGGTCTCGCTTTTGGGACCTTATAAGTATTTAGTTATGCAACTGTTGCATGGCTAAACACTTATAAGGTCCCAAAGGCGAGACCTGTTGGCTATGCCAATGCTTGTTTATAGTGGTCACCATCACTGTAGGATCCTCATGTGTTTGTACTACAAGTGAAATTCACAAAGCCCCTTTCTTGGAATATATATTGCTCATTAACCCACCCCGGAACCTACCTCTGTTAGGTTGAGTAAAAGATTGGTTGGATTGTTGCTTTGAGAAGATGAATCTGGCGGAGACAGGTTTTTATCATCCATGCCCATTGGAAGGAAGTTCATACATCTGCATTGTGGAGCAGATCCTCCTTTTCTGACCCACAGAACATCTGTCCATAGAGTGAAATCATAGGAAGGGACCCTTATGGTCCTTGCCCATCTTCCAGTTCACAGACGGGCCTGTGTGCAGGTGGCTACCGACGTGCCTGTCAATATTCGATTAAAATCAATGCTTCATTTGTAAAAAAAATAAATAAAAGCGCAAGAATCCAGAGCTTTTTGTAGGAGTCCACCACTAGTGTGGTGCCGAGTGCCAGGGCTCAGTACAGAATCTGTCCTGTCTTGATCCCACCTCCTGCCTGTCTCTTCCACCACCCTGCACTCACTCTCTCCTATTCACACTTTTTCACCCCTCCTTTCTCCCTTTGTAGCTGTTTTCTATCTTTCACTTTCTCTTCCTCCTTTTTCTCTCTCTATTACTGTGAGGTAGAATCTGAGGATGACAAATGCGTCGAGGCCCTCAAAAATGAGTGTTTGCGCCCGCCACCTGCAAACACCGGTACAAATTAAGCATTGATCAGGCATACCAGAGGCCTGGCCAGAACTAAACCCAACATAAGTAACTGGAAGATGGAGCTACTTGGGCACAATATGGATTTAAGGCGTTCATGGTGAATGTATGGAGGCTTCTGATTGCCTGCTGTTCATCACCACAGTGTCCCCTGGAGCACCAGGATTACCCTGCCTTTAAACGCCAAGACAGGGTTTCACTGAAAGGCCTCTGTGTTTACTGCACTACCGTTTTCATGCAGGTGTAAATGGCATATTTTTTGTTTCTTAGGCCCCGAATGGTGGGAACAATTCAAGGATGGCGTTATGACCATTCACAGGTAGTGAGTTAAATGATTTGGATGATACCATTCACTGCTCGGGCATGGGTTGGTTCGCAGGGCACGTGCATATTATTTTTGCCTCACCTCCTCTGTTTGCCCTGCAAAAGGCTTGATTATGAGATGACCCTGCAGTTTCCCCCAACAAAATCCAGTTTACCAGCCAAAAAGCAGACTCTCTGCATTGTCGAGGATCCATAAAGGAATGGAAGAAACCAGGTCAACACCCCGCGCGCTTATGAATGAGGGAGTTCCTCTAGCGTGAGTTTTATACTACATGCTGGGTTTAGTCTAAAGGCATAGAGTGTCTGTATTTCTGTTCTATGCTCTGACTTCCTTCTCACTTCTTGCGAGAGGAAGAGCTCGCGTTCCTGACCTCAGAGATGCCGCTGCGACCAAACTCTGTGACTAGGAGGAAAGAGAAGACAGCCAAGAGGCGGACAGAAATAGCCAAGGCGCCTGTATTGGGCATGTTTAGGAAACATGAGCCTGTGATGTTGTGCTCCAACGGTGAGTAAATAATATAAATAGATACCACTTAACACACAGATATACAATTTCATTCATTCACTAAATGTCAAAATAAATTCAGTCTTTGGTTCTGAGAACCCAAAGGATGTTTAGATATTTCTTTCCAAATTATTCTTCCAGTCCAGGCCCTTTGGAATGTGAAGAACACTCATTGCAAAAGTTGTCCACACATTCAAGCCAAAACTGAACAGGACAAGTACTGCGAGGCAGTGGCGTAGCCAGGATGCCATGGACCCTGGTGCAAGCAAGGAAAGGGGGTCTGTAGACTTTCGTAAAGATAGTCAAATACAGCATTTATCAGGGTTCAACAGGCCCCTCAGGGATCTGGGCCCAGGTGCACTGCACCAATGGTAGCTACGCCCCTGCTGTGAGGGCGTTCCCATTACAAGATAACCACTAAATATGGGTGTACATGCACGGCCGCCGTTTTGGAATGGTTTGAGTTTGTCAATGCGTGTGAAGCAATTCAACAAGCAATTATAAAGCCAAACTAAAAGCTTTGAGTGCAAACGGCTTAGGGCCCAATGTGAGATCACCCCTTCGCCTTTGGTACCAGGAGATGATTCTGGAGGGCTCTTTTAAACTCCTGACTAGAGAGAGGCTGGCGCTGAAGGATGTGAGTTGCAGTAAAGGGGACCCGTTATATCATGTGAAACCGAGCAGAGGTACTATTGTTATGAAGCTTGCAAGAAGATATGATTGAATCAGTGCATGGTTAAATCGATAGGCGATAATGATCACCTGGCCTAGATACTTCTTCAGAGACTCTTTTAGTCTCCTACTTTCTTTGCTCTTACACTATAAAGACTAATATATATTTGAAATCAATTGTATTAGAATCAGACAATGGGCCTGATTTATATTTTGGCAGACAGCTCGTCCTTCCAGGGCGACTGAGTTTATTACTCCGTTGCTCTGACGGAGGTGCAACCTGTCAAAATTTGAAATATTCTCTCGCCCATCAAAGTTAAAAACAAAAAAAACAAGGCCCCCACGCCATGGGAGATTCCTCTCATGGGGAGGAGGGCATTGAGCATTTTTCAATGGCCCTTACTGTCAGATTTTTCTTGGCGGTGCGGGAATTGAAAAATGGCTATATGTCTGCCCATTTAAATTAGGTGGGTGGACATATAGCCAAATCTTTGATGGCCCTTGTTCTGTCAGAAAGTTGGAGAAGTTTCACTAGGGTGGAGACAGAGTAGTCTCTGCCTTTGTCAAACTATGGTCTGAAGCATTTAAATCGGGTGGCAAACCATAGACATAGCGGGGAGGGGACTCGGTTGCAGTTGCAATGGAGTTCCTTCTGCGCCAAGATATAATTTGGCCCTATGTCTTTTGGAACAAGCATTTGCAATGCATTAGGTCTTGCATATGCAAGAGTTTAAGCTATTGGCATTGTAAATGACAATGCCTTTTATTTATCTGTTTTGATAATTAACACATACATAAAAGGCATTGTCATTTACAAAGCGAATAGCTCAAACTCCTGTCAAAGTGAGACCTATTTCATTTCAAACAAGCGGCTGCCATTGTCCTGGGCTTCTTGGAAAGTGAAAGCGCGCAGAATGCTGCAGTAAAACATGTGCTGCCTGCAGTAGGAGAAACGCATTAAAGAAAATTGTGCTCACAGACCAAATAAGACATACAGTGTAACAACAGAAGTAAAAGGGCCAGTCCTCATGGGAGGTTACAAATGAAGACAAGGCATTACTAAGGAAGGACTAAAATGCTTATTAACGAATCAGAAGCTAGCATTTACAAAGGGCAATGACACAAGCCAATGAAAAATATGGGTGAAGAGTGGGCGGGGCTTCAAGTCCATACTTGAATACAGTATGCCTCACAGAGCAGCGCATGCGCTGCCCAGGCTCGACCTAAAAACAATTACTAACGCACTACCACCTTTCTGTGTTACATACACACCCTTTACTACCATAAAAGACTTAGTCCCCTTATGCAATCATAACCTACAAAAAAACTTTGTGTACAATACAGATTTTGTTTCCTGTACTCAAAGCCACACCTATTATCTTTGTAACTGCTAGTCTCTGCTTTTCATGGATTCTGTCTGATCAGCGCTCCATTGAAGCCAATGTCTATCAGATGCATGAAACACCATTCTACAGAAGAGTCTCTAATCTCTGATTTAAAGGCCTCTATTCCGAGTTCCTACATAAACTCCGACACACGTCCAAACCTTTGTGTGTATTTTAAAACCCAAAGCAGAATTGGCCCAGGTACAAACATGCTGATATTTTCGGGGGAGAGGGTGGCCTGGTAAATACTGTGGCATGCGGATTCTGGTGCATATAGCACTAAAATCCATATTTATTCCCTAATTTAACAGCAAAACCTGCAATTGGCAATTTTTATCTCACCCGTTAAATAAAATTCCCTGATTTCGATAAAGATCGCACCAACACCACAGCATTCTTAATGGAGGCCTTAATAAAGGTTGAGCGTCAGAAGAACAGCGGTTGCAGTGTTTTTTTTTTTTATACCAATAGCCATTTACACACCTGCTTTTCTTTTGTTAGATTTCGTTACTGCTAACAGAGCATTACAAATGTTTGAGGTAAGTATGCAATATGGCAAATGAATTTTCACTGGTCTTTGTCAGTAAATTCTTTAAAAGTTTAAATATCTCGCGGTAGGTGATGACGTTAAAATGTATCTGAACCTACACCGCCCTATCTAGAAATATCACATTGTAGGACAGATTTTTCAGCTTTCGGGAAATTTGATCACTCGTGTATGTCATACCTTTTTTTTTAGTCTACTATTGATAAAAGCATTAAATAGTAGCCTAAAATAAAATTCCTATCTATCCAAAGTGCTTCCTCCATTATTATTCCACATTCAACAACTGGATAAAAGAACCGTGCATTGAGCACCATTATGTTTGTAAGATAATCTAATTTTTAAATTGCTTTTGAACATGACAGTAGATCAAATTGAATTGTATGTGTACATTTTGCAAGGAAATCAGAAACTGTCAATTTTAACAGCACATTTCTTTCGCTTGTTATGTGCCAAGAGACGCGTGCCATTTATGCAATTAGCCGGTCAATTGTGTCGTACAGCAGATTAGTGCCACCTGTACAAATCTGCAACCTTCAGGCCACAACTTTGAATCCTGGAGATTCGGCTCCAACGCCAATCTTAAAACAACTGGTTAAGTGCATCCCAAATTGGTAAAGTTAACTGGTTGATGGGAACACCTTATGCTAGCAGCGCGATAAATGCTATACAAAAAGAGTACCACGTATTCAGTGCCCATTGCATCAGAGGATGCTAAGGTGACGCAATCGCCCTGGTAAAGTTTGATACTGAGGCACTGCATTTTTAGAAGTGGCGACCAGGCTTGCTGCATTCTACTTTCAGCAGGTGACCAGCACTATGTCTTCTTCGTCTTGGTTCATGGCAATTCAACAGCAATTCAGTGTGTGAGTTTTATTTTCTATTTTATTTTATTTGAAAAGTTTTATAGAGCGCAAACAAGACCCAGCAGGGTATCAGAGCGCTGTACAGCGAAGCCGGCTGGTTAAGTTGGAACAGGAAACCATAAAAGATAGCTGAGCTTATGCAGCAGAAACACATTGGAGACAAGAACAGACACATAAATAGTTAATAAGATGTAGATTGCATAGTGGATAAGGGAAGGCAGGGTTGTAAGGTCAATTCCATTTGTTTGTAAGGCTACAGCACTTTTGTCACATGTAACTATTCAGGAGCAAACTTTTGACTTTTTTTTTTAATGCAGAGGTCGAGGAGTTCATTCTGATTTCTGACAGGAGAGTTTTCCAAATTCTCAGAGCAAGACCGGAAAAGGCAAGGCTGTAGGTGCCCAACTTTTTAAACTTTGGTGGTTTCAGCAGTAGAGTGTTGAACTTCTTAGTGCGCGATTCCCACCTGATAGTTCAAGTTTATTTGCCAGGTAAGTGAGCGTGTTCTGATGGAGGGCTTTGTGCATCAGGCAGTCTATCTTATACCTGATTCTTGAATCGATAAGAGAGCCAGTTAAGATGGAATAGTTATGGTGTGATGTGGTCACACTTTCTTGAGCTCATGATGAGTCTGGCAGCAGAGTTCAGAGTGGCTCTTTAATGGGTCAGTTTAGCTTTGGGTAGCCCTGCCAGGGTCATAATTCCGTAGTCTAAACAGGAGATAACTAGGGATTGGACACCTTGTTTCAGGTCAGTAGGCGGTAGGATCGGTTTAATTTTCATTAATGTGCAGAGTTGATGATTGGCTCCTCTTGTTGTCGCACTGATGTGATCTTGCATATTCAAGCATTTGTCCAGGATTAGGCGAAATGATCTAGTGGAGCTCGCAACATGTGGGGTGCAATTAAGGGCTGTTAGTTGTTTGAGCCAGTCCTGAATGGGTGAGGTATGATTGTGGGAGGCAAGCAAGAGGAATTCTGGTATGAGTGTATTTAGCATAAGGTGGTTGTGAGATAACCACTGTTGGGTTTTCAGAAGGGAATAGTTGAGAGTAGTGATGCCATCCGGTGAATACATTTTTCTGGTGAATACATTTTCGTATACAGTTAAGCATCATCTTCGTACATGTGATATTGTATGTTAGACCGTTTCAGAATTTCGGTGAGAAGTTCCAAGTAGGGGTTGAAAAGAGTGAGTGAGAGTGCGGATCCTTGCGGAACTCCAGTTGAGACCGGCTTACTGTTGGAAAGGTCATTGTTTACTTTAATTCTTTGAGTTCTGTTTTGAAGGACCGAAGCAAACCAATTCAAGACTGGACCTGATAACCCCATTCTTCTTTCTAGAAGGTCGATTAATTTGTCGTGTTTGACCGTGTCAAATGCTGAGGAAAGATCAAGCAATATAAGTAGCAAGCTTCATTCTGATAAAGTAGTCTTAAGGCATCGTCCACTATGTGTGTAAACGCAGTTTAGGTATTATGGCCTGATCTGAAGCCAGATTGGTGTTGGTTAAGGAGTTGAAAATGTTCAATGTGATTGCAGGGCTGTGTAGGAACGTATTTCTCAAGTAGTTTAAAGTCATGATATTAGAAATTGGTCGGAAGTTGTTAGGATCAGATAAGTCTGCCGTAGGTTTCTTTGGGATTTGAGTGACTTGTCCATCTTGAGGCAATCTGGAATTACGCCTTAAGTGAGAGATTCATGTGCAATCTTCGACCAGAGAGGGAAAATGGACGAGTTTAGCTCTTTAAAGAATTTGGTGGGCATTGGATCGTTAAAGTGATTTGACTGTTTTAATGTAGTTGTGATGTTAAGCAGCTCAGCATCGCCCGGTAGTCTGAAGGTATTCTAAAACGCATCATTTTTTGGAGTATAGGCAACTGATTCAACCAGAGGAGAGCTCATCCAAGGTGGCCCTGTATCAGATGGAGAGTGTGCCTGATTCTGTAAGTCTGGTAAGGAAAGTTGTAGATCTAATTCGATCTTTCGTGTTTTTTCATTGAAGTGGGCTGAGAATTCCTCATTGCTTGGAATTGAGTCCTTGAGTGCCACAAGTTGTTTTGAGGAGTGGTTCGCTTGTTGGTTGATTTCGAAGAGTTGTTTTGGTCAATTTTAGGCCTTGTCAAGATGTGATCTAATGTGATCAGATTCAGCGCTGCATATATGTTTGTTATAAGCATTTCTTGTATTTCTTAGTTGTTTGAAGTTATCTAGGGAGGGAGAATTGCTCCACGATCTTTTATCAAGCCTAAATGTACGCCATTCCTCATTAAGGGAGCCGTTGAACCAAGGTTTTGAGTGCTTGCTAGGGATTCTTTTGAGTTGCAAAGGAGCAAGTGCATCGAAAATATCAGTCATGGAGTGAGTGTAGTGATCAGTGAGTTCCTCAAGATTTTTCATGTTGGGGAGTGGCGGAAGAAGATTACTGCTCATTTACGCTAATGGTTCTCAGATCTTGTGCCCATTGTTTACATTTACGAGGTTGTCCATGTCTAATCAACACCCTATCCTTTATGCTAAAGGAGATTAGGAGAATATCTGACCAGTTGCAAGGTCAGGGCCGGACTGGCCGTAGCGGGCACCGGGTGTTTCCCCGGTAGGCTGCTAGGGTGGGGGCTGGTTTTGGGCCCCTGGGGGCAGTTTTTGTTACCGGGGGTCGGCAATAGCGACCCCCTGTAACAAAATCGGCCGAAACCTGCCCTCGCAAACTGCTCGGCTGCACACCCCCTGACCCCAGGGGGGCCGGCCAAGCAGTTTGCCAGGGCCGGTTTCAGTTCCCCGTCCGGCCCTGTGCAAGGTAATATGTCATCCAATTGTATAATGTTATCCTTGGCTATGATAAGATCTAGTATGGAACCTTTGTTATGTGTAGGCTTGTTGCAAGACTGGGTGAGGTTCATGTCAGCTAGGAAAGTCTTGAAGGTGACCTTTGTTATGTGTAGTCTTGTTGCAAGTATGGGTGAGGTTCAGGTCAGCTAGGAAAGTCTTGAAGGTGCATACTAGAAATTTGAAGCCAGGAATGACTGCATGGATCTATAAAATAGAGCAGATGTAGTAGTATATTTAGTAAGGCACGCTTTTTGATTGGTACCTCTTTCAAAGAAACCTCAGTGTTTCTTGTATGACCAGGAGGATCTGTCCCCGGTGAATCATGGGAATACTGCACCCAGACGTACTTGGGGTGAAAGCTCCACATCCCTTGCTTACGTGGCTGGTACCTTTTCTTACCTGCCCCTTTGGGAATTCTGGCCACACACACTGAGGACCTTGTGGTGGGTAAGGAAAAGTCCAATATATGCAGCAAAACCAGGTAAGGTCGTGCCTACATGGAAATAACTAGTTTAAGCCTGACAGTATGTTAAAATTAGCTCTTTGTAAAAGATGAGAACAGGGACAAAAGGAAAATTATGAAGGCAGGAGTGGGCTTTCAGATCAGTCTAGGCTGAAGTGAACAGCAGTCTTCAGGAGTTCCTCAATTAATTGAAGCCCCTTGATATTTCTCATAGCGGGTGGTCACTTTGATTAGGACCCAGTAGGTCAACGCAGTCCAGAGAGCTTGGGAAATGGGTGACTGAGAATCCGTGCCGCGTTGGGGGTCTGGGGACTGCTCATAGCAGGTAATTGGGAAGTAGTAGGACATAAGTGAAATCCAAGAACAATCTGAAAGGCCGAATAGGCAACGACTCAAAAAAGTCTTGGCAAAGCCAGCATGCCTAATGATTTTAGCTTTGCCAACTCAACATCCTGTGATTCTGGGCAAATCACTTAATCTCTCTGTGCCTAACAAAATTGAATGTGTTCTTCTGTAACGAAACTGGTGCTCTTGTAAAGCGCTCTGATACCCGATGTCTCGGGTCTAGTTTGCGCTATATAAAACTCTAGAAAAGAAAAGAAAGTGCAGCTGATGTTTAACGGGGGTGGCGGGCCAGTGGGAGGAGGGGTGAAAAAAAAATAACATCGACTCACCTTCAGGCCGGCCGGCGCCTCTCGGTCCTCGAAGCAGGAGGCAGGAAGCTCCCAGTCTCCCCTAGCCAATCACGACGCTGCTGTCACCATAACAGCAGTGTTGTGATTGGTCTGAGCGCCATGGATAGACGCTCAGACAGGCACTGGGTGCCTCTGCATGTTCTCCACTCAGGTTGTGCAATACACCCAGGTGGAGAGCATGCTAAGTGCGCATGACTGTTTGGCAAGCCCAAGACGGCCTGCTAAACCTTCATGTGAACTTAAGAGAGGGCTCACTACTCCTCCTGTGACAGACCAGCCCTGCCCCAGCTGAGCCAGGATGGAAAAATAACAATAATACAGTTGTTATCATTTTATTTTACCTTTTCAAACTGCTCACAGAGCAGTAAGGCGACGCTCCTCTGCCTTAGCTGATGAGCCGCCCCTGTTTGCCAACGCTTTTTGCTGATGCTGTTCACTGTCAGCAAAAAAAGGGCTATTGACGTTGCTAAAAAGCATTGGGAAATAAAAGTACAATGATATACATGTGCACATACATCATGACACCGCGCTAATGCCTGCTTCTCCAGTCAGCCACTCATGACATATTGCCCCACTCTGCATATGCTGTTTCTCCCTGCTATCCTCTGAGGCAAAGCATGGAGCATGAAGCCTCACAAGACGCATGGAAGAAAGCCTTGGTCAATGTTCCCCACGTCCGTCTGTGGGTGCCCAGCGAGTACTCAGCACATAGTGTAATTTGTGAGCCAGGCCAGCCGGCCAATTTGATAGGGTGATAAAGGGAGGGTGACGGATGCAGGGTTGCTACATCTAGTTATCCAATCCAGGCCACTCATGTCTTGCAGTGCTCCCTTTGTGTTGCTGCGGTACCTCTGTATGTAGGGCTTCAGTGCGGGGGGCACTATATTTCTATTTATTCTGTTTTTCTCAAAGCCATACCCGGCCATCTTCTACTGCACTGCTGTGGAATACATGACTTCACCGCGACTGCTGGTTGTCTTTTGTGTGATCTTGCCCACATCCGGTGTCTCACCTACATGACCGCACATCCATAAGCACAACATCCACATCTGGGCATGCTGACTGCTTGCAAACTCACTACCATGCGCCTAGTAACCAGAAAATGGCAGGCAGGCGCTAGTTAACACCACTATTGGAGCCACTTCTGATTCAGTATTGGCTCTTTGCACTCCTCTACCCTGTGAATCTTTGTGCGTGTTGAAATTGCGCTAAAGCATACTTGTTTATACAGTAGTAGTACCTATAGTGTTATCTCCAACTCAGCACTCCATGTGTGGTGTTTACTATATCCATTTTTTTCTTGTTATTGTTAATCTCATTAGCATTGCCTTTCCCTTATAATTTCCTCTGAATCCCTCAACTTCCATTTTCCATGTAGGAGGTGTGTTTTCTAGAATGATTTATTTGATAATACACAAGAGCCTGTAAACCCTGGATAAGAGCTGGTCTCTAATTCCCTTATTACAGGCTAGTTGTGACCTCACTAGTTTCCTGTAATAATGTAAATACTCAGTGAGCAGCAGAAAGGAGATATGGCAATATTTGTTTGTAAATTGTTACAGGAAAGATAGAATCTCCGCCCTTTTCCACTCATTCTGTACTACTACCTTTTTTATTTGATTAAAAAAAATATGGGATAAAGTACCCCTGCTCTACATTGCAAGGATATTGCAAGTCACCAAAGAGTTCTATGTCCTTATAGATGTACGAGGCCGAAGGCCGAGTTCCTTTATAAGATTATGGAACTCCAATGTGACTTGCAATGTACTTACCATGTTCGACAGAGGTACTTTTTTCCTCTCAATACATTGTCACACCATCACCTTTCCCACAAACCACTTAAACCTTGGTGCATAGCTCGTATCGTATGAAAGAGAGAGCATGCTAGCAAACATGAAGTATAAAAATAGAATCCCTGTTGCAAAAGTAAACACATCTAGAACACTGTCAGGTATTTGTTGCAAAAGATATTAGAAGCAGTTTAATACAAGTCGTTTTTAGGTCTCGCCTGAGGAAGCTCAAGCGCTGCCCTGGCAAGACATTTAGTTAGTGGCATGACCTGCCTTTCCCCTTTGCTGCTGGCAGAAAGAATCGTGATGTTAGAACTGTAATAAGTTATTCAGTTGAGCGGCTACTCCAATTTTTAAATAACTGGCTGATCACAGGCTGCCTATTTTAAAGATATTAGAGACAGGTTTTTATACAGGAATTGCAGAATCCCATGTATTATAAACTGATTCTAATTTATTTTTGCAACAAATTGCTGTTTTGTGGTGCATTTAATGTGTTAATGCCTGCAATTATATTATCTCCTTCATATGAGAGAGAAAGACACAAAGAAGTGAAGTTATTTGTGAGAAGGGAGATGGTGTGGCCATATGTTATAGGGGATACAATTCTCTCTGCTGTATGTTGAAAGGATATTGCAAGTCCTCTCTGAGTTTCATGATCTTATAACGGAACTCTGGCTTGGTTTCGTTCCTCCATATGGTCACAGAAGTCCTCAGTGCCGTGCATTATCCCTATAATGTATGGAGGGGGTACTCAATCCTTCATATCATGGCTATACTTCCTATGGTTCTGTGTCATTAATACGAACAGCTTGTTGTCAGCAAGCTTTTCATTGAAGTCTTGCCATTGATTTCTTTCATAGTTTTTAATAATTGCTTTCCTTCTTTTGGGAATTTGAGTCGGAGAAGTCATGTATCACATGTAGTCCTCTCTCCAGCGTGAGTCTTGGAATCGTCAGTTGAGCATCAATCTCTGAATTCATGTCTCTCATCATGTTATTTCTCTCTGTGTTCAGCCAGGCCAGCTTCTCTTTCCTCTTCCTTTTACTCCTAAGAGTGGTTATCTAGTGACAAAATCTGCTCTTGCTTGTTACGTAGTATGCCTAAAAAAAATTGGTACAGGCTGAATTTTCTCATGTGTTATTTAGTCTTGTCCTCCTTTTCTATCGGTTTTGTAAATATTTGTATTTAATTATTTTTGCCGAGCTTTGCCATGCCTCCTTCTAAGTGCTTGCACGCTACAGGTACTGTATTCTTCACCTCCATCGCACTCCCCGCCCTCATTTTTTCTAGCATTATCTAACCTGCCTTCATTACCTTTTAATCTTGTTTTTGGGTCACTAATCCGTTATTGCCTTCATTACCTTTTAATCTTGTTCTTGGGTCACTAATCCACTATTTACAATATCGTTTTGCCACCAGTTATGTAAATATTAGATCCTGCCTGGACAGTACTAGCTAAATCTCTTCACTCCTTTCCTGGTTTATGCCAACCGGTTGCATCTAATTTAAGTTTTGTTTGATGAAAACACAGTTAACCGATTAGTTACTTTTATTTTGATCTCCAGCCTCATTTACTTTTAAAGTGTGCTTACTTTATTCCACTCTTTCCTTTCCCTCTTAATATCTCTCTCCAATGAGTTCTACCATTCTACTCGGATGCCTCAGATTGCAATCGTCCCATCATTCTTCAATTTAATGTATCTGTTCCTGAGCTTTTGTACCCTCCATTGCCCTTACCCCAGATGACATCTTCCTTTTGTTTTGTTTGCCTTGTCAATAGTTTTTTTCTTGTGCCACATTCCTGCTCCTTAATGCCACTTTTGATCCACTTTACTTGTCACTGCCATGCTGCATCCCCTTGCTTCCTGCCTTTTATAGAGAAAAACAACTCTCCTTACTTACCAAGGGCATCTTAACATCTGCTAATTTAGAAAAAGTCACCCTATAACATTGCCAATTTCTGACCCTCTTGAGGTACCTTTCCAGGGCTATACGTGCGTTATGTCTAAAGACAACCGTCATTTCACTTTGGTGCAGGTTCTGTCGCTGTCAAGATGGTGATTAAGGGAATTAAATGCTAGTAATTCCCAATACCTATGCTATTTGTGTTCTATGGTGTACAAAATACAACAAACCAAGATGTCAAATGTTGCCTACACTCACATCGTAAAACAGGATTCATTTTAATTTAGGGAGCTTGCACACCGTTGTGATAACTAGAGAAAAATACTAATTGAGCACTAATGCAAAGTAATACAAGCATTGGCCTAGCCAATAAGTCTCGCCTTTGGGACCTTATAAGTATTTAATTATGCAGCACAATATCCTTGGTGCAACATCAACTGTTGCATGGCTAAACACTTATAATGTCCCAAAGGCGAGACCTATTGGCTATGCCAATGCTTGTTTTATAGGACTTGTGCCCTGGTGGCACCTATCGGTTCCGTAACGGGTCCTACCAACATCCTCCATCCCTTAATTTGAACTAGATTGAATTTTACTCAATAATACATTTTATATGATAGCATGTAAAGGTCGGGCCCTTGTTAAGCATTTAAATGCCTAGAAAGCTGGTAATGTGTGAAGCAAGGCTATTAACATGTCTCCACACACAGCATCAACATTTGCCTTGGTTAAGTCAGTTCTCATTGCCTAACAGTGTCATAGACAGACCGACCACAGGCTTCTTGTTTAAGGAGCGTTTTCTCTGCAGCGAACCTGTGCTGTTACAACTTCTAGAGCGTTGAAAACAACGCACAAACTGCAACACACAAAATAAATACATGATGTAGAACCACCAGGTGCTACAGCTTCCCTTTTGGAAGACAAAATATTCTTCATAAAAAAATCATCACAGTTCAGCACAGCATAAAACGAGAAAAGTTCTCTCTTTAGCGGGCAGCTAAATCTACCTGGAAACCTAAACCATGTACGAGCCATAAGGAGGAAGGACACGTTCTACTGGCCTCGGGTGACCAGTTACCAACATGGCTCGTACTAATGGAAAGCATGTTTCCAGACCGGTACTTTCCTTTTGCAAGCCATTGAATTATAGTACAGACAGTCTGATTAGTTTTAGTGTGCGAACATTATTACAACTCCCAGAATGCACTGACGTGTTGAATCTAGTGGAAATATGCGTTGGCGACACAAAGTCACGTAGTCAGCGCATAGATGGCGTGACATGACACTAATGCTAGGACGAGCCCTTCGTTACACAAGATAACAAGCGATCCCTGCGCCCAGTGCTGCACGCTTTGGCACACGAGGCAGCCTAAGCTCTTGAAGCTTCCGGTCAGGTCTAAGTAACTCGACCAGAGACCTTTAGCGTCACAGTCCAGTAATGACGAGTTAAACAAGCACAAGTGAGGCAGGCTGCCGGCTTCAGGGGGAGGAGCGTGCGCGCCTCGCGCGGCAGCAGGGGGGAGGAGTGGGGCTGGCAGATTCCCTTGCGAGAGCGATAATTGCTACCATATGGCGGCGCTCGCTCCCGCAAGGGAATCGCCACACGTGCACGCGTTGCCATTGAAGGCAATGGAACGCGTGCACGTTTCAGCCTGAAAAAGGCACTCGATGGCTACAGGTCTCTTTCCTAAGCAGCACATGCGCGCTGCATAAGCGAGACCCAATAATTCATTAAATGGTACCAAAATCTATACTACGAAATATCTATTGAGAAATGTTTTACAAAATTCATAAAAATGTATCACAATTTGTTTGACAATGTCAGTCTCTCAGACAATTTGAACTACACATTCATTGAAGTTTACCTTATCAAACCCACACTTTCATAAATCACAAACGGCAATTCAGAACAATCTACCCCTCGCGCAACACAAAATATTAAAAACAGATGATTAGTAAAGTTCACTTCTGTAGACAAGTGTCTACTCTGAACCAAAGAACACAAAAATAACATACCGAAAATACATTTTGTGTCACAGGTTACATAACCTGAAATGTGAGCTACACATCACCCTCCATGGAAATGGAAAGATCATGATCTAGTCCTTGAATATCAGCCTTCATATCTCCACCACATTATTTTAATCCCACAAGGCCCTGAAATCTCCTTGCATACCATCGCTACTGACTACCACACTTCAAGATGCTCTTCCTCCATCGTACTGCTGCCCCTTCATTAGCACCAACCTTCCCCTTTGTGAATGAAATATGGCCGCATAATTCCAGCACAAATAAATTTAATTTGGGCCATAACCTAAAACTAAACCACTCCTACATTGACACAGATCAAAATACTGCCAAGGTTCAGATCCACTGGCCTCCCTCAAGTAACTACCCCTCGATGTGGCCTCTCTCTGTCAGACAACTTTCCGTAATCTGAAACAAAGCTACAGATAAAAATACTTTCAAGTTGCAAGCCTACAGGTCTGCTGGTAGATACCAACCCTTAATGTAGCATGCCTGACTTCCCGCAGGAGAACTCAACTATCTATTGCCATGATTGACACAGGAGGTGCGATTAGTTGCCTCATGCTGCATTACAGGCACTAACTACTGACCATAGCACAAATCTCTGATCCACACCCTAAAATGAACTGCTTGACATCAAATTTACACTGGGTCACCTGCATGAGATGATATAAATGTTGCTAACCACGCTCTCCTGGTCTTTCCTGCACACTCTCTGAGACGACTCTCATATGACCAGCCCCAATGCACCTAAATTGACACCGCTATTCATGAAGAGTTCAACATTCACACTAGCCCCGTGATTTAGGCCATTCCGGCATGTCCATCGCCTCCAATGGACCACCCACCTGAATACTCTGTGATAACAGATCATCCCACACATCCTGTTACTTCAGAACTAGATGTTCTAAACACAACCACAGCTCTGTCTGCCCATGCACCCTCAGAAGAATCCCCTTCTCATACCTCATTGACCCATCTCCTAGACATCATATCAAGGCTGCCCTCCTGAACTGTAGGGTTGCAGTATCACATGATACTTCACAACCCTCATCCAGGGTTGTGACCTTTATGCTACTGCACTCACTGAACCTGTTTCTGCTCATCCTCCATACCATTATCTTACCACCAGGATACAGTACCACCCACCTTAATATAGTAGGAGGAAAACTGAAGGGCGTTGCATCTATCCACGTTGAGTTCCTCAAAGGCATTTTGATTTACTCAATATACTCCGTTTCATTCCAGTACCTCCTTTTTCGAAATTACAAATACATCAACCAACCATCTGGTCGAAATACGTTTTATTCATTGCATCCTTGATTATCTCATGGGAGAACTCACCTCTTTTTGGGATCAGATTTTCTTGGAAGATTTTAGCCTCTGCTGGGAAAATGGACAATGACACCCACAACACATCCCTCCTCAAATCCTTCCGATTGGACTAGAACCAACTACGGCATTGTACGTTTCCTGCCCCAAAAAAATGGCTCTACCCTGGACCTGATTTTCATAGGGAAACACCACACACAAACATCTACCACTCTCAAATTTGGTTGGTCGGACCACTTATTTATTCCCTTCAAAATCCTGACCTAAACACACTGTTGTAATCTATGTTAAGTTACATGTTGGTATGGTCCGCACACCCCTCCGCTAGTGCCACTTGGTACGGCCCGTGAGAGGTGACAGTAGAACGTTGACACTAGAGCCTCAGTTCAGGAGAGCGGATGACAGGAAATAAAGTTCGAGCTACCTTGTCTTGATTGCTTCACGTGTATTCATTGAAACTACAACACTGGCGACGTCTCTGCGTGGGGGGCAGCCTGTCCTCTCCCCTTTTTCGTATTTCCCTCTCCTGAGTCAGCTGTTGGTACGGAGGAGCAGCATTCCACGTCATCGTAGTGTCGAAAGGCGGCGGACCTGTGAGCGGAGCAGCCTGTCAGCTGTCAGCTGTCGGGATTTTCGCAACCGCCGTGCTGGCTTAGGCGGCTGCGAGTCTGTGCGGAACTTCGAGGACGATGAATTACTACTCTGAATGAGAAGAGAGGAGTGTTCGTTCCATATCCTGTCTCTGTCAGCTGGCAAGCTCGGTCAAACCAGCGGCGGAGAGTGTTACGTGCCTCTGCATATATCGAGTCTGAAGTGAAGGGTTCTACACGCCTCCAGCTACATCACCAATCCACGAGAACCAGCTTCACGTCAGCTGGCGGTGTTTCCCCTCCTCTGCCGATAGCCAAGGACATCGTCATTGTGGTTCCTGCGCAGCTAAGAGCAGCAAAGGTCGAAGGGTCATCTGCACAAGTAAGACCTTTCCATTTTCTACGTGTTATTCCACTGTGATGGGCACACATCTACGTGCCTTCAGAATGATCCCCCTGTGAGGCGCGCAAATCTTTTGAGACAATATTGTCACGTTCTATAGAAAGATCGTCTGCAACAGTAAGACTGCTCCATGGTTATTCGTGTTATACCACTGTGATAGGCACACATCCTACGTGCCTTCTGAAGTAATCCCCTGGGATGCGTATATAATTAGTAATATGCGCATACGTTGGTGAGGCAATATCGCCATTGCTCTTATGCGGCATAGTTTGCCCTGGGTTTGTGCACACACTGTGCGTGTTTCCACTAAGAATCCCCGGTGTAACCCAACCAGGGATCCATCCGGCTATTTTTTTAGGCAGCAAGTTTACGTGGGGTCGCTGGCTGGTGTCCTTGTGAGAGAGTTCATTGTATTTAAACGTGCACTCCCCTTTCATTCCTCTCTATCCGTTTTGCTCCATCACATTTTAACAGCCAGGAACCCTCCAACCTGTAAGATGGGTACGCCGGGAATGAGCCAACCTCCATCATTTTTAAATGACTGTGGGGATCCCGAGATTCATTGGAAGGACTGGACAAAGTTGTTTGAATCATATTTGATTGCGATGGGCGGAGAGAGGTTTTCTCCATTACGTAAACAACATATACTTTTGCATAATTTGGGGGTGCACGGCCGCAAAGTTTATGAAACGCTACCTGAGCCAGAATTGGAGGAAGAGGAGGTTATAGACGTGTATGATATAACATTGATGAAATTAGAGACTCATTTTGGCGACAAAGTCAATGTGGTGCTTGAACGCCACAAATTCTTTAGCAGGGTGCAAGGGAAGAGTGAGAGCATAAATAACTATATAGCGGCTCTCAGAGGTTTGACGCAATTGTGTGATTTTGGTGAACTTAATGATTCATTAATAAGAGACCAACTGGTAAGATGTACTAACAGTGGTAAGGTGCAGGAAAAATTACTTGCTAAAAATCCGTCTTTGAAGGATGCCATTTCTATTGCCCAATCGATAGAGCACACAGCCAAGTGTGTGAGAGAGATGAAAGCTAAAGAGGAGGTGGTTGCTCCCATTCAGTGCGAAGAGTTTGAGGGGGAAGTATTGAAAGTGCATCATAAGGAAGGGGCTAAGAATATACCAACTTACAAAGATGGACAAAATTTGAAATGTTACAGATGTGGAAGCAGCAACCATTTGGCCAACAGTCCATTTTGCTCAGCACGCAGTGTGTTATGTAAAAAATGCAATAGAAGGGGACATTTGGCCAGAGTATGCAGGGAGGGGCCAAGCAACACGTCTAGGGTCAGCAATCCAGTTGGTGAAACACAAGCAAGATTTGTTTTCCAAGTCAAGGATAGCGATGAAACAACTAAGCCCAACTATCCTAAATGTGTTATACACATAGACAATAAAGCCATTGAAGTGTTCGCTGACTCGTGTTCCCCATATACGCTAATAAATGCAAAGGACTTTGAGGAAATTCTGGGTGGCTATAAAAGCATGCTACATTCTCCCGACATTTCTCCTGAGGGGTACACCAGAGATCCCATTCCCCTGGTGGGGATGTTGAGAAGCCAAATAGAGTTCAAGGGTAGATCCATGGTGGGCAAGGTGTACGTGGTTGAAAAAGGTGTGAATCTGCTAGGATGGCAGCACCAAAAAGCCCTAGGTATAATCCTAGATCCTAATAATAGGGATCAAGTCATCCTGGTAGACATTCCTGAGAACAAGGAGTGCCATTGTCTACAAAATACCTTTCCGGACTTATTTACTGAAGAGTTAGGGAAATTGAAAGGTTTCCAGCACAAGATCAGAGTGAAGAATGGTGCTAAACCAGTGGTTCATAGGGCGCGTCCTGTACTGTTGCGCCTGAGAGAAGTTCTGAAAAACGATCTGGACAAGCTATGTGATATGGGGGTTATACAACCCATAGATGCTTCCGAATGGTTGGCTCCCCTGGTTATAGCGTCAAAGGCCAATGATAAGGGCATCCGCGTTTGTGTTGACTTACGCAGTTTGAATGACAACATCTGGGTAGAGCGGTTTCCGCTGCCCAACATAAATGAAATGATGAGCACGATGGGTAAAGGGTGTTTCTTCTCAGTCATTGATTTGTCCATGGCCTATCACCAGGTTGAGCTACATCCTGAGTCGAGACCGCTTACGGCGTTCTCCTCGCCTTTCGGGGCTTACATGTTTGTTAGGATGCCGTTTGGTCTAGCCTCGGCGGCATCCATTTTCCAGAAGGTGATGCAACAGGTATTGGAGGGTATCAGGAACACGTTATGTTTCCAAGACGATATTTTGATGTATGGGGCTACGGAAGAAGAACACGATGCCGTTTTCAACACGGTTTGTCAAAGGTTAACTAAGGCAGGATTGACTGTGAAACTAGAGAAATGTAAGATAAAGGTGGACTCAGTTGACTACTTGGGCCATAATATATCGAAAGATGGGTTTAAACCTAAATACAGTTTGATTCAAGCAGTGATGGATGCACACAACCCTTCTAATAAGGAAGAACTGAAATCCTTTTTAGGACTAGTGGAATATATGTCTAAGTATGTTTGGAATTTTGCAGATATGTGTGATGAGTTGCGTGAACTGCTAAAAAAAGAAAAAGAGTTTGTGTGGGAGGAAAAACACAGCAGGGCAGTAAAGGAAATAAAAGTGAGCATTTTAGAATCACCTGCACTGGGCACATTCGACCCACGAAAGAAAACTATCCTGACCACGGATGCTTCCAACAAAGGGTTGGGGGCAATGCTTTCCCAACAAGAACAGGGACGTGTCACCATTATTGCATTCGCATCTAGATCACTCAACTCAGCGGAGAAGAACTACTCCGTCATTGAGAGAGAGGCATTGGCATGCTTCTGGGCAGTGAACCATTTCAAGTTCTTCCTGTGGGGAATACAATTTGTCATACAAACTGACCACAAGCCGCTGACCTTCATGTTTTCGCCAAAAAATGCTCACAATAATTCCCCACGTATAGCGAAATGGGTGTTGGGGTTACAAAACTACTGCTTCAAGGTAGAATACCTACCAGGTCCAAAAAACGTAATTGCTGACTATTTGTCAAGATCACCACTTCTGGAATATGCTAAAGAGGAACAATTGGATGCCCCCATTTTGTCCTTGCATCACTCTTCTTTGTCTAAGGAAGAATGGGATGCAGGTGTAAAGGGAGACAAGGAAATGAGCATCCTTAGACAGCTAATCCTAAATGGTTGGCCTGAACATCGTTCACAGGTTCCGGATGAGGCCAAAGATTATTGGGAAGTGAGATTTGAACTGTCATTGATGTCGGACATGATACATCGTGGAAACAGAGCTGTTCCTCCCTGTAATTTGAGAGACAAGATAATTGACCTGGCCCATGAGGGTCACTTGGGGAGGAGCCTCACTAAAAACAAAGTCAGGAACAATTTCTGGTTCCCAAGGATGGACTCCATGATCGAACTAAAAGTGTAGGAATGCAATAGCTGTGCTAGTAGCGATAAGAGCAAGGTTACACGCAAAACCCATTTATCCCCAGTAGAGGTGCCAGAAGTTCCTTGGACCAAATTGGCTGTAGACATAATTGGTCCCATGGAAGTTCTAGGTTCCCAGAAAAGATTTATGTTTGTGTTAGTTGACTACACGTCCCATTGGGTAAATTTTAAGTTTACATCACAAACTACCACAAGTAACCTAATCACATTTTTGAAGAATGTATTTGTCTACGAAGGTATTCCCGCAACGTTGGTTACGGACAACGGAGTGCAGTTTACCTCAGAAGCAATGACCACCTTTCTGGATGAGTTGAACATAAAACATGAGAGAACTGCGCTCTATTGTCCGAGAGCCAATGGTTTGGTGGAAAGGACAAACCGATTCATCAAGGAGCACATTCAATTGGCCATTTCCAGTGGGTTCAATGTGGAAGACTCCTTAAGGGAGTGCTTGTGGGCGTACCACACTACCCCGAATCTGGTCACGGGGGTGTCTCCTTTTGTCATTTTGAGAGGAAGGGAACCGTGTACTAAACTGGTCCTGCACTGGTTGAGGGGTGGTAACAAGGTGAACATAGACCATGGTGTGAGTAAGCAGCTGAGATCCCAACACCAAATGAAGTACAAGGGGTGGTATGACCGGAGTCATGCTGTCAAAACACAAGAGTACAGCAGTGGTTCCACAGTGGCTGTTAAGAAGCCCACACATGTACAACCAGGGTTGAGCAAGTACCAGGCACACCACAAAGTGCAAAGGGAAGGAAAGAATGTTGTTCGCCTAGAGAATGGTCAGACATGGAGTAAGGACAGATTAGCTGCATCACCTCAGCCGTAAGACATACGTCAATGCAATGTGTATTACGTGGGGTAGAATTCTTGTTTTCCATATAAAGGGAGATGTGTTGTAATCTATGTTAAGTTACATGTTGGTATGGTCCGCACACCCCTCCGCTAGTGCCACTTGGTACGGCCCGTGAGAGGTGACAGTAGAACGTTGACACTAGAGCCTCAGTTCAGGAGAGCGGATGACAGGAAATAAAGTTCGAGCTACCTTGTCTTGATTGCTTCACGTGTATTCATTGAAACTACAACACACACCCTTCCTGTGCTAAACCAACAACAGAAATGGTAAAACCTAGAGGCATTGGTAGAGCTGATATTTTTCGTGGCATGTCTCTGTCCAACCTTTCTTAAAATGGCTGCTATATCTGTGCCCTATTTTTTCATTTCTCATGCGTATGCTGCTACTGTTTTTAATTCCCTAAGCTAAAGTTCCTGGTGTGTCTCAGTGCCACAGTTCCGAGAAGTAATAAAACAGACATAGGATACTCAAAGGCATGCAGGTTGGCCAAAAGTACGACACAAATCGTATGGGCACAATTGTACATGCACATGTTTACATATGTTAGCACATTAAAACCAGTTCTATTGGCTTTGGCAGTGCTTTTTCAAATTGTTCTCTTAGCTAGAGGAACATTCTACAATCTCTCCAATAGCCAGTATGTGGAAGAATTATCCCGCTTGCTTGTTTTAGACGGGTGTCAGTTAGAAAATTTTCCAGCTTTCACTGTGATCGTTGTGGCACTTTTGATATATCTTCATTAAATTTTTTTATCCAATACTTGTATTGAGAAATCCTGTTATATCGTCATAAGATTTATTTGTTGTATTTTGAATGCCTTTTTTATTGCGAACTCATGTTTTATCTTCATTAGATTTCTGATTCAGACTCATGATCTGTCCATATTAGGATAGCTAATCCTTATCTTAATGGAGACGTGGCCTTCAAAATTGGATAGGATTGTCATAAGTGAAGCCCTAAGGGATTTCTCTCTCTTTTTGTGGGCATTCAGGAGTGACAGCAAAAAGTGCTTGCAAGGCCCACCCTCTTTCAAAGATGCATCCACCAATGGACTGCTTGTACCTGTGGCATTGCACAAATTGCGGCGACTTCACCAGGTTAGGCGCACACCGGTCACCTTATCTAATATACAATTTCTTTTATGTGGCTGAGATTGGATGAAAATAAACTCCTACCCAGGGCAGCAGCCAATGGAGTGCTATAGCCTTGTCATGAATTGCAAAGAAGCACCGTCATATTTATGGTACTGCCGCCCTGTTTCGCTTTCCGGTGTTTCTATTATTCAGCAAATCTGTAATATTCCATAGGCGAGTAAAACCTCACCAGTAAATTTCCAAGCAAATTGTGGCCAAGTTAGAGAGGCCAGTTGAAAGTGTCTTAGATGGCATACCTCAATAGAAGGCACTGGAAATGTTAATATTTGTCACTATTCCTCCAGCTGGCTCATTCTGTGTTAAGTAAACATTTATCAGCATAACAGTATCAAACTGAGGATAACTTGGAGTTCTACATAACATGTTCGCTCAATTAAAGATACCATCAAGATAACTCAGTAGGTTGAAGCACCTGCTGCAGAGATTGTTTTTCAAGGCAGTGGAGCTAGTTTTGAAATCCAGGTAGAAAATCATCCTTTCACCCTTTAGGGGTCGACAAAATGAATACCATTGAGATAGATCTCGTAACACCTGTTAGTTAAAGCCCTTCAAAACTTCAAGACAGTTGTGGTATCCGTATATAAAAGTCAACAATGTAGATGCTCTGCATTTATTCTTTATTTACTGATTAATACCTAATTAGGCAACATTTTCCCACTTAATGGTAGTGAATGTATGCATCTTATAAGAAAGAAAGTCTGAGTTGACCCTGCTGCCTTTGTACCTCGTACATCAGATAGCAACAGAGCACTTAATTCAATGAGCCATCTTGGCTGTTCAATACTTTGCTTCTCCCTTTTCGCGTTTTCTTTTATTAATAGGGCACTCTAGGTCCGATAACGTCCTCGCCCCAAACCTTCTGGACTTTTCTGTGTGTCAGAAGATTGAACTCTGGATCAAGTTGCTTACTTTCTGCCGTCTACTGTGTCCTTCACTAAATGTTTGAGCGCGTTGGATCCATTACCGAGGCTGACTTGTCAGTTAATATTTAAAGTTTTGGAATCTAGATTACAAGTTGTGTCACCAGATCACTCTAACCTTAGTGCTGCTGCGCTGCTCTCGCGTTTGACACAGCCGCCTAATTTCAACTCAGATATATTTGTTTGTTGGGGGAAAAAATCCTGTGGTAGGTACTGCAGACTGCATAATGTTATTGACGTAAACATCTGATGTTATTAGGGAGATGTAGACTGTAGGGCGTTATGAGGCCAGAAACGTTGCCCACGCCGCTGCCGTGGCCCACTCTTCGGGGGGGGGGGGGGGGGCTGTTTAGCCCAGTGGCGATGACTGTCTCTGGGATATGGGAGTGTCCAGGGTCGGCCTGGCCTATAGAGCTGTCAGGCAGTGCCTGATGGGATGGTCTGGCAGATCAGTGTGTGGGCCAGTTTTTTAGCAGCTTGTGGGCCTGTTTTATGGCCAGGTGGGCCGATTTTTACGGTAGATTTCACTGATACTACCACAGACATTTCCTGCAGCAAACCTAAACGCATGCGGTATCTCATACTTTGCATAATACTCATACAGTGATTCTTTGCAAAATAAAATCTGGTCTGATTTGCAAATGTGGGCCACTTTTGTAGATAACGTCTTGTAATGGGAGGCACTTTTATTTTGGTGCCTGGCCTACTTTCTGTCCCAGTCTCACTCTGGGAGTGTCGGGCCCTCTCACCGCCTTCCCAGGAGTTCCCCGTCATTTTGCAGAGGGCCAGCGCTAGGCATGGGCAGTGTGAGCAGCTGCCCAGGGCCCCGTAGACAGCCCTCCAACGCGGGGCCCGCAACTATCCAACAGAGTTAGACCACGGCATGAAAGGTGCCACCTTGCAAGTGCACCACCTTAGTAGGCCCCCTCCCCTGGCCTCACTGCTATTGTGTAGCAAGGGGAACCCGAGCGGAGGGGGGCCCCATTCCTAGTTGCAAACTCAGGTTTGTCCAGCAATTAGGCCTCCACCCCCACCAACGCTGAGGCACAGCAGGCAGACTATTGCCTGGCTGTTTAGCTCCTTGGCAGTGTTAACCCTCTCTGGAGATAAGCAACCCTCATACCTTCAGCCCTTTGTGAGCTGTTAATAGGTGCTTGTAGTTGGCTGAGATGGAGGGGCTGCTGTGTCAATAGCAGGGGGCATCTATTGAGATGCAGACAGCCCTGAATGGATCAAGTCTGTGCAAATTAGAGGGGCCTCCCACATTCCCCTTCTCTTCTGCCCAGGGCCCCAAAAATCCTACAACCGGCCCTGATTCTGCAGTACCAGCCCAGTTTTTGCAGAATTGCAGCCTTTAGAAAGGGACAGAGGACTCAGCGGAGGAGGCGGTAGCTAGCAAATGATGTAGGCATGGATGGCTACAGCACAGCGGTTGCTTTCCAAATGAAGAAATACACTATGTGTAGCTGTTTACCAGATTTTACATGTAATTCTCATTCTGGAGAAATTTAAAGTCATGCACATGATATAGTATGCTCGCTCAAATCAGGATCAACTTGGGTGAATTTAGAGGTAAATGAATAGTAAAGTTGGGTCACAAAATAACTGAAAGATATTGTAAATTAGTTCTACTAAAGGAAAGCAGTAGACATTGTAGGAAGTAACTGTCTGTCGTAGGCCTGTCTCCTCAGCCAGAAGACTAGACCCAGGGAGAGCCAATCGAGGTGTAAATTATGGACTTGCCACTTCTGTTGGCCAAACGGCAGATTGCCACTGGAAATCCACCTTAATGGAGCCACTGGTTGGCAGAAGGGCAGCCTATCGCTGCTTACAATATATTGCAAATACAAATTACACACAGCACAGTCTGCTAACCTCTATCTGATCACGGCAAACAACGAGAAACTGAATTGAGATGATCGTTTAAGACTATTGACTGAAAAACGGAAGGATAATAAATTGCGCTAGTAAGCAGAATTATAAATTGATACACATGGTGTCAGTTACACCAGAGAACACGTATTTGCATGGAACTCTATTGCCTCTAAGAGCTGGGAATGGTGAGACCATCATCCAGTATAAATATAAGCAGCTAGAACACCTGATAAAGCGGGAGGACCACAATATAGTGTTGCAAACAGTTTATTGTTGTGGTGGCCATCTAAGACTGTACAAAATGTGCCTTTCCTCCTTCGATACAAAACTGTGAGTTCCTAGTTGGCGATTTTCCGTCTAGACCTCCGATTCTTATTTTGGCAACAGGAAATCAAGGCTGGATAATATTGCGTCAATTTCTGCTTTGTCTGCAAAATTAAATGAAACCAGGATGATATGCGTATATATAAATAACTGAAGATACTCTGACAATTTGCAGAACATGCTTGTATCATGTTTGTAAAACTATTCAAACTAATAAATTGGTTTTTTTAGGTTAAAGTGATGCCTAGCACTATGTGGAATGCCATCACATGCCCAAGCCCCTATGCTGTAGAGCTGAACAGTCATGTGACCAGATGTTTCAGGCAGAGGAATATTCCCTTAGTACAGCAGCAACCGGTATTATACAGTGGAGAGAATAAGGGCAATCTATTGCTTTATTATTATTTCAAACATTTTTGACTCTATATTTCTGCTGTGAAGCTATTATGCTCTTGGTAAGAGGATAATCTCACGTTTCGTTTCTCTGAAATACTTACATCAGTTACTTGTTCCTGGTGCAGCACTGCCGTGTAAAAGATGAAATAGGCCCTTTCAGGCGCACGATGATATCTCTTCATATCCGCTGCTGATCTGTGGAAGCATTCTTGATAAGTCATGCCTCTGTAAGGCAACTGTAGAGCCAAATATTCGTTGAAATACAAGGTTTCCTTTGGGTAACTGTTTGCATCAATAAAACCAATAGATCTGGCTTTTTTATTCTTACAGTTAAAGATTTGTGTCTCCGAAGGCAAGTCGGCCCGGTAGAGACGGAGGGAGGAGGTTATTTAATAAACTGGGGAGAGGATGTAGCCTTAGGGCTAGAGCGGCCGACCGCGAAGCGGGGGAACCGGGTTCGAGTCTCGGTAACAACACTCAACATCCTGTGATTCTGGGCAAATCTCCCCGTGGCTAATACAATGTAATGTGTTCTTCTGTAAAGAAACTGGTGCTCATGTAAAGCGCTCTGATACCCGATGTCTCGGGTCTAGTTCGCGCTATATAAAACTCTAAAACAGGATTAAAAAAAATCATAATGACACAGTTGAGGGGTGTTATTTACGATAGGTAGCCTTGTTTTCTTCTGGAAAATGAGGAATTGCGTAGAGAATTTGGCATTTTCCCTACTAAGTTCACATGTATCGGTAAATGCTGTATGGTTTTCACCTGGTAAATTGTGACGGGTTTGACCTGTCAAGGTTCACCAGGGGGAAATTAGATGGTGCAGTGTTTAACAGAAATGTTAGAATTCCATTTCCTGTGCAAACAGGCATCAGAAATAACCACCCACTTGGAATTAAGTCCTAAGCGGATTAATTTTAGAGCGAGGCCACTGCTGTCAGATGTCAGTGCTGTGCTGTTGGCTGGTACCGCTGTGGAGAAGCAGTGTGGTGCCGGAAGTGGTAGTGTAATGATGTAGGGAAGGTAATGTTGCAACATTGCAGTGGTGTAAAGAAGTGCTGTTTTGGTGGGAATCTTAGTGCTGCGCTGGTATTGATATTGTCTTGCTGTTGGATGGTAGGCTGGTGCTGTTAGTTCTTAGCCTGGTGAACTTTGATGGTAGGTGGTGAGCAAATGACAGTGCTGTGCTGTGCCACAGTTGCTATGTGGAAGAAGAGATGGGCTTGCTTGAGGTCAGGCAGCAGGAAGCACAATATTTCAGGGCAGTTGGAATGCAAATAAGAAAAAAATAGAAACCTAGTAGACAGCACAAGTTCAACGAGAGAAGGAAACCAAGAGCAGTGACAGAAATGCAGATAAAAAAGGTTAAGAGGAAAACACTGGCCAATAGTATAAAAAGCAGCAGAAAGGGTGAAAAGAATAGGTAGAGAGAAATGCTTGGAATGGCAGAACAGCAGTTTTGGTATAATACACCTACAAAACCCTCACAGAAGAGCTAGGAGACGAGAGTGGGAATAAGTTAGAAAGAAGGTTACTTGTAGACTTAACGTTCCAGAAGTTTAGAAAGAAGAGCGACTGAAAATTTGTTGATGAAGAGGGAACAAGAATAAGCTTCTTATGGAGGAGAAGAAAAGCAGGGTGTTATAAGAGGAGTAGAAGATAAATCAGAGAGATATGGTGTGATGGAAAATAATAAGTTGAAGCCGAGCTGGGGTTCATGCAGAGAAATGGGTATACGAGAAAGGAAGAGAAATATAGGAGAAGAATGAGAGGAAGTAGGAAATGAATTTCAAGGTTTATGTTAGACATGAAAAGGATAGCAACTTTGGGTGCAGGTAATGAGATGAGCAAGAAAGAGTATCAAGGCTGCAGGGAGAACCTGTACACTCTAAATAGGGCAGAGGGTTATCACCCACATTTTGGCAGATATCCCATATCCACCAAAGTCTAAACAAGGCAGTAAACCACTATAGTTAGGAGAAAGAGTTAATCATGTGCTGTGAACATTGCTGTGCAAGATCTGAAAAATCATGAGTTTTTTTCTAGATTTTCTCATTGGAATGAAGCTTACAGTGAGAGTATACGAGCTTGTAAGTGCGCAATGGCTGGGAGCATTTACAGGAAGGAATAAAGAATGAACTAGGATATTGTTTCTAGTCTAGACAACTATGAAAGAGAGTTGTCAAAGCAGAGATCGATTAAGGGAGGAAAGACTCAAATGAGGTGAAGAAAGAAGAGATAGTATAGTTAAGGGAAGAAAGGACACATTTACAGAGGTCTCACCAAGGAGAATTCGAGGACAAAGGTCAAAAGGACAGGATAATCTTTTACATGATAGTGCAGTGCCAGAGTGGTAGTTTAGTGCTGGTGTTTGCTAATGCATTGTTGGAGTCGTAGTGGTTTGTATGTTATTGGTGATCGTAGTACGGTGCAGGGTAGTAGTTTTGCTTGAGTTGGAAATCATTTAAAAAAACAGAAGACAAGAGGCATTTGGCAAAACAGGAACAGTTTGTTTAATTAAACATTACGGCCAGGAGAACAGTTACAGGCACGAGGTCTGAGGACTGTCTCAATTTACAATTGCCATATGTCCTTCTTTTCAACAAAATACAACAGGTTACAACATTTTCCAGCATACCATATATGGTGAGGAATGTTGGTTGCTGCCTTTTGAGTCATAAATTAATTGTCTAATGGTCCCTTCACGTGAGTGGGTTCGAGCAATCTCCCTTGACCATTGTAATGTTGCTGTGCCTATCCGTGGGATTGATGCAGGAGTTTCCGTAAGCAACCTCCCACCTGTGACCTATCAATCAGCAATCACGGGCCTGGGTCTCAGGGACTGCTTGATTACATATTTGCAAGTCAAGGTTGATGTGGAGTTTGAACCATTAAACACCAGAGCACACTCGCTCATTATTTCTCTAAACATTGTCAGTTGGGACCTTTAGTTGGTCACACTGTACAGAAACAATCTGTATGTTTTTCTTTTTTGCAGCCTTGATAAAGCTCAGGGGGCGAAACGTACGTCGGCTGCTGCTGTTCTGCATTTTATGGGCTGCTGCTGTTCTGCGTTTTATGAAAAGTGAAAATAAACATAACAAACGGACCTGATTTGGGATTGTGTTTGGCTTCAAATTGAGAGGACAATTTATCATTGGTTGAATTGGACTATCTTTATGTGGGAAACCGAGAGTTTTTCAAATCTTTATTGCTATTCATTTTGGACATTTCAAATGGGATTAGAGAAATAATGATCGAGTGTGCTCTGGTGTTTTATGGTTCAATATTGTTCTAGGCTTAAGACCCTAGGTAAAAATTATACCCCGGTGGGTGGGTATAGCAACACTATAGGAGCACCTTAAACAAGTATTGGTAAATCAATTAATTCAGACTTAATCTCTTCAATAGATGTGCAGGTCTTTAAGCAAACCCACAAGTCTTTGGAATTCGATGATGTGGAGTTCACAACGGGCCATTCTGTTAATAAGGACTAGATTTCAGTTTTATCGATGGATGCGTCATTTTCCATATTACCATTAGACTAATAATGGAGGATCAATGCAGTTTGTAATGGGTGACAGTGAAGTTCCAGGAGCTTAAGGTTGTGCTGAGCAGTTCTTGGCAAATAATGGGGAGCTTTAACATAGTGGTAGTGAGGGTGATTGAGTGTGACACTGCTGTCACTGTTCTCATCAGCCACTCCTGCTTCATTTCACCTCACCTTCCTACCCTTTCACACCTGTACCAGTCACTACTTTGACTTTCAGCCAAAGCCCTCACAAACACCTTCCTCAACAAATGCTCAACTCTCAGTTTCATTGCAACTGCCTTGACATCCAGCATTTCTTCAAAACGTTCAACAACGTACCACACACAAACTCTGATCCTGCCCATATAATGCCTTATGCATATGTAAAAAAACACATTCAACGTTGGTGGCTACTTTGCACATTTCTCCCTACACTTCTCTATAATCGGCAAAATTTTGAGATGCCCCAGTGACTCAGCTACACCAGCTTCCCTCCACTCATCCATTGGTCTTCGTCACTAACCTTCAGTGATTCTCTATTCCCTCATCCACATTTACCCTCCCTTTCACAGATTGCCATGCCAGTTGGTGCCACTGACAAGCTCAATGTTGTTTAAACTCTGCCTCCCTCTGGTACACCATCTGCTTACTTCGAGTATTTTCCCTCAGTTTTGTATTTAACCACCCTCGCTAACCCTCTCATGATATTTGATCACTTCAAACTCTACATGAGGAACTTCCAACTTGCTGTCCTCTGTAACCAATATCTATCTGTTTACTCCCAAGTATTAATTCATTACCCACCCACTCACATATAAAATCTTTTGATCTCCTGCTAACATTCACTTTGCTGGCCGAATCCCCTCATATCATTGCTCTATTCCCTTCAGAGCATTGTGAAATCCAGCAGTTGTCACCATGCCCTTTCCTCTGAGCCCACTACCATACCCCATAACCCCAGGTAATTCCTTAATACAGGCAATCCTCAACCACAAGGACCAAGACCACATTATCCTCACGTCTCTCCTTGACAACATCTCTTTCACTAAATCTGAAAAAACTTTCCTTTCAGCTTTTAATTTTCCCTGCCCCTTTGCACCTTTATCACCTCCCCTCCCACTTGTAGCCCTGATTCACACTTTCCTACCAAGCCCTAAAGAAACAAATGCATACCTACATTCAGAGGAGCACCTCTATTCCTAGAATGAGGCCATTAGGATACAAATTTCTGCCCACATCTTGGATAAATCCACATACTATTCCAAACTCAACCACACCATGAAACCCTAACCTCAGTAACTTACGCATAATCTACTCTTGCTTTTCCACCCCCAGGCTTCACAAATTTTCTCCAGCGTTAATGCCTGCAACTTCACAACCTATTTCTCCTTAAAAATTCAGCACCATTTGGAGCGCTGTCAGCCGTTTTTCACTGCCCCTGCAACTCTGTAAGGCACTCTCTCCTAGAGATGATCCCAACGCTAACAAGCCAATTTGTCTTACTCCACACATGTCCATCTTAGCGCCCAAATCATAATGCCGCTATCCCTTTATCTAGAGTTTTGACCCATTTCTTCTTCCTTGTCGTCTCTTCAGTCTCTGAAAAACATGAGCTCCTACACAGGATGCTTTCAGTCTGCAGTAGTCCTACACTTGCTATTTATAGGATGGCCTCTCCATCCTAGAAACCCGCAATATTGCAACTTCCTGTTTTCTCAACCTCTTGAGGGGGCATTATTCAATGTGCATAAAACTATATTCCCTGCTTTAACAACAATCTGACTTTCAACAACTTTACTCCATATAGAGACAACTGCACAACTCTCTAATTTTCTCTTCTCTTACCAGCATAAACCCTGTTCCCCTACTATCACCCCTGGTGGAGAGAGGCACAGTTTACCACCAAGCTATGTTAGCAGCTGTTGCCTCCCTAGGCAGTCTGAGTAACGTGTTGGAATGGTTACTACCATATATTTCAAAGAAATATTTGTTTCTGGTCGCCAATTCCCTCCAAGTATCAGCCTGCCAACCTATCCTATTTTCCATTTACGCCACACCCATCTTCACATAACCTGTTTTGATTGTTTATAGTCTGTATGCCACTGAATTTCTTGTTATCCTTCCCTTCGTTCACCCCTAACCTCCAAACTAAGATTTCCAGATGTATGATATTTATCCAGCCCTGGATGGCTCTTCGTTCCATCATACTTAGTTTCCTCAGTTCACAAAATCATATTCTTTACAGGTTCTTAAGCCATAGTATCCTACATTGCTCACTCTTATGCTGAAAACTGGGGAACATTTTAACTTAAGCATACATGTAGAATCTTTAATCAGCTCTAAAGATCACAGCTGCTAAACTCAACTGCATAACGCAAGGGCAATCCATCCACATTATACTTCCAGTGTTTTAAGTCTCTTACTACCTGAGTTAGGAGCAAACTGAAAATGCTTTAGTGACTCCTGTAATATTTTTTCTCCACCATTAATGAAATGGCCAATGTTACCACGAGAATACCATACAGTCTCCCAACATTCTAATCTATGTTACTGTGTCTCCAAGCAAGATGGATACCAGTCAAACACTGGACAGGACAAGCTGATCATCCTTGTATTGAAAGCTACACAAGGCATGACATCTACCTATAATTCCTAGTTGTTCACGTGCCTGACACCGCCTCACTACTTAGTCTGAGCCCACCTAAAAGCACTGCCTGTACACATCACCTTGCGCTCCTCAAGGTTCAGATCTTTCTGACTCTTCAGACTCCACCCATGAAATGCTCATCTCAGTCGCATCCAGATTGCCTCCTCCTTCCTTTGCGAGGGTAAACACATACTCCAAGTCCTTATTGGACTTGAAATCCCTATCAGTTAACTCAACCTATCCCGCTATTCTAACGTTCCAACACAGCTCCATGTCATACCCGACTTGAATGTTTGGATGAAGCAAATATGTAAATTCTCATAAATATTTTGAATCATTTTAATTCAGGGCCAGAACTGCCTATATCTGCCTCTCACTACCCACTAATCATGCCTAGCAGTCACTCTATCTATTACTGACCACTCCCAAAATGTTCTTATCTGCAGTCTTTTTAGGTCTCGCTGAGCCCAGCGCATGCGCTGGCTCGAAGAGACATTTTGTATGTGGGCTCCAAAAAGTGCTACCAGGCCAGCCTAGAGCTACAGTGCATGTGCGCGGGCGCGCGCACCGTGTTTACTTTCACTTGCCGCTTTGATCGCGATCACTTTCACTTTCGCGGCCGCATGGCCGCTTTGCTGCGCAGATCCAGCCTCCTCTGACGGCACACCCACTGTTTTCATTGAATCATATTCAGTATTTTATATATAAACATGATGCGGTGGAAATTCCATATTGTAATTACTAAATCTGTAGGTGTTACTTAAACGGGCTCCCCATTTCTCAAGACTGACAATGTAATCCATGTCGTCAGCCTAGCGGTGCAATTGGTCAGTCAATCTTTTGGCAAATTCTCCATCCAACATGGCCGCTATTGTAACACAAGACCTCTGATTACTTCCAAATGCTTTCACTCTGGCAGTTTCATAGCAACAGATCACGCCCACTACCGGGTTCGACCGGCACCTGTCAGGTGTCAACAGGATGCAGCGAATGGGAGGCTGGAGATGCCGAGAGTGAGACCCTCGATTGCACTAGTACCGCTGCTTATGAATGGTCTCTGCTGCTGCGCGCCTTTTGTTCCTGCTGTGCTTCACTCACTTTAGCTCATCTGTTATGTAAACGTTGTTTGTATGTAGCGCGTCGTGTATCATTTCCAACGCCCCTCCCTCTGGCACTCTTTCCTGTTCTCGCTTCTGAAGTGTTCTTGGTGCTGCTGGCTGGCATCAGCAATGCTGAATATTTAACGGTTGGTTATCAGTTTCTTCCTCAGCTCAGCTGCTCATCCTGAAAAATAATTTAATGACCGAGCAGTTAATCTCTTGCCTGGTAGATGCATCACTAATACATCAATTACAATGTGAACAAAACTAGGATAATCGTTTAATTTACTTTGCTTCCAGTGGTATTAAGACGTTTTTTTTGGTAATGAGTCACGTCACTGCATTTTTTTCTCTGCCATGCTCCTTTTCTTACCTCTTGTCCATGCTGACAACGTTCCTATGTCTTCTCATTCTCTCTTCTCCCCATTAGTTTCTTAAGCTCTCCTTCCTTCATGTCAATTTATCGTCCTTACTTGCTCCTGTGGTATTTGTTTTCTATCATTCCCTTTCGTGATCCTCTCTTCCTCGCTTCCTTCCTCCTGTACCCTTTGTGCTTTGTTCTGATTGGGTAAGTTGTGTCCTCTACTACTCCCCGATGCTCCCGGGACTGTTTCTCACCTCACTCCCATTTAGTTATTTAATTATTTGTGCAGCAGGAATGTGCTTTTGGGCAGCTTTAGTCATTGTTTGTGCTTCATGCACTATTATTTTTTTATTTATTGTAATTTCATTTAACCATTCTAATATGGGCATCTGCTCTGTTAGAAATGCAAACTAAAACCGGCCGTTTGCATCGAGACCCATGCACAGGTATTTGCACACTAATGAACACACATCATGAGACACTGACTGCCATCTTGGAATGGGTTTTATTTAATAAAAAACACAATTCCAAGATTGCCAGCCAGGCGTGAGCATGCGTCTTGATGCAGGCAAATACATCTAGATAAATACTCTTCTTTGCTATTAGTCCCTCGTCGATGTTCATCTGAAATGACCCTTAACCAGCCAGCTCATAAACAGTATTCTGGTCATTTAACCACTTAAAATTAGGCACTAAAACTCTCCAGCGCAAATGACACATTTTGAACACCCGATTCACGGATTTGCACAAAAAGAGGCGCTGTTCGCACATTTTCCCCTTCTTTCTGCTCACAGTTACCATCAGCTCAATTTGGGCTCATATTTAAATCGGCAGCAGTGCAGTAAGTAGCATGCAGTCTTGACGCCGTGGTCTCGGCTTAAATGTTCGTTTGTGGTCTAGTTAACTACGAAGTTTACTAAAGCCCTGCACTTGCCAATCAAATGCATTTAATTCCCCGCCACTTCCCGCACGGTCCATTTCGGGGTGGCTGCTGCCCGGCCATCTGCGAGCCCTCCTGTGCCAGTGCCTCAGGTGCAAGCCGCTATCCGAGGCAGTCTCACGTGCGTGCAGGCAGCTCAGAACTGGAGGGTCTGGGTCTGTCCATGTCTTCCTTTCTCTCCGGTGGCTTAGCAGTGGCGCCATGGTGGCATCAAGAGAAAAGGGCTCCAGAACCCTGTCTAGGTAGTAAAAGACAGCCATAAATACAGGTTTGCTTGCAAGACAGAACAGGTACGCACAGACAGCAATGCAAGCTTCTTTGCCATACAAGCGGCAAGTACATTATAGGTAGCAACATTACCTCATGTGCGAGTAGTTCATCCTCGCCTGTTGATTTTGTCTTGAGCTTCTTGCTTTAGTTAAGCCTTATAATGTTTGAGCTGCTGACAACAGAATGCACAGCCTTCACGAAGACTTGGCAAGTTAACACCTCTGCTGAGAAACAGCTGAAGTCAAGTATGGAGGGCTATAGAAAAGCAAGTTTTTAGGACAGTTTGCCCTGTATGCAAATACTCTAGGCTAATTTGAAGAACTGATACATATAAATCACAGATGTAAATGTACAATACTTGTAGGAGAGTAGGATCTGCTTCTTATGGTTCCCCCACTTTTTGCTGATGTTTCACTGTTTCTTTACTTTAGTCTGGCTGTGACCCTGCTATCCAGGGCCGCAGCCTAGCTGCTTCCTCTCTAAATCGATTGCATGTACTTTAGGTACACTCCAGATTGTATTCTGGGGTACCCTTATAAGTCCCTAGTATATGGTATACTATGTACCTAGGGAATAGGTACCCCAGAGGCCTCTCAGGGGCTGCAGCCTGGTTTTACCCTGGCGAAAGAAGGAGAAATGTTTAATTGCTCCAAATTTGAGCTGTTTCCATGTGTGCTGCTTGGTACAGCGCACATGGAAACAGCAAAACTCCAGTGATTGTTTATGTGCAGGAAGGTGCTCCTTCCTGCACATAAACAATCATTTAAAAAAATGACATTTTGCAACGTCTATGTGTGCTGCATTGAGCAGCACACATAGAAGTAACAAAACGCCATCTTCCTCTGCAGCGCAGTCTCCCTTGCCCTATGGTGCGAGGGTGCCTGCATTGGCACTAGGCAGCTAAATTTAGCGCCACCACAGGGGGAAACGCAGGGTTGCACCATGTTCTTGTAAATATGGTGCAGCCCTGTGTGTCTAAAGTGATGGCGCTAGTCGTTCGCCTTCTTGGCTTTAAAGCACGCTTCGTCACTTTACTAGTAAATATGCCCTTTGGGTCCAAGGCCAATGTTCCCTTTTTTCCTATGTGTGCGGCAGTATAAGGTTTCTGTGCACTGCAACTAAGGCTATGTGCGCCGGAAACCAGACAGCATATGTGGTGCAGCGCCAAATATCACTCCAAACCTTTGCTTAAAAAAGTGAAAAAAGAGTGCATTTCCACACATGTAGCTGGTTGAGGTGGAACCCAGCATTTAGAGTATTTTTTTCCTCTGCATTTGCTTCACTCTCTGGATAATGTCCTACACTGGGGTATCTTGCAGCTCTTAACACATTATTCTTGAGCAAGGCTTTTATGTATCTAGAAAAAATGCAAATCTGTGAGTTGTTGAGTGTATTTGTGTGTGTGTTTTATAGAAGTACTACGTCAGAGGGAACATGTTTTTAAGGTTAGAGATAGCCTCAGAAGTAGCACATGAAAAAGTTTCTTTTAGTGAGAAGGTTTATGACCAGCTAAAAATCTCAAGTGTAAGTAGTGAGAACAAAAACATGAAGTTTGAGCAGAGCTCGTAAGTCTTGGTGTTTCAAGAATAAAACAAAACCTAAAGTCCAGGCAGGGTTATGACAGTTAAGAAAATAGCCTCCCTAAGTGGACCTTGCTCTTTTATGTGCCAATCAGGTTTATTTTCTGTCACTGTGCACTACTCTGTCTAAACAGGAGCAATAATTATCGAATGAGCTTTTTTGGTCTCCCTTCCTGTGCTACTTTTCTGCATGTGTCACTATAAGTGTCTGAGGGTTGTTTTATATAATTATTATACGTTTTGTGGTCGGTGATTGGCTAACAAGGCATTATGTACATACTCTGGATGCCATTGATCTATGATTAAACAAGCATTTGCAATGCAATAGGTCTCACATTTGCAAAAGTTTAAGCTATTGGCATTGTTCATGACAATGCCTTTTTTAATCTATTTTATAAAACAAACACATAATGGCATTTATTTATCATTTACAAAGCCAATAGCTAGTTTTGCATTATTATTAGCAATGCCAGCTGCTCACACTTTTATAATGCGCCTATTGCATTGCAAATGCTTGTTTAGAATTTACTACACTTCTGCTTGAAAGCCTACCCTTTTTCAAATAAATACAATAAAATACCGGCCCAATGACAAATCCACTCAAACTTTGCTGTTAGTCTTCGTGGCCCTTCAACTGGTGCACTGGACGTCTTCCATCTTGTGAATGCAGACATGGTGTAGATTCCAGTTTCAGCTAGAATAGAACCATGAAAAGCCTAGCATGTATCACTGAACAGCTGTGCATTATTGTTTGTGTAACAAAAATCAGCCTTTGAGACCGTAAAGCCCCTACTAGCCAGTATTAAATCCTACCCATTTACATTGTTAAATATAAAGTTAATTGTTAATGATAAATGTTGGTTGGACCAATCATCTGAACGGACATCACGTTGTAAATGCCGGGTAGACCAATTGGTACATCTGGTATAGGCTAAAGCATTGGCCAGACCACATCACAGACACCGTGAATGCTCAAGATATGGTTAATAACGATAAACAACCTTTACAACGCAACTTTTACAACGCACTACCATTATAACGAAACTTTTACAACGCAAGTGGATTTACAGCGCTTGCCATTACAACGCAAGTCTTTACATCGACTTGCGCTAGATGGCGTGCTAACATTACAAATAGTGTAGTTTACTATCCCAACACCTTCCCTACTGTTAAGTGGACAGGAGTTGGAATAGTAAATTACGCTTTTCTAATGTTAGCACGCCATCTAGCGCAAGTCGATGTAAAGACTTGCGTTGTAATGGCATAGCGTAGTAACATCGCAGTCGTTGTAACGACCGCGATGTAACTGCAAGCGTTGTAATGACTCGCGTTGTTACGTCATACATCCGTTAATAACACATCAAGCTCCAAGTCCCATATGTATAAACTATTGTGTATTAAATGAAAAGGTAGGTTTGTAAAGCAAATTAGAACATTGGAATGTTGGGAGCGCCATTGAAAACTATGGAGTGCCCCGGGCTTCTGATGCCCGGTAGAAGACCGTAGCTCCAACATTCCAATTTTTAACAAAGGCTTCACAGAGTCCGAGGAGATCCAAATCCCCTTGAGCTCTGTGAGGCTTTTGTTTCACAAATTAGAACATTCTGCCCTCTAGGGTCGGAATGTTCTAATAGCCTTAAAATCCTCATTAGCTGGCTCTACCGGCCATTAAAGGGCCGCTCCCTTGTTAAAGGCCCTCCCCTGTGGCTTGAGCCATTAACACTGGAGCGGGCCTTTAAAGGCTGGTGGAGCCCGCTAAGGTGGGCTTTAAGGTTATAGTAGAATATTGGAATGTTGAGAGCTCCATTGTAGACAATGGAATAGCTCAGGGCTTATAATCGCAGGTATACGCCCAACATTGCAATGTTTGTATTCATGTTTCTCCCTCATTAATTTAGAATATTTTATCCTCAGTGAGTTGGATGTTCGAATAGCCTTATAGCACTTCTGCATTGGGCTATACCTGTTGTTAAAGTCCTATAACATCAAAATAATAATTTATATATGAAAAATGGATTTACTCACTGAATCCACGGAAAAGTATTGGATATTTGAACGGCTATTTGTTACTTTCATGCCAGGTGTTCAGATCACTTATTCTCCTGTTCATAGGACGTGTCCACAAACACAGGCACATAAAGCTGAGGGCTGCCGATGTACAGCTAATTCTACATATTGCAAACCCATAAAGCACACCACCCACCCCTATCAACATTTCCAGCATAAGCCATTGATACTACGCCGCCCAGGGATTGAGGGAGACTGTAGGAAGACAAGTATCTTAGAGGTCTTTCTGCAGTTGTGCCCATCTGCAGTCTTGAAGAGTGTAGGCACGATAATTCTGGAGAATCATTATACGTTACCTCACTTCTCCCTTAGGCAGTGGCATCTTCTGGGTGGTAAAACTGGAGATTGTCACACAAAAGGACAAAGCATAGGGGTCGAAGGGGAGTCGGTTACATAATTCAAATCAAAACGTTTGGCACAGATTATGTTGAGCATCAAAAGGTAGATGTTGTCAGTCTGCCTAGTGTCTTACTAAACCTTCTATTGCCTTGATGCCTGGCCCCTACTTCAGCGCAAACAGTCATGTTATGCATAGGAAAGTACATTATTTTTTAGTCTGGGAGGTATTCTACTCCAGTGACAGCCGGCACAGATTGGGAGTGGCGGACAGGGAGGCGAGGAGGGGGAGCGGGGTTGGAAAGGGGTAAATACAAATTCAAATTTAACTTACCTCCTCGCAACATCTTCCTCGCTGGGTCCTAATCGTCATACTGGCCGAAACAACAGGAAGCACCCAGGCTGAAGCTTCTGTGAGCCAATCACAATGCTACATTGCAGCGTTGTGATTGGTGAGCACCCAGACTCCCCTGACCAATCACAACACTGCAATGCAGCGTCGTGATTGGTCAGAGCACCAAAGTTCAGCGCTCAACCAGGGAATGGAGGCCTAGGCATGTTCTCAACGCAGGCTGTAATGCAGTCTGCGTGGAGAACAGGGAAAGTGTGCATGAATGCTTTGCCAGTCCGAAAGGGCCAGTCAAACATTAATGCGCACTTAGGGAGTGAAAACCACTCCTACCCTCCCCTGCGCTGTCAGCAGAGCAGCCCGCCTCGGACTGCCTGGCAAAGCTGCTGCATCCACAAACAGGAAAAAATAAAATGATAATAACTTTCAGTTATTATCATTTTGTTTTTCCTTTCACTGCTGAAAAGCAGTGGGGCGACGCTCCTCCGCCTTAGCGGGGGAACCACCACTGTTCTACTCAGTATTCTTCATACTGAGCTCCACTAATCCATCCCTTTGAGTCAGCGGATGAATGCTTTTCATTTAATTACTTTACGACTGTTAATGTGTTTGTCTACACTAGTGGAATACACATATTAATAGTGAAATCTTCGCATTACTATTCAGGTTCATGGAGTCCTGCAGAAGGGGTCCTCACCTCAGGAAACAATTAGCAATGTGTGGTCTTCCTGTTGCCGATCACATTTGCCCATTTTCCCCAAGCAGCATACACTAGTCTTGTGCTGGTGGCAATTTGGCATCATTACTCTGTGCTGTAAAGTGCTTTTACCACAGCAGTGATGATGTAAATATCTCAAAATAGTGGTTTTACCACTTGACTAAAAATTTGTGAAACCGCTCATATATGGAGCAATCGAGCCCTTAATGTCGGTTTTCTTCGGGGCTTTCTATTATAATGTTAATGTAAATGTTATTGACATTTTTAGAGCACGACTTTTACCCCGAGGTGTCCTGGCGCTAGATGAAGTCCTACAGAGGCCTAACACAGGAGGAGTAATGTTCAAGATTGAACAGTAAAAAGCCAGGTTTTCAAGGCCTGCCTAAAGGCAAGTTGAATTTTCATACATCTAAGATGTAACGGAAGGCCATTCCATGCCTTGGCTGCACCGACCACAAATATTCTGCCACCCCAGTTGGTTTTCTTTACAAAGGGCGCAGACACCAATTTTGCTTCTGAGGAGCACAGTGATCTTTTTGGTACGTACCAATGGAATTGCAGATTTTAGGTAGTTGGGCCCAGTTCCTTGAAGGGCTTTATGAACCAATCACAGAGCTTTAAACTTAACACGGTTTTAGGTCTCGCCTACACAGCGCACATGCCTTGCATTGGAGGAGACCTCTTGTAATCGATTCGGTTTTGAGGGCAAAAACATTGCTTTGAATGGCAACGTGTGCACGTTTGGCGATTCCTTTGCGGGAGCGAGCGGCACCATGTGTTCGCAATTATCGCGCTCGCTCCCACAATGTAAATGCTGCGTGTCCCTGCCGCACTCCCCACCCCCCCACTTGTTTTGGGTGGCGGTGGGGAATGGGAGAGTTGGTTTGTGCGCATTCTCCTTTCAACTTCCACATGTCGTGGAATAGAAAGGCCATAATGCTGGCGTTTGTAGACCGGAAATTTGTTTTTTCCTGAGGTGAAGTGGTGTTTAGATTTGACTTCGCGTCAGGGCCCCTCTCGCTGTTCTTGTGTCTTCCCTTGCAGTGAGACAGCGGGTTATCCCCGCCCACGCCTCAACAGTCGGAAGGAAAGGAGAAGCAGCAGAGGGGAATTCCGCCATCAGACCCCAGGACTTGTTTTCATTGACATTAATGTCACAGGGTCAGAGGTGCCACATTTTCAAACTCGCCACCAAACACAACTGCGGGTCGCCCCCAAATATCGTTGCGTTCTGCCTCCCAGCGAGAACCAATGAGTCCCTAACCCAGTCTCAGAGAACATGTTTGTTTACCTGCTTGGTGCTGAAGTTGAAGCCCAGGTACTTGGCAGAAGAGGCCATGTTCCAAGCAGGATGCTGGATCTCTGCTCTGCCGATAGCCTGTGGCTTCTGCTGGGTTCCGGGAAGTCGGAGCAAATTGTGTACTGCAGTCCACCCGGTTTTCCTGCTGGTGGATGTTTTCAATTCGAAGTAAATTAGTAACTAGCAAAAGCTGCTATTTTTGAAGCACTCTGCGCCGTTTTGTCGAGGGTAAACCTAAAACCCTATTGCTTGCATTTTATTATCGGACATGCGTATAATCTACATGCCAGCTCTTTATCTGTAGTAGACTTTTAATTTATTTTGTACAGGTTGCTGTATTTTTTTTAGCTTTTTCTTTTTTACCCCCTCCATTTACCCCAATCGCATATTTCAGTCTAATGCAAGCTAGAGGCAAGCACATTTTCCCTAATTGCTATCCAATTAAAGACATGCGCTAATCATGGATAAATGAAGTTAATCTGGTTGTTAAGCACTTCTTCCTTTATCACTCTTCAGTGTGATGCAGCTCGTGACGGGTGTTCACCAGCAAAATGCTACACCTAACACAGTTCAAGTAAAAGTGGAAGAAAGTGCAGTAATGTTGTAGCTGGTCATTGTTAATGCTATATGGCAAAGCATAATTTCCTGCTTTTTGTCTTTGGGTTAGGGTGACCAGATTATTCTAAGGCAAAAACCGTAACATTATATAACAAGCATTGGCATAGCCAATAGCTCTCGCCTTTGGGACCGTATAAGTGTTTACCCAGACAACAGTTGATGATGTTGCACCAAGGATATTGTGCTGCATAACTAACTACTTATAAGCTCCCAAAGGCGAGACCTATTGGCTACGCCAATGCTTGTTTAAGGGGCAGCCAGTGAAGCCTTCTAATCTCAGCCGAGATTTCATGTGCTTATATTTGAATTTAAATTGCATCAGATGGCATCTTAGTGGAGAGGCCTGTAACTGAGATCCAAATGGCTCCTATTTAATTGATGTTCCCAACAAAAAAGGATGCCGGGCCTGGTGGGCAAACAATACGAGGCATTGCAGTAGCATCTGAGTAGTGTGTGCCACAGCATTTATTATCGGCCAGGTGTCACAGCCAATGACTGTCATCATCACATTAATCCTTCACTAATTGTCTTTATCCTCTCAGTCCCAGCAGATTAGATTGGCTTGTGTTTTGAGTTATGCTCTTCTGTATACGGGACGTCCCTTACTGCTCTCCGCGTATTACCGTGTGTTGCTCTACAATCCTCTTGACTGAAAAGGTCAGAGGTGAGAATTAGTAAAGCCATCCCAGCACAACTGTAACCCTAGATTAAAGGTTCTGTCTGGGTCAGTCGGGCCTGTATGTTGAAGCACTAAACGCTTTGGTCTTCCCGCTGTACTGATATTGCTCTAAATGCAAAACGAGTTTGAATATCATAGATATTTGCACAGTTTGGTTTGCAAAAGATGTGCACTCCTTTCCAAAGTTGCAAATCCTCTTTATTTTGGAATGACTTCAACCCCTTTCTTCTGTTCGACTTTTCCATGGTTTGCATATTTTTGGTTTATGCAGAAATCAGAAAGATAAAGTGCCCTGAAGCATCCACATGTGGAGTTATATCAGAATTCCCTAAATGAGTAATTAAACAAACAGATAGAATTGACTCCGGCCATATTTACCCATCTTTGATAATAATGTATTTTTCCTGTGGCGTGGCTCAAACACTAACCATCCGAGCACACACAGACCAAACGTGCACATGAAGCACCCCAACACTGATGATCCAACTAAAACAATCAGTGTCCAGTCTAGTATAGACCAGGGCGCGAACCGTGAAGGTACCCAAAGTTCGACTGTGCCTTGAGTCCGTAGTGATGCAAAACAGCACTATACAAACCTTGGTAACGTCACATAACATGCACTTCTAGATAACTAGCCAGTATACGCAGTGCTTGAAATGGGAAAATAGAAGTGCAGCTACCCTGTACCAGAGTACCTGCTTGTTTCTGAGAAGTGCCGGTACTCTCCAATGAAAAGTATTGCATTTCTCTTGAGAAGTGCTGGTACTCTCCCTCTCAAAATAAAAAAAAGTGCCAGTCCTCCGTACCGAACAGTACCGGCCCATTTAAAGCACTATACGCCTGCTTGGGTTGACTCTTGCTCTTTGTTTACACTTAGACATGTATCTTTGGTTAGAGCTCATGTTTTTAAGGCAAGTCTTCGACGCATACCTGCAGCATGTTTTGTGAGTTAAAAAACTACATGATAGAAGGGTTGTACTTGTTCTACTCCTGCTGGGATGACTAGCTGCATAGCTGTGCGGCAATGATTGACTCAATTCTTGCTTATTTACACAAATTCGAACAAAAGGTGGAAACAAGAGCCTGTTCTTGAGAAATGTGAAGATTGGTTCAGTGTGGGCAGGGACATCTTAAGGATGGGGCAGGGACATCTTAAGGATGTTGGAGACCTAGGGCCCAACGTATTTTGGGGCCCCTGTTTAGAACAGCCTTGAATTGATGATCCAGTTTCAGCTCTTTCACGCCCTCTTTTGACAGCTCACTGACAGTGCAGTTGCACACTGCTCCAAATTCTAAATGTGCTTACATCTAATATTTAGGAATAGTGACCTGTGTTTTCAATATTGTAATACAGCAGCAGCTCACTAATATTACTGCAATTAATCTCTGTGACGTATGAATATGCGGGGTCCTGTTTTGATCTAAAGGAATGAAACAGTAAGGCAACTTTTCACTGCAAAATGTCTGTAATAGACTCACACGACACCCACTTTAAATTAAAGGAAAACGGTAATTAAAACAATATATTTGCTAAATATTCAAGGTCATCAGGACACGACTCTCTGCAGCACAGAGCTGGCTCTATCAGGGGGCCCGGGCCAGAGGACACTTTGCCCACGCCTTAAAACGTCTCTGAGTGTGGGACTGTGTTTTATTCTGCGATCTCCTTTTGACCTGCGCACAAAGATCTGTTGATTGTCAGGTATTTTGGCTCACTAATATAAAGTAAGAGGAAACCTGTTTCCACTGTTTTTCTTTAACCGTGCCTCTTCGCTTGTGCTTGTTTTGAAACAATCGGCTTTAGCAGACTCCAGGCCAGCGCGGGTTTGTACCAGGGTGAACCCGCAACCGAGCTTGCTCTAGAGGTCCTGATGTGGGGGGGGGCGGTTTCTTGGATGGCTGCAGTCATCCTGGCAGCAGCCAGATTTGACCTTCTGGAACAGGTTTATGTTTAGAGCAAACAGTAGGAAACGATGTTTACCAGGCCATAATGTTCTCAGTCAAAACACAGCACTTGTTTTTGTGCTGGAGTACAAAAGAGCTTCGCAGCCTCTGTCCACCCGTGTTTTATCCGATGCGCTCTTCAGTGGTGGCTGCTCCACTTGGCGAAGGGGACGTTTTAGGGGCTTCGCGCAATGGAGAGGCAACGTTTTGTAATGCGGGGAAATAAGTCACCTTTTCTCTTGTAGGTTCCTATAGATGGACACGGACATGGACTACGAAAGACCCAATGTCGAAACCATCAAGTGCGTGGTTGTGGGGGACAATGCCGTGGGGAAGACGCGCCTTATTTGTGCGAGGGCTTGTAATACCACCTTGACCCAGTACCAGCTGCTGTCGACGCATGTACCCACTGTCTGGGCCATCGACCAGTACCGCGTCTGCCAAGAGGTATGGTTTCTCGCATTTATAATGACTCGTATTACGTACTGTTTCCTAGAAAGTGTCATACGCAGTGTCCTTAAGGACTGCATTCAGGTCACACGCACAGTGACATCCTCTGTTTACCACATTGAGTTACAGTGTTTTTTGTGTATCCAAGTTAGAGTTGGCATTGTTCCATTAACTTATACCCTGGATGGAATACCTCTTCTTCAAGGACTGAGAGACAGGGCTTAACTTGTCTGTCATCACTCTAGTCCGGACAGCGGACAGAAGCAATTGAGCTATCATGAGCATTCTTCTATGTCATATTTCTACTTATCCCATAGTTTAACTTATTAATGCATTACATTAACATTTCTACCCCATAACCAAGAAGCCAATGATCCAAAAAATAAATAAAAATTCAAAGAAAACCATACCCGTATATTTTTCGGACTAGGTAGGGTGGGCCAAATGTGTGAAATAGAGTAAACAATGTTGATGAAAAATGTTGTAGTGTTTCCTGCCTGTGTTAGGGCAAACACAGCCTAAGCTGTGTAAGGTATTAGTGTACGGCAGACCTGCCTGGTATCTGTGAAGCAGAGTAACAACAAGCGTCCTCACAGAAGAGTTGAGTTTGAAGTTTGGGAAAGATTTGACCAGACAGAAGCATGTTTATTATTGGTGTTTATTATTCGTGTCCTAAATAAAAAATAAATAAAAAATATGGAATCAGCTACTGAATTTAGGCAGTTAATGCAAGTGTGCTCTGCAGTGTTTCAAATACTCGCTTTCAAGTCAATAGGTCAATGAGATTGTTGTATTTGTAGGTTAATTTGTAGAGCACAAACTTAGAGTCTAAGGTGCAGAGCTCTGAATGTGTGGGATAATCTAAAATACCCAGTGCTTAATTTGTAAAACAATAAGTGCCAGGGCTCTCATCAGGAGGCTGCTGCAGTTTGCACCACACATTGCCCTTCCAGCTGCCAATGATAGGAGCAACATAACTACTAACCATCACACTCCTACAAGTGTGACAATGTGGGCTATTCCAGGCCCCCAACGCTATAAAAATGGCTTGGACGGCAAATAGTAATCATTTTTAATGTATATTGAATTAATGATTAACTGTTGTTGTAGTTATTTCTCTAAATTAGCTAGACTGCTCCACCTTGTGGCAGACTGTCACAAGCACTGGTGTTGAAAATTAAGAACCGGTGCAAATCCACCGGCTCAAATTAAGCACTGAAAATACCACGCAGTGGAGGGTGCACCAGCTTTGGCCTTCGAGAAGAGCAAGCCCAGTGTGTATTGAAGTATTTCTTACAACAATATCTTCCTAAAAATCAGATGAATTTCAAGCATGACATTGACAAAGTTTCTAATAACTCTGTGCATTCATTAAACAAGAGTTGATCTATATTTGTGAGAAATTAAGTTGCAGAGGACTGATATAAGGGAAGGTGTGTAAGTAATACCGCGTTGCATGAAAATCTCGTCTTTGGTCCTGGTAGCGTACTCATTGTCCGGCTGCGTTTTTGTGATGTGCGGAGAGCATGCTACTCAGAAGCCAATAATAATAATGTTTGTTCTGGTTAATAATTGATCCACTTAAGTTTTCACAATGAAACTGAGTGGCAGTGGATATTGACCTAAATGACCAGCATTAATTTACTGCATTGCATTTTTTGTAGGTCCTTGAGCGCTCGCGGGATGTTGTCGATGAAGTGAGCGTTTCTCTTCGGCTGTGGGATACATTTGGTGACCACCACAAGGACAGGCGCTTTGCTTATGGAAGGTAAGTGCACAGGAACACTGCCTGTGAAAACAATATTTTCACATTGTTCTCCATGAGCCTCAGTTGAGGGGAAGGGTATACCAGGAAGTGCAGAGCTTGACTTCCTAGGTGTCATTGTTGTTCAATAAATAACGTGATTGTATGGTTCCTGTTCAGTGCTTCCTTAAGTTCTGACATGACTGGTGAATTATAGTGTAGAGTGCTTCCTGATGTGGACACCTGGGTTATTGAGTTTCCTGCTCTGACATGGCTGATGGAGTGAGTCCTGCTGAATACTTGCTGATGAGGTAAAACGACTTGTTGAGTAATTACTGCTCAGTTCTTCATAATGAGTGGGCATGGCTGATGGAGTAATTACTGCTCTGTACTTCATAATGAGGAAACATGCTGATGGAATAATTACTTCTCAGTACTTCATAATGAGGTAACATGCTGATGGAATAATTACTACTCAGCACTTCATAATAAAATAACATGGCTGATGGAGTAATTACTACTCAGTACTTCATAATGAGGTAACATGGCTGATGGAGTAATTACTTCTCAGTACTTCATAATGAGGTAACATGCTGATGGAGTAATTACTACTCAGTACTTCATAATGAGGGAACATGCTGATGGAATAATTACTTCTCAGTACTTCATAATGAGGTAACATGCTGATGGAGTAATTACTTCTCAGTACTTCATAATGAGGTAACATGCTAATGGAATAATTACTTCTCAGTACTTCATAATGAGGTAACATGCTGATGGAGTAATTACTTCTCAGTACTTCATAATGAGGTAACATGGCTGATGGAGTAATTACTTCTCAGTTCTTCATAATGAGTGGGCATGGCTGATGGAGTAATTACTGCTCTGTACTTCATAATGAGGAAACATGCTGATGGAATAATTACTTCTCAGTACTTCATAATGAGGTAACATGGCGATGGAGTAATTACTACTCAGTACTTCATAATGAGGTAACATGCTGATGGAGTAATTACTTCTCAGTACTTCATAATGAGGTAACATGGCTGATGGAGTAATTACTTCTCAGTACTTCATAATGAGGTAACATGCTGATGGAATAATTACTTCTCAGTACTTCATAATGAGGTAACATGCTGATGGAATAATTACTACTCAGCACTTCATAATGAAGTAACATGGCTGATGGAGTAATTAGTACTCAGCACTTCCTAATGAGGGAACATGCTGATGGAATAATTACTTCTCAGTACTTCATAATGAGGTAACATGCTGATGGAGTAATTACTTCTCAGTACTTCATAATGAGGTAACATGCTAATGGAATAATTACTTCTCAGTACTTCATAATGAGGTAACATGCTGATGGAATAATTACTACTCAGCACTTCCTAATGAAGTAACATGGTTGATGGAGTAATTAGTACTCAGCACTTCATAATGAGGGAACATGCTGATGGAGTAATTACTTCTCAGTACTTCATAATGAGGTAACATGCTGATGGAGTAATTACTTCTCAGTACTTCATAATGAGGTAACATGCTAATGGAATAATTACTTCTCAGTACTTCATAATGAGGTAACATGCTGATGGAATAATTACTACTCAGCACTTCATAATGAAGTAACATGGCTGATGGAGTAATTAGTACTCAGCACTTCATAATGAGGAAACATGCTGATGGAATAATTACTTCTCAGTACTTCATAATGAGGTAACATGGCGATGGAGTAATTACTACTCAGTACTTCATAATGAGGTAACATGCTGATGGAGTAATTACTTCTCAGTACTTCATAATGAGGTAACATGGCTGATGGAGTAATTACTTCTCAGTACTTCATAATGAGGTAACATGCTGATGGAATAATTACTTCTCAGTACTTCATAATGAGGTAACATGCTGATGGAATAATTACTACTCAGCACTTCATAATGAAGTAACATGGCTGATGGAGTAATTAGTACTCAGCACTTCCTAATGAGGGAACATGCTGATGGAATAATTACTTCTCAGTACTTCATAATGAGGTAACATGCTGATGGAGTAATTACTTCTCAGTACTTCATAATGAGGTAACATGCTAATGGAATAATTACTTCTCAGTACTTCATAATGAGGTAACATGCTGATGGAATAATTACTACTCAGCACTTCCTAATGAAGTAACATGGTTGATGGAGTAATTAGTACTCAGCACTTCATAATGAGGGAACATGCTGATGGAGTAATTACTTCTCAGTACTTCATAATGAGGTAACATGCTGATGGAGTAATTACTTCTCAGTACTTCATAATGAGGTAACATGCTAATGGAATAATTACTTCTCAGTACTTCATAATGAGGTAACATGCTGATGGAATAATTACTACTCAGCACTTCATAATGAAGTAACATGGCTGATGGAGTAATTAGTACTCAGCACTTCATAATGAGGTAACATGCCGATGGAGTAATTACTTCTCAGTACTTCATAATGAGGTAACATGCTGATGGAGTAATTACTTCTCAGTACTTCATAATGAGGTAACATGGCTGATGGAGTAATTACTTCTCAGTACTTCATAATGAGGTAACATGCTGATGGAATAATTACTTCTCAGTACTTCATAATGAGGTAACATGCTGATGGAATAATTACTACTCAGCACTTCATAATGAAGTAACATGGCTGATGGAGTAATTTGTACTCAGCACTTCATAATGAGGGAACATGCTGATGGAATAATTACTTCTCAGTACTTCATAATGAGGTAACATGCTGATGGAGTAATTACTTCTCAGTACTTCATAATGAGGTAACATGCTAATGGAATAATTACTTCTCAGTACTTCATAATGAGGTAACATGCTGATGGAATAATTACTACTCAGCACTTCCTAATGAAGTAACATGGTTGATGGAGTAATTAGTACTCAGCACTTCATAATGAGGGAACATGCTGATGGAGTAATTACTTCTCAGTACTTCATAATGAGGTAACATGCTGATGGAGTAATTACTTCTCAGTACTTCATAATGAGGTAACATGCTAATGGAATAATTACTTCTCAGTACTTCATAATGAGGTAACATGCTGATGGAATAATTAGTACTCAGCACTTCATAATGAGGTAACATGCTGATGGAGTAATTACTACTCAGCGCTTCATAATGAAGTAACATGGCTGATGGAGTAATTACTACTCGGCACTTCATAATGAAGTAACATGGCTGATGAAGAACACCCTGCTCAGTATTTATTGATTAAATAGCATGGATGATGGAGTACTTGCTGCTCAGGGTGTCCAGATAAGATAAAATGGCTGACAAAGTGATTGCTGCTTAGGAGACCTTGATGAGATAATGTGGCTGATTGAGTGATTACTTCTCGGTACCGTGCTGAGATAATGTGGCTGATGCAGTGATTATTTGGGCGACATGCCTTATGGGTGAACTTCTGCTCTGTACTTCTTCATGCAGTGATATTCCAAATGGGGAGATCTTGTTCAGTAATAATAATGTTTACATCAGTCGTCAAGGTCAAATCTGCTCTTCTGACAGTTTTTTTTTTTTGCTCTACTAAAATTCAGGCAAACCTAAACTCTGGTTGACATTGTCAATATTATCCTATTCTGAAAAATTATCAAAAAACGTGTGCCTTAAAGAACACCTTATGCCTGGATTTTGGAAATCATTGCCTTGAAAGAATTTGCCTGGATGCCCCTCCAAATGAAGATTTAGCCCCCAGAGAATGGGTCAATTTGTTTTTCTGACCACGCATTAAGGATAGGATAAATGGCTGGACAATTTTCTTATTGTCCTCCATTTTTTTCAAGCATAACAAGTGAAAAATCCTACTTTTTCTAAACTGGACGTAACATGTCTACTCCCTATAAAGCTGCAAATGCATGTGAAAATATACATCCCTCCATGACCCATGCATGCCAGAAGTTTGATTTCATAAGAAGACGTAGTGCTTCATTATGGAGATCTCTACAGTAGCCATGTTCTTCCTACCGCCTTCCTGTCCTACTTTCCTGTGTCCCTATACTTATTCCAAGTCTCTGAATAGGCCAGGGTGAAACTGTTTTATTTATTTTACCTGAGTACACACATTTTTTAGAAAAAAAAACATGAAATGAGCTCAAGAGAAAAGTATGGATTCTGTTCCTTAAAAGAGAAGAGGACTTGCACCCAGGCAGCTTGTGCCACCATAAACTGCAAAACATGGTCGAGATGGGCGAAGGTCACCAACGGCCATTCTGATTGGCTGGCTGCAGACAATCGTAATGTCCAAAAAATAGGGAACTGTTCTTATTGATTGAAAGGGTGGATAGTCAGATTTGTTGAAACCGCATGTTATTCAACAATCTGAAAGGTCACACATTTCTTTTTTTAAAAAAAAAATTTTTTCACACATTTCTAATGTATCTGAAAAGTCCCAATGCCTTATTGGTAAGATGCTCCAAACAAGCCAGACATCTTTAAAATGGTGTCAGCCATATATAGCAATGAAAAACATGGGACAGGCTACTTTCAAACTTCCATTAAGAAAACTGGCCTCCATTGGCTCTGCTAGAACATTATTATGTTTACCTGACCCTTGTCCTAATCCGTTTCACCTAGCAGTTTGAAAAACTTCAACTTGACCCATCTCTGCCTCTCTTGCATTGTGCCTGTCTGGAGCCCAAGGCCATGTTGTGCCTCAAAAATCTGCAAAATATATGAATTACAATATAGATGAGTACATTTTGACGAGCCACTCATTCTGTGGTGTAGGTGTTTTGGGAGATACTCTGTATTCATGACTCGCTTGAAATTTAAATGATCGTATAAAATTAGGTTTCTAAAAATACAGCCAAAAAATCATGCCACGTTTTGAGCTAGATAACAAAAAAACAAAGAATACATTTGTTACCCCAATATTTGTACATAAGACTGTGAATCTAATATAAAAAATGATATGGGTAGGATATAAAATATTTATTTTGTTACACGCAATTTGCGGGTTTACTTCTGAAATATCATTATGTAAACCAGCCACTGTTGGATCTCGAACCCAAGGCCCCCGACGCTTCCGGCTGCTGTCAGATGAGGTCAGCGTGCCACCCTGACAGACACAATATCCTGCAGCACGTCCATTATCTGCGACATCAATGCTTTCTGAGAGGCCAGTGAGCGCGCGCACAAATGGAAGCCTCGTGTGCAGTTTGTAAAATCGATTCGGCGTTATTGACACAACATTGAGCTATGTTTAGTCCCTAAACAGCACACAGCATTGCGTCTCTTTATCTTCCGAAATTATGGGAAGAAGCTAATCCTTTTATTTATTAATGAGTCAAGTGAAAACCGATGAGGTAGCCTGCTCTCGGTTTTCTCGCTGTAGAATCGACACGTGAGGTAAAGCTGAAACAAATTGCGTTTGAATTGAAAGCTTAGGGGAAAAAACTAATTTTCCTGCTGAGTAAAGACACTGAATATGAATCATGGTTAAGATGTCGTTTTCCAGTAGCGTGGAGCTGCTGTAGCTAATAGATTCTTGATTGTGTTAAATCGCATTATAGATTTGCATAATGTTGCTTCGGTCTCATTCTTTTTTAGACTAGAAACATGCCTCCGAAAGGATGTCGGACACATAATATTCTACAGGCAGGAGCTAGTTGGGCTACAAGCTTGGATGCAAGACAATGGAATTCCTTCATATTGTCAAGCTTTTTCAAGACCAAAGAACAGCACCATCGACCAAGTGTTTCGGTTTGGAGTGATCTACTGGAAATATGTTATCATCAAGCAGGACCATCTACATGTCGCCTTTATTGATTTAAGGGTGGTCTTTGATTTTGTCCCGTTGATTCTTATGGCATTCCACCTGACCTTTTAAGAATATTAAAGTTTTTGCACTCGGACACATACGCACAGGTGAGATGAAACTCTGGAGGGGTCCTCATGCTCAGGATTCCGACAAACTGAGGGGTAAGACAAGGCTGTGTGTTTGCGCCAACGTCGTTTAGTTTATATATAAATAGAGCTGCCAATTGGCTGTCACAATGCAGACATGATGCTCTTAAATCTTCAGGCGTCAGCCTGCCAATACTCATGTTTGCCGACAACACGCTTCTTATATGTAGAATATCAGCTAGGATCCGAATTTTGTTGGATAGATTTTCTAAATGTTGTGCCATAAGAGGCCTGGAGGTAAATCCCTCCAAATCAAAATTTCTGCCATTAAATCCCCGTCGGCCCGTCAAGGGTACTATGACCCTGGAAGGGGTGCCCCTTGAACAGGTTAGACAATTCGATTACTTAGGTGTGAGATTGGCAGGCCCCTAGCTTGAGAAAAGTGAGAGGATCCTACACCAAAGGGCTTCTGCCATAGGTAGGAAATATAGGACCTCCTCAAGTGGCACTATAAGCCCTGCTGTTGAAGTGTTTATGGCTACAGCAGTTGCAAGGGCAATTTATGGGGCTGAACTTTGGGGCAATGTAGATGTAACTTCACTCGCTCAGATTGATAATACGTTTATCAGATCTCTTTTTAATCTTCCCAAAGTACTCCTCTCATACCCCTTCCTCTTGATCTTTCATTAAAGCTAATTGATCACGTCGCCCAATTAAAGCCCTTGTTGTATGGGATCCGTCTGTGGTCCACCGAGGAATTGGCAGCCTACAGGGAGTCTCTGGAGAAACTAATTAATATTGACAAAATGTCCGCACTCCATGGCTAAGAAAAATTAAACAAGTTTCAGAAACTATCAAGATGGAGGACGTGTGGACATCTCCAGCTACATTAGCAAAATACATTATAGTTAAGTGAAAACAATTCTATTGGGACTTTCAACAATCAATCATGGAATTTTGAAGTGCGCTACTCACCCGTGAGGGTCTCAAGGCACTGGGTGGGGGGGAGGGAGCAGCTCCGGTCAGTCGAAGAGCCAGGTCTTGAGGGCCTTCCTGAAGATGTCCGGGGGGGCTGCTTCTGATGTCAATCGGGAGCTCGCTCCGGGTCTTTGCCGCGATGTAGGAGAAGGTTCTTCCACCTGTTCTTGCTCTGCGTATGCGCAGGGGTACGGCGAGGGCGAATTCAGTGGAGCAGAGGTTTTTCTTGGCTACGTGGAAGGCGATTCTATCGGTGAGATATTGGGGTTCGGTGTTGTGGAGGCATTTTTAGGTGTGGATGAGTATCTTGAAACTTACTCTCTTCTCGACGGGGAGCCAGTGTAGGTTTCGCAGGTGTTGGGTGATGTGTTCGTGTCGAGGGATGCTGAGGACGAGTCTGGCTGCGGTGTTCTGTATGGTATGGAGTTTGCGGAGCAGAGACTTGTTGACCCCGGCGTTGAGGGCGTTTCTGTTGTCGAGTCTGCTGGTTATGAGTGCGTGGGTGACGGTCTTTCTTGATTCAGTGGGGATCCATTTGAAGGTCTTCCGGAGGATGCAGAGGGTGTTGAAACAGGTGGAGGCGATGGCGTTAATCTGTCGGGTCATGTAGAGGGTGGAGTTGAGTACGATGCTGAGGTTCCGGGCGGGGTCCGTGGTGGTGGGGGGGCTGCTGACGGCGGTGGACCACCAGGTGTTGTCCCATGCTGAGGCGGAAGGTCCAAGGATGAGGACCTCTGTCATCTCCGAGTTGAGCTTCAGGCAGCTGCTGCTCATCCAGGATGCAACGTCCTTCATTCCTTCCTGGAAGTTGAGTCTGGTGGTGATGGGGATGGGGTCCTTGGTGAGGGAGAGGATGAGCTGGGTGTCGTCTGCGTAGGATTCTATGCTGAGCCCATGCTGTCTGACGATGGCGGCGAAGGGGGCCATGTAGATATTGAAGAGTGTCAGGCTGAGCGACGATCCTTGGGGTACTCCGCAGTTGATCTCTGTGAGTTCGAGAGGAAGGGTAGAAGTCTGAATCTTTGGGTTCTGCCGGTGAGGAAGGAGCAGAGCCAGTCGAGGGCGGTTCTCTGTATGCCGGCATCGTGGAATCTGTTGGTGAGTGTGGGTGGGAGATGGTGTTAAAGGCTGCAGAGAGGTTGAGTAGAATCAAGGCTGCGGTGTGGCCTTTGTCGAGGAGGGTGCGGATGTCACGTGTAGCGCCGAATAAAGCGGTCTCGGTGTTGTGGTTGCGGCAGAATCCGGATTGGGAGGGGTGGAGGATGGAGTTTTCTTCGATAAATTTCTTTCGTTGGGCATTGACGGTCTTCCCGGTGACTTTGGCTGCAAAGGGGAGGAGGGAGATGGGTCGGTAGTTCTTGAGGTCCGTAGGATCTGCTGAGGGCTGCTTGAGAACGGCCTTGACTTCTGCGTGTTTCCAGTCATCGGGGAAGTGCCGGTTTCGAAGGTGGCGTTGATGGTGCGTTGTAATTCTGGTGCGATGGCAGCGGCGGCTCTGTGGAAGATGTGCGGGGGCAGGGGTCCATGGGGGCTTCTGAGTGGATGCCTTTCATGGTTGATGTTGTGTCTTCGGTGGTGACTGGGGTCGAAGAGGAGATGGTGGGCTGTCTGGCGATGCTGGAGGAGAGAGTGGGTTCTGAGTCTGGTGTCTGTTAGTTGAAGTTGTAATAGAGGGCCTTGATTTTCAGGTGAAAGTAGGAGCCGAGATTGTTGCAGAGGTCCTGGGAGGGGGTGATGTCTGTGGTTTCGCTAGGGGGTTTGGTGAATTCCTAGATGATGCTGAAAAGTTCCTTTAAGTTGCTGGAGTTGGCGAGGATCTTTGCCTAGATGAAGGTCCTTTTGGTGGTTCTGATGAGATGTTGGTATTCTGTCATGGAGTTCTTGTATGTGGCGAGGTTTTCCAAGGGTTTTTCTTTTTCTCCAATTCTTCTCGAGCCATCTGCAGGTGCATCTTGATTCTTGGAGGTCGGTGGTGAACCAGGTGGCCTTTCTGGGGCGCTGTCTGTCTGGGTTGCGAAGGGGCGCGAGTTTGTCTGTGCAGTTGGTGATACATTTGTGGAGTTCTTTGGCTGAGAGGTTGGCGTCGGTCGTGGTGGAGGGGGCATCGCGGTTTAGGGTGGAGTTGAGCTGCTCCTCAGTGACCTTGCTCCAGTTCGTTCATGGAGGGTGGAGTGTCGGTTTGTGGGGGGCGGGGTGCCGGTTTGGGGGTGGTGGGTATGTCGACGTGAAAGTGCACACGTCCAAGGGGGTTGCATGGTGCGACTGAAGTGGATGTTGTTGCCTCCTGCAAAAATGGGGTTGAGGGTGTGTCCTGCCTTGTGGGTGGGGGTGGTGATGAGTCGTTTCAGTCCGAGGTTGGTGAGGATGTCCAGGAGGGTGGTGAAGTTGGGATCACTGAGTTTGTCAAGGTGGAAGTTGAGGTCTCCGATGAGTATGTAGTCCAGTGAGGTGATGCCGTGGGGTGCGATGAGGTCAGCGATGATGGTGGTGGTGGTGAACGCGGTTCGAGGTCTGGGAGGTCTGTAGGCGAGGGTGCCACGTAGGGTCGTTCTGGGGCTGGTCTGGATCTAGCGGTGGAGGTGTTCGGTGGGCTGTCGCTCGTGCTGGAGGTGATGAGTCAGAGGGACTTCTTGTGTGTGATAGCCAGTCCTCCTCCTGGGCGGTTGGGGCGGTCCTTCCTCTGTATCTTGTATCCATCGGGGATGGCGATGTCTGGAGCAGAGGTGGAGTTGGTCCATGTTTCTGTGAAGAAGGCGACTTCTGGTGAGAGGGTTTCGAGGAGGTCCCAGATCTCTATGACGTGTCTGTGCAGGGAGCACACATTGAAGAGGATGCACCTCAGGGCTTCGGGGATGCTGGCTTCCGGCATGGGGGCGGCGGCCATGGGGGTGCAGAGGGTAGTGAGGGTTGCGTGGCAGTGTAGGCAGGAGAACTGGCCGTGGGTGGTGTTCAGCGTAGCCGGCTGGCAGTTGTTGTTCGTTCTGGGGTTGAGTGCGAGGAGGACAGCAGAGTCGTAGCGGTGGGTGGTCGGAGAACCAGGGTCCCTGGCTCTGGTTGCGGTCGGGTCACAGACTGGAGCAGACAAGTTTGCCTTTCGCGTGCTAGTGGTGCTTTCGATGTGCTGCCGCACAGCGGCAACCATTAAATAGGGGAGGGAAGTGCAGCTGGGAGGCGGGAGTCAGCAGGGGGAGTGGCTGTGGGGGCAGCAGCGGCGGGAAGGTGCGATGAATGGGCACGTGGGACCCAATAAGGGCACAAAAGGCAACTTAACAACAAAAAATATTAATTACCTGGCAGAAAAAAACAAAGTACAGGCACAATTACTAATCCAGGCACAAAAAAGCTCACCAGGAACAAAACGGGTGACAGGTCTCGAACACCTACTCACCAGGAGAGGTGATGGGGCAGCGGCATAACAGTGGAGCTGCTGGGGCAGAGGGCAGAATCCCTGACCAGGAGGTCAGAGGTCTTGCTTGCACTCCCGAGGTGCGGCCGGCATTAAATAGGGGAGGGAAGCGCCACTGGGAGGCGGGAGCAGGAGTCAGCAGGGGGAGGCGCCGTGGGGCCAACAGCGGCGGAAAAGGGTGACTAACGGGCACAGGGGACCCAGCAAGGGCACAAAAGGCAACTTAACAACAAAAAATAAAAATTACAAGGCAGAAAAACAAAGTACAGGGACAATTACAAATCCAGGCTCAAAAACACTTACCATGCACAAAACGGGTGACAGGTCTCAAACACCTACTCACCAGGAGAGGTGATGGGGCAGCGGCAGTGGCACAACAGCGGAGCTGAGCTGCTGGGGCGGAGTCCCTGACCAGAGGACGTTGCATATGAACAAATTTGGCGCAGCTACAAGTTGCAGATTATTATGGACCAGTTTTTAAATCACAAATGCAGTTTTAAATTTGGACCGTGTTTGGATAGAATAAGCCCCCCCAAACCCAATCAAGCACTTTATGTATTAAATCTAGATTTTGTATTCAGCTGTTGGCAAAAAAATAAAATGGTCTTCTGTCTCAGGCTTCCACGGTCCATGCAGGTAACATCGGTGGGGCCGGGTAAGGGGGACTTTACAGGGACGATGCAGAGGGAAAAATAAATAAATAATTATATTTCCCTCTGCATCGTCTCTTGAAATCCCCCCATACCCGGCCCCACCGCCCCACCGTTGTTACCTGCACGGACCGCGGCTGCCTGAGACAGAAAACCATTTTTATTTTTGCCCAGTGTATGTTTTGCCTTATAGAAGGTGGCTCGTCCCAGTCTGCAAGCTTATGAATATTGTACATTACTAGGAAGAGAACAGAATTTTTAGATGTGACACAAGGGAATATGTGGTCTTTGCAGTTATTAGGTATTTGTATTGGGCATGGAGACTTAGATTAAATAAGCTTAGCATATCCTAATTGGTGCATGGATCCAAGGTGATAGTAATCAATTATTCAGAAATAGTATAATTTCTATATATTATTACGTTTGTAATTGTTGCCCAAAGGTTTTTATACTGTAATAGTTTATGATTAATTGTAATATGGTATTATTTTTGTATGTTGTTATGAAATGTGAATATTGTTTATATGCTTTGTACACCTTGCTTTTATGGTTTTCATAAACCGAAATAAAGCAGATTGATATTTCAATATTTTCAAATGTAGAAAAAAGCTATACAAGTCAATAGCAAACCTGATAGCATATTTTCAATACACATCAAAACACGTTTCCATTTCCTGTTGTTGGGGTGTTTCCTTATGGACATTTTCTGTAATATGAACTGAAATATGTGCAGATCAGGCTGGGGCGTAGTTTCGGAGGGGGGGGGGGGGTGTTTGGGGTGTTACACCCCCCTTATAAATGTATTTTCTGATAACTAGTTGAATACATGTGCTTTCAGTCGGGTATTGTGAAATGTCAGTCACCAGGGATTTTTACATACACACACACACACACACACACTGTCCCTCTCTGTTGTGAAAGTCCTCAGAATATTGGTTATTTTACCCAATATTGTGCTTTCTCTCTTAGTATCCCTACCAATCCTCATTCCTCTCCCTTTCCACTAGCCCTTAGGCCTCTCTCATGCACCCTGCTTGTCCTATAATGTATTTAAACATTACATGCCAGTTTGACTGCTGGAAAATCTGAAGCTGACCTCCCCTAACCCCCCAATTTACTGACCGACCTACACCCCTGAGTTCAGGTAGGGTCTTGCATTTGTGGTAGTAACAGCTTTCATGCTGCTTCTTGATGGTGAAGGGTCAGAAAGGAGTGGGACAATATAAGAGCTAGACCTATGTGTGAAGGATCTCCAAGGGGGTTAGCTTAGATTGAAATTCCCACTCTGTGTAAAGGAACGGAAAAGGATCGGAAAGGGGTGAGTGGAGACTTCAGGTCACTCAGTTTCACTATAAGCACCGACCTCACTCTGATACCAGCTCTCTACTGAAGAAGCTGAAACAGAAAGCAACTTCAGAACCATTGTTCAAGCCCTTGTGCTATTGTACCTGGATGGTGGCAGGGCCATGCTCCATGCTCTCCAAGGCTCCATACTGCCCCCATTAAGGGCATTCTACACACAACAACATGCCTCCTCAGGGACCTGAGGAAATATGACTACATAGTTACAGAGGAACTCTACTGGCTTCCCTTGCCATCCCACACCATCTCATGGCTTTTAGATCTCCAGTCCTTATCTTCATGCTGTAATCTGCAAAAGTCTATGTTCAGCTCTTGCTATCTAGCATACTTCGGATCCATCTCTTTAGCTTGTATGAGGTGTGTTCAAAAGAAACTCTGTGGCATTTACTACTGAGATTTTCCCATGCTATGCACAATCCTTTAATTTCTCTTCCAAGCCTGATCTTCTGGCCAGGGGCTCTCACTCGGAGTTTGTTCCCCTAATCACTGGTGAGCCTGCCTTGAACGTCACTGAGGCAATTTCTAGACCCCATCTAGGTGGTCCAGCCGCTGTGTTTAGGTAGTTGGCCCTAATGTTTGTATCTGATCTTAAATTTCCCTCAGGCACAGCCTTATAACCTACCAACGGGATGCATAGATTTCTTGATCTCCTCTGCCCCAAGTGTTCTCTCACCTAGAATTACTCATTGATCCTCCTGAGGTTTCTTTGGAGCCTTTTGTCACGTCTCCTAACTGTGTACCAAAATGACATCAACTGACCTTTAATAACCTCTAGTGGTGTTAGATCCTTTCTTGGTTCCTTCAGGCTGTCACCTTAGCTCTCTAGCATGATCCCAAAAGCGGGAACATTTCAGAGTACCCACTGACAGGCCTTGACTAGAGATCTCTCTTGGAATGTTGACATTTGTCCTCTTCACTCGCAGCTTTAGGTTGCTTAAGTTACTAAATGGTTTAGAAGTAGGGCATTGATCTACACTGAGCTGATTTTGCTTGAGTGCAGCATCTAGTCTAATTGAGATCTGAATACTTAACCACAATGGGCTGGGCCTCTCCTTAGGACCATTGTGGCCTGCTTACTTTTTGGTGGTGTCAACCATTTCATCAGTAGTGTGCTTCAGAGCTTCATTTACCAAGCACCTTCCTTAGATATGTTTCCTGTAGAGAGAGCATAAAAATGGCTAATCCTAGAAGCATGAAATAAGACCAGATGAGAATTCCTATATTTATCCACTGCACCCTTAGCATCTGCAGGACTCCTAATAGTCCGGGAATGACAAATGATTGACAGGATAAAGTTCCTCCACACACCTTGATATTTCTCACCCTCTCTAACTCATCGTCCAAGGTGAGCCTCTGCCAGGTTCTCGCTCCTGGTCATTGTTCTTTTTCAAGGTGCTCTCAAGCTAAAAGGGAGCCCTTTAAAAGATCCCAACCATTAGCTATCCCAGGACTGTACTCTCTCCCCAAAATTGACCCTTATTTAATTCTAATTCTGAAGATCTATTCTTGTTGTTACTCATCTCTGGAGGTCAATTCCCTTTTAGGATTACTACTTCATTCCCAGCTCTTCCTGGGCTAAATATCTGATTCCACTTAAACGTTGTCAGTGGTGGACTTCTTACTGAAAATCAAACAGACTTGCGATTACTTCTAACGTGGCTTCTCAGTGATCTCTTCAGTATTCCTCCCTCTGGTTCTGGCAGCCTGGTTTATTTGCCTGGAGCTTCAAAATCCCAGGAGGAGTCTAGACACCCGAGCCCCTTTTCGAAATTCTGTCCTGGAACTGCTGGTCTTACTTCTCAATGTTCCTTTTCAAAATGATGTTTTTAGGGACACCCTCAAGATCTGGAGAGTTCCCTTCCCTTCTTTTCCCCAACTGCAAAGAATCAAGTGAGCTTTTGTTATCCATGACCCCAGTCGTAGTGGGAATTGTTTATGGAACGTCCAACCTGACTATATCACAAACCATTGTGCAAAAAGGTGACAGGAACATCTGTCTCTATCTCTTCTTGTAGTCTACCAGCCTCCCCATGCTGAGGCTCTTCTAGCGGCAGCAATAATTAGAGCCTACCTTTGCAATTGCAGACAATAAACAGATCCTGACTGAGTGTGCTTGACTTTTCAGACTAAGTGCTAATGCCAGGGATTGAATTATGGCACTTAGGGTCTCAGTCTGCAGGTAAAATTGACTGAGATCTGCCTGTGGATGAGTGAAAATATTTGAAATTTCTTTGACTATAAAGAATTATTTGACACTTTCACAGATGATATTTTGGCCTGCTTCCGTGAATAATCCATTTTGGCATAGGTTTGAAGGTCATCTCCTCTCGATCCCCCTCTACACAGGTTCTATCATAGCATCCATTTTCCTAAAGGTTCGAATGTGAGAGTTTTTTTTCAGATTGAAGCACCCTATTTACCAGTTACTCTGACACTGGTCACTGTCTATGACGGCTCCAAGATATGAACTTTAGATCCTTGAGACACACCTTTTTCTCTAACAAATGTGGAGGCTCCTCTTCCACAAATGGTTTGCTTGGCTACTCTCAGAGGAGGCCTAAACATGAGGCTTTAGTGGCTTGAGTATCCTCTTCCATTTCTTCCTCTTCTGAAAACACATGATGGGTACTGATGTTGAGCCATACTGTTGTCGTGCTTGCTCCGAACCTCTCATTCACGCTTTTTTGATTCCCCCCACTGGGTTCCTCCTCTCTTAGTTGGTTTCAAGGATTGTGTCATAATATCTCTTTTTCTAGGGTCTTCGATGCCTTTTAGATCGCCACCTTATTTCTTCCTGTTCCACATGCACAGGTGTCAGTCGCGCCTCCTCAAGAATGTTGACTTGAGAGACTTGAGTTGTGTTGCAAGGCCAGGGTCCTTTTTTGTTTTTTACTTCTGCACTTGTGGGATGAGTCTTTACACTCCTTGTTTTTCATACGTCTCTTTACTTCTCCTTGATCTATGTATTGAATCTTGGGTAATTTAATGGATTTCACCCTCCTGTGGTCCATGGTTTTCTTCTTGAATTTCCATTGTTCTTACTACAATTTCAATATAGGTGTGTTCTGCTGGATCCTTTGTGTTCAATATGGAGGCCATTATCCTTCCAGTGGGTGCTTTTTAATCTTCCAATGAGTCGGGGAGAATTGTGGCTTGACTTGCCAGTAAGTAACGTTTCCTACTGTCGTGACCCTTATACTTGTAGTTAGCAAGAAAAATGCATACTTTTATATATTGAAAAAATGCAACTCTTTTTGTTGTTTGAAAGATGAAAATGCTAATGTATTCTTTTTTATTGGCAAAATAGACATTACATATTATATTGCTTTAAGCTAGCTTGCATTAGCCTATAACATTGCATTGACATTACTTTAATTAATAAATCCAGTAGAAAAATGCAAGTGTCCAAAGAATGTGATAATGTTCATTTTCCTAAAGTGAAGCCTGGGCAATTAAATCCTCATCAACATTTTCAGATAACATCCAAAGGCCTTTATATTCTTCTAGCTTTTTTCTCTGATGAGTCCATTATTCTCTTAACATCACAGAAGTGATCTTCAGTTGCATCTTCGCAGCAGCTTGGATCTCCAGTGCCTAGTAATAATAGGTCTTACCTTCAGTAACCTCAAAAGATGAGATTTGGAAGTGCCTTTGATAAGGTATGGCCATCAAACACGCCCTCCTCAGTAGTGTTGTTCTCCTATTTATGGCATTCCACGCATTGAATAAAGTTCAATATTTTCAATTAATTAGTCAACTCTAAACACACAACATATGTTCCCACCTATCATGCAGTTTTTTTTGCGTTTGATACACTTATTACACAGGTTTGAGCTAAGTTATGCAGCTTATCAGGTGTAACGTGCAAAGTAATGTTTAGGAATAGTAGAGTTGACAACCTGTTAGACAACAAAGAAAGGTTATAAATCCTGATATCTCCCTTGCCAAGTTTGGAGTACACCAGTGTAATCAGGACGACAAATTGTGGTTTATCCTACTATATTTATGGAATTAGGCACAAAGGCAGCAGGGGCAATGGAGCTTTCGAAAATATAATCATACATTTGTTCACTTTTTGGTCTTGATTAATTTTGATTAAAAAGGTTTTCAGATGTAAATAATGTTTAAGGGCTTGGATATATTAAGCATGCTTTGCTTTGAGATCATAAAAGACCATCCTCCTTCCTTTTTTGTATGTTCTATGAGCTCTGTAACACCATTCTCAAACTCTATACAATATCTGACCTTGGTAATCTCACTCCGAAGACACTGGTCATAGCATGTCAGAACCAGTCCGGTATACACTGGTATTCTCAACCTTATTTTTCAGTTAGAGAGTTTGCAAAAATACAAGAGAATTGTAATCTTATTTCTTGTTTAATTTGAAGCATTGAAGTGTTGTGATATTCCCCTGTTATTTGATCCAGATGTGCTCTGTTATACAAAACTCTTCTTTGTCAAAATACAAATCCCCCAGTAACTGATCTGCTGCAGAAAAAGAGAAATCCTCAAGATCAAGCATATCCAAGCCCCTTGTATTTTGACTTTCTGATGCTGATTTATGCTATTTTAGCAACTAAGTAGAACCTAAACAAAAATGGGACTTCAAGTTGAAGAATCACTCTCCTAATATCACTGATGATCATTCGTGGAATGTAGTGTAAAGTGGAGAGGTCTTCCTACATCATCTTAAACTAATTATTTTTTCAAGGCATGATCCTAACCTTAGCTGCCATTTCTAGACACATCTGTTCCTAAGTACTAGTTTGTCTCCTTTAGTTTTACCTCCCAGCCATCAATCTGTCGTAAAACATTGAAATGTTGAGAGCTCAATTGCTGACAATTTAGTGGCTGGTGGCTACAAATGACTGGTATATGCCTTCTGCTCCAACATTCCAATGTTTGTGTTTGCCCCTTTATAATTCATAACATTCTGATAGCCTTATGGCCCCTCTGCCGTAAGCTATACCAGTTGTTAAAGGCCCTCTCCCGAGTAATAGGCCCTCGCCTGCAGCTTGGGCCTATAACTCAGTTTCAGGGCTTTTAATAACTGATATAGCCCTTGTCATTGGGCAATATGGCCATATTAGAACATTGGAATGTTGGGAGCTCCCTTGAAGACAATAGAGTGTTGGAGTCAGTAATTACTGTCACCAGCCCCATGGGAATTACAAAGGGATCTTATACTCAGGCCCATAGTTGTTTGGACCGAATATTGTTCATTAAAAACACTCACACCACACATTAAATTGCCTCTTGGTACCTTAGTAATGCCCAAATTAATGGTACTCATTGCATCAGTCTTATGATATGAAAAGTTTAGTTGCTCATACTTAGACCTGTGAATCTGTGACGTTTGGATTATAAATTGATCTTAAAAGTAACATTATTGATGTGACATGTCGTTGAAGAGTTATCACGTTTATGATCAAAAGCTTTATTTCATTTGGCAATGTTTTGTTTTGGTGTGTCATGCAGAGGCGGCTGAAATGTATCTACCAGGAAGAACCCCTGAATGCCCACATGGGCTACACATGAGCCAGAGACACGGCATGTCTGACGTGTGACATGCTTTCTTAATATTTTACCATACTGCCAGGAAAAAATCCAAATTTCCTAGTAGTCCTGTGTGCCGCTGATCTTGTTGGATAAAATCTGCACTTATTGATTGCAGCACTCTATGCCCGCCATTCCTTCATTTCTCCCTCCCTTTAAAGTTTTAAGCCTTTGAATTCAAGTGCCGAACTTCCAGTAGGGTTTCAGGCTCATTAGCTCAGGAACTTTTTCCAAACGATGATTGGTCACTCTTTTTAGCTTGTGAAGCTCTGTGAACAACAATGTGTGACAAATTGGCATATTCCAATGAACAACCGTTAAGATGTTTTTCAAAGAACTAGATGTGTAACTGGCTGCAATGATACAACTATCTATTGCCGCGGATTACCTAATGATCCTCACAAATATGCTTGGTTAATGAGCCTCCAGTGTCTTGAAGATGCACTTCTCCCTTATTTTTTTTTTTTAAACGTGTTTTATTCATCCCGGTGTTAGGTGCCAGCACTCATTATTTTATCCGGGAACCAGAATTTATTTTAAATCATCAAATTTGTACCAGAGTAATAGAGAAATATGGATAAAAGGGAGCAAGAAGGATGAATAGAATGATAGGAAATCAGTGACTGAGGGAGAAAGATTTACTGAAAAAGAACCTACAAAAGTGAGATAACGAGAAGGAAGTGTAGGGTGGTGGAAGAAGGAGGCATGAAGTAGAATCAATATTGGGCTGCCTTGGTATTCTGCATCCCTACCATTCAACTTTGCCCCTCTGCACCCGTTTCTTTTACAAATTGAGCACTGCTGAAAACCTTATCTTATGGGGCATACCATGACAATTCACAGTATCCTAGACCTGGCTGCTCCAATGAGTAGCTTGTGAGCTACTGGTATCTCTCTAGCTACCTGTGTGTACCCTGTCTACTAACAAAATAGAAAATTGATTATTTTCAAAACTCATAAGATGTTTGTAGACAAATAGCGTCCAACATATGTGTTTAAAATACACTGGCCATGCCCCGGGGGATGGGGTCCCCGGGGTCGAAATGGCCTCAGGAGGGGGACCACGCGGCCCCCCCTTCCGTTTAATTTTTTTTTTTTTTAACAAAATAGGGGTCGGGCCCTGGGGGATCGGGTCCCCAGGGCCCAAAAACAGGAAAGGAAGGGGGCCACACAGCCCCCTTCTAAAAAAAAAAGACCGGCATCGCGCCGGAGGCCCCCCCCCCCTCCCTGCAGCACTCTGCAAACGCGCCCCCTGGTGCGTTGTAAGATGGGGAACAAATTCCCCTTGAATACTGGGGTCCCTGGGGGCCAACTAGTCCACCAGGAATCTCCAGTATGCCACAGAGCTGCGTTGCAGAGTGGTGTAAAAAGGGGCGTGGCCTGGGCCACCGCTCTGCAACACAGCGCAGTGGAGCTTACTGGAGGTACCTGGTGGGCTAATTGGACCCCAGGGACCCTCAGGATTGATGAGGAATTAATTCCCCAACTTAAAACGCGCCACAGGGCATGTTTGCACACATCTCACCTCAGGCCCCGCCCCCTCCCTTCACCACTGTGCAAATGCGCCCCCTGGCGCGTTGTTAGTTGGGGGTTTAATTCCTCTTCAATCCTGAGGGTCCCTGGGGGCCAACTAGCCCACCAGGTACTTCCAGTAAGTGCCACTGCACTGCGTTGCAGAGAGGTGGCCCAGGCCATGCCCCTTTTTACACCACTCTGCAACACAGCTCTGTGGCACTTACTGGAGGTACGTGGTGGGCTAGTTGGACCCCATGTACCCTCAGGATTCAAGGGGACTTTATCTCCCAACTTAAAATGGGGCGCGTTTGCACAGTGGTGAAGGGGCCGGGCCTGAGGTGACGTGTGCAAACACGCCCTGTGGCGCGTTTAAAGTTGGGGAATTGATTCCCTTTAAATCCTGAGGGCCCCTGGGTGCCAACTAGCCCACCAGGTGCTTCCAGTAAGTGCCACTGCGCTGCGTTGCAGAGAGGTGGCCCAGGCCACGCCCCTTTTTACACCTCTCTGCAACGTAGCTCTGTGGCGCTTACTGGAGGTACATGGTAGGCTAGTTGGCCCCCAGGGGCCCTCAGGATTGAAGGGGACTTAATCTCCCAACTTAAAATGCGCCACGGGGTGTGTTTGCACACATGGCACCTCAGGCCCCACTTCCCTCCTTCACCACTGTGCAAACACGCCCCGCGGCGCCTTGTAAGTTGGGGAATTAATTCCCATTAAATACTGAGGGTCCCTGGGGGCCAACTAGCCCACCAGGTACCTCCAGTATGCGCCAGGGAGCTGCGTTGCAGAGAGGTGTTCAGAGGCTATGTCCTTTTTTACACCTCCCTGCAACACAGCTCTGTGGCACTTACTGGAGGTACCTCATGGCCTAGTTGGACCCCAGGGACCCAAGGATTCAAGGGGACTTAATCTCCCAACTTAAAACGCGCCACAGGGTGCTTTTTCACAGTGGTGAAGGGATGGGGCGGGGCCTGAGGTGACATGTGTGCAAACGCACCCCATGGCGGGTTTTAAGAGGTAGTTTTAATCCCCCTGCCCTATTATGTACTAGGGCCTCACAGAGGAGGTCATGCTAATCACAGGGGTACCCCAACACATAGTGTTCCCTAGTGTATGTAAGTGTTTTCACTGTATTCTAAGTGTCTTTTAGCATAGCACTGGCTCTAGGCCTGGTTAATCCGAGTCCGTTACCACCAATACCCGTCTGAAAAAGTTGTGGGCACAGGATGATTTTGCAACAAGGCCTCTTTCTGCTCCTCTGTTGGTTCTTTCTGCACATGTCTTGCTTCTTCCTGCACTTTTCTTCGTCTTTGTGGGCTTCTGTTGCTTCTTTCTGCAGTTATTTAGCTTCTTTCTGTGTGTTTTTTCTTCTTTCTTCACATATCCTACCTCTGTAGGCATAGTTAGAAACTAACATTTAAAAAACCTTTGAAATTCACTTAAAAAACCATAGGTTTCAGGCACGTTATAGTTAGAAATTAGCATTTAAAAAACCTTTGAAATTCACTGAAAAAAACATAGGTTTCAGGCACGTTATAGTTAGAAATTAGCATTTAAAAAACCTTAGAAATTCACTGAAAAAAACCATAGGTTTTAGGGAAATTTATAGATAGTTGGACATTTCACTTGTACAAAACCATAGAAATTCCCCGTTATAGTAGTACAGCTAACTATAACTCGCGCCCCCGCAATGCACTGCTGATGACGTCACATATTACATCACTCATGACATGGTCAGTGACATCACTGATGACATCACTGATGATATCTCAAATTACATCACTGATGATATCACTGATGACATCTCAAATGCCGAGTGAAATGTCCAACTAACTATAACTTTCCCTAAAACCTGTGGTTTTTTTCAGTGAATTTCTAAGGTTTTTTAAATGCTAATTTCTAACTACAACGTGCCTGAAACCTATGTTTTTTTCAGTAGATATATATATATATATATATATATATATATATATATATATATATATATATATAAATCTACTGGCGGTCGCCAGTAGATAGTTATAGTTAGGACCGTGTTTCCATAGGAAATCTGAAAATTCTATTTTGAATAACTTTGGCGCCGGTTGACGAATCCTCGCGAAATTTTCAAAACTAATGGGGCGCTCCGCTCAGGTCCTACCCTGACAGTCTCGGGGTGATTCGTCAAGCGGGGGCTGAGAAAAAAGGGGGGTCCCAAAACGCATTTTCCCCATGCATTTTCCCATAGCACCGTAAGTCGAAGGTACAGCCCGAACCGCTGAACAGAATTACTTGAAATTTGGCAGAGAGGTAGTCCTCAGGTCAGGCATGTGCCTTTTGCATATATGGTGTCAATCTGTTCAGTAGTTCCTGAGAAAATTGAAGTTAAAAGCACATAAATATTTATAGGCGAGCACCGTGCGCGCACCGTGCGCGCACCGTGCGCACCTTAACGTGCGCGAGCGTAATTCTGATTGGTGGTTACATGTCAGTCAACGTTCGAATCGGTCGAAATCAGGAAGGGTCGGCCGCCATTTTCTGTGTTTTGGTTGTGTGATAGTGAAAAAGAAAGGTGGAGAACGTGAAAAGGGGGCAGGGTAGAGAGTTCCTGACCCCCTAGCCTTTGTCAGGGGGTCCCTGAAGGACCCCGAAGGATGAAAAAAACTTTTTTTTTTTTTCAAAAAATCACGGGGTGCGCGCATTGTGCGTGCACCGTGCGCGCACGGTGAAAAACCTTAAAAAAAAATATTTAAACAAGCCATTCCATATTACAGGATACAGTCAATCTATAACTATATACATAGGTAGTTTATTGTAAAATAAATATATAAAAAATATAATAATACATACATAACTTAGCATTTAAAAAACCTTACAAATTCACTTAAAAAACCATAGGTTTCACACACGTTATAGTTAGGAAATAGCATTTAAAAAACCTTGCAAATTCACTTAAAAAACCATAGGTTTCACACATGTTATAGTTAGCTGGACATTTCGCTCGTAAAAAACCATTGAAATTCCCCCGTTATGGTTAGTTCAGATAACTATAACTCGCGCGACCGCCACTCTGTCACAAGGATGATGTCATCAGTGATGTCATGAGTGATGCCACTGACCATGTCATGAGTGATGTAATATGTGACGTCATGAGCAGTGGATTGCGGGCGCGCGAGTTATAGTTATCTGAACTAACTATAACGGGGGAATTTCAATGGTTTTTTACGAGTGAAATGTCCAGCTAACTACAACATGTGTGAAACCTATGGTAGTTATAGTTAGAACCTAGTTTCTATAGGAAAAGTGTTTTTGGATTTGCCAATATCTTTGGTGTCGTTTGACGAATCCTGATGAAATCTTCCAAAAAATAGGGCCGGATGCTCAGTTTGTGTTGTAAGTTTCAGGGTGATTCGTCAAGCGGGGGCCGAGAAAAAAGGGGTCCCAAAATGTGTTTTCTCCATGTTATTTTCAATAGGAACTTTATTAAAGGCTACAGCCCGACCTGCTGAACGGAATTACACCAAATTTGGCAAAAAGGTAGGTCTTGGTTTAGACTGCACCCTTTTTGTTAAACCGTGTAAATCCGTTCAGTAGTTCCTGAGACATTTTAAAAAGAAAAATATCGATATCTGAGCACCGAGGAGGGTTCACGAACCCTCCCGGGCACGAGCTTCACTCTGATTGGCTGCCAACACTCCAAACCAGGAAGTGTTGGCAGCCATCTTGGGACTCCGTAACCGAGTCACAAGAAAAAGGGTGAAACAAAGATAAAAAACATGAAAAAGGGGGCAGGTACAAACACCCTGACCCCCTAGACCTGCTCAAGGGATCCCACAAGGACCCCCAGGGCCAACAAAAAGCATATATTTTTTTTTAAATCGGCCACATTCGTGCTGGGCTTTGGTGCTTTGTTATATTTAAGCCCCCAGGTGGGCCAGGTCCCAGGGGCATGCCTAATTATGTGGCGGGGGCCCACGTGATCCCCCGCAGCCCCAGGAACCGCCACCTCCCTGGGGCTTAATTTATGATTTGTGGGGGGCACGCAGTACCCCGCAGCCCCGTGGACCGCCACCTCCCCGGTGATCTGTTTTAAAAAAAAAAAAATATGTGGGGGGCACGAGTCCCCCCACACGCTCTGGGGACCACCACCTCCCGGGGCACTAAATATGGAAATTGGTGGGTCCGTTACGGACCTCCAAGCCCCGGGGGACCACCACCTCCCTGGGATTTTCAAAATGAAGGGAGGGGGGCTGCGCAGATGCCCTCCAGGAGCCCTCGATGGCCCTGGGGAAAGCCACCCCCCAGGGCCGGCTCCTGCAATGTCCCGGGACGCCCGGGGACATTGCTGTTTGCTATGGCAGGGCGGGAGCCATGCGGCTCCCGCCCTGTCATAGCAAACTCTGCTTTGCTTCATTGAAGCGAGAACAGGGATTGTCATTCGAGATGTCATCAGTGATGTCACTGACCATGTCATGAATGATGTAATATGTGACGTCATCAGCAGTGCATTGCGGGGGCACGAGTTATAGTTAGCTGAACTTACTATAACGGCCGAATTTCTCTGGTTTTGTATGAGTGAAATGTCCAACTAACTATAACGTCCCTGAAACCTATGTTTTTTCAGTGAATATATATCTATATATCTATATATATATATATATATATATATATATTCAATGAAAAAACCAAAGGTTTCACACATGTTATAGTTAGCTGGACATTTCACTCGTAAAAAACCAATGAAATTCCCCCGTTATAGTTAGTTCAGCTAACTATAACTCACGCGCCCGCAATGCACTGCTGATGACGTCACATATTACATCACTCATGACATGGTCAGTGACATCACTCATGACATCACTGATGACATCTCAAATGACATCACTGATGACATCACTGATGACGTCATCCATGTGATAGAGTGGCAGACCTCCTCTCACCCTAATATAACCTTTGATACACACATTCAAAAATAGAGACAAAAATTTTCAAAACAATGGACATACCAATACCAGTTACAACAACCTCTTCAGTAATTCTAAGAACCACATACACATCCACTCATTCACCAACAGTCCTATACAGTCACTCATACATGTACTCACTCATCATATGTACTCATACACCTATACATCCTGTTACACTATGCCACTCATCCATAGAGTTACTCACACACATAGTCACTCATGCTAATAAAGAATCAAACATACATTTACTTGCATATACAGTTATACACACACCACCACACTTACTTCTACGGAAACTTACACATACTTAGTCTTTTAAACAATCACTTATAGAAACACATACTTATTCATAGAGGGACTCTTTCAATCTCTCACTCTCACATATACTCGCTTATATACACCAATAGTCACATATACTAGTTTAAAACATATGTAGTTACTCATAAAGACACTATTGAGACAGTCATTCACTCACTAACACACCCATACACTCACTCATCCACCCATAGAGTCCTGCACACATGCTGTCTTCAACACATACAAAGAGTGAGACACTCATTCATGCACCTATGCACTACGTAATACCCCCACTGAACCATGCAGACACTCAGACTGATACTCATAAAACCAACTAATAACCTATATAGACACCCATGTAGCTACTCTCCAACCCATGCAGCCACTTATACACAAAGTGAGAGACTGATACAGATATTTACATATTAAAACATTACTCACTAAGCCATGTATTCACTATGATACACTTAATCAGTCAGTTACACAATCCATTTTTCAAAAACAAATCATCCATTTAGACACTTATATACCCATTTATTCTTCCATCGACCTTGAGATATACATATATAAAACATATTTAATTTTCAGAAAAACACACATTCACTGGATGATGTCATCAGTGATGTCATCAGTGATGTCATTTGAGATGTCATCAGTGATGTCATCAGTGATGTCACTGACCATGTCATGAGTGATGTAATATGTGACGTCATCAGCAGTGCATTGCGGGCGCGCGAGTTATAGTTAGCTGAACTAACTATAACGGGGGAATTTCATTGGTTTTTTACGAGTGAAATGTCCAGCTAACTATAACATGTGTGAAGCCTTGGTTTTTTCATTGAATTTCTAAGGTTTTTTAAATGCTAATTCCTAACTATAACGTGTGTAAAACCCATGGTTTTTTCAGTGAATTTGCAAGGTTTTTTAAATGCTAATTATTTTTTTTTTTTGCAATGTTTTTTACATATTTTTATTTTAAATTTATATCCTCTTTAAAGACTATGTTTAAATTTTAAAAATTCTACAATTTATTTGTTATTTTTACCTTTTTTTTTAAACTAAACAGGTAAGATTTAGTAGTATAACATAGTGAATCTTTTTTTTTTTTTTAGTATTTTTTTAACGTGCGCTTACCGTACGCGCACGTCTTGCTTTTATTACGTTAGATTTCTACGCTGTTTGCGTACAGTTACGCAATTTGCGTAGACGTGCGTCACGCGCACGCGGCGCGTAACGGGTACGCTGCACGCGCATGTTACGCGGAAGTGAAGGGGCGTGCCTGTTTTGCGCATGCGCGCGTGCGCGTGTCTTTTTTACGCGCATGCGTACTTTTACCGTAAGCGCTCCGTAAGCGCACCGTAAGCATAACGTACGCGCACGTTGGGTCATGTGATCAAGAAACAACACTTTTGATTGGTTTAAACTACTTTCAGTTCTAGAACTCTCCTACACCACACCCATTCCCCTCATTTCTGCTTGTGATCCCTTTGGAGAAGGAGCTGAGTTGTCTTTGTGATACGATGGCAGAACAGCAGACCTCTTCAGAGAGTGAGGCTAGCAGCACTACCTTGAGGCAGAGAAGGAGGAAACAAAAGAGCTCTTTCATATGGGAGTATTTTTCTTTTCCAGAGGGCAAGAAAAAGGTAAATGCACCTTTAGTGACTTGTAAGCTTTGTGACCGTGTACTTTCAAGAGGGAATCCTAACAAGAAGTATTCCTTCGGGAATCACACTATGTTGAGACACCTTCATGATGTACACGGTAGGACATATGCTCGACATACTGGAGGGAACCCTTCAGTAAGTCAACCAAGCACATCCACAGCAGCTCAGCCTGGTCCATCATCTGCAGGGCCGAGTCCATCTTCGGCAGGTCAGCTGAGCCCTTCATCTGTGGGGGGAGCATCTCCTTTTTCTGGTCCTCTGGAAACCAACCATCGGTTTGCGAGGGTTACAATGCGGTGCGCCACTTGTTATGGTCTAATTTGTCATAGGGAGACCAGTGTTGCCCTAGTTAACAATAAAATAGACCAGCACATTTGTCCTACCGACTAATATTCCCATTCTTTCTTTCCTCTGTCCCTGTACGAACACAACGGCTCTTTTAAGAGCCAACCTTACCTTTCAACTTTTTTATATATATTTTTTAAAACTTTTTTTTGATTTTTTTTTTTACCGTACGCGTACGGTGCGCGTAATTCTTTTTTTTTTGTTTTTTTTAAAAATCAATTATCACAATACAAGGTCCTTGAGAGACTACAATGAAAATCTGATTGTGGAGAAGTGGAAAAAAGGGACCATGAAATTTCTGACTTACCATACCCACTCAAAAAATTATTTATTAATTAAAATATAATTTTAATTGCTAAAAAAATGGTTCAAGTTTTCGAAAATTTTCTTTATCAATCTGAAAAAAAAGAAAAAAGTATTAATATTTAATAAAATATTTTATAATACAGTACACATATTTACATATTTTCCAAAAACAATTTTTTGCCTTTTTTTGCTGTTTTCAAAATATATTGCATTTCACTATAAATCGTGAAAGCAATTGCATTCATCACTTAACAGCGGGCAAAAAAAAATGACAATCTCAAAGATTGTTTAAAAAAAGCCCAGAATCTCTTCTCAGTTATACATAACATTATCAAAATGCAAAATATTATTCATTAAAAATATCATCTAATAACAAAAACTATTTCTAAAAAATACCGTCTGACAATTTTCTTACAGAAGCATAATCTCAAAAAAAATATATCTCAAATAAATCCACAATACATCTAGTTTCCTTTCTTTTAGGCCAAATGTTAATTTTTTTAAATTATTTTTTGATTAAATTTCCAACGATAATCCAATAAAATTTCAAAATTTAAATTGTACAGATGTTACCGATTCTCTCTAAAATTTTGGTTTCTGAATGATTAATTAGGATTTAATTAAATCCACAATACAATTGGATACCTTTCCTTTAGGCCAAATGGTCATTTTAAAAATCTTTTTTGATTAAATTTCCAACGGTAATCCAATAAAATACAAAAATTTAAATTGTACAGATGTTACCGATTCTCTGTAAAATGTTGTTTTCTGAAACATTAATTAAGAATTATATAAGTCCATAATACAATTGGTTACCTTTCCTTTAGGCCAAATGATAATTTTAAAAATCTTTAAATTTGAAAATTCCAATGGTAATCCAAAAAAATGGTAAAATTGTTTTGTACAGATCTTGCCAAGTCTCTCTAAAATTTAGGTTTCAGAAAGATTAGATAGGAATTTGCTAAATCAAAAGGCAAACGTTGCTTGAAAATCAATTGGGAATCATTACACAATGTCCAGCCTTTTTCACATTTAAGATAAACTGTGTAATGTCCAGAAGTAACAGTAGGTCCTTCATGGAAAATTATTGCAACTGTTACAAAAGTTTTTCCTGAAATTGATAATTGCTGTCCTGTAAACTTCTTTATTAAAGTATCCAATTTTGAACCATCAGCTCTACATCGTTGCATCATTAAAATTACATACTCTCCGTATTCCTTTAAAATTAACGTTGAAAACATATCAGATTTACACTCACCGCATTGCATGCTATGATTAGCATCTTTAACTAATTTAGCAAAAGTGACTGTTTTACTCTCTGGCAATGTTAAATAAATAAACCTTTCAGAATCAACATTAGAGCCACATGTATTGAAACAGTTTTCACAACTATGTTCCCATTTATAAGACAGACCAAACAAATTTTCAATGTGTACACCTTCTTCTTCCAGTACCTGAAGAAAATACAACAAGAATTCCTGTGCGTCTTGCTGTACATTTTGAGAAAACTGTGTACATCCTGAACATACATCTAAAAGTTTTCTAATTTCAGTAGCACTTTCTATTTGAGTTTTATCATTACTCAGCTTTTGAAAAAGGAGACTCCACTCAGAACAGAATCTTTTTCTCTGATTTACTATTATCTGCTCTTGCAAACTTTCCAGATAAAATGCAACATTCAGCACTACATTAGCGTAGCAGTTGACACCAGAGCTATTTTCAAAATGACAACCTACAACCTCTTCAACATTTTCCTTTTTCTTTTTGCTTGCAATTTCTTCACTCCTCTTTTTTTCCTCCTCTCTACATCCTCATTACAGATATTCTCAATTCTCCTTTTTCGAGAAACTACACATTTCTCCAACACAGGATACTGACCTAAATGAGGAGCATAGGTTCTTCTTAATCTATTATACTCCTTTACACAGTTTGTATCAGCACTAACTTTTGAGTCATCAAAGTCTATCATAAATAATCCAGATAATGTTTTCACTCGTGACAAAGCTACATAAGCCATACCTTCTTTGAACACAGATGAACCAATGTTTACAAATGCACAATCTACAGTCAATCCTTGAGACTTGTGAATAGTTACAGCATATGCTAGAGAAAACGGAAACTGTTTCCTTTGTACATATAAGTCTTTCACAAGCATAAAACGAACTGTACAACGACAAATGTCTATAACTTCTTCTATCTCATCAAATTTTATTTTTAAACATTCAATTCCATCTTTTTTCTGATAATTAATAAAACCCACAACTCTTCCCATAGCTCCATTAACTAAACCTTTTTCAACATCCAAATTTCTCCTTAAAAATACTCTACAGTTCATGCAAACCTATACGTTTTTTTCTAATCCAGCAGTTTTGGAAATGTTCTTCTCTAGTGAATCCAATTTATTTTTCAGTTTACCTGTTAATGTGATAGTAATTCTTCCATCCTGAATTTTGTCCACTGCTTCCAATTTCCTGATATCTTCCTTTTCCAATTTCAAAAGCTCCTCATTGAATATTGAGCATTCACGTAGAGTTGGCATTAAGCAGATGACACTTTTCTTTTCTGCAATGTTCTTGTATATCTTCTCTGCAATTATTTCTTCCTTTGGAAATAAATTATGTAGCAACCGACTCTGTAATGCTTTTGTGCCAGCTTCAGTGAGTAGTCCAATTCTGATATCTTTCAGAATACTTCCATATTCTTCATCGTTTGCTTGTCTCATATTAGTAGTAAGTTCCTTGTACTCAAAGAAGGACCAAATATTTGCATTACCGATGCTTCCCAATGACTTCTTTGTATCTTCATGTGTCACAGTATTAAACACTGGTTGTCCTTTAACTGGAGTAAGCTGTAGAAGATCCCCAAAAACTATGACATGTTTTCCACCAAATAACACGTCATAGTCTGTCCTTAGAGTTTGCTGCATTCTTAAATGCACAAAGGCAAGCATTAAGTTTGATACCATGCTAGCCTCATCAATAATGAGAACTTGCATCTTCTTCAATACTCTTGAAACTTCCAAGCATGTTTCTCCAGTTAGCTTGTGGTATTGTATTTTGTTCTCATGCTCCACTGGTAACATTAGCAAACGATGTAAGGTGATTCCTTTTATGTTATATGCTGCTAACCCAGTTGGAGCAGTAACCACACAAGACAAAGTAGAATCCGTTTTTTGCTGTAGGTAGCTTCTGATGACTTTTATTAGGAAACTTTTTCCAGTTCCAGCTTGTCCGCTTACATACATCCTGATTGGATGAAATGATGTGCATGAGCACTCTTTTTTTTCATGTAGTAATCCGTGATCAATTTTGTTTCTGATTTCTTCATAAATTTGTTGCTGCTCTTCATTCAGTTGTCTTTCCAAATTTGGTAAGTCTATAAATTCTTCTTGAGCTTGATTCATAGCCGTTTCCACTTCATTCATGGCTATTGCAGCTTCATTTTCAACGATTGGTTGTCCTAGGGGATCTTGACTGAGTGTTCCTGAACTTTGGCTGTCTTGAGAACTGTCTCTAGCTACTTCAGCTGCAATTGTAGTTTCCTGTTCAATTTCTTCATTTAACATTTCCACATAAGTTGTGAATGTACTGCATTGTATGCTGTCTTTGCAAGCATTAAATGAATCTTCATAGCTTTGAAATTCTCCCAGTAGTTCATCCTCTGTACGCCATGGTTTAAATAGCTGTAAAAGAGCCAAGTAGTAAAATTCCTTTTTGTCAGTAGTGTCACAACTCAGCTTCCTGTGATTTATCAAACTTCCTTTTGTTTGCTTCACCAAACATCCTTCCTCACCAATGACTTTATATTTTCCATTGTTGATGTCTTCTGCAGCTTTCCGTGAATAAATGTAGTTCTGCAGCACTTCATAGAGACACATGTTCTCCAGATGATGACTTCTCTTGGGATAATATGTGTCCAACATGTTTGATTTCAAAATATCTGTACTTTCTGGGTCATTCTCGGCCAAATATTCAATTTCTCCAACAGATTTCAGTACCCGATTTCTCATTGCTGCAAGGCCTAAACTTGCCCAAATTATTCTTCTTGATTTCGAGTAGAGACTTGCAGAAGATAACCTATCTGAACATTCGTAGGATCCAATTTCTCGATGCGATAACATCTTTAAACTGAAACTGTACAGCTTCTTACTGACAGTCTTCTCGTGAGAAATCTCTTCCCACATTTCCTTCAATTCAGTTTTTTCTGATTTAGTAATGTAAGACGTTACATATCGAGCAACAGCAATGGAATTGTCAGCTACATACTGTATATCCATGTTAGCATTCCTCATGGATAAAATGACTGGGTTGTAGTCATTTATATTTTTTGATTCTTCTTTTCTTTTAAGGTTGTAGGTATTCTTAGGTGATTTTCTTGTGATAGTATGTCTCACAGATGACATAAAACTGTTTACTCTTCCATTTGAAAGAACAGGTCTAGGAAATCCAAATCGACATTTAATGTAGTATTTATCTTTGCTCTTGTATTTCCGTCGACAGTATTTTCCACACCGATGAGTTTGGAAACGTAAAACTTGCTCCTTTAGCTTTTTCTCTTCTGTGCTTTTTGGTATAGCACATGTTGCATATTCTTCAATGAAAGATAACACTGCTTCATCAGTATCTGTTCCAAACTTTGGGGCATTCTTGATCCACAACAGCATATGAATATGAGGAGCACCTCTTGCCTGGTACTCTTTTCTCCAAAAGAAATCCTCTACTTCTCCAAGAGGTGGATTTTTTTTATTGCAGATGAAGAACATCATAGCCTCAAATCTATGATTGAAATATCTGCAAACATTAACCGGATCCAATGAGCACAGTTCTCCTGCTGTCTTGTATTCGATGTTTTTAATGTTTGAATTTGCCTCTCGTAGAAAATCCAGTAAATCATCCCAAGCGTACTCAGCACAGCTTAGGGTAAGGAACCATTTGGTGTTCCTAAATTTCGTAACATGCATTTTAATTCACCATGGCGTCGGTACCAATATTCATTTGTCCCACGCTGACAAGCCATCAGATTGATGAGTTGTGTTTCCAAATGATCATCTCGGTGCTGCACTTTCTCCATAAAATCCTTAGCAGACACATTTTGTAAATGTACTCCACTTTTTAAAATGTGATTTACTGCATATGATAATGCAGACAAGTCGCTTTCAAATAAAAGATGGAATAAATAAGGAATACTTTGTCGAAATCTTGGATCTTCTGCATATAGTCTTGTAGTCCGATACTCAGAAGCTGGAATCTGTTCTGGACGTTCATCGTATCGTCCTCCTTTTCCTGTAGGAAACAGCTGGGGAAAACATCGAGCTTCCAAGCTCTCCTCCCATACACTCACGGGAGTTCCTTTTGCTTTCCTCATCTGAAACAGATCAATATTGTCTCCCATAACTTCTTTTGAATGAAGAGGATGTATGCTAAAATGTTCATAAATTTCTTCTTCCTTTGATTTGTCCACTTTTTCAATTTGTCCAGTTGGTGTTTCTGTGTCTTCTTGTAAATCTTCTTCTTCTTCTTCTATATAAATTGATTCATACCATTTGTTATTCCTTTTCAAATACAAATTTGCTCTTTGAACTTTCCGTACATCTACCAGCTCCTGCCAAATCTTTTTATTCTTTGTAGGTACACCATTAACCAGAATAACTAATGGTTCAGTTTCCAAAGTATCTGCATCAATAGTTTCCATATTTTTTTTCAAATCCAAGGGCAAATACACCACTCTACCTTTTAAACCTCTCAGTAAATCAGAAGGAGGTAATTTACCAGTTTTGGGCTCCATACGTACTATGGTCTGGAACGGATGAACACATTGAATAAGTATAGACTCATATGTCTTTAATTCAGAAAGTTCGGCAGGAATAACATCCAATTCTAAATTATTATGTACAGCTCTGGTCGGCATTCTATTTTCTTCTAACTTGTTGTAACAGTATTTACAAATACGCTGATCTTCACCCAATTGAAAACAATTTTCAAGAAATATATATGTGGCAAAATCCTTCCACTTATAATTATCTTCATTTTCACTTTTTCTGTAGAGATCAACATTCCTGGTTTGTTTTCTATAATGAGTTCTGCGGCAACAAATACAAGTAATATTTGGTCTTTCATTAGAGATTATTGCAAATTTTGTTATGTGATCATTAAATGTCTTACTTACAGAGGATTCTACATTCTCTTCCACTTCTTCCTCATTTACTGTGTCCTTTTCCGCACTTTCTTGTTCTGGACCAAAGTAACAAAACTGAATTTCATCAATAACCTTCTCTACATCTGATACCGTTCCACGGAACAGAGCCCTATTCAATTCATCTAACTTTATTGCTGGACTTTTAACAAAATACAACCGTCTCACAAACTTTCTCATTTCAGTATGATGAACAGCCAGCATCCTAAAATGATGAAAAACACTTTTACACACTTTTCTAGATAGACAAGCCAGAGAATGACCCTGCAAACCAGTATTCTCTCTCACTCTGCATGGATCTAGACTTTGAAGCACCTTAATCTTCTGTTTTACACTTTTTTTTACTATATTCTCTTAGAAACTCACGAAATTTATCAATAGATTCCTGACGCACAGTGCAAATACTACTACAATTCCAAGTGTACACTGGGGCTTTAGGACGTCTCCCCATAGCCTCATCCGCCATCACTTGTACCTCATCTCTTGGAACCATTTTCTCCTTCTCCATTATACAACCATTTTTCACTTCGTAAGCACGACCTCTGGTGTCAACTGCATGCAGCAAAGTATTACTTTGAAAATAACTCTCTTCATTAAAAAAAGGTTCACTACTTGAACTATGCATCCATTCTCCTAAAAACACTTTGCAAAAGTTTGTTCTTTTCACTTCTCTTTTCCTTTTGGTTTGTGATTTCAGTACATTAACCATTTTATCTAATGTACGCATCCTATTCAAAATTAAAATGAATAGTTTCCTTTTTAATTCTAATGCCTTAGCTGCAATGGCTTCAATTTCTTTTTTTCTCTTATAAAATGTAGCCTTTTGCTTATATTTCTTCACATCCTTTATCAAATTGGACATAACTCTTCTCTGAAACATTTTTCTACGTATCTCTTTAAACGCTGTTTTTCTGTTTAAATTAATCTTTATGTTTCTGAAGGTATATTTGCATTAACTAAATGCTCAATTTTTTCCTGTTTTTTTCTATTTAAAACATTCTTTCCAGTACAGACATTTTGTACATTTTTCCTTTTTTTGAAGATGTTCTTTAAAAAATCTTTTGTCTGCTTACCAGAAGACTTTCTCTTTTTACAACATGAGCATCTCCAGCTAACTTAGGTCCTCCAGTTGTCTTCAAATATAGATTTTTTTTTGTGGTTTTTCCTTTGTCTGGATTTTGTAGGCATCTTAAATTTTGTTCACTGCTCTTCAGCAATACCTGAAAAAAACAAAAAAAAAATTCCTTTATTTTATTTAAATATATTACTACATTTTTTATGATCTTTTCAAATCTTAAAATACTATGTACCCCTTTCCTACAAGTGAAAATCACAATAACACCTTCACAAATTAAATATCTAAAAACTATTCCTGTGTGCACACAGAGTCATGGTTTGAAATTAGGCAGAAAGCGAAATTTCTTTGCCATTTTGAAAGCACACTTACTACTCTTTTTTTTGGCAAGTGATAAGTACTTTTACAATCTGACACATTTTGAAACCACTTTTCATATTCTCAAAAAAGCACATGTCCAAACAGCTTTTTGAGACCAGCAACATGTGTAACCTGGGTGACTGACTACACTCCAGCAAGGGCAACCAGCCTTACTGATGCTGAATGTATTTGCATTACTGACTGCAACCTCAAACCCCACTCGGTTGTGAATACTGTGCATGATTCGACAGGATAAGCAGCTGGCTGTGTGCTAAGAGTCTGCTTCTGCATAAAAAAATAGCTCCCCCTTTCCATCTAATGCAACTGTAAAATTACCAGAGCAATACCAAACAGCTTTCTGAGACCATCAACATGTGTAACCTGGGTGACTGACTACACTCCAGCAAGGGCAACCAGCCTTACTGATGCTGAATGTACTTGCATTACTGACTGCAACCTCAAACCCCACTCGGTTGTGAATACTGTGCATGATTCCACAGGATAAGCAGCTGGCTGTGTGCTAAGAGTCTGCTTCTGCACAAAAAAAATAGCTCCCCCTTTCCTACTAATGCAACTGTAAAATTACCAGAGCAATACGCAATACATCTCTGCCTGTAATTCCTCTTTGCACACAGAGTCATGTTTTCATATTAGTCAGAAAACGAAATTTCTTTGCCATTTTGAAAGCACACTTACTACTCTTTTTTTTGGCAAGTGATAAGTACTTTTACAGTCTGACACATTTTGAAACCACTTTTCATATTCTCAAAAAAGCACATGTCCAAACAGCTTTTTGAGACCAGCAACATGTGTAACCTGGGTGACTGACTACACTCCAGCAAGGGCAACCAGCCTTAGTGATGCTGAATGTATTTGCATTACCGACTGCAACCTCAAACCCCACTCGGTTGTGAATACTGTGCATGATTCGACAGGATAAGCAACTGGCTGTGTGCTAAGAGTCTGCTTCTGCATAAAAAAATAGCTCCCCCTTTCCATCTAATGCAACTGTAAAATTACCAGAGCAATACCAAACAGCTTTCTGAGACCAGCAACATGTGTAACCTGGGTGACTGACTACACTCCAGCAAGGGCAACCAGCCTTAGTGATGCTGAATGTATTTCCATTACTGACTGGAACCTCAAACCCTAAAAGTATTCCTTATTTGTACCAGTACACCTTAATTTATGGTGAAAACATAGTCCATATTATTTTACATGTTCCTCACATTTAAATTTCTCCCAAAACACAAAATGATAAACACAACTTCAACAAAAGGAATTCCAATGCTATTATTCATTTCTTAATTTACCATATACATCCCCTCTCAAACTCTTAACTCACCTTTAAAATTAGTTAGTTGTGAAAGAAATGTGGCACTCAAACAGCAGATTATCAGAGCCAGGATCTCTGTTCTGTACACCTCTCTCCTCTCAGCAGAACCAGATAATGGCAATGTTTCCCTCTCTTTTTCCACACATATACATGTTAGTTTCAAATCTCAGTGCTTCCCCCTTTTTTTCAAATGTAATCACACATTTCTATTGGTTGAAAACCAACCCTTTTCAAAAAGTACCCTTCCCCCAACTTGACTTCTGCCTAGTACCCTTCCCCCAACTTGACTTCTGCCTGCTACCATAGCAACAGCTCATGGAACACTGCTGTGTGGTGTCAGGTCAGAAGTTCAGCAGACAATGTTTCATTTTCAAAGTGCAAGAGTGCTTGACTTTTCAAACCTAACAGCAAATCCATAGTACTGTTCTTTGGTAACACATTTTTCTTTACCAATACAAATCATGCTTCTATAAATTGACACACACAGCCTAGTTTTTAGTGTAGAATGGTATGAAACAGCCAATCATTTCTTTTTATTTAAAAAAAATATGTATGCCTCCATTTCCAAACTGTCTTTCATTTCTTTTTACCGTTCTACTGAATTACACCTCCTGAGTGCATCCAGATCTCCTTGGAAGATGTTCACAGTGTGGATTGTAGGGCACAGCTATGTCTTCTGGAGTGAAAAGTATGCAGAGAAAACAGGTATGGTGAGAGACCTTGCTTTGCCAAATGTAGACATTAAATGGATTGGTCAGAGAGGGTTAAAGTGGCACCAATTGATGCCATTGGTGAAATCCTTCATGCAAATCCAACACCCTGACCTCATAATAGTGCACTGTGGTGGCAATGACCTAGGCACTTTGACTGGGGTAGGTCTGGAAATGCTTATGAAGGAGACCTTTGCACAACTGTTTTCACTTTTCCCTAAAACTGCCTTTGTGTTTTCTAACATATGCCAAAGGCAAAAATGGAACTGGTCCAATCATTTTTGTCCACAGATTGACAAAGCAAGAAAGCACGTCAACAAATCTGTTTCTGCTTTCCTCCGTGACTATGGTATGGGTTCCATTTACCACAACAACTTGCGTTACGACATGCAAGACATTTATAGAGGAGATGGTGTACACTTCACTGATGAAGGGAACAGAGTCTTCCTCTTGAACCTTAGACTCTGCATCGGTACTTACTTGTAGGTACCACTAAAAAATCACTTAATAAACACAACGGCTCTTCTTAGAGCCCCCTAATATCTAAACACTTAAATCTGCATTTAATTTCATTTTTTTTTATTTTTTTTTACCGTACGCGTACGGTGAGCTTACCGTACGCGTACCCCGCGATTTTTTTTAAAATTAATAAATGTTTTTTTTTATACTTTTCTGTCCTTCTTTGACCCCCTTTCAAATGTTAGGGGGTCTGTAACTCTCTTCCTTGCCCCCTTTTCAAGTTATCACCCTTTATTTTCTCAGTGAAACACACAAAATGGCAGCCGCCGCTTCCTGGTTTCGACCGATTCGAATGTTTACTAAGATCTAACAGCCAATCAGAATCGCGCTCGCGCACGTCACCGTACGCGTACGGTAAGCTTACGGTAAGCGCACGGAGCGCGCTTACAGATATATATATTGATTTAAATGCTATTTTCTCAGGACCTACTGAACAGATTTACACCAGACCTACAAAAGGCACATCCTTGACCTGAGGACTACCTCTCTGCCAAATTTCAAGTAATTCTGTTCAGCCGTTCGGGCTGTAGCTGTGTCTAAAGGTCCTATGGAAAAATGCATGGGGAAAACGCATTTTGGGACCCCCCTTTTTTCTCAGCCCCCGCTTGACGAATCCCCCCGAGACTTTCAGGGTAGGAGCGGAGCGTAGCGCCCCATTAGTTTTGAAAATTTCGCGAGGATTCGTCGACCGGCGCCAAAGTTATTCAAAATAGAATATTGCGGTTTTCCTATGGAAACAGGGTCCTAACTATAACTACCTACTGGCGACCGCCAGTAGGTAATATATATATATATATATATATATATATATATATATATATATATATGATCAAGGCCGCTTGTTTGGCTGAAACGCGTTATGGCAGACTGGCAAATAAATCATATTTGCACTTACTTGGGTCCGCGCCCATTTTTCCTGAGTTGGAGTGATAGCGAGGTGTGTGTATATATATATATATTCACTGAAAAAACCATAGGTTTCACACATGTTATAGTTAGCGGAAATTTTACTGATAAAAAACCAATGAAATTCCCCCGTTATAGTTAGTGCAGGCAACTATAACTCAAGCGACCGCAATCTTCTGCTGATGCTAATACTGTATTTAGACACTTATTTGCCCATGTCTTCTTCCATACATTTTTAGCTATACATATATTACAAATATTTTTTTTTCATAAAGACACATATGTCATCAGCAGAAGATTGCGGTCGCTTGAGTTATAGTTGCCTGCACTAACTATAACGGGGGAATTTCATTGGTTTTTTATCAGTAAAATTTCCGCTAACTATAACATGTGTGAAACCTATGGTTTTTTCAGTGAATTTGCAAGGTTTTTTAAATGCTAATTCCTAACTATAACGTGTGTGAAACCTATGGTTTTTTCAGTGAATTTGTACGGTTTTTTAAATGCTAAGTTACTTTACGCCATTCGTGGCGTGCGCGCCCACTTAACGCAGTTCGTTCCGTGCGCGCACAGTGAGCACGCGGTGCGCTTCGCGCACCGCGCGCCCACTTTACGCAGTTAGTGCCGTGCACGCACGGTGGGCACGCGGTGCGATGACAAAGCAAGAAAGCACGTCAACAAATCTGTTTCTGCTTTCCTCCGTGACTATGGTATGGGTGCCATTTACCACAACAACTTGCGTTATGACATGCAAGACATTTATAGAGGAGATGGTGTGCACTTCAATGATGAAGGGAACAGAGTCTTCCTCTTGAACCTTAGACTCTGCATCGGTACTTACTTGTAGGTACCACTAAAAAATCATTTCATAAACACAATGGCTCTTTTTAGAGCCCCCTAATATCTAAACACTTAAATCTGATTTTCATTTTTTTTTTTGCTTTTTTTCCTACCGTACGCTTACCGTAAGCTTACCGTACGCGTACCCCGTGATTTTTTTTAAAATCAATAAATGTTTTCTTTGTACTTTTCTGTCCTTCTTTGACCCCCTTACAAATGTTAGGGGGTCTGTAACTCTCCTCATTGCCCCCTTTCCTTGTTTTCACTCTTTTTTTTCAGAGTGAAATACACAAAATGGCGGCCGCCGCTTCCTGGTTTCGGCCGATTCGAATGTTTACTAAGATCTAAGAGCCAATCAGAATCGCGCTCGCGCACGCCACCGTACGCTTACCGTAAGCGTACGGTAAGCGTACCGTAAGCGGGCTCAGATATATATATTGATTTAAAGGCTATTTTCTCAGAATCTACTGAACAGATTTACACCAAACCTACAAAAGGCACTTCCTTGACCTAGGGACTACCTCTCTGCCAAATTTTGAGTAATTCTGTTCAGCCGTTCGGGCTGTAGCTCGTTCTAAAGGTCCTATGGAAAAATGCATGGGAAAAACGCGTTTTGGGACCCCCCTTTTATCTCAGCCCCCGCTTGACGGATCCCCCCGAGACTTTCAGGGTAGGAGCGGAGCGTAGCGCCCCACCTATTTTGAGAAATTCGCGAGGATTCGTCGACCGGCGCCAAAGTTATTCAAAATAGAATGTTGAGGTTTTCCTATGGAAACGTGGTCCTAACTATAACTACCTACTGGCGACCGCCAGTAGGTAATATATATATATATATATATATATATATATATATATTATGATTATCTACTGGCGGTGCGCTTACCGTACGCGTACGGTGCCGTGCGCGAGCTCAATTCTGATTGGTGGTTACATGACTGTAAACATTCGAATCGGTCGAAATCAGGAAGTGTCGGCCGCCATTTTCTGTCTCTCGCACTGAAAAACAAAGGTGGGGAACGTGAAACGGGGGCAACGAAGAGAGTTGCAGACCCCCTAGTGTTTGTCAGGGGGTCCAAGAAGGACCCAAAAGTACGAAAAATAAATTTAATAATTTTTAAAAAAAATCGCGGGGTACGCGTACGGTAAGCTTACCGTACGCGCACGGCAAAAAAAATTAAAAAAAAAAAATAAAGAAGTAACAATCACATTTATTAAATAAATTAAAGGACCCACAAGGGAGAAAAAAACAAATGTTACTGCGTAAAAAAAGGCGAGGCGCGCACGGCATGGACTGCGCAACGTGGGCGCTCAGGGCGCGAAGCGCACCGCACGCCCTCAGTGCGCGCACGGTGCGCGAAGCACACCGTGCGCGCAGGGTGTGCGCATAGTAAAAAACCAGAAAAAAAAATACAAAATAAATACATAACTTAGCATTTAAAAAAACGTACAAATTCACTGAAAAAACTATAGGTTTCACACACGTTATAGTTAAGAATTATCATTTACAAAACCTTGCAAATTCACTTAAAAAACCATAGGTTTCACACATGTTATAGTTAGCTGTACATTTCACTCGTAAAAAACCAATGAAATTCCACGTTATAGTTAGATCAGGTAACTATAACTTGCGCGACCGCAATCCACAATGTGTAATTTCAGATGTCATCATTGATGTCATGAGTGATGTCACTGACCATGTCATGAGTGATGTACTATGTGACGTCATCAGCAGTTTATTGTGGGCGCGCAAGTTATAGTTACCTGATCTAACTATAACGTGGAATTTCATTGGTTTTTTACGAGTGAAATGTACAGCTAACTATAACATGTGTGAAACCTATGGTTTTTTAAGTGAATATATATATATATATATATATATATATATATAATCTACTGGCGGTTGCCAGTAGATAGTTATAGTTAGGACCGTGTTTCCACAGGAAATCCGCAACATTCTATTTGGAATAACTTTGGTGCCGGTTGACGAATCCTCGCAAAATTTTCAAAATAAGTGGGGCGCTCCGCTCCGCTCCTACCCTGAAAATCTCGGGGGGATTCGTCAAGCGGGGGCTGAGAAAAAAGGGGGGTCCCAAAACGTGTTTTCCCCATGCAATTTTCCATAGGGACCTTTAGTCCAAGGTACAACGGCTGAACAGAATTACTTGAAATTTGGCAGAGAGGTAGTCCTCAGCTCAGGGAAGTGCCTTTTGCAGGTCTCGTGTCAATCTGTTCAGTAGTTCCTGAGAAAATCAAAAGTAAAATCATATATATATGTGGGCGGAGCCTAATCACACATCTCATCCTGAGATCTGATTGGCTGTCAGCACTTCATCCAAGAAGTGTTGGCAGCCATCTTGGGACCAATATACATGATAGCACCTCATTAAAAAGCATTGCAGTTAATAGAAGGTTTTAAGACTTTAGTTACATTATAAATCATTTGTTGATGGTACCATACTCATTTTAGGAATTGTGGTATGTTCTAAGGTGATTTCACCATGTGAAAAAGCCTTCTGCTGGGATATCATGATTGAGAGAAATATTTTCTCATGCTTTTCCCACAGAGGTTTGGAAGGTGATCTATAAGCTAAACTGAGAGCTTATTTTCTGTAAATTCACATTATCTTTCTCAGTCATGTGAGAATGAAGTCTGACATTCTCAGTAAAACATGTACATCCAACAAGGGCAGAGACTGTCAGTTGATTCCTTTGTGTTCTACTGCAGCTTCCCAGAGTGTTCCAAAGAACAACTAGAGCGCTAACAGTCCTACTTATGATAAACCTATGGCACACCTGAAGCCATCTTGATTGGATTAAAGTAGTAACTCTTAAAACATTTAATTTAAAAAGGAACAAAATGAGGGGGTTCATTTTTCCATAACAAGTATGATTAGTGCTGCAGAAAGAAAAACTAGGGCACATTTTGACTTCTGAAATCCTCTTTTATTCCATTAAAAAATTCTGACATGCAGACTGAAACATGCACTTTCAATACCAGCAGCAGTTTTCCCTGGTGAGCAGTAGCTTTACTACAGTGATCTAATGAGCAAAAAGAGTGCTAACATTCTGAATTTATGGCAAATGTGTGACACATCTGAATGCCTTCTTGATGGAATCAAAGTAAAAAGCTGAAAGTATTTCCTACTGAGGAGACTGCAGTAAATGAGTAAATTAGGAAACTTCATAACAAATAAGTCTCCCAAGATGGCCACCAGAGACAAAAGAGCCCAAATGTAGCCCAAATATCACCCAGATGTAGCCCAAGTATAGCCCAATGACAGAATGTCCCAGAGTTTTCTTAAAAACAACTAGAGCGCTTACTGTCTTCATTATGACAAAAGTAAGGCACACCTGAAGCCATCTTGATTGGAATAAACTGGTAACACTTAAAACATTTAATTTAAAAAGGAACACAATGAGGGGGTTCATTTTGACATAGAAATTATGATTAATGCTGAAGAAAGAAAATGAGGGCACATTTTGAGTGACTTCTCAAATCCTCTTCTATTTCATTAAAATATTCTGACATGCAGACTGAAACATGCACTTTTAATACCAGGAGCAGACTTCCATGGTGAACAGTAGTTTTACTACAGTGATCTAATGAGCAACTAGAGTGCTAACTTTCAGAATTTATGGCAAATGTGTGACATATCTGAATACCTTCATGATGGAATCAAAGTAAAAAACTGAAAGCATTTCCTACTGAGGAGACTGCAGTACATGAGGAAATTAGGAAACTTCATAACAAATAAATCTCCCAAGATGGCCACCGGAGACAAAGGAGCCCAAATGTAGCCCAAAATCACGCAGATGTAGCCCAAATATAGCCCAATGACAGAAGTATGCAAAACACTTATTATTTTGTGTTTTTGCAGTGTTCTATAGTGCAGACTTGTCAGGTATTGGAGTGCTTTACATGAGCATTGGTTACATCACACAAGAACAAATTCATTTTGGTTGTAGACATGGGGAGACTAAGTGATTTGACCAGAATCACAGAATGTCAAGCTGAAGCAGAAACTCCAACCTGGTTCCCCAGTTGCAAAGTCTGCAGTTCTGGAAGTAACACCACATCCTCTCCCCTAAGTGCAACATTTAATCAAGTGGTCAACTGGATAAAAAAACATAAAGATAACAAATAATTTAAAAGTGCTTTGTCGCTATTTGAAAACTCAGAAAATATGTCCTTATTTTAGTCTTTTAGAGCACTAACCTTAATTTTGATGCCAATAAGACCCTCTCATATATGTAATTTCTAAAGGAAATGCTCTAGGTATTACAGTTTTGATTACATCAAGATGACGTCAGGCGTTCCACACTTTTGTAATAAATATAGAATGTTAGCAATCTAGTTGTTCATTAGGATACTGTTGAGAGGCAGAGGCCAGGGGCACGGACTCTGAAAATTGAAGGCAGGTAGGAGGGTGCAAAGGCAACAATTTAACCACACTGAGCAGGCAGGAAGGGCCGTGGCAGCACAACAGACTATGGAGGGCAGTGGAAAGGGGGGCAGGGGCAACAAACCAACAATACAGGACTTGCAAGAGAGGCTGTGGCAATGTAATAGACCATTGTGGGCAGAAGGAAGAGGCAATGGTAGTACAACCATACATGCCAACAGACCCGATTCAGCCAGGAAACGTCCAATGTTTTTAAGCTCAAATGGGCTTTATTTGATCTGCCTCCTGTCTACAATCTCCTCTTTTTCAATGTAACTCAAAGGGGAAAATCAATACCCCAGTTTTTTTTCAAAATCTCCCTCTTACCAAGTTCAAAATGTTCGCAAGTATGGTACATTGGATCATGGAAGGAAATGGGGTAGGGACATTGACTTGGATAACAGAGGACAGGAGGGACATGGAGAGGTGCACCAAACTGACCCTGCAGGGCAGGCATCAGGGTTTGCAGCAGCACAATACACCACACAGGGCATGCGGGACGGGAGTGCAGCACAACAATCCATAGAAAGCAAGATGGAGGGGACAGGACCATGCACATGGACAACAGAGAACCGAGGGGCAAGAGGCAATGGTAGCTAGCTGACCATAATGGACAGACAGGAGAGAAAGCTGCAGCATAACAGACCATAAAGGGCAGGAGGGACGGATCAGGGGCATTACAATGGAACAGACAAGCCAGGAGGGAGAGAGTAGGGGTCTGCACATGTAAACAGAGGGCTGGGGGCAAGGGGGCAGGGCAGGAGCAGCAAGATAGCCATGGAGATCAGGCAGGATGGGCACTAGAAGCAAGACACACCATGAAGAGCAACAGTGAGACTGTGATGGCATACACACAGACCATGGAGGGAAGGTGGGAGGGGGTCAGGGGCAGCTAACTGACCACACAGGGAAGGTGGGAGGGGCCATGGCAGCACAGAAGACCATGCATGGCAAGTGGGAGGGTTAGTGGCAGCACAATGGCTATGATGGGCAAGAAGGAGGGTACAGGGGCATGCACAAAGGACGATGGAGGATAGAAGGGAGGGTCAGGACCTGTGCACAGACAAGAAAGTTCAGGGGAAGGGGCCTCACAACAGACCGCACGGGGCAGGCAGGAGGAGCAGTTGCAGCACAACAGACCAGGGAGGGCAGAAGGGTGTGGCAGTACAATGGACCATGTAGGACAGGAGGAAGAGGATAGGGGCATGGCATGTGGACAGGCAGGGTGGAGGTGGCAGGGACAGGTTACAGTCATCTGACAATGCTAGGCAGGTGGGAGGGGAGTGGCAACTCAACAGAACACTCAGAGTAGATAGGAGTGGCAGGTCCATGGAACATGGTGGGCAAAAAGGATGGAGCAGGGGCATGCACAAAGACATCGGAGGGCAGGGGGAAGGAGAATAGGGGCAGCAAGCTAAGCACAGAGTTTAAGCAGGAGGTCAATGATGGGGCATAGAATTGGGCAATGGAGGGCAGGAGGAGGGGACTGGTACATCATACTAAATTGAGGGCAGTGGCAGCACATCAGACCATGCATGGCAGGAGGGAGGAGGCTAGTCCATGGATTCACACAACAGAGGATAGGGAGGAGGGGATGGGGCAGCAAGCTAACTGTTCAGAGAAGGCGGGTATTAGGAACTTTATTGTTTTTAAAACGTGTGTCTGTGCGAACTACTTAAAATATGAACAAGTATGCAGCATAATCTCACTTTTATTCAGGAAGAAGAGGACGTTTGTGACTGTGACTCCGGGCTCACTTGGCAGAAACACCCCCTGACCCTCCACCCCCTATCGCAAAATGTAATGCACGTGAAACGGGTAGGTGAACACAGTGTTATATAGAACATAGTCCTGAGAGCACGATTGAAAATGAAAACTAGATATAGTGTATGGTATAAACTATGCACCAAAAAGTGTGATATACGATGAACCGGGCGTGAAATATAATATGCAATACATTGTGCGCAATGACAGATTCATTGGAGAGCGCGAGATAGCACAGGCACTAGCCCTTGCTATGCGATGTGCGCCTTGAAGTGTAATATGCACAGGGCAGTGTTGTCTAACCTAACTAGTCTCTAAAGTTGTAATATAAAATATGTGCTGGGGAGTGTAACGTTGCATATGCACTGTGACAAAGATATGGATCCCAGATTGTAATATGTATGGCATAGCACTGTGCGTTATAACATAGGCATCGAGGAAGGCACGTTAGATGGGGCAATATAACCCGTGCGAAGACAAGTGTGGCATGACATATTCACGGGGTGGTGTTACAGTGCACATGGGCTAGAGAGTGTCATAGCATATGCACTAGCTGGTGGAATACAACACAGAGGTGTGTGGCACTCGGCAGGCAATGGTGGGTGTAACACAGCATTGGGTTCTGCCAGGAGCGCGATGTGACTCTCAAGTGATGTTCGTCCCCTTTCCAGAGAGTAAAATAAAAAGTATTACACATCCGGCAGTGGATGTGTGTTTTATTAACCGTGAGGGGGGTTTCTTACATAGTTTTGGTCGAATTTTTGTTGAATCCCCTTTGAATGGCTTGGTGTGCATGTGTATTAAATGTGCCCGTCAATAGCTACCCATGTTTGTATAAATAAACGACAAGGGTGTCTACCGGGATTAGGCACGGTAGGGCATCAGACATGTCAGAGCTTCACTAGTGGTGTAAATACATTCCACGTGGATTCATTGTATGCATAGTCGCCTTTTAATGAATTTCACTCAAATCGTCATGGTGATAGGTATGTACGGTTTGTCCAGCATGTCCTAGGTGTGTCTATAAATATATATTTTTTAAAAATAATAAAAAACAGTGGCCGGCCCTGGGGATTGGGGTAAAAAAATATAATTAGGAGACAGGCCCTGGGGGATGGGGTCATCAGGGCCAATAAATTAGAATAAGAAGGGGAACCACACAGCCCCCCTTCTTAAAAAATTAAAATAAATAAAAGACTGGCATTGTGCCGGAGGCCACGCCCCCTCCTTGCAGCACTCTGCAAACGCGCCCCCTGGTGAGTTGTAAGTTGGGGAATTAATTCCTCTTCAATACTGAGGGTCCCTGAGGGCCAACTAGCCCAACAGGCATCTCCAGTATGCACCAGGGAGCTGCGCTGCAAACAGGTGTTCTGAGGCCAAGCCCCTTTTTACACCTCTCTGCAACGCAGCTCTGTGGCGCTTACTGGAGGTACCTAGTGGTCTAGTTTGACCCTAGGGACCCTTAGGATTCAAGGGGACTTAATCTCTCAACTTCGAACAGCCACAGGGCGCGTTTACACAGTGGTGAAGGGAGGGGACGGGGCCTGAGGTGACGTGTGCAAACACGCACTATGGCACGTTTTAAATTGGGGATATAATTTCCCTTCAATACTGAGGGCCCCTGGGGGCTAACTAGCCCACCAAGTGCTTCCAGTAAGTGCCACTGAGCTGCATTGCAGAGAGGTGGTCCAGGCTGTGCCACTTTTTACACCTCTCTACAACGCAGCTCTGTGGCACTTACTGGAGGTACCTAGTGGGCTAGTTGGACCCTAAGGACCCTCAGGATTCAAATGAACTTAATCTCCCAACTAAAAACGGACACAGGGCGTGTTTACACAGTGGTGAAGGGAGGGGACGGGGCCTGAGTTAACGTGTGCAAAAACGCCCTGTGGCCTGTTTTAAGAGGTAGTTTTAATCCCCCTGCACTATTATATACTGGGGGCTTACAGAGGAGGTCATGCTAATCACAGGGGGACCCCAACGCATAATGTTCCCTAGTGTATGTAGGTGTTTTCACTGTATTCCAAGTGTCTTTTAACATAGTACTGGCTCTAGGACTGGTTAGTCAGACTCAGTTACCACCAGTATCCGTCTGAAAAAGTTGAGGGTACAGGATGATTTTGCAACAAGGATTCTTTCTGCTCTTCTTTTTGTTCTTTCTGCACGTTATCCTTCTTCCTGCACTTTTCTTCGTCTTTGAGGACTTCTGTTGCTTCTTTCTGCACTTCTTTTTTTTCTTTCTGTGCATTTTTTCTTCTTTCATCACATGTCCTATCTCTGTAGGCATAGTTAGAAATTAGCATTTAAAAAACCTTTGAAATTCACAGAAAAAACCATAGGTTTCAGGCACGTTATAGTTAGGAATTAGCATTTAAAAAACCTCAGAAATTCACTGAAAAAACCATAGGTTTCAGGGGTGTTATAGTTAGCTGGACTTTTCACTTGTACAAAACCATTGAAATTCCCCCATTATAGTTAGTTCAGCTAACTATAACTCACGCGCCCACAATGCACTGCTGATGACGTCACATATTACATCACTCATGACATGGTCAGTGACATCACTCATGACATCACTGAGTGAAAAGTCCAGCTAACTATAACACCGCTGAAACCTATGGTTTTTTTCAGTGAATATCTGAGGTTTTTTAAATGCTAATTCCTAACTATAACGTGCCTGAAACCTATGGTTTTTTCTGTGAATATATATATATATATATATCAATCAAACGAGAACTCCTGTCTGCCACTCACTCTGGCGGAACCTGCAGGCAAGGACCTCAGATACTCCAAAGAATTTAGAGAGTCCCATGCTGCGTTGGTGGATGCAGTAGTGTAATTTTATTAAGTAGAAAGTCCACAAATTAAATAGGCATAGGTGCCGATTCCGATCCTGGAAAAACCGGGTACGAACCGTCGGTCGGAGCGTTTTCTCCGTCCGACTCGTACCCGGTTGTAAAACTTTACAAACATGCAAGTACGATTCGCACGGAAACACCATTTCCGTACGAGTCGTACAAAACACCGACCGACGAAAATATACAGACAAATGTGATCTGGGAAATCACGGATGTGACGTCGGGACGCGTTCAGGCAGCGTTTCACGAACCGGGAAGTACGAATCGAACCGACAGCAGTCCGGACGGCAAAATTTTTACGGCACCCAAAAAGTGCCGGAAAAGCGAAGTACGCTGCGAAACGACCAGATTAGGGTGCCCGGTACGCGCCGTACCCCCCCCCCCCCAGCCCCCGTGAGTATGCCTCGTACCCCCCCAGCCCCTGTATGTACGCGCCGTACCCCCCCGGCCCCCGTATGTACGCGCCGACCCCCCCATGTATGTACACCCGTGTACGTACGCGCCGTACCCCCACCCGTGTATGTACACCCGTGTACGTACGCGTCGTACCCCCACCCGTTTATGTACACCCATGTACGTACGAGTCGTACCCCCACGTACATACACGGGTGGGGGTACGACTCGTACGTACACGGGTGTACATACACGGGTGGGGGTACGGTGCGTACATACGGGGGCTGGGGGGTGGTTCGGCACGTACATACGGGGGCTGGGGGGGTGGTCGGCGCGTATGTATGCACATGTCTTCATGGTTGCAATGGGAGTTCGGTGCGGACGGTGTTTTTTCCATACGGTTGTAACCGGGAAGTACGAATCGAACCGACAGCAGTCCGGACGGCAACATTTTTACGGCACCCAAAAAGTGCCGGAAAAGCGAAGTACGCTGCGAAACGACCAGATTAGGGTGCCCGGTACGCGCCGTACCCCCCCCCCCAGCCCCCGTGAGTATGCCTCGTACCCCCCCAGCCCCTGTATGTATGCGCCGTACCCCCCTCCCCCCGGCCCCCGTATGTACGCGCCGACCCCCCCATGTATGTACACCCGTGTACGTACGCGCCGTACCCCCACCCGTGTATGTACACCCGTGTACGTACGCGTCGTACCCCCACCCGTGTATGTACACCCATGTACGTACGAGTCGTACCCCCACGTACATACACGGGTGGGGGTACGACTCGTACGTACACGGGTGTACATACACGGGTGGGGGTACGGTGCGTACATACGGGGGCTGGGGGGTGGTTCGGCACGTACATACGGGGGCTGGGGGGGTGTTCGGCGCGTATGTATGCACATGTCTCCATGGTTGCAATGGGAGTTCGGTGCGGACGGTCTTTTTTCCATACGGTTGTAACATCGGACGCACGGGATGGATCGTACTTGCGTGGTCGTACTTCACTTTTCACATTTGTACGGTAAATCGTCCGGGGACGTGTCGGACACATTTTCCGACCCGAGGACGTGTGGGGAATTATTCCCAATGCGATTCGTATGGACTTTTTCCCATGCGAATCGTACTTGGCAGTTTGTACGGCACTTGTACGATTCGTACGGTAAAAAGACCGGATACGAGTTGTACGGGGACATTTTTTCCAGGATCGGAATCGGCACCATAATGTCTGCCATGACGCGTTTCACTCCTCACCGGGAGCTTGATCACATAATGCGTATCCTCAAAGGGAACTCATTAAAAAACAAGATAGCGGTAAGTGTTAGTCCCTTCAGCCCTCATTGGGCCGTGAAGCGCAGGTAATGCCCATATTTAAAACAGTCTCCCCACATGTAGCGTCAACATAATTTCGCATTTGTCGAAATTACCTGCGCTTCACGGCCCAATGAGGGTAGAAGGGACTAGCACTTATCGCATCCCATCTGGGCAAGAGGCTGGCAGCAAGACACTACAAATCCCAGCAGGCATTGGGAAAACGAACTAAAGATCCCATTGGAGAGAGAATCTTTAAATAAAGTGGCAGCTGCCATACTAATTACTGGAGTCAGCCTATGATTAAGGAATCGTCTGGAACGCGTCAGGCTCATTCAGAGGTTGGAGTGCTGGCGGTGCCAAGAAAAAGATTGCAGTCTCAAGTTTTGAGCACTCATATGATAATATATATATATATTCACTTAAAAAACCATAGGTTTCACACATGTTATAGTTAGGTGGATATTTCACTCGTAAAAAAACAATGAAATTCCCCCGTTATAGTTAGTTCAGATAACTATAACTCGCGCGCCCGCAATCCACTGCTGATGACGTCACATATTACATCACTCATGACATGGTCAGTGGCATCACTCATGACATCACTGATGACATCATCCTTGTGATAGAGTGGCGGCCGCGCGAGTTATAGTTATCTGAACTAACTATAACGGGGGAATTTCATTGGTTTTTTACGAGTGAAATATCCACCTAACTATAACATGTGTGAAACCTATGGTTTTTTAAGTGAATATATATATATATATATATATATATATATATATATATATATATATATATATATATATATATATTCTCCCGCATCTGGTCAGTGGAAAGGGGTATGAGGCAGGGTTGCGCGCTATCACCATTGCTGTTGCCCTAGCGGTAGAGCCGTTGGCGGAGCCACTGAGGGACTTGCTGAGGTGTAAGGGCACTGTTGAAATTATAGCATGTAATGTTCAAGGTTGCAACTGGATACTGCGGACTGAAAATGGGCATGTAACTCAATAAAAAAATATTAAAATATAGATCAATATATTTTTTATATATATATTAAAATATAGATGTATACATATATACTTTTGGGTTTGTTCCAGGAACACTCTGATGATGTGGTTCTTAAATTTGATTTCCCCGATTTTTCTGAGCCATTGCAACAGTGTGTCTCTGTTCTTGTAGCTAAGGATTCTAGCTATGAAGGTCCAGGCGGTGCCTCAGGCAGCGGCACCAGCGCCCAGTGCACCCACTCAGTGGCAAACATCGGGACAGGTCCTCTGGTTGGACCACTTTTTGAATTCCATCGCTCCAAGAACAACCCGGGGATTGTACGCTTGGCCCACTCTGGGAACTCTACAAAGCGCAGATTGTTTCTATGTGTCCAAGGTGGGGCCGCCTCCAACAGCGAGCAAACTGTGTGCTTCAGCTCCTCGATATTCCCGTTCTGGTTTCCACAGTCTGATGGGTCTTTTTGACTTTGCATGTAAGTTTACCTCTATGGACACAGAGTTAGTTTTGTGCTCCAAGGTCTGTCGTGATTGTTCTATTGCCGAAGGCTCTGTGCTCCTGTGGGCTCAGTCTGTTCAGTGCGTTGCCTAGATGGGCTTCCCCTCAAGTCTCCCCGTACTCAGTTTGTTCCCCCTGTGTATTGATTCATCGGGGTTTGTGGGGATCCTCTTGTTGATTTGTCTTTCCCCATGCTGGTGGGAAGTTGGGTCCTAGTATGGGCTTGCTTTGTCCGCTGTGGGCCTCATCCTCAGCTCTGTCCCCCCCCATGCAGCTCTCCCACCTATGGGGATAGGGGTCAACTCTGTGCTCCATCAAACGGGGCCCGTGCCAGCCACAGCCTAGTCCTTGGTTGGTTTCTGTTGCCTTTCGCCTCTGTAAGAGAGCACGCCTTCTCCCGCTGCCACAGACGCAGTAAGGCAAGGGGAACAGTGAAAGCAGGGGTCACCCCACTGCAGACTATGTGGCTGTATCGTGGCGCAAGGCAGTCCATCTTGGCCTTGCTCCTCCACTATCCGTCTCCTCGCACCTGACAGGCAACTGGCTCCAGCACTCTCACCTCTCACCTCCTAGCCCGCCCCCCAGCTGGTGGCTCGCCCACCCTATCGAGGGTCTGGTGTCTTCACACCCAGCCCGCTCACCCATGGCCCTGTCAAGGCACCAGCACAAGATGGCAGCTCCCCTTAGTTGTCTTGGCACCTTGTCACTCCTTCCCTCCAGCAATGTCATAGCTCAGCCACTCTTTCCATGACTGCCAGCTCTGGGAGCAGTTTCACACCCACCCAGGGCAAGACCCCTGTCCACGTTCCCCTTGAGGCGCAGCTACTCGCATGCATACAGCCCCCGAGGCTCACGGTTCCCTTAACTTGGGACAGTTGTGGCACGGCATCTTCAGGTGCAGTTTGGTGGATCTGTTTATTTTTAATCTCCTAGTTGCCTGCCAAGCAACTTTCATAATGTCAGTCCGAGGTGCTTTGGCCATTTACTTTCATTTAGACCAAGGATGCCAGTGTATAATAATGGGGCCTGCCGGAGTACAGTACTAGCACGTTCGTGCAGCCATCTTGTCAGGCCACGCCCTCCTCCAATATATTTGTAAAGCTGATATTTGAGTGATAAATCATTTGGCATCGGAGAAACGTATTACCAATATTACTACCTTATTGCCATGAGCATTGCAGCTATGGCTGTTATGTATTGCCTATGTAGAGCCATTCCAAATTGACAACGCGTTTTTTCACCTTACTGCTGGTAGTCCTGCCTGGTGCACTGAGGAGATCACTGCTGGTAAGTTTTCATAGGGTTGCCTATAATGTAATCTTGTCTGATGTGGTTACTATGAAAACACTAATAATAGCAGCTTGGGATAATTTTCATTTAACATAAGTACCTCTTGTTACAGAAAAGGCTGGACACCCCTATCCTAGAATGTGAATATTCATAAGCTAGACAGCACATACCTTGCAGTAGCATTATCACAACTGCCAACAACCACTGTTTGACTCTAGTCTAGTCTTTTTTGAAGTTATGAAACTAAGGACATAAGTTCACAATATAGAAAGTGCCCCAAAGGAACAATGGGCAAGTGCTCCGACTTTTTGCGCCTCTGAAGCACTTGCATGGCTCTTTCTGTAATATAGATTGCGTCGGTGTTAAGTGTGTTCCAGAGCGATCTCAAGGGTTGTTCCCTCAGTGGCATATTAATTAGACAGATCGCTATTTGTGACTTCTTGAGATTGGCTACAGACAGAGTTGGTGGACTGCAAGGAACAGCTGACCACCATCCCTCATTTTTAATGCATTTTTGAATTACAAAGGGGGTTTGGACATTAAGCTATTCCATTATGCAATTTCAAACCCTGTTATTTTGCAAATTGCAGGGCTTGCAACTGCAAAACGAATTTTGTACATCAAGCCTCAAAATCCAAACCCATATCTGTTCACAGATAGAGAGCACACTTTGTTGGACTGTGACGTCAGAACCAAGCTTTCTTACAATGTGTAACTGAAAGGCATGCAGGAATGCTTTTATCCTCCTAAAACTATTTGCTTCTTTTTTGTGTGAATTAGGTCTGACGTAGTAGTCCTCTGCTTTTCAATCGCAAATCCCAACTCCTTGAAACATGTCAGAACAATGTGGTCTTCCGAAATCAAGCATTTCTGCCCTCGCACGCCTGTCATTCTGGTTGGGTGCCAGCTCGATCTGCGCTATGCTGATCTCGACGCTGTGAATAGAGCCCGGCGTCCATTGGCAAGGTAAATTTACCACTATTGAAGTAGCACTATTTGAAGTAGGACCACCTTAGATCAGATTTTCTATGTATTAATTTGTTCTTAAATGTTTTGTCTTAAAGAGTTAGCTTTCCTGTTTTCAGTTTCTATTTGTTGTGGATTTCAGTTAGTTTTTTTCAGTGTTTTTAAGTACTTTCAAAACTTTAAAAATTAGTGATTATCAGTGTTTCAACGTTTTAGGGGTACACAGGGACTATGCTTTTCCAATGCTTTCAGAGAGATTTTGCTTTTATGAAAATTGGATTTTTGCTCCAATATTGCAGGATGTATTTTGCAAATGTGGCTAAAATATATACTTGTTTGTATTTACATCATAAAGTTTTCTGCTATAAACTAGAACAGAGTACATTAAAACCAAATTCGTACCATACAGAAATAGTGTATTGTATGTCCTGGGAAGGAGTGCTGTTCCGTGTTGGATGTTCCGTGTTGGATGTTGTGCAACTTGAGTGACGTTACTAGAAATGTACAATGTTGTAAGTACAGTGATGCCCCCTCTAAATGGCATACCTATCCTATGTTGGATGCAAGTTTAATGTTTGTTTCTAACATGTCCTGTTGAATATTTGGCAAGAGCTCAGAGACAATCAGCCTATGCATTATTTTTTATAAATGCAGCAGCAAGGCGGAGGCTCCACCACAGATAGTTAATACTGTCTCCTAGTTGGCCCCAGGATCACTTCTCCTGGTAACTCTGACTAAAGGAATATTCTTCAATAAACCATCTTTCATATATTCAACTCAGGATCTGTCCTAATTTTAAATGATGTGCCAATAGGCCATAGTGAATATGTTTATGTGATATGTATAGCGCATAGCTGCCCAAGGCCCCAGCGCTGCAGAGAGGGTGGCAGGTCGGTGTGGAGGGACAATCCTGGAAAGAGACAGGTTATGAGTTTCTTCCTGAAACTACGTAGGTCCTTCAAAAGTCTCAATTCAGTGGTCAGAGAGTTGCAAAGTTTTGGGACCACATGAGTGAAGGATCTCCCTCCCCATCTGGCTCTTTTTATCCTCGTTGTCTTCAGGAAATCAGATGTGGACCTGAGGGACCTGTTGGGTACATAAGGGGAAACTAGAGACTATAACAGGGCTGAACCCCTACAGTGCATGGGTTTGTGGGCTAGGCAGAGTGCCTTGAATTTGACTCTGGATTAGACAGGAAGCCAGTGGAGTTTGCTCAGTGAGGCTTTCTCTGACTCCTGCTGGGGAATCTTCAGTTGAACATAAACTGGGTTTAGGCTTCAATCAGTAAGGCCAAGCCTCTTACCGTAAGTAACATCAAGAATACCAGTACTGATACTAAACTTTCTGTCCACTTTTTTTGTGTGGGAACATTTTGAAAGACAACAAAATGAGCAAAGACCACTTTTACCGTCTATTTAATCAATCAATTTTGTCTATTTTTCTTTTGATTCACCATAATTTGATAGTGACTTTACAAAAAACAATTCAAACAAATATCACAAATTGATAACTGTAAACATATAAAAAACTTTCATTACTCACATTATTTACACACTACATTCATTTCAAACCATTCATATCTACATTCACTCCCATACCATACTGAACAGTCCAGGAACAGACATACTCTCAACTGACAAATTCTGTGATCACTTCTAAAACATACATTTTCAAAAGGCCAAAGGACAGTGTTATACACCGTAAACACAGTACAATATTTTTTCAAGTGGTTCTTGAAGTTCTTATGGCCAAAGAGCTAAGGTCGACGCGTTTCAAGCCCCTTCTACAACCGGGGCTATCATCAGGACCTGGGAGCTTTAATTAGTGATCGATGGATCATCCACAACACCTCTTGATGTTTATGATGTGAAATTGTGTGTTTCAGCAGTGACAATGCTGCTTTAATTTTAAGCCTTTCTGTCAGGCTTGTGCGAATATTCGAGCTCGTTGTAGCACCAAACGGCGTACTTTGTTTGTACTTAAGTTGTAGAGCTTCTCAAGGGAACAGTCTCTTCATGTGTTCCCCCTTAAATGGATGGCGTCTCCAACGTGATTCAATCTCTGGGTCCGTATGTTTTCTCTCGTCAAACTCGGAAGCAAGCCTTCTCCGAGTTTGACGAGAGAAAACATACGGACCCAGAGATTGAATCATGTTGGAGACGCCATCCATTTAAGGGGGAACACATGAAGAGACTGTTCCCTTGAGAAGCTCTACAACTTAAGTACAAACAAAGTACGCCGTTTGGTGCTACAACGAGCTCGAATATTCGCACAAGCCTGACAGAAAGGCTTAAAATTAAAGCAGCATCGTCACTGCTGAAACACACAATTTCACATCATAGACATCAAGAGGTCTTGTGGATGATCCATCGATCACTAATTAAAGCTCCCAGGTCCTGATGATAGCCCTGGTTGTAGAAGGGGCTTGAAACGCGTCGACCTTAGCTCTTTGGCCATAAGAACTTCAAGAACCACTTGAAAAAATATTGTACTGTGTTTACGGTGTATAACACTGTCCTATGGCCTTTTGAAAATGTATGTTTTAGAAGTGATCACAGAATTTGTCAGTTGAGAGTATGTCTGTTCCTGGACTGTTCAGTATGGTATGGGAGTGAATGTAGATATGAATGGTTTGAAATGAATGTAGTGTGTAAATAATGTGAGTAATGAAAGTTTTTTATATGTTTACAGTTATCAATTTGTGATATTTGTTTGAATTGTTTTTTGTAAAGTCACTATCAAATTATGGTGAATCAAAAGAAAAATAGACAAAATTGATTGATTAAATAGACGGAAAAAGTGGTCTTTGCTCATTTTGTTGTCTTTCAAAATGTTCCCACACAAAAAAAGTGGACAGAAAGTTTAGTATCAGTACGGGGAATCTTCAGTAGCATCCTTGCCGCCGCATTTTGAACAACCTGAAGCCTGTTGACTACATATTTGAGGGCCTCTAGATACAGTGAGTTACCATTGTCCAATCCTGAGACCAATAGTGTCTGAATCACCGTTCTCCGTGCCTGGTCTGGAAGAAGGCCTATGATCTTACGGATCAAGTAGAGGATACCGAAGCAGGTGGCTGAGAGTTTTTTAGCTTGGGTATCCATTGAAAGATTCTGGTCAAGCCACATCCTCTGGTTCTTAAAGGAGCACTTGGGGGCGGGGGCCGCCCCAGTTGTCTGGCCAGCTGATCCTCTTTTAAGGGTCTGTGCAGTTACCCAGGAACATGAGCTCAGTTTTCTCCCCGTTGAGTTTTAAAATGCAGTTGGCCATTCATTTAGCTATTTCTTCCATGCATGGAACTAGCTGCAGGTGATAGGTAGTTGGTATCAGACACTGAGATTACCAATCGTGTGTCATCGGCAAAAGACACAATTGCCAGTCCAAACTCCTCTACAATTTGTGCCAGAATACTCATGTAAACATTAAACAGGATGGGAATGAGTGCCAATCCCTGAGGGACTCCATATAGGGCAGCGAGTGTGTCCGAGAAGAGGCCGGATTTCATGCATAGGAAAGATCTTTCACTTAGGAAGGAGGACAACCATCGGATAGCCTTATCCTGAATCTTCATCTCTCCTAGTCTATGTATCAAGATATTGTGATCAACAGTATCAAATGCCGCACTTAGATCAAGGAGAAGAATGGTGGCGGTACACCCCCAATATCATTTTGAGTTTCTCAATAACTAGGAGGAGAGCGGATTCCGTGCTGTGTTCAAGACGGAACCCCATCTGGAATTGGTGCAGAATATTATTCTCCTCTAGAAATTGTGAGATTATGCTATTTACGTGTTTCTCAACGACTTTGCGTAGAACGTGGAGCAATGAGATGGGTCGGTAATTTCCCAATATAGTGGGATGAAGATGGGGTTTCTTGAGCAGGGGCTTTACAATGGCATGCTTACATTTTTTTGGCACTATCCCGGTGCTCGGGTATAATGAAATGAGATCTACCATTGTGGAGAAAACCAGCTCCCCTCCTTGGAGAAGAATGTGATGGGGGGGCATGGTCGAGAGGTTAACCTGATTTGATGTACTTCAGGCTAAAACCCAGCAGTTCCGTACATAGTGCCGGAAAGGAGTCAAGAGTTGGGTGATTGAAAGGGGGATAGGTCTAGACTGTAGTGCTAACCTGGGCAGTCAAAGATTTCCTGCTTGACTTCAGAGTCACCTGGTGCAGTGAGTTATAGATAATTTCCCTCTTTATTCTTAAAGAAGGCAGCAAACTCACTGCATCTCTGCTCGGAGGATTGGGGGGTGGGGGTACTCTGTTCAATGGTAGTGAGGGACTTTATGATTTTGAAAAACTCTTTGGGGGAGTTGGTGGCCTATTGATCCGTTCTTCAAAGTATTTTGTCTGATCTTCCTTAATATCATTGTGGTATTGTCTGATCGCGTTTCTGTACTGCATCTTAGGATCAAGGGCATACGTCTTCCTCCAGTTCCTTTCTAGTCTCTTACATATCTTCCTTTGGGAGGCTAAGTGGCTGTTAAACCAGGCTGCTCTTCTGGGATAACATTGTGTTTTCATAGTGGGTTTCGAAAGCATTTTTACACTGAATCGTTGATCTAGTCCGACCAGCGTGAATGGACTTTGTTGGGATCATCTCTGAGGGATGGTGGGTAAGCCTTTAGGAAATTGATCCAGTTCTCTTGGGCGACCCTCGGCCACTTCCAGCATGACTTGAAGTCACCCACCTGCCGTGTCTGACTAGGTGGTTTGATGTAGAGGAAGGTGATATAGTTGTGGTCAGACCATAGGACTGGGACCGGGCTGAGCACCTAGATCTTCGGGTCATTAGAAAAGATTGGGCCTAGAATATGCCCTTTTTCATGAGTGGTAGTGTTTACTGACTTAAAGAGTTCCAGAGCTTGGAGATCTGAGCTAAGTCCGTTGGCAGCTGCATTATCATGGTCATCCAGGTTAATTTTAAAATCACCAAGTGCCGTGAGAGCTCCTTTCCCTATGATAAAACTGGCAAGGAGCTTTGGGAGGGCATCTAAAAAAGTTGAATACGGACCAGGGGGTCTATAAATGTGCGTGCCAGAAAAAGAGGTAGTGGGGGCAAGTATAATTCTAAACTGCATGGCATCGCAGTTGGTTAAGGTCAGAGGCATAATGGAGTAAGTGACCTGAGCTTTGTGAATGATGGCCACTGCTCCACCTGGTTTTCCCACCCTGCCCTGCTATTGGAGAACAATATCACTTTCACCACATATCACGCGACCTTGACTCCAGGCAAAACCTGACAGTTAGCCGCAGTGTGTTAAATATAAAAATAAATTTAGCATGTCTTGTGATAGCTTTCATATTGTACAAAACACGCTCATGCAACTTTCCTAAACCCCAAATGTATGCGGGATGCACAGTGGTAAAAGCAAATGCTCTGTGTCCAAGTGCAAGTAGGCGGTGCTCTGAAAAATGATATTGTGAAAATCAATAGAAAATATTGACTGAGGGATTTGTTTCGTGCAAAAATAGAAAATTGCACTAGGGTGCATAAAATGCAGAGCTCATCAGCAGCAAAGATACACAATCCCACTGACATAAAAATTTAAAGGAGGGTGGTGCATGTATCTTTTAAGATATGTAAACAATTTGTGGGCCCCAAAATAAGGCTTGCCTATTTGAGGTACAAAAGAATGTTTGATTTGCACTTTTCCTGCTAGTTGATGGATGTTTACTGTTTAAGTATCACTGGCGTGTAATTTAGGAATAACTGTTATGAAAACATGATACCTTTGCATGTGCCCTGATACAACACATCTTAGCAGGATAATTTAGAATCTTATTAATGCTGCATGTTTTCCTTTCAGACAGATAAAAAGAAGTGACATTTTACCACCAGAAAGAGGAAGGGAAGTTGCCAAGGAGCTCGGGATTCCATATTACGAAACCAGCGTCTTTGACCAGTTTGGAATTAAGGATGTGTTCGATAATGCCATTAGGGCAGCACTGATTTCCAGGCGACATCTCCAGTTTTGGAAATCACATTTAAAGAAGGTTAAAAAACCATTACTTCAAGCTCCATTCCTACCTCCAAAAGCACCACCTCCAGTTATCAAAATCCCAGAATGCCCCGCAGCCAGTATGAACGATGCCGGGTACCTATTGGACAATCCTTTATGTGCTGATGTTGTGTTTATTCTTCAGGGTCAGAAGCTCCTATATGCTCATAAGATTTTCCTAGCTACCTCCTCTTCTAAATTTTATGATCTTTTTTTAATGGAACAGGAAGAGTTTCAGTATTCAGGTAAAAGGCCACTGAAGAAAGAAAAACCAAGTCGGGATTGTTTCATCAGAGCCATAAGTCTTGACACAGAAGACGACGGGGATAGTCGAACCCTCAAACCATCCAGTGCCTGTCTCCGCACTTCAAAAAGCGATGGAACCTTAAAGGGCGTTGACTTGCGATATGGAGATATAGTTGGGACTTCGAGAGCCTTATCCTCCTGGGGTAAGGGCTTTCTTAGTATGCACAATGAGATGCAAGTCAACCTAGTTTCAAACAGAATGTGTCCAATTACTGTCATCAAGATGGACTCCTCGGTGCAGCTTGGCTCTTTTAAAACTGTTCTACGATTTCTGTACACCGGACAACTGGACGAAAATGAAAAAGGTCTGATGCGGGTGGCACAAATCGCAGAAATCTTGGAAGTGTTTGATTTACGGATGATGGTTGAAAATATAATGAATAAAGAAGCCTTCATGAATCAAGAGATTACCAAAGCATTCCATGTCAGGAAAGCTAACCGGATTAAGGAATGTCTTTCCAAAGCAACGTTTTCTGGTACGTATCCGGTTTAGTTAAAGAATAGCCTCGAACACTAAATAGGCCACATCTGTGCAATATATAAAACTGAGATATTATTTTGAAAAATTGTTAGGTATACTTGGCTTTATCTGAACACTGTAGTGGAGCAATTCATTGAAATTCTGTATTTCAATATCCTCTTGCGAATTACTTTTTTGCAAGCTCCAGGTTATGGTGCGTTCCTTAATCTTTCTTTTTCACTTAATCTTTTTTTCCTGTACCAGATGTGACATTTAAATTGGACGATGGGAGCATAAGTGCACACAAACCCCTTCTAATCTGTAGCTGTGAATGGATGGCTGCTATGTTTGGAGGATCATTTATTGAAAGTGCAAACAGCGAGGTATGTTGTATATAGCCCGTTAGCATGCTATTTTATTCCTAATGTGGTACAGCTTTTTTCTCTACGCATTAATTTTCTTGGGATTTCCTGACCCCATGGTGGAGTAAAGTGTGGTTGACATAAACTAAACTGCTTCATTCTTGTTATAAATATTGGTATAATTTCGTTTGGTTGACTATTGGTGCTTCGTGTGCTGGTATATCACTGCATATTCTCTTTCACTCTTTTCCTGGAAATAGTTTAAACCTTATTGCACCAAAGATCAATCTTGTCTATCAGTAATCAACATTTGATTCCTCTGACCTGCTTTGTTTGCTCTTACGATATTAGTGAGCCACTCTGTAATTTACAGGACACCTACAAAAAGACCCTGAACAGCACAAATCATCAGCAAAAAATATTGGTTGCTTGCAAAAAACCAACACAACTGAGTATTGTTCTCTTTATTCATCTAAACCTCCCTTTGATAGTATTTAAAGTTGCACTTCTTTCATGTAAGAGAAAGTAAAACAGCACAAACACACAGGTTTTTACAGTGTGATACTTCATCTTATCATAGCATTACTATCCCAAGTTTTTAGTTTCTCAGATGGTAAAAAATGAGTTCATTCAACCGACACGTTTTGGATGGTGAATGCCTTGGATGACTCTTCAAAATTAATGAACTCCTTAGAGGGATATCAACATCGATTAACCCAAAAAGCAAGGTACCTGTCTCAAATTTACTTAGGCTTCAAGTGTATGTTTGATACCAGTTTGATTCCAAGGTAGAATAAAATAGCTTCAACTAAACCCCGAAACAAGCAACTTGTGTTACCACATAAAGGCATAAAATTGCAGCCAAGTACACGTATAGGATCAGGAACACCTCTCTCACTTGCCATGTCTGTATCATGTGTAGCATTGAGGTACTTTTACTTCCTATTTTAAATTGTCCAGGCTTTCTCGTCTATCCATAAATATAACGGCCATCTTCTCTTCAGCTCAGCACCACAAAGAAATGTAGAGTGTTTTCAGTCTGTTTTTAGGTTTAGAAATGCACTGAAATAATACATTTCAGAATTGCGCTACTGAAGATTAGTTTAGGACAGTTATGGCATCATGTTCTTACATAAGAGAACTGAGATGAAACAATCATACTGTTATTTATAGGTGTTGGTATTGGGAAACCGCCATTACAATGTGGCTGTTTTCCTGCATGTTATTACATTGCATGCGTTACAACGCATGCGATGTAAAAACACGTAGCCATTACTACGCATGCCATTACATGGCATGCGCTTTTACAGCGCATGCGATGTAATGGCGATCCACATCGTTGTGAGGAAACTGAGGCTGTTCCCTAGGAGTGGGCGGAGGGTCATTCTGGGGGTTGTGTTTTAGGGTTTAGGGTAGTGTTGTGGTGTTCGTGTGGTGTAGGGTTGTGTTTTAGGATTTAGGGTAGTGTTGGGGGGTCGTGCAGGGGGTAGTGTTTTATGGTAGTGTCGGGGTAGTGTTGTAATGTTTGTGTAGTGTACGGTTGTGTTTTAGGATTTAGGGTAGTGTCAGGGGGTCATGCAAGGTAGAGTTTGAGTGTAGGGACCGGACTGGGGGGGAGGGTCATGCTGGGGGTAGTGTTTTAGTGTTTAGGGTAGTGTTGTGGTGTTTGTGTAGTGTAGGGTTGTGTTTTAGGATTTAGGGTAGTGTCGTGGTTCGTGCAGGGTAGTGTGTGAGTGTGGGGACCACTGTAGTATCCATCAACCACTCACCTGCAAGTTATCCATTCCTGTCCACTCCGTCGCTTCCATCAACTCCTGCACATGGTATTCTCTCCTGCATGCACTCTGCTGTCCCACATTCTTAAATCAACCATCACATGTTTATTCTCATTGTTTATAAATTCAAAAGAAATTCAGGAGTTGACTTTGGTGCTGTTGGAGAGTGGTTTGTACCACATAAACTGTTACGGAAATGTGCTGTCTGAAATAACAAGACACTCGTCTGAAAATGCAGGAATTGAGTCAGGAGTGACACTATTTATTCAAACAACTAAACAATAAATGTCAAAGACACATCATTAATCAAAAATAACAGCATGTACTCTAGCAAATAACAAGTGTCAAAGACACATCGCTGATCAAGAGCAAAAACATGTGATCTAATAAGTTTAAAATAGCGGCACTTCAAAGAAAGAGAGAGAGAGAAATCGAATATCAAAGTACAATGATAACCTTTATCAAAAATTATAAATAAATCAGTTAACTGGGAGCACCTCGGTCCATGAAAAATTACACTGTTAGAGGTGGTCAATGAATGGGACAGTAAGGAGCCCTTTTATACACCTTTAATGAGAAACCATTGACTGCAATATCTAACTTTAGCAGGTGTTTCTCCGCAGAACATAACAAAAATTAAACATTTTATCAAAAACATTTTGCGTCACTTCTCGGAAGCTTTAAGGCGGAAGCTCCTCATAAGGCCATTGTTTATTTTAAGCCATGTCACTATCTTAGTTTCCGAAGCTAGCAAAACATGTTCTTCTATATGACATATGCATCCTGTTATTGCTACATCTTCTTGATGTTCAGAAAGATGTACACGCAGAGGACAGGGGCTCTGAGTCTTGTTCATCAGAAATACCGTGACCTGAGGTTATTGGCCTTCATATGAGAGATACATCTGAGGCTACAGGAGGGCATGAGGCCAATTTTAGCACAACCCTGTCTATGGGCTGGCAGGGACATTTGAGACTCTCATGCTTCAGATGTGGACAGAATGGGCCTGGGCCACTATATGGTAAAACTAGTTCCTGCTTCAGAACTCAAATTATTAATACAAATGTTATATCCATTTTAGATAGGAATTTAATGCTTGTGTGACCCTTCTTGTGATGGGAGTGATCTTTCTTTTCTAGTAGTTTAGTGAGTTTAGTTTTCATACATTTATATAATGTTTTGCTCTCCCCATTTGAATGCTTATGAACGCAAGAGAGTAATGCTTTTCACTCTTTCACACCCACATCTTCTCTGGGAACTTATATACAAAACATAGAACCAATCAGGCCAGCTTTGAGTGCCATTAAGTGTGACTTAGCCCCAGCCCCTCATGACTTTCAGTCTGCCTCTGCAAGTTTAAGTTTTTTAATTTAAAATTTAAATCAGTTTTACTTTTTCAGAGAACCAAATGCCAATTGGCATGTCTTCCCAAAGACATTGATTAAAAAAAAAAAATTCATCATGACAGAGTATGCACTGATTTGCTAGTTACCGAAAATAAGACATCACAACTAGAAAGTGTGTGATGTTCTTTATTTAAAACTGTTAAAATACAATTTAATTAGCAAACATTTATATCTCTGCCTCCCCTCCTACTTGTCCCCATAGCTGAAAAAATATTACATAACACTAATATTGTACTAGGTGAGGCTACATACATAAACGCTTCTAACTAGCCAATATCTGACCTTGCAGCATGATAGTTTCAGTTACATTGTGGCAGTTTAAAAAATTGCTTGTTAGTCAACATCTGGAGCTCCTACTTTCTTTTCACTTGTTCCTCAGTAGATCAAATATGTCAATATTTGCATGCCAGAAATAGAACAAGGGATTCGGGGAACTCTCACCATTAATATGTGAACTAAAAATGATGCATCAAAGAATTTTATTGAGAAGCATTGGCACCCAAAACATTTGCATGTTCTGCTAGAAATAATTGTACATTAGGTCTGTTTGTCAAATTTAGCCTAATGAAGCAGACCAAGGCTACAACTTCCAAATTGCCCTTAAATGGAAAATGAATGTCGAAGACTGGAATCAATGTATGCAGCCACACAATTTCCCACAAGGGTTTCTCATTGTTACAGAGAAACATTGTCCATTTGTATACAAGGTAGAATAAGCTTCAGAAAATCCCTTAAAATATGGTTGTTTACCCAAGCATATGAATAATTCCATGGGGTTTGGCTAGTCCTAGAAACAGTGCCATGAAACCAATTGGTGTACGTGTGCTTTATAAGAATCTTATAACATTATCATAGACCCAGCCTTTATTCAGAAATTGAATCAAATTTAATAAGATTGTGTTTTTGGTGTTTATTTGTTATTGCTATTCACTTATTTAGTAATATAACCTATTTAGGTTAGTTGTTTTGGACAAGATTTTAAATCTATGGGAGAGTATCATGGGCCCCTTATAACACTCAGATTGTCTAGCAAAATATTTGCCCTTTTGTTTAGACACAAGTGCTCTACCACCTTCAAAAAGGAGAAATACAAAAGGTTCAATTGAAAATACTTAAGTACCCCCTAGTACTTAAGAACAGTTGTCTTCAACCACTTTTAGCTTTCAGGAGAGTCAACAGTTATGGGAAAGAGAAGCCTCCAGGTCTTTGATAAAAACTTGATTTTCTCTTACACGTCCAATTTTGAAAATCACAATTTTATCTCACGATCGGAGGCTTCCGTTATGTGCAAGGTCAAAACCTTTGCACAACACAGTCCTGGCTGATAAGGAGTGAAACCCCAAAACCGGTCCTAGGATGCTTGTTTCCAGTTCAGGGAGGACCTGGCTTTGCACTTCCGGCTGAGACTGTTCCCATTGGGCGCAAGTTCAAGACTGATTTGCATATGGCTGGGTTCAAACTGGAATGGCATAGGGAGCAAAACAACGATGATTTTAAGCCCAGATCTCCGACTGGGGTGAATGTATGACATTGTTCTGCATTCTGTCCATCAATTGTTCTTCTTTCTAATTGTAGAAAGGACCTCATCACCATCATTGTAGTTGATGTGCACAGAGAGTTGTTGTGGCTTGCTTACTTCAAAAGAGTTTGGTGTGAAGGGAATAGCTCCTCCAATGACAGTTTGGACATGTACCCTGCGCATTGTACCTCCAAAAACCAAGAGCCCAAACCTGAACCTCTTACAATATAGCCAAGTCAAAAAGCATGAAGGGAATAATTCCTACAAGGAGAGTTTGGACATGTACCCTCTCCTTGCACATTGTCCCTCCTAAAAACAAGACCCGCAAATATGTCCCTCATACAATTTAGCCAAGTCAAAAGTAAACTGTGTTATAAGTGGCATCTGCAAAGTATTTGTGCACATCGAACAATATTCATTGTCCACTCGAGTGCATGCAAGTATGGAAGCTTTAGAGCTTACATCCAGAGTGACTGTCTCCACCCACCGTGCAGGCCATACCTTGGACACTATTTTCTCCAACATGTTGGATTTGAAAGTAGAGATTCCGATGGAGGTGGACTGGACAGATCACCTCGCACTTTGTTTCTCTTGGAATGCATTGGGGCGTCCTAAACGACCTAAGCATCATATGGAACCCTGTAGAGCATGGAAAAGAGTGACGGCCGCTACCTTCAGCCGTAATTACTCTCCTCCATCTTTTGGTGTGACTGATTGTGATGCCTCCTTAGAGAGAGTCGAGGCCGCCATTATGGAGGCCCTCGACGTGATCGCACCACTAAGATTGATGCACATCGCGCCAAGAATAGCTCCGGCGCTCTGGTTCACTGAAGCCTTAAAAAAGGAGAAAACCGGTATTAGAACCTTAGAAAGGAGATGGAGGAAAACTAAAGCAGTAGTAGATAGAGATGGATATCGGGCTGCTCACAAAACCTATCTGAACAATTGTAAAAAGGCTAGGAGAACCCATTTGGGTACGCGGATCATGGAGGCCAAGGACTCCTCACAGGAGCTCTTCAAGATTTTGAGAGAATTTACTCGCCCTCGGAATAATGAGGCTCTCCTTCCAGCTACACAGGATTTCTGCAACGCATTAGCGACACATTTTACAGACAAAATCTCCTTGATTTATCGTACTTTTGAGGGAAATAACTCAAATAACAGCCAGGTCCCTAGACCAGTATTATGTTCCCCTGGTCTAGATGTTTTTCCCATCATTACAGTTGCCCAGGTTGAGGCTCTGTTGGCCAAAATCAAGTCGGGATCCCCTCTGGATCCTATGCCACCTAGGATTATGAAGGAGATATCTCCTATCCTTGCAGATTCCTTGGCTACCATCTGCAACATATTGTTAGTGACAGCCACCTTCCCGAAAAAATGGAAGGTATCTCGTGTCAAGCCATTACTTAAGAAGGTATCAGCGGACCCTACTGAAGTTCTTAACTACAGACCCATCTCTCTTCTTCCCGGTTGGTCTAAAGTTATGGAATCCATCATAAATGGTCATCTGTCCAATTATTTAGAAGAAAATAAGCTCTTGGACTCTACACAGTCAGGGATCCGGACATCACATAGCACCGAGGCTGCTCTGCTTGAAGTCACGGATTCCATCAGGCTGTCGCTCGATAAGGATTCTCCGGTTATGCTGGTGTTATTGGATCTGTCGGCAGCTTTTGACACCATCTCCCACTCTATACTGTTAAGTAGATTGCGGGAGGTGGGGGTCGGTGGCCTAGCGCTCAGGTGGTTTCAGAGCTATCTATCTGATAGATCTCAATCTATCCAATTGGGGTCCTGCGTATCATCTTCAGTACGGGTTGATAAGGGGGTCCCACAGGGCTCTATTTTAAGCCCCACACTATTTAATCTATATGTGGCCCCCCTAGCGTCTGTCATTAGAAACTGTGGCTTTGAGGCCATCTCCTACGCTGATGACACGCAGCTGATTATAAATCTTGGAAAGGATCCTGCAGTTACGAAAGTCAAGTTTGCAGCTTGTATGATTGATATTGCCGACTGGATGAGAAGTCATTTTTTACAACTGAACTCATCTAAGACTGAGATTCTTCTGTTCGGCAAAGCTGCAGATTTCTGGACCCCCGATTGGTGGCCATCAAAATTGGGTCCACCCCCTATTCCTAGAAGTTGTGCGAGAAATCTGGGGATCTTTTTAGACAATCAGCTCTCAATGGAGACCCAAGTTAAAACCCTGGCGTCATCGTGTTTTGGTACCATGCGGATGTTAAGGAAGATTTTCCCTTGGATCCCGCTGAGTGCCAGAAAAACTCTTATCCAGGATTTGAGAAAAGAGGGTTAACGGCGGACTCCAACGGCTGCACCTCCTTACTTTGTTCCCATAGTATGTAATCAAAAGGTATAGTTAATGATGGTGTGCATGCGAACGCCCCTGCATCCGCCGCTAATAGATGCAAACTGCCAAGCAGATCAATTAAGTTTTCAGAAGGGGTTTGGAGCGGTACACCACCAATTTACTTGTTAATACATCACACCAAGTGGTCAGTTGTTTGTACTCGAAAAAATCATTCGATAGATGTCCGTGCTCTCCCCTCAGAGTGTCCCGTATCACACTCTGAGGGGAGAGCACAGACATCTATCGAGTTACAGAATCGTGTACAGTGCTCTTATCAAGGTGGCACTGGGAGCACAATTAGGACTATTTACTTGGAAAATACGACGCTTTTATTACTGCTCCTCTCGAGACGGATATTTGTTTGCATAGACGGTGGTCATACTTTGGAATATATCCGCAATCTCACATATGCCCTGACGAAGTTCAATTTGAACGAAACGCGTTGGCTGAGACTATGGTTGGACAATTAAATTAAAATAAAGATTTTTTCGAGTACAAACAACTGACCACTTGGTGTGATGTATTAACAAGTAAATTGGTGGTGCACCGCTCCAAACCCCTTCTGAAAACTCTTATCCAGGCCCTGCTAATGAGTCGCCTGGATTACGGAAATTCCCTTTTGGTCGGAATCAGGGAGGATCTTTTTTCCCGACTGCAGGTGGTGCAAAATACAGCTGCCCGCCTTGCTCTTGATAAGCCTGCGCAAACTCCCTCTCTGCCGCTTCTGCGCCAACTACATTGGTTGCCAGTCAGAAAAAGGGCCACCTTCAAAATGTTATGTCTGGTCTTTAGATCCCTACATGGACTGGGACCTGTCTATCTTAGGGACAAACTCAAATGGTATCAGCCCTTAAGACAGCTTAGATCCTGCAATCGCAAAATCTTGTGCGAATATAAAATCAGGAAAGCAAGGTCAGGGGGGTCGTGCTTTTTCCTACCTAGCACCTAAGCTATGGAATAGCTTCCCTGAATCTATTCACCAATGTTCAAATTTGGCACTATTTAAAAAGATGCTTAAAACTTGGCTTTTCTAACTGTTCTTTCCTTTCTTCGATCGCTGATCCTGTTTTGCTAGCGCCGAGAGATCCCCATTGGGGATGATTCGTGCGTGATATAAGTGATCTAAATAAAATAAATAAATAAAATAATTGATGGGATTGAAGGGTGATAATCCCAAATTGCTGAAGTGATCTGCCTCATTAATAGACATAGATTTCACAGTGGAATACAAAACTGGAATAAATTCGGGGGCTGCACATGGTTTTCCTGATGGTTTTGGAGTTCTGACAGCCAGACTTCTCTAATTATAGAGTGAGGATCTGGGTAGTTAGATCTGGAAGGGGTTCTCTTGGGGCGAGAATGTCTCTTGCATGTTATACAGATGTGTTCCATTGCCCTGCTAATTTAAGCATGAGCACAGAGGCCTAGAACAGACTCTGTCTAAGCGTGGTCATAGACCTCTTTTGTGGCCACAAGGGGCCACCAAGTGTACCCTCATAATGTACAGAGACTACTAGCTCTGTCTTGTGTATATGTACAATAGCAATGTCCACTATAAAATAGTACAATCAATCATGCAATATATTCAATAAATCACAAAATAATTAAGGATGGAGACAGTGCCCAAACAGATAAAAAGAACAAGAGATTTTGTTTATGAAGTTCAGCATGAATTAATCGTCAAATAACATAAAGTCAAGTTCGGAAGAGGAGCTCAGTGTGAAAGTGAACATACAATGCCAGTAATGAAACAATACAAAACCCAGTATGTGATCAGAAAAGAGAAAACGGGGACAGACTTTGCAAACAAAATTGCAGAACATACAATTGAAAATGTCCATAAAGTTCACATTCTACACATTCTGCAAAATAAGTTAAAAGTTGTAAATGCTTTAGCATCCTTTAGTTCATTTAGACATCCTTTATTCTCATGGTACTCCCGTGTCCCTGACTTTTTATTTGCCAGGGTAGTAGACTAGTGGTGGTCAGTGTTCAAAACTGAGATCATGGGGCACACAGATACCTTGGGTTAAGGACAAGTATGCATTGGACTAACATGTGCAGCTCCTAGAAATGTCTATTTTAAAATGTGTTATGGAGTTTGTGAATCTCCTATAAAGGCAGCAAAAGTTCACAAGAAATGTTACAGTATTTCTTAAAAATCTTCATTTGTATAGTGGATTTTTTTTTTTTTAGACCTGTATCAAATGTACGAATACATATACCACTGAAAAATGATTTCAAGGTCTCGTTTACAAAAGTTAAAATCTCAGTTAAACAATGGGCTCTCATACTGAAGCGAGTAAAAGTCTATGACCACGGTGTTTGTATTAACTATACACGTGTTAAGAAACACCAACTTTGAACATTTAAAAGGTTTAAAAACAATCAAATGCTAAGGTTCTCAAGAATACAAGTCAACTGTGATTTTTTTGGATTTACTGTTTTAACTACTTTTCATTTTGGTGAACACAAGAAATCCAAAAAGAAAATGCCATCTGAACTGGGTTTGTGAAGCCCAAATTTTTCTCATTACCATAATGTGGATAATTATTTAGCGATGGTCCTATTAAAGGCAAAGAGTATTTCCCTGCATGTCTCAAAAACCTTTTTTTAATCAGAATTGATTGTCTACTGTGAGTGGTTTAATTCTTTTCACCAAAAATACAAAAAACAACCTCAGAAGATGCATTTTAAATGCAACCATAAAGAAAACTATTTAACAACTGTAATCCCTGTTTTTTATGTTGACGTATTTGGTTTATGTTCTGGAGGATGTCTGTCTGGTCGAATTGTTTTGCTTCATTTTCATTTACATACCTGTATCTCTTGACTTTTGCTTTCATGTCTGTGGACATAGGCTGACTCAACACCGTAATCTGGGCCATCTTTGAGCAATTCCACCATGAGCATCGATTGAATGAAATACCAGGGTAGTGTAAATGATATCATGCATCATTCGACTACTGATAACTTCAAAGGGTCGATTCCTTTCTTCGAACTTTAGCCCTTCACCAGCTTTCTGTTTGGTTTTGATTTCCTAGAGGTCAGGCTACGTGTAGTAACAAGAGAAATTAAGCGAGGCTCATCCAGTTATTTTCTGCTCCTGTCACTGCCTTCATGATCTCAGAGGCTGGCCTCTGTGAATATATCTCTTTACAATGCATGCTTTAGATCGCATGCCATTACAATGCAGTCGTTACAACGACTGCGTTATTACAACGCGAACCATAACCTCGCAAGTAGTTACGACTTGCTGTAGGGGGGCGCGCTGGATTTAGGAATAGTATAATTTACTGTTCCTACTCCAGTTTGTGCAACAGCAGGGAAGGTGTTAGATTGTAAATCAAACAGCTTCTGCCCCCTACAGCAAGTCGTTGTAACGACTTGTGATGTAATGGTTCACGTTGTAACAACGCGGTCTTTGTAACAACCGCGTTGTAATGGCATGCGATCCAAAGCATGCTTTTTAAACGCTTTTTCCCGGCCTCTGCAGCAAGGGTTATGTAATGAGTAATCAAGGGATAGCAGCTGCCAACCATGATTCATACTATTTGACATTCAAGTCTGGCAATTAGTTAAAAACCATTGTTCTATGTAATTATTTTGTCAATACTTTCACCATTACATTGCTGCAGAATTCTAATTTACATTTTTTAATTCAATTTTATAGGTTGTCATCCCTACCACCAGCAAGTCCTCAATGCAGGCAGTACTGGATTATTTATATACCAGGCAGCTATCACCAAACATAGACCTGGACCCTCTTGAGCTAATTGCTTTAGCTAATAGAATATGCCTTCCACACCTCGTTGCCCTCACAGGTAAATGTGTTACCAGAATAAGAAAAATGAATAAAATGTCCTGTCTCGTTCAAGTAATTTCTTTTTCCACAAGTGCTTTAGCTAGACCATGCATGCTCTCGTAATGTTTTGCCTGTCAGTTTCTATTTCAGGAGGTTTTTGTCATGGAATTAGCAGTGCTATAAATACAAACTGAACCGTTTTCTCTGTATTATTTTCTTATCCTTCAGTCCTCCTCCACCATCACATAATTAACCCTTTAACAAAGAAAATCTTTACTTCTCCACAAATGGTTATCATCAGTCTAAAAAGGTAAACAACCTGATACAAATTATAGCAGTTTCTAGCTCTACCAGGTTTCTATGGATCATGACTCACAATATCCTGTCTTGACAAGAAAACACTGTTGGTACAGTGTAGTGAACGTACCACATATAATGCCAATTTCCTTTTCCAAACCAAATATAACAAGTCTATAATTTATATTGCCTAGAGTCATTCAGAAGTCAATATTTCATATTAAAAAGGGCATATTCCAATTTGAGAGTATTCCTCCTTCCACCAGGATGTGGACTAACCAAAGTTAGCACTCCAAACCTCCTTGAATGCTAATTAACAGGACACTCACTAGAAAATAAAAATCTTTACCCACACAATAATTAAATTAACTTCCTTCATAATCAGCCCCTAGAAAGCAAACCCAAACAATGCTGTCCTACCGTCAATGGGTTAAATGTTTAATAGCTTTATGGACGTTCTACCTTGGGATATAACTGTTTTAAAGGCCCGCTTCCTCATTAGTCGCCCTTGTCGGCAACTACAGTCTGTAACTCTGGAAGAGGGTCTTTAACAACCGTTGTATCCCCTTGGCAGGGGGCCATAATGCTATATTAGTACTATTGATTTGTTGAGACCTTTCACAGCAACATGTCTTGTGCTAGAATTTAACTTCCCATGCCCTTCATCACAACCTCTTTGTGTTGTCATCTTGATGATGGTCCATGATGACCCAATAATAAAATTGAAATGGCAGCATCCTTATTTTCTTTCATACGCCGATGTGGCTTTTGTTTTCCATGCTAGACATCAGTCTACTATATTTTCCGGTTAGCAAATCTTTGGAGTAGAGATGTTTCACTTGTCCTATTTTATACTTTGGCTATCAGAGCAACATATTTCAGCGAAAGTGTTAAGCTGACTTGACTGGTGCCGAAACCTTTCTTATGAGTGAGATGTCATAATCTTGAAATGAAATAAGATTTTGGTACAAAAGAACATTAGCTAAAGTATAATCCATTGAGATGTATAACATAATGCATACAACATTGTATCCATGTTTAACAGTCAGATTGGGACTCAAACAAGCCCTATTAATGAACTCAGACAAGCCCCCGGGGGGGTTTGGGGGTGCTGCTGGAAACCCTGCTGCTGCTTTTGTTACAGGGTCCGATATTACAGTGCTGCTGCAAAACAAGCCCCTTAACAAAAAAGCCCCACCGTTCCAAAACCGGCCACCAACCTGATGGCCCACTTGGTAAAAGCCCGGTGCCCGCTACGGCCAATCCAGGCCTGCCGTGTATATTGTCACGGAGTGGTAGCTTAGAATGCTTTTTGTGATATACAGTATTGTTTTGCAAGAGATTGATAGCCTGGTTGTGGCTGAATAATCCTTGGGTATTGTGTAAGAGATTTTGGTGATCTGGATGGCTGCTTCTAAAGTGAGTTTGTCTCTATTTTAGAGCATCCATCAGATAGGTGAGTCTTTGCTCCAAAAAGTTATATGAAACCCGAAATTCCCTGTATATTATGCTCCTCCTTTCATTCACAGCCAGTGAAATTGCCTTATAGTCTGGGCAGCTCATTTCGCAATAGCTTAGGCCTATGGTGATTTTGGTGGCATGGGATTGTATGGCCTGAACATAATTTTCAGTTTTTAAAGTGGAGTGGAGTTTTTAACACTGACTGTAATTAGTCCCGTCTCAACCCTTTAATGTGGAGGGGCACAATAAGATGTATTTTTTCCATTTCAATAAATATGGACATGGTTGTGGTTGTCACTTTGATAGAGCTAGTCAGCATCATTTGTGACTCACTTTGGATGCTATGATTACAAAATAAAAATAAGGAGCCAGATGCATAAAGCATTTTTAAAGTTGTAAACACTCCACTTGCAACCTCAAAATTAAAAATGTAATGATCTCATTTTAGGAGTCAGTAAACTTTTACTGACTCCTAAAATGGGATTGTGATCATAAGATTCTGTATTTGGAAGGGGAATGGTGTAGTCATTCATTCAAAATACCGAATCAGCATGACATGTATCCATGTTTTGCGACTGAAATCCACTCTCAAAACATTGAAAAATGACCGACTCCCGAGTTGGGGTAGCAAGCTATTCACAAAAGAGAAGCTTGGAAGTAGGCTGTTTGTTTGGGAGAAAGCAGTGGTTTACGGGACTACTACCAAATCTCAAACATTAAAAAGGTAAACTTTTTTTAATGCAGTACGGTTTCCTTTAAAGCATTTAATAAAAGGTTACCTTCTTAAAAGTCAATCAGGCATAATGGTCTGCAGACCTTCCAGGCCACCATCCCTCTAATGGACCCCAATCGGAGTGAGATGCAATGTGCAACCCACTCCGAATCAGAATTTAGAAACCAACCTAGTAGTGCATATGTTGGTTATTCGTGTCACAGAAATACTGTTCGCAAGTTGTGAAAAGTATTTGTATGACCAGTAATTAGTACATCTGGCCCAAGAAAACGAATAACAATATTACAGTGCTTGAGGCAATGAAAGACATACTTATATGTTGCACTGTGTTAAAAGATGGAAGTAGCCACTTACCTCTGTAACTGAATATAAAATTGAATAGAAATTATAGAACTGCACTTTCAGTTTAAGTAAATAATATTGATGAGAAGAGAACCCAGGATTGTGAAAAATGCTGACGTAGGAAGTGAAATTGTGGCAATTGAAGGCTTTGAGATGAAAGGCCCTAAAACTGCTCCCCTGTTTCTTTGACATTTCTCCATTAAGTGTAAACATTCTTTTGATAAATTAAACTTTCTACAGGCAGTGATTTCACTACAGCAAGCCTTAAAAATATATAATTTTGTCTTAAACCAAATGCACCTTATTTTTTCAGCGGGAGAGTTGACTAACCATTGATGTTGTTGTGAAAGATTAGTATTCTGATGCTTTTAACATGCAAATGAATTGCATGTTCACATATTTTATTGCGTTGTTTTGTGCTCATTTTGTAATTTAAAATATAAGAAATTGCTTTATATATCTAAAGATCAGAAAGTGATCTCTGGCACTGTTCGTCAATGTGTTCACTTATGTAACCAACTCCTGTGGATTTGTGGGCTAGATTGTGTTGAACTGCATTGTCACCAATTATCTTTCTCCGTCAAACTTGAGATCCTTTGGGCAGATGGAAGAAAAAGGACAGAAAGCAGTGGGCCTCAAATAATAGGGTGTTTCAGAGAGTATGTTGTCAGATGGTCAAGTGTCTCTTGGAGTGAATGGTTGTTTTTCTATTAATCCAATCAATACAGATTTTAATTATCATTGAATAATAGATGACCTAAAAACTGGTTAAGTATTCAGAAATTTGATAGAATAAAATGGCAATAAAGGCACCTCCAAAATTATGAATCTGTGTCCATAGATATTATGCTCCTTTGTCCTGTTCAATTGACAGTGGCCCTGATTATAAGTAAGTTGGTGTTTTCTGACCTCTGCACGAACCAAGGGGTCTCAATTCCAAGTTGTGCGAAATTTACAGTGCCAGTGCTTCTGTTCTATTAGAACAGTCACTATGCAGGTTCAGTGGGAGGCACAATGGACTCCCAAATGCCTCTGCGAAGAATTCTATCAAAGGTACTCAATTAGTCTTTTCAAAATATTACATTTATTCAGTAAATATAATTATCATTACAGTAATATTGTAACTAGCAAAAATAGTACAATTATCAATAAAATAGCATGCCCCTGCACACGAATTGCCTAAAGAAACAATTTGCAATCCAAATTAAAAGTGCACAATCAAATAGCCAAATCATACTATGTGGCTACAGAGTGCTCTGCACAACAAAACCTAAGTGAGCTACTTGGCAATACATTTTAGTCTTCTTTTATGGTTTTGACCAATAAGAACAAATCATATATACAGAAGTAAAAATAATTGCCACACATAAAATACATAACATTCTGTCAGCATCAGGAACCGATATCAATAAATGTTACATTAAGGTAAAACATTTTGCATGGTTTTCCATCCAGGCACTTGTAGCTTTAAAATACAAATACACCACTATGATTTCCTGCACGGTCATTCATTACTTTCATGTAAATTCTCACCAGAAGGATAACAACACATTTGGAATATATTTAATGAATTCAGTTTTCTTTGTATAACATGTTATTGCATGCTCTTCAAGCTAGAAAGATGCATTGCATACACTATAACGATATGAAAACATTTGCTCTTCTGCTAAAACACACTGCAGACTTCGTCCTTGCAACGTTACATCTGTTAGTTGTGGAAAGATACAAAATACCAGCAAGCCAGACAGTTTCAACTAATTCAAATTATTATAAAATTTTACATAGAAGCCACATGTATTTGTCTTGCATGTTTAAGTCCTAGCATGTTAGCAACTACACATTGATGCTATATACATTTCTAATTTGTTAATTAGCTTTCTCAACCACATCCAGTAATTACAAGGTGCATTAAATACCTCACCCTTCGTTACATTTTGGAAGGTCTAAAGTGTACAATATTTGTTTTAACATGTAAAAATTGTTGTGCTAAGCATCAAAATCGGCATGCCATTCTCCCACAAACTCAGAATATGCAATAATTATCAGATCGGATGAGTTCCAAACACCTCAGTGTCTGATTTGTATTGGATGTAATAATTATCACATCTGACTGGGACCACTCGTAATCATGCAAGAAGAATATTGGAAGCCAAGCAATGCCCCTCCCACCCAGGCAGAACCTACACTCCACCATAAGGAGACCTAGCAGTATGTGAAAAGGGAGACTGCTCCATATGTCTGCAGAGACTCGAATGTGATCAGAGAAAGCAATACGTATATACGTGCTCTCCTCTCAGTGTTCCAAACAAAGAGCTACTCAAAGTTTTAAACAAGGAGCACAGCACAAGTCAATATAACGCTCACACCATCTACGCCAGAGGCATATTTTATACCAGATAGCCTGTAATACGAGCCTCCAGCAAGTCGGGGGCTCTGAATATCATTGTTGTAATATCAATGATGTCCAGTAGTCCAGGTGTAGATTAGGGAAGATAGTTTATTAAAAAGATAAGATCAAGAGCCCCACCAGGAGCGGCCTTCCTGCTGCTCAGCCCATACTCCAACTGATTCTCTCAGATATCCAACATTCCATGCATCACCATTCCACTCCACACTCACACTGGCTGAGCAGCAGGTAAAACATATCTCTATTCTTTACAAAAGCTAGAAAAACATTTGTGACTACTCCATGCATATCTGCAAATAGCATAATGAGAGGCAAGAAACATGCAGGGAAATATAAGGTGTAAAAGTCGTACATATGCTGGAGAACTCAGAAAGCAAACTTATTGGCAATTTAAATATAGAGATGGTACACGTCACAATATTAAATGTAATCAGAAACACACATATAACTTACTAATTGTGAAGGACCATGCATGCTAATCACAATACATAAATCAATGAAGATATTAACTGTAATCAGAAACAAACAAGTAAATTGTTGAATGTAAACATAGTAGAGGACCATGCTTGCAGATCAGAATAAATAAATCAATAAATAAATCAAACACACCTCACTCATCTACTCCCTTTCCATCAACAAAAGCAATCATATATACTCTACCACACCAGAGCTCCTCTACTAATCCCCTAATGCCACAAACTTTCCAACTGGCCAGGCTGACATAAAAGACAACACACAGGGCACCAACCACAGAAGGTGCAGTAGAGACCAGCCCATAGCGAAAGAAAAAAAACATCACAGGTGGGATACACCCTCACAATCATACCACACTAAAACATCACTGTTACACTTATAAGTGGAAAATTCACGTTCGAACATCCCACAACCACATAAAAGTGGTAGACCTGAGTAACTCATTCACGTACAGTCATCTCAACCAGAACGCCTACATATGTGGGTGATTAACCTATAATCAACCCACAACCACACAATGGTGGTAGGCAGTAGTGACGTCTTCTCGAACAGTTATCTCAACTGTAACACATAAATAAATATATATAGGTGATTAGCCTAAAATCATCCCACAACCACACAATGGTGGTAGACCTGAGTGACTTAACCACGATAAACCGTCTCAAACATAACACCAATAGTGAGCGATTTACCTACAATCATCCCACAACCACAAAAATAATGGTAGACCTGAGTGACTTAACCACGAAAAATCATTCTCAACACAACACCAACAGTGAGTGAGTGAGTTACCTACAATCATTCCACAACCACAAAAATAGTGGTAGACCTTAGTGACTTAACTACAAGCAGTCAAACTAATAACACAACAGTCATCCCAACTGTACAACCTAGAAAAGGGCAATCAACTCAGAAGCACCCCACACAACAAAAATAAGAGACTTGCACTATTCCGGTCCTTCCAATCACAAAACATAACTCTGCATGAAAGCAACATACATTAGTACCACCAACCAAGTCACAGTAAACACAGAGCACCCAACTCCACACACATCTGTCACCATGAGAGCCTTCTGTACAACTCACATGACACAACATCATGACTCAACACATTGACGATACCCACTCTGAAATGTATACAGGACAACTCAAACCTCATACACCAGTTCTTGCATGGCATCCATCCATTAATGGACTTTACCCTCTAAACAAGAAAACCCAGAGGTATTTCCTATTCACTGTGGCAGCTCACTCTACTGCCAGGAGACCGAGACTGGTCATCAGACATCAGGGTCCTCCTGGGGCAGCCTCTGGCTGGACAGCGAACAACAGTGGAGAAGTCTGGACTGGGCACGGGACAAAGCTTTGTCGCAATCAAACAACCGAGAAGAATATTGAGCAACCAACAAACTGGACCACCGGCAGTGTCTGGATCCCACGCTGAATGACACTGTGAGGAAAAAAGACCACATCCTGACACCCTTCCTTAACTCGAGTCCTCCTTAAAAAACACAAAGCACCTGGAAACTGGAAAGCAGTTCCTACACCCAGCCTGGGCTCTCCCATGTGCAAACAGGTGCCTTACTTTAAGTTCCAGTTCAATTAATCCATGGGAACATGCCTCAAACCCAAACTTCACTATTAGTTGGCAGTTCTGTAGACTCCACAGCCCAGCATCATAGTCCTCTATGCTGAAAATTGGCTCCTGTGCGCCTGCAGCACCTCTTTTTGTGTGCACATGTACTCTCCGACAGCCTGTGAAATCTCTGAGTACTAAGCAAAGATGGTGCCACTCACAACTGATGAGCGCCGGCTGCCTCCGGCCGTGTACGGTCATCACAACGTCACTCTGCAGAATGCCGAGCCTTGCGCCACTGAACACCTTGAACTGCTCTACAGGGCCCTGATGACAAGGTTGAGGGGTGCGCGAGTAACTCGCGACTTATTAAAATGTAGCATTTAACGGGCAAGTAGCACTCAACGGCCATTCACCGCCAACACTGCCATTTTACCCAATACCACATAGCTCACCAAGTGGTCCCGCAGCCGGCTTCACAAAATCGCAATCAAGACCCTGCCTCTGTCAGTCTCCTCCTGTTAAAAAAACATCCACGTTGACTGGACACAACGCAACACGCTGCAAACACAAATTATCCTTTAAGCCTTGACAAATCCTAATAACTGGTGCAGCCCAGGTTGTCATCAGGCACATGAAACTCTTGAAAGTAAATGAAAGAAGCACACCCTGCTAGGCTGACTGGTCTTAAGGTCACTGGTGGGGCTGCAGGGTTGCCAAGCTTACTGTATTTTCATGTACCGATAGTCACTTTAAATTCCGCTTAAAGTCTTTCTCTCCTTCAGGTTTCTTCAGGTTCTCAGTTCCTTGTAATCCTGGTTTTCAACAGTTTTTTTTTCCATTCAATTAAGTACACATAGGTTCTTGTTCACCAAATCATCACTAATATGTTGCTCTAAAAATGATGTCCTGTAGTCCAGGTGTAGATTAGATAAGATGGTTTATTAAGAAGATAAGATCAAGAGCCCCACCAGGAGCAGCCTTCCTGCTGCTCAGCTCATACTCCAACTGATTCTCTGACATCCAACATTCCATGCATCACCATGCACCACCATTCCACTCCACGCTCACACTGGCTGAGCAGCAGGTATAACATACATCTAATTCTAGTGTCCCACAGATCCAAGATGGCTGCTCCTTGACTTACTGTCTGAAGTACAGGCATAGTGCAGTCAGACTGGAAGCGCCCAGGAACGAGGGTCCAGTTTGCCTGTGTCACACCAGTCAACGCCCACTAAGAAAAAACTCGCCCCCTGGTCATCAGCCAAGGAAGGGGTCTAAAGATGGCATTAAGAGACCACAAAGCAAAGGAACTTGAGACAAACATCCCAGAGGAGGAGAGAGGGACCAAGAGGCAAGGGAACCGTAGGGCACAGAAACCTGCCTCCTTACAGCGAATGCCTCATGCCAAGTATACAAGGATTAATGGGCAAATCCAAGGGAACTGACTACACAGCAGTATTCCCACACCCAGTTAGGGCAAGAGGAAATGGATCCCAAGAGCAAAGGGTTACTTAAGAGAAAGATACAGACAAAAGTAACAATAGAGCATACCTACAGCCCGACCTGTGGCATAAGGAGGTTTAACCTAGGGATAAGCTCTCTACCTGAGGAACTTGCCTGAGCAGGGAGACTGAAAAAACAAGGCTTCTTGTGGTAGGTTCACCCTCTTGTGTGAACTATGCTAAAAAAAAGTTTGGAAAACAAGGTACCTGTTTCTGGGAGTGGGACACCCTCATAGATAAGGACTGGGATGAGGAAGATGGACAAAGTGGTAAAATACTGGTGAAACCGGCAATCTAGGAATGTTTACAATATGGGTAGAACAAGTTATATTTTTCTCATATATTAAAACAACTTGGATACTGATTCACAAAGGCATTTATGAGCAGACGAAGTAGTACTACAGGTGAACTACTTCATCTCCTTAGAAATGCCTTTGTGAATCTGCCCCGAAAAGCCCAATAGCCTGTTAGTAGAGGTGCAATTAACTCAGTCCTTTGGATTTGTAATACATGTGTATGAATAGTCACTCAATAGTCCATTTTATCACCATTTAGATGTTTTTTGGCCAATGTTCAAAGGCAGTACATGCAGTAGTACTATAGGGCTACTTCTTCACCCAGTCATAAATGCCTTTATGAAACGGTCCCACTATGTTTAGCGTAAATAATATTTGTTTTGCTAGGTTTGTTATTAGGTCCTGCCAACAACATAATAAAATGCTTCCCACGAGAAGTTGACCTTTTTTACCCGAAAATGTTGCATGGTTCTAACTGATCTTTTTCATTGGTATTATTTTCTTTACTAGAACAACATGCGGTGCAGGAACTGACCAAAGCTTCAATGAATGGTGTGGATATAGATGGTGAGGTGCTTATGTATTTGGAATTAGCCCAGGTGAGTAGATTAAAAAAAAAATATATATACCTATAATACGGCATACATGAGTATCACTTCATCTGTGTTATCTATTGTAGCTTAGAGCCATATACCTATAAGATGTCAAGCAAGAACTAATTTTGAAGCTGCAGTTCTGCAAATGTCAACACATAAGTTGGAAGCATCCATTTATTCAGTTATGTTATAGAAGATCAAGCAAAAGCAAAACTGCAAGTTTGCTTGGTTAAACTTAAGAGCACTTCAGTGCAGACTGAGTGATCAAGAATGTGGGGGAGATGAATATCTGAAGAGAGCTGCTTTGAAAGAATGAAAATATCCGCTGCGTATTTTCATAGTAAATATATAATGAAGAGCATTAAATGCCTGATTACATAAATTGCACCATTGCCCATCAATTTTACAGCAAAGTTAGACCTACTAACCAGTGCAAAACATGATTCCACTTGTCACACGGTGAAAAGCGTAAACATTCACAACACCAGTGCAACATTGTTTATTGTCCATTCTTTGCGTGGCCACTCAGTCCTGGCCTACACATAGTTTACCTAATCTGGGCAAAAGCAGATTATTAATTCCGAAGCGATACAAAAAGGCTTGGCACTAAAGAAGGGCTGTTTTTGATTAATTCATCTGGAACAGCAACTTCTTTGCCAAGTGAAGTATGTTACAAATTCCATGAAATTGTGCTATTCATGATTTCAGCGGTCAGGATTATTTTTCCAGCTGATGGACCATCAGAGAGGTTGCGGAACTCTAAGATCAGGTGACATGTTGGATGACAGCATAAAATTGGATACAGGTTCTCTAAAATCAGGTCTTTAAAAGACAATCTCTGAGATGTACCTTGGATCCTGAAATTAGCTTCAGCCTAATCCTGCTTACTCATGCCAAGTCTAGCTTAACATGTTCTCCTCGTTTTAGTGAAGTATAAATAAGTAATGTATCACATGACACATGTGGTGAAGTGTGGAGCTTTTCCCACACAAAGGAGACTTCAAGAGTCCAGCTCTCCTTTTTAGGTCTGGCCTAGAGAGAGCTTTGGATGTTTCGCCTGCATCATGTTTGCCATAAATTCATGATAAAACAAACATATGTACATACATACACACAAGGGCTTTCAGTCAGGTTTCTTCATCCATTGGTCTGTTCAAGTGTCATTAACATTTTGCCTCAGCCCACCACAGCATACAGCATGGGACAAGTGGTGACCCCCCTTTATTCATTAGTAGTCCTTTTGTCACCCTCATTCAAGGTCACATTGGCTTTCTTACAGCACTCAATTGTATTTCTTTTAGTATAGACTTGAATTATAGCTAGAACATGTCCATCTCGTGGATGTGGCTAGATAATTGTGCCTAGACTGATGGGATTCTGACTACTTTCTGAATAGTGCATATAGTGAAATACTCTTAGCAACCCTGCCTCTCATGCTAAAATTGGCTTTGTTAGCTGTAATTATAACGGTTTCTTTTTTTTCTAACAAATGCAGAAATATATTTTTTCTGAAAAATGTAAAATTGTTAAAAATTGTATTACAGTTGTCCAGAGTTGGTTCATTAGTGTAAACAATTAAAATATTATAGGAAATCTGATACTTTCAGGAGGTGAGAGGCAGCAGGCCTCAAGTAGTGCAGCTGGTGACCACCAGCACTCATTTGTTTGGGGATCACAACTTATTTTTCATCATCAAACTCTAACCTGGAGGAAGGCATTACAAATAGAAAGGAGTAAGAAGCAAAAGATAGGAAGACTGTGACAAAGAGAGAAAACAGTAATGAAAAAGAGCGTTCAAGATTGAGATAAAGAGACAGGAAGTGTAGGTTGGTGGAAGGAAGGGGGCACGCGGTGGATTCAAAAGTAGGCAGCCTTCGTATCCAGCAGCTCTGTCATTCAGCAGCACCGGCGGAGGACTTTGTGAGTAAATCCCTGGGCCCCTGCGCCCATGTTTTTTCCTGCATTAATCGCTTGACGCAAGGCATAATACCTTTAGTGTAATGATGTGTACTTTTGGATAAAGCTCAAATTAATTTTCTTCACTGTTCAAAAGTTTATATTTAACTCTTCATAATAATGATTAAAAGTGCTGAAACTGTAGGTTTTTATTAAGATATTTGTAAAGAGATTTTGTACTATGTACTGCCACCAACAGGAATTTATTTTTATTTTCAGTTCCACAATGCTCATCAGCTAGCAGCTTGGTGTTTACACCACATTTGCACAAATTATAACAGTGTGTGCTCCAAAATGCGAAAGGAAATTAAATCAAAATCTGCAGGTAAGCGTGGTTGCTTCTTAATCTTAAATCATTTCATTGTACCACTGCGCATTCAATCTATACAAAATTCACATTCAACATGTAACCTCTTTTCTCTCTTCTCCATTAGAAAGTTTTGTTTTTATTTTAATCCTGGAATTAATGAAACTCCTTCCTTTACAGCAGTGGTTTTACTAAGGCTTTTTGGGTGGAAATGCTGTGCATTTGGTTGTTAATTGAGCTGTATTAAACAATAGCTGAAAGGAGGTTATCCTGGTTAACCAGAACCCTTGTTAAGAGAGGTGCATAAGGGGCATTCTTACCTTACACAAGAGTGAGAACTGTTATGCGAGAAGTTAACTTAAGCAGAAAATGATTGTGGTACTCAGAAGGCGAAGAATTATGTCTGAGTACTATTGTATAATCAAAACTCAATAATGCTTTGTTTTTCTTTAAAAAAAATAAAATGAGAGTACTGTCTGGGCACTTGAAAACAATTAGGCTTGAACGCTGGTGCCAATACAGTGCTTTTAGTATTAACCAGAACAGGAGGTGACACCACTCTCAACTGCCTCCAATTCTAAAGCATCCTTGCCACTGTAACCATGCTCCACATGAAGTTCCATTTCTGAAGTTTGCCCGCACACTGATAAAACACCACTTTGCCTGATTTTCTATCTCAGTAGGCAAGTACAGTTTGTATGGCTGTTAAGAGAAAGAGCAATATTATTTGAAGTAGATTGTAGTCCTCTTCAAGCAATAATGGCATTATTCCCTACTAGGTAATTTTAGGCTTTATGAATTAAAACTTGAGATCAACCTTTGGTAGCTGCACTTAGGAGAAATGCGTAAATCATTTATTAGTACCAAGGTAGTTAAAAAGTAGAAAGCACAACCCAATAAAAACCCCACTCCAATCTATAAAAATAGAGATAGTTTGCAAATAGACACCAAACAACAAACATTGGATGTAGCGAACGGGAGATATGATTTTTCAAATGTTTAGAAGTGTCTTGCGCCAAAAAGCACCAAGCATCAACCACGGGTATCTAGTTTTTATAGACCAGGTCAAAATCAAAAGTTAGGGCTGAGTGTGATGGAACACGGGTCAAATATAGGGATCAGGTTAAGAACCTGGAAATTTTATCTTCTGATTTAGTCTTTTTCTTGGAGAAAATCTTTCTAGACGAGGTTTTTGGTAGGTTGCGGTGCCAGTTGGATCCAAACATGAGCTCGCCAAAGTCAGTCAGCTGATGCAGATCTTGGTTGAAGCCTTGGCTCCTGCGGTAAGCTCAAGGCTTTCGACGTTGCATGAGGGAAAACTCAGAGTGGGTGAAATCTGACGGTCAGGACCAGGAAGGTGTAGGTGTCTGCATGGTGATGCTTGCGTTGGTCCCTCTTAAGTCCTCTACGTTCGGATTTAGAAACTTTTGTTGAAGTCAGGATCCTTTTTGAGTGCAAACTAGCAGGTTGAGTCTGACTGGCAGTTCGATGTTGGTTGCTGCAACTTGGAGGCAGTCCATTGATAGCCTCTGGTTCTTTTGGCAAAAATCCTTGACAAAGGTTCTACACCCTAGCATTTAGCGTTACGCAGGAGGAGTACACACTGACACGTATCCAAGGGCCCTTTGGAACTTAGGGACACCACTTTTGGGGTCAGGACTTATTCTAGTGGAAGCCACCAGTAGGGTCCATACAGGTCCAGTAGGAACTGGTCATCTTTGCTCTCCTGGAAGGTGGGCTTCCTTGAAGCTAAACTATAGGTCAGCAAACTGACCCTTGGGTGGGAGAAGGCCCAGCCCTTTAGGTCTTTCTCTGCAGGTGTAATCTTTCTTCTGTCTTTCTCAGGTCCAGGTCCTACAGTGCCCTTCTCTGGCAAAATCTAACTTGGCAGAGTCTTCCATCTCTTGGTCATAGCTTTTGGTACCACCTGGAGGTGTGCCTACAAAAATTAGGAACTCTCCCTGCAAAACCAGTATGGGACAGCTCCCCCCCGCACACACACACACTCACACTGGATTCAGAGTCACTTTGGCTACTTAGACAATGGCAGGCCTAGATGTGAGTTACATCTGCCTATGACAGGTCCTTTGAAGCTTGTACAGTTGGTGGCCACACCCCCTAAGGCCATCCTTTCAGGAGGAGGTCACCCCTCCTCCTAGCCTAGGCTCATTTGTTCCCTTTCTTGACAATAATTTATACCTCCCAGCAGGCTGCCAGGTGACAGCTGGGGATTCTCTAAAAGTGCTACTAGAGGCGTTCAAGCAGGAAAATGCTAACTTTCTAAAAGTGCCATTTTCAAAATAGTAATTTAAAATACAACTTTGCCATCAAATTGGATTTTAAATTCCTATTAATTTGAGTCCTTGAATCATGGTTCTAGCTATTGCCAAACTGAAGTTATACATTATATGGTGTTAAAATGCAACCCAGTGCTTTTCTATGAGTGACCCAGTACTGTCACAGTATGAAAAACGATTTTGAAAATTTGTCACTTCCAGGACATGTAAAACTTAAGTACACATGTCCTACTTTTAAATAGCATCCATGATCAAGCATGGCCTAACATGCTTACTGAACTGCCAGCCAGTCATTGTGGGAAACACCGTATGTATTGGTTTCTTCTTGGAGACGAATCTAAACCTACAAGTGTGCATATTCTCATTGTGTATAAGGGTACGCCATCAAGGAGTTCTGATCATAATGCTCCGATTTCAGAGGGCCTATACCAACTTCAGATTATTAACAACCTGAATCTTAAAATACCAGCCTTCAATAAATCAGTCACTTAAGTAGTCCTCGGGCATCTGGAGTTTCATCCCTCCAGTGCCTGTAATGTAGACAGTGACATATGTATCCAATGCCTGCATTGCAGTTTCTGACTGGCGGCCTCACTAGGCAGCACCTGCAGCACATGCTGCACCTTTTCAATGCAGGGTGTATCACTATGCTCTTTCAGATACTGCACCAAAATCACACCAACCTCTAGGCTGAGGATGGGCTCAGGAAGAGGAACACCAGCACACTATTTTTCCTTTCTCTTGTGGCTCTTCAGACATGTCTAGCTGCTGTTTCTCACACTGTGATAATTTGTTTAGCATGCCTGGTTTCCAAGGAGTATTAGTATTAGCCTGTTAGCAGTGAAATGCTTACATCTGCATTCCAAAGGCTACCTCTGCTTCTCACCCACTGAGGTGTTTACCCCTATATTTCCAATTGACCGGAAAATACCTAGGCAACTCAAAGTCAATACTAGCTAACAGACCATTGAAATCACATATATAGTATAGGACTCGGAGTACGTTCAAAATAATTTTAAAAATTCATTTCTTTAATACAAGTTTAAAAACATTCTGGAACACAATATATCCATCTGTTGATTTTTTAACATCCTTGTGTGCAAGGATGTTTCAATAAATGTTTCTTTCGCCAGCAATGGGCTTCTGATGGTTCTTTTTTCATGTGGAAATGGATGGGCTGCTCCGTGCCCATTGACAGAAGCCGCCCTGAAGGGTTAGTGGCCCCGGTAACGAGAGACTTTTTTGCGTGATTTTCATTGAGGGGCATGACCCACTCACGCTTCCGACCTACACAGGAACGACCAATATGGCGAAAAGGATAGCGTGTTGGAAGGGATTCGGAATGGTGGACCACCATTCACGATCGTGTCGGCGAGAGTGCATCCAATTGCAGCGTCATGAAAACTCTGGGCAATATGCAAATAATATCAACTTACCTGGCTGACAAGTATTTCCAGACTGCAAGCGGCACCACTAAACAGGTACTCAAGATTCCACAGTGAATTTATTTGGACTTCCTATTTAGCAGTTTCAACATTACGAAAGTGGTGCACCTTGGAACTTGTATTTTCCACTTCAGTCACGTGAGACAAAATGATGTGAAAAGCACACAGGTGCGCAATTAGCAGTTGACAATCTTTCTCCCGCCTGTGAGCAAGGCCGGATGAGGTCGAAACGTTAGGTGCTGGGGAGAATTCTGTGTGCAAGGATGTTTCAATAAATGTTTCTTTCGCCAGCAATGGGCTTCTGATGGTTCTTTTTTCATGTGGAAATGGATGGGCTGCTCCGTGCCCATTGACAGAAGCCGCCCTGAAGGGTTAGTGGCCCCGGTAACGAGAGACTTTTTTTGCGTGATATATATATATATATATATATATATATATCAATATTTTCGATGTCATTCTTCACAAACATACGGTACAATACTTCCTATATGGATGGTTTTTTTAAAATAAGTACAACGATAAACAATAAAAATAGGTTGTGACCGGCAACTCCCAAGTGTGAGAAGAGTAAGCAAGAATGAGTGATTCAACCAAAAAGAAAAACCATCACCTACATTTTTAAAAAGAAATACATTTAGGAAGTTTTGTGGCTTTCCTGATGAAGGCGTACGCTATGCCGAAACGCGCGTAGAGAAGATCAACTGAATAGCCACTTTAAAAGCTACCTGTTCACATATGTTTGTTGTGTTTTTTGTCTTTCTATATATTGTATGTTTTTATCTTATTGATCATTATTGTCTGTCTATTGTACAGTATGTTTGCAAAGAATGCCATCGAAAATATCGACCCATATATGTAATCAACAGATGGATATATTGTGTTCCAGAATGTTTTTTAATGAAATGTGTATTAAAGATATTAATATATATATATATATATATATATTACCTACAGGCGGTCGCCAGTAGGTAGTTATAGTTAGGACCTAGTTACCATAGGAAAATGGCAACATTCTATTCCCAATAACTTTGGCGCCAATTAACGAATCTTCGCGAAATTTTCAAAACTAATTCTTTGTTGAGATCAGCTCCTATGTTGAAAGTTTGGGGGTGATTCGTCAAGGGGGGGCAGAGAAAAAAGGGGGGTCTCAAAACGTGTTTTCTCCATGTTAATTTCCATAGGAAACATTAGACAAGGCTACAGGTCGAACGGGTGAACGGAATTACCCCAAATTTGGCAGGGAGATGGGTCTTGGTCTAGAAAGCACGCTTTTGTTTATTTGGTGTAAAGTCGTTTTTGAGAAATATCGAAATTTACAGATATTGATATTTGGGAATTCTGCCATCTAATTGGCTGAGACGTTACGAGCTTGTTGCTGATTGGCTGCGAGCAGTTGCAACTAGGAAGTGTTGGCCGCCCTTTTGTGATTCCATTGAAGCGAGTAAGGTGAAAAAAGGGGGAAAAAGTGGGAAATAGGAGGGGAGGAGCACTGTAACCTCTGTGGGGAGTTTAGGGTGTGCTATAGAGGGGGTGAGAAGCAAAGTATTTACCCCTACCGGTGTGTAAGTGGTGGGCTACAGAAATTCAGTGAGGTATTGGGTAGAGTCTGATGTGGGTAAGGTGAGTTGGTGCGGGACTCGGGGATTAAAGAGTGAGCCCAAATTGTGTGTCTTATGCTGTGAAGTCATGTGCTCTGGCCGCTGTGCCACATCTGTGTAAGTAGTGTCAGCATGTAGTTATAGGTGCTTGGATGAACTTTTGTTTAGAACATTGTAGCTTGTGTATGGTGCTTAGATGGTGTTGTATAGGGAGTGCGAAGGTAAATCAATATGGTATTTGTAGAGCGCAAACTACTCACCCCTATGGGTGAGTAGAGCTGGGGATCAAAGCGAGAGGTCTGTGCTGCAAAGTGAGATGGTCTGGCCGCTGCGCCACAGCTGTGTGGAGAATACATTTTGGCGAGGGTGCGGGAGTTGGCGTATATGGCCCTAAAATAGGGGGCCTAAGTTGTAAGTTATAGGGTGGCTCTAAAAAGAGCCCCTGTGTTCATTAGTTGGAGCTACATATAAGTGCGGATGCACAGCTTCCAGTTATTCAGGAGAACTCGGTGTCCCTGATCTGTGAAGAGTACTCCATCACTTCTGTATATGTCTGCCATATCAAAACATATGTTGTTGTTGTATATGTACTAACCCTGGGCGTAGTTCGCGAAGTAGCACTTCGCGAAGCTACGCAAAGTGCAGTTCGCACTACGCGAGCTACGCGTAGCACTTCGCGAACTGCATAGTACCTTGTTCGCACAGTGCCAGATGTCGTTTTCAATGATTGCACAGTGCGGACAAGCAACCGGCACTGTGCAATCATTGAAAATGGCATCTTGCGCAGTGCGAGCTGTAGTTTTCTGCTGCTCGAGTAGATTTTTACTCGAGCGGCAGCTTTCTCAGCGCGAACTGGTAGTTTCTCATCGCGAGCAATGAGAAACCTGACCTCCTTGCGTTGGGAATCTCGCCGGGAGGTTTATTTTCCATGCTCGCGATCGCCAACTTGATGTTGCTGATCGCGAACAAGGAAAAAGTCTTGCCGGGATGTCACTTTGCTTGCTCGCGGTCGCCAACTTGACGTTGAGGACCGCGAGCAAGCAAAAAAGGACCGCAGCACTACGCAACACTACGCTACGCGTGTTCGCACTGTGCTATGTGCAATTCGCGTAGTGCGAAGTAGCGCGAACTACGCGAGCGTAGCGTAGTGCTTTGCCCAGGCTTAATATGGACCCCATTTTGTGGTCTCTGAGGTATGCAGAGACAGCTTTGTTGACTTTTTTCCGAGATTTTTCAATCTGATGACAAAATTGTTTGGACCATTTCCACTTCTGTCTTTGGCATATATTGGAATATACAAAACAGTTTGAGGAAAAAGTAACATCATTTGTCCAAAGGTGTCCTTCATAAGCACTTCCAAATCTACCCCAGTCAATGTGCCTAGGTCGTTTCCACCACAGTGCACAATCATGAGGTCAGGGTGTTGGAGATGCAAACAGGTTTTAACCAAAGGCAACAATTGGTGCCACTTCAATCCTCTGTCCAAACCATTTAATGTCCACTTTTTGTAAACCTAGGTCTAAGTCAATACGTCTCTGTTCTGCATACCTCTTGCACCAGAAAGCATAGCTATATCCTACGATCCACACTCGCATTTTGAAGGTATGCTGGAAGGTATGGAAAGATGTCTGTAGCTCATGCAGTTCCTTCATAGAATAAGAGATATGTTTAAAGATGGGGAACTAGTTTCTTTTCACATACAAAACGGTACCTGATTGAGAGATGAAAAGCATTGGTTTTTAAAAGTAGTGTGCACATTCGTTTTGTGGAAAAGTATGTTTGTGATTGGTTAAGAAAAAGCTGTTTGCACGTACATATTATAGTACATATTATAGGATAAAATTTGCTCAACTCAACCACACCTGCTACTTGCATTTGGAAGGCACTGTTCGAACTTAAAACAATAGTGAACTTTTAACCTGCCGTTAAATGTTCGAGAAAATGTTGCAAAAAAATATCGTTAGGTATAAAAAAAATTGATGAACTTTTAACCTCCACGTGTTGTAGAATGTTCTAGAAAGTGTATTGATAGAATACGTTGCATTTCTGACTTTGATGTGTACTTGAATATTAAAAAAAACTATTTATATGGAAAAATAGAAAGACAGTAATAGAGGGAATTTTTGAAAGCTAAAAGAATCAAGGAACTATTGTAATTTGTTCTTGAATACCTACTGGCGGTCACCAGTAGGTAGTTATCACTGTTAACGGTCTGAAAGTGCGGTGTTGCTCAGAGTGGCATGGTGGTGATATGATATGGTGCTACACTCTGGTATGAAACCGAGAGTCTAAACCGTGAGGTCATTGCTGTAAAGTGATGTGGTCTGGTGTTTGTAGCATATGTGTGCAAGTAGTGTTAGTAGGCGTTTATACCATACAGGGAGTGGGAAGCGACTACTGAGCGCTACTGTGTGTTGATAGTATACCGGAAGCGGGAAGCAAAGTAGTTACACCTAAAGGTTGGGGATGAAACCGAGCTGATTGCTGTAAAGTGATGGGCTCTGGGCGGTGTAGGATACTAGCTGCTGTAGTATAAGTGTGTAAGTAGTGTTAGTATGCTTTTATAGTATATAGGGAGTGGGAAGCGAACTACTCATCTCTAATGGTGTGAAGACTCGGGGGTTAAACCGTGAGCCTAAATTGTGAGCTCAATGCTGTAAAGTGATGTGCTCTGGGCGCTGTAGCATACTTGTAGAAGAAGTGCTAGTTTATTTTTATACAATATAGGGAGTGGGAAGCGAAAGTCTTACCCCTACCGGTGTCAAGACTCGTGGATGAAACTATGAGCTCATTGCTGTAAAGTCATGTGCTCTGTGTAGTTTTCCATTGTAAGTCATAGTAGAATGTTAGTATGTAATTCTACTAGAATCTAAGGGGCATATTATCAAGGATCGGAGTTAAAATTATCGCCGCTTTAGTGGCAGGAAACTGCCACTAAAACGGCGATAGTGGGCTTGATAATATGCCGTCGAGAATTCCAATAGAAGCCCATGTTAACACAAGAACATGGGCTTCTATTGGAATTTTCTACGGCATATTATAAAGCCCATTATCGCCGTTTTAGCGGCAGTTTCCTGCCACTAGAGTGGCGATAATTTTAACGCCGTTTCTTGATAATATGGCCCTCAGTATGTAATGTTAGAATGTAGGGCTGTCATGAGGGGAACCTTGCGGAGTTTGTACACAGTGCTGGATTAGACGGTTGTTTTGCTGTCTGCTCCTGTTGGTGGTTGTTTCAGGTGTCTTGTTTTCTTGTAATAAATCTACTTATTGGATTCACTGCTGTCTGCCTCTTCACTACATAAATTTGGCGACGAGTGGGAGAAGGCAAAAAGAAGGCACCACTCAGCAATATTTCAAAATTGCTTGCGTTGTGCTGAAGACCCGTTTTGTTTGTGTAGCTGTTTCTACTCATGCCAGGGTCGTCGGCTCATTGAACTATGTCATCTGACTTCTGGTAGGATTTATATTTTTAGATTTTGCACTGCCTCTGCTTCTTTACTACATTCTGGTCTCTGTACTACACGTGTGTAAGTAGTGTTAGTATGCGTTTATACTAACAAATGCATCATGGTAGTAGGGAGGGTGACCTCTCAGGCGCAGCTCATACAATGTCCCGGGGTGTGCATACGCTGTACATTTGTGTTTGCTGTTAGAGGGTGGTGCATGGCTTCCACCCTGTGATAGCAAATACTTAGTTGACTACTTGAAGCGAGAGGAGGAAAACCTTGTATCACTGTAATAGAGGGGATGTGGATGGTAAGCATGGAGAGAAAAGAAAAAAAAACAAAAAAAAGCGGGTTCTCACCCGTTCTTTTAAATGAGGCCCCTGGTGGGTGGGTAATGTTCCGTGGCCAATCAAATTATTATATTGCGGGGTCTCTGTAGGACTGGGTATCTTAATGTCACGTGTAAATTAGGTGCGGAAGGGCACAGAGATGTTTTACAGCCTAGGGGAGTGCCACCTTCCCGGGTATTGTTTACTAATTGTTCGGGGGTTCAAGGCCAACTGAAGTCCGGGGATCGCCACACTCCGGGTCTTTATTTAAATATGCAGGGTGGGCCTCGGCAGTCCCTGAAGCCTTGGTGGTCCTAGGCAGTGCCTTATTTGTTCTGTAATCACACTGGCAGTACTTATGGTGTTATAAAGTGATACACTCCTAGAACTCTTGCAGTTGTACAATTACCCAGGCTTCATTTGTCTAATAGTCAGTTAGATTATGTTTGGTAGGTGCACTCTAATATTAAATAATGTTGTCCTTAAAATCTCCTATAAGCAGATGATATTCACAATAAACAATAGACCAGTGTTGTCAGAAAAAGAAGACCTATACACTCAGTTATTTATTTGAAAAAATAAGTAACCTTTATTAAAACAGAAATAAATAGAAATGTAACTTTAATAGAACAGTATAATAAAAAAAAACGTGGGTTGGACTCCAGTGGAAGCAGCGTAGGAAACCTGCAAGACAAAAATGAAACATAAATATGTGTGCTATGTGGAAGAGGTAAAGAAAGGTAGTCCGAATGAAAGGACCATATTGAGAATGGAAGGGAGGGAGAGTGGGTGGAAGAGAGAAGGGGAGGGAGAGTCAAAAGACGAGAGGGAGGAGGAGACAGAGCGTCGGCCTATTGCACCCAGCCCTTAGTGTTTACCCTCCGTCACCCGTTTGTCGAGGATGCTGGGGTCTGCGAGAGAGTGTGGTTCAGCAAGTCCTTAAAATTAAATACATGAGGCCAGAGATTATGGGCCATATTATGAAGGAGGGGCGATAACATTATCGCCGCTTTAGCGGCAGGAAACTGCCGCTAAAGTGGCGATAAGGGGTTGATAATATGCCCTTCTGAATTCCCTTAGAAGCCCAGGTTCTGGTGTGAACCTGGGCTTCTCTGGGAATTTACAAGGGCATATTATCAACCCCTTATCGTAGCTTTAGCAGCAGTTTCCTGTCGCTAAAGTGGTGATAATGTTATCGCCGTTGTTTTATAATGTAGTCCTACATTATTAGCTACGGGAAAATTGCTTGCATGCACCTGTGCACCCAGGGTGCTGCACCCCAACCCCTTCCCCCGCACTGTGCTCAATTGTAGGTCTTGCACTGCGAGGCTTCACTGCTCACCTGCCATCACTGGTGTGTCCCACGACGTGTTGGTGCAAGCTCCTAGTCCGGAGTATGTTTGTACGATAGACCAGGTCGGGGACGGTGTCTTGATAACACGATGGAAGGTGTCCGAATGCCAGGGCATCATTGCGGGCTCAACTCCCGCTCCGCCCTTCTTGTGGCAATCAATGGAATGTCTGAAAAGGGCGAAATAATTTAATGGTGGAAACGTCTGGAGGTAAATGAAGGTTTATTTCAAGCTTGATAGAAAATAGGAGTTGAGTGCATCCTTTGTTTTTGAAGTACGATCTACCAACTGTTAGTGGTAATCGTGGTTCAAAGAGGAGTTGGAGTGCACGAGAATACACAAGGTTAAATAATATGTTATGCCAACGTTCACATACAAAGGAACAGAGCGCATGCTAGAAGCATAATGTGCACGTGTAATGCAGTGGCGGGAGCCTGTGTGCATGTACACTTAGTAAGGAGCTCACCACAGTGTCCTAAAAACCAACGCCACGTGTCTGTAGGGCAGCGCTGCCCGCTGGCTCAGGCCTACAGTATGGTCCTGCAGGTCCTTAAAATTAGATCGATGTGACTGAATGAGGTCAGAGATCACATCATTACGCACGGCAACATCGCTTTTTCGCACGTACGCACTCAGGGTGATGCACCGCACCCCACCCCTCCCGCAGAACCGCCCTCAACAGGTGTCTGTAGGGCAGCGCTGCCCGTAGGTTCAGGCCTACAGAACAGTCCAGCAGGTCTTTAAAATGAGACAGAGATGTGACTGAATGAGGTCAAAGATCACATCATAACACATGGCAATATCGCTTATTCGCACGTGCGCAGTCTGGCTGATGCATCCCATCCCTCCCACAGCACCGCGCTGAAGAGGTGTCTGTAGGGCAGCGCTGCCCGCTGGCTCAGGCCTGCAGTACAGTCCAGCAGGTCTTTAAAATGAGACAGAGATGTGACTGAATGAGGTCAAAGATCACATCATAACACATGGCAATATTGTTTGTTCGGATCTGCGCAGCTAGGCTGAAGCACCCCAACCCTCTTGACGCAGCGCGCTCAATTGGAGGCCCTGTGCACCCATGCCGCTCTGCTTACCTGCTGTTATTGTTGTGTGAGCAAACACTACGGGCAGCAGTGCTCACAATTCAGATGGAGTGTTGTTTGCAGGAGAGTGTACACCTCATGGATCCCTTTCGTAGACTGGCATTAGGGCTCACAATTTAGAGCCCGTGTTGATTGCCAGGATTGAGTACACCTCATGGATCCATTTCTTTTTTTTAATTGCACATTGTGATATGCGAGGTGGATACGGCAAATCATCTGAGGTAGTGTGGAAGAAGAGGGACGTGTGGCGTTGTGGTTATCCTATTTATACGTACGCAAAGTGGGCTGGGCTTGCGTATGCCAGGCCAGTGTAGGGGTGTGAATAATTATTTCGGGGACTTGGGCGTTGTTCAGTTCCTGCCTGGCCAGGAAGTGTACTTATGTGTGTTTCTTTAGTAGTTTTGACCTTGCAGAGTGTGCAATTTAGATTAGTGTAGCATGTGTCGGGAAGGCGGAAACTATTGTTAATGAGATGGCATGTGATCTAGGATGTGCAGTCTGCCCGTGGCTGATGATGCTCCTTAGAGCCAGCAATACCCAGGCCGAAAGGCAGCACAATAATGTGCAGACCCACACCAGGGGCATCGTGTAACAAATATTTGTTTTTTGATGGAACGTTTGAGATGCATGGCAATCACACGTGGAAGGCTAATGTACAGAACATGAATATTGATCAAGATGATCGATGTTGTGTGTAGTAGAAGATATGTGCATACAGGAAAACACTTTTCAAAAAAGCTTTCTAAGCAGAAGAGGCGTCTCTCATCAAACGCTGTAGAGAGAGTGAGTAAAATGGGTGGGGTCGTACAACTGTTACAATGGGAAATGTAATGAACCAATCAAATGCTTTTTTTAAGATCACATGGAAATCGCGCACCGAGCGCATGGAGGCCGCACCCGACGCGATTTTGACAAAATATATTTATCATATTCTAAGTTTATTACAGGTAGAAATATATAAATGTTTAAAATAAATTAATTTTTCGTGTGCTCTCATATACTGTTTAAAGTTATTTAGATATACTTTTGAGACAAAAAAAAGGGAATGGCATACCCGACGCAATACTATACGTCTGTGACGTAACACAGGGCCTGGCAGCGTGTACTAGTCGAAAACGCAATGCGCAGCAGGCGCGACCCCATACGTACATGACATAACGCGTGGCTTGGTACTGCGTACCCGTCGGATACCAAAGTAGTACCTGGGGTGACTTCATGCGTATATGATGTTACGCCGGGCGCGGTGCCACAAACTCGTCGGATACGAAATGCGCATCCTTTACGAGTTTAGCAATATGGCGGATAGGATTCGTGTGGTGATGGAGCTTGGTATGCTACCGGTATGGGAGTGCAGTTTTCTCCCCCCCAAAAAAAATATACATATTTTTGGGGGAAGATATAAAACATTACATGATTTTTAAAGTTAAAAACAAGAAGTATAATAGAGTTCCAAAATATTTAAAAATATAATAGAAAAATATAGGTTTTATAAACATTAAAATATGAAATTAACATTTAAAAAACCTTTGAAATTCACTGAAAAAACCATAGGTTTTACAGACGTTATAGTTAGGAATTAGCATTTAAAAAACCTTTGAAATTCACTGAAAAAAACCATAGGTTTCAGGGACGATATAGTTAGTTGAACATTTGACTCATAGAAAACCAGAGAAATTCGCCTGTTATAGTTAGTTGAGCTAACTATAACTCGCGCGCCCGCAATGCACTGCTGATGATGTCACATGTTACATTATTCATGACATCACTGATGACATCACTGATATCTCAAATGACATCACTGATGACATCACTCATGACATCATCCACGTGACAATCTGATGCACATGCTGATGCTCTAATATAAACTTTGATACACCCATTCTAAAATGCTGACTACTATTTTTGAAACCATACACAGACGAATCCCATATACTACATACCACTCACTATTTCCTAGGTCTACACACATCCAGTCACTTATACATGTAGTTACTCATCAATAGAGGACTATAATATGCACTCATACATCTATACATGCAGTCACACGCTGCAACTCATCCATAGAGTTACTCACACACCTAGTCAGTAATGCAAAGAATGAATACCCATGTAATCATGTATACAGTTATACACACCAACTTCGTTACATACCACATCACTTATTTATACAGATACTAACACATATTTACTGTCTTATACAATCACTGATAGAAGCAGACACTTATTTATACACCCACTCTTGAAATAAATTAGTCTCACGTATACTCATTTATATACTCCAACACTCACATATAGTGGCTTAAAACATATGTAGTTAGTCACAGATATACCACTGAGACATTTATTCACTCACCAACACACCCATAGACACACTAACTCACCCATACAGCCCTTTCCAGATGCACTTTTTAATCTAAACAACCACTGAATCACCCACTCAGCCATCTATGCACAGACTCACACACTGATCCACCCACACAGATACTCAGGGACCCATACAGATACTCAGACAACAAATCAATAACCTATATAGACACTCATGTAGGTATTCAGCAACCCACGCAGTTGCTTACACACCAATGGAGAGACTAATACAAACTTTTACACAGTTTAGTCACTAACCCATGCATTCAGTAAGACACGTTCAATCACTCACTTATACAGTCAGTCACACACATTCGAAATAATTCCTTTAGGCACTTGTAAATGCATTCATTCTTCAATACACCTTGGCATATATATATAAAACATATTTACATTTTATAGAAACACACATTCACTGGTTGATGTCATGAGTGATGTCATCAGTGATGTCACTGACCATGTCATGAGTGATGTAATATGTGACATCATCAGCAGTGCATAGTGGGCGCGCGAGTTATAGTTAGTTCAACTAACTATAACAGGCGAATTTCTCTGGTTTTATATGAGTCAAATGTTCAACTAACAAGAACGTCCCTGAAACCTATAGTTTTTTTAGTGAATTTCTAAGGTTTTTTAAATGCTAATTCCTAACTATAACGTCTGTAAAACCTATGGTTTTTTCAGTGACTATATATATATATATATATATATATATATATATATATATATATATATATATATATATCAATCAAGCAAGCTGCCCTTGCGGGAGGAACACTCGTTAGCTGGTGCCGGCGGCGGGGTAAGGACAAACCTCGCAAAAGTATCTGAAACCAAGTTTTAGAAAACAAACGCCGCACTCTTCCTGGATATTTGAAGAAGTTTAATTTACTCTTCACCTACGCGTTTCAAACTTTAACAGTTCTTGTTCACGGTAGTATACAAAAGTCCCTTTTTAAGTTCCATTATTTATACCAAAACTCCACATGGCCATCAATGAGGCATTGTGGGTGTGGTAGTTTTATTACAAATGCAAAATTGCACAGGGTTTAAGTCGAGTCCTGATCCGCTGAATTGACATTTTAGCCACTGTGTAAGCATTATTATATGTCAAAAGTTGTTTACTCCATTAGATAAGTTCTATGTGAGTAATGTTTTCTTATCATCAATATATATGTTGATAAGCTGTGCGTTTTAGTCGCACTACAAAATACGCGAGATATTCACATATTAGTTTGACAATACTTGGTAAACTTAGTGTTTGGTACTCTCGGCTAAGTGCCGTATATACCTTGGTATGCTAAACTGTGGCGCCATGACACCCAGCAGATCAGGTCATCGAAAGAAAACCTCTTTTTTACTCTTATTTCATTTTCAAAACATTGATGATCTGAGTGATCAAATTGTACATTCAAATTTACTGAAGCGATTCTAATATATAGCAATAAGGTAATTTCTAATGAGCGTGTTTTTTCAATTACATTTAACGTTCTTATAAATGTACATAAAGTTCTTCGTCTCCGTTTAAACCTCCAGGGATCCGAGTTTTAAAACGGATTATTAGTTTGGATTCTAATCGCCTGAGTTTTTGAATCCTATTTCCGCCTCTTTCATGTTCCAAAATACATGCAATGCCTGAATATTTAATGTCTTTCCAAGTTTTTCCAACATGGTTCTGTAGATGTTTAGACATTGCATATGTTGCGTCTTTGTTTTGAATTGCGCGTATATGTTCTAAAATGCGCTTTTTTTAATGGGCATATGGTTGAACCTATGTATCTTTTGCCGCAGAAACATTCAATCATATAGACTACAAATTGCGTTTCACAGGTGATTGTGTTTAGGATTTCAAATGTTCGACCTTGCGAATCTTTGAGAGTTTTTAGATTTTTTCCTATTTTGCATGCTTTGCATGTCATGCACTTAGTAAATCCTTGTTGTCTTTTTTCAAGCCATGTTTTATTCTTTTTGTTTTCAAAGTGACTGTTCACCAAAGTATCGCGTAGTGATGGAGCTTTTCTATATGAGATCATTGGCTGATCTCCTATCATAGGTCCAATGTCAGGATCTTTTTTAATGACATTCCAATACTTCATTAAAAATTTTTTAAAAAATTTAAAATTAAAGCATTAGGGCAAGATGAAGAAAGCATAAATAAATTAAGGATGCTAATGGATAAAAATTTGGACAAACATGAAAGCGAAATCCAAGAAAGAAAACAACGAAAATTTAAAAGAGATGAGTCCGACTATGAGAATGGAACAATCTTTACTTTCGCTAAAAGATTTGAGATTCTAAAACAAAAAGCAGAGAGTAAAAAACCAAATGTCTCAGAATCACCATATACCACGCCTAGTGAAACAGAATCAGATCGAAGCGAAGGAGAATATCAATCAGTACGGACAAAAACGCTCTCTTTTTTAGAAGAAATGAAATTACTATACCAGGATCAACAGAATCCAAAAACAAGAGGAAGGGGACAAGGCAGAGGACGTACAAGGGGACGAGGAAGGGGCCAATTTGGAAATCAAACCCACGGCGAAAAACAAGAAGAAGTAGAAAAACAAAGGTATCATTTACGAAACAGAACAGTGACAAGAAAGTAAATAATGCAATGAATATGAAAATGGATCCGAATCTAATAATTAATTTGTCTCATTACAACTTTACTCAAGCAGAACGAACTCTATTAAATAAAGGCCTAACATTCTGTCCTGAAAGACACCAAGATGCAGTGGAAACTCGAATTGATATGTACAAGTACATTCGTAAACTGAAATTAAAGAAATTCTTTGCAAAAATACCTCAGAAACAAAAAGAAGGTGCAATAGAAATAAACTCTAATTCATCGACACCACAAGGGGAATATACAATTGCTGAAACAACAGCTCTAAGAACTGCATATGAACTTGTTCATGAAATTACTGAGTCAGAAATAACAGACACACAATTATTAGAAGAAATGGGCATAAATACGGATAATCATCCACGGACCAATTTTAAGAACAAATAAAAATTTTGTCCAGCGTTGCATCTGGGAAATCGAATTGACACATTCCAAGACCTAGTTGTGGCAGAACTAGAAGTCTTGGAAAATACAATAAATTCTAAAAAGGAAAATGTATCTCTACATGAGATTCAAGCATTGCAAGCATTAAAAACCAATAATGCGATAGAAATAAAACCTGCAGACAAGGGTGGGAATATTGTCATCCTTGATAAACAAGCATATATTGAGGAGGCAAACCGTCAACTAAAAGATGAAACCAACTATGTACGGTTAAATTCTAATCCCATTCCTACAATGACTAAGGACATACACAATCGAAGAAATAACTGGTATGAAAATGGTTTACTAAGTTTAGATGAGAAAAACTTTCTAACAGTAACTAATCCAGTAACACCAACGATATACTTTTTACCTAAAGTTCATAAAACTTTGGACAAACCCCCAGGTCGCCCCATAATTTCCAGCTGTGGATCCTTATATGAGAACATAGCGAATTATGTTGATTATTTTTTGGCACCAATTGTTCCAACTTTAAACTCGTACATCAGAGACACTGGCGATTTCCTAAGAATTTTGATGGAAACAGAATGGCAACCTGATTACCTATTAGCAACAATTGATGTTGTCTCATTATATACATCCATTGATCATGACATAGGTTTGACAGCCACAGCATACTTCCTAAAACAAAGATCAATTGGGGAACTACAGCACACTAATATGCTGATGGAAATGATTCAACTTTGCCTAACGAACAATGTATTTCTATTTGATAAACAAATGTACTCTCAAAAGCGCGGAACTGCTATGGGAGTTTCCTTTTCTCCAAGCTATGCCAATCTCACCATGGGTTGGTGGGAGAAACACATAGCTTGGAGGGAAGAAAACGACCCATATACCACAGACATAGTACTGTGGTTACGCTTCATTGACGACCTCTTCCTCTTATGGAGGGGGACTAAAGAAAAACTGGCAGAGTACATCACAATACTGAATCTAAATGATGTAGGCCTAAAATTCACCTCCAATATACAATCTAGAGAGATTGATTTTTTGGATACAAAAATTTACATTAAATCCAATAAGATTCACTCAACAGTATTTCGCAAGAAAACATCAACTAACAGTGTCTTGTATGGAACCAGCTTTCATCCACAATCATTGAAACAAAGTATCCCGTATGGAGAATTCCTACGGATGAAAAGGAATTGCTCTGAGCCAGAAGAGATGGAGAAAAACTTTCTTGATACTAAGGAAAGATTTACATCACGTGGATACAAACACAGTGACATTGTACGCGGAGAGAACAAAGCTAGACAAAAAACAAGAGCGCAAACCTTGACTGTAAAAAAAAAAGACAAAACGATCATTGATGAAACACCACGTCTAATTCTAACATACTCAAAGGAAAGCTTTAAAATTCGAAAAATTTTAATGAAGTATTGGAATGTCATTAAAAAAGATCCTGACATTGGACCTATGATAGGAGATCAGCCAATGATCTCATATAGAAAAGCTCCATCACTGCGCGATACTTTGGTGAACAGTCACTTTGAAAACAAAAAGAATAAAACATGGCTTGAAAAAAGACAACAAGGATTTACTAAGTGCATGACATGCAAAGCATGCAAAATAGGAAAAAATCTAAAAACTCTCAAAGATTCGCAAGGTCGAACATTTGAAATCCTAAACACAATCGTACCTGTGAAACGCAATTTGTAGTCTATATGATTGAATGTTTCTGCGGCAAAAGATACATAGGTTCAACCATATGCCCATTAAAAAAAGCGCATTTTAGAACATATACGCGCAATTCAAAACAAAGACGCGACATATGCAATGTCTAAACATCTACAGAACCATGTTGGAAAAACTTGGAAAGACATTAAATATTCAGGCATTGCATGTATTTTGGAACATGAAAGAGGCGGAAATAGGATTCAAAAACTCAGGCGATTAGAATCCAAACTAATAATCCGTTTTAAAACTCGGATCCCTGGAGGTTTAAACGGAGACGAAGAACTTTATGTACATTTATAAGAACGTTAAATGTAATTGAAAAAACACGCTCATTAGAAATGACCTTATTGCTATATATTAGAATCGCTTCAGTAAATTTGAATGTACAATTTGATCACTCAGATCATCAATGTTTTGAAAATGAAATAAGAGTAAAAAAGAGGTTTTCTTTCGATGACCTGATCTGCTGGGTGTCATGGCGCCACAGTTTAGCATACCAAGGTATATACGGCACTTAGCCGAGAGTACCAAACACTAAGTTTACCAAGTATTGTCAAACTAATATGTGAATATCTCGCGTATTTTGTAGTGCGACTAAAACGCACAGCTTATCAACATATATATTGATGATAAGAAAACATTACTCACATAGAACTTATCTAATGGAGTAAACAACTTTTGACATATAATAATGCTTACACAGTGGCTAAAATGTCAATTCAGCGGATCAGGACTCGACTTAAACCCTGTGCAATTTTGCATTTGTAATAAAACTACCACACCCACAATGCCTCATTGATGGCCATGCGGAGTTTTGGTATAAATAATGGAAATTAAAAAGGGACTTTTGTATACTACCGTGAACAAGAACTGTTAAAGTTTGAAACGCGTAGGTGAAGAGTAAATTAAACTTCTTCAAATATCCAGGAAGAGTGCGGCGTTTGTTTTCTAAAACTTGGTTTCAGATATATATATATATATATATATATATATATTACCTACTGGCAGTCGCCAGTAGGTAGTTATGGTTAGGACCTATTTTCCATAGGAAATCCGCAACATTCTATTTGGAAAAAACGTTGGCGCTGATTGACGAATCTTCGCGAAATTTTCCAAACTTTTGGCCAGCTCCGGTCCGCTCCTATCCTGAACATTTCACGGTGATTCGTCAAGCGGGGGCAGAGAAAAAAGGGGGTCCCAAAACGCGTTTTCCCCATGCATTTTCCCATAGGACCTGTTGACGCAGCTACAGCCCGAACTGCTGAACGGAATTACACCAAATTTGGCAAAGAGGTAGTCCTCAGTTTAGACTCGTGCCTTTTGCTTAAATGGTGTAAATCCATTCATTAGTTCCTGAGAAAATTAGAGTTAAAGAGATAGATATATCTGGGCGGAGCCTAACCACACATCTCATCGTGAGATCTGATTAGCTGTCAGTACTTCATCCAAGAAGTGTTGGCAGCCATCTTGGGACCAATATACATGATAGCACCTCATTAAAAAGCATTGCAGTTAATAGAAGGTTTTAAGACTTTAGTTACATTATAAATCATTTGTTGATGGTTCCATACTCATTTTAGGAATTGTGGTGTGTTCTAAGGTGATTTTACCATGTGAAAAAGCCTTCTGCTGTGATATCATGAATCATGTTTGAGAGAGAACTATTTTCTCATGCTTTTCCCACAGAGGTTTGGAAGGTGATCTTGAAGCCAAACTAAGATCATATTTTCTGTAAATTCACATTATCTTTCTCAGTCATGTGAGAATGAAGTCTGACATTCTCAGTAAAACATGTACATCCAACAAGGGCAGAGACTGTCAGTTGAATCATTTGTGTTATACTGCAGCTTCCCAGAGTGTTCTAAAGAACAACTAGAGCGCTAACAGTCCTACTTATGACAAACGTATTGCACACCTGAAGCCATCTTGATTGGAATAAAGTGGTAACACTTAAAACATTTAATTTACAAAGGAACTAAATGAGGGGGTTCATTTTGCCATAGAAATTATAATTAGTGCTGCAGAAAGAAAAATTAGGGCACATTTTGACATCTCAAATCCTCTTCTATTTCATAAACAAATTCTGACATGCAGACTGAAACGTGCACTTTGAATACCAGCAGCAGACTTCCCTGGTGAGCAGTAGCTTTACTACAGTGATCTAATGAGCAAGTAGAGTGCTAACATTCAGAATTTATGGAAAATGTGTGACATATCTGAATACCTTCTTGATGGAACCAAAGTAAAAAACTGAAAGTATTTCCTACTGAGGAGACTGCAGTAAATGAGGAAATCAGGAAACTTCATAACAAATAAATCTCCCAAGATGGCCACCAGAGACAAAAGAGCCCAAATGTCACCCAGATGTAGCCCAAGTATAGCCCAATGACAGAATGTCCCAGAGTGTTCTTAAGAACAACTAGAGCGCTAACAGTCTTACTTATGACAAAAGTATGGCACACCTGAAGCCATCTTGATTGGAATAAACTGGTAACACTTAAAACATTTAATTTAAAAAGGAACACAATTATAATTAGTGCTGCAGAAAGAAAAATTAGGGCACATTTTGAGTGACTTCTCAAATCCTCTTCTGTTTCATTAAAAAATTCTGATATGCAGACTGAAACGTGCACTTTTAATACCAGCAGCAGACTTCCCTGGTGAGCAGTAGCTTTATTACAGTAATCTAATGAGCAACTAGAGTGCTAACATTCAGAATTTAGGGCAAATGTGTGACATATCTGAATACCTTCTTGATGGAATCAAAGTAAAAAACTGAAAGCATTTCCTACTGAGGAGACTGCAGTAAATGAGGAAATTAGGAAACTTCATAACAAATAAATCTCCCAAGATGGCCACCAGAGACAAAAGAGTCCAAATGCAGCACAAATATCACCCAGATGTAGCCCACATGTAGCCCAATGACAGAAGTGTGCAAAACACTTATTTTTTGTGTATTTGTAGTTTTATATAGTGCAGACTTGTCAGGTAATGGAGTGCTTTACATGAGAATTGGTTAGATCACACAAGATCAAATTAATTTTGGTTGTAGACATGGGGAGATTAAGTGATTTGACCAGAATCACAGAATGTTGAGCTGAAGCAGAAACTCGAACCTGGTTCCCCAGTTGCAAAGTCTGCAGCTCTGGAAGTAATACCACATCCTCTCCCCTAGGTGCAACATTTAATCAAGTGGTCAACTGGATAAAAAAACATAAAGATTACAAATAATTTAAAAGTTCTTTGTTGCTATTTGAAAACTCAGAAAATATGCCCTCATTTTAGTTTTTTAGAGCACCAACCATAATTTTGATGCAAATAAGACCCTCTCATATATGTAATTTCTAAAGGAAATGCTCTAGGTATTACAGTTTTGATTACATCAAGATGACGTCAGGCGTTCCACACTTTTGTAATAAATATAGAATGTTAGCAATCTAGTTGTTCATTGGGATACTGTTGAGAGGCAGAGGCCAGGGGCACGGTCTCTGAAAATTGAAGGCAGGTAGGAGAGTGCAGAGGCAACAAGTTGACCACACTGGGCAGGCAGGAAGGGCGGTGGCAGCACAACAGACTATGGAGGGCAGTGGAAAGGGGGGCAGGGGCAACAAATCAACAATACAGGACTAGCAAGAGAGGCTATGGCAATATAATAGACCATTGTGGGCAGAAGGAAGAGGCAGTGGTAGTACAACCATACATGCCAACAGACCAGTTTCAGCCAGGAAACGTCCAATGTTTTTAAGCTCAAATGGGTTTTATTTGATCTGTCTCCTGTCTGCAATCTCCCCAGTTTTTTTCAAAATCTCCCTCTTACCAAGTTCAAAATGTTCACGAGTATGGTACATTGGATCATGGTAGGCAGGAGGAATTGGGGTAGGGACATGGAATCGGATAACAGAGGACAGGAGGGACCTGGAGAGGTGCACCAAACTGACCCTAAAGGGCAAGCATCAGGGTTTGCAGCAGCACAATACACCACACAGGGCATGCGGGACGGGAGTGCAGCACAACAATCCATAGAAAGCAATAGGGAGGGGACAGGACCATGCACATGGACAACAGAGAACAGAGGGGGAAGAGGCAATGGTAGCTAGCTGACCATAATTGACAGACAGGAGAGAACGCTGCAGCATAACATACCATAACGGGCAGGAGGGACGGATCAGGGGCATTACAATGGAACCGACAAGCCAGGAGGGAGGGAATAGGGGTCTGCACATGGAAACAGAGGGCTGGCGGCAAGGGGGTAGGGCAGGAGCAGCAAGATGACCATGGAGGTCAGGCAGGATGGGCACGAGTAACAATGAGACTATGATGGCATACACACAGACCATGGAGGGAAGGTGGGAGGGACCATGGCAGCACAGAAGACCATGCATGGCAAGCCGCAGGGTTAGTGGCAGCACAATGGCTATGATGGGCAAGAAGGAGGGTGCAGGGGCATGCACAAAGGACCATGGAGGATAGAAGGTAGGGTCAGGACCTGGGCACAGACAAGAGAGTTCAGGGGAAGGGGGCCTCACAACAGACCGCGCGGGGCAGGCAGGAGGAGCAGTTGCAGCACAACAGACCAGGGAGGGCAGAAGGCTGTGGCAGTAAAATGGACCATGGAGGACAGGAGGAAGGGGATAGGGCCATGGCATGTGGACAGGCAGGGTGGAGGTGGCAGGGACAGGTTACAGTCATCTGACAATGCTAGGCAGGTGGGAGGGGAGTGGCAGCTCAACAGAACACTCAGAGTAGATAGGAGTGGCAGGTCCATGGAACATTGTGGGCAAAAAGGATGGAGCAGGGGCATGCACAAAGTCATCAGAGGGCAGGGGGAAGGAGAATAGGGGCAGTAAGCTAAGCACAGAGGCTAAGCAGGAGGTCAATGATGGGCCATAGAATTGGCAATGGAGGGGAGGAGGAGTGGACTGGTACATCATGCTAAATAGAGGGCAGAGGCAGCACATCAGACCATGCATGGCAGGAGGGAGGAGGCTAGTCCATGGATTCAGACAACAGAGGATAGGGAGGAGGTGGATGGGGCAGCAAGCTAACTGTTCAGAGAAGGTGGGTATTAGGAACTTGATTGTTTTTAAAATGTGTGTCTGTGCGAACTACTTAAAATATGCAGTAGTGCATGCAGTATGCAGCATAATCTCACTTTTATTCAGGAAGAAGAGGACGTTTGTGACTGTGACTCCGGGCTCACTTGGCAGAAACACCCCCTGACCCTTCACCCCCCATCGCAAAATGCAATGCCCGTGAAAAGGGTAGGTGGACGCAGTGTTATATAGAACATAGCCCTGAGAGCACGATTGTAAATGAAAACTAGATATAGTATATGGTATAAACTATGCACCAAAAAGTGTGATATAAGATGAACCGGGGCATGAAATATAATATGCAATACATTGTGTGCATTGACAGATTCATTGGAGAGCGCGAGATAGCACAGGCACTAGTGCGTACTATGTGATATGCGCCTTGGAGTGTAATATGCACAGGGCAGTGTTGTGTAACCTAACTAGTCTCTAAAGTTGTAATATAAAATATGCGCTGGGGAGTGTAACATTGCATATGCACTGTGACAAAGATATGGATCCCAGATTGTAATATGTATGGCATAGCGCTGTGCGTTATAACATAGGCATCGAGGAAGGCACTTTAGATGGAGCAATATAACCCGTGCGAAGGCAAGTGTGGCATGACATATTCACGGGGTGGTGTTACAGTGCACATGGGCTAGACAGACCCTCCAGGATTTCGCGATTTCGCGATTTCGCAGCTTGCCGCGAAATCGGCACTTTTGTAAAAATGCCGCGATTTTTACAAAAGTGCCCGCGAAATCGGCACTTTTGTAAAAATGCCGCAATTTTTACAAAAGTGCCTGCGAAATCGACAAAAAGTATTTCTATTTTTAATTTTAGCTCTTGGTTAGTGCTAGGAAGCAGCAAGGGGGGGGTGAAGGAGGGGGTGGGTCGCAGGAGGTGACATACTCGTGAGGCAAATAAAGGCTACATTATTACACAGCTAACAGCAGTGCAAACGTTCCTCTCTCAAAACTAGTCTAGCGTGCACAGAAAGAACGAGTACAAAACATACGGCACCAGTGCAGACTTCTTCTCGACCTTTCACTCACACACAGGCACACCCTCATGAACTCGCACTCTGGTGAGGAATAATGCCGGTTTCACCCACACAGGTATACCATGAGCTGCTCATTCCAAGCTTCCCCAATACACCCATGATAAAAGCAGCAGAACAAGCTTCATTTATGCACACAAAAGGGCCATTAAACTTCTATCATAGCGACAGGTATGTTAAAAGAAGCAGCTGTGCAAGCGTCTTAAACACACAGTACAGTAAAAGGCAGTGTCAAAGCAGCAATAATGCAGGCTTCTGTCATATTTCCACAACATGAACTACAAAGCAGCAGTACATGGTTCCCTTAAAGAGAACAGGTATAGAACCTGCAGCAGCAGGGTTGACCCCATACACAAAACAAGTCCAGCTCAAGCAGCAACAGCAATGCAAGCTTACCTCTCGCACAGACACACCCATACAACAGGTAGAGCACAATTTGCACGCCTAACCGGTATAACATAGGCATAGTCTGCAGCAGTGCATGCTTGCATCACAGTCGCACAGTAACAGCACAGCACTGGCAACAGCAGTACAGGTTTCCCTTGCACATACAAGAGTTGCAGCACAAGAAGCACTAGTTCTAAATTCTCTTCTGTACTTTCAGGACAAGTGCTACAAGGGAAAACAACATCAAAACGTGAGAAAGATTAAAGGGTGAAGGAAACAAAGGCAATGAGAAAGAGCAAGAGTTGAAAACGGGGAAATAATCGTTTTGGTTTTTACATAATGAACATATTACAAAGTGTTATTGACAAAAACATAGCTTGCACAGTAAATTAGCTAGTTTGCCACCATCAATCCTGTCAGGTTTCCCAGGTCCATGTGTGATGCACCAGTTCCAGGTTTTTTTACAATTGAATTCTGGGACTTATAGTCAGTGCCACTGGAATTATGCGACTGTGCGGCCGCTGCGAATTTCGCATAGTTATGAATTTGGCACAAAATCCACCATCTGCATAATCTGCAGATTGAAAAACACCGGTCCCGCAATGTGTCAAAAGGTGTGATAACTGCTATACTAAGCAAATGGAGAATTGCATTTCCAAAGGATAACAGCCTTCACCTGTGGGCTGCTTCCTCTGTTCCATATTCCAGGTTCCCTATTCAAAGTGGAATACTCTGCTAAAAGAGTTTCCAAAGATTTAAGGCTGAAAATGAATCATTATGAGTAAAATAAAGTGCCGCAAAAATGCCGCTAAATTTCCATATTTGTGCCGCTAAATTTCCATATTTGTGCCGCTAAATTTGTGAATCCATGCCGCTATATCCTGGGAGTGTCATAGTATACGCACTATCTGGTGGAATACAACACAGAGGTGTGAGGCACTCGGCGGGCACTGGTGGGTGTAACACAGCATTGGGCTCAGCCAGGAGCACGCTGTGACTCTCAAGTGAGGTTTGTCTCCTTTCCAGAGAGTAAAATAAAAAGTATTACACATCCGGCGGGGGATGTGTGTTTTATTAACCGTGAGGGGGGTTTCTTGCATAGTTTAGGCCAATTTTTGTCACATCCCCTTTGAATGGCTTGGTGCGCGTGTGTATTAAATGTGCCCGTCAATAGCTACCTATGTTTGTATAAATAAACAACAAGGGTGTCTACTTGGAGAGTACCCACTGACGGGGGCGCCGGGATTAGGCATGGTAGGGCGTCAGACACGTCAGAGCTTCACTAGCGGTGTAAATACATTCCACGTGGATTCATTATATGCATAGTCGCCTTTTAATGAATATCACGCAAATCGTCATGGTGATAGGTACATACGGTTTGTCCAGCATGTCCTGGGTGTTTCTATAAATATATATTTTTAAAAATAATAAAAAACAAAGGCCGGCCCCGGGGGATGGGGTCCCCGGGGTCATAAGTGGCCTGAGGAGGGGGGCAACGCAGCCCCCCTCCTAAAGAATTTTAAAAAAAAGGCCATGGCCCGGGGGTTGGGGTCCCCGGGGCCGATTAAGGCCTTGGGAGGGCCAAATTAATTTTTTTCAACAAAAAAAATTAGGGTGCAGGCCCTGGAGGATGGGGTCCCCAGGGCCAATAAATTAGAAAAAGAAGGGGGGCCACACAGCCCTCCTTCTTAAAAAAATAAAATAAATAAAAGACCGGCATCGCGCTGAAGGCCACGCCCCCTCCATGCAGCACTCTGAAAACGCGCCCCCTGGCCAGTTGTAAGTTGGGGAATTAATTCTCCTTCAATACTGAGGATCCCTGAGGGCCAACTAGCCCAACAGGTATCTCTAGTATGCGCCAGGGAGCTGCGTTGCAGACAGGTGTTCCGAGGCCACGCCCCTTTTTACACCTCTATGCAACCCAGCTCTGTAGCGCTTACTGGAGGTACCTAGTGGGCTAGTTTGACCCTAGGGACCCTTAGGACTCAAGGGGACTTGATCTCTCAACTTAGAACGGCAACAGGGCGCATTTACACAGTGGTGAAGGGAGGGGACGGGGCCTGAGGTGACGTGTGCAAACACGCCCTGTGGCGCGTTTAAAGTTGGGGAAATAATTCCCTTTCAATCCTGAGGGACCCTGGGGGCCAACTAGCCCACCAGGTGCTTCCAGTAAGCGCCACTGCTCTGCGTTGCAGAGAGGTGGTGCAGGCCGTGCCCCTTTTTACACCTCTCTGCAATGGCGCTTACTGGACGTACCTAGTGGGCTATTTTGCCTCTAGGGACCCTCAGGATTCAAGAGGACTTAATCTCCCAACTTAAAAAACAGCCACAGGGCGTGTTTGCACAGTGGGGAAGGGAGGGGACGGGGCCTGAGTTAACGTGTGCAAACAAGCACTGTGGCGCGTTTTAAGTTGGGGAAATAATTCCCCTTCAATCCTGAGGGACCCTCGGGGCCAACTAGCCCACCAGGTGCTTCCAGTAAGCGCATTGCGCTGCGTTGCAGAGAGGTGGTCTAGGCCGTGCCCCTTTTTACATCTCTCTGCAACACAGCTCTGTGGCGCTTACTGGCGGTACCTAGTGGTCTAGTTGGACCCTAGGGACCCTCAGGATTCAAGGGGACTTAATCTCCCAACTTAAAACGGCCACAGGGCATGTTTACACAGTGGGGAAGGAAGGGGACGGGCCTGAGCTGACATGTGCAAACACGCCCTGTGGCGCGTTTTAAGAGGTAGTTTTAATCCCCTGCCCTATCATATACTAGGGGCTTACAGAGGAGGTCATGCTAATCACAGGGGGACCCCAACGCATAGTGTTCCCTAGTGTATGTAGGTGTTTTCACTGTATTCTGAGTGTCTTTTAACATAGCACTGGCTCTAGGACTGGTTAGTCAGACTCAGTTACCACCAGTATCCGTCTGAAAAAGTTGAGGGTACAGGATGATTTTGCAACAAGGCTTCTTTCTGCTCTTCTGTTTGTTCTTTCTGCACGTTCTCCTTCTTCCTGCACTTTTCTTCATCTTTGAGGACTTCTGTTGCTTCTTTCTGCATTTCTTTTTTTTCTTTCTGTGCGTTTTTTCTTCTTTCTTCACATGTCCTATCTCTGTAGGCATAGTTAGAAATTAGCATTTAAAAAAGCTTTGAAATTCACTGAAAAAACCATAGGTTTCAGGCACGTTATAGTTAGCTGGACTTTTCACTCGTACAAAACCATTGAAATTCCCCCGTTATAGTTAGTTCAGCTAACTATAACTCTCGCGCCCTCAATGCACTGCTGATAACGTCACATATTACATCACTCATGACATGGTCAGTGACATCACTCATGACATCACTGATGACATCTCAAATGACATCACTGATGACATCACTGATGACATCATCCTTGTGATAGAGTGGCAGACCTCCTCTCCCCCTAATATAACCTTTGATACACACATTCAAAAATAGAAACTAAAATGTTCAAAACAATGGACATACCAATAGCAGTTACAACAACCTATTCAGTAATCCTAAGATCCACATACACTCATTCACCAACAGTCCTATACAGTCACTCATACATGTACTCACTCATCATATGTACTCATACACCAATACATCCTGTTACACAACGCCACTCATCCATAGAGTTACTCACACACATAGTCACTCATGCTAATAAAGAATCAAACATCCATTTACTTGCATATACAGTTATACACACACCACCACACTTACTTCTACAGAAACTTAAACATACTTAGTCTTTTAAACAATCACTTATAGAAACACATACTTATTCATACAGGAACTCTTTCAATCTCTCACTCTCACATATACTCACTTATATACACCAATAGTCACATATACCAGTTTAATACATATGCAGTTACTCATAAAAACACTATTGAGACAGTCATTCACTCTCTAACACACCCATGCACACACTCATCCACCCATACAGTCCTGCACACATGCTGTCTTCAACACATACAAACAGTGAGTCACTCATTCATGCACCTATGCACTACGTAATACCACCCACCGAACCATACAGACACTCAGACACTCGTACTGATACTCAAAAGAACAACTAATAACCTATATAGACACTCATGTAGCTACTCACCAACCCATGCAGCCACTTATACACAAAGTGAGAGACTGATACAGATATTTACATATTTAAACATTACTCACTAAGCCATGCATTCACTAAGATACACTTAGTCAGTTATACAATCAATTTTTCAAAAACAAATCATCCATTTAGACACTTATATACCCATTTATTCTTCCATCGACCTTGAGATATACATATATAAAACATATGTAATTTTCAGAAAAACACACATTCACTGGATGATGTCATCAGTAATGTCATTTGAGATGTCATGAGTGATGTCACTGACCATGTCATGAGTGATGTAATATGTGACGTCATCAGCAGTGCATTGCGGGCGTGCGAGTTATAGTTAGCTGAACTATCTATAACGGGGGAATTTCAATGGTTTTGTACGAGTGAAAAGTCCAGCTAACTATAACGTGCCTGAAACCTATGGTTTTTTCAGTGTATATGTGTATATATATATATATATATATGTATATATCACATTCTTCCGTATCTTGCTGGAACTCCCCCAAAGACGGACCCGGAATCGGTGCAAAGACGATAATTTATTGCCCCTCACCAGTCGCCATTACGCGTTTCAGCTCGATTGAGCCTTGATCACATGACAATGGTAAGTCTAAGCAGTGTGAAATTTAAAGTGCTAGTGCTATCGTTTGGAACTCGTCACATGTGCCTTGTTACAATGACACTGGAAGACAGACTACAACAATTTTCGATTTTGATGGTGGCTGTTACACAGTGTTTCAAACGTCACAATATTAATTTTTTGTGTTTTAATTCATGTTTCATTTTTAAGCATGAATATATATGTATATAGTGTGTGTGTGTATGTATGTATATATATATATATATATATATATATATATATATATATATATATATATATATATATATATATAATCTAGCTTACTCCTACTATTTGTCCCCTAACCAAAATGCCTAGGGTGTATGGATGTGTTTTGCCAGAAATCCCCCTTCGGATGATCCAACCCCATTACCTGAAGGAAAAGAATGGAGGTACCTGTGTTGTTGTGGTCTCAAATTGGACATCCCTTGCTGAGGCTGGGCTGAGAAGTCAGCATGTGGTGATATCCCAAATGACTGCTAGTGTTCCTCTGCTTCAAGCCGGGAATGCTTGTTTATTTAGAACAGAAGGCATCCTTGCCCTAGGCCGAGATTTTAGTCAGGTTGCCATTGTTTATGTACTATAGATAGCTATGCTGCCACATGGACGAATGCAAGCAATCACTTTTGCACAATGTATGCATAGACCTTGTACATGATGTTCAAGGTATCATGATAATGTTCTTGTGAAGTTGATTTCGTAAGCAAGTATAGCTTCATGCAAATTAATCTGCACTGTCATGGGTGTTAATGTGTGGCAAAAGTCTTTGTGTGAGAGTGAAGGCAGCTTAGGGGAAAAAACTGTATGTACGTTGTCTGGGAGACAAGATCACCATCTCTGGCAGTACTCAACACACTTGCAGCCAGGACACTGACAAACTAATGATGAAGATGTATAAAAAAGAAAAAAATGAAATAGTCTTTCTCACCCTAGAGCCCAGACCCTGGAACAGCATATCTTCTATCCACCTGGACTGCTCAAAACTTTATTTAGTTAAGGAAAGATCTGAAGCCATACCTCTGTAAAGATTACTATATATTGAGGTCTCACTAGGCCCCCTTTCCCTCACTTAATCAGTAACTCCCTCCCCTTCTCGACCCATTATCTATTACTGATCATATTCTTTGCCATTGGCACTGTACATTGCTTTGTCACCCCTAGTTAGGTTTGTGTACTATAAATAACCATATACACACATACAGGTGGGTATAGAGAAAAAATGAACTTTGTATGCTATGCCCCTACAGCAGAGGTAATTTTCAAACAGTGACGTGCTTTTCCTGAACATCTTGTAGAACCTGGATTGGTCACCTTTTTGGGGCCCAGTTGACATGAAAATATTGATCACAAGGCTTTATAAAGTCCAGCCCCACTCATGGAGCTGGGGAAAAGGTCAGAAGCAAAGGAAAGGCAGTGGGTGTACACAACTAGGTGAGGCAGATGAGGTGGAGGTTGATTTTAGGCACATCAAGTAAGTCTCCTGGAATACCTGCTTTAAACTAATACACTTTTACCACTCTTTAACAGTTTATTACACTTATTTAAACCCATCTCAGTCCCCACCTACCTTTGATGCAGAACTCCTATAATATTGGAATCCATGCTGGTTGTGCAGTTCCTCTGGGTGGCGGGGGCCTGCAAGGATGCCCTGTCAGTGGGAAACGGGACACTTTCTCTTATTTCTACACTTCAGAGAAATAAAAGCACAAATCATTATTCTGGACCTTGATTTGCCGCTGGGTTGGTTGCTATCAATTAGAGAATGGTCAGGTCCATACATCAGGCCAACAACACTGGAGCAGTGGCTTAAGGTATGCAGATCACCAATGAGAATGAATTAAGGTAATGTATTAAAAACCTTTAAGAAATTTTGCATTGTACTGTCTATCAGACTCTAAACACGTTTGCCACTTCTTTAAATTTGAGTAATATGTGCTTCAGTTTGATGCAGTACTGAACACCCAAACCAATTGGTTTTTATTAATTTGTTATTGTCCACAGTGGCACAACTGAATCTGTCATAGGCACAATCAAGACATACTTTGTAGGTTAAGTACAGGAGACATGTCACTAATTTTGTTTGCAAGTGAGTCTTTGCGGTACAGGTGGTTCTTTGTATCTGGTAATTATTTTTTCAATAAAGTATTTTCAGGCTGTTTATAAAAATTCAACTTATATTTGAAATAATCAAGAATTTTTAAACAGGATGTTAAGGAAAGCAAAATGACTGAAGATTGAAACATTTTGTGTCCTCAGACAATCAGAAGTATTTTGAGGCACACCGATGGCCACCGGTGTGGTATCTGAAAGAAGAAGATCACTACCAACGAGTGAAAAAAGAAAGGGAAAAAGATGACCTTCCTCTGAACAATCACTCAAGAAAATGGTGCTTCTGGTCTACATCTACAGCCATTGCCTGAATAAGACACAATGTGTAACTCATTTCTGATTACTATTTGATCTTATTTTCACAAATAAGATGTGCAGTAGCAGGTTTCGTGCACTGATATCGTGCATGTGTGTGCATTAATACATATTAGAATCCAAGCACAAGCTCACATACATGGAGTCTTTGGCTAATGATCTTAGACTTGTTGCATTCTTTGCATCTATATGAACATGAACCATAGTGGGTGTGCGCGTGGTTTAAAGGTAGCTGTGGATGCAGGTCCGACTGTGTCCGGATGTCTTTATGTGTTGCCGCCTCTGCTTGGTCTGGAACCTAACTTTATTTCTGTCATTTTTACATTTCTTGCTGACGCAGAAACCATCCATCAAAGTCTAAGTTTAATAGCCAAAAAATGGTTGCCTTCGGCAGACAGGTAGCTCCGTTTCTGATGTCACAGTATATGTGCTAGAGAATGTATACTACCCTATGCCCTGCCACGTAGCTCACTTTAGACCAATCACATGGCAAGAAAATTATTCATCTAAGGGTTGCTAATTCATATAGAATGTATAGTTTGGGGAGTAGTGAGTGTTTTCTTAATCTCACAGTTCAAGGCTATGGTAAACATTTATTTTGTAGCCTCTTCTCAACCTGTAAGACTAAAACCCTTATTTCACAACTTGTTACCACTGTATTTGTTTACACCGCTTTAGTCAACAGCGAAATCTGCGCATTGTGTTGCTACATATATTGCTTCCCTCTCCTTCTTATATACACCTGGTGTTCTTTGCTTCAATGGCCCCACTTTCAGGTTGGCCGGCCAGGGATTTGCATTTCAAGCTTGCAGGTATTACTACCGCTCCTTCTTAAGCTTTACTCATCTTTATGTTCATTATCCTACATTTTTTCAGCATCACATCAGAGCCCCTTGTTTTCTTCTATCTCAGAAGTATGCCCACCCACTGCTTTTATGTTTTTTGCATATATCAGTAACATTTGCACATGGTAACATTTTGTGTTTTTTGAGTGGTGGTTACTTATGTTGTTTTCACAAAATGACAGCTTGAGTGTGGATTATCTTTGCTTCCTTTGGTTGTCTGGAGGGGGCAAAGTTCTCTGTCCATGCTGGGAGTAGATCCTACCAAATGGAGGTGATGGCTTCAGCGCACAACTTATCAAACTACCTTAGAAACTCTCATTCAAGGTGGATTCATTGTGTGGTCCCTGTGGTGATGCCATGCTACAAATATAAAAATTACACATAGGGTGCTGTATCGCTCCGTGAGAATACTTTTGTTTTTTTTTTGGTACAGGCACTCAAAATGTCATGCTCCCAAGGAAATCGCTGCCATATTCTCACTGCGTGACATCACGCCTCCATAAAATCACAACATATGTAGGAAAACCTTTACCCATACCTCCTGTTTGTAAAACAAATGTTAAGATATTGTAAAAGTTGTTTTGTAAACTCCCAAATGTGAATTACACTTTAAACAAGGATTAACAGTATAGTCTTTCAGGTTAAACTCATGCCTTACAACATCATCGTGTATCTATATATCAGTGGCCACCCTAGAGTGCCATATGCCTATAAATATAAGTGAAACTCAACATATACCAGTTTTAAACTCCACAGTTATCAACTTCAGACTGAAAAATGTTGTCTAGCAGCTTTCTTAAATATCATCTATGAATACAGTGAAGAAGTAGACGTGTGAACCGTCCACTCTAGATTCAGTTGAATTTTCACTTATACATGGAAATTTGTTTATATATATATCACTGAAAAAACCCAAAGGTTAAAGTGGAGTTACATGTAAGTAACGCATCGAGGGTCTTGTTTACAACAAAGTGATGCTGCACGGCACCACAAGCCATTCGGCTAAGCCATGCTGCATCACTTTCAAAGCACAGGGATGCATCATATTTAAAACAATATGGTGCCTCTCTGTGCTTTCCCCTGCACTGGCGCACAATTGACTGCCATGCGCCAACACAGGCACCCTTGCGCCATGGTGCAAGAGTCTGCGTTTCAGGGGAGATTGATTTTGTGCAGAAAGGTACACCTTCCCACACACAATCACATGAGGTGTTCTCCTCTTTCTATGTGGCTGCAGAATGCTGCACTCATGGAAAGAGGAAAAAACGACAAGGCATAGGATTCTGATGCATGGCCAGGTTTACAAAATGTTGTAAATCTGGTAATACGGCAGAATCCATGGATGTTGCGTGGGAACACCCACAGCAGCACATATGACACACCCCTTTCATGCAAAGTGCTGTGTGAAAAGGCGCCATATTTACAAGGCCACCAAAAGCCACGTGGCCTTGTAAATATGGAGCATCACACTGCACCGCTGGTGCATCAAAAAAGGGGTACACCGGTGTTGCAAGGGGCTTGTAATTATGCCCCTAAGATTTTAACTTACGTTAAAAAAAAAAATCGAAATTCTCTGAAAAGACACTAGCATTTTAAACTAAAAAAAGCACGGAAATTGGCCAGTTATATGTAACTGACATAAGCATAATTTACACCAACGTATATTTCAAACATCATCAATGTAATATGTGCAGTCATATCTTGCACCATCGTAGATTTCAGACGTCATTAGTGATGTAACATGTGCAGTCATAAGCAGTGCATCATAGTGGTGCAAGTTACACTTGTCAGTTACGTATAAATGGCAAAGGGTTTTTTTTAACGCAAGTTAAAATCTTAGTACCTTACGGACGTATAACTCACATTAACTTTTGTTATTTTCATGCAAATTCATATCTTATTATTATGTCTGCTGCCAACCTCCCACAGCACACTGCTTTCCAATATTCAGATGTGGCAAGTGTAATATGCTTTAAATAACAATGTTAATGGAGGAGAGAAGCATTAGGACACACTCAAAGCTTCTCTTGAGAGTCTTGAATCCTCCCTACATTAAGCAATTGAAATGAATAGCATGTTACACTCTTTACATCTGCATTCATACCAAATGATCATAAATGTTATAGGAGAGCCTCTCACACATTCATGAATCAGGTTTATATCACGCTTAGATTGTATACAGTACACAATTCTAGGCACATACATTGTAAATTACTGCCAGTGGTTACAAGTACTCCTTTCCAACTGTGTGCGTTTCTCTTTTGGTTGTTGGCCCCCAAAATAAAATAGTGTACCCAAACGAACCTTTTTCATTAACATTGGGTTAAATGCTAGCATCATAAAATGCTAATTTTTTCCAGTGCCTCTCTCTAGGTAAAAGAAGGAGGGCAAGTACTTTGTGCTTTCGATTGTTCAGTTATGCTCTCACTAGGTGAGCACAGTTTTCAGAATGCATGTACAGGGCCCCTCTCTGACAGGGCTGAAAAAGCTTCTGATGTTGTGAAAAATATATTTCAAATATCTTACCGCTCCACCATTTTCAAATTCTAGCATTTCAGTGTTACACGTTATTTAGTCGTAGTCTGATGTGATGGAAGGCATTCAGGGTCAATCTGTCAAATCACACATGTCAATCAATAACAGTTTGAACTTGCTGTCTATTTCAATAATAGCACGTAGCATACATTTGGCAATACATTAGGTATTTGTAAATGCTTGTCTGTGGGTATCACATTGTGAATATGACCACTGTTTGAAAACCCCAGTGTTGATGGTCAGGACAAGGTTCAACATGACAGCCATATTTTTTTATATTCAGGTTTGAGATAAAAGCATCCTATAAACAGGACTACTCTGGCGGGATGAAGTGGTATTGGGGAATCCATGTAATTGAATCTCGGATTCAGAGGCTGACACTATTTTGCATTGTCATCAACAGGCTGGTGCCTCTATGCAGGGAAACAAAAAAGAGGGGATTCATTAGACCAGCTGTAGTTAGTTCAATTTTAATTCTATCAAGTATTCAAGTTTTGAAAAGGATGGTGGTTAGCAAGAGTATACGGAAATCAAGACTTGTTCAAATTGCAAAAAAATCGTATGGTTATCTTTAAAACAAAATAGTTAATTCTCTTAGTTTTGCACTACCAAAGCTATGTTTGCAATTTTGCCAAAATGTAATTGGTACACAGAATGAACTTGGGGTATATGCAATAATATCCAGTTGTAAAAGTAATTTCAATTACTGAAACCAAGTGGCTGGTTCATTTGGTATTGCTGTCTATGGTCTTTTATCTTGATGGTTATTTTATGTTTTTTAATTTTTAAAAAAAGGTTTTAAGAAAAATACCAATAAAATTCTTCAGGTATATAAACATTTGTTTTGTCGTACTTCACTGTAATGTTGAGTGTAATAATGCCACCTGTCGTTGTTAGAGACCAGAACAATTTGAGACCAAGACTAGCACGTTGGAGGTTTATCAGTGTTGAAAAAAGGGATTACCTTTGTTACTCACTTCAAAGTCATTTGTGTTCCTATTTACACTAAACTAGGAATGTGCTCTTCTCATCGTCATTTAGGAAAATACCATGTATTATATTGGTGTTTAAAAAGCTATAGTTTCGTCCACTATCTCTGCATCACTTGACACATTAAGTGGAAAGCCTACACATTACTGTAAGAGGCATGTTTCTTGGAGAAATGAAACCAGAGTTGGGGACTCGGCTGTTAGTTACAAATGTGCATTCCCACTGCATCAACAATAGATAATGAAATATTCACTCTAAATACACTGGGTACGCTTACCAGAATTAATTTGGGTACCGACTTTACCTTCATATACTATGCTGTGGGAGTGTCTGAAAGATAGTGCTTTGAAATCTCACTCTTCCTGGTACATGCTTGATACACCGGGTGTTCCCCAGCCACCTTTTAAATTCACCCAGATGGAAATGGTGAAACCAACAGACTTGGGAATGCCTGCTCTTACACTGATTCTACGCTGCTCCTGTACTACTGACTACACATCAGCTTGAAGGAATATACAGGAGTGCTGAGAGATTAACTCTAAAAAGGGTAATCAAGCTGGAATTTAGTGTTTCACAGAAAACAACTAAAGGCTGCCTGTTCAGACTCCTTATGCTGGTGAAGTTGCACCCTGGGGAGTGGACATAAGAGCACTGTATGAAAACGTGAAAATCGCCTTAGACTGTTAGCTGTGAGGTAGGAGACAGCCAGAATAAGACAGTATTTGAAGTGACTGGATCAGCAGACCCACAGCTTGTAAAAAAAAAAGGATCCAGGAAGGTGAAGACATGTGGACATACTAGAGGCTGGTGTCGGCAGACCCCACTCACTCCAGTAAAGCCAGTGTCATTCCTGCAGCAGTTTGCAAGTAAGTGTGAGGATGGTACACTACCTACATATCTACCTGAAAATGGCATGCAACAGATAGCCACTGTACTGGTGAGCGTAGAGCATGAACATAAGTTAATGTTCAGAGAGGGAACTGGGTCCCCCAGGTATTGGAGAGGTACTTTGTAGGATTAGTGTCTAACAGTGCCTTGAAGCACTTAGCAGTAGAGTTGGTTAGAGAATTACATGGAAGCATGCATCTCATTATATCAGGCACTTAGGCCACAATGGGTTCATAGCTATTTGTTAGTAGTATGTGGATGATTCCAAAGTAGTGTAGAGTAGAGTAGAGCTGAAATCCTAGCAAGGCTTCTCTGGAACCATAACCTTTTAGTGAACTCAAATAAGATGGTCCTAGCGAGAAGACAATATAAGGCTCAGAAAACGGATTAGTATTTTATAAATAGAGCTGCTTGTGATTGATTAAGTCATAAACCAAGAGCTAGCTAGATGTATAATCACGCTTAGTGAACAAAGTGTGGAAGAGGAGCAGTTCCAGCCCCCGTTAAAGTCTGTTTGCACAGTGGTTGAAACCATCTGCAAGACACGTTGATATTTTTAGAAAAGAAGGCATAAGGGATGCATGCCGGTTTTTAGATATTCAAGGCTGACGTGTTTTACAGTTAGTTAAGATTCAGGTCATATTGACTAATCTTTCACACAACACAGAGCAGCAAGAAAATTTGCTGCGTTATATGAAAGGGAGAGAGCAGAAATGAAGTGAGCAGAAATGAAACTCCATATTTGCAAATATATGGAGCATTTCTGCTCTCGTCTTGTGCTGGCCAAGTGTGTGCTGCCTTGTGCCAAAGCTGGCAAGGGTGCCTGCATTCCAGGTATGATTGTTTTTTTGTACCAAAAGGGACACCTTCTACACCAAATCAATCCATAGAGGAATTTTACCTCTTCCTATATGTGCTGCAGAAATAGATGTTTCTCTTTGTTACATCTCACTGGGAAGGCATAACATTTTGACACATTCCCAAGTTTACTAGCTATAGCCATTGCATGCCTCCCAAGTTAAAAGGTAAGCAGCTGTGTTATGTTACATTTCATCACAAAGCCACTCAGGATGGAGCATATAGCACCTGGTGTGGGTTTGTAAATATTACTGAAGCCTTTATGTTGTCCTTGTGTCACCTTGCAAGGACAACGCAAAGGTTTCATAAATCAGGGCCTCAATGTGAGAGGGCACCATAGTGTTGTATGCTGCCCAGACATCACGTCTCGGAGGCTGCCTGAAAAATTCATTCAGAATTGGTCACCCGGCCAAGGAAAAGGGGAGTTTGTAAGACTGCCTTCTCTTACTATTATTATTAAATTGCTGATTGCTTAACCTCCACACATGCTGATTTGATTTGATCAAATTTACACTTGTTTTTTTAAACAAATGTGCAAAATGGACTGTGCAGTCTTGTGTTGACCTTGTGTGCGCCTCTTGACTAATAAATTACCTGATTGTGTGAGGATATTGCAGTTGTACAAGCAGGCGATCACTCCTGAATGGGGGTTAATGGTTAAACGTGGTGGAGTCTGTTGAACACTAGGCTCAAACTTCAAGGGCATAGGTGCTGATGAAAAGAACACATACAGAACCCCAATGTGCTGCCTCACTGCATGAAGTAGAACTGTTATTGTGAAAGAGAAACCAAGAAAGACAGACTGTAATTCTTCATGCCCTGCAACGTGAGAGAGTTAGGAAGGGACGGCTTTTCGTGTGGATATTTATGGTGGTGTTTGAGTTTCTATTCAAGTTAAAGGCTTCAGCTCCAGGACATCTAGCTGTCAAGAGAAGAAGAGGGGCACTCTCAAAGGAGAATGTGACGCAGGCTGATAGTACCCAAGCCAGACCTTTGGATTTTGCAAAGTAATTGCATGGACGAGTTTGCTTGGGTGATAAAAACTGACTGAAGATGTGTATCTATATGAGTACATGGAGAAATGTCTCTTGACACATTGATCTTGGAACAGAGGGAGTACTGAACAGGTTCACCATGTTAGAGTGTCGGCTGGAGTGAGGGAAATACAACCTTAGGAGAAGAAACAATGCTGGTCAAACTGTGGGAACACAAAACAATGAAATGCTCCTGAAATCTGTGGTATTGACTTAGTAAGTTGGAGTGAATTGTTGGTGCATCATTCTCTTACCATTACTGATAAACGTAAGGCAGCCATTGGGGACCCATGCATTAGTATAACAGTCTGCTAGAATTACACAGCATGAAGAGAATGTTCACTTCATGAGTGCATTCAGAGTGAGTAATGGAGTAACAAGCTTGGAATGGACTGACATGTCACTCCCTGGATGGTAACCAGCAAGTAATCATGTAGGAATGAAGATGTTGTTGGCAAGCTAACACGCAAAGCATAGTGGTCTTAGCTGCATTTTTACCCAGTCTCAGAGTCAGAGCTACTGGACACCATGATTAAGGTCAAACCTTCAAAGCATCCTATTGATGCTATACCTGGCTCTATCAACAAAGACCTTGCCAAGGAGCTTATACCTTACTGGTCCCCCTAAGTAAACTCCTCTCTCGAGCAAGGCATCTTCCCTGACTGTTCAAAGACTGCTCAAATCTCAACACTTTTATGAAAACAAATGAAAACATTGGCCTCCCAAAAGGTCTGAATCTTCGGGCAGTATATAAACCTGTGTAGATCATCTTCATTCAGACTGCCACATTTAGGACACGCCACCACTTCTCCTGACCCAAATTTGGATAACCTTCGTGGAGTCCAGTAAGCCCTATGCATAGTAAAAAGATGGTTCCTCCTCAGAATATGCAGGTTTAACTATTTTAAAATGCATAGACCTTGATACTTGCCATTGGTCTTCCAGAGTGGTCCCTGGCAAGCATCCTCTCCACAGATCCTCTGGCAAGGTAAACGCGCCGTCTTTCGTCTCGAGCATCAGCCAGTACCACAATGCAATTTCCTTTTTAAACACAAGGCTGAGCAGGAGTTTTTCCCTCAAGTTCATTAGGATCTCCTATTTTGTCACCCAACGCCAAGTACCAACTTTGGACCTGGAGGAGTTTAAATCTCAAACGTTGAACCAATCGCCTGCTCGTACCAACCCCACGATATCAACTGACTATCTGGCAATAACTGCTTCCACCTAACTATACCCGCGTCTTTTAATGGTAATGCCAGTATGTCCTTAGTCCATTCCAGAGAGCCTGGTGCATCCCATATCGGGCCAGCTGACTAAAGTACGGAATTTTTAGGGCCTTTCTAAGTTTGTACCATATTTCAGCCATGTCCTTTAAAATCTTTAATCTAACTTTCTTAAAATATTTCGGATCAGCGTATTTATTCATAAACCCCACTTCTGCTCCCTTTTCTTTTCTCAGCATTTCTTTAAACATCCTACCTAGCTCTGAATATATAGGGGTGTCCAATAACATTATACCATTTGTTTTATAAAAACGCCCAGGAATAGAACAACAAATCGGGCAGCGCTTAACCCCCCTTCACCAACCTCCTCCTATGTTTACGCCAGGCAATTCGTGGCCCTTTAGATGCCCAGATAAAAGAGCTGATATCACTCTGCAATTTAATGAACCACTCTTTCCTAAAACTTAAGGGGGTTGTTTCAAACAGAAAAGTTAACTTCGGAACAACAATCATCTTTACTAAGTTCACTCGGCTAAATAATGTTAGTGGGAGATACATCCAACCCCGTAAACTGGCACTTATTTCCTTTTTGACCCTGTTGAAATTTGCCTTAGTAAGGTCTGCAATATTCTGGGTAATCCGGACTCCTGGATATCTCATTTCTTTCTTGCACACTATCCCCTCTGTCCCCATATTGCAACTCATGACTTCCAAAATCGGTTGTTATTTCCAGGACAGCTCTCAAAGTTTGTGGTAAATTAGTTGTAAAAATTAGGATATCGTCCGCATAGAGCCCAATTTTCTTAATCCAGCCATTAAATTCAAAAGGCAATATATCAATACTGCTCCTTATTTTTCTGGCTAGCGGCTCAATATAAAGGTCAAACAAAAGTGGGGACAGGGGGCAGCCCTGCCTAATGCCCCACATGATCTTCACTGGCTGTGTCAACACCCCATTAACTAACACTCTAACCTCCGGGGCAGTGTAATACCACTCAGTATTCTACAGAAATGTGTACCCAAATTAAGATGTTGGCCACTGTCTGCAAATAAACCCAACCGCTTTGGCTGCGTCGAACGCTAATACTGCCAAAGGAAGGTCGTATGCCATGGCCATATCTATAGAACCTATCAGCAAAAACGTCAATTCTTTCAAGGCTCTTCCTCTGATGAACCCCTTTTGATCTTCATTCACCAAGTGCGGCTTAAACCCATTTAGCCTCCCTGCCATAACCTTTGCAAAGAGCTTGTAGTCAGCGTTTAAAAGAGAAATAGGCCTATAAGAATCGACACTTTTTAACGACATCCCGGGCTTAGGGATTAGAGTTATGATGGCCTCTTTCCAGGATTCAGACAGAACACAGTATGACAAAAATATTGCATTAAAGAGCTGTCTCAAAATAGGTATTATAGTACTAGCCAGAGCTTTGTACACCTCACGCGGGAGGCCATTTGGCCCAGGAGCCTTCCCCCTTTTACCGCCCCCAATAACTTCCTCAAGCTCCTCAAAGTGATCTCCTCATTCAATACCACCATTGCCTCATCCGATAAAGGTTCTAAATGGTCCAACCAGGTCAACACGTCATCCTCGGTCATAACCAAATCTTGCTCATAGACTTTCCCAAAATGTTTATGAAACGCTAGTCCGATTCCCCGACTATCACTAAGAACCACACCTGAGTCTTCTCAACTAATCTCTTTAACCAATAATGCTACCCCCCTTTGTGACTGCTGTCTGCCTCGTATAGATTACATAATAAACCCACCTCTGTGCTTTAAATATCTTTCTACTTTCCCCTTCCGTAAGATGTGTCTCTTGTAGAATAATAATTTGTGCAGGGCAGTCCTTCAAATACTGCATTATCTTATCTCTCCTTCCCTTCACCCGGAGACCGTTCACATTCCACGATAAATCTTATGTTGTTGGCTCTGTTTCCAGTCATCCCCTAGATAATCTCACATTACTCACTAGATTGGCAAAAAACAAGACATTTGAGGTAATTTTTATATTTTTCTCCCTTCTGCTCCCCACCCTGTGCTCCCTACACCCCACCCCCTTGGAAAACCCTGTCCAACTTCCCATGGCCAAGCCCTATGGGAAACCCCTAGGCGTGCATCGAAAAAGCAAAACTCAACAAGTGCATAATAAACCGTGAACCAAGCAGTATTAGCTAACTCATTAAACTAACAAACAGGAGAAACCAATTTACCTGCATCTTAGGGGTAACTTTTTAGTGACCCCCCGATTGGAGCTCCTCAATAAACTTATCCACTTCCTCAACAAAGCGGAAAGAGTGCATTTTATTTTTTAACATCACTTTGAGTAGAGCTGAGAATTTTAACTGAACCGATGCACCTAACTTTCTTAGGGGCTCCATTCTTTTCCCAAGCTCCCATTGCCTGTTAGATGTTGCTACTGATAAGTCCGATCTTTTTTCAATTCTTGCTCCGTCCAGTTCTAATGTTTTGTTCTTCAGAGCTATAGCTAAAAAAAAATCTTTCAGAGTGTAAGTGAGGAAATTAAATAAAATTCTCCTAGGTTTAGTTCTATTTGTATTTAACCTGAAAGGATCTCTTTGGATCCTTTGAATGTCTCTAGCAATTTCCTCCAGCTGAAGCTCTCTTTTAAACATTTGGACCACATAGCTTTTAATATCTCCTCCTTCCTTACTCTCGTGGACTTTTAGAATCTTTAAATTGTTTCTCCTTCGAAAATTCTCCAACCATTCCACTCTTTCATCTTGCTCTCTCTCCCTTGCTCTGAGACCTTCTATCGCCTTCCTATTAACCTGCACTTCCTCCTTGAGGTCTCTTACTTCGGCTTCTAATACCAGTGTTCTGCCACTTAGGTCATCCATCTTTTCTCTAAAACTTCACAAGCAGACCTGATTGTTCTCTGGTTCATCTCTGAAGTTTCAAATCTATTTCAAATGTCTAATTTGAGGGTAGTAAGCAAAACACTAATAGAGGGGTCCCCACTCTCTGGGTTTATAGCAGCATTACCCGTTTCTTTCTGCCCAACACTAGTATCTCTCCCCGACAGTAACTCGCTCTGCCCCCTTTAGAGTTTATGGATTTCCCCTGTAACTCAGAAGGTGACTGATCCAAAGGTTCCGTACTAACATTTGGAGATACTTCCCCCACCAGAGAGTCAGCTATGTCCCCCGTCTCCGAGGAAAACACTTGAAAACGATTTGGGCTCAGATGTGCGGACCAGTCCCCCAAATTTGAAGCACCTATGGAACTCCTTTCTCCTACCAGTTGGTTATATTGGTTATGTTGATTGTGTTGATTTTGTAGGGGCTCAATTACCTCCATCACCAGGTTGCCCCTTAACACCAGGGTTTTGGGTAGTACTTTAAAATAAGTCCTGAGAGAGGGGGTCACCTTTATCTTAAGCTCCGAAATACCCCCTCTTACAACTTTTTTGTGTACTTTGATCTCCTTACTCGACAGTCCTCCCCTGGACTTTATTTCCTTCCTATTCACCCCTCGCTCCTTTTCACATTTAGGTTGACAGTCCAGCAGCTCAGGAAATTACACCCTAGTCCCCCTTCCCACACTTCTCACCGTGTATCTCGAGATTCCTCTTTAGCTGGCTCCAACACCCGCATCAACACTGCTCCCCCTCTCAGCTCTTTTTTTACTTTTATCTGACCGCTTGCTCTTACCGTTAGCTTCCTGCTCCTGAGCTAAGCGGGATAGTGGCAGCGGCTGTGTCTCTGCCTCTACTGTGTCCAAAATCAAGCACTGCTGCGAAATCTTCTTGCTGGCGTTTTCCCCACTGCCCTCAGTCTTCCTGCTGCCTCCTCCTCCGCTCCCCCGGAAGAGAACCCTAGCTGCAGCGCGATGCCCCCGGCGCAGCTCCAGTGCCGCTCTCACCCACGGCTGCCCTGCCATGTTTGCTCTCTGTAGTGACCGCCTCCAACCTCTGAACTGGACCCCAGCTACTGGGTCGCAATAGAGCCACCGAAACACTGGTAAGTTCTGCTATTGCTAGTTTGTCCTCAAAAATTTCTAATTCCCCTTTTCCATCATTTCAGCTGCACATCCCGCTTTCCAAACACCGCTGCACGCCTCCGGGTCACCCGTGACCTGCCGCTAGCTGGCCGCCATGTTTTCCTGATCCCAATCTCTTGAATAATTTCCTACATGCCATTTCTTATGAAGGGCGATAGAAAGCTATATAGCATCTCAGCTTTTGTTTCACATCCGGGGAAGCAACCGCCTAGGCGCCTTCCAGTCTAGCTTCCAACACAGTTACAGCACAGAAACCGCCCTCCTGCAAATTGTTAGCAACTCACTTCATCCTCAACTTGGGCGACTCCTGCCTAGATATTCTCCTTAATCTCTAGCCCGCCTTTGATATAGTCAACGATCACGCCCTGATCAACACCTTGAGATATCGAGTGAGCTTTGAGCGGTAGTCCTTGACTGGTTTGCCTCCTGTTTGCTGGATTGTTTAAAAGAAGTAAAAATTACTCTCATCCTGCTAGCCTTTAAATGGCTTTCCATTGACGCCAAAGAGCAGTTCATAACTTCTTTCATCACACATAAAGCCATAGATGATCCTTCTCCCACCTCCATGACTGAAAATCAAAAGAGTCTCTGTTTCTCAACATGGTTCGAGAAACACAGAAGCCCTACTCCTAGAGCCTCACAGTTGAAACAAGAATGCCATATTAACAAATCCTTACCTCAAAGTGCAACAATGATTTGGAATTCTCTCCATCCCTTCCCATGACCCATTGTCTTGCCACATTTAAAATGGAACCTTAAATACTTCTTCAAAGGTATTTTACTAAAACTATGCTCACCCTTACATTCATCTCCTTGGACTTGACCTTGTTGGTTTAATTCTTTAGCATTGCTTTACTTATTAGATGTTCTCCCTTGATTATTTAAGCCTGTCCTCTTATAATGCCTATATAAAGCAAACAAACAAATAAATAAATGTTAGTGGCTGCTGTTTTATTCAGGTGCTGTAATTTTGTATAAATGCAGACTGGAGATTTTAAATCAAAGATCATGACGGCATGAGATCCCTATGTGCCCCCTTTCACAGAAACAGATCTCTGGAAACCCTCTTTCAGTGCATTTTGCTGTAGTATTTTTCAAAAGGATGATTGGTTAAAAGAAAAGGCAAGAGTTCTGGAACAATGTGTTTCAAATTCAAAATAGACATATTTAGACTTTCCTGTTTTCAGTTTCTATTTTTGGTAAATTCTGGTGGTTTTTTTCCAGTGATTTCAATACCTTAAAAAAACAGTGGTTACACATTTCCACGCCATTGAAAATAACAGAAACAGTGTTTTTCTGGTGTTTATGGAACATTTAGTTTTTTATTATTGCTTGCTTTCTGCACCGGTAGTGCATGGTATATAGACAGTGTATATGAGCTTCAAATACATTTTTACAAATCAAACTTACTGTAGTACACCATACATTACTTCTTCAGTGAGTCTTTGGTCATACATCCACGCTCTTTCCTTCCCATGTAAACTTTTATTTGGGAAAAGGCCCTCTCAACATTGGCCCTTGAGACGGGCAATGCCAAAAAAGCCAGGACATGTTTTGCTAACTCTGGCCACTGACCTAGCTTTCCATGCCAATGCTGGTGCGCCAGAAGACTGTGATTCTCTGGGACAGGTTCTGCAACATATGCGTTGAACTGGGTACATATGCCCTAAGAGTTATGGAAGCGGTCAAAAATGAAGCAGTACTTTTCAAAGTCTGTAGAAAATTTCCCTTTACGGAAGGGATCTAGAACTTGTGCAGAGTACCACTGCGAGACTTCAATGACTTCAAATGGTTGGTGAAGGGACATTTAGATGCATTATTGCAAGCCATTTCTCATGCATTGTAAAATACAATTTCCTGAATGGCTCCTCAACATTTCTTTGCTTACCAAGTGGCAAGCATTATAAGATGGGACATGTTGCAGTGCCAACATCACTAAAAGTGTTGGCCAGCCTACTCTCAAAGAGATATTTCACATCTACACCAATTACGCTTACACTTGGTAGACAAGGGTGTTTTCAGACTGTAGTTTTTGTATTATGTCCACTACAGCAGTCATGTTTAAGAATGCAGAACAAGTCCTGCGCACACGTATTTAGGATGTGAATACACGGTGAAAAAACATCATTTGGATTCATTGATTGTACAGAATGTAAAGGTCAACACCAGGAAATGTCTTTCAAATGAAATTATTTATGACACGTTTCTTCAATAGATATAGAAAGAAATCAGCCGACACGTGTTTCGTCAAACGTGAAACATCCCGTGAATCTTAAGGGCTGTAGAGGAAGTGCTCATGGCTGTAATTAAGATCAAGAGACTGGGGAAGTAAATCTCAATGTAGAAGGGACGACTAATGAGTCTCTAATCCCAAGTAAGTATCCATGAAATAGTAGGAGGACGTGTGTGTCTGTCCTGCGTGTATACCGTGGTAAACGGTGGGGGTAGAATGCTGTGCCTCGTCTTCTTCAGCCATGAGCACTTCCTCTACAGCACTGAAGAGTCATGGGATGTTTCCCGTTTGACGAAACACGTGTCGGCTGGTTTTCTTTCTATAGCTATTGAAGAAACGTATCATAAATAATTTCATTTGAAAGACATTTCCTGGTGTTGACCTTTACATTCTGTACAATCAATGAATCCAAATGATGTTTTTTCACTGTGTATTCACATCCTAAATACGTGTGCGCAGGACTTGTTCAGATTTCCCAGTGAGGGTCTCCTACCCACACTCTCGCAGGGTTTTTTTAGCCAGGGTTTGTTTTCCTCTGACCTTGCAGCACCGTAATCACTTTTCTATATTTACTATATGTGTAATTCTGTTAGAGCGCCATTTCTTCCTGTTTTAACCAAACCCTTCGCCAAACCGATGTTTAAGAATGCAGTAGAGTGTACTTTTTTTCACATCAATATGCAACTGAAACATTTCTTGCCTCATGGATAATATAGCATTCACGGCTTCTAGGACTGAGAACCACCGGCTAAATGACACATTTGGGATGACTCTTTCATTGATGCCACACAAAGCAAAAAATGAGAAATATTTGCGTTTTAGTTCCTGTGCATAAGGAAACCATGCACCTGAATGGACTACAGAGTCAATACCATTCTTCATTAACTCTGAAGACTGTAAAGATGCTTTCAGCCTACCCTCTAGCATGTGGCAAGTATGTCTTGAAGGGAAGCACTTCAGCTCAGGTATCAATTTTGTCAGGTCATCACACAACTTTTTCATAGACGTAGCTGAATCCCTGCAAATGCAAACAATATCACTCAAATCTTTGTTGATCTTGGTAAGAACCTTTTGCACCAGCATTTCAAGTGACACTGCATACCATGTTTACCTAAAGTCTGGTGTCATGTTTTTATCACTATGCCAGATGCTTGGTGACAACACTCTTTTCATATATACCGGTCACTTCACCTTGCATTTAATATTTAAAGCCAGGGGTGTTTGACGATTCACCTGCTATCAATACTGACTTGCTAGAAAAGCGGGTTGATGTATCAAATGGTTTCACCCATTCTCTGTCTGTGGGTAAATGTGATGGTGTATATAGAGAAAGAGTCTCATGAAACCAGCCATTTTACCTATCAGTGAAAGAATTAAACGTAGCCAAAATATCAAATACGATTTTGATATTTCCTGATTCTCTACAGTTCATAAAATAATTAAATAAGATCTTCTAAACCCTTCGTCTTTAGACCAAAGACCACAAAACTGATATAAGAAAAAGGAAGAAGAAAAAACATTTTAGTGACCGCCCTAAACAAAAAAACTCAAACAGAATGTTAACCCAGTCTTTCTTGCTTCTACCTTGTATAACAAAGTTACACTGTATTGGCCCCTTCAGAAAGAAATAAAAATGACTCTTTCATTCTCCTTTTCCTTTCTTTGAATGGCATTTAGTTTGAGGTTCTGCGGGTGTTTTTTCAGTGTTTTTATGTTTACACTGGTGAGGGCTATTTCCCTTCCGGTGGTGTTTTAACAGTTATTATAGGTTTAAACCTAAAATAGGATAGCCTAGACCTATTTAAAGATACATTTATTGAGAAGCTCAAAATGCAATTGAAAATTGAGTTCCACTCAATTAATTTGTCTCTGGATCCCAAAGTAAATGACTGAAAAATCCAGAATTGCTAAAATGTCACCACTGACAATGTGTCTGCCTTTCATTCCTAAAGATGTTCCCCATCATCAATCTGCACAGAAAGTGACATCACTATTTTCCCACCACAACTGTCTTTAAAAGAAGAAGCCAAGCAAGAGGATTTAATTTCCCTTCACTCATCAGCACAGGAAATGACATCACTGGATTTCTCATCATCCATTTGCACAGGAAGGGACATTGCTGGATTTCTCATCATTAATCTAAAAAAAGGAATTGACATCTCTGGATTTCTTATCATACTTCTGCACAGGAAGTGAAATCACTGGATTCCTACCCACTGTACCCCGAGCTCCTCCCACTACCTATATACTGGCAGCTGCAGAATTCATGTGCACCGGACAAGGGCAGAGGGCCAACGGCAAACCCTTCTGCACTCATCCGTACCTGGAATGCACCCAATGCCAGGAATCGTGATCCTCCCCCTACCCACTGCTACCATGTCTTGCTCCTCCATGCTCCTAAACCCAGCTGCTACTCACAGCATGCCGTACTGATGCCCCATCACACAGAAGGAGCATTTGTATGTGCCTCCTGCAAGTTCCTATGCACTTTCCCACAACCTTAACCCAACACTCCCGCACCAACAGCATTCACACCCCAGTTGCTCATACTCACACAAATCAGCCATGCACTCACACAGACTAAGCACTTGCTCATCAAACTCGCCACAGAGATATGGGACCTATTGCAAGACCATACTCCAGACCTCCTCTTCTTCATGGAAACATGGCTAAACCCAACCTCGACCCTGGACATCGCTACAGCCATCTCCGCTGGCTACACAATCAACAGGCAAGACCATCTGCACCAGTCCAGAGGTGGAGTTGCCATCATATTCAAAGATACCACCAGCTACACTGCCTACACGGACTCCCCCCACCAACTACATGGAGCACCTCATGTTCAAGATCCGTATCACAGCCATCTTATCCCTGGGCGAAACCCTCGTTTACAGACCACCAGGACCCCGCCCCAATTTTTTCAGCGTCTTCAAGGACTTGGTAGCACCCCTCATCATCAATATTTATTGTTTGGGGGCTCTAAATTGTTTATTTCAGTGGGAATATTGATCAGGAATACTGACACCCCTCCACACGCTATTATCTCATTTCCCTGCCTCGCCCAGCCGGTCTTTTGATCCGGTGTAGGCGGCGGTGGGTGCCATCTTTGGTGTAGCTGGGGGGTGCGCTCTAGTCGCGCCGGCCTCCTGCCCTCCCAGGCTATTTAGCCTGGCTTTTACCTCGCCCTCGCAGCCTAATTAGAGCTCTCCATAGCGAGAGTAACTAGGGCTGCGAGCTAGTCTGACCGATACTATCACCTGCTGGCAAGAACACGCTGTGTAATGCGTTTTTAAGGAGCTTTTAGATCGAAAAATATTTTTATTGTTTGGGGGCTCTAAATTGTTTCTTTCAGTGGGAATATTGATCAGGAACACTGACACCCCTCCACACGCTATTATCTCATTTCCCTGCCTCGCCCAGCCGGTCTTTTGATCCGGTGTAGGCGGCGGTGGGTGCCATCTTTGGTGTGGCTGGGGGGTGCGCTCTAGTCGCGCCGGCCTCCTGCCCTCCCAGGCTATTTAGCCTGGCTTTTACCTCGCCCTCGCAGCCTAATTAGAGCTCTCCCTAGCGAGAGTAACTAGGGCTGCGAGCTAGTCTGACCGATACTATCACCTGCTGGCAAGAACACGCTGTGTAATGCGTTTTTAAGGAGCTTTTAGATCGAAAAATATTTTTATTGTTTGGGGGCTCTAAATTGTTTATTTCAGTGGGAATATTGATCAGGAACACTGACACCCCTCCACACGCTATTATCTCATTTCCCTGCCTCGCCCAGCCGGTCTTTTGATCCGGTGTAGGCGGCGGTGGGTGCCATCTTTGGTGTGGCTGGGGGGTGCGCTCTAGTCGCGCCGGCCTCCCACCCTCCTCACACCCTATATAATCTGCAGCATGGCCAGACGGCGCAGCGGGCTGGCGCAGCGGGCGCGCCGGATGCGCGCCGAAGCCGCGCCTAAGCCAAGCCCGTCTGCGCCCGTCCGCGACCGGACTCGGCCCAGGGCCATAACCCCTGGCCCTCTAGTGCGTTATTCTTCCCTGCAACTAAGACAGTTGAATCCTGGCCACTCCCACCGACATTGTATCATTCGGCCTCTCTCCACTGCAGTGGGCGTTACCCCCATTTCTTGCCCTGGGTGTCAATACCTACTTCCGCAACCTCGTTTGCCTGGCTCCTCAGCCTCAGACCCCCCTAGCAATACACTTTCTCATGAATTGCATATCACTCAACCCCATGGTTGTCGAGCAGCGCTCATTAATACGCGCTCCCTTCCATGTCACAGCTTACAGATCAGCGAATTTATTCTCGCCCATGATCTTGACTTCCTTTTTGCCACCGAAACCTGGGGAGATGCTGGTTCAGGACCGGACTTCTACCTGGCAACCCCTGAGGGCTATAGTGTCGCTAGGCATGACAGACATATAGGAAGAGGTGGCGGACTTGCCATTATTTATAAGAATCTGTACCGCACTACACTCGATCCTATACAGTCCACTAACTGTGAAGCAGCCACCTTCGCTATTAATATTAATTATAAACAAGCCCTCAAGGGAATTTTGCTATATCGACCTCCCGGGCCCCGAAATTCTTTTCTTGCCACATTTTCTGATTTTAATGATCACATCATAAGTTCGCTGGAATACATGATACTAGGAGATTTTAACTTCCCTCTGGAAGAACAGGGCAACCACAAAACCACTCAACTCACTGCTGATTTCCTAACCTTAGGACTTCAACAATTGGTTAAGGGAACTACACACCAGGCGGGGCACACACTAGATGGTCTGTTCACCAACAACTCAGACATCTCTGTACTGGATATTCTTCCTCTTACGTGGTCAGATCACAGGGCCATTATCTTTGGGATCCATACCCGGCACGCTAACCCTCCCCCGTCCAGGCCACGAATTAGGTTAGGGACCCGTGCTTGGAAAAATGCGGATATCCATCAGATGGTAGATATCCTGACACTATCCTCCCCTATGGGGATAGCCAATCCCGCTTTATCAGCCTCCGATTTCCAAGACTGGATTCGGAACGCTGCTGATCAGGTGGCCCCGGAGAAGCTTATGCGACCTAACAGAATATCCCCATCGGCGGCTGGGTATACCGAAGAGCTTAGGCTCCACCGACAACACTGCAGGAACTTAGAAAGGCGCTGGAGGAAACTTTACTGCCCCATAGCCAAGCATTCCTACAAAGACGCCCTGACAATATACAAAAAGGCTATCATTGCCCGAAAAAGTGCATTTTTCTCGGCTCATATCGAGAATGCCAGGAACTCTGCTAGAGAATTGTTTTCAGTGGTCACTACTCTGTCCACCCCCTCTACGGGACCTCGGGTTGAACCCTCTCAGTCTCTTTGTAATGCTCTGTCCAGCTTTTTCACTACTAAGGTGGCAGATATATACTCATCCTTTGCAGGGAACATAGGGACAAGATCCAGAGTCTGCAGTGGTGAAGAACCAGCCACTGACCATGATCCCTTCTCTTCCTTTGCTCCCATTACGCAAGATCAAATCAGCAGACTCATCTTTACTACCAAGTCTGGCTCCCCCTTAGACCCCTGTCCTCCCTCAGTGATGGCTAACCTTAGCGAGGTGATCTCTCATCCACTCATGAAAATTTGTAACACTGCATTCCAAACTGGTCGCTATCCAGATCCTTGGAAGAAGGCCGTGATCAAACCTCTTCTGAAGAAACCCTCCATGGACCCCACAGCTCTGGCCAGCTATAGACCAATAGCGTGTCTCCCCTTTCCTGCCAAAATATTCGAATCTCTGATGAACAAACAACTCTGAGTTCGTCGAAACGCAGTTTGACTTTAGAAAGGGCATGGAACTGAGACCGCTTTAATAAAGGCCTCAGACGAGATCAGAGCCATTATGGACCAGGGAGGTGCGGCTGTCCTGATCCTTCTGGACTGGCTTTAGGAAAGGGCATGGAACTGAGACCGCTTTAATAAAGGCCTCAGACGAGATCAGAGCCATTATGGACCAGGGAGGTGCGGCTGTCCTGATCCTTCTGGACTTGTCCGCAGCCTTTGACACGGTCGACCGTGTCACAGCCCTGGGGATAAACGGTACGGCTAGAGATATTATTTCATCTTTTCTGGCCAACCGTACCCAGACAGTGAAGTTGGGTAACTTCTATTCTCCTGTCTCCGCACTCCCCTGTGGAGTCCCACAGGGTTCCTCGCTAAGTCCAACGCTATTTAATATCTATGTAGCAGATTTAGCGAGGGTAATAAAGGCCCATGGGTTGCGACTTACATCTTACGCAGACGGCACCCAACTGGTTCTGGCGATCCACAAGGACGGCCCAGCGGTGGCAGCTAATTTTCAAAGGGCCATGCTTGCTGTCAGTACCTGGATGTCCTCCAATTGTCTGAGGCTTAACTCAGACAAAACCGAGGTCATGACCTTTGGTAAACTCTCCCGGACTGGTCTTCCACTTGGTGGCCTAACCAGCTGGGCTCTCCACCTGTCCCAGTTGAAAAGGCTAGAAACCTGGGAGTCATTTTTGACAGCAAGCTGTCATTTAACCTTCATGTCAACAAGGTTGTGTCATCTGCGTTCTTTATTCTAAAGAAAATTAGGAAAATACTGCCTTACCTCCTCACCTCAGCTGGGAAGACCCTGGTCTCCACCCTAGTGTTTTCCAAAATCGACTACGGGAATGCCCTCTTCCTTAATACTCAGAAACTCGTTCTATCTAAGTTGCAGTCCATACAGAATGCGGCTGCAAGAATTCTTCTTGACATCCCCCGCCGCCAGCCAACCACTACAGCCATTCGTCACCTGCATTGGCTAAGAGTAGAGGGCCGTATTAAATTCAAGGCCCTCTGCATCGCCTATAAGGCAGTGCATGGCGTCGGTCCAAAGTTTCTGATTGAAGCGTTCCAGTTGTATAGCCCCAAGAGACAGCTGAGATCCGCCAACACCTGCCTGCTTCCGGTACCTCGCACGAGAACGGCAACCTGGGGAGACAGGCGCTTCTTGGTTGCCACACCCAAACTTTGGAACCTTCTGCCACTCACCATAAAAACTGCCCCCAATCTGATGAGCTTTCGTAGGCTCTTAAAGACATGGTTGTTCAACCAGTAAGCCTGCTGCTCGGTCTCTCTATCCGCCACATGCGCCGAGACACCTTCTGGTATTTGTTTGCGCAATAAAAAATGTCGAAAATAAATAAATAAATATCAGCACCTTCATCCTCCTCGTAGTCCTTACCTTTTTTACCTAGAAGACTACACCGACCCAACCTCTGTGGTCCTTCTGGAAAACCTCACAAACCTATGCCTTGCCAAGCCCATTACCGAACCCACCCACACTGCCAGACACTTATTAGACCCGATTTCATCCTCAATCAGCAACATCACAGTTGACCAGCGAGCAACTATGATCTGGACAGAATATGCCCTTGCCAGTTACAGGATACCCATCCCACACCATCACAGACCTACCACCACCGCTACCACTCGCCACAGCTGGAAAAGCATCACAGAGGAAGGTAGGCTTCTGCCCTCTTTCCTCAGTGGTCTGAGCACACCAGCAACTTCCTGCAATCAGCGCATGCACGCCTCTCCTAAAGTGCAGCTAAATGGCAAGACCCCAACCACAGGCCAGCTGGTACAAAAAAGAAACTCAGGCTGACGAAACGCCACTGCAATCAATTGGAGTGCAAATGGAGAACAAGTCAAGACTCTGCAGATAAAGACATCTTCAAACCAGTCATAAGAAGTTACCACCAGCAGATACGGAACACCAAGTACAAGCTCTTGCAGATCTCATCAACGTCAGCACCAACAGCAGCAAGAAGATCTTTGCTTTCATCAATGATTTTTCCGCCCTTCCTACCACCTCCAACAACATCACTCCCTCACAAGACCTTTGTAACAAGCTCTACAAATTCTTCCCTAATAAAATCAGCTGCATATACAGCAACTGAGATCCTCTGGACCCAACTTCTTGTTACGGCTGATGAATGAACCTTGACCTTGTTGCCTGTTGTCACCACTGTCAAACTTATACCTTGAAGACTCTCCACATGGGGGTGCTCCATCTGACCCTTGCCCCCACCATGCCTTCACCAAAGGACTCCAACCAATCGGTGAACACTCTCTCATTGCCTCCATCAACTCATTTATGGATACCCGGAAACATGCCACCGCCATGCCCCTGCTCAAGAAACCATTCTCTGACCCAGGCATACTTTCCAACTACAAACCGATCTGCTTCATACCATGCCCAGCAAAGATCTTAAAGAAACAAATCCACCGACTCCTCACCAACTACCTCAGCAACCACCAGCTCTTTGATGCCATACATTCTGAATTCAGGCCCAACCACGGTACAGAAACCGCACTCATTGCCACCAAAGACAACATCCAAATGATCCTTGTCAGAGGAAATATGGTAGTCGTCTTTCTACAGGGCCAACCTCTCTGCAGCACTTGGCAAGGCCTTACACCCTATCATTACGAGCGTGCACGAAATTGGCATCCAAGGATCTGCTCTCTGCAGGATCTGCTCCTTCTTAATGGATAGCAAACAAGCTGATAACCTGGTATCTTACACCTCAGAAGCCCACAAACTCATCTGCCGAGTGCCTCAAGGTTCATCGTATAGTCCCACCTTCTTCAAAGCATACATGATCCCTCTGGCTAACGTCATTTGCGCACAAAACATTAACATTCTCTCCTATGCTATCAACACACAACTAATACTCTCCCTCTTACACAAGAAACAAGTTCACTGCTTGCATGACTGGATGAAGCTAACTGCCTCAACCTCAACCCCTGCAAAATATAAGTAGTGATATTCAGCAAGAACACTTCACCAAGGAACTCAAACTGATGACCGGCCAAGTTCAGACTCACATCCAGAACACATGCCAGGAACATCGGAATGAAAATCAGCAACAAACTGGACATGACTACAGAAGTAAACACTGTCACTGCATCTTGCTTCCACACCCTGAAGATGCTGAGGTAGATTTTCAAATGGCACCCAAGCAACACTAGAAAAACATGCACTCAAGCTATGGTCACCAGCAGGTTGTACTATGAAAACGCCCCCTACTTCGGAATCACCATACCACTCACTAGACTACAAACCATCAGCAGCCAGCCTCATCCTCAACCTCCCACACAGACCTCACATCACACCACACCTCAGGAAGCTCCACTGGCTCCTGATACACAAACATTCTCAATTCAAACTCCTCACACACACATTCAAAGCACTACACAAGTCAGGCCCCACCTACCTGAACAGTCGCATCTCCTTCCATCAACAACCTAGACACCTCAGCTCCGCAGCACTCCTACTCACCCACATCCCATGCATACAGAGAACCAGATCAGTAGAACGAGCATTATCTTACATTGCTCCTAAAGCTAGGAACAGCCTTCCACTCCACATCAGAGCCTCCTCCTCTGTTCTTAAATTTTGCAAAAAGCCGAAGACCTGACTTTTTCTACCGTAACCAACTTACTAGGCAGAGCTAGGCACACCCACTTGATCAACGCTAGGATATCCTCATGGATGATAGTGCGCTTTACAAATACACATAACAAAGTCATGTTTAGCAATGTAGTGTTTGTGCGCTTCTGCTTTCGAATAATCAGATGTTAATTTGTGCTATGAATGTAGATTATATTATAGTCACTAGAAGAAAAGTGAACCCATCAGACCTGGTAATGAACAATACTATCTAATCAGTCCTTAATTTGTGAAAGAAAGAGTGCTGGTGCCCAAAGATCTGCTCAAAAGACCGCAGCTGGTACAATTAAATGTTGGCACTCCAAATACCAAGGCTGGTAGTCTTATATCAACCTTAGGCCTCTTTAGGGTTGTATCAATTTTTATTGTTTTAAGAGGAGTATACAGATCAATTGCCTACATCCAATGGCTGGGGAAGAGAAAGAATGGGGAGATGGAAGGGGGGTAATAGTGTATTTATTAACAAGGGTATGCCATACCCGAGTGCAGTGAAGTGGCCTAAATGCTGTCCCGGCTCCCACCATACATCTGTTTAGGCATCAGGTTGTGTGTACCAGCTGTGAGGTGCAGGATTCATAGGTATATTGGTCAGGTGAGCTACCGGAAGGTGTTGGATAAGTATTTCAGGCAGGGACCCCACGTTTTCTCGAACTTAGGTAGGGATTGATTTGCCACCACTGTTAGATTTTCCACACTTAGTAGGTCCCAGATTTTGTGTATCCATTCTATGTGTGTGGGTGTGGCATCGGTTCCCCATCCTTACAGCAGGGCTTGCCTCACTGCACATAGAGCCACGGTAATAGCCCTCCCCCTGGGAGAACATAGTGGGTATGTTAGTGCGTTAGGTAGCCCCAGGAAGATATAGCTAGGGAAGCGGGGTAGCTCGGTATCGAACATTTGGTCAAAATCTGTGAGCACCTCTGACCAGTAATGATGCAGTTTGGGACATGCCACAGCAGGTGAGATAGTGTACCAGGTTGGCCACAATAAAGCCAGCACTTATGTTTGCATCTCTTCCTCCACTTAGTCAGTCATGTGTGTAGTACCAATAGTACACTATCTTAAGGAGTGTCTCCCTCCCAGAGGCACTTCAGGCCGACGTGCGAGCCCTGTGCAGGATGTTCATCCATTCCTTATCTGTGATCCTGCGTTCACACTCTGTCTCCGTCCTTGTCCTGGCTGGCGAGAGCTGGGGATTGGCAGAGGTGTTTAAAAAGGTATAAATATCCCTGACAGGAGCCAGCGCTCAAACGGTGTGAGGGACCTGCTTGCGTGGGGCACACCGTTGGCTGGGTCACCCAGTGATGGACTGCTGCGTACCGCCATCGCTCAGAGTCTGGGAGTCCGAAATCCTGCTGGATCCTAGGGAGGTCCAGCAGTCCCCGTTCATCAAAGAGATCCCCAATACGTTTGTAATTGGCGTATGCTGGTCCGAGCATTGCCGGCGGAAAGTCTGCATTTCCCATAATTGGGGTAAGGGGGGAGATCGAGGTGGAGAGGCACTTAGGGGTGCTCAGTCTTTCCCAGGCCCCGACCGTGGCCCTGACCACCGGGGAGATGTACACTCCCGGGGGCAGTTCTTACGCGAGAGCCAAGGTATGTTCCATATATGGATGCCGGCTACCGCCTCATCCAGGAAGAACCAATGTTTCTCCATCAGTGGACGTTGCCACTACACTAGGAATCTCAACTCAACAAGATATGCACGCTCCCTAGCTATACTGGCTTTCTTACTGCACCAGATGAAGGACTCTAATGAGGATTGTAGTTTCATCATCACGGAGGAAGGCGGTTGTAGCGGCATCGCCTGCATGAGATATAGAATCTTGGGCAGGAGGGACATTTTTGTGGCTGCTTTGTCCCGACCAGGAGATCGGTCCCCCATACCAGGACTGGATAAATGAGCGCACTGTGGGGGTAAAGGGCTTGGGAATTGGTGGCATTCATCTTCAACCACAATGCTTCCCTGAATGCTGCAAGTTCCTCCTACAATGGGGGCAACGACTGGCATGGTTTGGTGATAGTGAGCAGCACATCATCCACGTATAATGCTATCTTGTGTGCTTGAACACCCATCCACACCCCTTCAATGAGTGGGTGTCCTCGAATGCGCTACGCCAGCTGCTCCACAAAGAGCGTGAGCAGGAGTGGAGAAAGAGTGCACCCCTGTCGTTCAACCCTCGAAATTGGTAATGCAGGAGATAGTGAGTTATTGACACTAGCTAGGGCCCTTGGTTCTGCATAGCTGGCCCAGATCCATTGGTGAAAGCGGGGGCCCAGGCCTATGGTCTCCAACACCGCCCGCAAGAAGGGCCAATGCACCTGGTCAAACACTTTTATAGCATCTATTGATAGAAGCAATGTAGGTGTCTGTGAGCAGTTAATTTTGTCAATTAGGTGAAATAGGCGTTTCGTGTTGTCCCCACATGTGCGTCCAGCAATGGTCTAATATTGGGAAGGCGCAGCGTGAGTAAGATGGGGAGTGATCTGAGATCGAAGCAACCTCAATGTCCGTCTGCATCACCGTCGGGAGTAGGGAGACCAAGGCTAAAAAAAAAGTCGATTCTGGCATACGACTGGTGAGCAGCTGAGAAGTGTGAGGATTTTCTTGTAGAGGGGTGTAGCGCCCTATAGGTGTCAACCAACCCTGCGTCTGTAAGCCACCGGAGTCCCTGCGGAGTAAATGCTCTCGCCGGTCCGGCCCTCTGGGGGGTCTGATCCAGTGAGGCATCTAGTACTAGGTTGAAGTCTCCCCCTATCTGGTGCGGTGAGAATCGTCCCAAATGCCTGGCGGGTTAAGAGTTCCTGATGGTCATTGGGTGCATAAAGGCATCCAGCTGTAAAAGTGTATTGGTGAAAGGAGATCCGCACGGATAGCATGTGGCCCGGACCGCTGAGTGTATTTGAAGGACCTGGCCTCGAAAGTGTGTGGCTATTAGAATGGCCACCCCACGCCCTCTTGCCGCGCCCAGCTGACCAGGACTGACATTCAAACAACTTCGACCGCATACTGTTCCAGTCCTTTTGTAAAAGGTGAGTCTCCTGTAGGAGGTAAATGGTGCATTGTGTTACCTTCAGCTGGAACTGCTATTCTCTTTTCTGGTGAGTTTAGGCCCCTCACGTTCAATCAATCGATCATGTAACTTGTAAAGTGCACTACATACCCGGGCTGGTTTCAAGGCGCTGGGGGGGGGGGAGGGATGAGGGAGCTGTTAGTGGTCGAAGAGCCAGGTCTTGAGTTGTCTCCTGAAGGTCAGCAGGTCTTCGGTTTGACGTAGGTGGAGGGTGAGGGTGTTCCAGGTCTTGGCAGCGCGATGGGAGAAGGATCTGCCTCCGAAAGTAGTTCTCCAGATGCGTGGGACCGTGGCCAGGGCGTGGTCAGCGGAGCCGAGTTTTCTGTTGGGTACGTAGAAGGAGAGTCGGCTGTTGAGATAGGCTGGGCCGGTTTTGTGGAGTGCCTTGTGTGCGTGGATCAGGAGCTTGAAGGAGATTCTTTTGTCGACAGGGAGCCAGTGCAGGTTCTTCAGGTGGGGGGTGATGTGGTCGCGGCACGGGACGTCGAGGATCAGGCATGCAGAGGCATTCTGGATTCTCTGTAGTCTGCTGATGAGCTTGGACGAGGTTCCGGCGTAGAGGGCGTTTCCGTAGTCGAGCCTGCTACTGACCAGGGCCTGGGTGACTGTTTTCCTCGTGTTTGTCGGGATCCATCTGAAGATCTTGCGGAGCATGCGGAGGGTGTTGAAACAGGTGGAGGAGACTGCGTTGACTTGTTTGGTCATGGAGAGTTTTGAGTCGAGGATGACTCCCAGGTTGCGTGCGTGGTCTCCTTGTTGTGCCTTCCTTACGCCTCACCTGGGAAGGCATAAGTTCTTGGCGCTGCCTCAGATTTACGATTTCTTGTAAATCTGTGGCAGTGTGAAAAAGTGGACTGTGGACTTAATATTGTTGCAATTCAATATTTTGAAAACTATCTTGTGACCTCCCCACCAGTTGAGCATGCAGTTCTTCTCTTCTCTGACTCAGAGACCTGGTGTAGCTGTGTTCTGCTATAAACTACCAGGATCAGTAAAAAGACCACCTCTCTGAAACTATGATCTGCTGTGAGTTGTACTCAATAGTGGGCTAATACAGGCATTGAGAGCCATACTCACTGGATGTGCATGTACCATGAGGAATGAGGCTCACAGCTGATCTTGTGTGCAGTCACATGTGCTGTTAACTGCAGGGGAAGGCTAGAATCACTGAGAAAGCACCTATAGCAACGCTACGACAACAGCCCATGGCACTGGTTGGACAAGCAAGTCTAGCTCTGTGGAGCCACACACGTGAAGGCGCAATCTGCACGACACATAGTAAACCATCTTAACAACTAAATCTTTGTACAATCTGTATACACTCCACCAATTTCAGCGCAAATTTAGAGGTCCTTGTAAAGAACGACGACAAAGCAACTCGAAATGCTCCTTAGGGCAGATACCTAAGACTAACCATAATGGCAGACAAAAATCCAAGCCGCACTACAAACGACGAAAGGCTGAACCTACGTCTCCAGATTTATTAAGGGCAAGTCAGATATAAACAGCACAATGAACATGATACTGAAAAAGCTGGCGGAAGTACAAGATCTGGCAAAATCTACTAAACAAAACACTGGACACTAAACATGCAACTAGAGATGACCGCTATACGTGCCAATGCTAACATTATCAATACAAAGATTTTGGAGGCTGAACAAAGAATAAGCGAGGTGGAAGACTCAACCAATCGTTCCACCAAAGATTTAAAAGTCCTCCAAACCATCACCAAACACATGAATAAAGATATCTCCAAACTCGAAGAATGTAACAAACGAGGAAACATAAGGATTTTTGGTATTCCTGCAGGCTTTGAAAAAACTGCCAACTCTTGCATATCTTTTTTTGGAAAACTGGATCCTGCAGATCACCAGCCTACAATTCAGTAAAGATTTCGAACTAGAAAGGGCCCACAGAGTTCCAGCCTTCAGACCTCCCTCCAAGAACTCTACGAGGCCGATAGTCTGCAAACCACTAACTCAAAGTCAATGGTCGAAGCCAGTAAGGGCTTGCTGGCACTCCGAGACAGACTATATGAATCTTCAATTCTCTTTTGCAGGCCCCATCAAATTTAGAGTAATTTAAAAAGGAAAATACCATATCTTCTTAGGAGACCTTACCAACCAAGAAATGGAACATTCCAACTCTTCCTCTAATAAATACAAATCATAATGCTCCCCATTATAGGAGCAGGTTTGCCAGAAGTTCTTGTGTGTATTCACAACATTTGTCATCCAAAGCGAGATTGCTAAAACTCTCTTGAGCTCTGCATCTCAGGTTTACTTTTTTTGCACCAGTGATACAGATACTCTCTGCATACCATACACGCTCTCAAAATAATGCCCCACCGCTGTGCGGTGAACAATGCTCTGATACCAAAATAAAATTAGTTTTTCATACTATATCGGGCTTAGCTCATGAAGCTGTGCCCTTTATATCTCATGAGTTAACCCATGTTAATAGAGATGTAAGTTTTTGGGCTTAACATAATTGCTCTCGACGATAACATACGTTATGTCAGAAAAGTTTGACACATGTTCTGCCTGCAAGGATCATACAAATTTTTAGTAAACAACCCGTCGTTAGATAAGGAATTATTTCATTTATGATACGTAGATAAGGCCCTAGTTTAAGTGGTTAAGGCCTTCATATGCACTAACCGTATTATACTTGCCTCTCACACAAGTAATGTTTAAAAGGTTCATGCTCTTACCTAGTTAAGCACCTTGGACAACTACTTCACCACCAAGAAACCACCTTTGACACGCTCTCTTTACACCTACCGTCCTCACCACATCTTCTCTTCCCAACAGGAGTTGCCAGGTATGCTCACTTCACCTAACTCAAAGGCTGTTAACAACTTTGAGTAAGATCTTACACTCTCTCTGCAATCTTCACCTCTACAAACAAAGGGGGATATTCTCAAGAACGTGTGATAACTACCACAAGAGTAGCTTATCGCAACTCACCACATCGCAATCCATCGCGGGAAAATAACTCTGTGTCAATGTTGTATTCCCAAGCCAGCGGCAACATGCGATAGTCCCACGACAATGCATCAAACCAACGTGTAAAAACCAACGCGACGGCGCTAAAATGCGAAACACCAAGGCCAAAAAAGCGACGATGACGCCAATCGTGATACAAAAATCAGCGAAAACCAGCCACAGGCCTGCAATCCCCATGCGACATGCGGGAAAATGCACTACAAAAGGTGAAAAAAACACATACAAAAGCCAAACAACAGCGAAGCACAATGGAGTCAGCCGGAGCAAGTGCAGAGGACAACCAGAACCCCACAAGCCCCCCGGAGGACCAGCCTGGGACTTCAGGGTCAGGGAAGGGCAAGGAGAGGGAGAAGAAGAGTAGGAAGAAAAGGTTCAGTCCGCAGGAAAACAGCATCCTGATAACGGAGGTGATAGAACACCATGAACTATTGTTCGTCACCTCCACTGTGTCACTGGGAACTAAAAATGGAATATGGCAGACCGTCGTGGACAAGGTGAATGCAGTCGGAGTGCTGAAGAGGACAATGGACGTGGTCAAGAGGCGCTTGAATGATGTCAAGTGCAAAACCAAGCAGAAGCTCGCAAACAACCGGAAGGCAGCAATGCAGACTGGAGGTGGCAGTCCAGCGCCACGTTAGGAGCTGGACGAGATGTAGGAAATTATGTCAGTGACAGTCATCAGTGGGGAGACGGTGGCAGGAGTTGGGGGCCCGGACACTGCTCAACAGGACCAGACACAACAGCGTGAGTAACAACCTGGGTCTGGGGGCACGGGGGGAGATGGGCACAATGGCACACATGCACAAGTAAGCACAGCACATCATCAGACAAAGCATGCCCCAGACCCCCAACTCCCACCAATATACCAATGCACCCACAAATGCCACATCCCAGCACTGTATAAGCACAGAAGGCAGAGGCACACCGCATGTAAGGGATCAGGGGCAGCCAACTCAGAGCTGCAGGGATGACTTCCCTAAAAATGCGGCACACACATCACATGTAGAGCACAACAACAGACTAGACGCTGGCTGCTTTTCTTGTAACGCTCTGTTTGGCATAACCTCATAAGACGCGCAATTACCTGGATGTTACTAAGTGTGTGAATCCTGTTATTTTTAGCGTCTCACGATATTTGATTAATACTGCTCTCTTTGTTATACTTGCGTTGCTGCATTGAGAACTTTAAAGAACATTGTTGCTTTTATCATTTTAAAACGTTTGGGCTTTGAAATGTGCTAATTGTGTTATTCTTTGTGCTGCACTTAACGCTGCTGTTCCGCCATTTCCCCTCCTCCTGAGCCGCTTTCCGGTCCACCACAGCTTGTGCTGATTGAGTGGAGAAAGCTCTGGCTCAACCCCGCCCACTCAGGGTCAGCGGTCTAGTCTTCGCCCTCCCTCGCGCTATAAAATCTATGTTACGACGGACGCGCAGCGGATTAGACGCTGGCTGCATTTCTTGTAACGCTCAATGTTTATTGCATAACCTCATAAGGCGCGCAATTACCTGGATGTTACTAAGTGTGTGAATCCTGTTAATTTTAGCTTCTCACGATATTCGATTCATACTGCTCTCTTTATTATACTTGCGTTGCTGCATTGAGAACTTTAAAGAACATCGTTGCTTTTATCAATTTAAAACGTTTGGGCTTTGAAATGGACTAATTGTATTATACTTTGTGCTGCACTTACCGCTGCTATTCTGCCATTTCCCTTCCTCCCGAGCAGCTTAGCTGTCCACCACAGCTTGTGCTGATTGAGTGGAGAAAGCTCTGGCTCATCACCGCCCACTCAGGGTCAGCGGTCTAGTATTCGACCTCCCTCGCGCTATAAAATCTATGCTACGACGGACGCACAGCGGATTAGACGCTGGCTGCTTTTCTTGTAACGCTTTATGTTTGGCATAACCTCATAAGGCGTGCAATTACCTGGATGTTACTAAGTGTGTGAATCCTGTTATTTTTAGCTTCTCACGATATTCGATTCATACTGCTCTCTTTGTTATACTTGCGTTGCTGCATTGAGAACTTTAAAGAACATCGTTGCTTTTATCATTTTAAAACGTTTGGGCTTTGAAATTTGCTAATTGTGTTATTCTTTGTGCTGCACTTACCGCTGCTGTTCTGCCATTTCCCCTCCTGCCGAGCTGCTTTCCAGTCCACCACAGCTTGTGCTGATTGAGTGGAGAAAGCTCTGGCTCATCCCTGCCCACTCAGGGTCAGCGGTCTAGTCTTCGCCCTCCCTCGCGCTATAAAATCTATGCTACGATGGACGCGCAGCGGGCGCACCGTGGGCGCGCCCTGAAGGTGCGCCTAAGGCAAGCCCGTCTGCGCCCGTCCGCACCCGACCGTGGCCAGAGGCCTGGACCTCTGGCCGGTTAGTGTGCTATTCCGAGGAAGAATTGATAAATCTGAAACCACTGCCCCCTGGGATTGCTCTCCCTGCACCAGTCGGTAAGCTGTTGCTAGCCGAAAATCTCCTTTTGGCAGATTCCTTACAGGTGCGCTCAGAGGCTCCCTCGGGTTTGAAGGTTGCTCTATTAAACACCAGATCTCTCATTAAGCATAGCCTTGAGATTTTTACTCTGTTGCTAGAGTCAGAGCTAGATATCTTAGCACTCTCAGAGACTTGGCTGGACGCTACGTCAGTGCCAGATTTAGTGGCCTCCCTCCCTTCTGAGTTCACTGCCTGGACTTGCAATTGCCAAGGCAACAAAAGAGGTGAAGGGGTTGCGCTGATTAGTCGTAGAACACTTGCTTCGGAGAAAATAGTGGAGGAAAGCTTGGACGGGGCAGAAATCCTGGGGATTAAACTCTGACTGACTTCCTTTTGCCTGATAGTGGTAGTTGTGTATCGCCCGCCCCAACCTTCCCCCCCTATTTAATGATTTATTCTTTGAAGTAATGAGGGATCTTTGCACAAGATATCAATATATCCTGGTCCTCGGTGATTTTAATTGTCATTGGGACCTGACCCCTAGAGAGGGTGCAGCCTGTAAGTTTGATGATGCTATGACCACTTTAGGGCTGCACCAAATCGTGGAGTCCCCCACACATGAGAAGGGTCATACCCTGGATCTCATTTGGACTACGTCCACGGCTCAATTTCAGGCCGACTGTACACCGTGCAGCTGGTCCAATCATCTCCTGGTTAGCTTCCTCCTCCCGATTGATAGCCGCCTCAAGCAGACGCCGGTGGGGTGGAAGGTATTTCGGAACTGGCACAAACTAGAAACTGCCGCTCTGAAGGATGCTCTGAGAAGGACGTTAGCTCCTAGGCCTTTGTCCTTGGACCCAGATTTAGAACTCAAAACACTTTCATATTGGCTAAAGACAGCCATTGATGAAGTTGTTCCTGCCCGGAGGATTAGGATTATGCATGGCTCTACAGGGGTCCCATGGTATACGTGTGAGCTTAGAGGGGAAAAACAAGTTCTCCTTCAGGCCGAGCGCCTATGGCGGAAATCCCTTGATCCAGAAGATAAGGAGATATTTAAAGTCAAATTAGCTCACTATAAGGCCTCTCTTATCAAAACTAAGTCCACTTATTATGAAGCTAGGATTAGTCAGGCAAGTGACACACAAAAAGAGACATTCACTGTACTCAGGGAGCTGAGCCGGCTGTCTGAGCAAAAACCGATTACTAATCAAGCTGAATGCGATAAAATACAGAATTTCTTTCTAACCAAAGTTGAAGATATCATTATGGCCATTAAGAATACGCACATAACTCCCTGCCCGCTATCAGCAGAGGAGGTGATCTCTGATTCTTTGGGTGTCTCCCTCTCTCAGCTTCCTGCGCTCGAACCACAGGATTTGGCCCGCATAGTGGCTAAGGTGAAATCTGGGTCACCTGAGGACCTTTGTCCTCCTAAGGCACTCAAAATTATTATTCCATTGGTTGAGGCTGAGATGTTGTCTGCTCTAAATTTATCTTTGACCTCAGGAAAGGTACCTCAGAGGTTTAAGGAAGCTATAGTACTTCCACTGCTGAAGAAAGCGGGGGCGGATACTAGGAATTTGAAGAACTATCACCCCATTTCCCAACTCCCGTTTCTGGCCAAAGTACTTGAACAGCATGTACTTAGAGCTCTTGCATCCTACATTGAACAACACCACTTGCTGCATCATCGGCAAGCTGGGTTTTGGGCGCATAACAGCACGGAGTTGGTGATGCTTTCAGTCCTGGACGATCTACGATTCACAGCAGATAAAAATACCCACTCAGCTTTAATCCTACTTGACCTCTCAGCCGCCTTTGATACGGTGAACCATGGGCAATTACTCACTCGTATGCGGCGGCTGGGTGTCACTGGGATGGCTCTTCAGTGGTTCACTTCTTTTTTGGAAGATCGCCGGCAGAAAGTCCAGTTAGGTGACCTCATGTCTAAACAGGGCACTCTTCGTTGGGGGGTTCCGCAGGGTTCGGCATTGTCCCCTCTGCTTTTTAATATCTACCTCCAACCCTTGATTGAGGCCCTGGCCAAGGTAGACTGCCAGGTGTTTAACCATGCGGACGATACCCAGCTAATAGTCCGCATTGATCACACCTGTGACTCACAGCGGAATGTTCAGAACATTCTTCGGTACACCATGAACTGGATGACCACTAACTCTTTAAAGGTGAACCCAGATAAGACTGAAGTCCTGGTACTTTTCCCAGATTCCTCCCCTTGGTCCAGCCTGTTTTGGCCTCAAGAGCTTGGCACTACTCCAATGCCAGTGCCGGCCGTGAAAAGTCTGGGTATTAGATGGGACACTGGACTGACCATGAAGAATCAGGTTTCCGCGGTCGTGGGAAGCTGTATTGGATTGATGCGTCAGCTCTGAAAATTATCTGTCCTTTTGTCATCCACCACCATGCAGGCGGTGGTGACCGCTCTGATACTATCTCGCCTAGATTATGGCAATTCAGTGTATATTGGCCTCCCTGCAACACTCCTGAGGAAACTCCAGGTAGTCATGAATGATGCAGCAAGGCTGATATTTAAGCTGCCCCGTAGAACGCATGCCACCCCCTTGCTGCGTCAACTACACTGGCTGCCTATTAAACAAAGGGTAAGCTTCAAGGGTTTGTGTATTGCACACAAATCCCTGTTTGGTGAGGCTCCCAAATATATTAAAGACCGCCTGAAGCCCTATGTACCGGGCCGTCATCTTCGTTCATCACAGGCCAGTCTACTTACTTGCCCTCGTTTCAGCATGGCGACATTTGGAGGCCGGGCCTTTTCTGTCTTTGTACCCCAGATGTGAAATAGGCTTCCAGATGATATGCGCAAGGAAGTTAAACTGCTCCCATTTCGGAGGAGGCTCAAGACGATGATTTGATCTGGCCTATCAGGATTAAGGTCAAGTTCAGCGACGTTACTAAATTCGGTCTGTTGCCTATGATGCAGCGCTTAGAGACCTTTGTTGATTAGTGCTATATAAATGTAAACAAACATAAACATAAACAACATTGACAACGACGTGGCACAATTCGCAACACGTCCACAACAGAACAGGGGGACACAACTGGTCCCGCTTGTGTGCAGTAACTGGCCAATCACATATGGCATCGCAGGGAAATGTGAGTTGACAATGTACAAGTACAAACACACATCTGTGAAGTGGTCGAACGGTCCACTGTCCCACATCACATAGGCAGCTCCCCACAAACAGTCACAATGTACACTGTCATTCAGTCTGCATGTAAACATGTTCAATGCGTCAACATACATGTGAACACAATGTTAAACTGCATCTCCCCTTCCATTGCAGAGGGAAATACAACAACTGCTGCAGAGCAGTCACAACCTCTCTTCTCTGATGACAAAGAGGACAACCAGACCTTCAACTCCGACGCCCTCCAACAGCTCGTGGAAAGCCTCCGGAGCCCACTTCCAGGAGCAGGGCAGCCCAACTGCTACGAGGAGAACCCACCCTCTACACAGTACACAAAGCAGGCAGCACCCACCACCATGGCTGACTCCCAGGACCCCCACGACCAATACATGGCCTTCCAACTCTGTGTGTTGGGTTGCCAGGAGAAGTTGGCCGAACAGATGCAGGTGGGGTTCGATCGCATGGCAGATAAACTAGACGCCATACGTGGATGTCGAAGTGCCATCAGGGACCACTCACAGTCCTTAACGGACACCGACAGTTCGCTCCATGCTCTCCAACGCACCATGTTCGACATCGCCAGGGTCCTGACTCAGAGGCAAAAACAACTGTCCAGTCATAGTGGCTCCAACAAGCTCGCCCGGGAGTTGGGACTCATGCGGA